>NC_132856.1:34735000-35985000 GCF_048164855.1 Canis lupus baileyi | reverse complement strand
AAAAGTCCTGTCTGTACAACAATTACATAGAGTAGGCAAGGTGGTTATTATCACCTCCATGTTACTGAAGAGAAAACTGAAATAACCAGAGAGTGATCTTCAATGTTATGGGTAAGTTAACATATCCCACCTCCTTTCTCTTGACTCATGGTCTCACCCCTCTGTCCTCTAACACTATACAGTCTCTCCCCACCAGGGTTTGGAAGTAGATAGACTTCACCTAATGTTGCTTACACGATGCCTGCCAATTGAAAGAAAACCAATAATGCTCGGCACAGAATGATAGTAAATATGGGCAGGGATATACCCATCTGATTGTTTCCACTAACCTACACTGACTCAATTAGTGTCCAGTAACCAATATATCAACTCAGTTTAAAAATCAAGATTGATCAAACTAGCTGGTTGACATGAATACCCCAGGAGGCCAAGTTGAAGTTGTTGGTCAATATAATTGCCTTGTACCTGTGTCCCTATGGTCCTGGGAAGGAGCCCATAAGTGAGGCTTCTGGGCCAGTTAAATAGTGAATAGAGTCCATATTGGGCTTAATGAAGCAGGGCTTTGTTACTCTTACCAAAGGAATTAACAGAAGAATTCTGTATTTATTTTGCAGTGGCAGAAGATTAAGCACTTGAGCAATAATATGGCAATTCACCAAAAGAGGTCTTAGTTAGGTGCTATCTGAAATCATGAAATTAAGTGGGAAAACATACACACGGAAAAGGTTTATATGTTTAAGAAAAATAAATCCAAATTTTAGATAAATGATACTCTTCACAAAGTATACTAAACAAATGACATATTTTCATTGGCTGATAGCGTCATTTACACACATATATCATTTTCCTTGTGCCAAGCCCTCCTGAGTGCCTCTCCTCTCAAACACCCCACCAAAGTCATTATAGGAGGAAACAGAAGGGCCAGCGATGTTAAGGTCATTTCCCCTAAATCATACGGCCGCCAAGTGGAAGAAACAGGATTCCAACCTAGATCTGATGACTCCCAAACCAGTGTGTTTCACCATTACTTGCTCTCTCAAAATGCTGAAAGTATATGTCCTTTTTATAAACAGGAAGTAATGGAAGTTTCCTTTAAAAGTCATAATAAATCACTCCAAGAGATAAAGAGTTAACTTGGGAATAGCTGGAGAACAATGAGAGAAACTAGGCTGAACTTCATACATCGCAATACACAAGGAGGCAGAAGTGGGACTGGTGAATGGAAAAGAATAAAGCCTCACGGAATCAATGGACTGCTATTGTTAATAAATTATTGATCAAGCTGGTAATGTCATAGCTGCTTGAAATACTTTTCTTCTTAGCTACAATAAATCTAGTATTCAATCTATTCACTCATTCAATAAACAATTATTGAGCATTTACCATATGCTGCTGTTCTAGGCAGTCTGATATCCACAGTGACTCAAAGTAAACAAAGTTCCAGGCTTGGTGGAATTCACATAAGCTCCATGAGGAAATAAGACAGTAGAAAGGGAGCTTGAAGTAGAAGATTTCAGTTTTAATCCTGGCCAGATGGCCATAAGCAAATTATTTGAAATCTCTCTGAATCTCAGTTCACTCACTTCTAAACTAAAGATAATAATATCTGTTTCTATTATACACTGTTTAATTAGGAAAGATGCAAATTTATGCATTAAAAATACTTATTCTTTGGTCTTGGAGAAACTGAGGTAGTTGACAAGGAATAAAAGTTTTGTCCTCATTATTAAATCGTTCAAAATATTTCATTCCATATTTTCCATGATCTAAGCTTTCTGGGTTTAATGTTAACCATGTGTAAGACTTGTGGGGTCAGGATAAGGTCATGCTTCCATACCTAGCCACCAATTTCAAAGTCTATGTTACAGGCTTAAGATGCCATAATTATGTACGTTTTCCTTATTGTGGAAGGAAGTTAAATTATATCTTAGAGATTATTTCATCTTAATTTATATAGAGAGATGCTGCTTCTTGCCTACTTCTTTAGGAATGGATCCATACCAAGTGATTATTTTTAAAATCTTTGAGTAATTTTCTTTCCTATGTTCTTCCATGGTAATATTATTTCATAGTAAGAATGAAATAAGAGCTAGGTGGAGATGGGTGTGTCACAGGCCCACAGGAAGGATCACTGCCCAGCATGAGACCACACTTTATTGATTAAATCAAAGAAAGAGATTGGTTCCAGTTTCCCCATATCCCTCACCTACCCTACCCTTGGGTGAGGGGGAGGAGGTGGCAGTGGGATTTCCAAGTCTGTTTTTATCACCCAGCAAATCAGAGTCCTTGCTTTCTAAACAAAGAGGTGCCAACCTTGAGACTCTATGAAAGCCAACACAAGCTACACATTGTACACATGTGAAAAGAATATAATTAGCAAAGTTATAGTCACAATTAGGAAATACCTCCTCAGAAAAGTTTCCACTTAACTTTAAGCAGCACTCAAATTACTATTGTGCTTAATGAGGACTCTGTCTCTTGGCCAGCTCAAACCTTTGAGACAAATCTAAGAATAATAGCGCCATCCACAAAACACAGACACACAAAATTTAATGCTGAATTTTTTTTTTTGAATAACATATATGAAAAATGTGCAAATTGGGACATGGAAGCTATAATTTTAAAAAATATAAAAAGCAGAGTCACAAAAATGAACAGTTAAGTGTTGGCTAAATTATTCTTTCTTCAAGCTCTTTCTTTGTCTTCTATAGACTTTCTTTCCCCATCCCTAAAGAAAAGTTAGAAAAGAGAAACTAGAAAAACAAAAATGGATACTCACTTCATCTCCAGGATCTCCTCCAGCTGTTTTCTCCTTTCTATCCGGAGATTGGCCAAATGTGCTTCTTTTTCAGCCAGGGACTGCTGTGTGGAGGCCAGGCGTGCCTTGGTAGCATCCAGTTCCTGTCTGGTCTTCTCCAATGCATTCATCAGTTCCTCTATCTGAAAGGCACATCGAATGGTGTGTTATTTCTCCTTCATTCAAGCACCAGGACTTCCTTGCTAGCCTATATTCTGACAATAGACACAAAGGAATCATAGCCATCCTTGAACAGGGCACTGTATCTTAGAGCCCATTCTTTCTTTGTCACTGGTTGAAAATAAATGTTTCAAACACAAGTAATGTCCAAATTTATCCAAAGTTCTTATTCAATTGGATTGTCCAATAACCTTTATAGAAACTATTTATATATTTATTAGAAGTGGAAGGTAACTGGCTTGACCCAATTTCAACCTGTGTTTGGCAAAAAATCTCAGATACTGCCTCACAGTTGGCGGAAGGGAACACTCAAAATGCATTTGCCCAGCACAATATACTTTTGTGTGTAGGCCCCAGAGTATTCTGACAGGAAGCTAATCTACGTGTTTCAGATTCATTCATGTTTTAACCTATCAAAGCATTGTTTGGCAAAAGCGATTTGATGTCCAAGGGGCCTCAGGAGCCCCCTCTCACCTCACCTCCCTGCCTCATATTCAGGAAGTAAAGTTTGGCCAAAGGTAAACAGAATTCCAGCCACAAAAGGTTCAAGTTTGGTTTGCCCCTGAAGTTTGAGAGGTTTCTAAACTTGAAATAAATGACATGTAACTTTTATAGGGTGCTAATACACCATAGAAATAAGCCAGACTATCAAATATCCAGGATTTTTAGCCAGGTCCCAAAAAATTGGACCAGGGAGCCCCAAGGCAAGGCCTTATCCTCCCCAAACCATTGGGGGCTTTTAAAAGCCAACACACAACAAAGAGGGCTGGTGTTTACAATTCTGTTCCAGAGACTTCCGTGGAGCGAGCCAGTGAAATGCCATCCCTTGCACAGATGCAGGCCGCATCCACCCTGCTGATTTAAAACCATGGTTCCAGGAAGTTTCTAGATTCCAGGGTTGATATTTGGGTTTCTAAGCCACCCCCCTTCCAGCTGAACTTGGCAGAATGGGATCATCCATCACTAAAGTCAACAAAATGCCCTTCAAAATGTGTCAATGACATGTTAGGTTGCAATTCATAAAGAATTTCTACACAATTTCTTCAGTTTTACATGGAATTTTTTCAGAATAAGCATTATAGTTCACATCCAAGGTAAATTACATGCTCTTAAGATTCAGAAAACCTTCCATTTTTTTCCCTGATAAAAAGAGGAATTTGATGACCATATAATGTAAGTCAAAGCCAAAACCAAATATAGTTTAAAAAGCAAGGAATATGAGGGTTAACCATGGAAGTCCCAGAACCACACCTGCTTAAGTGTAGAATAAATAGTATTATTCTTTAACTTTAGAAATATACAAAATTTAAAAAACAATTGTAATAATTTCTGATGTAAATTTATAGAATATTATAAATATGACTAGCAGCCCTTCTACAAAGCAATGCTTTAGTGAAACTGAAGCAGATATTTTTCCTCCTTCCCTCCTCCCATTTTTGATAGCAGTGTAAAAAAAGATCAGAACTACGTTCATTCCAAGTACCAACTCAGATTTAGTCTGCCTAACTCTCTATAGGATGGCCTATGTCCTCATGACCTCATTTCCTTTCATAAATTGCTCTCTATTCTGAATGCACTACTGATCCCAGAGAAGGACACTATCCAGGATTCTCACCAGCTAAACTCTCTCTCATTAAGTTGAAGCTGACCTGTCTGCAATCTATAGACACAGAGCTGCTCCACTGGGTTTCCAGGTATTTAATTCACCTGCCACTTTACTGCTTGGGGCCAGCCTCAGCTAGTTTTATGTTAACTCAACTTTCACAATTACACTTTTAGAGTAGTGATTTGCAGTCTTCCTTGGTCATTTCAGCAATAACCACATAGAGAAACCTGGGCGCCTAAGAGATGCAGTCCAGAGTTTTTACTGATGGAGATGCCATTGGCTTCCAGCATCAACAACTCCCCGTATGAGGTGAGACTGCTATTCTCAACACCTTGCAAGCAGAGTCTCCAATAGTTTCCTAGGCCATGGCCACCACTCCTCCAAAATCACATACCCCAGGCCAGTGAGTATTGCACACTGAGGGCCACTGGGGGTCACTGGCCTCAGACACACAGTTCTAGTCTTCACACGGCCACTGTTTCTCTCTGTGACTTTGTACAAATGATCACTTGATTCTTTGAGTCTCAGTTTCCTGGGTGATGCCCATGATACCTCCTGTGTTAAACATCTACTAGAGTTCTGCCAACTATTTCTTTTGCTACGAAATTAGGAGCATTAAAAAAGCAAGTAATATTCTCCCTGTTGTGGTGGTCATTAGAGTGGTTCACAATATTCCCGTTCTCCTCTTTAGGGGCACGTGGTACAGCTACACTTTGCCCCTCCATTTTAATTGGGCTGAGGTTCTGGCCAATAAAATCATTGTCATTTCCAGGTAAAGCATGTAAGTGCTAGTATTCAACCCCAACCCTCCCTTTTCCCTGTGGCTATAAAAGTGTGTTTCAGATGGTGTCTCCTTCAGCCTGAGTCTCTGAGTGACCACAACAAAGCCCAAGGCCAACCCATATTACCTAAGCAAGGTATAAACCTCTTTTGTTATACACCTTGAGATGATGGACTGTCTGTTACCACTGGCCAAGTAAACTGTCACACTTCTTATCAAGTGCCCTATACCTGCCTCCATCTCCCCACCACCAGTCCCCTCTCATCAAGAAAGAAAATTGCTTTTCACTCTTGCTATACCATGGAAACTCTATACTTGCACCACTGGTATCTTCCTTCTTGCCACATGTCTTTTTTTTTTTTTTTTTTAAAGATTTTATTTATCTATTTGAGAAAGAGAGAGAGAGAACATGAACAGAGGGAGGGATAGAGAGAAAGGGATAAACAGACTCCCTGCTGAGCAGAGAGCCTGACATGGGGCTCAATCCCAGGACCTGAGATCATGACCTGAGCTGAAGGCAGATGCTTAACTGACTGAGCCACGCAGGTGCCCCCAACATATCTTTTCATAATGTATAGTTTGCACAGCCAACTTTTTCCTCTCATTTGATGTAACATTTTAACCATGTATATGTAACTTGTGCCTTAAAAAGCCCCATGTTAGAATCCTAGCTCCATCACTTACAATGTGACTGACACAAATTCCTACATCTCTTTCAGCTTCAGTTTCCCTGCCAGGAAACACAGGACCAGGCTGCTTATTCTGTTCCATGTTTGTGGGCAATAAGTGAAATGACGTAGCCTCCATATTATTTATTCTTTTCTAACTGATGTCAATAAAATAATTTTTCTTCTTAATGAGAATAAAGTACACTCATTGTACAAATTGTAAAAGATACAGATATAAATATTTAAAATTTCTCTTTTTAAGATAAAATAATGACATTCTTTTTCATTAAGATCACCCAAAATCCTGCTACCTGGAAATAAACAATATACACATTTTGTTATAAATTTCTCCATTTCTCTCTCTCCATTCATGTATGTATAACTGGGATGCTATATACAATTTCCCAAACAGTTTTCAATAAATGTATCATGAGAATTTCCCCCCTTGTAATTAAATAGCCCCTTGTAATAGATTTAATGGGTGAGTGGGGTCATATCCATCCACCATTTCCCTAAAATCAACTCTTCCCTTGGGTTCTCTGAAGCTCTCTTTTAGATTGGGAACCTATTTCCCATGTTTCTTTTGTAAATTCTTCACCTTCTTGCAGTCTATAATTGGATCCTTCCTCTTATTACTCTGTCCTAGAAACATTTTCATCATCCACGTGTATCCTTAGGAGAAGAACTGAAGTCTGTTTCCACAGCTCTCACGTATGCATAGATACCTTTCAAACTTTATCTTTTACTCCCTTGACCTCTTTCACATACCTAATCACCTGTTGATCACTTTCATTTGGATGTCCTAATATCACTTTAGATGCAAGATGACCAAAAGCCAATTCATGATCCATGCACACATGCCTAAACTGAATCCCTACTACCTACTCCTTTTCTCTCAACCTGCCACTCTGTAACGCATCCACAGGTCCAACACCCTAATCTTTACTCAGTAACTCATGTTTAAGACCTCAGAACCACATCTGTCTCTTTCCTCTCCTTCCTCTTTTATTTTCAGTTCATCATTAAGTCATATGGCTCTATTTTGGAAAGACTTCTCATATCCATCATTTTTTTTTTTAAGATTTTGTTAGAGAGAGAGAGAGAGAGAGAAAGAGAGGGAGGGAGAGAGAAAAAGAGAGAGCACACATGAGAGAGCACAAGTGGTGGGTGGGAAGGGCAGAGGGAGAGGTAGAAGCAGACTCCCTGCTGAGCAGGGAGCCAGACTCAGGGCTCAATCCCAGAACCCTGGGATCATGACCTGAGCCAAAGGCAGACACACTTAACCAATTGAGCCTCCCAGGTGCCCCTATCATTCTTTCCTATCATTACTTTTGACAACACAAACTCACATCCCTTCCACTCCCACATTCCTAATAAGGTTGAAAATAATTGCATGACTGAGTGTGTGTGTGTGTGTGTGTGTGTGTGTGTGTGTGTATTCCTAGCCTTTGACTCTATCCCCTATCCTAAACAAGGACATGGCTTCGTCTGATCAGCTTCTCCCCATCATAGTGTATCTCTCAGCCAGGTCCAGTCCTAGATTTTAAGATATGTGGGTAGCAAAGTGAACTTGAGAAACTAAGTACAAAGGTACAGGACATTGAAGCACAGGCTATGATGATCTGTGTAATAAGGAGAAGGAAGTCAGAACAGAGAGAGGAAGAATAAGCCCTGAAACTTGGATGAGAGAGGTATGTTTTAAGGGCACAATAAGGAAATTGCAAAGAAGAGAAAAGGGACGGAGGAAAACGTTGCTAGGGGCTATTTCTGGGGCCCTTTCAATATTTTCCAAAGACACAAATTGAAGAATTAGACTACCTTTTGATTTTTTTCAGCTGTTTTGACTGTATGTGTTTGAAAGTATCTTTATACTGGGCCCTATGGGTCTGAGATTCAAAGGTGTCCCACAGGACTCACTGTCATAATTTATCTCTACTTCCAAATCAATATACCTAACCCACCAATATTTTGTCAAAAATATCACTAGCCTGGCTCCAACATCTCAAGAAGCTACCAATTACCCACAGTAGTGGTTTTCAAAATGTGTTCCCTTGAGCAGCAGGGCTTCCCAAGGACATCTAGGGACTGATAAATAGGTCAATGACATGGGAGGAATGTGAATCAGCAGAGATCTTTCTCTACCATCCCACACTCAAAGGGAAGCTGTTCTTTTTTTTTTTTAAGATTTTATCTATTCATTCATGAAATACAGAGAGAGAGAGACGCAGAGACACAGGCAGAGGGAGAAGCAGGCTCCCTATTGGGGGAGCCTGATGTGGGACACAATACCAGGACCCCAGGATCATGACCTGAGCCAAAGGCAGATACTCAACCACTGAGCCACCCAGGTGTCCCAACGGGAGTTGTTCTACTTTTGTTTTATATATAGAATTCTACTCAGGATTTTGAATTAAAAAAAAAATTAACGTATTTTAAAATGCTGAGAATGGGGGCACCTGGGTAGCTCAGTCAGTTAAGCGTCTCTCTTCAGTTCAAATCATGATTCCAGAGTCCTGGAATCAAATCCTGCATCAGGCCCCCTGCTCAGCAGGGAGTCTGCTTCTCCTTCTCCCTCTGCTCCTCCCCCGTGCTCATGCTCTCTCTCTCTCTTGCTCACTCTCTCTCTCAAATAAATAAATAAAATATTAAAAAATAAAATGCTGAGGAATGATTAAAAGCATGATTATGAAATCAGACTGTACTAATAATACCTGTTTTACCATATGTCAGTCAGAATCTTGGGAAAGGGTCTGAGTTTTCTCATCTGTAACAACAGTACTTCTCATAAGAGTCTCTACAAGTACACAATGAAGCAATTAATGTAAAGTTCCTAGTGTAGATACTGGCAAATATGAAAACAGTGCATTCTTAACAAAAGAGGTAGCACAGCACAGTGTTTAGAAAATAGAATTCATTAAACTCAACAGCAAAGAAACAAACAATCCAATCATGAAATGGGCAAAAGACATGAACAGAAATCTCACAGAGGAAGACACAGACATGGCCAACAAGCACATGAGAAAATGCTCCGCATCACTTGCCATCAGGGAAATACAAATCAAAACCACAATGAGATACCACCTCACACCAGTGAGAATGGGGACAATTAACAAGGCAGGAAACAACAAATGTTGGAGAGGATGCGGAGAAAAGGGAACCCTCTTACACTGTTGGTGGGAATGTGAACTGATGCAGCCACTCTGGAAAACTGTGTGGAGGTTCCTCAAAGAGTTAAAAATAGACCTGCCCTACGACCCAGCAATTGCACTGCTGGGGATTTACCCCAAAGATACAGATGCAGTGAGACACCGGGACACCTGCACCCCGATGTTTATAGCAGCAATGTCCACAATAGCCAAACTGTGGAAGGAGCCTCGGTGTCCATCGAAAGATGAATGGATAAAGAAGATGTGGTTTATGTATACAATGGAATATTACTCAGCCATTAGAAACGACAAATACCCACCATTTGCTTCGACGTGGATGGAACTGGAGGGTATTATGCTGAGTGAAATAAGTCAATCAGAGAAGGACAAACATATGGTCTCATTCATTTGGGGAATATAAAAAATAGTGAAAGGGAATAAAGGGGAAAGGAGAAAAAATAAGTGGGAAATATCAGAAAGGGGGACAGAACATGAAAGACTCCTAACTCTGGGAAACGAACTAGGGGGGGTGGAAGGGGAGGTGGGTGGGGGGTGGGGGTGACTGGGTGGTGGGCACTGAGGTGGGCACTTGACGGGATGAGCACTGGGTGTTATTCTATATGTTGACAAATTGAACACCAATAAAAAATAAATTTATTAAAAAATAAAAAAAGAGAAAGAGAAAGAAAGAAAGAAAGAAAAAAGAAGGAAAGAAAGAAAAAGAAAGAAAAGAAAAGAAAGAAAGAGAAAGAAAGAAAGAAAGAAAGAAAGAAAGAAAGAAAGAAAAGAAAGAAAAGAAAGAAAGATAGATAGATAGATTAGAATTCAGGAGCTAGCTTATCATTTACTATTTGTGGCACTCTGGGTGAGTTACAAAAGTTCCCTGAGCCCCAGGTTCCTAGCTTGTGATGGGAGGGCAATAACAAAACTTAGCTCACAGGGGTTTTGTAAAGATTCAATGGGTTAATATCTGTAATACCTTGAGAACAATGTCTAGTTCTTTGTGCCATAAAAGTGTCAACTCTTATTAATACAGTGCCTGGTAAGTATTTAACCCATCTTATGTTTGCTTATTACTGAATTCAAATGTTGTGCTTCCTGTCACCTATCCTCAACTGTATACACACACATCTGGACTGCCAGTGATGACCCCCTCCTGTTCCCAAAATCATTCTACCCTTAAAGTTCTGTCAGAGAGCCCTGACCTCCTTCACAGCCCTGACATTCCTTCTAGCTAGTGTACATACTCAATAAATACATGCAGGATGGCAGGAAGGGTACAGTGATTAAAAGCTGGACAAGCACATACCTGGATCAAGTTTTGGTTTCACAATAGGATCTCTATGATTTTTTTTTAAAGATTTTATTTATTAATTCATGAGAGACACAGAGAGAGAGGCAGAGACGTAGGCAGAGGGAGAAGCAGGCTCGATGTGAGGCTCAATCCTGGCACTGCGGGATCACGCCCTGAGCCAAAGGTAGATGCTCAATCGCTGAGCTACTCAGGCATCCACCAAGTCCCAGTTCTTACTGTCTACACTTGACTTTCTACCACCTAATCAAATACCACTTCATATTCCTGCACAACTTTTCATGTGGATGCTTAGTTGCTACAACTGGATTGTAATCTGCTGGAGGACAAGAACCATATCTTTGTCTTGTTTTTTTTTTTCTTTGTCCTCTTTGGAAAGCCCCTTCAGCCCCTGACACAATACCACTGCCTATACTCAATAAATACCTGCAGGATGGCAGGAAGGGGAATGCAAAAGCATGATTCTGAAACACCCTCCTTTGACTCACTTAGTGCAATGATGGATGAAGTGTGAGTCTGAAACTGATACTTTCCTACCCCATAAATCAGTGGTCCCCTTGCCATCCTCACCAAACACCCTTCAGGTCTTGCTCTCTGTTTGCCTCAAGCACCTTCTCCTTGCTATAGAGATGAGGGGGCTCCGTTACTCAGCTCCTGAATGAAAGGAAGACCTAAATTCACTGTCACCCCAGCAGCCACTAGGAGCACTCAGAAACCTGTGAGATTCAGGATGGCACAATAAAAAGGTCCCAAGCTTTGAGCTGGGGAACAAGCAGGAAGTTTTTAGTCCTGCTCTGTATTCTACATGCTCTTCCCTGGGACCTAGAAAATGTGCACTCCCTCCTTCTTTCCACCACCTTACTGGTTGTCCCCTATGTGCCGGGCACTCTGCTGGACACTTGAGATAGGCTCATCTTCAGAAGCTGTCTAGTTTGGCAGACAAGCGTAAATCAAAAACCAATTAATCACAATTGTGATTTAAAAAAAAAAAAAAAGAGCTAGGAATGGCTGGGTGGCTCAATCTGTTAAACGGCTGATGCTTGATTTTGGCTCAGGTCATGATCTGAGTCCTGGGATCCAGCTCACATCAGGCTCTGTGCTCAGCAGACAGTCTGTTTGAGAATTTCTCTCCCTCTCCCTCTGCCTCTCTCCCTGCTCTCGGTCTCTCCCTCTCTCTCTTTAATTAATTAATTAATTAATCTTTTTTCCCCGAAAAAGCTATTAAAGAAAAGTACTGAGTGATGAGCAAGAGTGAAACAAGAGCCAGTCCTGCTCTAGGCCTCATGGTCCACCTCCCTAAATCAGTCAAGTGGGAGTGGCTTATTGAAGAGGAAGGAAAAAAATGATGCTGGTAGCCCAGGCTATGGGGACCTGTGGTCCTGTGCATTAGGGAATTGCTACTTAGAGAATCACAATGATTGAGTCAATAACCACTTTTGAGAAGTCCAGCAGGAAAATAGCATATTTGTCTTGATTTAATATGGCATTTGCTTCTTTCAGAGGCACATCTATTGGTGATTCACCAGACAATAATATTTCTTGGGGAAAATAATTTAGAAAACTGTTTAATTCCTAAAATGCTACCCTCAATGAAAACAAAATTCACGGCAACTTCAAGGATCTTGTATATTTTAAAATGGAACATCTTAAGTCTTAAACAAGGTCCCCAAATATGTCAAAATTGAATTCTGATATTACTTCTAGAAAGCTTACATTTTAAAATACATCAACTTCTTTTTACAAATGAAGAACATAATAATTAATGGTTTCTTTAAGCTAGATGTCTGTTAGGCCACACCAGTTTAAAAAACACTCAAATGATTGTGTGCCATTTCTGATTTTATTAGTCATTCCATGTGGCAGATCATAAAAACTGTCTTATAAAATGGTTAAATTACCAGGACTATTCAATTGCATTTGAATAATTCATAACTCCATACACCTGAAGAATAATGAAGCCGTTAAATGAATTTCTAAGGAGTCTAGTGCTTACACCCAGCTCTGGAGAAACTGTCGGAACTTTTAGAGTGAACAGCGGAGCCTTAAAACAATAAAATAAAAAACCTGTTTAAGACCTTAAATCATTAACATGTGTCGACTTAAACTTACACATACATTTGTGTTGTTTAACTAAATATTTGAAAACCAGCTTCTCTCTCAGTTATCTGCCAAGAGCCCCACTCTGAGTTCTGTGTGTCTCTTCCTGACACGTGGCAACGTCCTGTGCTTTTCATGAGGCTTGCTTGGCAAGAACTGATCTTCAAATATTTTGATAAAACAATTTTTTCCTTAAATTATATGTCAGTATTGAGTTAGTGTCTATTTTGTGTTAATGATTTGGAATTTTTAAAGTTTTTTAAACTACGTTTTAAAAATACATGGGCCCTTCTGCCTTAGCCTTCACCATTCATCCTGGTTTTCTGTCTTCACTTGTCCTAAGTGCAAGAGGATGGTAGTTTTCAGTTTGTACCAGAACACAGAGCCAATGGAATCCCCATATCCCAAGATATAGCCACAACGGAATGTGAATTGGCCCTGTGGGAATAGCTGGGACCTGGCCTAGCTCCGCTCTGGGCACAGAGGAGGTCACCCAGAGATCAGAAGGTGGAGATAAACACCAAAACCCTCCCTCCTCAAAAGCAAGAACTTCTCAGACAGTGATGCTTATGGTGAAGAATCTGTTAAAATGAGGGCTACTAATCTTATTTTTCCAATTATTCTTATCTGACATTTCTATCTCCACCTCCTTCCCACCTCCCCACTGCTGCCTTAGAGTGACACCTTTTGGAAAAGGTTGAAACTGAAAATGCCCAGACTGCTTTCTGCCTGGACCTAACCACCCTCAGGACTGTGATTTGGGATTTGTTCCCTCCTCACTGAAGTTTAAGCATCTAGGAGATTTGCTTAAATGTGTCACCTCTAATATTTCAGCATTAAACCAATACCCACATCAAGTGAGTGTGTTTGGGCTCAAACTCTTTGATTTTGACTGCATTTTAACTTCTCCTTTTTCCTTCTTTTCTTCCCAGGCTTATTAGCAAAACTTCAGACAATAATAGAAGATAGAGAAGAAATGTGTAAGATATATGACTTAGATTCTGTTAAATCAAAGTGTTGGAATACAAATGAATAAAAGTTTCTCCACCATGCCCTGAGCATTTTTCATTCCAGATTAGACCAAGCTCAGTGGAACCTCCATGAGAAAAAAAGCTGTGTAGGTGCTTCTTGAGCAATAGGGAAGCATTCTTTACTTTAAATGTGCACAGTTGTTTAGCATAGCAAAGAGCTGGTTTTCTCCCTAACAGTCTCAGATGTTCTTGGAAGCAGTGTAGCTAGTCGTAAGACTATGGATCTTGAAGCCAGAAGACTTAGTTCCCAATCAGGATCCAGGCATGTGCTGGCTATGTGACTCTGTAAAAGATTCTTGACCTCTATTTACATCAGTTCCTTTCTCTATAAACTATTGATAACAACCATACCTCCTGACCTCCTTGTGAAGAATACCTGACTTGCAATAGTTACACACTGGCACATAGCAAACACATAGTAAGCTGTAATCATTATCAACAGTGATGTTAGTTTAAACACTGGTGCTTAGCTTTCAACCTCATAGAGGATGAGTAAGCAAGATAAAGTTACAATTTCCATTTTCTTTCTCCATTTTCAGAGAGACACGGTATTTTATGTCTTCAATGGAATGGTGAATTTTTTTACTAGGGAATCTGTAACAAACCAAATGAATCACTCTCAAATATGTATTGTTCATATTTTAGTCTAACCTAGCTGAATTCCAAACACAACACGAAGGAACTTGTTGAAGATATTAGAGCAGCATTATACAAAAGAACTTCCTATGATGATGGCAAAGTTTTCACTTGCACCGTCCAATACACATATCACTAACTACATGTGACTACAGAGCACTGGAAATGGTGGTGGTACAACTGAGGAACTGAATCTTTAATGTAATGTAGTTTGATCTAAATTAAAATTTAAATTTAAATAGCTAAATTTAGTGGCTACTGTACTGGAAAGAGCCAGAGCATCTAAGTTTTACAACTTTATTGTCCAGTGATGTTTAGATATTATTTCAATCTTTGGGGTACCTGGGTGATACAGTCAGTTAAGTGCCTGACTCCTGGTTTTGGCTCAGGTGGTGATCTCATGATCATGAGATTTAGCCCCATGCAGGCTTCAATGCTCAGTGTGGAGTCCTCTTAGGATTCTTTCTCCCTCTTCCTCTGCCCTTCTCTCCCCTACCTCCACTGCCTGCTTGCTCTCTCAAACAACAAATTAAATCTTAAAATATAAAAGAAATTATTTATTTTCTTAGAGATTTTATTTACTTATTTATTCATAAGAGACACACAGAGAGAGACAGAGACATAGAGGGAGAAGCCCGCTTCTCCCAGGGAGCCTGATGAGGTACTCGATCCCCTGGCCTGAGATCACTCCCTGAGCTGAAGGTAGACACTCAACTGCTGAGCCACCCAGGCATCCCTAAAAAAAAGAAACTATTTCAATCTTTGTGGAAATTTTATCTGTTTTGAATATGTGAGAGAAACTTTTAAATTCCTTTAAATTCACTACAGTTCATGAATTACCATTTGATCCATGATCCCATTTTAGTAAGTTATCCTAAGGATATCACAAGGTATGCTTTCTGAGGAAATTACTTGAGTATATAATAAATATGTTCATCATAGTTTTGTTTATAAAAATCAGAATTAAAACTTTGTATGTATGCATGTATATATATATACACACACGCATAAATACAAATGAATACATAAATACATACATATGTACACTCACCTTCCAAATAAATGAGTTAAATAAATTAAAATATGTGTGTGTGTGTATAAATGTTGAAAAGAAATTAGATAGGAAATTAGGGGCATCCAATTGTTGAGATGTTGGACAGATATTAAACATTAAGTAGGAAGACTGAATGTAAGGGAAAGAAGTTCATGAAATCCCAAGAAAGAAAAGCAAGTTAGTAAATGGTAAATACAATTCCAACTATATGTAGGTTTTTAAATGTATAGTCACAGAAAACAAAATGACTAGAAGGAAACACATCCAAATATTAATGACGAGTTTGTTTCTAGGCATAGAGATTTCAGGTAATCTATTACATTCTTCTTTGTACTTTTGCTGCAAATATGAATTATTAAGTTAAAAAAAGAACAATCTCTAAAACATTTTTGACCAAGGAAGGTCTGCATAGGACTTATTCTGCTCCCATGGAACAATTGGCTGCTGGTAAACCAGCTTCCAAAAGAGAGTTATAAAGCAGAAGTCCAGAGCAGGGCGGAGCCCTCTGGTGGCAGTTACAGTGGCAGCTACCCTCAGCCAAAATAATCTTAACTCAGGCCACACTTCCGGGCAAGGCTACTTTGCTCCTGACAGTCACTTAGATTTATGCTGATTATAATCCCCATTCACCAGGGAGTGCTTGAGTGTTGGTGACTCCAGAGCTGTCAACAGTCATTCTTGCCACCTCACTCTACCCCACAATGCACTTGAATGCTGCTCATTTCATTACTATTCCTTAATAAAGTTCCTATGGGTTTTGGAAGTCCAGTATGGTTGTTTGCTTGTTTGTTTTGTTTGTGTAACATTTTCTGGTTTTGCTATTATTTTATTTCTACATCACTCAAAATTATCTGTCAGGTCTTAAAAAAATCAGAACCATTTGTTCATGCCACTAAGCCACCTCTATTACTGTCTATTCATTCCTATTCAACAAATTGGGGCAGTTTTCTCAAATAGGCCTACTTTCATGTGATGTAAGGAATGGTTCTGAGGCATTTCCAAGGAGGAAGGATGAAAGAAGGAGGCCTTTTTTACTCTGAGTTCTCCTACAGTCTTGGCGTTGCAGGAGATACCTGTTGATTATGACAAATTTCAATTAGTCCAAATCAAGCCTGACTCCAAACCCTTTCCTAAGGCCCTAAGGACACTTGCATCATGGTTTCATCAGCCTTGAGCAATAGGTAGGGGCTTCCCTGTATGACATCTTGGTCCTTGATCATAGGGAGTCTAATGCATCCTTGATCCTCCCACTGGACCCAGCATCTTCTCAAACACACAGTATATGGTCAGTAAATAATTATGGGAGAGACGCCAAGAGGGAGAAAAGAAGAGAAGAAACTCTACTGTAGAAAGGTAATAATTATATCAATCAATATGGTTTCCTATAACCTATTTGATCCTTACATACTTCCAAAGAAGCAAGCCATTTAACTGCTGAGTAACTCAAGCTCAAAAAAGGTAAGGGATTTACCAAAGAAGTATAGATGGCTTACTCTTACTCTTTACCAGAATGTGAGTCTAATTGTTGAGTAAAAATATAATGGGACAACTGTTAGAGGGGGCTATCCTAAGATGATGTGGGCCATGAGCTCTCAATAGTAAAAAAATAAAAACAAAAACAAAACAAACAAATAAAACCTTGGCTCATTCTCCTCAGTGTTCCCAGGCTTGAACATAGCATCTAGCATACAACCAGCACCCACAGGTTTATGGATGAATATAATTTAGGGACTAGAACTGGGTCCCATTTGAATCACTGGAGTATTCAGTATACCCTTTGATTCCACCACTGTTCCAAAATATCTTACTTGACTTTTGCATTAATTTTCTATTATTATGTAACAAATTGCCATCATCTTGACAGCTGAAAGTTCTGTAGGTCAGAATTCCTGGCAGGAAGCATAGTGTGACTGGTTTCTCCACTCAGGGCCTCACAAGGTTGAAATTGAGATATGGCAGGCTGCATTCTAATCTAGAGTTCAGAGCCCTCTTCCAAGCTTATGCAGTTGTAATAGAATTCAGTTCCCTGAAGTTCTAATATGAGGTCTCCTTTTCCTTCCTACTCCTAGCTCCTAGAGACCATTTGCATTCCCTGTCACATGAGCCACTCAAATCTTCAAGGCAAGCAACAAAAAAACCTCTCTTGCATCAAATTTTTCTCATGCCTTGATTCTTTTTCCTCAGGAATAGCCCGGTCCCTTTTAAGGGCTCACTAATTAGATCAAGCCCACCAAGGATAATCTCCCTTTCCTAAACTCAGCTACATCATAAGCCACACCTAATCACTGTAAAAATATAAAATTGCATTTCAAAATGTATGTGTCAAAGATAGAAAACTTCTTTAACATGATAAAGAATATTTACCAAAAATAATCCACAGCTACCATCATACTTAATGGTGAAAGACTGAATGCTTTGCTAAGATCAGGAGCAAGGCAAGGATATCTGCTCTCACCCCTCTTAGTATAATACTTGGAGTTCTAACTACTGCACTAAGGCAAGAACAAGAAATAAAAGATATAACAATTAGAAAGAAAACAACAAGACTGTCATTACTTGTAAATGAAATAATTGTCTATGCAGAAAATCCTGAAGAATCTAAAAGAAAAAATGCCTATAACTAACAAATGTGCTCAGCAAGGTTATAGAACACAAGGTCAACACACATAGATCAACTGCATTTCTATATGTTAATAGTAAACTATAGAAACAAAAATTAAAAACTAAATGCCAATTATAGTTCTCTAAAAAATAAATATTTATGTACTGACTTAAAACATGTACAGGACCTGAGGTGCCTGGAGGGCTCAGTCGGTTAAGCATCCAACTCTTGATTTCAGTTCAGGTCATGATTGCACAGTTGTGAGATCAAGTCCTGCATTGGGCTCTGTGAAACCTGCTCAAGATTCTCTCTCTTCCTCTTCCTCTGCCCCTTTCCCCTCTTCGTGTGTACATGCACTTTATCTCTCTCTCTAAAAAACTAACAGAACAACAACAACAACAAAAGTACAGGATCTATATGTTGGAAATTATAAAATTCTGATGAAAGAAATCAAAGAAAACTTAAATAAATAGAGCATCTATGGATTAGAAGATTAAATATAGTTAAGTATGTCAACTTTTCTAACATTGATGTATAGGTTTAATGTAATTTCTATCAAAATCGCAGCAAGTTTTTTTGTTTTTTTTAAAGATTGTATTTATTTATTCATGAGAGACACACAGAGAGAGGCAGGGACATAGACAGAGGGAGAAGTAGGCTCCTCTCAGGGAGCTCCATATGGGACTGGATCCCTGGACCCAGTATCACACCCTGAGCTGAAGGCAGACGCTCAACTGCTGAGCCACCCAGGCATCCCACAGCAAGTTTTTTTTAAAGACATAGACAAGCTTATTCTAAAATATATACGGGAAGACACAGGTTTTAGAATAGCTAAAACAATCCTGATAAAGAAGAATAAAGTGGAAAGAATCACTCTACCTGATATCAAAGCTACTGTATAGTTACAATAACCAGGACAGGTGATATCGGCAGAGAGATAGATGTATACGCCACTAGAACAGAAACAGACGTTCATGAAAATGCAGAAGTGGTGTTTCACAGAGGAGCAAAAGCAATTCAGTGGAATAAAGATAGTGTTTTCTTTTTTATTTTTTTTTAAGATTTTCTTTATTTTATTTATTCATGAGAGAGAGAGAGAGAGGCAGAGAGACAGGCAGAGGGAGAAGCAGGCTCCATGCAGGGAGTCTGATGTGGGACTTGATCCTGGGACTCTAGGATCAGGCCCTGGGCTGAAGGGGTGCTAAACTGCTGAGCCATCCAGGCTGCCCATATAGTGTTTTCAACAAATAGTGCTGGAATAATTCAACATCCATAGACAAAAAAAAAAAAAAAAAAAAGAACATGAACTAAACTATACTAAACAGGGCTCAAAACTCAACAGTAAAATCTCTAATACAATTTGAAAATAGATAAAAGACATGAATAGACATTTTGCTGAAGTGAACATACAGATGGCAAATAAGGACATACAAAAGTGTTCTACATCTTTAGCCATTAAAGAATTGCAAATTAAAACCACAATGGAATAATGCTACACACTTATTTAAATGGCTAAAATAAAAAATAGTGGCACTATCCAATGTTGGTGAGGATACAGAGAAACTGGATTCCTCATATATTGCTGGTGGGAATGTGAAGTGGTACTACTTTGAAAAACAATTTTGCAGTTTCTTATAAAATTTAGGATGCAACTACCATATGACCTAGCAATTGTACTCTTTTCATTATTTACTTCAGAGAAATAAAAACTTATGTTCATACAAAAACCTATATATGAAGGTTCATAGGAACTGTATTACTAATAGCCAAGAACTGAAAACAACGTAGAGGTCCTTTAACTGGTGAATAGTTAAACTGTGGTATATCCATACTGTGGAACACTACTCAGCAATAAGAAGGAACAAAGTATTAATACAACTCACAATTTGGAAGAATTACCAGTAAATTATGCTAACTGAAAGAAGCCAATCACTAAAGGCCACATTCTATATGATTCCATTTATACAGTGTTCTTCAAATGACAAAATTATAGAAATGGAGAATAGTTTAATGCTTACCAGGGTTAAGGAATGGGAAGGGAAGCTGAATGCAGTTATAGAAGGGCAGCATGAGGGATCCTTTTGGTGTTGGAAGTGTTTTTAACTTCATTGCATTAGTGTCAACATCCTGGTAGTAGTATTATACTACAGTTTTGCAACACGTTACTACTGGGAGAAACTGGGTAAAGGATATACAAAATGTCTATTATTCCTAAAACTGTATATGAATCTACAATTATCTAAATATTAAAAGTTAAGACAATTTTAAGTGCATGCCATACATATTTGGTGCCCACTTCAGCTACAAAAAGGACAGCAAGAGCAAATACTGGGAAAGATGAGAAATGTTCACATAAGGTCAGTGAGGCCATTCCCATCATCCTGAAGAAGAATCCTCTCCAAAACGTCATAACTATGAGGATGTTAGCAGTGAATGCTCACGCCCTAAATGCCTTCCATTGTCCATTAGGACAATGACTTATGTGCAAAACCATCAGCATACAAATCAATGGCTTGACATCTACTGAATCAGGATGAGAAAGTGACTTAATTAAGAGTCAAGTGATAAAAATCTCATAAGTGCGGTGCCCTTTTTATAAAACCAATAAACCACCATACACACACACACACACACACACCGTTTAAAATACTGTGTTCAACAACAGCCATCAGCACATCACAGACTAACCCATAAAGGCAGGTACTGGTTTCCTTATAATTATAATCCAGGTAAGTTTAAAAAATCACAGTAAAGCTTCATTATCCTCAAACTAAATACATCCTCCAGGCTTCTGGCTTGGTTAGCTCCTCAGTGGGAGGAAAGCAAAAACCAGACATGAAGTGCCAGAATGAAATCTTCCGCTTCAATTTCTTCTTTATTTAAAACATTTTATAGGGCTTTATGTTGACCCTGTGGCTTCAGGAGAAGGAAATCCTCCCAAATGTGTCCCTGAGGCACAGCATCCCCCACAGCGACTTGGCTCCCTCCTCTCAGAGCGATTACTGCTACATGGAAAAAAACAATTCTTAATTGGTTAACTTTGGGAAAACCGCTTCATAAAGAGAAGACTTGGAACAAAGACGCCCACCCAAACAGCCAGTTCTCTCCACATACAAAGTGATTGAGGATGAGTTTGAGAGACACCACGTAAGCAAGGCTGATGGACAGATGGAAGAGAACTGTACTTTCAGGCTGGATGGAGAGTTTATCCACTTTCCTTCCATCTCTAAGTGGAATTAAGTATCCACTGGATCACAACAGCAGATCTGCTAAATTGTGCCCCTCTTCCAATCCTAGCAGTCATCAGTGTGTTGCTCAACATCCTCCCTGCACTCTAGGGACTCAGACTTTACTTTCTGGCCTTCCAGCTGAACTAATGAGAGTGGGGTTATGACACCGGGCTCCCAGGACCAGTTACTCTGCTTCTCACCTGGCTCTGCACCGGAGATTGTCCCTCAACCCCTGCTAGGGGCTGTGTATTGGTCCCAAAGGAGCCTGGCAGACAGTGGGTGGATGGCAAGGGTCAAATCCAGCCCATTTCTATAAAAACAACCAAAGTACATATCCTGCCAAGCATAATTTTCATGTTTAAAAGCAGCAATTTTTGTTTTTCTCAATTACCCTGACACAGGGGAGCATTCACTGATAATCTGAGCAGAGACAAAACTACTCAAATCTCAATGTGGTGACACTTTGTTCTTCAAAACTTCACAGTTGTGACGGAAAGTGCTCTGTCAACAGGACAATTTATACTCACATATTAAATGCCAGGCTTCACCAAGTACTTGTATCATGCTTTGGAAGTAGATGTCTATGTTTTCCCCATAAGATATATTCTACAATTTACACCTTTGAACTCTATTTTCAAAATAAGTGATTCTTTCTCCAAGTAGCTCTTTTCAGATTTAAAAAAAAAAAATCACCATTTCATTACCAAGATAATAGTCTAGTCCCATATAAAATGATTAAACATAACCCTGAATCAAACATAACCCTGGTATTAGGTAGTCTCAAGACAAACATAAGTGAAAACACTGGATTCCTTGCTTCAATGCCAAATAGTCACTCAAAGGTCTGATTGCTTCAGCTGGGACTTCTTCTCCCTTTTATGATTTCTCAAATATGTAAATTATTTTGTTTAAAAATATTTCTCCTCCCTTCTTCAAGAATTAACACTGTTATAATTATCTATAAGGAAATCATTGTATCTGGACTTCACGAGGGGAAACAGCCTTGGTATTTAAAATATCTAACAACTATACATATATGGAAATGAATACCCCATTTTGATGGGTCACACTCAGTAACCTTAGAGGCGCCTCTATCTGGGTAATAGTTCCTTTTGGACGAAACACAATTAGGCTGTGTAATGTGCTGAATCCCTTCAGATAAACCGTTGCATGCACAGCCGGGCCACTCTCGAGCTGGCTTTAAGGCTGGGGCTGTCAGGCCCACTTCTCTGGTTAATGTCAGTAGCACTATGTATAAAAGGTGACTCCAGTGTGTACAAATGTTGATCTTTAGAGAAGTCATGCCTAGACTCACACACACATCCACTCTTTCGTCCACTAGGTCAATGGCAGGAACAGAGGGTGACCCTGCAAGGGGCTTGCCAAGAGCAGAGTCTTACTTGTCAGGTTACATTGCCCCCAGGGACTTCCCTGCCTGAGATTAATCCATAATCCTGTTTCGTGTTAAAAAAATTCAGGTTCTAAAAGCCTTGCCTCTGAGACAGTTTCAGAGGCGACGGGGAAATGTTCTAATATACAGTAACAAATTAAGTGCCAATGCAAGTAAGCATAGAAAAGAAAGGGACTGTGTGGAGTAGGTGCCACAAAATGTTTGGCCTTGTCCAAAATCATTTCTTTAAGGTTCCAGAATGGACACTAAAAACATATTTGAATGTCTGGAGTACCTGTAGATTTTTAAAAACAAAAACAAAGTTGAAATCATCTATGGTTTTTCAGCTTGCTGCACAAGTTAAGTGAAATAAAGATGCCCCCTGATGGAAAACACAGCCGAGGTTCTGAAGAAATATAATATTCGCTGATGTGACTTCCAAACTAAATTTCATCTGAATACCAAACAGTAAGAAAGCTCTCATCTCAGCTCTGAGCAATCCTATTTTTATTACATCAAAATTGTTTCTTCCTTTGCCAACCTCATTCTACCCCTCTTTGCTACAAAGTTAATGTCCAGAAAGCTTCCTTTTACAACTCTAGCAGACCTGATCAAAAAAAGCAGGAATTCCCAATGCTGTAGAAACCATCATGAATATGTTCTCATCTGGATGATTTGAAGAAGTATAACTCCATTCTATGGCAAAGAAACAGGGGGAACACATTTCTGAACGAGATGGCGATGTGAACTCCTTGACACTCATGAGCACTGAGGTGTGGTTGGAGACAGCTGGCCTGCTGGCATCCTCTGCTTTGATTCAGAGAGAAGGAAAGGCAGGACAGCTAATAATACAAGTTCCCATTTTAATTTGTGACTCAGTCTTTGATTATAGTCATTCTTGCTAGGATTTAACTTACAACATTTGGCAACAATGCTCACCTCTTCAAAGACAAAGGTGAGCATGGTAAGAGTATTTTTTACCTCTCTTATGTCAGAAAAGCAGATCCAGTTTCCAAAGGTGAAAAAAAGGAGACAAATCAACCAACCTTTTTGCTCAGTTTAGAGCTGTGTTGGAGGGTATGTGTGTGTGTACATATAGCGTCCTATCTGCCCCTCCCACCAGTGCCCTGATGCATGTTCCTATCCTCAGTGATTGGTGAGGGTGAATCACCAACTTCCATTTTTTTATACTACGGGTGAAGAGAGCCCAAGCCCTATAACTGAGCAAAGGAATTTTTACACCTACAAGCACAGACTTCCAAAATCAAAATACTGTTTTAAAAGAGGCAGTATGGTTTCTATTGCCTTGCATATAAAACTCCAACTCCCTGACTGACAAAGGCCCTGTTTTATTTAGCCCTTGTCTGCCCCCCTTAATGACATTTCATGACACTCTGGCCTTCCCTGGGCCTTGTAGAATCTGGTCTTTCTCCTCTACCATGCCTTGTTTCTCCTCCACCCCTTCCAAACTCTTCAAAGGACAGGTATCTTCTCACCTATCAGGTCTCAACATAAATGTCACCACCTCCCAAAGGCCCTTCTGAATCTCCTGAGTTACAGTTAGTTGCCTACCTCCCACCTGTCCCTGGTATTCCTCATCTCAGCTCCAAGTTTGTTTCTTCTAGCATGTATCACAATAAATTACTACACTTAAGAATTTCTTTGTATGTATCTTCCCATTTCCCCCACTAGGCTCTTTGCTTCATGTCTAATTTACCCAAATATCTATAATCCCCAGCTGGGGTCTAGCACATGGCTGGCACTTAATAAATAATCACCTAACTCAAAATTAGAATTAGTAAAAACAGTAACACCTGATAGTCAAACCAGTGGTTTGCAAAGAAGGTTCCTCAACCAGCAGCAGCAGCTTCATCTGGGAATTTGTGAGAATGCATATTCATAGCATCCTTTTACCTGCCCCCTGCCTCTACCTATAGAATCAGAAACTCAGGGGTATGGCCCAGCTATCTGTGTATAACAACCCTACAGATATAGCCTAATCTCAGTAGGATCATGACAATCCTCTGTGCAGCCAGACAACAGAAACATAAGCAGAACTGGGACTATGCTGCTGTTAAAAGAAAAGTCAAGGGGTGCCTGGCTCAGTCAGTTATGCATCTGACTCTTTATTTCAGCTCAGGTCATGATCTCAGGGTTGTGAGATCGAGCCCCACATTAGGCTCTGTGCTGAGCATGGAGCCTGCTTAAGAATCTCTCTCCCTCTGCCCCCACTCTCCCTACCTTAAAGAAAAAAAAAAATCCAAGTTCAAATCCTGTTCACTTGATGCTATATATCTTTGGCCAAGGTACCTGACTTCACTGAACCTACAATTCTTTAACTGGACATAAAGAAACACATTCTGCCACCTAGGGCAGTTATGGGGATTATAAGAGGTTGCAGGGTAAATGTCCAGCACAGCACAGGGCAGGCTGTGAATACTCAAAACACTATCATGACCCATAATATAATTATCGCTTACTTGTTTAACTGGAGAAAATGGATCAGAGTTCTGTGCCTCTGATGAAGTATGTACTCTGGAAACATTTAATGTAGGAGAACTAGAGAATTATACTCCTAAATATCCCACAGCTTTCAATGTGTTCGGAAAGATCCATCAGTATAAAACACAGGGCAACACAAGCACTAAGGTTGGGTAGTTGATGGCCTGAATCCCTTCTCTGCCACCCACTGTGTGACCTTGAGTAAGCCACTTACACTCTCTGGACTTCTGCCTTTGTAGACCAGAGATAATAATACACTTCACACAAGGTCGTAATGAGGCCTGGAGATTAAGATGTCCATGAAACACTCAGCCCCTGTGCCCTGCCCTTAGTAAGCACTTGATAGATGCTAAGTATTATTCTCTAGAACCAACAATAAGCAGGACAGAACTCCATCTCCACTATAGAAAAGGCAGCAGAGTTTTAGAGACATAAGACAAGGAGAAGATACATTTGGAAAAGCAAGACAAGGACAGGAGATGCTTCTCAGAAGTGATAATATTTAGAGAACATCTTAAAACAGGAGTCACAAATCTAAACACCAGCAAAGCAGAGCAGTTATTAACAAGGAGTGATGCTGGCCAGGCAGGGAAAATGCTCCTTAGCTGCCACTAATTTCCACCAAGCAAAAATGTAGGTACTAAGTGGCCAGATCCTCTTACCCAAAGAAGAAAAAGTATCTGAATTATCTTGTGAAATGGTGCCTCAATTAAAAACAAAACCTACCTGAATTCATGAAATACATTTTTTGGCCACATCTGGATCACTGGCTACCAACTTTGACTCTCTATTTTAAAGGATAGGTAGAATTTTGTCAAGTAGGGGTAGTGAAGAGATCATCCTAGCAAGAGGATGGTCTGAGCTATGGTGGGGGAGTGGAGGTGAAGTAGGGGAGAAGGCCAGGAAGCTTTCAGAAAGAAGAATACTGCTCCAAGAGACTTCAAGGGAGAGGATGAGGAATAGAAGTGGCAGAGAAAACAAGCCGGTGAAGAAGGCTTACAGGGAGAAGGATGGGCTGGACTGACATGGTAGGGCTGAGAATATAAACACGTAGAAGAAAAAAAAAAACAAACAAAAAAAATAAACACGTAGAAGGAAGAACTTGGAAATGAAGAACAGGAAACTGTATCAAGCCACCATCTTCCCTTCTTTGGGCCCAGTCTTCTTTCTTGTTTTGTTTTGTTTGTTTTTTTAAAGATTTTATTTATTTATTCATGACACACACACACACACACACACACACACACACACACACATATACAGAGGCAGAGGGAGAAGCAGGCTCCATGCAGGAAGTCCAATGTGGAACTCAATCCTGGAACTCCTGGATCACACCCTGAGCCAAAGGCAGAGCCACACACGCTGAGCCACACAGGCATCCCACAGTCTTCCCTCTTTTAAGGTGATCTCCTTAGATGAGCTCTAAGCTCCCTTCTGGCCCTCTCTGCATCACTGGGGGTATCACTGCAACCTCCTTACCTGGGGAACACCATATGCAGCTCCTGTGATTGAGGCTGTGAGGGATGTGACTCTAGCTCACCATCAAGAGGATGAGGATTCAAAATCTGCCCAAGCACCACCTTTACTAGTCATAGAGGACAAGCTGTCCTGAGCAATGTAGGGGGAACCAGAGGCCTTAAGTGTCAACCAAATCCCTGGATAAAGCAGTAGCTCAAATAATAACACAGTCACCTTCACTGAATACCTGCTTTGGGCCGGGTGCTGATGTATTTACTGAACAGGATTATCTCATTGAATGAGGCAAGTTCATTATTATCCCCATGTTATGCGCCTAGAATGGCTAAATAGGCCCAAGATCCAATAGCGAGAAGTTGCAGGGACAGCGGTCAGGCCAGTGAGTCAGTCTGATCAGTACCCTCAGTCCCAGCCCTTTTGTCAAACTGCCTCCCTTCTGGAATCTTTCAAATCTATACTTTGGTCCTGTGTTCCTTACACGATGGTGCCGAAATTACATGGCAGGATAACCCAAATGGGAATGTTCTTTAGTGATGGATGCATCGAGAAAGCCTTGGGACTAGGATTCCCTCTCCTGCTCCAGAGAGGGTGGCCCAGGAGGGTTTGAATCCTGACAAGTTTTGTACTCCTCTTGATACAGAGGTGACATAAGAGATTTTGTTTCCAAAAACCTGGATGCTTGGTCTTACGTATAAATAATTGTTTTTTTTTTTAAAGATTTATTTATTTATGATAGTCACAGAGAGAGAGAGAGAGAGAGGCAGAGACACAGGCAGAGGGAGAAGCAGGCTCCATGCACCGGGAGTCCCATGTGGGATTCGATCCCAGGTCTTCAGGATCGCGCCCTGGGCCAAAGGCAGGCGCCAAACTGCTGCGCCACCCAGGGATCCCTAAATAATTGTTTATAATCCCACTTATATACTGTGACACTCCTTTGAGCTATCATTCCCATTTTATAGAGAAATTGAGGCATAGAGAGGTTAAGTAATTTGTCTGTAGTCACACAGCTAATAAGTGGCAGGGCTGGGATTTGAACTCAGGCTGTCAGGCTCTAGAGTCTTTGATGACCACAAGAGTACTGTGCTTCTGTTGTAAGAATTGAAGGTAGAGCATTTAGCATGTTTCAAGCTCTCTGTAAGTTCATTCATTAATTCAACAGAATTTACTGTGGCACTATGGCAGGTATCAGGGGTCCCTGCACCCATGGTATTCACAGTCTAGCAAGAAACTTGCTTTTAATTTTCTCTTCCCTCCAACTGTTCCTCCCTCCTTCTCTCATGTCCTTAGGAAATTACCTATATCAACAGACTTCATTCCACAACTTCATCCAAAATCTCACATGCACATACCCCAGTGATATAGCTGAGTTTAATACACAACATAACAGGTCTAAAAGAAAGCTAATTTCTTCTTACAAATTTAGCAAAGCAAATCACAAATATTGATCTCTCAACCCAAAGATAGCAGGACTTGGTCCAATTAGAAATAAATACAAATTGCTGAGACATGGATGCATGGAAATCTAGAAAGCTTCAAAGATAACATTTGCTACTATTAAGGGGTTTCTTTTGCATTCACAGTTCCCAAGCTGAGTGTGGCTTACAAACATCCTGGGGTTAGAGGTCTGTCTAAATGTAATATTCCTGTAAGGGAAAGAACATTGACTTCATCGCAAGGCAGGCCCTGCTGATGGCAGCCTAAGACTGGAATGTGTAGATAATTATCTTTAAGGCTAGTCAACAGCTATATGTCTCCTATAATATCACCTTTAAGATCAAGCCAAGACATTCCAGTCTGAATCAAGGTTTATTTATAAAAGGATTTAACACTTTTAGATCCCATATTGCTTGGAGGACCACCAATTTCCATTCCCAAATATCCAATTTCTTCAATTTCACAGAGCATGAATGAGATTTCAGGTTACCATTTGTGGAGGGAAAAATTTAAGACACAAAAATTCCTTTTCTTCAATGAGGTGAGTTTCTTTGCTAATGCTTCCACAAAATAAAATCACCATTATTGAAAGTAGAAAATACCATAAGTCATAATGCCACATTCATGTAGATACAACCAAATTTTCAGGTAATTCTAGCTGAATGGTCTTCCTTGTTCTCCTCAAACTTGAAAGGTCAAAGGAGCAATTTGATTGTGGGTGTTCTATATTGGCCACAGACAGGAGAAAGAATGGACCTTCTACCAGCAAGGACACAGGATTTAAAGGGATGCATGGGTATCTAAGGAAAGCAAACAGACCACCCTACTAAACTGGAGTGATCTGCTGATGGGGAACCAGTTGATCTGGAAGACTGTATAAAATCTTTCATTGGTGGTGTTAGAAACTGACCAGATATCCTTTTTGAAGAACTAGCATAAATTGGCTTATACTAGATTAGGGTTGGCATAACGTGTGGTGCATAGTGAAAAGTGATAGTACCCAGTGGGGTCAAGAGAGACAAGCAACCTCAGAGGAGATATCCTAGAGCCCAGTATTTCAGTCCCACCAAGTTATCTGATAATTGCACTTGCTAGAAAGAAAGATAATGATGACCATGAAGGTCACTAACAGACATAAAAATCAATGTATTTTTTAATAGGAAACACAGTATTAGTTATTTGTTGATAGTAAATAGTTTTAATCAT
The DNA here is from genome assembly GCF_048164855.1 of Canis lupus baileyi. Lineage (NCBI taxonomy): Eukaryota > Metazoa > Chordata > Mammalia > Carnivora > Canidae > Canis > Canis lupus. Next base: position 35,955,852 of record NC_132856.1, on the reverse strand, counting down.
TTCATGACAAAAAATAACTCAAAGATTAAGCAAGAAAGAAGCAAAAACCAGGGCAGCCCAGGTGGCTCAGCGGTTTAGCGCCACCTTCGGCCCAGGGCCTGATCCTGGAGACCCAGGATCGAGTCCCATGTCAGGCTCCCTGCATGGAGCCTGCTTCTCCCTCTGCCTGTGTCTCTGCCTCTCTCTTTCTCTGTGTGTCTCTCATGAATAAATAAATAAAATCTTAAAAAAAAAAAAAGAAGCAAAAACCGTTTAGGTTAAAGAATGATCAAATGTCTTATCTTTATTACCACTAACAAGTATTAATAATTATCAATTAATAATACAATATTAAAGTCACCTGTTAAAAAATACCTACTAGTGAGTATTAATATGTGTGCATGTGTGAGTGTACATCTATTTTTTATATGAGAATCTACCCCTCCCGATGGTCAAATCTATCGTTCTCAATTAATTAAGGGACATTCTGGTTTTCTAAAACAAAATTATATACACATATATAAATATTCATGCACACAGCCAGAGAAGGTTGTTTAGAAAAATAAAATATATCAGAGAATTGAAAGTAGTTTTCCTTAGCTATGAATCATGGATTTTTTCTTTTTCTCATTATCCAAACCCCAAATTGCTTTATCAACTTTGATCTCAATTCTGAAATAATACACAATTACGTATTTTTAATTCTGAAATAAGGGGAAGTATGAGAGAGAAAGAAAAGCAAAATAAAAACAAAACACAACTCCAGGAACCAGAAAACTACTGATGACCATATTTGTGGCTTTCCAAACTTCTTGCCATCTATGCCTATGGCATTAACAAAAGTCAATCATACTATGCATACTGCTTTGTGACCTTCCTTCTAACTTAACAAAATACCATTGCCATTTTCCTACCCATAAATATTGGTCTAGTTCATTCTCTAGGGGCCACAGTGTAATCTATCATAATCCCCTCCTAATGGGCCTTGAGGTTGTTTCCAATTTTTCAAATTATATAAATAACTGTGAAGAAATGATCTCTGAACATTTTCTCCTCTCATGATCGAGTTATTACTTAAGGTAAGTCCCTGGAAGGGCATTTGCTAGGTCAAAAGGCTTCCATATCTTTAAGGTTTAGAATACATACCAACAAATCAGCCTCCTGAAAGACTATACATATCCAGCGTGAGGGGGACACAGGACTCTAACTTGACACTACTGTGCATTAAACTCCCTCAACTCACTTCCCTTGCTCATGCCCACAATGGTATCTTCCCATACAGTTGTCATCTATGGGGGAGAACAAAGTGATTGGCAACCCTGAGTGTCTAGTCCTTTTAAATGGTCCTAGTCATCACTTCACTAATCAAAGACTATTCTAGTTTTTCAAAACCAAGATAATGACCCCCTTCCTTTTTGCTGGAATATTTCCCTTCAAGGCAGAGATTCAAAAGAATCTTCCTTAGGTAGAGTCAAGATTTTCCAATTCCCTTCCCTCTTCCTGAAACCAATAAAACACTCTTGCCATTTCCTGTTACCTGATTGTTTTTTTTTTTTAAGATTTTATTTATTTATTCATAGAGACACAGCTAGAGAGAGAGGCAGAGACAGAGGCAGAGGGAGAAGCAGGCTCCATGCAGGGAGCCCGATGTGGGACTCGATCCCGGGTTTCCAGGATCACGCCCTGGGCTGCAGGCGGCGCTAAACTGCTGAGCCAACCGGGCTGCCCACCTGATTGTTTTTTTAAAGACACAGGCCATTGAACCTAGTAGCTGGAGAGCAAGAAGACCGGATACTCATCTGAGCAAAGTCTCCAAAAGTGATATATTAAGAAAACACATTCCCTTAATATTTTGTCATGGAGTTTTTTTAACTGTATGATAGGGAGAAGATGCAGCATGAGAAGAAATTTTGAGACACATGCAGAAATTAGTCGACAATGGAGAGTCCTTTTTATGGACTAGCTTCTTACCAACCACAGCCTTAGGCTCCCAAACTCCCTCCGTTTCAGGTCTCATCTAGAGAGAAAGGGAGACACGGCCTGGGTCTCTTCTCTTTGAATACTAAATTATTCTTAACACTCTTTATTGGTGAAGAATGGAATAGAAGATCAGAGAACTCAGAGGCCATAAATATATGTTTACTTTAGAGGTCATCTTTAACATGTGAGAATACCATCAGCTTTTTTCTTTAGAGTGGAAAGTACCTTTGCCAAAATCCTCTTTCTGATGATATGTACCCGAATCTCTTATTACTTCTAGAAAGCCATCACCCTATAGCTCTTCCCTTCACACATAAGGTCGCAGAAGATCACAAATTCCCCTGCTCAACTGACTTGTTAAGCTTTACCTCAGGTCAGGAGAAATGGTTTGTTCATTGACTGAAGCATTTGCCAACCAGAAGATGTACAAACATGCAAATCTAGTCTCATAAAGGAAACAGCTACATGTTAAGTTGATTTTGAGGACTCTCTTCAAGTTTATCCCACAAAAACTACATAGATACCCACTATTGGGAGGAGAAAGGAAAGGAACCAGGTTACATGCTTCCTTCCTGGAGGTGCTTCCTTCTAAGCCCTAACAAAGTACCTGCCGTCTTCTTTTTGGGAATATGATTCATTTTTGGAAACACATATGAAAATAAAACAGGTAAGCTAGAACCAAAAATTGTTAAGATATCTAATGACATTTTGTTTTTCCGATCCAGTTTTTTATGAAAAGGCCATAGTAGTGCCATATTTCAAACATGCCTTCACCTTCAAAGTGTCACTGATTAAGTCTCAGGATGGGCATTTTCAAGATATTAATAATTTCCATATTTGTCTTAACTATATCAAGTATATAAACCACATGCTCTTTATCATTATTTTTAGCACTTTTTAAAATAAAAATAAAATGCAATTAGGAAGTTTACATAATAATGCAATCATTACTATACCAACAAAGATTGTGATGCTCTTAACAGCTTACAGAAGATATTCTCAGAGAATAGACAGAAAGGGTCATTTTAGCTAATTTAAAAAAAAAATAAGTCTAAAGGCAGTACAGGGGATCCCTGGGTGACTCAGCGGTTTAGGGCCTGCCTTTGGCCCAGGGTGTGATCCCAGAGTACCCGGATCAAATCCCAACATCAGGATCCCTGCATGGAGCCTGCTTCTCCCTCTGCCTTTGTCTCTGCCTCTCTTTCTGTGTCTCTCATGAATAAATAAAATCTTAAAAAAAAAATAAAAAATAAAAATAAAAATAAAAGCAGTACATAAAAGGCTGTTGTGGAGGTATGTAGGATATAAAATCAAATGCAAAACATTTACTTATAAATTTATAATATGTCTTGGTTTTAGGAAATAAATTGCTAAATTTAAATATTTTAGGCCTTTTATTAAATCTTGCCACTTCTCTAATTTTGATTGTGACGTTGAACTGGCTTGGATTAATAAGAGATAGGATATTAGAGCTAACAGGGATGTGCAATAAGATTTCATTTATTCTTACTGATGTCAAGGTACCTAATTACAGGTAACATCTTACCTATTTTCTGATTGGCTGAGGGGGTGGAAGCAAGGTAACCACCCTCATTAAAAATACATGTATGTGGGAAGACAATAGTCTCTAATGACTTTATTAGGAAGAACTGATTTTTAATTTATTGGGCCTATCCAGAGGCTTTGTGTTTCCCTCCTCATTCATTGCTGTATTGAAGATAGTAACAATGCTAAATAAGTAAATTCCTAAAAAATTAAACATTATAGGTTATTTCAAAAATTATTTGACTACTTTAAAAAATCATGACATTTTTAAATTATAGAATAAAAAGAAATTATCACTAAAATTCTTCTGAATAGTTCATGTCTCCTAAGTAAGACATATTTAGACATATCCATAGTATTTGCATAAGAACATCCCAACCCACTCACAGCCACTGACCCAGAGCATGAATTCTACCTTAAGGTCAAGCCAGGCAATTCTGAAAGAAGTGCTAAATCCTCTAACCACTGCAAACCCATTCCACTCGCTGTGGCAACAGCGCGGTGAGTATTTCGGTCCCAGTGGCCTAGAAGAATGAGTGTACTTCATAAAGCACCCAATTTATTCCCATAAAATGCTTGGCATGCTGGTTGACTTTGGGCTCATTTTACACAAAAATCCAGGTTTTTGGAAAGATTTACTCTAGGGTTTCCAAATGTTTATTGCCTCGCTGACAGATTTTTAGACTGGTACTTGTAACAGGTGATTTTTCACACCGCTAGGAATCCAGAATGTGATTCCAGAACATTGGGCAAAAACTGTCACAAAGACACTAGCTGACATCAAATTACACTAATTCTAGAATCTGAAAGCAAAGAAATACTTCTTAATATTCATATGTAAGATAGTACAATACCATCAAAAGTTATGCCCTTCATAAAGTCCATGCCTCTGGTATTTTTTCTGTTCCTTAGATATACTGAGTTTGTTCCTCTATCAGTGACCTTGCATTGCTGTTCCTGATGCCTGGTGTCCACTCATCCCAGTGCTATGCAAGGTTGCTTTCTGCTCATCATTCAGCTTCAGAAGTAGCCCTCCTCCCTCTTTACACATACACATAGCAAATATTACAATCTCTACATCCCTTGTTCATTTTTAAAATATATTTCTTATTAATGAGACAGAGTCTTTTCTTCCTTACTTATAGTCACTTCCTTAGTTCCTGAATAGAGTAGGGACTCAATATATATATGCTAAATAAATAAGTAAAAAGTTTAATCCAAAGTACTAAGACTTTTCACTGAACTATAGTGCAAAGCCATAGGTTGGACTTCTATTACATTCTAAGTATTCCACTATTATAAAAATAAGATATATTCTAGAGGGGACATATTTAAGATTAGGTTCACAGTCTGTAGAATAAAGGTTATTACATTAGTTTACTCATTCCCAAAGTTCCAGCATGAAGACACACTGTTGTATTTTTTTCTTCCATGATGTCAATCCTTTAAAAACAGTTTGCTTTTCAAATAAATTTTCTTCTACTAAATTGGTCATATGCTCTTATACACTTTCTATCAAGATTTTTGAAAGATAAAAAATGACATCTAGGAAAAGTTGTGTAATTAATGTTCACAGCAATATTATTCATAATATCCAAAATGTGAAAACAACCCAAATGTCATCGACTAATGAACAGATCAAAAATTAGAGAGGAAGACAAACCATGAGAGACTCCTAACTCTGGGAAACAAACAAAAGGGTTGCAGAAGGGGAGGTGGATAGGGGGATGGGGTACTGGGTGACAGGTACTAAGGAGGGCATTTGATGGGATAAGCACTGCGTGTTATACCACATGTTGGCAAACTGAATTTAAATAAAATATTTTTTAAAATATTTTACTTATTTATTCATGAGAGACAGAGAGAGAGAGAGAGGAGAGAGAGAGAGAGAGAGAGAAGCAGAGACACAGGCAGAGGGAGAAGCAGGCTCCATGCAGGGAGCCCGATGCAGGACTCGATCCCGAGACTCCAGGATCATACCATGGGCAGACTCTAAACCGCTGAGCCAACCAGGGATCCCTAAATAAAATATTTTAAAAAATAAAATAAAATGTAGCATATCCAAATATCCATACAATGAAATATTGTCCATTCATAAAAATTAATGAAATACTGACATATGCTATAACATGGATGAACCTTGAAAACACTGTCCTAAGTAGAAGAAGCCAGACACCAAATGCCCAAAATAGGTAAACCCATGGGAAAACAGATTACAGATTAGTGGCTACCAAGGACTGGGTATTGGGGGAGAGGAAATACAGAGTAACTATTTAAAGGGTACAGGGTTTCCATTGGGGGTGATAAAAATGCTCTAAAATTGATTGCAATAATGGTTGCATAACTCCCTAAATATACCAAAACTCACTGAATGGTACACTCTGAATGGGTGAATTAGATGGTATGTGAATCATATCTCAATAAAGCTTTCATATATGTCTATACATATATAGACATATATGTATATATATATGAATACATATTTGGCATATAGGTACCAATTATATCTTTGGAGATGACATTGGATGATTAATTCTCATCTAGACCTAAAGTCTACAAAAAAAAAAAAGTACTCTGCTTATCCTGGGATGCACTGCTTAAGGAAATGTCAGCCACTCTAACAGATAAACTCTGAAATCTCAATGACTTATTATAAGCTTATTTCTAGTTCAAATAGATTCCAATCAACAGTGGGAATAGGGGGGTGTGATGTTTACTCTCAGCAATCATTTAGGTTGTTACATAACAGCTTCACTATCCTTTAGTCTGGCCCTCACAGTTCCACTGGATCTTCTGTATCTGGACAAGGAGGTAGAGTAAAGGACACTCTGGTAATAAATTACCAGAGTAATTTACATGCCAAATCTGAAAATGGCAACAATCACTTCCATTGACCAAAACTCAGCAGTATGGACACCCCTAACTACAGTGGAATGTGGGAAATGTAACCTATCTGTGATTCAGGTTTTTTTGAAATGTGTAGTAGAGGGATGCCTGGGTGGCTCAGTGGTTGAGCTTCTGCCGTCAGCTCACGGTGTAATCCTGGAGTCCTGAGATTGAGTGTACATCAGGCTCCGCATGGGGAGCCTGCTTTCTCCCTCTGCCTGTATCTCTGCCTCTCTCTCTGTCTCTTATGAATAAATAAATAAAATCTTTAAAAAATATATAGCAGAGACTACCACATAAAGGAAAGCCAGATTTGGGGAGAAGCCTATGAGCATCCATTTTGTCATACACACTGTTTCTCCAAAGATATTCCCTCCTTTTTTTTTTTTAAGATTTTATTTATTTATTCATGAGCGACACAAAAGAGAGGCAGAGACACAAGCAGGCTCTATGCAGGAAGCTGGACATGGGACTTGATCCCAGGTCCCCAGGATCACACCCTGGGCCGCAGGCGGTGCTAAACCGCTGCGCCACTGGGGCTGCCCAAAGATATTCCCTCTTAACAACTAGTCGGTACCAATTAGAGAATAAATTGGTAAAACTACTTTAGAAAGTAACTTGGCAACATCCAGGAAAGTCAAAGGTATAAGAAACCTATGACCTGATGCAATAGATTAGAAAGACCTGAGTACAGTTTGCAACTTCTTTTATCCTATTAACCTGGGCTGGCTTTATGACTTGCTTTGACCAACAAGTGAGGTGGAAGTGATGCTGAGTGCACTCCAGAGCCTAGGGCTTAAAAAGACTCCAGCTCAGGAATGCCATGACGTGAGGAAGTGTGTCTGTTCTACCAGAGGATGAGAAGACAAATGAAGATCTGAGGTACCCTAGTCTACAGAAAGTCCCGATGGCCAGACATACAAGTGAGACCATGCTAGACTATTCAGCTACTCCATCCATCATCTGATTGCAATCAGATGAGGAAAACTAACAGAACCAGCCTGCCTCCCCTTAGAATTGTGTAAATCATTATTTTAAGCCAGTAAATTTGGGGTGTTTTGTGACACAGTAATAGGTGACTGATACAGCCAGGAATTTCTCCTCTGAATATATACTATGGATAAACTCTTTAACTTTTACCCAAAGAGAAATGCTAGGAAATGACCAAATGGTACTGTTGATGATGGCAAACACCAAAGTGGGTTCTGCTTCAATCCTTTAGTACCTCTCTATCTGCTTCTAATATAACCTCAAAGAGCAGATGCTCATACAAAACTGGACAGGAAGAGAGGAGGTTAATGATGTTGGTAATAATGACAATAATAGCACTACATTTATTGAGTGCTCAGTACTTGCGAGCCCCTTCTCACAGTCCCATTTTGTACAGAAGGTTATATAATCTTCCTAACAGTCCTCTGAGATAGGCATTGATACTACTTCCATCTGAGAACTGAAGAACAGAGTTGCAAAGAGGTGACTGACTTGCCCAAGGTCACACACCTGGGAAGTGACGAAGCCAGTCTTCAAACAGAGAAGCCTGTCTGATAGCAGAGGCTGAACTTTAACCATTAAGCTCTGCTGGTGAAGCAGAAACCTCTGAGCACACCCTAAAACTGCTCCCACAATTAGCCACTTGTATACTAAAGTTAAAACCAACTGTGAATATGTTTGTGTGCCTGGGTAATAAATTATTAACTGTATCATTCATATTTGCTTCAACTGATGGGATTATGTGCTTCATTTGAATCAATGTGAACCTTGATTACCCACCAACATGAATTTGAAATTTGAAATCTTGTGGGCTCTTGTAAATAAAATTGCATCCAAAGTTAGTTGTGATCTTTTAAACTCTTATAAACACTGTCATCCTTAAGATGGTGTTTGGAGAAGTTGGAGGCAGAGTTCAACTTGGCTGTGAGAATCGCTTCTTGATTTTCACTGAAAACCATAATCATTTCCCTAAAGGCTGTATTGCCACATATATCAGTCCTGTCGAGTTGTATAGGCAGAGTTTGGAGGTTGCCTCTCTTAAGAAATTCTCAACATGGTAGGCCAAAATTCTGTTATTGCAAACAGATTGATCAAAACTGAATATGGGGTTTTTTGTTTTTGTTTTTTAAGATTTATTTATTTGAGGGCAGCCTGGGTGGCTCAGCGGTTTAGCACCGCCTTCTGCTCAGGTTGTGATCCTGGAGACCGGGGATCGAGTCCCACATCAGGCTCCCTGCGTGGAGCCTGCTTCTCCCTCTACCTGTGTCTCTGCCTCTCTCTCTGTGTGTCTCTCATGAATAAATAAATAAAATCTTAAAAAAAAAAAAGATTTATTTATTTGTGAGAGAGAGCAGATGAGGAAGGGGCAGAGGAAGAGAGAAACTCAAGCAGACTGCATACTGAACAAGGAGCCCGACACAGAGCTCAATCTCAGGACACAGATCAGACCTGAGCTGGAACCAAGAGTCAGATGCTTTAACCAGTTGCACCACCCAGGCACCCCTGAATATGTTTTTTTTTTTTTTTTTAAAAAGAGATATTCTAAGACCAAATGAATACAACACAAATGCATCTAAGATCAAGAAAATCAAGACTGAAAAATGTAAATAATTGTATTTTGCCTTTAGCTATAGAAATGAAAAAGAACTAGCATACCACTTTTCTACTAGCTTTTATTTAACAGGAGATTAAGTATTTATGGAGTCCATATATAGAGAAGACTATTCCTCATAAATGGAAATAACTGGAAAATCATGTTTGCTAGGAACTACATGCAATGAGGAACATCAATAGTATTTGGTGGGACACTAAAAAAAACAAATTCACTGTTGGCTAATCACATATTTCAGAAAATATTATTGATATACTTAATATTTTCTCTCATTTAAGCAAGGCTTTGTTAAATAAGATCAGAAATACATCTCTGTCCATCTTCTTGCTAAATTCTAGCAACTGTATAGTACCAATCCAAAGGTATCATCTCATCCTATACATTAGCTCACACAAAGAACATTTATTCACAAGCCTTCCCAAACACACCTTATTTAGTCTTCAAATTAAACAAATGGACTAAGATTTTCTGTTTCTGGAATGTTTCTGATCCATATAGTTCAAATCAGTGACTTTAAGCACATTAAAGCTTTATTTAAATTATTTCTATTATTGGAGGTAAAGTAAATTCAATGCTCCCAGAGTGATGTTTCTAACAAAACCAACTCAAACTCTGCTTCACTAAAATATAGTCAACAGGGAGAAAAACACTGTAAACATAGTAATTATGGTAAGATAATCAAAGGCCTCCACACTGAAAAAAAAATTGTCCTAAAAATGTCACTTGTGGGTTTTGAGGCTTTGGAACCTTGAAAGAGACTTATTTTAAACAGAAGTCAAGAGGAAGCAACACACTTTGGATCTCTCTCTGTACCCTCTTCCCTTTCTCACACTCTTGGGAAGGAGAAAAGATACAAAATTAAAATTAAAAAAAAAATTTAAGCAGCTCTTCTCCACACACTCCCCACTACCCTATTTTCTGTCTTATTTTCTACAGTGGCATCAAGACATTCCCATTTTACTTAGAGTTTCTTTCTCCTCAGACTTCTCTGGCTTGTAATTATAGTCACAGGGAGCTCCTACAAGGTTGTCTTCAAGATCCTCAGACAGGGAAATTCCTGGCTGAAACTGACCCTGCCCACTACTCTTTAAAGAAACCAGTAGTGTGAACTAACTAAAAAGACTCAGTTTGAATAGACATTTCAAATAAAATATGTAATAGGCACATGAAAAGATGTACAACATCACTAGCCTTAGGGAAATGCAAATCAACACCACAATGAGATACCACTACCCACTGACTGTAAATGTTGGAATCTTTGTGCATTGTTGGTGGGAATATACAATGGTGTAGTCCCTGTAGAAAAGTGTGTCAGTTCCTTAAAAAATTGTCTATTGAATTGCCATACAACCCAGAACTTCCACTTCTGGGGATATGCTTAAAGAATTAAAAGCAGAAACTCAAACTGTTCATGACAGCATTATTCACAATAGCCAAAAGTAGAAAAAACCTAATATCCATTGAACACCAAATAGAAAAAGAAAAATGGGCTCATACATGCAATGGAATTTTATTCATTATTAAAGAGAAAGGAAATTCTGACACATAGTACAACACGGATGAACACTAAAGACATTATGCTAAGTGAAATAAGCCAGACACAAAAAGAGAAATATTATATGATTCTGCTCATACGAGATACTTAGAATAGTCAAAATCACAGAGACAGAAAATAGAATGGTGGTTGCCAGGGGAAGGGAGAAAAGGGAAATGAGAAATTATTGTTTAATGGGTGCAGAGTTTCAGTTCTGGAGATAAAAAAGTTCTGGAGATGGATGCACATCAAAGTGAATATCCTTAGCTAAAGTCACAAAACTGTAGACTTAAAATGGTTAAAATGGCAAATTTCATGTTATATTTTACCACAATAAAAGAAAGTTGACTCAGAGGTTATAATTATAAACTCAGAATGTTTTTCAGTCAACTATTACTTTTATGAATCAACAAGCTGCCATTTTGCAGCTCCACACTAGCCTATGAATATGATGGTTCTGGGTTGCAAAGACTCTCCTTTTAGTGGCCATCAGATCTGAGGCTAGGCTGTGCTATACTGAACCACAGTCATTCATGGTATTAGGAAGAAAACACTAGCTTGAGACAAGTGAATCACCTTCTCCCTGTGCATAGATCCTAACAGACATCACTAATCAATCACAGCACTACTTTGTACAATTTTATAAACCTTCCTAACACAGGGTTCAGACAGCTACCTCATCAGAACTGCCTGTCAAAATGAAATCTATTTGCCACAGTGGTCTATGTGGCAATCTAGTTATTTTTACCCAAACTAAAATCCTACACGTTAAAAACCGGTTACTATTAAGCTAAGTATGCCAAATAGCAGATGTAAGAAGAGAAGTTTGCCCCAATCTCTGCCCATGTCTTTTCACTCTCCTAGATTCTGAAACATACAGGGCCAAGTACAAGAAAAGCAACTCAACACAAGCAACTCAAGTGACTAGAGAGAGACAGAGATTCTTATAGCATGATAATAAAAAGGGGTTTGTCAGTGTAATCAAATCTTTTGTTATAAATGCCCTCGTTGTTTTCTAGAGCAAAGGTTGGCAAACTTCTTCTGAAAAGGGACAGATAGCAAATATTTTAGACTTTGTTGATCATGCAGTTTCTGTTGCAACTATTCAACTCTACCCTATAAAAGCAATTATGGGCAGTACATAAATGAATGGCAGACTGTTTACAAAAACAGGTGGTAGGTGGGACTTGGCCTGTGGCCATAATTTGCAAACCAGTATTCTAGATATTTCATCTTTGGTTCAGATGTAATTAGGGGACTCTTTCTCCTTTCCTTTTATCCACCTTCAGAATTTAAAGCCATTTCTATCCTGACCTGAGCACTGCCCCCTCTCCCCACAAATAGCTGAATGAAGAACAACTGACATAGAAAGCACAGCATTAAGAAGGAAGTGGAAAGAAGGGAGAAACTACTTCCCAATTTCTACCCATCCACAAAAGCTGGATGTATTGGAATAAGGGATTCAAATCTACCCAAAGTGAATTCTCTCTGGATGTGGTTTCGGTTTCTGTGTGTAAGCTTGACATGACTAGGGGCCGTTTTAGTTATGGGCTCTACTATCTTGCTAAGGGTCATACAAAAAGTGATGTCCTTTGAAGATAACTCTGGAGACTGGTGCAAAGCAAGTTCAAAGCTAATACAAAGTTATTGCCACTTCTAACAAATTCTGCTCAGTAACAATCAGATACAGCAGGATAAGTATGGACGAGGTCAGAGCCAGGGTAGCTCATTCCTAGGCCAGTCATTGTAGTTCACTAATTGTGAGCAAGCCATTTAAGGTCTGTTTCTTATATTTAGTGTGGAAATCCAAATGATGTTTCCATACAAGGATAAATAAAGATATACATTCCAGGTAATCTGTCTTCAGACTGAAAGATAACATCTAATAAAGGGAAGAAAAATCCCTATCTCAGCAAGTATTTGATGGTCTATCTTCAATACAAGGTGGGACTGAAAGAGATAAAAATACTTGGTAGGGAAAGACAAGAATGCAGGGGAAGGGATAGGAAGAAAAATTGTGACTTGAGAATGGAATTATGGAAGCACAAAGATCAAGACCTAAGTCAGTCTACAGGAACAACATATAGCTTCTTAGAGAAGTTGACAAATAAGCAGAGGGATGTAAGAATAAACTGGAGGTAGTTGAGGAAGGTAAGTGGGAGGAGGGGCATTCTAAACATGAAGAGTACAGGGACCAACGCTCAGGGAAGAGAATACACAGATTAAGTGTGTATAAGGAGTAGATCTGTTCCGTATTACCAGAATAAAAGCGGATGCAGCTTCTGATGCAAAATGAAGCTGAGGGTTAGGCTTGGGCAAGATGATGGAAGGCCTTAACTGCCCCAATTAAAAGCAGACAAGATGACAAAGGTTTTGAAGGTATTGGCTAGGTATTAGCTAGGGATGAGGAACTGTAGAGAGTTAATCAGAACACAATGAGACTGGAGGCAAAGGGGACAGTCAGGAAGACAATGCATAATCCATGCAAGAGAAGATCAGAACAAAGGTGGGAAATAACAGGGGTGGTGAGGAGAACAGATTCAAGAAATATTTACAGACTAAACTCAGCAGGACCTGGTGAGCAATCAGATGTAAGACGAGGCGGATGTCAGGGAGGAACTCTGAGAGACCGTAATTCTCAGATTTCTAATCTGGACATGGGGCAGATGGCCACACCATACCTCTGTGAGGCCAATCCATACCACATCCCAATATGATCTTTCCAACCACAGAGAGAGTTATGCTCCCAGGAAACAGGCAATCTGGAAAAAGTCCCCAAGAAAAAAAAGATGTAAGGACAAAACCAAGTTTGGAAATATCCTGGTAACAAGTACTAGAAGTCATAATTACACACATATAAATAAAAGGCTAACAGAGATGAAGGGCTAAAGCATGCTAACATTAAATCAGGTTTCACTGTACACAGTAGTATTTCTACAATGTTTCTTCAATGTGTTGTCTGAAAAATACACAAAGCTATAAAATGTATATCACATGTGTGTCTGTGTGTTTTACAGCCATACCATACCTCAGATGAATACTTTCTGTCCTGTAGTATTTCATTAGACAGTGTGTATAAACAGTGGAGGAAATTTTACTAAGTATATATTTCAAATTACTCAGCCAGAAAAAATATTTGAGTAGGTGGGCATCCATTTACTGTTTAGGTTTATAAATTATTATTATTCTTGTAACTTTAAAAATATTTTCAAGTTATCTCTGTATATACATCATTGAGTGGATGTCAGATTATTACCAAAAAATGATATGGAATTGCTGGACTTAAGGTACCACAAGTCTTAGGTAACTAAATCCAAAAAGGCATGTAGGGTGAGAAAATACATGAGCAGTGAAAGGTCCAGGGACTTAGCAAGATCAGTTCCCTGAGGATAATTCAAGGCCTACAGCCTGTGTCTGAATTCAAACCAAGAACCAGGATTCTGGCTTCCACAGTCCCCTAATGGAACATTTTATAAAAACAAGAACAAAAGCCCTGAAAACTGGAGTATAAATAGGATTTAAATTATTTATCAGGGATTGAGATAAATCACTCACAATAGATTCTTGATCTTCCAGTTCCATACTGTGAATACAAGCAAAATTCAAGTTTGATTTCTGACTCTTATCACTAGCTAATCACACTGCCTTCAATAAGGCATCCTCCTTCACTCTCTTACCTTCCACCTCTACATCTGAAACATAGAAAAGGTTGACAAGATCACCATGGGTTGTGCAGCTCATGGTAAGTCCTCCCACATGCCTCTCTCCATTGCATTCAACAAGCTTATCATTAATTTCAGTCTTCATGCATAGAAGACAGCTCTACAAAGATGGGAGTCTTTATAATCTTATTGATTCCAAAAAGTGCAGTGCCTGGCACTCAGGAGAAGCTCAACAAATATTTTCAAGTAACTAACTCCAGATACCTTCCGCATTCTTTTTTTAAAAGATTTATTTATTCGAGAGAGAGAGAGAGAGAGACGCAGAGACACAGGCAGAGGGAGAAGCAGGCTCCATGCAGGGAGCCCGATGTGGGACTCGGTCCCGGATCTCCAGGATCACACCCTGGGCTAAACCACTGAGCCACCCGGGCTGCCCCCCCACCCACCCCCCATGCTTTTTTTTTTTTTTAAGTGTTTATAGGGGCAGCTGGATGGCGCAGTCAGGTAAATGTCTGACCCTTGGTTTTGACTCACATAGTGATCTATCTCAGGGCTGTAAGATTCAGGCCCACACTCAGCATGAAGTCCTGCTTGAGATTCTCTCTCCCTCTCCTTCTGCCCTTCTTACTTGTGCTCTCACTGTCTCTCTCTAAAATAAAATCTTTTTAAAAATTAAATTAAAAAAATTTTTTTAAAGATTTTATTTACTTATTTCTGAGAATACACAGAGAGGAGAGAGAGAAGCAGAGACACAGGCAGAGGGAGAAGCAGGCGCCATGCAAGGAGCCTGACATGGGACTCGATCCCGGGTTCCCAGGATCAGGCCCTGGGCCAGGTGGTGCTAAACCGCTGAGCCACCCGGGCTGCCCATAAAAAATTTTTTTTAATGTTTATGTAGTTTGTTAATAGCAATGCCAGCGTTAAAATCCAGATTCCCCCCAATACAGCCCCAGGGAATGGAGGGCAACTCAGTTCCAAGTTGGATCCCTGTCCATCCTCTTTTTGTTGTCAGATAATTTGGAGACTTGTCTCATCATAAGCTTTCCCAGCTGGTTCCTTTCTTACCAGGTCCTCAAGGACCATGTCCTAAACTATTCCCCAGATCTTCCTGGAAATAAAAATCCCATTTGTTTTTGTTTCAGAGTTTACATTACTAACTATAAAGAGATTGAGCATGGCTTTCAAAAATGGCACTTAATAGGGAAGTTAGAAAGCTAAGTACAGTCTCAAAGTAGCTCCTCAGTACTAGGCCTTGTGGCCCCCAACTCCTCTCCCTTCTTGAAGATCATTAAGGAATGACTGACGTCAGGGAGTTCCACCATCCCTTTGTTCCTGTAATAGAGAGTCAACCTGTGGTTCTCTTCCCATCTCCTTGTCCAGGGCCCTCCCTGCTTCCTTGGCCAGCAGAGGGAAGCTCCCATTCTCATCTTTCTTGAATTATTCACTGATGGTTGATCTCTCTCCCCTGAGCCTCAGGCTCTGGGCAAATGACTGTAGCTCTTCCAAAGGGGGAGCTCCAGACTAGCATAAACAAACAACTCATCCTAAAACTCTCTACTCAGAGCTGCCATCCTGCTATGTACAGTCTCCAAGTCTCCATGGTAAGACCTCCTCACCTGGCAGAAGACACCCTCCTGGGAAGGAGCTCTAATCCAGCCCTGCCCAGGCACCTCCACTGCCTCCCCAGTTTCTCCTAGACTTGTCCTCTTACCACTAATCCTGATTGAGCTGAAGTTTTGCCTACTTTTTTCTCTTGATTTTGGGTCTTCCCTACATGGCCACTTTTATTTTACTCCAGTTCCTCCAATGTGGAACTTTTAAATCTTGTTTTCAAATAGACAAACAAAAGTGGACAAATCTAATAAATAATACATAGGGACACACAATTGGGGAAGAAAAAAACATAAAGGAAAGTAAGTCAATGATTACCATAGAAAGTAAGAGAGCAGCTATTTTGGGGGGAAGAAATGAATTGGTTTGAGAGGATCTCTTGAGGGCTTCTGCGGTCACTAGAAAGTTGTAGGTTCTTTCATGAGTGGATTCAAAGGTGTTACAAATTCATTAGCTGTACATGCATGTGTTTTTAGCTGTTTTCTCTATTTGTATTATACATAATAAAAATTATTGCTTTCATTTTTCAACTCTCATCCTCTTTGGCTCTACAAACTAAGAATCACCTGAATTTCTGTAAAGAAACGTACAAGTCTCTTTTCATGTTCCTGTGAGTTCTCATCACTACAATAAATGTTTCCTATCCACCTTCCATCTGCTTATCTCCATTCATGAATCAAAGTAGATCTGTTTGAAGATAGAGAGTATGTCTAAAGAAACCTAGGCTGAGAAAATCTTGGATACTGAACAACCTAGGGGATAAAGGCCTGAGTCATTCCTAGAAATATAATGCTCCTTTTCTTTTACGTCTGTTAGAATATTAAAAAACAAAAACAAAACAAAACAAAAGAATATTTTTAAGAATTACTGTGTACAGAGAAGAACTTTAAAGCAAATGGAGACAATAATGATATTATTATTACAATATCTATTTTACTATGTGCCTAGAACTAAGTATTTATTTAATGAAGTTCATCAGATTTAATCTTTACAATAACCCTAGGAGACAGGATTTTTCTTGATAATTCTACATGATGTGTAGTGCTTTTCCTCTGAAAAGCCAACTGATGCTTACCTCTTGGCCTTTGCACATGCTATTTCCTCTACCTACAACGCTCTTTCCCCCAGCATTTTGCCTGCCTGGCTCCTGCTCCTCCTTCAGGTCTTAGCTTAAATGTTACACATTCCTCATTACACCATTAGCTTTCTTTCACTTTCTGGTACCCCTTAAAATATATTCCTAACACATTCAGCATTCATAAGAGCAATTGTCCAATTCCTCATTTCCTGATCACAAGTGTGCTAAAATCTTCCGAAAGTGATAGATCATCCTAATGACTGAGCCATCCTGGAATTCTTTTCAATAAATACCTAGTTGGAGTAAGGCAATCTATGTTGAAATGCACATATATTTTGACAAGGAACCATGAAAAAGCAAGTATTTAATACATGGGCCTAGCCAGAAAAAAAAATTACTCTTATTATACTATGAAGAATAAAGAAAATAATGGTGCCCAGTCACAAGTGCCAACCTTCAGGTTGGGAAGGGAAAAAACTTGCCCTCTGTGCAAAGATAAAGCCAAAGAAAAGAATCTTAACTTCTCAGTAAAACAGCTATACATGGGTTTTGGTCAGGTCATGTTTTAATCGCGATCTTTAAGCAAAAGTAAAGATGGCAAACAAAATCCTTCAGACGGGAGAAGAATGAATAATACTACCTACATGCACTTAGTCCAGTAAGGAAGCATACAGAGCATTTCTAGAATTTATTTCATAGTTAAAATTTATGTTCAGCTTGGTTTTGTGGCTGCCTCTGCAGCCTGTATGTGCAAAGCATTATAAATACTATTCAGGGGTCCTGCCTCCCTCCCACACCCCATAGCATCAATCAAATTAGCCAAGTAGCCATCAAAGTACTTTTGGAGGGTGCTCTGTGGCCCAAGCCAGCTGCAGGTAAACCACTTGGCCACAGGAGCCATGCCATTTCCTCCTTAGTCTCCTCACTCCCATGGTCTCCAGTCTGGAGACAGCGTTCAGCCTCTCGATTTACGGGAACCCCTTGCCCACCTCCTGCGCGTGGGTATGCAAGGCCATATTTAGCTCAACCTACCCACAGTTCACTTCACTCAACCAGGTGAAGCCAGACACCAAGGGAGCACAAAGAAGCAAAGATTTTTCTGTCTCAAGTATCTGTCTGTGTGAAGTTAGTGGCTTTTTAAAGGCTACCACTTTGGTGCCTATGCGTCAAATTCTTTCAGTATTTAATTTAGAGGTGGAAAATATAGTCATCTAATGCCAGTAAGCAGAATTATGAAGGCTGCGATATTTCAAATGGAAAATAAAATAATTTGGGAATGGATATACATGTGTGTGTATACATATCTATAGACATGCATATATACCATATGTGCATGTGTGTTCAAACAATGAGGATATGGCTTGCTGCCAAACATTAAGAAAAGTTTTAAAAATTTACGATGCTTGGAAAAAGTATATGAAGACATAAATCTGAGATTTTTCTCCCAATCAGTGGTATACTACCAGAACAGGCATGCAAATCTTTAATAAAGTATAACCCAAGGAATTGAGAGTTTAACAGGAAACCTAAAATTAACAACAGCCTCAACAATCATATTGGAAAATAACTATTTATTTTGTCAATGCTAACTATGGTATTGGTGATGATGGCAAAAGTAATTGTGTCTGTCACTTCCTGGCATATTCCATGCACAAAGAACTGAGGTAATGATCTTACATGGAGATGTCACTGGTTCATGCAAATGCGTGAGGTAGTCAAGAATCCCCTTTTTAAAGAGGAGAAAACTGAGGCACAGTAAGATTAAGAAATCTCAATATCACACCCATGAAGTGGAAGGAAAGGGGATGGATTACAAGTCTGTGAAACTATAGATTAAAGAATAAAAAATGATGGCCATTGATATGCAGCTTCCCCCATGAAATGGAAAGTGGGAAAGGAAAAAAAAAATCTAGAATAAGAAAGAAAAACAGAAAGAACCCAGAGAATTTTCTAGGTAATTTGGGCCTCCAAGAAGTCAATGTCATCCACGATTATGGCATAATCCATAATTATGGCAATATAAAGTTTTTGTGTAGTTGTAAATGATTTTGCATCTTTCATTGCATAGAAGCAGTCATCTGAGAAGTTGGAAACTCAATCGGTGTATTATTTATATGATGCCTAAAAACTAGCTTGCTTCATTTCAAAACTTTAAAATGTGGTCTGTGGAAAAAAAAAGGTCAGTTGACAAAATATGTCAGAAC
Organism: Canis lupus baileyi; assembly: GCF_048164855.1. Classification (NCBI taxonomy): domain Eukaryota; kingdom Metazoa; phylum Chordata; class Mammalia; order Carnivora; family Canidae; genus Canis; species Canis lupus. The sequence goes on along the minus strand of NC_132856.1, from coordinate 35,936,771 downwards.
TTTTCCATCTCCATGTACATCATCCCTATTCTAAGGAGTCACCTTGGAGGCTGTTACTTACTCCAAAGAGCCAGGCTTTTCTCCAAGACAATTTGGGAAACTAGCCTTTGGAATAGTTTCCGAAGTCTGGCACATTTTTGTGACAAAGTATCTTGCCAGCAGCATAACTTAATAGTCATATGTCTATTAGAACCAAGTCTGGGGAATAAGGCTGCTGATCAGAAAAGGAAACTCTGGTTTTAGGAAAGAAATTTGTGTTGTGCTTACAAAAGAGTAAGGTCTCCTGTGTAGCTTTTTAAATGGCCAGGAGAGCTCCAGAAAGCTTTTGAGTAATGTCTCCACGCAGGGAAATGTACATGATGAGTTCCATCGGGTGATGGCTGAGAAGGAAACATGCATTTGGAAATAACAGTGTCAAAATTAGCCTATTTAAGGTGGTGGCAATGATGTAGCCATCATACTCATACTGGCTCAGTGCTCCCTACATGGTGCCTGGCACATGTAGATGCCCACTGCAGAGTTATATGAATGACCCAGAGACTCCACCCATCTGTCAGTTAAACAATAAACAAACACATTCCTAATGAGAAAATTCTCCACTCTTCTAACAGTTATCGGATCAAAGACCTGAACACTCACAATAGATAGTATGGCTTCACTGAAGAACTAAAATAGGAAGAAAATCCTCCTTTAAGGGTCTGCTGCTAATTTTGCTACCTTTTTCAAGATGTTTCTAGTCTGTGAGTATATTTCCTAAATGTGGGCATATAAGGTGCCTGCCACACAAGGCAATCGCTCTGAGGGCAGGGTAGAATGGGGTTTCCTCTGGCCCCTCGCTATGCTACTATCTACCTTGCTCTCAGGGCACCCACTCCAAGAAGCTTCCAGTGATGATGGCTCTCCCCTGCAGCTGAGGCGAGGAAGAAAAAATAACCAGCACAGAGCTCTAAAGATGCACATCTTCAAGTGCCAACAAAAATGCCTCTTGCAAGAATACCCTGTTCAATGAAACCTCATGACAAGGTCTAGATGATACATCTCTACTGTCTGACTATTCAGTCATTTATCTCACAGTTATTAATAATTTTAAAAATTATTATTATCTTATTACCTATTGGAGCTGAAACAGCAGGCCCTCACTTCCAAGGCGGTCACCACCCATAATCTCAGTTGGAACACACTCCCCCTGCTCTCTCCAAATCCCCAGCATGCACTGCTAAACAGGTGGGCAATCCTCTTTCCTCCAGGACCCAGCTCCCCAGTCCTTCTCTCTCTGTGCCAGGCAGCAGCTCCCAAGCCATAGAAATGCTATGGGAACTTATTTTTCAATCTGCTTATTCATCATGATTCATTTATTCAATTAGTCAAAAATATTTATTAAATGCCTACCAAAGACCAACCCTTGTTCTAGAGACATTAGAGAATCTTATATCCTAGGGAGGGAGATGGACAAAGGTCCATGTGCTCATGGAAAGACAACTAGGAGACAAGTACACAAAAACTATTATGTTTAGTATGCCATGCATGATGAAGAAATATAAAGTAAGGCTAGGACATAACAAATTACAAGAACAATTAATTAGAAAGAACATGCAGAGAAGCCTCTATGAGATTGGGTAGAGACCTGCATAAAGTAAAGGAATAATTTATACAAACATCTGAAGAAAGCATTCTAGTCAAGGGCAAAGCAAGCTCCAAGATCCAAAGGTGGGGCAGGCTTGGATACTGGTATGCTAGTGCAGCCAGTGAGGGAGACAGTGGGAGGAGATGGGGTCCCAAAGAAAACCAGGGCCAATTGCACAGGGCACTGCAGGCTATGGGGAGGTCTCTAGGGAGCCCTGACAAGTATAAACATTAAACAACAACATGACATTAACAGTCTCATCAGCATCATCATGGCACTGGCCGACATGTAATCTGTACTGAGTGCTGTTTCCTAAGTGACCATAGGCACTAGGAGGTGGGTGCTATCATCACCTAAGATCCAGAAACTTTTCTCACATCGCACAGGCTATATAATCAGGGTACTTATATTTGGATATATACAATGATATTTCCTGACTCATAAATGATGGAAGAAAGGGCTCATCAGAACCAGGGAAAGGGCCCAGCCTGCAGCCTAAAAACATTTGCAGGAGGTGGCTTAGGTGGAAAAACTCAGGCTGCCTTTGCTTATGTTCATCTTCTGAACTTGTGCTGCTGCCTATTCCAAACTATATTTTTTAAAAAAGATCTCTTTGGGCTATATCCCTCCATTTCCTAGTATGTCTTACATTTTGATTATGTCTTTATGGTTTTGTCTGTACATTAGACAGAGTAAGGGAGAAGCAAGAATCTGATCTTTGGTATTCAAGAGGTTAGTACAAAGCCTGACACAAATGGCTGTAGAATGAATGAATATATAGATGAAACTTTTCTTTCATAAGCACTTAAAATATAGAGATACATATGACCTTATTTTTATGTGGGGATAAAACAAGTCTGAAGAATTAAAAACATTACGAAACCTGTTACAACTGAAGAGGGTCCTCCTATTGTCTATTATATACCTCCCAGACTTCCTAGCCCCAAAGATGCACTTCTAACTATAACCCAGTCTCAAACATTGGACTGTAGTGTACATGTGGCAATTTCTGTGAAGTGAAACTTTATCCAGGTGACCAAGCCACAGTCTAGTATGGCCTTAATCCCCCATTTAGAGTAAGGGGCAAAATAACCTTGAAAGATTACTAAAAGGGTAAAGTAATCATTAGCCAGGTTAAGAGAGGTGCAGTTCATTCAGATTTATAGGCCCATTTATGATCAGTCTCAGGCATCCAGGAGACATACATACACATTCAAAGTTATATTGTTTAACTGTTAACGTGTTCAAATTTGCGGTTTTCTAATTTCTCATAAAGATCCTTTCACAGCCAAAAAAGTACAACCAAAATGAAAACAAGCCTGCTGGTAATGACACAGGGACACTCTGTGCTTCATTTTCAACCCGTATAATTGATTTTGACAGCATAGCAGGAACCTAAGGCACTATAGTCCACACTGGCAAAGAACGGCTTTAGCAGGAAGAGGGCAAAACTGTGTCCAAATGAAAATTGACAATAGATACCTAACAAAATGCAATTTTATATTTTAAGGCTGGAATACTTTCCATATCTTCCTCTAAAACATTCTTCATCTAATTTGGATTTGGGGCATAGCAAAATGTGAGCTTATAATCAGAAGTCAATGTAGATACCAAAGTCAAGAAGTGATAGAAGGAAATACCCCTACGCCTGTCACATTTTTCAAGTTTGCTTCACATCAACTTTTTTAATGAGGCAAAATTTTTAAAAGGTGTATCAGACATATAATTTTCTTGGCCAGTCATTCTAATAAAACTGCTTTTTAATCAAGCGGCAGGCATAAAGCCATTGCAATATGCCCAGGTGAATTCTTATTCAGTAAGGATAATTCTATGCTTAATAAAGTATCACTGCAGAGTTTTTTCAATTTCAAACTGTAATCAAAGAGCTGATTGCATATCTCAGTTATCAGCACTGTGAATTGTCTAGATCAGTATTTACCCAATTTCAATATTAACTCTTTGCAATTTAATAGATGTTCTGGAGAAAAAAATCTTTTTGTTAAATGATTTGGAGAAATTTTGGATTAAAGAACATTAAACTCGACTACAGAACCTCTCAGGGTTTTTTACTACACTAATATGGATGGCTTTCCAAATGTAGAATACAGCATGTATTATTTTCCAAAATCATTTGACAAATGGAACCCTTTCTTCAAATGGTATCTCATAGACCTTCACATTGATAAACATGCTTTGGGAAATACAAGTCTAGATAATATCAACCCAGTTTTTGTCAAATTAGTCTCTTTCCATTTTCCCACAGTTCATTGTGACCCACATAGTTGAGGGGACATAGTTGACATAGTGGCTTATTAAAATAATAGTCTATTTCATCAACAATTACATTTAAAGGCCACATAGCTCCTGCTCTTGAGAAGAAGGCTGTAACCCAGGTGGCTCAATTCTGAAGAGTTTTTGCATTGTGTATCTTGTGTCCAGGCTGTCACCGTTTTAATCTTTATCTTTACTTAAAAAGTAGCAACTGGTGGGTGTGTTATTATAATGGATATTCTGAAGAAAGAAAACACAATGTTTTAGTGCACACTACAAAAATCTTCTTTTTTTTTTTTTTCAAATTTTATCTATTTATTCATGAGAGACACATGAGAGGGAGAGGCAGACACACAGGCAGAGGGAGAAGCAACTCCATGCAGGGAGCCCAATGTGGGACTCGATCCGAGGTCTCCAGGATCATGCCCTGGGCTGAAGGCGGTGCTAAACCGCTAAGTCACCCAGGCTGCCCTACAAAAGTCTTCTCAAAATGGCAGGCATGGCACTTCAGATAAAGAACAGAAAGAGTTTAGAATAAATGATATTTAAAGCTAAATAACATATTACAGGGCTGGTACTGAAGGAGACCCATGGATTCCCAACTGGAGGATGTCCTTGCCACTGACATGGATGCTTCAGTTGGGCAGCAGCATCCCCAAGTGCCCATGAGTTGTCCTCTTTGGTGGCACCTTTAATCACCACATGCATGTACACTTCAGTTAGTCTCAGGTTGCCAGGATTTCAGAGTTAAAAGGGACCTTACCCCAATACAAGCTTCTTGTTTTGTAGATGAGAAAACAGGCTCAGAGAGGGAGAAAAAATGATTTTCCCAAGGTCACATGGCTAATTAGTGATTAAGCCTAGACTAGAACCTAAATCAGCAACTGCCTTGGTACTCTCATCCCTCACTCACTCAGATCTTTGTATCCTAGGACAGAACTGTGATTCAGATAGCCTTCTGGAAGCTTCTGTTCCAGCTTGCCAGAGCTAAGGCTCCAGCTATAGACACACTCTCATGGTTACCTCTTTCCAATGGTCTTCTATTCCAGAGCAAGCAGCAGCCAAGGAACACATGATCTGGCTCACTTGTATAAGCTGCTGCAAGTCAGATGCCAGAGGACATCTTTAGTCAGAAGAAAAGATCTTGAGATATTCAAGGGTAAAGAATCTTGTCCTTCCAAATGTTAAATCCCAGCAGATAGCACAGTACTTAATGCACAGAAGTCCTCAAAAAATATCAGTGGGACTACTTCAGAACTCAGGGAAGACCCTTGCATGACTTGAAGAAGCATTTCAGTCTATCTCATTGGTTAAAAGAAACTTATACATCACCCCAAAAAATTCATGTGAAGCCTCTTTACCCAAGTTTATGCTACCTAGTTTTTCTATTTTTGGAGTAGCCTGACCATCGTCTTCACTGTTACAATAGTTACGGGGCTAATAAGCATATAAAGAAACAGTCTGCACAGAAGAGAGGGGTGCCCCACTCAAGACTGAGACCTGAGAAAGAATGCCAGCTCTTTTTCTTGTTTAACATCACCAAGTCTCAATCTTCTCAACTGTACAATGGTTCCAAAGATGGTAGCTACCTCATTCATTTCTTGGGAAGATTAAACAAGTCAATATGTATACAGAGAAAGTTGGCCAACTAAGATTGGTTTTTAACAGCTGCTTGTCTTGAAAAGAAGTGTGAAGCTGGCTGGGTAGGCAAGAGTCCTGAGATCAACGGCATGTATCTGCCATCATCATCAAAGAGGAGAGAACCACATGCATATCAGATACTCACTAGAGATGAAGTAAGTGGTGTACTGCCCAGATTCCCCTTCAGGACTAAGGCATTCATTCCTTCCCCAGTTGCTGCTGGGGATGCTCCTTCCAGGGTTATGCCCTCCCCAGGGGTTACCCATATCCATCCACTCACTTGTTGAGAGGGTAATAAAGGTTCTCATCTCATTTGGAGTCATCTCCTTCCAAATGGTCACCCCAACTCCACGGGATATTGATGGAAACAGCTGAGCCTCCCTCACAACTATGCCCCAGTTCTACTTCTTCAGTGCCCAGTCCTGCTTCTCTCCCTTCCTGAAAGCCCTTCTACCCAACAGATCTCCTGCATGTTAATCCCACTCTCAGTTTCTCTGGGAACTCAACCAAAGACATTAGTCTTGGAATAGTTCATGGCTCAATGAAAAGCAGTAGCTAGTATTCTAATTGCTGAACTATCTAAGCAATCTACACTTCTTTTCCATGACAAGAGACTTCCTGAGTTCCTTTACAGGAGACATCCCTCTGTGGATGAGGAAAGTGGCAAAGATATAAATAACTTAAACTGATCTTTATTTAGCATCTAAGAGTCCTAAACTACATAGTCTGTTCTCACAATTTTCTTCACCACTGATTTGCTACTTTTTTTTTAGTAATTCTAATTTTAAAGACATGCAAGATAGAGGATGATAGAATGAATACCTTGTTCATAGACTTTGCATAAAGCTTCATTCATTGTGAGGAATCATTTCATGTTATCTTAAATGGCCAATCTAATATCCACTGATGAAAGAGCACAGGCTCTTGGGGCTTATGGATTAATTGTTCAAACCCTACTAAAGGTAGACCTATCTTATGGAACCAGTGGGCTACACAAAGGTCACCAGACAGGATGCAAGAGTCCTGGGTTCTGGTCTCCCCTCTGTGAATAACTCTCTCTGGAATCTTGGGCAAGTCATGTGCATTTGCTGGGCCCTACCTCCCTCATCAGCAAAGCAAGGGGCTTATATTAAATAAAATCTAAGGTCCTTTCTAGTAAGAAAAACTTACGATTGCTTAACCTTGCAGGGTTTTTCCAGGCAGCATAAATAAGTAAGATGTAGAGGGAAAGTGTAATACCAGAGATGAAATTAAAAATGTCATAAATTCAAATTACCAGCTTCCCAAATGTGTATTACAGGAGAGACTATTAAATGACCAGGAACAGATTTTATAGTTGTATTTTCCTTTTGCAAGATTTCCATCTAAATCATTGCCCATGTCATTGATTGTCATTTCCTTAATCTGGAGTGTTTGAATATACAGTTTAGCAATGCTTTGGACAAGCCATAAGTCAAAGTTAACATTAAAAAAAAAGTTAACCATGCCCAGGTCTCTGCCTTCCATAAAAACATGCTGAAATACCAGCATCTATTAGAAATAGGTTATTGATGTTGGGAATGACATGCACTGTGATTTGCAGGTGCCCCCCTGACTAACCTTTGGTAGTCATATCTCAAGGTAAACCTGCCATGATTACCCTGGCCAAGAAGAGCTGGTTTAACTGTACTGGCTCTTTTGATGCATGTTGAACATGAGCACCCTTTAGGGATCTCCGGGGGCCCGTGAGTGAATTATCATGTGAATTCTAACTTTGAAAAAATAATAAAGTATGCTATCAGAATTATTTTCTTCTTTCAATCCCCTTGCCTTCAAAGTGTGGGTTCTTTAGTAATGCCTTCATTGTATCTACTTTGAAAATTATATCATGCCTGCTATAGATTCAAGCAGAACGGAAAGACATATAGATGCTCCCAAGCACACACCCTAAAGATCTCTTTCTTCAGTGGCTTTTAAAGTGCAACTCCAGGTTCAGAAACTTTTGCCTGGAGCAGCAATTTTTTGTTTCCAAAAGCTAAGCTTTAGTCTGACCCTCACAGGAATAACTCTTATGCACTGGTACCTCCTCAAATCTTTACCTTTAATAACACCTAAAATTGCAGATAAGTCAGCCTTAACAACTGTCTGAGGCTCAGTTTCCCTATCTATAAAACAAAAACACATAAACTTGCCCCTCCCAATCTTTAAGGTCAGTAGGAAGATCTAGCCTCAAGAATACTCAGGGAAGCATTCTGAGAAGCACTCAGGGCTCTGGCTGAGATGTGTAGTTGTTATTGTTGACTAACCTGATCATCTGCAGTGATTTGAAAAAAAAAAACATATTAAAATGATGTCTCCAGTATATGGCCCAAGCTTCACCTCAAAGTAAGCCCAGAGGTCAGAATTAAAGATAAACAGAAGAAATGCAGGTTCTACAGAGCCAGCCCTGCCTCTTTCCCTAGAGCTGAGGCATACCTATGAACGCTTAAATCTCACTGGAGAGCACAGGAGGATGCATGCTACCTTTCCCTTATCAATTTATATTTCAGGGACCAAAAAGAGAAAATGGAATAATATATTAAAAATTGTCTGATCCTCCTTAGGAACCTCCTTTGAAATGAATTAAGAGATTACCATATTATTCTAGGAAGATTCCTTTCTCCACCCCCCATCCCCTTAAACTTTGTCATTCCAGGACATTCAGGACTCTACCTCTAATAATAACAATGATTTCATTTGATAAATATGTTGCATTTCATTCTATAGGATATTCAGCCTTGGACAAACAAACATTCACTTTGCTGAGGACTATCTAAGAGCCTTTAATGGGGTGAAACCTGAAAACCCTTCAGAAAAGAATAATGAACCCCACTCTGTCCCCAGGGGGTAATTTAGTAGGTAGATTAGGCAACACTTGATTAAGGGCAAACCTCTCTTTTCCATAGAAATATATTGTGTTTGTATAGAGGGGCTGTATGAAGTGGAGGATTAGGTCACAAATCCTCAAGAAAAAGCAGAAGACATTTCTCAGAAGAAACATGTGAGTTACTGCACATTTGGAAAAACAAGTAATACTTTATTGGGAGGAAAGAAGAAAAACCCCACATACAACAGTTTTATTTACACAATTTCACTTTAGCTTCTTGGAACATTTCTAACAAATGGTTAGTTCCCAAATACATTGCACAGAATGCCTTGTCATCCCTGACAGTCTGTGAGTTACTACAAAGAGTAACGACTCAACTCAAGGCTACCAGAACTGATTGTCAAATAAGATTTTCTGAGACTGCCTATAGGGAGCTGCTACAACAAAAGTCAGTTTTGGCTCGTGGGGGATTATAGTGTGAAAGAAAAACAAATGTCAACATAAATCCCCAAGGAAAGAAAGCACTTCTGTACTAAACCTCAGTCCTACCCTCCAACGTTCTGTGTCCTCCTCAGACTCGCAAATACTTGAGTATTTCTTATTGTCTGAAACCACGAACAGAGTCTGGAAATGTTGGATGTGGTTCAGTCCACATTTCAACAACATGATAGAATTTATTCACAATTTAATGGAAAGTCCCAACAATCTCTACCCATCAACATAGAAAATTGCAAGGCAAACAAAAACACCTTGCAGTGTTAAAAAAAATCATATTAAATTCTAATGAAAATTTGAACAAATGTGCGTTTTTCTTTAAAACTGTGTTCGATGACTTTTCCCATCTTCCCATATGTTGAACAAGATGGCTGAAATGGAGCCGCCCTAAGTCACTCTATGCTATACCAACCAAATGGCCATGAAAAACCAGGAGCTAAATAAACGTGTTTTGACAATGATGAATCTCTTAACTCTGCTGGTCAGGTTTCTTCTAATGGCAGTACTTAGAAGTGTACCATAACACATGAATATGGATCACAGTTAGAGTAACAATTTTAAGCTTAGGGAATTGAAAGAGAAATGAACTTAACTTAGTGACTTGGAGAGATGAACGTACAGATATGGGGCTTAAAAATTGTTGCATAAATCATTAAGTGTCTCTCTGCAAAGAAACAACTTCCCAATGCTTGGGAACTTCATAATGCACTTTATGTTTGCTGAAGGTTATGCATTTTTTTGAGGTTTATGTTGTTTGTTACACTTCCTCAGTAAGCTGACTCCAACTCTAATTGGAGAAGCAAAGTAAAGGAAGTCCCCTTGGAAAAAAGATATGGATATACAGACTCACACAAATTGAAAAATAAAATTGTCTTTTTCGCTTTCCTTATTTTTTAGAACTCTACTAAAAGGACAAGAATAAATGGGAACATTCATTTGCTTTTTAAACTGATCACACTTGGGTTTAACCACTGGCAGAGAAGAAACTTTACAGTTCCCTGGGAACCTATAATTTGGAAACGGAAGCACACAAGAACAGACTTTAGTTTTCAGGCAATAAATTGAAGAGAATTCTGCAGACATACAACAGAAAAAGAGCATAAAATATTGGCTTGTGCATTTCTTAGAATGTTAGTTCATTAACTCGATAACTGCACAGGGAAAAATGCAGCCAAAATCTACAAAGATGTCCAATGGGATTTCAAATTGGCATATTTACTCAGCAAGAAATAGCTAGAGGTTGGGAGCTGGGGGTGGGAAAGCATCCCATTCTGGTAATGCCGACTTAGTGTGAAGCTCCGGAAAGACACCTTGTTGAAAAATCTCCATGCAGTCTCTAATGGGACACACAGAAGCCCAAAGCCCCAAGGCCAGACATAAATATCATCCTCCATAATCTGTGTCCTGGAGAATAGTTCTACAGAATCATACCAAAAAATCATGATCTTTTACATTTACTTTTTACACACAGTTCAACATAAACTTGAAAAATGCTTTAATTTTTCTTCCTTATTGCCTAATCTGTTGTTTAATGCTTTATTGGAAACTTTCATTTACTGGTGTATGCTCTATATCTGTATTACTCATCAGTATAGAATCATTGCAAAGGATTTGTTGGATGATACTCCCAATGGTCACTGTCTTCTATGGTTAAATGGTCATTATCAGTCTCTCTGGGGGAAAGTTCTAGTAACTGAACCCCAAATAGATCAGGTACTGTGCTAGGTCCTGTCATAAAGCTCACCTTATTTAACCCTCCCAGGGAGGTAGAGATTGTGAATTCTCACTTATAGATGAAAAAGAGTAAGAGAGAGATTCCTTACCTTACTCAAAGTCCTGAGCTAATAATAATAAGGGCTGATATTTGAAGAGTAGACAGTTTAGCTCCATGGTTCTTTATTTTTCCTTTCCTGCTCTCTTTGTCAAATTCTCCAAAACATGCTTTAAGAGTTAAATCAAGAAGACTCTCTATTCTTATACATTGTGGATATTTCCTCTGAGAAACAATAATTCAAAGTATTCGAGGTATTTTCAGACAAAAAAAGGACTCAGGGCAAATGCACTAAACTGCCCTTTCTCTTGGATGGGTCAAACTGAGCTAGCTAGGATGCTAGTCTCTTATATCATGTGAACCCAGTGGGACCAGAATGCAGGGCTGTACAATAGAGGCTACAAGCCAATGGTCAATTCATCTGCACATGTGCTTCCCTAGACCCAGAGTGTATTTAAAAACGCACCAAATCCATAGATTTCACATAAAAATTTATATTTTATGGCAATCAGAGGGTCCCCTCAATCTTAAGCCCACCTTTATGGCAGCTTTCAGTAAAAGCTTAATAGTCTCAATTCCTTTTGATGAGCCATGGGCTCTTGAGTTCCTTACCACCCTCTATGATATCTGTAACTAAGGCCACTGCAGCTATAATTTTTCATTATGTTTATGTTACTGTTTTTTCTTATGTAGAGAAATATTTCTCCAAATCTTGCCTCTTTTGACAATTTGAATGATTAGTCTCAAGTCCTCACCCTTCCTTGTATCTGCCCCTTTAAAATGTTCTTTTCATGGGTAGAGTGTACTTCCCTAATCCCTGCTTATTTGCTCAGCCACGTGCCTTGCTTTGGCCAGTGAGGTGGGATGAAAATCACAGTGTTATTTTAAGTCTAGGTCTTATGAGACCTTGCAAGTTTTTGCTTACTCTCTTGTGCCTCTGTTACTGTCATCATAAGAGTTTCCCCTGGGTGACTCCCTTCAGCCTGAGTCTCAGAATAAACATATGTGGAAGGGAGATGCCCTAGAGACTCACAGACTTGCAGAAATAGGAATGCTCATTCAAACCCACCGTGGAGAAGCTGGGCCATTTAGTCAATCTGAAAAATCTGTGACAATAACTACTGATGCTTTAAAGCCACTGAGTTTTGGGATGATTTGCTACATAGCATTATTATGTCAATTGCTAACTGATACATCTCTACCAAAAATTTAGATTAAGACAGGCTGAAAGAATGAGACATCATAATTTTTTCTTACATGCAAACCTGTTTCTTATTTGTGCTAATAGCCTAGACCTTGAAGGCATCTGAGTTTGCAATTCTTGCCATAAAACTATAAACCTAAGAACTAAAGAAAGTGGGGTTTGTGAAATGTTTCTTAGCATGACTGTATATCTAGATTGGACTGAAATGGCCCAGTTTTTGCCCATTGCTATTATGTCCTGGTTTGAATACATTCAACTTTGTCTCCAATTTTCATAACTAGTTGAATCTCTTCAATCTCTCTTTTATAACCTCATCCAACAGCTATTATTATTGCAGAAAATACTCTACCTGAGATTTTTCTGGATATGATACCTATTTGGTTGATCAAAATCAGTAAGTCATAATGTGAAACCCTTACAAAAAACTAGTATAGAATAATTCAAATTTAGTAGATGTCCATCCCACATCTACTAACCAATCAATCAACCAACCAACTGTCCAACTAACCAAAAAATGATCCCAGCTCACAGACACCTATTAAAAGGGTTAAGAAGCTAACTCATAAACAGGAAATACTTAAAACAACAGTAATATTAAAAAAATCAAGTGCCCCAAGAATGGAAAGTTCTGTCTTCAGAAGGCAGTAATTACTGCATCTGAGTACATCTGCTTAACAATCCAAGAAAGTGGGAGTTTCACTCTCTATTAACCTTAACCAGAGACATTTTCATCAAAATTAATTGTGATTACTTTTTATTGCATTTCAAATGCTATCCTTTATTTGGGGTGGTCAGGAATGCAACTAAGCAATTCCAGACCATTCTGTCTTTTATGAATAGGTCTATGAGGTAGTTATCAAGAGGCCCCTTATAAAAATATTGCTATGCAAAAAATTCATGAGTCAAAACAAGACATTAATTTCCATAACTAGATGTGTCCTTAGAAATGACTATATATAGCAAGTCTGATGCTCAACGCATATCAAGTAGAACTGTATAAATGCCCACACATATCATAGACAACAATTTCACAAAATGTTCCTTTTATCTTTTCCTTGTTATCATAATAATAATTAATCATTAATACTTATTGTGAGCATAACTTGTGCCAAGTAAAATTCTAAATTCTTTATAGGTATTGCCTTTAATTCTCAGAGCAACCCTGGAGTAGATACAATTATTATTATTCCCATTTCACAGATGAGGAAATTGAAATGAGGGAGAGTAAGTCACCTGCCCAAGAACATTCAGCTAGTAAATTCTGAAGCTTGGAATGAATGCTGGGCATTCTAGCTCCAGAGTCAGTTAAGGAAAGATGGTAACACTCACCTCATTGAAAACTACCACCACAATCAATTGGTCTGTAATGTTTTGTGCCCTGACTGTACTTTGCTCTACATAGACTCTATACCTTTGCTGACAGTTTTCGTGCCTGGAGTGCCTTCACTACTGCTGAGTCCCTCTCATCTCAGACTCATTTAGCTGTCATCCTGTCTGCTCCATGAAGTCTCTCTGCCACTCCAGTTTTCTTGTCATCTTCTCTTAGAACTCTTCTCCAGAACTCACCATCCAAAGATGGTCAGATCTAAGTTTGAGTCCTGGCTCTGCCACTTACTAGCTAAGTAATTTTGGGCAAGTTATGTAACCTCTCAGAGCCTCCTCCTTCTTGTACATCAAATGAGATAATAGCTTGTCTATCCATTACCCATATGATGGCTGTAATGGATCTCTATGGTTTTACCATCCAGCATCCCTTCTAGTAACACACTCCTTTTTTTCTTGTGTGAGGTCACCTGTTACCACTCTCAGCCCATAGGATTCGGGTGTGGCTAACTGCTATCCCCTAGGCTCCAGGTGATCACATCCTGGCCTGGCCAATATATGCATTCATACAGGTCTGAACTTTTGCTAGAATCATCAGGAAAGAACCTCTCTCCTCTCCACGTATGACTGCACTCACAGTGGAGGCTGGCTGCTGGTGGTCAGGTTTGGCATCACTGTGGACAGCTTTCCTAAGAATCAAGACAACAAGGAGCAGAGTGTACCTATGAGTAGGATGGAGACAGATCCCTAATGCCTGGACCTGAGTGTTGGAATATCTGAGTGTAGTCAGGCCTGAAGTCTACCATGGCCTTTTCAGTTAATTGATTTCCCTTTTTGCTTACTACAGATTAAATTGTGTTCCTATCAATTGCAATCAAGAGTCCCAACTAACTCAACTCATATTGGAATTAAATAGGTGCTGGAGCGCCTGGGTGCCTCTCAGTTAAGTGTCTGTCTTCAGCTCAGGTCATGATCCCGGGGTCCTGGGATCGAGTCCCACATTGGGCTCCCTGTTCAGTGAGGAGTCTGTTTCTCCCTCTTCCTCTGCCCCTCACCTCCAGTTATATACACACTCTTGCTCTCTCTCTCAAATAAATAAATAAATAAATAAATAAAATCTTTTTTAAAAAAAGAATTAAATAGGTGCTGTAAAGTACATAGCCTAATACCCACCATACTGAAAAGTTCAATAAATGATAGCTACTACTGCAGTTGTTCCTCTACATTAGTTTCTTGAAGGCAGGGAGACCCAGAATCAGGTAGCTCTCTACTTTTTACTAGCATGTCACATCATAACTTTTCTGAGACTCCAATTTTACCAAATGTAAAATCACCAACATTGTGGTAAGAAACAAATGAGAATATATGCTTGGCAAGGCAATAAAATGTTCTACAAATTTTAGTTCTCATGATCTCACTCTGTAGGCTCCAATCTAACATCTCCTACGACTGGTGGGGAAACTAAGACCCAAATCCTAGGACAAGAACACTGAGAAAGCTGTGGATTCAAATAAGCTACCAGTCCATGCTAAGGGGTTGCCACGCCTGAACAAAGGACCTGATGGTACTACTGTGCTAACCAAATCAGACAGGCATGCAAAGGGGCTTGACTGAAATCATTAAGGCACCTCCAAGACACAGAGACAAAAAGAAACTAATATTGACTAAGTAACTTCCATGTGCCATGCTCTGTGTAAGACATTTCCTTTTATTTCATACTCTAGAATAATTATTTATTTCTCTTTTGGTCAATTAAAAAGATGAACTGTGAGTACATATTGAAACTATCTAACTTCTTCTATCTCCAAGGAGGAAACCTAATATATAACTGGAGAAAGACACTAATTAATAAGCAAAATTTAACATGAACTCTGGCCAAGTTGAACTTGAACTGCTCTGTTTAAAGGCACACTGGAATAAATAAAGGAACTTCAAAGCAAATGCCCTGTTTTAGCTTGAATGTTTTATTGAGCACATGGGGAGAGCTCCTTTGCCAAAAATAGGGATGTTAATGAGGAAAAATTGGTGTTTTCAGTCAGCCAGTTGGTTTCTGAGATAGGTCTGTCCATTCAGTGATAACTATATTCCACAGAAAAGACAGAATAATGATGTCTCAGAGCCTCAGAGTTTTGAGTAAAACAAAACCAGTTTTGTAAACTATCTGAGATCAACTTAATGCATCCTTTTTCAAATAGCTTCTGTGATAATACACATATATTTCCTTTCTACTAACGCCAAAACCATTGAAATATAATTCTAAAAGGGGGATATGTCTACGTTTTAAGCTTTTTGCCAACTATATAAACACAGCCCTTACCTTTTCAAGTGAGGTATAAAAACCAATGGACTCTGTACAGCATTAAAGTTTCCACCATAATCAGCTCTTCTCGGGCACCATTCTGAAAATGATTCTCCACAGTTGTAAAGACCTTTTGGGTTCTCTAGGAGTACACTGTTAGTGCTGGACTCAGAGCTAAGGCAAGTCTCCCATTTCTGTGCATATTTTCTCACAGTAATGGGTACCTGTTAGAGAGAGTCAATCTCCAATTATTTAGGTTTTAAAAGGAGAAGCCTGAGCTCACCTGCAAGTGCTGTGAGTTGTCAGCCATGCTATCTTCTCGCCTGCGGACTTCTTCCAGTAACTGGGCATTTTTTTTCTTTTCCAACTGTTGATTGTGCTTGAGGTTGGCCACCTTCTTATTCTGATCCTTCATATGCCTGAGAAAAGTCAGCAGAGTGTGGTTAAATTCAACCACTGGAAGATCATATGTTATCTTAGAAATACTAAGTATAGAATATATTGATATGGATTCAGGAAAAGTTGAAACTTCAGAATATTCCATTAATTCAATCACAAGTATGCAGTGAGCAACCAATTAATGCCAAGTGCCAGGATGGCACTGGGGCTGCCATGGTGAATGAGATACGTATAGTCTTCAACCAACTCATGGAGCTTAAATGTCAGTGGGAGACACAGACCAGGACCAAGGAGACACAATTTAGGCTTCCTAAAGGAGAGGAAATAAATTGCATGCTGTGAAAGATGATGATGCACATTGCATTTCTGGACAGGCATGGGGTAGGAAGATGATTTTAGGCACAGTGGCCTGGAAACCGCCCTAAGGAGGTGAGACAGTGGGTAAGACTCCAAGGAGCCAGCCAAGAATTGCCAGTGGAAGTGTCCCCCAAGAGGAGGGAACAGCAAGTAGAATTCCCAAGGTAAAAAATGACCAACTACTTCCAGGAACTGGAAGGCTGCCGAGAGGCTAGCCCAGGGAGAGAGGGAAGAGAACCCCCTCTTCCTGGGAACCTGGGACTGCAAAGGTAGGTGGGACTTAGGGAACACAAGGCCCCTGGTCTGTGACGGGGCATTTATTTTCTTCTAAGTGGTTGCTCTTATAATTATTATTATTCTTTTGGATCATGTTCCTATTCTGAGATCATAATCCATTACTTTGATTTTAAAATAACAATTACAAGGCTCCAATCAAATACATTGTCATCACTTAGCTCAAACAGAATAACACTTTGGCTAATCATCATGTTAAAGCCCTGGTGCTTGCAATAAAAGTTCTTAATGAATCTACAGGATGTCAAAGTGCAAAATCATAAAGTGATCAAGTGAGAAAAAGACTAAGGACAAAGGATGGGTTAAAAGAGTGGGGGGAGGTGTGCTAGGCTTAATGTGGACTATTTCACCAGCAGCGTTTAGCAAAACATTCCACAGATTTAGGCAACCATGTCCCTGGCAGCTGGTATAAATCTAATCTCACACATGAGAAGGCAAAAGGGCAGTACAGAGAGAGGGCTTGAGAGCACTGATTCCAAAAGAGGAAGACCTCAGAGTAGAATCTTTTGGGATCCTTCCTGAATCCTCCCAGCCCCTCCAGGCATTGCTAAGTCAGTCACTATCATGGAGTCCTGACTCCCAAAGCAAGTGAGAATCACTGCTCTCACGGAAACATGTACAAGATAAGAAATAGATGATATGCAGCAAACATGTCGAATTGAAACAATTGCTAATCAAATGGAAGCCACTCTGAAGAAGAAAAAACTTCTATTTCTAATCCTCATAAAATTATATACTCTGCTACTCCCTCTCTTTCCAAGAAAATAAAGTTCAAGAGAACTTATTAAGCTGAATGATCTTCTATCAGAAATCCTGCTGATGAAAATATTCTGAACATGTTGGTCCTTATGAAAACTTACAGTACTGGCTGAAGCAGTGATTTAACAATTCCTGGTGACACTTATTAACAGGAATGTGGTGAGAGAGAACAGCCATCTACTTGGTCAACATTTAGATTGGATAATTTTTGTCTGACATTTCCTTGTTTTTACCCAATACAGTAATACACACATATAAAACTACCAACTCAAGTCTACATGCGAATCTTCTTTTAGAAAATTACCTTTTGGTTACTACAAAGATATTGAGAACAACTTCTCGCTTCCTAATTGAACAAGGATATAGTATTTCCAAAACTCATACTAACCAAAGGCAAGCACACTTTCCAGCTCAGGAAATAAGGTCCATGCCCAAAAATAGCATGTGATGGAGAGGTCAGTGTTATTAGTGATTAAGTAGAGGACATTTTTATAAAGAAATGCTTTTTATAACTTTGAAGCAGACACTTACACAAAACCAACTACTAAACATTTTTTTTCTCCAAGCACCACTGAAAAAGAAAATAGATTATTATTGCAAATATCATTTGCATAAAGAACTCCCACAAAGTTCTTGGTGCAGTATGAACATACATAGATCTTACTTTCAGGGATACTGCAGTGTTTTTTACAATCCAAAAATTATAAAATAAACCTCTAATTCCATGCATCCCGTAAAGCTTCTCTGAATTAAGAATGAGTGGCTAGGAATAATGAAAAACTGAAGTCCGGACATTGTGACAGAGGCCTATTCTCAGTATTCTCCAACCATTCCTTCAAGTGTTGCCTGACATAGGACGCATGATTGGAAAAGAAAAGCTGGGATTTGAATGGCACTGCTTAGAACTGCCAATTAGGTGGATGCAGAGCAAGGTGATGAAAATGATCATTTTGTCTTTGTACACATGAATATCAATAGATACCTAGAAAGTATACACACTCCCTTACAGGAGTGCTAGGTTTTCAAATATAATTCTAGCAGCAGAAATATATTTCCTTCTTCTAGTAAAAGCTTACTTGAAAGCCAAAAAAAGACAAGGATTGTACTGGCAAAGGTAGGAAAGAGGTAAGGGGTAGGAGAGACAGGTAAAGAAGTCATGAAATTTAAAAATATGAGATCCCCTGATCAAGAGAAAATACCCCCACAGAAGCTCACTAGACACTTCTTGAAGGAATGGTCACTGTGATTTTTGCTAGTAATAACTTCAACTCCAGGAATAAAATCTCTGGTGATCTATCACTCCCTGCCTCTCCTCCCACCTGCAGAAGTAAACCACATGCATAAATAAATGGGGCTAACTCAGAACAGCTCTCAATGGTACTAAACTCAGGAAAGTAGAACCCCTGGGGGTGCAGAATGCAAAGCCCTCTGGCAACATGGCCTCAAAAGAGAGTATCATTGATAACCATTTCCCAAATTCCCACCCACTAGGCAACTCAGATTCTAAAGCTCTGCCAGAAAAAGACCTGCTCCATGTTCATAAATAAAGTTGACTTGGGGCAAACTTTTTTCTCCAGGAAAACAAAAATTTTAAGAAGGCCATTATGGAGGGAGGCAGATGGAGATTAGCTGGAGAGTAGAGTGGCAAGGTCAGTTTTCATCATTCAATTTAAATTGGCTAGTTGCATAAAGCAAGTCATGTCACTTTTCAAAACTCAGCCATCATTAAGGAACTTCGATTAAATAAAAAAAATTCCATTAGATATCAAGATCAACGATGGCATCTATATTAGGAATGAATGTCAGGACAGAATCCTGCTATTCACTAGAACAGTCTATCAAATTAAAATTAAAATTAGAAAATGTTCCCTAATTTGCTGATTGAGAGATTATTAGGCTTTGGGGCCTCTACAATTATATAGCTGGGAGGGAGTGTGGAGCAGGGAGTACATATGTTTCTCTAAGTGCATGTGTATATTGTATATACAGGAGAAAATCAAAACTTCTCTCTTTTTTTTTTTAAATCTCAGCAGAAAAAGATGCCACTTTTTACCTATCTGCTCTCAAAAACGTTAAAAGATTAATAATCTCCATTGTGAGAGAAGGCCAGAATCTAAATCTCTTATATGCAGTCAGAAAGAATATAATTGACAAAAATTGGTTGCAAAATTATAAACCGATTTGGCAGTATCCACCAAAGTGTCCATACCTTTTGCCCAAGCAAATACACTTCTAGGAAAGTAGCCTAAAAAAATGCTTGCAGCATATGCATGAATATTTATATACAAAATTTTCACTACAGCACTATCAAAGTGAAAATTTGGTAACTGCCAAATTCTCCATCAGAAGGAGACTGGCTGAAGAAATCAACTGCATGCATACTCTGATACTACAAGCTAGCTAAGAAGATTAAGGCAAAACATGGAAAGCCCTTCAAGACATATCATTAATTGAAAAAGAAAGCAGGTAGCAGAATAATATATATATGTCTGATCTTATTTATGTTAAAATATTAAAGCCTGTCCTTGCATGGAGCCTGCTTCTCTCTCTGCCTGTGTCTCTGCCTCTCTCTCTCTCTCTCTCTCTCTCTATGTCTCTCATGAATAAATAAATAAAATCTTAAAAATATATATTAAAGTCTGTTTGGATACACACACACACACACACACACACACACACACACACACATCCTATTGAAATGGAAACTGATGGAAACCTCACACCAGTCTGTAAACAGTGGTTACCACTGAGGAAGGGAATGAATAAGGGAAGAAGGGGGAGTTTTCATGTGATACTGTATGCATTTGTGTGTCTGTGCAAGTGAGGTATAAATATATACAAGAAAATGCACAGATATTAAGTGTAAATATCAATGATTTTGACCAATTAAAATATAGACCATTGCCACCACCCAGGCACATGTCCCTGTCCCCTGACAGGAAGTAATTGTTAACCCAACTTTTTATCTCCATGGATTTGATTTATCTATTCTTGCATTTCATATACATGGAATCACATAGTACATGCCCTTTTGTGTCTGATTTCTTTGACTCAGTATAAAGTTTTTGAGACTCATTTATATTGTTCTTAAGTTCTATCTTATTGCTGAAGTCAAGTGGTATTCCATTATATGAATATACTACAGCTTGATTAGTCTGTTTTATATTTGGGCCGTTTCCAATTTTTTACTGTTAAGAATAAGGTAATGTAAGACAAAATCAGAGAGGGAGACAAGCCATAATAGGCTCTTAACTATGAGAAACAAACTAAGGGTGGGTGGAAGGGAGGTTAGATGGGGGAACAGAGTAACTGGGTGGTGGGCATTAGGAGGGCACGTGATATAATGAACACTGGGTGTTATATGCAACTGATGAATTACTAAACTCTACCTCTGAAATTAATAATATACTATATGTTAATTAAGTGAATTCAAATAAAATAAAATTAGAAAAAAGAATAAGGTTGCAATGAACATTCTTGTATCAATATTTTAATGGATATCTGTTTTCTTATATCTTGGTTAAATAACCAGATGTAGGTACAACCGGGAGTGTAAATGGTATAACCCCCATGGAAAACAATTACAGGTTATAAGAATCTTCCAGGAACCACTGAAGGATAGAAAATAGTGGCATAAACTCCGGAGCCAGGCTCCTTGGGCTCTATCGGAAGTCCACCATTTTCTATCTGTATGATCATGGGCAAGTTTCTTAACATCTCTGTACCTCAGCTTCTTCATATATAAAATGGAAATGATTCTGTCTAATCCATAGGGTTATTGTGAAGAGTTGATATATTAGTACAAGTAAAATGCCTAGAATAGATTCCAGCATGTTCCCTCTCTGTTTCATTCTTAGCTCACAATATAAATGTGATCATGTAGTATATAATGTTATGAATACGTATTTAGTGTCTTGCTTCCCACACCAGCAGCAGGTATTCAAAATGCCTCAAACAATGGACTTTGGAATGCATTATCAAACCCTTTGTGTCGCATATTTAGCTTCCAGTATGCTTTTCTTAATAATAAGATGAGTTGCATTCCATTAGTCCATCCTAATGGAAGTGTTGCAAGAAGGTCACGACAAGCATGGGTAAGTGAGCTGGGATCCTACAGTGACCGCACAAGTAGATGGGTCACACACACAAAATGGAAGCTGACAATGAGTATTGCGTGCAGAATTTCCAATAATAAAGGTTTTTACTTTTAACCACTGGGATGATTTCACTTTTTTAAGGCTTGTAAATACCATTCAGTATTCCAGCATACCTATAAATTGTAGAAAGCTGCATAACTATTCTAAAGATACTTTTATAGCACATACAAGTGTGCTAAGTGTCACAAGCATGGTATTTCTTCCTGCAAGAGAAAATATCTGGCCAGCTGTGGTTACTTGAATCCAGCTCTCCTCTCAGCAAAGAGCAATAAGTAGGGCCAAAGTCTCAGGACTTAGCTCCAACACAATTTAGGATTTAATTCTACCCCAAACTCTCTTCTAGAGCCCATATGCACTCTCCTTGCTTTCAACTGTTTATTTTTCCACCCAAGCTGGGAAAACCTAGCAAGCAAGTCACACAGCAGAAACTAGTCACAATCAGCAAGAGAAGGGTTTGTTTTTCTTGTAGATACTTCACTCTGGTGAAGTTCTGAAGGGCTGGCTACCTTTATTCTCCACTATTCTGGCCCTGAAGAACCTCCTCCCCCTATAGAGCATCATACTAAATATAAATGGAACCCAATGGCTGAAAGCCTATGCTGAAGAGTAGATGGGGGCTCCTCCTATGGAATACCTCAGGGAGAAAGCCAGGTGTTCTCTGATGCCCCTTGTCCTCCTCCCAATGCATTTAATAGGACTGGCATGCACCCACAGGAAACTCAAAGGGAAATAGGAAAAGGCTGGCCTGTTCTTCACCCACCTCAGGACTTTATATTCAATAGAGGGGCACCTAATAACAAGACACTCTGCCTGGAGAGCAGACCATACACACAAGGGTCACATAACTAACAAGCCTGGCTCCCATTTACTATTCATCAAATACATTTCTTATTGCTTGGCCTTTCATCTATGTCTGGTGACCCAGAGAGCACAGACTGGTCATGTAGGTCTGAAAATGATAGCCCAGGAATGATTATTTTTCTCATTGTTAAGCAATAAATGTATTGTAATATTGTACATCCCCTCACTGTAGACTGGACTATATGCTCAGGTTTCTCAGCCCATATGGTCAAAGTTGGCAGCAGGAGTTCACCACCAGGAGAACCGAAAACAGGGTCCCTTGTCATCTCGACCTGCCTGGTAAGGGTCCTCTACTGTAGTACACCATGGCTCCACCTATCCTTTGGTGCTTTGATGCCCTGCTAAAAGCTGACAGTACAGAAAGGCAGATAAGGAAACAGAGTGGACAGACCCCTTCTCTCTCTCACTCCTACTACCACAACACCTCAAGTCACCATCAATTTCTGCCTGGTCCATGATACTTTTCTCTCCTCACCAAGCTCCTGCTCCTGCTCTGCTGCCCGTTTTAAGCCACTCTCCACACAGCAGCAAGAATGAGTGTTTCAGAACAAGTGAATTCATGTGCTTGTTGGTGTATAACTCTCCAAGAGTTTTCCATTTCCTAGAGAAGAGAGTTGTACATCTGTGGACCTCAGCAGCTGCCTCCCAAACCATTTTCACCTTTACCCCCAGAATCCAAAATCCAGTCTTCTTTCTTTCCTCTCTGTCTGCCCACCCTCCCCTTTCCTCTCACAGACACTGCTCCTTCTACATGACTGACTTTGACCTTTCAGGTCTCAGCTTAAATGTCACCTCTTCAAAGGTAGCTTTTCTGGGCATCAAATCAAACAATACCCCCTCCCTCTCACCAAAACTGCTATGGCCACATCCATGCACTTTCTCCATTGCACACACCACAACTTGTAATGATATCTTTATTTGCATTTTTAATTGATTACAGGCTATTGCACCACCAGATAGGCATTACTGCCAGAACAGGGCCCAATCTTGGAGTATTCACAAGACTGAAGGAAAAACTTCTAACCACATCCTCTCTGGCCCACACTACATCACCTCCGAGTTGTGTGAGGATGCCAGCTCCAACTGGTCCCCCTAATTCAATCTCCGCAGGACAGGGGACAAACTGTCTGGTACACAAACAGCATCATATTTCTCTGCTGCTTAGAACTTCTCACTGGATTTCCACTACCTGAGGAAAAGGCCATGCTTCTTCCCTTTATTCCTACCAGGTCTACCTCTTGCCTCTCAAAGTCTTATCTCAACCTACTCCCCACAGTCACACTGGCCTTCCATTTGCACCCTCAATACACCAAATCCTGCCACCCTGAGGGCCCTTGCACAGTGCTTTCCTCTTCTAGAAAGCTCTTCACCACACTCCCATCTCAGCCCTTTCATCACAGACAATTCACATGCATCCCTCTTAGGACATTGTCCTAGAAGTCTTGGTTAATCTAGAAAGTTGGATCCCCATGTTATAAAAACCCAAATTATGCTGTGCTTGAAACACATTTCTGATCCTTTAATTTCCTCCTTGTTCTGCTATAAGCACCCCCTGTACAGTGATCACAACTATCTGTTCTCTAAGAATTAAGCACAATGCCTACTCCCACTATTACCAATAGATTTCTGCTGAATTGAATTTAATTCTAAAACCTGCTGCTGTTTAGTCAAAAGATGAAACAGTCCCCTTTGTGTTGACTAGGTGTTTTGTGTGAACCCATAAATCTATTTAGGAATATGTATTTAGGGATTTACAGGAGTTAAGATTGCCCTCTTATATTTGTTTTAAGAAAGGCACTTTCTATTAAAGAAGAATTCAATCTTATATAAAGAATATGGCTTATTGTCAATGAAATGGTACCAGTCAAAGTAAAAAGGAGTAAGACTGGATTGCTGATGAATACAACTGGGTATTACTAGCTGGTGCCAGCACAATAACAACTCAGAGTTCTCATTCCTATAAAAGTCTTTTTTTTTTTTTTTTTTAATTCAGACAGAGAGAGAGAGAGAGGCAGAGACACAGGCAGAGGGAGAAGCAGGCTCCATGCAGGAAGCCTGACGTGGGACTCGATCCTGGGTCTTCAGGATCACACCCTGGGCTGCAGGCGGCGATAAACCGCTGCACCACTGGGGCTGCCCTATAAAGGTCATTTTTAATATTACACTGAATATCTATAAGATGGCACCTAAAAGAAACCCAGGATCACTTTCCTAATTTAACTCATATTCAATAGATGGTTTTTAAAGTCTACATGGTTCACAGTAGACTGATATTTTCTCATCTATGCTGCTGAGAAAGCTTTCTGACATCTAAAAACAAGGATCAGCAAACTTCTTCTATAAAGGTATAGCTAGTAAATATCTTAGGCTTTGGGAATCATATGGTCTCTGCAGAAATTATTCAACTTTGCCTCAACTTTGTCATTGCACCATGAAAGCCTAAGCATGCTACAAAAATGTGCATGGCTGTGTTCCAATAAAACCTTATTTACATGAACAGGTGGGCAGGCTGGATTTGGCCCATAGGCCAGAGTTTCCTGAATGCTGGTCTAGACACATTCTAATACTGCTATGTAGCAATGATAACTACAGACAGCAAATGTTCACATCACATGATGTGCTCTAAGCATCTTACGTTTATTAGCTCACTTAATTCTCACAACAACCCTATAAGGAAGGTCCTTTGATTATTTTGCCTACCAATGAGGAAACTGCCAAAAGTTACAGCACAAGTGAGTGCAGAGGCAGGATTCTCAGTCTGGCTCCAGCGGCCACACCCAAGCCATTAACCTCTGTCCTGTGCCACCTAACTGTGGAGAATATTGCATAGCTCCTTCATACCACTCTCACTTTCTCTTCTCCCATGCTTACCTAGAAAGGTCTAGGGAACAGCAATGAAAATTCTCAGGATATAATCTCTGTAGCCCAGTCCTTTAAGGCACACCACTCCAAACTTTATAGGATGCCCTGAGCAGCAACTCAGTTGGCTATTAGAGAACTAGATACACATGAGGTAATTACCCAAGAATATTGGCTGTCCACCAGGGGAGCCTTGGAATGGAAGGTGGGAGCTTAACAGCTTCAAACTTCATGGTGGCAGCCACAGTTACTGAAATGAAGATCCAGCTATGAAGCAGAACACAAACCCAACAAGGACGCCATGCAATTTCCCTATTAATTTCCGTTCTCTGAACCCGTTAACCTCAATGTGACCACTTTTTGAACAAATTATGTGGTTTTATGGGTGAATCTACACGGAGAAATATTTAACGTATTTCATATCCTGGAACTTCACTGCATCATAATGAGTTTGGCTCTTCTTCCTGTACAGACAGATTTAATCACAGACAAAGGACTTGGAGATGATAAAATAAGTGAAGATAAAAATAAGTAGACACTCAACAAAAAGGGAAAGTAAGAGAAAAACAAAAGGGCAAGAGCAGGTAACAGATCTTAGGACAGAACTTCTAAAAATGTGGGGGCAAACCCAAGGCAGGGCTAAGACATAAGATTAAAACTGCTGCCCTGTTTCCACCTCGTATCTTCTCCTTGCACATCATTTACTTCTTCCCAAATAAAAAAAAAAAAAAAATAGAATCTAAACACTTTAAAAACAAAACATTCTTATAATTGCCACAATTCCAGGGAGTATTATATTCTTCTAAAAGCCTACGACTCCACTGTTAGACATAGGCACATTAGGGCCAATTTGGTAGGGTGTCAGTTGTATTTACAGTTTGGGGTAATATAAAAACATATGGAAACTGTGAAAATTGACCCCTGGGGGGCTAATGTTGGAGGAAACCAACATTCCACAGTCTGGCCAGAGGTTGGGGGCGATTTGCCCAGACAATATACAGCCAAAGCAACCTATGAGCACAGGGGCACTTGGTGTATGCAAGACCTATTTTTATTGCATCCAATCTGGAATTGGTCTGCTGCAGTCCAGACATAAAACAAAGCAGAGGTCTAAGAAGATAAAAATCTTATATGCTGATTTTCCAAATTAAAGTACAGAAATAGTGTGTCAGAGTCTATATGATTTCTTATCAAAAATCAATGTTAAAATATTGCTAAATAATAAAACATCTTCTACCTTTCAATATTATATTAAGTGTCAGGCACTATGCTAAAGCACTGTAAATATATAGCCTCAGTTAAACAAAACAACATCCTTACATGGAGAGTAATTTTATCCCCATTCCACAGATGAAGAAACTGAGGCTTAGAGAGGTTAACATCATACATCATACAGTTAATAAGCAGAAGACCCAGAATTTGGCGTCATTTCTATGACGCCAAAGCTCATTGGCTTATCTATTATGTCATATGGAGACAATATAATATTGTACATTATTATAAGATCTTTGCCACAAAAGTAAATGGAGCATTCTAGCCAGACATTGGCATTCTTTTTTGAGAGTTAACAATCTTTTTTCTCTTAGAGGGAAGCAAAGCACTATACACATCAATAAGAAAGTTATATTCTCTTTAGAATGCGGTCCAAGGTGTGGCTTATCAGACCATCCCCAAAATAATTCAGACTAATACTGAACAGTTTTGCATTGCTGCACAGCAACATAACACAAACTTAGTAGCCTAGAACAATGCTCATTTATTATCTTACAGCTTCTTTGAGTCAAAAACCCAGGCACAGCTTGGTCGGTCCCTGTGATCCCAGCTTTGCCAGGCTGAAATCAAGATGTTAGCCAGACTGCATTTCTTATCCATTGGCCTAACCGGGGAAGAATGTGCTTCCAGGCTCATTCAGGTTGTTGGAAGAATTCCTTGTCTTGCAGCTGAATGAATGAGGTTCCTAGGTTTTTACCAGCTATTGGCTGGAGCTGGAGACTGCTTTCAGGTTCTGGAGGCTGCTCATAGTTCCTTGCCATGTGGCCCTCTCCATTGGCAGCTCACTATATGGCTATTTGATTCCTCAAGGCCAGCAGGAAAAATCTCTCCCCAGTCTCCTAAGATTGAGTCTTATAGAATGTAATCATGGGTGTGCCACAACTACCTTTGCCCTGTGACACACTCTGTTTGAGGGAGTGGCACCTATCACCTTAGCCACATTCTATTGGCCAGATTCAAGTCATGCCCACATTCAAGTGGAGGGAACTATACAATGGAGTGAAAACCAGGGAGCAGAACAAAGACAGAATTAATTTTTATTATTTAAAATTTTTAAACCTTTATTTTATTTTGTTTGTCTTTATCTTTCAAAAATACTTCACAATACTGTCCATTTCAAACTGTTTATCTTGGTATCTACCTAACAGACCTCATTTTTCCATTTCTCAAACTTCTTCCAAACCATTTTCACCAGTGCAAACTAAGGCATTTGGAAGGCATAACTTATGGCCAATGAGGGGTTATGGAAATTTATGCATCCTTACACATTCCCAAGTATTTATCCCCATGACAACACACTGCAAAAATAAATGCCTGTTCTTTCCACTCTTCTTCTCATAACTCAAATCTCTTCTAACTCTTAGTTAAATGACAATGAATAAAACAGAATCAGTAGTGGGAGGTGGATAAAATGAAAATCAGTGAAGGATAACAAAGTGGCAGAATTATTGGCAAAGAGGATGTAAGCCACTTCCCCCCAATTATATGAGAAGACAGAACAAACCACTTCCCCCACACAACTGCCTCGAAACAATTAACCACTTTCAAAGTCTATTACTGTGATGCCACCTGTTTCAGTCCCACTTGGTGATATTTGCCTGACTCACTGGTTTACACTACTATTCTGGCAGCACTAGCTCTGGGAGATGCAGTTAATTGTTGCAAAAACAAAAACAAACAAGAAAGGGTTAGGATCAAATAAGCCTTGTGGACATAGAAAAAAAATGTGAACATGTTTCTTATACTGCAGAACTCTCCAGGGCCTTTACTATTGTGAAGTTCACTGTGAATCTCTAAAAATGGACATGATAGGATGTGTTCATTAAATTTATTTGACCCAAACCCTTCCCCCGCCCAAGAATCATCCCACTGAATTGTTGTTCTGAGATATAAAGTCCAAGGAATAATAGTATTAATCAGAGTTACTCAAATTTCAGTTGTTAGTATATCATCTCAATGATTTTTGCTATACCATGCACTACCTGTGCTACTGAATATTTTTCTTTAAATATTTTTACTATACATATCTTTTAGCCTTAGATTCTTTCTAAGCAAGAATTAATGAAATCATGTTTATATTTGATCTTCAGGTATGGATGTTCTAATACAAAAAAGCATCATTAATAAAATACATAAGTGTTCATCTATACCACCCAAAAGCATCCTAATTTTTAAACACATAACTAACAAAAACAAAGATTCCTGGATACCACCAAAGCCTTGAGTAGAAATAACAGAGACAGCATTTAAGAACAAGAAGGAACAAGAGCTGAGTCCCCATCTTCCATGCATGCCTGATGAGATAATTGCTCAGAGCAGTTCAGTGACTTGCACACAAAAACTCAGCTGGTGTGTCTAAAACTCCGGGCATCAAGGGGAAGTGCCAGGCAAGCTATGAGGTACAAGCAGTTATCTCTGAATGCCACTGAGTCCCCAAATTTCATCAATTAGAGCTGCTTAAAATGTCTCCTTTTGTTCAGTACTAAATAAAGTCACCTGGGGCACCTGCGTGGCTCAGTGGTTTGAGTGTCTGCCTTTGGCTCAGGTCATGATCCCAGGGTCCTGGGATTGAGTCCAGCATCAGGCTCCTTACAGGGAGCCTGCTTCTCCCTCTGTCTATACCTCTGCCTCTCTCTGTGTGTCTCTCATGAATGAATAAATAAAATCTTAAAAAAAAAAAGTCACCCTTTCTGCCATAGATCAGTGACTTCATTATTCCCAGGGAGGTAAAGACCACTGACCTTCACTCTCTCCTTGAGAAATTTCAGCCCTGACCAACCTGAGGATTCTGCTTATAAACAAAACAACATCCTTCCTTTGCTTTTCGCCAATGGGCCATCCAAGCCAAATCAGGACAGCCCTGAATCAGCTCTTGGTTTCAGGCTAGAAACAAAAGTAACAGTGGGACAAAATGAGCTTAAGAGTCATGACTTGGAGCCTGTTTGCATGGGTTCAAACCTCAGATCAACCATTTTTCCCTGAAGGATGTGAGAAGGGTGAATTAATTTTTTTATATCAGTTTCCTTATCTGTACAATAGGATATAAATAATAAAACAATGCTTATTAAAAGAAGAAATAAACAAGATAATACAAGAAAATTTTAATGATAAGGAAAAAAATAATAAGGGTAGTGGCTTCTGCCCTCCATGAATCCAGGCTGGATCACCGTGGGGACAAAAATCCTTTACTCAATGACAAATGGGGAAAGCTAATGGAAAGAAGACTTTTATCCCCTCAACCTCACATTCCAGGACTCCCAAAATGTCATGAAGATGGCACCTATGTGAGGTCCTGGGTTATCTAAGCTCCACAGTTAAAAGCTCAAACCTTAGGAGGCAGTGTGATAGGCTGATTGAGGTTTCTGAAGGTGATATCTGGATCACATGTCTGCCTCTGTCTCTGCCTCCACTGGTTGTGTAGCCTCCAATCTGAGGTCTGATCTAAATGGCTTTGAAAGCAATAAAGACATAAAGATGGGGCATCTCTTATTCTCCTGGGTTTGTGGAGCAAGACTTAGATCTGCTATGTAAGTTATGAAAACTTGCAGCCACCTCCCAATCATAAGATATATTTGGGCAGCTCTTATCCTTCTTGTGAATCAATGCATTCCTGTTCTCTTGATCAAGAAGATCAAGACCTTTTCTTGATCTTCTACTTCATGACAGTTACTCAAAGCAAAACAGAGAATACCAAGAGCCAGCTTAGACCTCTGTCCATTTCAAGAAGATTCAGAAAAATACAGTGAGCTCTCAGGCCTCCTCCAAAGCCTATCTGTAGACTCCTGACACCTCTCATGTTTCCCTCTTCCTGACCCAGCCTATTTCCTCAAAGGACCCAGGCTTCTACACTGGAGTCATGATAGGTTCTTTACCTGAAGGGATGCAGCAAAATCCTAAGCATCCACCAGAGTTTTTTCATGCCCTTTCTACTTTTCACCTGGATGGCCATGCTTCTGGAGCTCCCAAGGGCAGGGTGGCCCAACTTTGAGGAATTATTCCACCCAAAATCCACAGAACAGCCACCAGGACTGAGGTTCATAAGCAGGAATGCTATAGAAGGTAGAATTTTTATCCGCATCTCTCTGGACTAGACAATGTACATGTTTATTCCTCAGGACCACTGTATGGTGTAGGTGTTGTTATCCCCATTATAGACTCGAAAGATGAGGATGAGCAAGCAAGCGACTTGCTTAGAGGTACCTCCTGCACTTAGGAGGAAGCAGAGCTGGGTTCTATCCGAACCTGTTAGACTCCACAACTCAGGCCATTTTCCTAACCTATCATTGCTATTCTTGGATTTACCGCACTTGCTAATTTCTTATCGGAGCTAACCAGGATAATCCTTCCACCAAGACAAGAACGAAAACAAAAACAAAAACAACTCTACTATTATTTGGCTCTAAGGTTGTTTTCCCAAAGCTATGTTACCACAACTCCTGATCAGTGGCCCCAAGCAACTTCTCTTCTCACCAGAGAAAACTCAGCAAATATTCTGTTTCTTACATAAGAAGATACACACACAGACATACAAATATACATACACACGCATACATACATATATACACATACATATATTTAGTTCACACACATATACTACTCATCTTTATTACACACAAAACATAAATATACACATAAATATTTATATTTCTTTCACACACACACACACACACACACACACACACACACACCCCTAAGCAGTGCCTGTGAGGGCATCTCTCCTTTAGGCAAAGGCTCTATCCACTGTATAAAATAGACACCACAGGAGACCAAAAATCATCTGAGACTCTGTAAAGACAGACAGACAGACAAGAGGAAGCCTGCTCTCACATTCCTCACACAGAATTCAAGGAAACCATTTACCCAGTGAATAGCTGAGGTTTGGGGAATAGTGGAAGTTGTATAAAGTTCCTACAGGATGATGATGAATGACTCTATTAAATGTAGCCGTCATGTAATTTAGAAATGAGAAACAATTTAAACTTACATCGTATAGGCTAATTCTCCTACACTACTAGGTGATAACTCATATTAAATTTTTTTTCATTTTTATGAGAAAAATATCAATATTAATTAGATGAATATGATAAATATTTGAGATTCAAGAGAAAACAGAAGAAAAGAAATTCATGTGCAAAAACTGAATGCTTGCTCTATTAGTGTCTCAAACTCATTTTTCACTTTAGGCAATGCTTCCTATTACTAGCATGCTCATTTGCTAGTATAAATACTAAATTCCTTCTGGTTGCATCTGATAAAATGAGAATTCTTCATCATCCAAAGAAGAAATAGGAAGCAAGAAAGATTTTCCCCTTTCCCAACTGAAGAAACTGAAAGCGACTATAAATTTAATATATCCAAGTCCAGCCCATAAGAAAAGCAACATCCTATTAAAAAATAATGTGTCAAATTCTTACTAAATTTTGGTACCATTGAAGCCAAGTCCTATGTTACTTGCATTTTTAATTAAATGATTTTCTTTCCATTTGATCTTTTTTTGTAAATTACATTTTAATTTGGATCTTCTAGAAAACCAGACTATTTGACTATTTGCTTATGTCTTGAATGTAGAAAGGAAATAAAGAACTCTAGTTTTCCTGGCTGTTGGAATTTAATTTCTATATTGTTGTTTGGTAGAAACTGATTAAAAGAAAAGTGCTGGCAACACCTGGACACATGATGGTTTAAAAAAAAAAATCACAAGTTTCTCACTGGCTGAACTGTTGGGAATGGAATATTTTATGATACAGATTTACAAAACTCTATGAACTAGAAGCATTTCCTGAGCAATTAATCAAGGGGAACTTTTATGTAAAAACACATCTCGATTGAGCTATTCACAAACGATCCCACAAGCTGCAATGACTAATTGTTAAGTCTCAGACCTGGGCAGTTTGCTGAAATGCTTTTCTTCAGGCCATTAAAAATACCATGACAACATACAAATTCAACAAGAAGAATAAACTAACTACGGAAAGTTACAATTACAGAAAGGAATTATTCCAAGTATGTGACCCTTGCACAAAAAAATGATGCACGTTTATTTGATACCACAGACTCTCCTCTATTTTTTCCCTTTGATAGGTCTGTTGTAATTCCCCCTAACATTAATGAGAGATATGTGCTAAAAATGAATAGCTGCTAACTCTAGCCATCTGTGCATTCCTGGTACAAATAAAATTCAATGTCATCACTACCCTATTGGATTTCTTGGTAATGCTCTTTGCTGATAAGAACTCTGAAAAAATACCAGTGGCTTTTTTTCTTTTTCTTACTCATACAAAGCATGCCCATTCCCCTTGCTACATAAAGGAATCTATTCTACTCTGAATCCAGGCAGCCACTGAGAGGTGGGGTGAGATAAATCCCTGCTTATCAAGATAACTGTTTCCCCACTCGGTATAAATGGAGACAAAGTATAGCCAGACTCAAATGATTAAAATGGCCAAATTCTTAGCAGGTTAACTCATTACTTTTCATCCTTCTCTTGCCAGCCCTGAAAGCTAAGTAGCTGTCTTAACAGCCTGCAGCAATCACTTCCAAACAACTCTCTTGCCCTACAGCTATGCTAAAACGGAGTTAATTCATTTTCCCTTTATGAATTACTGGCTGTCAAGAATTTGAGAAAGGTCCCAGGCTTTAATGGAGACCTCTGAAAAGAGAGACCGTGTGCTGGAGAACCCAAGAAGGTACGCGAGGGAGCCAGAAAAGCAGGAAGATTGCAGAGGCCCTGGTCAGGAACTGGAATACACACACATATATGTATGTATCAGAAGAGGGGCTCAAGGGACCATCTCCGAACACAGCCAAGTTATCCTCCGTGAGAACCAGAAGCATATAGTACTATAGGCCAGGCAGCTACAGCGTCACTTCCCAGAGCAGCCAGCCAGTTGATCCTCAACAAGCCAAACCTTGTTAAGGGCCCCTTCATCCACCCTTCTGAGAGGTGTGTGTTAAATCTTGCTCCAGAAGACCCAAGGGTCTAATGATCAGGTGGGTCACTTCTTCCTCTCAAGCTGTACAGAAGGTACTTGGGATCCTCTCATGGATTTGATCATTAGATCTAGTTTTATATGACATATGATGACAGAACTGCTAAGAATATTTATTAGCTTGGCTAACAACTAAAGAAAAAAATGGTAATCACAGCTCTCTGGAGAGGCTTTTTAAATTTCATTTTATGGCACTATAAAATGAGGCCATACCCTAAGCATTTAAATGGGCAAATTATTTGGTTGGAAGTGGCTCAAATTTTGAAGTTCAGTCATATCAAAAGACAAAAGGTAAGAGAACATTCAAGGTAAAGTCCATTTCTAAGGTAGCTAAGATATCACCAAAAGAGAATAAGCATCCATTTGATATAAGTGACCATGTCTGTGTTCAAAGAATACAGTGTATATGTTTAGTATCAAGATTGTACACTTTGAAAATAGTACAAATCCATGTACTTTTCCTAAAGGCATAATTTTGTTAAATCTATCACCCTTCCAACTTACTAAAAAATATTGACTGTTGTGTTTTTAATGGAACACAGCAAATGCAAGTATAAAATTACTTGTACACAAGAGAATATAAGAAATCATATATCTAATAAAGGCCTAGTATCCATAATATATAATAACTCTTACAACTCAACAATATAAAAACTAATAACACAATTAAAAATGGGCGAAGATTCTGAATAGACATTTCTCCAAGGAGGATACGCAAATGGCCAATCAGCACATGAAAAGATGTTTATCATCACTTAGTCACTAGGGAAATGCAAATCAAAACCACACTGAGATACCACTTCATATTCCTAGGATGGCTATGATCAAAATGACAGGCAACAACAAACGTTAGTGAGAATGTAGAGAAACTGGAACTATTACCTGGTACTGGTGGAGTATAAAATAGCACACCACTATGAAAAACAATTGGGTAGTTCCTCCAGAATTTAAACAGAATTACCATATGATATGGCAATTTCACTCCTAGGCATATACCCAAGAGAATAAAAATAAATATTCAAACACCAATTTGCACATGAATGTTCACATCAGCATTGTTGAAAATAGCTAAAAAGCACAAATAGCCCAAAAGTTGATCAACTAATAAATGTATAAACAAAATATGGTATACTCACAAAATGGAATATTATTCAGCAATAAAAGGAATGAAATACTGACACATGCTACAACATGAATGAACCCAAATACATCATGCTAAGTGAAAGAATCCAATCACAAAAGACCACATATTATACAATCCCATTTATATGAAATGTCCCAAATATCCAAATCCATAGAGAAAGTAGACTGGGGGCTGGAATAAGGGGAATGATTGGAGAAATGAGTGTGAGTGCTAATAGGCATGGTGTTTCTTTCTGGGGTGATTAAAATTTAATTCTGGAATTAGTAGTGATGGTTACACAACCTTATAAAAACACCAACAACAATTAAATTATACACTATAAAAAGTATGTTATTATATATGAATATCTTAATTTTAAAAATTATACATGCTAGTAATAAAAAAAATCAAACAACACAAAAGAGTTTATAATAAGAAAGGCTATAATTCCCCCTCCACCTCTGCAATAACCACTCCCACAGTTCAGTGTTTTTTGTCAATCTTTCCAGAGATTTTTTTTTTTGCCCTTATTACAAGGTTGTTGTGGGGATTAGAAAAAATATTTCACACCAGTGTTTTCTGCACAGAGCTTGTCTCGTGGAAAGTGCTTAATGAATGGTAGCAAAGTTTTCTAATTCCTTAGAAATTTAGAACCACCTAAATTAAAAGCATAAAGGGTCTTTAGAAAGGCCTTGTGTGCTTCTACACTTTACAAAACTTTGTTGATTGATAAAAATAATCTACAAATAACACAATGTAGAGAAGTTGAGGAAAGCTATGTTAATCATTCTACCCAAAATATCTTCATTTGAGAGGACTGAACAAAAGTAAAATGTCTATGAGATGAGATGGTAAACCAAACAAAGTGGCAAGCAACAAACAGAAAAGAAATCCCACTCTCCCTAGAGCTCTAAGAACTGAGAAGCTAACACAGATCCTTTCTATCAGGCATACAAAGTTGTTGAAGCCTAAAAGTCTAAAGTTTAAAAGTTTAAAAACAAAACAAAAAACCCACTCAAGTTCTGTAGGAGGAAGACACTACATTTTGATGGCATGATACCTACCCTTTGACCTAACTATAATGATGAGGAAGAAATGATTCCACAGTATGATGACTGCCTGGACAAGTGCACTAGTACATGGGTTTGAATTCTCAGTCTCTATTAGGTGCTGCCAACCCTCCCACAAGCCTCAGACAAGATCAAGGGAGATACAGATACTGTGCTACAGTGAAGACCATCTCTCTATCAGAGAGTTGTTTTGTTTGTGCTGGGTTTTTTTTAATTTATTCCAAAAGGAAAGTTCTCATTTATCACAAAAAAAGGCCTTCATTTCTTCTCAGCTTTTATGCTGCTGGGATTCTCCGATCACACTGTGTGGGGCCATGAAGAACTGTCCCAAGAATGATTCCTGGAAGAAGCAGAAAACCCCTCCTGGAAATATATCTTTTCTCTTGGCTGTTTCCCCAGAATTCCCCACTGGGAACTGTCTTCAGCAGGCAAGAGGATGTATGGCCTGAGGTCTTCCCCCACCTCTTCCCCATCCATGTTTCTTGAAGCCCATCCAGAGCTGATGACTGTCTCTGGCCTACAAAGGCGCTGCTGCCTCCATGGAGGCCCACTCACCAAACCCACTCAAACTCACTTCAAAAAGAGGAATTCCACATTCCTGCTCAAGAGAGGGTGAAGACTCAGGCCGGCAGCACAAAAAAAGGCTGCTGAAACTGCCAACACAAACAGCTTCTCAGCTTCTATTATAAGAGGTTTTCATCAATGCTTGGAATCCTTTGTGTTATAGAAATAGTTTTCCACCCCAAAAGAAGCACATTAAAGAGTGGTCCCTATGGTATCAGGAGTTCTTGAGCCAAACCAATTTATCCTAGCACAAAACTTCTCACTGTGGAATAGGATGCAGTATTCTGGAGTCAGAACAGCTGAGTTTGAATACTGGTTCTACTCATTAACAGCTGTGTGACAGTGGGCAACTTACTTCTCTGAGTCTGGCTGTCCTCATCTCACAGATGGGACCAATAATAGCATCTACTGTCTTGGAGTTACCATAAAGAAAATGTGTGAGCAAGTCTAAAGAATATAGCATCATGCATAGCACCAAACACACACTCAACTAAGTCTTCTGTCTTGTCTGCTACTATAACAGCAACAGCAACAGACTGCTTAAGCAAAAAATCCCTGCCACCACACCTTTATTCTCTTCCTGCTATTAGAGTAGGTTTTGTTTGCTTTTCCAGTTCTGCTGATTCCTATTTTCTTGTTAACTTCTTTTAGAAACTAAGGGATGGATAATAGAGGCTGCTGATTTTTGTGTTTTGTCTGTTTGCTTGTTTTATTAATTATCCTTGCATCCTTAAGCCTGTTCCTCCCTCTTCACCTCTAATGCTACCACCTTCTTTTGGCACCAGTGTTTCTTCTAGCATAGGCTACTGCCTACCTCTCTGGCACTGAAATGCTATAGAGTTAATCCTCTAGAAGATACTTTTGCCTGCTATTCCCAGACTCAAAAAATTCAAAATCTTGAGCTAAGCACTCAAGGCTTTCCTTGTCCTGGCAAACCCTTACTTCTCCCTATTCCAGAGCTTAAGCTACAGAATCCCCTACCCTCTCTTCCAAGCATTGTCCCGTCTCACTTCTGTTGCCTTTGCTCATGCTCCCCATCTGGTTCTATATCTGATAAAATTTTTTCCACTTTTCTAGTCCAGTCCAAATACTATCACATTAATAGAAACTTCCCTGCACTCTGTCTTCTAAATGCCCATGATATTCATATTCAATTTGGCACACTCTGCCATGGGTAATGCCTCTTTGTCCAATTCCAGATTTTCAATCCTATCTGCCTACTAGACAGAGCTACCTAGCTATCCCAAAGCATCTAAAACACAGCTTGGACAAAACCTCTCTGTTCTTAGCTCCTGCCATATTTTCCACACCTGTTCCTACATCCTGCCACTGTTAGTCAGGGATCTCAATCATGTAGGCATGTCTCACTAAATCTAGGGAAAGCTGAGAAATTAGGCTTCCTAAGAAGGAAAAAAAAAAAAAAAAAAGATATTCCTGCTGGGTCTCACAGAGAAGGGTATGGGAAAGCCATCTAGAGTCCAAGGTGACTCTAAACAGAGGGCTATTTTATTGTCCTGCATAGCAATAGCTATCTAATCTTCTACCACCCTGGTGACTTGGTTCCCCTCTATGTAAGCTTCGATGGTTCACATGCCATCTGCACATCTTTACATAGCTTCTAGTTACTCATAATTTCTATCCCCTCATAACTTCAGTTCATTACAATTCACACTATTAATTCATTCTACAAATATTTATTAAGTGTCCACTATATTACAGGCACACAGGTCCTTTTCAGATGGAAGTTCCACTCTAGACTAGAGGACAGACACTGAACAAGAATTAAGACTGTGCTTCATGTTCTAGTGGGAAGTTACATAAATTTATAAGAGACAAACCTAACCTGGCTGGGCTAGCTCCAGTGAAAGGCAAACAGAGGAAGTGACATTTAAACTTCACTTGACCTAGAAAAAAGTAAAGTTATATCCATACTTCATACCTTACAGTAAGATAAATTCCAGATGGTTCAAAGACTAAATGCAGAAAATCAAACCATAAAAATATCCTCCCAAAAATCACAGGACAACTGTTCTTATAGTATGAAAGAGGTTTCTAACTATGACACAAAACTCAGAAGACATAAGAAAAAACAATATACTTGACTATATAAAAATAATTTTTAAAAATTTCTGTATAATCATTAGCAAAATTTTTTTTAAAAAGCAAACTGTCAGGAAGGAACATTTTTTTTTTTAGGAAGGAACATTTTAAACTCAAATCAGACAAATGGGTAATTTTTCCAATATAAGAACTTCTAAAAATAAATTTAAAAACAACAAAAGAATATGACAAATTATGCACATATTTAAAGGTGCCCCATCTTCACCTGTAACAAGATAAAAGCAAATGAAAACTAGGTTTAAATGTCTTATCCTACAGACATATTCATATACATATATGAAATTAAGCCTATTCATAGTTATTAATTATAGGAGTCTATATGAAAAGGAAAAATTTGAAGCAACCTAAAGTCCTTTCAGGAAGAGACTGGTACAATGGAACTGTATGCAGGAGTAAAAAGGAATGGAAAGCTTTTATTTATGGATATGGAAAGATCTCAAAGACATTAAAAAAAAAAAAAAAGAAACCAAGGTGCAGAACAGTGTGTATCCCATTATACCACTTGTATAAGTATCCTACTATAAATCCTATCAATTTGCTTCCATCTTTCTAGATCCTGCTTCTAAGAATAGTTTAAGTTACACCACAATGCCTGGTATAAAGCATACATACAATTAGTATTTGATGAAAGTAAGTTGATGAATAAAGTAAATAAATGGATAAAGGAACAAACTTGGGTATTTGGCCTAAACTCAACATACGGTCCTTTAATGCATAGATATGGAAAACCTATGAAAAAAAATATGGCTAAATCATAGCTATTTTGTTTCAGAAAAATCTAAATACATCCTTATGTAAGACAAAGATTACTTTTCAATAAACATAGGATGAATTTTCTATATTTAGCTATTCATATCCCTCAGGAAAGAAGCATTCGGCAGGGTACAGTTGTTTTCAACCTTTCCCTCAAAATCTGTCAATGGCTCAAGAGGAAAAAGCCTTAAAGGCTTTTTTCCAACAACTAAATTTTCTATAACTAGGAAAGCTAGAGAGGCTACATGAACAGATCATCTCCTACTTCTCTGGTGCATGAACCCCCTACTCTCACCCAGTATTCTTGTCATGAAAACCTTCATCACAACATCATCCCTTATGAACATCTGCTGTGTGCCAGACTGTGCTCCATGTTCAATGTACTTCCTGACCACAAACCTACAAGGGATGAGTATAATACAATGTCTCCATTTTACAGACACAGGGAGAGGCTTGAGGACCTGTGGATGTGTACTCAACATGCCACAGCAATGAGGAAGTTGCTTCTTAAGATAGAGTTTACTTTTCTACATGTAACATTCTGACAATAGATAGCAGTTTGAATAATCTGGATTACAAATGAAATACTAATATAAAGTAGTAACAGGTTTAGGATAAATGACACACATGAAATCCAAGAGCAGTGCTTCTTTATCTGCTCAGGAATCCTTAAAAAGCCCCTGCTTTGCATGTTTAGGTGGCAAAAGAGCACCCACACTCACCAGAGTGATAGGACACCTATGTGCCAATTGCCCAGTGAGTGTTTCTCACCAAGGCCCACTCATCACAGGTTATCAGAAGATTCTCCAGCTATTCATTATTATAACCAACTCATTCTCTCCACGGTAATTATCTGTGAGCAATGTATCATGCTGTCCTTGGAACCATCAAACTGACATATGATTAAATAGCAGAGGGCTCTGAAGTTAAATTTAAAACCACTCTCTTACACTTCAACTCACACATCACATCGAGATCTGTCCAGCCATGGGAATATTCCAGTTGACCAACACCAAAGGCCAGGGAGAGACTATTCCATGACTTTACATTCCCATCTGGGAGAGGCAATGGTTATGTTCTCAAAACCCTCTAAAGAGATTTTCCTAGGACCTAAAGTAAAACTTTGCAAAGCAATTCACTGCCCAAAGTTCTGCTTCTGCTACACATTAAATGTCTCAAAAGTTGCTCATGTTCACCATGTATCTGCACAATTACATGTGGGGTCTCACAAGAAATAGTATAACTTGTCCACACAATGGTGAGGATCACACACTTTTCAAATATCATTAAAAATTATTGCAAAGCATAAATTATTGTACACTCAGCTCTGTTTATACCAATAAGAATAATGCTTAGATTAACAATGTTACCAACTAGAAAAAAATTGGAAGAGAAGGTCAATGGGCAAGCTAGAGTTAAAACATAAGTCTCACTCCTCTTGGACTAAAAAAAGGAGCAACAAGAGATTCTTCTAGGGGAAATTTCTTTCCAGTCCCTGACTCACTCTATAATTTCTAGAATTAAAGTTTTCCTACAAAAATAATTTTACACATTTCACTTTATTTTTGCAGGAGCTATAAATTAGGAAAAATAACTTTTCCCCATCCTCACTAAAATAGTTGCACCAAAAGCAAAATCAGCCAATTTCTGTCTTCCTATTCTAGTTTTCATATTTCTGTAGCTTGATATCGCAGTTAATGTTCACCTGTATGGTAGTCACTGAATTTAGAATACAATTTAAAAGAGCAGTAAATATTATCAGAATTCCTTACAAAGAAATTTCCAAAGTTTTTGTTAGATATGTTAACAATAAAGTATTTTGTTCAGAGAAACATACACAGTACCCACTCATTTTTAAAGAGGTCCCTCCAAAATGTAGGCTTCACAAAAATGTGAAATTACGCAGTGTGAAAATTCCAAGTACCTTTACCCAATACGGAAGAGAGTCCTAGTCACCAGTTGGATAGGTTTCCCTACAACTTGAGCTGGTATTGTGGGTAATGAAGTGATAGAATTCACATTTCATAAGAAAAGCCATATAAAGGAAATAGATATTATTTTTCTAGAAAGTGATTTATAATAATACTGAGAAACTATTTTTTTTACATTCCTTCCCCTTCTCAACATTTACAGAAAAGGCTAACATATCTTGAGAGATTTACTATTTGCTGATATTCATCCATATGGTAGGACCAACCAAAAGCCAGGAGTAGGGGAGGAAAGGGGGGTGGCTTGTTGGGGGAGGGCAGGAGGTTTTGAAAAAAAAAACACAAAGGAATGGTTAACCCTACTAACTTGGCATCTCTTCTTCTGAGGCCAAGACTTATCAGGCCTACCTGGAACTATCTTTTGATTTTGCTGTTGTGGTCATTGTTTTCTTTTTTTAAGATTTTATTTATTTATTCATGAGAGACACAAAGAGAGAGAGAGGCACAGACACAGGCAGAGGGAGAAGCAGGCTCCATGTGGGGAGCCTGACATGGGATTTGAGCCCAGGTCTCCAGGATCACGCCCTGAGCTGAAGGAGGTGCTAAACCGCTGAGCCATCTGGGCTGCCCTGCTGTCATTGTTTTAACAGATCTGCAAGTTGAGAATGGTTTTACTCCTCTCTAAGGAACCTTAGAAGCATATTGTACCACAAAGCATTTCAACTACAATGTACATTGTATTCCCTCTATCTTCTTCACATTCTAGAGGCTGCAG
The DNA here is from genome assembly GCF_048164855.1 of Canis lupus baileyi. NCBI lineage: Eukaryota > Metazoa > Chordata > Mammalia > Carnivora > Canidae > Canis > Canis lupus. Next base: position 35,895,017 of record NC_132856.1, on the reverse strand, counting down.
AGAAAGAGCCAGAGCAGCCACTCAAGTAAAAGCTAAAAAGCAAAAATAATACAGAGCATAAAGCCCTAGTTCTACAAATTGGAGCTGGCTCAGCAAAACATTAGCCATGGCAAGTCCTACCAAGGCCAGGTTGGAAAGGTGCAAGAACCAACCCCTGGCTACACCTCAAAGGTTCAAAAACATTTCCAAATATAGAACCTACTTTATGTTTGCAGGAGCTGTAAATCAGGGAAAACAACTTTTTCCATCCCCAATAAAATATTTGCACCCAAAGCAAAATCAACTGATTTCTGGCTCTCCACCAGTTCTGCTTGGGCATAAAATTTTCTGACACTTCACCAGAAATGTCAGCATTAGTATAAGGCAGCTAAAAGAGGGAAATAATTTTTTGACCTGTGGATAACCCCTTCAACCCCAACAGGAAAAGGAATTTTAAAAAACACCTGAAACCCAGTTTTTCCAGTTATTAGTATAAATGGGACAAACTATTTTTCTTAGTGGCCAAATCCTTCCTTATAGGAAGTGCTGGTCTTTGAATTCAGTGAGGGGAGGGGTTATGTCTGTTTTACTGCTATATTCCCAACACCCAGCACTGACTCCTGCATGCAGAAACATTTCAATAAACAGTCAAGAAAGGAGAGGAATAGAAGGAGAAAGAAAAGGGAAGGGGAAAAAGGAATATGAAGGGAAGGAATGAAAGAAGGAGAGAGGCAAGAAGGGAAATAGGGAGATAAGAAGGAGCAGAAGAGGGAAAGAGAAAGGGAGAGAGGCAGGGAGAAAATAAAATAAATCCAGGAGATGTTTTATCCTTTTCTTTTATTTGTGTTTTAATTTTTCTTGAACTTTCAAGCATCCAACTTGAGAAAAAACAAATTATAAGATCTCCGGTGCAGTCAACTCCACCTCCAGAAAGAGCCTACCAGCAACTTTCCATGGGGATTGAGTAGAGGGTGGGAGGGGTGAAGGTGAAGCTAATGGAAATTCCTCTCTCAACAGTCATTTATTCAACACACAGGAGTTTGCCACCTCCAGTGTGTGGCACAATATCCCATGGAGCTGGAGAACCAGCCAGTGCTCAAGGAGGCCACCATCTACCAGGAGATACAGTGCCTAATTCGAGGTAGGGTATAACATAGACCAGGGAAAAGGGTCAGATAAAGCTCTGAGGAGATCAAGGCAGGGAGAAATTGTTGCTGCCTAAGGAGCTCAGGGAAGGTTGAAGAGATGATGCCTGAGAAGAAACCAGCCCAAGAAGGGGTAAGGGTTATAGGAGAAGGGAGGGCATCAATATCAGGGCAAAGACAAAGGTTGGCTGCACAGCAGGCAAAACAGTACTTCCCCAAAGTGCTTCATGAGGTATATTCTATGAACCTCATATTTGGAAAACCATGGATCCCACACAATTGCACAGGAGTCCCTACTGTGGGCCTTCTCAAAGATCTTAATGCAATTAAAGCAGAAGTGGCAAAAGATTCCTTTTGTATGTCAGAAAGGACCGGCTTTTGGGTGAAAAAAAAAATTTCTTCACTTACTAGCTGTATTAACTTGAGCAAAATACTTAAATTTCATGAACTCCAGTTTCCTCTTCTTCAACACGGAAGAACTGACAGTCCCAACCTCATACAGTTGTTTTGAGTAAATACTGTATAGAAAGTGATTAATTCAGTGCTGACACTTAGCTAATACCCAATATTATTACTGCTGCTGCTTCTTCTGTTATTTCTATTATTATTAATATTAATGTGCATCATGAATATAAAAATGAAGAATGTCATATACATTATTTAATGATTTGGTCAGTTTTTCATCAGCTATTTTTTAAAAATGCCAGATCCAGCATATAGTGCCAGGCCTTAGCACACAGGAGGTGCTTACTAGGTATTTGTGGAGAGAATGGGGCAAGAACTGACCCTAGCAAAGAGCAAATTGTAGGACAGAAAGGGAATGCTCTAAGCAAGTTGTTTCTCATTATTTCTTTGGACAACAGGCCTCTGAGGTCCAGGAGTAATGACTTCATCCTTTGCTAGAAGAATGAGGCAGTACTGAGCTTTGGGGAAACATCACAAAGAGTTTATTTTGGTGGAAATGTTTGAAGTGACTCTGTAACAATGAGCTCACACTTGCTGCCAGGCGCCAGCCATCAGCTGGAGCCTGCTTGCCAGGGAGATGCACACAGCCCATCACCAATTCCATCTCTGTAGGACATATGCAGGGAGGAGGATCGCAGAAGACCTACTCCAAAGACATCTCTTTCCTCTCCAGGAGGGGATACTGAGGCATAAACAAGGAAGCACCTGCCTCAGAATCCAAAGCAAATCAGAGGCTGGAAGAGCCCAGGAAAGGCCCGAGCCTTCTGAATTTACTTGGTGAACTCTCTGGCAGGATTTTGAAGTGAATCCCAAAGGATACTTTTTTCTTTTTTTGTTCAAGTGCTGCGTACATTTATCTAGATAACTTCATCTGCCATAAGTCACATGCTAATCTCGCAAATAGTTCCTAGAAATGAGCAAACTTCACATAAACCCTCCCTCAGAGTGCAATGCAGGGATCCTACTAAATCTTCTTCAGCTTCCCACTGGTTTTTGTGTAAAGAGATTCTTGACAGAAGTGGAGTTTTCTGGAATAAGAACCTGAACAAATTTGGAATATGACATTTGCATTTTACAAACCGGATACTTATTACATGTCCATCTAATTTTTTTTTATGTCCATCCGATTTAAAGCAGAGAGTCTACGTAAAGTTTGAAAAGGAAATCAGGCCATTTTTAAAAATAGTTGGAGGGGAAGATTTCCCATGGAGTCTACAGCACAGAAAAAAAGACCCAAGAGTTAGTCAAGTTTTCACACTTCAGATTGGGAAGTAGGGAGATGCAGTGCAGACTACAAAATTCTATGGTAAGAAAGACCATACATCTTTTAAAGAATATGTGATAAGTGTATACGCACATAACATATATATGTATAGACAGGGATACGTGTATGCTACATATACAAATACATGTAGCTCAACTGTGAGCCATATAAAGAAAGTACATGAGCTGTATTCAATCTAATTGTTATATTTCATTTATTTCCCCTTAAGTATTTTTTCCAAGTTTTTATTAAATTCCAGTTAATTAACATACAGTCTAATATGAGTTTCAGGTGTAGAATTTAGTGATTCAGCACTTACATACAACACCCAGCACTCATCACAAGTGCCCTCCTTAATACCAATCACCTAACCTAGTTAGCCCATCCCCCCTCTCCACCTGCCCTCCAAAATTGTTACATCTCATTTTATTTTAATTGGTAAACTTATAAGTGGTTGGGAAAAAAGCAAAGTTAACTCTGGAAACCCGTCAAAGCTCAAGAAAGCTTCCAAGACCTTTAGATATTTTTGTTCCAGGAAAGTAAAGCTGCCCAATTCCTCTTACACTAAAAATATAACAAGAGACTGTTGACAAGGATTGTACATTTTCTCTATTGTGTTCATTTGGGGTAAGAGGTTAAATGATATAGAAATAATATGAATCTTAATTTGACCATACAGTTCACACAACCAGACTTGACCTAAACTTTTTACCAAACTCAATTGACAATATCGAACCCCCTGTAGAGAGAGACCCCTTGTTACCCAAACCTCTCCCAGCCCTAATCCTGCATTCCGTCTTCTGAGAGTCAGAGTTCATGTTTATTCACCATGAAACAAGATAAAACTAAATACTACACAGTACAGTTTCTGACACATAAGATACAGCAGAATGCCTGTGAACAACATCTGAAGGTCCTGGCAGGGAGCCTCAGGTGTGAGAGCCAAAGGGGTCCCTGGTCTCAACAGCTTCCATATCAATAGGTGCAAATGAGGAGTAGCAAAGGAAAGCAAAAGGAGAAAGAAAACAAAAAAGACAGGGAAGTAGGAAAGCTTACAGCCTCATTAAATGAGAGGATCCAAAACTTGCAGGAAAGATTTGGATGCCATGTGGCCAACCTCCTCCTCTCCCACCTTCATTATGATGTCTGTATCTGCATATAGGGGTACCAGAAAGTGAATTAATAGTCATTAAGTTTTGGGTGAGAGCAGTTCTGTAGGACCATGCTTTCAATCTCTGTTTAGATCTCTGGAGAATTCTTGAGAATGGGCTTCTTTCAGTGAGATGAAGTTCAAGGCAGTTGCTGTGGGACGCCCAGCATGGTATGTGGGAATAGCAGAGATGTGGTTTCATTTTCAAGGACTATAAGCCATAGAACTTGGGAGCAGGCAGTGGGACAAAACTGGTGTGTGGGCAGGAGGCCTCATTTTGAAATTATCTGCCACTAGCATAAATGCTTTGGTCTGGTGGCTTTAGGTGATGAGCAGTAGACAGAATAAAAAGGTGTAGATACTGAATAAAGAGAAGAGAATAACATTGCTTGCCTCTCAAAAGAGCAACTACACTGGCTATCAATTTGGGTCCTTTTTTTTTTTTTTTTTTTTTTTCTAAACTTGGTAGCTCAAATCATACAATGAGCAGCTTCTGGTAAATTCATTGATTGAATAAAGAAATAACTAGATAGTACGGCATATTACTGTAAAGAGAAGTCTTGCTTGACTTAAACAAGGGCCAGTTACTGACTTGGACTGCTATCTAAAAGGAATCAAATCTTGGATGCATTTCTAAAACAAAATGTTCATTTTGCTTCTTAATATCAGGGTGCACATAGTTAATGCTGAATCTAATTTTACATTTGGTTCCATATGCTATGCCCTAGGTAATTAAAGTATGTATTATGGCTAATAAAAATGAAGTTAAAAGTCAAAAACCAAAACAATGACAGGAAATAACATGTGTGTACAATATGTTACCAACACACTGATAATTTTCAAAAGTGACTTTACAAAAAGTATCATAAATCTTTCAAAACACAGTGATTTAGTAAGCAAAAAGTCTGAGTGGTTTGCACTATTAAATTTAGCTTTTGAGTTGCTGTGTCACAAGCAGATCTTTTGTTCTCCTAGGTTATATTTAGCATCCTGGATTTTGTTTTTTCCACTGCAACATGCTTTATCATCACGCAGTCAATTTTCTGAGCTGCTCAGGAGAAATGCTCTAGAATTCACTCTGATTTCTCTTACTGATTGTATAATCTGGGAATCAAATGTATCAAATAATCCAACAGTGATTTATTTCCCATCTTCTTCTTTGCCCTTTCCCACCTATATGGCTTTCTCATAAAATAAACCTTCCCTAGGCATAGAATGAAATGGGGAAAAAAATGTGGTGGCCAGAGGAAAACCGTTTCAGAAATGTGTTTGTTAAACAAGTGCAAGCAATAAATTGAGCTTAGGAGGGAAAGGCAGTTAGAAGAAAAACTGAAAGTACTGACCTGACAGTCAAGCTGATTGGAGCAAGGGTGAAAGCAGCGATTTGGAGGATAAGCAGAAAGGAAAAGGATAGCAAAAGAGAATAAAAGGAAGGAAATGCATTAGTTTTAAACATACAGCCAACAGATGTTATATTAGCAGGTTTTATAACCAAATGAAGGATAATAAAGCAACTTTTATCTGATATTATCCCAAAAAGTCCTGGGCACACATTGTAAGATGCTCTATTAAATATTATATACATAAGAAACCAGTCTCTGCTCTCATGCATTATCACTAAAAGTACTGGTATGAACTACAGGTGTGCTCCAGCAACCCAATAGCAGAATTTGTTCTTTTCTGGAGGAATATTCATAGGGAAAGTTCCTATATGTGTCCACACAAAATTTTATTATTTAATAAACTGAAATAGGAGTTGCTAAGACATTAGAGTTAGTAGTAAGCACTGATGTCAGAAATATTTATTTGAACCAATAAATTGGATGGTTATATCTTAGGAGATATTCTTCCTTCCTCCCTGAAAACCAAAATTAGCTGAACAATTTGGCTTTCTGTTTAAAGATTTCCATTTTAGATGCTCACAAAGCACAGTACCTAGCAATGATCAAAGACACTGTGAGCAGGGCTTTGGGTGAGGTGCTGCTTGCCTATCAGCCTCCCAAGAGAGGACAGGGCAACTTCCAAAGCTGAGGGTAATTTTTTTCAGTTGTGAAAATGAGGATTATACTTCATCACTGAAAATATCCAGATGCTTGATAACTTATTTGTACAAAAATATTTAACATGCCCTTCTAAGTAATCAAAATAATAAAGTCCCAAATCCAAGCAAAAATTAAAAGATTAAAAAAAAAAGTCATGATGTTCAAGCTACCACAGGAGCAAACAATAGGCATTCATTTGTAAACCTATATAATGCTTTTTGTAAAAAACAGAGTGTATGAACAAGTATATTACCAGCTATCTGCTCAAGGGGACCCCATTAATAATTCCATACTATTAAGAAGTAATTTTAGGGGCACATAGCTGGCTCAGTCAGAAGAGCATGTAACTCTTGATCTCAGGGTTGTCAAGTTGAGCCCCATGTTGGGTGCAGAGATTACTTAAATAAATAAAACTTAAAATATTTTTAAAAATAAGTAACTTTAAGCATTTCACAGAGGAAGGTAAAACAAAACAAATCCTCAGGAGAAAGCTTAAACAAGAATATTTCAAGTGAAAACAGTATTGATCATAATGATAAAAATCAAAGAGAAAATTCAGAATTAAACACACAATGAAAGCTTTGGTCCAATAACCCCTTGTATCTGAAAGTCCCCCGCACAGTGTTTCATGATCATGAACACACAACTGATCAAAAATAAGTGACAGGGTCATGATAATTGTGGGGATTTTGACCCCAGCTGTTATTTCAAATTCTTCTGGATGAGAGAAGTATATCAAACTGAGCTCCATAGCCAAGCTTTAGAGGATCCTAAATTGAAACAGCAAGCAAACATTTAAGATCAGTTGCCTTTTCCAAGGATTCGTAGTTTTCATCAAATTCTCAAAGGCATCCATGACAACCAAAGGATTGCTAGGGATGGTGCAAAACCATCCGCCACTTGTTTCATTGAAATTTCTTCACTTTAACAAACAAAAAAGGATATTTCTCAGCAAGAAGAGTTTATATCAAAACAAATAGAACTGCTATCAGGTTTCTTGGTTGTACCATAAGACTTCTAGAACATAGTACATTTTTTTAAATAAAGCTTCAGTTTAGATTTTGTTAAAAGTGTTCTGAAAGGCATCAAAGAAATTATGTTGGCACATTACTGAAAAAGTTCAGAAGGAAAAAATAATAGTCTGTTTCTCAACTCTTAGATAAGGTGCTTTTAGGCATCTAAAATGATTTCCCAAATGTCCAAATATCTGATGGAATTAGTCCTTGAACCAGATAATTAAGAACTACCTGTTTTCTATTCTGATATTATGTCTTAGGAGTAGAAACCCAAAGGACCCACCCTCCTCTCCACAGTGGGGAGGATATGACTGAGGGCTTGATTCGGGCATTCCCCGTCTCCTAGACAAATATCGACAAACCTCTTACCATATTTAGGATAATTACATGAAAGGTCACCTGATGGATTCCTTCCTGTGGCTGAGATGCCAAAAACCTAGTGGCAGCATGCCTTGTTTGACAAGAGATGTTAACTCTCTCTTTCCCCTAAGGCAGAATTAATTCTGAAACTCTAAATAAAACTCAGAGCCCTTGATGGGCACTGACACAGAAAGACCACATATTCCCTCCCTCTAATGTTTGATTACCTATCTGATCATATAGCAGACATGGTATCTAGCATGGTTAATCAAATGAAGACTTCAGTCTGATTTGGACCAACTCTCAGAGGTATGCTTAAGGCCCTTCACCCATCTTGTGTTAAACCTCCCCAGAGTCCAGCTGCCTGCTGCCCAAGGCAGAAGCTCCATGCTGAGCCATAAGCATCAAGTGCAAGAATTTATAGGAAAAAAAATGCACGTGGGGACCATACTGGAACAATATGCATTTTGGAAAGCAAATCTTTAATGGCTGATGTAAAACATTATTCACGTGGAATTTAAGAGGTAAATGCATCCATGTAAGTGCCAGGCATATGCTATTTGGAATGTATACATTGTGAAGAAAATTAAAAATGGGAAGATTAGCAGAGTAGAAAGAAGCAAGAATTGCCCTCTGAGAGAGAAGTAGACAAGTGTCAGTGTCTTTTGAATTATGCTATTCCTAACCCTGAACCTTTTGTTGCACATGACTGAAGTTCTGGAATATTTTAGAACACTCATTGCTTTTAAAAAGAAGTCTTTTCACTCTGGTAGGTCACATTACAGACCAGAGACCACAAATTTATTTCAAGTTCAATTTTTTTTGGTTTTCAAAATCACAAACTTAATTGCAAACACTCCTCCATGACTCCAAAATGGAGATATATGTCACATTGCTAAGAAATCTTTAGTTTCCAACATTATGAGGTAGGAATTTTGTAGTTTAAGCCAGAAAATGGAGGTACTGCCCAATTTGAAAAGGGCTGCCTGACAAACAAGGAAGGTGTTTTGGTCAGAATACACATGAAGCCCGGCAGATAATGATTCAGAAAGGCAGGCCAAGGCTAAGCTCTCCTTTTCCCAAGAAACTTCCCTCTTGCTCTCCACCCCCACTCCCCCCACCATCTCCAGCAGGGCCTGGGCTGGGGCTAGGGCTTGGGCTCAGACATTTCCCAGACTATGTTCTGCTGCTGGACCCAAGACACAGGCAGGCAGAGAACTGGGACAGACTCAAGTCTCACCACACATTTTATGAATTACAGTGCCTGGGAGGCATCAGCTTTAAGGAAAGGCAAAGACAGAGATAAAGAAAATGTGCAGAAAGTACATAAAGATAAATGCCTGTAAAATCACTGTTGTTTTAATGCATTCCATATTGAGGATATAAAAATGTGAATATTCTAAATGATTTAATGGCACTAGTGTCCAGCTAAGACCTGTTTGTCGAACAAGATGACGATGCTATTTTTATGCAAATATTTATAGTAGCTAATCCTGATTTTTCAGTTATAGTTCTGAGGAGCTGGGTTAGTGCAGAAAAATGCCTTCAAAATGTGGGGCACATCACTTTCTCTCATGAAAGCTAATAAAGATGAGACAGATCTCCTGGGGCCTAGCAGCAATGCCTCTCTCTCTTTAGGCTATGTGACTGTTTAGTGCTTCTGGACTAACTTCTTCCTTCTGGTTCATTGTGGGACAGGATTGTTCTCAGCCCTCGTCTGTTAGACCTGGGTTCAAATCCTGACTCTTGATCTTATAAACTCTGAAAGCTTTAGGAAGTTACTTAATCTTATAAGTCATAGTTTTCTTATCTATAAAATAAAGACAATGATACTTTCTGTATTGTGGGAGATTAGATGGCACAGTATTGCAGGTCAACTGATTGGCAGAGTACCTGATATACAATGTAAGCAAAAATACATATATTATTATTATTGTAATTACTATTATTAACATTATCTAGGGCATAGATAATATTATGCCCTTCAGAAGCTCACAGCTTCTCAGAACAGATTAACAATCAGGAAACATTTACCATAGTTTTGCCTACTTCTGACCATTGGATCAACCTCCAGAAGGTAACTCAACCTTTCAGGGTCTCAGCTTTCTCACCTTTAAGGATTTTGTTTGCCTGCTTATCTCAGGAAAATAAATTCTTGATTTAATCACTAAAATTGGTCACAGTGTATAAAAATCTGATTATCATCAAACTAATACTAAGATTTTTAAGCAAAATATTAATTGACTTGAAGTCTGAATATATTAAATACTATGTTTGAAAATCTTAAAAATTTGAGAATTGACCTATCCATTTAAATACATGGCCACTTAATATTGAGAATTTATTTGTTTTAGCATTTAACTGTTTGTGATAATATAACTGTCCCACCAGGACATGGCACCTAAAAAGTATGATACATTTTAAAAGGTTTTTAGAGATTCAATTCTAACAAGATTTAAGGTCACAGAGCTGGCATGAAGCAGAGGCAAAATTTGAACCCAGGTCTTTTTGTCAGTATAGCCAGTGATCTTTCCACAAGGCCACAGAGAGCTATTCTGCATATGTCTTTAAGTCCTTTCAGGCCTCGCAAGTGTCTTGATCAAAGCTGGCAAGCATTCACTGATTTATTCAAAATTTGTTGATCTCTTCCATATGGACTAAATCTAGGAAAGACAAATTTTGCCTTATTGCTGAACCAATATGAAATCCTCAGAGGTAATGGAGTTACATAAGATTATTCAGAAATTCTTTCCTTCTATGAAATATAGGAAAAAGCATTGATAGAAAGCTTATTTTTAGAGTCTATCCTATATATAAATACAATATGGATTGTGATTTATCTGAAAATCTAAATATTCTAGAATCCTGATATAACCCTCTTTGTTTTTGACCGAATTTGCTATCAGATAGGCCTGCCTCAGACTTTATTCAAACATATTTATTTAACAAATGCTATAAGGTCCTCTTAAAAGATACATCCCTCGATGAATTTGCTGTGGTGTGCCAGAAGACATCCAAAGGACATGAGCTCCCTTTCCTTTCTTTTACCTTGAATGAATTGCCAAATATATTCTTTGTGTGAAACAAACCTAAACCACACATGTTTGTCTTTCATGGCAAAAGCAAAAACAAAAACAAAACAAAACTAAGGTTTCAAGTAGTCATAGCCTCAATGTCTCACACACCTTGCTAGCACATGTGTTAGATGAGAGATATCACTGAAGAAACTTGGCTATTATATTTTTAAACATGTAAGAAATACATAAGCCTTCAAAAGATAAGCCAATTGTCTTCTTGAGTGTCCCACAGAAACATAACATCATCCCTAACAGTCCCTATTCCTCTCATACATAACCCATTTCCAACTTGAAATATGAATGTGCATTCCAAGTCTACTACCACCTGTAATGGGCAACTAAGCAATCCATGCTCACTCACTGCTGACAATTCGCAACATGACTGCAAAATTTACCTCTCAAGTTCTGCAATCTTCTTGTCCTTGTCATTCTTTTCATTCTCCACCTCCTTGAGGATCTCCAGCAACCGGTCGACTTCCGCTTGAGCCTTGCCACACTCATCACGGTAGTAAGATGCCTCTTTATCAAGTTGTTTTATTCGGTCTGCAAACTCGGGATTCATCCTGGAGTCATCTTCAATATTATGAGCCTTCAACATTATATTTTTAAAGAATGTAGTTAAGACAACAATTTAGAACAATAGGTAGTACAGTCACCAATGGCCCAGAAATTATCTTTGGAGAAAAAAATAATAACCATCAAGAATTATGGGTATACTGTCAGTTAAAAGGCAAAATGGAAAATGACATGTTTCAGCTACCTTAGAACAATGTTGATTTTAAATTATAATATAGCTTCACAGGAGAGTTTCTTTTATTGTTAATATTTTATTGCATTAAATGTTACTACTTTCAGGAGGTTTTTTCCCCACTAAGAAGTGGGAGATTAGTTGAGGGAGAGATTGTGACATCTTTATCCTGATGTTTTGGCAAGCAGAACTAAGACAATTCAACTCCTTACAATTAAGGAGGTGATTCATACCAACAGCTTCCTTTTCCAGTAGAGAAACTGAGATAGATAAAACAATATTAAATTATTTTTCCAAGAACCATCAAGGGTATATGTAAGGCAAGGAACATGTAAGAGACTGCTTGATCACTGAACACTTCATCCCACTGAGATTTTTTCAGCAGAAGATGTAGGTTGAGAGAAAAACTTGCAAGTGAGGAAGGGCTTTCCAGCTAACAGTCATACCCATAAATTCTTGTTCTCTTGATTAAATTTAACCTGAACCAGGAGGAGGATGAGCTAATTCATGAACAAGCACACAGACGAGAATCTGCAAACACATGCATGGGTGGGTGGCAGCTTCACACACAAAAACATACACAGGCAACAACACAGCAACAATACTGCAGAATAATTTGCAGCCAAAGTATTTGTGATTCTTGCGTGTCTGAAAGTGTGTTATGACTTTTTTTTCCCAAAATAAACTTTTGGCTGAAATATTCTCAGACAGATGGAAATAACACTGCACTGCAATGTTTTGCCTACCCCTTGTTTCCCATTATTCCTAATTGACTTCTTCAAAGAGTAGGCAGGGAAAAAACAAGTAGTTTAACAACAGTGCACATTCAACAGAGAAAGTTCAGAGAAGTCATATATGTGTGTATCTCCAAAATCCATATGTGAAATCATACAATGTTAACAATTTATTAGGACTTAAGTTGTTCTGCTGTCTTGCCATGTAGAATAGATGTTCACTGTATTTTTATATCTTTTTGTTTAATTTCAGGGAAAAAACAAGGCAAGCAAGCTACAGCTACTGTGGGGTTAAATGAATCATGCATGGTTAGAAAAATTAATACTAATACTACTTTACAAGGGTGACAGCTTTTGCAATGATTTAGTTGAAAAAAATTAAAAAATTAGTATAAAAATAAATTTCTTATTTATGACAAAATAATCATTTTTAGAATAATATTCTTGCATGTAACATATTATTTAAGCATGAGGATAGGAGGAAAATAATTTGCTTTCATGTTCTTTAATCTAAGATTTCCTTATTCAAGAAATAAACTCAACTACGCAAAAAGAACTTGGGAAAATTTATTAATTCAACAAACTCTCCAGTACTGGTTTATTTTCTTTTACCAACATTTCTCAGAGATAATTTATTTTTATTTACTTAGTATGTACACTGGATTTCATTCTACTAGATTAGTGAGCTTTTTCAGTATAATTAAAATAATCTAAAAGAGAATCCTGAGCTAATATGCCTTTAGAAGTTTATTTATCTAACAATTTTATTTTAAACTGAAGTAATGAACATTTAAATTTGTTAATCTCCACTTTTAAAATGTAGAGTAGATATTCTATTTTAAAAGAAAATAACTATTCCATATATCTATTTCTATTTGTATAAGAATTCATTACTCTTATATCAGAAAAGTGCTGAAAATACAGTTTTAAAAATTTCTAAGAAAGAGAAACAAAATGTTGATATTAATTCTCTTCCACTTTTATGCTATATTACCATTATTCTAGGCAGCTACAAAGATTTTCATGACATTTTCTCAAACTACCTGACCAAGAATATCAAGATCTTTTAAAGAGAACTCATGAATTGAGCTAGAAATGTGCAAAACAAACATAAATGTTTTGATTCCATGTTCCTGATTTAAGTTACGATTCCTTTCTTGATCCTGATTTAAAGATTCACAAAGAGCTAGCAGTTCAGTTAGCCACTGTGCTTTATTTTAGTTGCTTTTATTCTTATGATTATTATTATCATTATTTTTAATAAATGGGTACAGGATTACTAATTGTGAGACTTAGAATCTAAATCTAGCCCTGTGTCTTATGAGTACTACAGACAAAGGAGTTAGCCTCTCCAAGGACAACAAAAGCTATGAATAAAATAAACATGGGAAAGGTATTATTCATTTGTATTATTATGACTATTATTTAATGATATGCAACCCACCAGTAGAGCTTGTTATACAGCTAGGGTACTGGTTTATTTAGTTTTTCATCAAGATAGTACATATATCTTGGATAAGCCTCCCCACTAGGCTTACAGAAAAAGCAGTCTGCTGGTAGATGAGTATCTGAGCACATTCTTTATTTTAACTCTGTAAAGAGAAGGTAACCTAAAGCCAGTTTTCAATACCAGGTGAAATTAGATGGTTGGTAGTCTTTGCAACCAAACAAATGAATATGGTTAAAGGACACATGGGATGTTTAGAAGTACAGAAAGCCTAGGAAAAGACATGCCTGAATCTAGACCACTGTTGGCCTCATGATATTAAAGTTAGATCATGTTATTAAAACAGATCATAGTCAAGTTTACAGTTAGCCTGATATCTGTTAGATAATACTTGTAGGTGCTAATGACTCTTCCTTTTTTTTTTTTTTTTTTTTTTTTTTTTTTTTTTTTTTTTTTATTTTTTTTTTGACTCTTCCTTTTAAAAGAAATAAGCAACCACAAGAATACCTTGGAGTTAAATCCATCTCCATATCAATGATAGGTCACAATTCTTTGAAGGGTTATTAAATAAAGATGCAAATAGAAAAAATGCAAATAGATACCATTTAAAAAATTTAAAGTCAATAGAAAGCTTTAAGAAAGAATCATATAGAGATGGATGAGTAACAGTTGCTTCTGGGTCATCACTAGGGTCCATGCGAAGAAGACTCAAGGGAGAGGAGTTTCCCATGACTGATAGCTGCTTAGTCCCAGATCAACCTGAGTTGTGAGGGCAAAAGTCTCCACAGAGTTCATAAAAGATACAGCAAGTAACCACCTCTATTCAGCTTCAGTCATAACTTTTCAGCTGATGGACTAAAATTGTTAACCAGTGTAGCATAAGTGTGTTATACTATGATATACAGACATGAGGATTATAGTATGCTAAAGAAATACAGGAGGAACTTGAGCTTATAAAGAAGTGCTTCCTTCCAAGTTATAAGGCCAGAGCCTACTCTAAAAATGAAGTGAAGGAAGCACTTTATTTGCATTTAGCAATGCTCTTGCCTTTTCTAATTATAACATGGATTCTTTAAGCTAGAATGGTAGCTACTGATGGGGATTAAAAGTAGGTAACAGAATTGGACCTAATATACTTTAGACACTACAGAGAAAAATAATAAATATATTTGAATGATCATTATCTAATAAATTCCTATCACAGCATTCTGACCCATTCAAGGTTTAAACTAAAAATGCACAGTAATTATTTTCCCTTGTGGATCTGTCAATTTGAAATTAATTCTCCCAAAGGTCAGGAAGTGACAGCCCATTTCATTCTAAGGCACATCAACTCTGTCCCCTCTCTTCATTTGTCAGGAATCTAGCTCTTTAAAATGCAAATTGGTGTGGATTTCATGGTTTTAGAAGCTATTTATCATAAATATAGGGAAGAACATTGTCACTTTCAAAGACATCTCCAGTCATCAAAACCAAAAAAATATTGATTAGCATTCTTTTCTTAAAGTAGAGATTTAATTTTGCTGATTAAACCAGTCAGTTTAAAGGGAAATTCAAGTATTTGGTTCTGTTTCAACATATTTCTGATCACTTTTAGAGCAGCTCTCAAACATCTCTCAGGAACACAGAAAACTGGGGAAAATATATTTCAGAAAAGTCTGTATTGCATATTAGATCTGTAAGTTTTGAGGGTCCCCCAATTATGTTTTCCTACATTTCCACATGTAAGGAAATTTCCCCACAAATGGAAATAATCAAAACAACTTTGGAGCCTCACTGATGTGGGCACGCCTTGGAATTTTGATGTGAACTGACTTTGAAAGTCTGAATCAAGCACAAACAAGAAATCTGGTCATGACTTAGGACAAAGAGAACATAACAATACCTAGTGGCTATTTAAATTATAGAATTTAGAACTATTTCAGGAAATAAGGCAAAGATTCAGGTTAATATTATACTTAAATTAAAGTTAAGAGCAAAAAGTGCCTTAAGCCAAACCAGAGATTGATAGTATCGATATGAAAAATCCCAAGTTTATTAATATTTCTTTGGTAAAGGTTGGATGTTGATTATTTTCAGTAAAATTCTAGTTCATCTTTCTGAGTGCCTAGAAAGGAAAGCATTAACTTTGGCCCAGAAACCTGCTGCAAAACTGGGCAGGGAATATTCAATTATAATATTATATAGCATTCTTTCTTTGAAATGGGGCTTAACAATTTTTAAAAAATCATTTCTTTCAAAATAAACAAATGATTAGTCATGATCATAAAGCACAAGCAGAACACTAACTAATGAGTCTGATGATTTTTCTTCCCTGCTACTTATGAGTTTCAGCAATAATTTGTTAAATTTATGCCCAGTGAAAATATGATTCTTGATTGCAGTACTTTGGGGGGTTTAAACATTCTTTTCATATCTAAGCAACAGAAAAGGGCATATAAACTACTTAAACATCGTATTTTACTTCAGTCTTCTAAAAGAAGTTCCAACCTTCACATAATTCTGTTATAAATAAGCCTTACTTTTTAAAATAAAGGTTTTAAGGGTGATTATAGAACTTCAATATATTATGAAATTTATATTTTAAGTCCAATTAATTAATACCAAATATAAAAGCTGAGCCTAAATAATACATTCAAAATCTAATAATGGTATGTCTTTGAATCTTACACTACTTAGTTCTAAAGGAAACTATTCTTTTATAATTTTGGCTAAGTAAATCGGAATACTCACAATTTTCATATTCTAACAACTATTCAAAATGAAACTTTTTTCATAGATGGAACAAAGAGAATATTTTAAATAAATGAACAAATGTTCAAAATAATTTTTCTTATATCACACATATACAAAATTAAAAGAACCAACTGTATGCTTAACAGTTTTTAAGACCATATAAACAAAAATACAATTATAATGTAATCGTTTTTAACTATGGACTTTTCAAAAATTAGCAAAATAAAGAAATGAACTAATTATCTGGATGTTCTGAAATAAAACATGTGACTTCAAATCTTAATTATTATAAATATTACTTGAGTTCTTTAGATATTTGAAAGCCTAGAGCGAGTATGCTGTGTATATGTGTTTGTGTGTGCGTGTGTGTTTATATATGCTATGTACATGCTGTGAATTATCTCTTAAATAGTTTTAATTTTCTATTGTGTTGGGGGGAACTAGTCTATGAGTGAATCAAATAATTTTCGTAAATAGTCACAAAAATAAACCACTGTCCCTAAACTGACTGTGAAAGCATTTATAATACAGTCCGCCATGTCCTTGGGACTGCAAAGTCCTATGATGACCTATATATCAGGAAGACCTCACTGAACATTAACAAGATTTTCTTCTTTCTCTAGACTGGAAAAATGCTCGGTCTTTTTCTTATAAACTGTTACATAAAATGTGAGCCCTGCAAAAGATGCGTTTGCAGAAAAGACAGGATTTCAATGAGTGATCAGGCAAGGGAGGAAACTCACATGTGTGGAAATACATCAGAGTGGTCTCAAGTATGCCCTAGCCAGTCACCAAGTTGCCCTCAGTGCCTCCAAATCCATCATTTGCCTTGCAACAAGGATATACAATGCACTAAATTTAGGACTCAGAAGCTCTAAAGTTTTATTAAAAATTTATAAGAGACCTCTGGATACCATCTCTAGGCATAATAACTACTAGGGCTACAGCAAAGAAGGTATTTGAGCCTAATGAAAAAAAAATATTATTTGTTTGGAACTAAGAACTAAGAAAGAAAAAGAATTCAATTGAAGATAACCTACATAGTGTTTATATGACAAGACAAAACTCCTCCGGGAGTAGAAACTGGTAGTTAAGCTGCAGAAAGGTTATTATTATAAAAAATAATAAGGATACAAAGACAAAATTTTAGATTCCTAAGAAATGGCATTACAGCATCACTTAGTAGGTGACTAAAGTAAAAGACTTTCAAAAGTAGGTTTATTTCTACTCCAGGAAAAAAATGTTCCCAGGAAAACTTCGAAGTTGAATCTTTATTTACTCTGATTTAGTATAGATTTATGGACACAGAACT
The DNA here is from genome assembly GCF_048164855.1 of Canis lupus baileyi. Lineage (NCBI taxonomy): Eukaryota > Metazoa > Chordata > Mammalia > Carnivora > Canidae > Canis > Canis lupus. The sequence goes on along the minus strand of NC_132856.1, from coordinate 35,877,542 downwards.
GACTGTAAAATGATCTTATTTAACAAAAACAATTAAGTTATAGTTCACCAAAATTTATAGGGTGGTCTTTTTCAAAATAAACATACAATAATAAAAGAAATTTCCTAGGTTCCAATAACTGGTTAGAAAATTAAAGAAGAAAAAAAAAAAAAGAAAGAAAGAAAATTAAAGAAGAAATACAGCATTCACCAAAAATTGATCTTACATAAATTTTTAAGTAACTTGAAAGTCTATAGATATCTATACAGATAAAGCTATATCTATCTATCTATCTATCTATCTATCTATCTATCTATCTATCTATCTATCTAGTAATGCTTAGAACTACCCTTGAAATATCCCAGGCCTATAATAGGATAATGTTAAACCTCTACTGTAAAATATTTATAAAATAAATAAAAGTTGTATCAAGTTCATGAATTGGAAGAAATAATATTGGAAAGATATCATTCTAAAATTATTTATAGGCTGAGTATAATTTAAATTAAAATCACAAACAGTTGTGCTTTTCAGTTGACTCGGTGATCCTTAAGTTTACTTGGAATAATAGAAAATTAAAGGCTAAGAACACTAAAACAAGACAAAACAAAATAAAAAAATGAAAAGCAGAATTCGGGTGGAATTTGTTTCACTAGATACTTTAAAATATTATAAACCACAGTAATTAAAATTCTGACCCAACAAATAACAGACATTGATAAAACTGAACAGCTCAGAAACTAAGACATTCATCCAGATGAGAACTTAGTATCTGATGAAATAATATGAAGAACAGTGGTTAAAGAATTATTTGATAAATGGTGCTGGGATAATTAGTTGATCATTTAAAAATATATAATGTTAAAACTTCACCTCTCAACATGAATCAAAATATACTAAAGACTGATAAATGAGTTAAGCTGATATAAAAGGTAACATTAAAAATGTTTTAAATGTAAATGTCTATTCTTGAAATCAGAGAATGACTTCTGAGCATAAAGAAAATGAGAAAACTCTAAAGGGAATCACAGGTCAAAAAACCTAAAAATAGTTATAGTTTTATTTATTTAAAAAATTTAAGGGATCCCTGGTGGCGCAGCGGTTTAGCGCCTGCCTTTGGCCCAGGGCACAATCCTGGAGACCCGGGATCGAATCCCACGTCAGGCTCCTGGTGCATGGAGCCTGCTTCTCCCTCTGCCTGTGTCTCTGCCTCTCTCTCTCTCTGTGACTATCATAAATAAATTAAAAAATTAAAAAAAAAAAATTTAAGTGAGGGGTGCCTGGGTGGCGCAGTCGGTGAAGCATCTGCCTTTGGCTCAGGTCATGATCCCTGCCAAGGTCCCGGGATGGAGCCCTGAGTCAGGCTCCCTGCTCAGTAAGGAGCTTGCTTCTCCCTCTGTCCTTCCTCTCTCTTGTGCTCACTCTCTTGCCCTATCTCTCAAATAAATAAATAAATAAATAAATAAATAAATAAATAAATAAAATCTTTTAAAAATATTGTCACAAATCTGACAAAGTTTCTATAAAAGCATAGAATGGCTCACACAAACAGTGGATGAAACAGTAAACTCAAAAACAAGTGTTTACATGACCAAAAGAAACAATTCACAGAAGAAAAAAACAAACAGCTAATAAATGTTTTAAAAACCTCAACCACCCTAAGCTCAACCACCCTAGTGATTAAAGAAAACAAAGTAAAAATGACCAAAAAAAAAATCCAGCTATGCATTTATCCAAGTTATAAAAAAATGACAATTCTTGGTGTTGGTCAGGGTGTGGCGGAAAGGTTGCCTTTATCCAGTGCTGGAAGAAAAGTGTCATGGTAGAACGTCTCTAAAATTCAACAAGTGAGAACTATTAGGAGCTTTTAAAAATCATTGGCCAGAAATTTATTCCATGAAGAACACAGAAATGTAGGGAGATTAATATGGGATGATGTTTTTCTGAACATTATATACAGGCAAAAAACAAAAGGGGGGCAGAGATGAGCAATATTTGGGGAGTGAGTAAATAGAGTAAAATATCACACAATCAGTAAGATAGTGTTTTGGAAGAATAATTAGTTACTGGAGAAAACGTTGATGATATGTTACAAAAACAGGATATACAATTTAATAAACATTGACATAGTTTGGTGAAAAGAAAATAAGAGTATTAAATGAGAGAAAAAAGAAAGGAAATAGAAGGAAAAAAGGAAGAAAGTGGGACAGGAGGGACAGAGGAGAAAGGAAAACTAGAGAAAGGAAGAAAGGGCAGAACAAGAATTACAAAAAGATGTCTTTGTAAAGAACCACCCAAATGCTCCTAATGATTATCTTTGTGCCAGGAGATACCCTGTCATTTTATTTTCTCTTATACTTCCATACTTTTGCAAATTCTCCACTGTGACCATATGTTATTTTTATAACCAGAATAACACAATTATTTTTAAAAGACTGTTAAGAATAGAAAATCCATCATGCTACATCCCTATCAGTCCAAAAAAGAACTGGACCCTGAGAATATCTGCACACAGGGAGAGTTACAGTAATGAGAGGCTGGCTATACTCCCAGGATGCCAAACCAATGGGTTAGCTTAATTAATTCAAGGAGAAAAGTTTGCTTTTGCTTCCTGGGGGCTTGCCACTGTGGTTGAAAAGTCTAATAAGTGCCGTATCATCAATATTCCTAGAAATGGTCTCAGAGTTAACAGAGCCATTTCTTCAGTCCTACCTATTCTGACAGGGATGCGAAAATCCTATCATGGTTCTAATAACTCTTTGCTGCTACAGGAAAAAAGCCCACCCCAGTTATCCTGAACACACCCAAAATGTGACATACCTAAGATTTTCTTCCTGGCCTTAACTAGTAAATGTGAAACAATTTCTGTGGGATTATTTTACATCTTTTAAAAATGACCTAAAGAAAATACTCATTTTTCCCAGGGTCAATTTTCAAGCTTAAAGATATTCCAGTCTTGTCTTTCTTTATCTACCCATTGTCTGGAGCCTGCTTATTAATATTTCCATTCAAGGGGCCTGGGTGCCTCAGTCAGTTAAGCAGTTAAGCATTTGACTCTTGATTTCAGCTCAGGTCATGATCTTGAAGTTGTGAGATCCGGCCCCACATCCAGCTCATGTGCTGGGCTTGGAGCCCACTTAGGATTCTCTCTCTCCCTCGGCCCTTCCCTCCCCCCCATATAAAAAACCAAAATAATAATAAATAACAATCCCATTCAAATATTAAGAGATAGGAAATATGGATTATTTTTCTTGCTCTGCTAAAAATCATATTTGGGGAAAGAGGTTAATAAAGATGCACCAAAAGGAAATTGAGAAATTCTGTTTGCAAAAATAAAATTTGTTTTAAAGAATGGGGGGTGGAGGTTGAATCTAATTAAATATATCCAAGCAGTGTGTATCATGCTGTATGTATCCTGGAATAGCAGCTTAACAAAAAGTTGTTGCCTAAATTGCTTCCTTTATCTATGCTATTCCATTTTCCCATGATGGGAATTCATAAATAGGAGGTAATTAGAATGCATGATAGCACAGATCACATCTGCCAAATGACAAATTCTGGTCACCGTTAGGTAATATTTCACCCAGTTAAGCCAGTTGAGTTGACAAAACAAAAAGGTCTTTCTTCTTTAATAAGTTAAAGAAACAAATAAACTGCTTCATATAAATGCACACCTGTCATTAGGATAAAAAAATCAGTGGTGGCATCTGGGCCAGCCATTTTACATGTATTTTTACTAGTTACCTGTTTTGTGTACCATTAAGCTATAATCAAAATTGTTACTATCTGTTATTAGGAGGCTATATTTTAGTTTGTCCTCAGCCAAATGACATGTTTTTAACTCTTACAAAACCCACAATAATGTTAGGCATTTACCAATCTCAAAGAGCATAGCCCTATTTTTAAACCTAAGCCTATTTTAACTTCTATCATTTGGATGTAATTTACATCGAGTTGCTTGCTATTTTACAAATGCTATCCCTTTTCACATAGGTAATTCTGAGTTAAAAGGATCTAAGAAAGAGTTCCATGAGCCTAGATCTGCAGCTGACCTCCACTTTTCTATAGCCTTAGGGTTGAAGTTAAGAAGGAGGTAATATCAGTGCTGGCCATATTTTCTTAAGTTCTTCATTTTTAAATTTCACATTCAAAAGAAATGGCAGTGGCCTTTGCACAGGTCATTTCCTTTGACAGAAAGGAAATGGGAAGAGACTCATAAATATTTTTGAAATCTCCCATGTATGGCACACCGTGACATGTGATCAATAGATCCTCATGCTTTGATATGTTACAGCGGGAACTTTCAGAAATGACTTACTGGGTTGTACATCTGATTGAACAACTGCTCAGCTTGCTACATTGCAAAGTTGGGGAGGCATTGAAGCACAGACAGGGAAAGAAGGAAAGATCCAGAAAAACAGTATTAGCTCAACAAATCCAGTGCATTTGCACAGACGAACTGGTTGTTAAAAAAGAAGAAATTTCAGTTTCTAAACATTCCACAGTGAAAGTGAGAGGCTCTAGGGAAATAGAAATGTTGACTTTGGCTCCTAAAAAAGAATAGCTGGAATAAGAAATTTAAGGTTTGTGTTACTTTCCCTTTCTCAAGTTAAATAACCCATGAAATAAAGAAAGCTGTCTACTTTTGATGATACATGAAGTGCCGGCCTCTAGCAATGAATCAGAAGAAGTACTTTTGGCCAAGCCTGCAATTTATTACCTGAACTTCAAAGATAGTAATAATAAAAGATTAATTAAATCTTATCATTGAATTTATAGCTCTTCTTTTATATTAACACAAGCCTGAAGTTTCTATTCAATCTAAGTTTAGGAAAATATAGATCAGCAAACAGCAGGTTAGCAATAGCAAAATATCAGTAAGCAAGACATTACAGGATTAACAGTTAATGGAAGAAGAAAAAAATTAAGTCAGCAAGAAGAATAAGGGAACCAAAATACAGTATTATCCACTGCCCATTACCAGCTTCAATTGTTAGTTCATAATTAATAAAAATGTAATTTTCATGACTATCTTATTATGTTCCAAGTGCTTTTGAATTTATAAAGCTCTTCAGTCTATTTTGTATAGAAGATTTAAATTTTTGTGGATTTAAATGTAGTGATTATTATCTTACATATCACTCACAGGTGCTATTTCTTAAATACCTACATCATTCACTTGGGGGTCAACGTCAAGGGGCCGAAGGTAAAATACTATAGGAACTTTCACTTTGCTATAAGCTGAGACATGTGCCTTTGAAGAGCCTGAATTTTTCATTTGTTCAACTTTGATGAACTAAAATGACAATTTTACCATGGTTAAAAAAACCCACTCTCCTCAAAGATGATATTAATTGGAAAATTACCAAATCATAACATTTTGGTTTGTTGCTTCTCAACTGATTCCTAGTCAGATAAGGTAAACTTACTTCTATACACTGAACATCACATATTCTTTTAAAAGACAAAATTATCCACATGTCACTAAAGAGGTTCTTCTCAACCCCTTTGATGTTTAAGATTAATAAATGAGCTAATTTGTAAAGCACACTCATAACTTGTTGTGCATTACATCATTTTATCAACCTCACTAGTATCAGTAAAACTTTCCTCACATGTGGATATCTGATGGCATTGTTGTTAAGATGGGAGATGTAATGTGTAAGGAACAGTTCCTTTTCTGCCTGTAACCATTTTTCATAATGAAGTATTTGCCGACTTAACAGTAAAGGGTTAAAAGTAACTAGGCATGTGAATGTTCTCCACAAACATTTATGTAAAAACTCACCTTACCAATGTCAAGAATTGTTCATAAGGCAAAAATAAATTTAAATCACAATTTGGATTCCATTATCACTGGCAAACAAGATTTCTGTTCAGTTAAACACATCTATGATGTTGTGTACATTTTATGGCAAAAATACATGGACGCACACAAATCTTGAGCAAAATTCCATTGGGAATTCATGGTTTATTTATGACATAATAAAACTATTATGTTTTCAGCTTTCATTTAGTAACCCTTTATATTTTATTCACAAGTCACATACCCTTTTATTTAAAAGGAGGCCCAGACACTCCTTAAGCTTTTATAGCTGCTTATTTTTCCATGAGTAAATGATGTGTTTATATGTATATTCACATACTGCTGGCCTATACTTTCAAATATTTCATGTAGATCTCAATTCTTTTTAAGGTGATGGGTACTTGAGGTTTTTACAGAACTATTTATTAGCAGAAATTAAAGACTACTAGAAAAAGTATTTTAAACTTTTGAATTTCGTTGATGCTAGAGAGCCAAAAATAACAAAATAGCATCTGCAGGTTAGGTATGAAAATATTTAAATTATAATTACCTTATTTAATCTCACTGTACTATTCACTTAGGAGATAGTATAATCCAACACATTATTTATATACTTAGAAATAAGTTATCTATTCATAAATTAAACAGGTCCTTTACAGCAAGACAACCATATTTGTTACTTTAGTCCTGGTGATGTGGTAAAATGTTAAAATATTGTCGGAAATAATGCTAAAATATTTACAGGATTTCCTTTGTGAATTTTAGCACACAATATATACCTGAGAGTTTAAGGAAAACACATACCCTGAGTGATTCTTTGGGCAAGTCAGAGCTACACTGAAAGAAATTAAATTGAAATGCATAGACATTCACTTATTAAACTATTCAAGTTATATACATGGAAACTGTGTCAATATGTGAATCTCTTCCTTCTAATTACTAGAGGATCGCAAATTCCATAGGTGATATACACTAAAAGGAAGTATGTCAAGCATGTATCTGCAGAAATAATATAGGTGGTGACCTCAGCTACATAAGTGGCTACACAGAGTTGATGAAGGTATCTTTCATGGCCAAGTCTAATTGAGATCCTCCTTCAGGATTCAGCACAATACAACTGAGGTAAGCTAATGCAAAACGAGTCAATGAAATTCTCTCACAATTATTTTAGAGCCTGCCTTGTGATCACAAAACTGTTCATTAAATTAAAAGTACCTTTCCTAGGTTCATTTCTTGATACATACATGCATGTATAACATATTACAGAATCCATTCATATATGTGTCAAGAATGTATTATCATACACCCAATGTGTAAATAGCCAAGTCAATTGCCACTTAAGCATCCTCAAATGGGCAATTTAAATTCTTTTACTTATTTTTTTAAGATTTCTGCTTAACTAGAGATTGCTTGAAATAAGTTAGATGCTGAGTGGATGGGAAGGTAGATTTTACAATACAGAGATTTTCTTGCTGTTTTGCTGTAGAGGGATTTGATGTCTATCTTTTTTAGTAAGGAAACTTTAAAGGTATGAAATTTCTCAGGACAATTTCCTAAAATTCCTTGGTAAAGTGAACAGAGTATGATCACATTTCAGTTATATATTGTTTCTTACAAAATAGTATATTCAATTTTTAAATATTCAGAATAATTTCTCCACAGATATGATGCTTTAACATCCCTATCATCTACATCATATATTTTCATAACTTTAGCAAATAAATCCTCGTTCTAGTTTGCTATAAATTATAGTCAAATTTTATTATATGCTTTGCTTGGTTATTTAAATTTTTATCACCTCTTTTGAATAAGTTTATAAGTTGTCAAAGGGAAACAAAATGCTTAAACTCATAAAGTTATGAGTTTTATGTGAACAATGAGTGCAGACGTACCAAACAACACAGGGAAAAAGTCGAAGGAACGATGCATGACTGGAAATGTACTCCACAAAAATGTCCAGTTCAGAAAAAACATGTTAATGCTGCAATGTAAAGATCCTGTTTTCTTTTCCAAAGTCTTCTACATTCAACAAGCTTTCTAAGACATTAAGGTTATATTTTGGTTAAGTATAAATAGTCATCCCACAGATATTCTAGGGACTTCCTCAACTACTAGGGTGGACTTCTAGAAATTTAGTATTCTCAGGTAAACTTTTACAAAGTTCCAATACAAAAAGTGACCTACGTCTTTACGTAGTAAAAGTTTATCAATATATAATGGGACTCCGGATTCTTTGATTTGTTATAGTTTCATTCGTTTTTTTTTAATAGTTGAGATTTACCCAGAGAATAACAGCTTATTTTTATATTTTTTTACTTCCACTACTATTTTCATCTATTTTGCAAGTTTTTTTCAGACAGGAAACCTAAGATATTTTTTCAGGTTCACTGGCCAATTCGATGCAGACTTCATAAGTTAAGAGTGCCTAATTCTCTTATGAGCAGACAGCAAAAGATAAGGGGTTTGTTTCTCTGCAAAATATCTCTTCCTTTTCCATTTTATAAATTCATTGTAAAATGAGCATTTTTTTCTTGGACTTCACTTACCTTTTTCAACTGTGCTTCCAATTTGCTACATTCTTCTTTCTTTTGTTCAATGGCTATTTCTAGAGATTTTAATTTGGAGTCCCTTTTCAGCCCTGCTGAGGCTAATGAAGATGCATGTTCCTTGAGGTCAATTAAACTAGACTGAAAAGAAAGAATACTAGTAAGTAAAACACTGCAATTTCTACTGTCTTCAATTTGAATACACTGATTCTCTGCGTAGTAATAAAGTATGCATTAGACAGAAAGGGTAAATATAGTCTTACTAAGGTAACAATAGCAGGCTCTGGCCAGGAAATTAAAATTGGCCAGTTTGCAGAACTGAGCAGGATCTAATTGCAGTAGAATCAAATGTGACCAAATAGTGTGGTCAGTAAATGCATGTTTCACATCTCAAAGTCATGCTAATGATGTAAGTCCCAAGGTGGTCTTTGCATGTCATGACAAAACAGATACCCTGAACCTTCCATTTACATTTATTGCTGTCAAGTCGTGCAGACTCTAAGACAAATATGAAAGAAAATACTGACTTTAATGCTTTCTCCCCAAAGGGCAAACCAAGTATAAAAGAAGCATCCTGTTAAGTTTTTATCAAATTCCATGTCTTTAACATAAAAATAACCAATGATTTTTTTAAATATCTTCTATTTTAGTTATTTCTTCTATTTAGTTAATAAAGGACAAAGTTATTTTAAAATTTAGAGTAGATTTTACATCCCAGTCCTTTGTAAATCCAAATTCAACAGATATAATGAATCTTCCCAACTCAGACATGGGTTTGCCTAAATTGTTCCACTTATCAATCATGCTCAGAAACCAAGAGCTCTCCTGGATAGCCTGAATTTCAAAAAACAAGGAACTAAATCTATGTATATATCATGAAACAGAATTTTGCTTAGCTAGGAAAGCAATGTCTATCATCAAATATGAACTGATTAGCAACATCTAACAATGTAACTAAAATATTCAGGTAATACCCAAAATCAGACCTTTTAAGTTTCCTTTATATCCATTTGCAGCACCTAGAAAGACACTAAGCACAGTGGCCACTCAGTAGATGATATTAACTGATATGTGTCTGGGCTACTTCCTGGGCCCTGAAATAACCTTATTGATGAAGATAATATCACTATCACGCAGCAAACTACCCAGCTCTTAATAACCCTCTGAAGGATAGGGTAGCCACTCTCATTTTTCAGGTCAAGAAACTGAGGTTCACATGAACTGTCTTCTCCAAGGTTCCTGACCTACTAAAGGAAGATACAGGTCTCAAACCCAGAACTCCGACTCCAGTTTCAATGCTCTTTATCATACCATTCCCACAGAAATAATAAAGGACCTTACAATCCAGGCGTTTTTGTCATGACGAAGGTGATTATCACCCCAACTAAATTATAAGCTGACAACAATTATATGTTGTTTTTCTTTGTACATTTTAAATTGCCAGGTCTCCAGCAATTGCACTGCTGGGGATTTACCCCAAAGACACAAATGCAATGAAAGACTGAGACACCTGCACCCCAATGTTTATAGCAGCAATGTCCACAATAGCCAAACTGTGGAAGGAGACTTAGCATCCATTGAAAGATGAATGGATAAAGAAGATGTGGTCTACATATACAATGGAATATTACTCAGCTATTAGGAACAATGAATACCCACCATTTGCTTCAACATGGATAGAACTGGAGGCTATTATGCTGAGTGAAGTAAGTCAATCGGAGGAGGACAAACATTATATGGTCTCATTCATCCAGGGAATATAAAAAAATAGTGAAAGGGATTAAAGGGGAAAGGAGAGAAAATGAGTGGGAAATATCAGTGAGGGTGATAGAACATGAGAGACTCCTAACTCTGGGAAACAAACAAGAGGTGGTGGAAGAGGAGGTGGGTGGGGGGACAGGGTGACTGGGTGACAGGCACTGAGGGGGGACTTCACGGGATGAGCACTGGATGTTATGTTGTATGTTGGCAAATTGAACTCCAATAAAAAAAAAATACCAAAAGAAAGAAAAAGAAAGAAAGAAAGAAAGAAAGAAAGAAAGAAAGAAAGAAAGAAAGAAAGAAAGAAAGAAAGAAAGAAAGAAAGAAAAATAAATAGCCAGGTCTGATAGCTTTATGTGTCAACTTAGCTAGGCTATAGTCCCCAGTTATTCAATCAAATACTAATCTAGTGTTGCTCTTGAGGTATTTTGTAGATGTAACTAACACCTACCACCAGTTGATTTTAAAGGATATTATTCTCCAAATCTGGGTGGGCCTGATGCTATCAGTTGAAAGGCCTTAAGAGCAGGACTGAGGTTTCCCTGAGAAGGAAGAAATCCACCTGTGGACTACTATATCATTCCTGTCTGGAGTGTTTCCAGCCTGCCCTTCCTGATGGCCTACCCTATGAACTTCAGACTTGCCTAGCCAGTACCCCCTATGTAAACCAATTCCTTGCAATAAATTTCTTAATATGGTTAAATTTCTTAATATAGTTCTGTTTTTCCGGTAGAACCTTGACTGACACTCCCATCCCAACAGCAGAGCAGACATATTACTATACAGGAACAATAAATGTTTGCTGAAATGCCTGTCTGAAATCATATAATGTAGGCATTGTTTACAAAATTATTTTCATTTAAAGCTATGCTCCACAATGCCATCAATATCGCATTTCAAGTGTAGATGGATAGATAGACAGACAGACAGACAGATAGGTTTTAAGGTCAAATCCATGAAAAACACTTGCAATCAGTTATTCAAATTGCAAATAAGGTCAAATCATGCCTTCTGTCACATACCAACTACAGTAATTATAGATCCCCCAAGTTAGAGTTAACAGCAAAATTGTAGGAAGAAGATTTACATTCCTTAGTTTCATATCAAAGAAATAATCTCCTCTGTAAAAAAAAATAGTGTGCTTACATTTTAGGGAATATGCATTTTGTTTCTATTATTCTCCCCCTCTTGGATTCCTCATTTGTATAGAATGACAGTGCTTTAATTTGTATAGAATTATTCTATACAAATTAAAACCCAAGGGTTGAGGTAATAATCTGGAACTGGAAAATGAACAACAATGCAGTGATACAGCCCAATAGGAGGAAAAAATCTGTAACAGCCTAAAGGAGATGAACATTTCCTATGGACAAAAATATGTACGAAGGGGCCAGTTGTAGACAATAACACATATCTCAGAGTTTTGGAGATTGAACAAAATAATATGCGTTGCTGCTTCTCAAACTTCTCCATCAAAGTATCCCGAAGTAAACTAAAGGAGTTACAGGTATCTCTCAGATCGTGGGGAGTATAGCCCAATCCATCCTTTCCATAACCCCCAAGCAAGAAATTTCTTTAAAGTATATTGTTTTACTTTAAAAATGCATGTAGGATTTGTATTCTGCATCCATGTTTGCTCTAGCATGAAAATATTGTTTTAAATTATTTATCATAATGTAAAATCAATATTCCAGAAGACAAATTTAACCTATACTTTGTGTCCTGTATGGTACCATATCCTCAAACCTGGAAGTATTGAGTGATCTGGTTGAGAAACACAGATGAATGTAAAGCACCCAACACAAGGGATTATTAGCATATAACAGGCCCTCAGGAAGTGGCGATGTTATTACTATTATTGATATTGTTGTTATCCCAAGCAAAAGATCATGGGACATTGAAAAAATACAGAATCCTCTAAGCCACACAAATGTGAAAGACATCAAGAAAACTTTCAAGGAGCTGCATCATATGCAATTAGAGTAGAGACGACAGCATAGGGCATTCTGATGAGGGGAGTTACAGTAAATATTTTCCTTTGAACTCAGCTTTGCCAAGGAAAGGCTTTGGGGAAAGCCTTCACACTGCCCCTGAAGCTCACTCTCTAGTCTCTTGAGGCTCCCATAAATAGGACTATCAGTGTGGTCCATTTGTTCTTCCAAGACTCACCTCTTTTTCAGTCAGTTCAGCTTGTAAAGCATTGACCTTCTCTTTCAGATCTTTGTTCTCTTTTCGGAAAGATTCTATCTCTTCTAGTCTTTCCCGATCATCTCTCTCCCGCTGTTCTTTCAAACGCTCAATTATTCTCTCCTGTGAGGCAATCATCAAAAAAAAAAAAAAAAAAAAAAAAAAGTGAGAAACCATCAGTGTGTGTGCCAAGGCATGATACAAAAGGAAATGGGAGGCAATAAATGTAAGAAATGCTCTACACAAGTCAACACATGCAAGATAGTCAAACTTGGGTTTGTGAAGAGAGTCCTTTCCCATTATAGCATTTGGGAAAGACAATCAATATGGCTTTTGGCGTACTAATAAAAGTTATCATCACAGTGTTGCAAGGGACCTAAATGTTCAAGCTCTGAGGCTGTTCTTGGTTCATGGTAGTACTTGGAAAATTCCAAAAGCAGTTCCAGAAGGGGGAGGTTTAGGCACCAAGAATCTGGACTTAATAAAGCCTTTAATGGAAAGTAGAAGAAGTAGAACTAACCTTTTGGTTCAACCCTCTTTGCTTGGCTTTCCCATTCGATATCAAAGAAACTTCCTTGGTTTATGAAGACTCTTCTCTGGCTAGAAAGGGGATCTAAGTGGTGCAAGACCTAATAAGCCCTCTAGGACTTAGGTCTGAACACACAATGAAAATTGAAACAAAATAAAGAATGAGCTCATTGGATAAGTGATTTTCTAATGTGCCTGGAGATTTTCATTTTCCTCCATATTCTTTCAATGAGTTCTTGGGAATCAGTAGAGACTCCAAAAGAGTGCTTGAATTTGACAAAGTTCAAATAGCAGTTTTCCTTTACTGAGAGCTTACTACATGCTAGGCACTACAATGTGCCCTTCTCCATCTATACCTCAACACAACTCCAAGCTCTGAACCAGTGCTACTAGTAACATTATAGTAGGAAACCCAGGTCCAGAGACCAGCTAACTCATCCAAGGTGACCTAGTGCATAAACCAAAGGCACACCCTAGCATCCCTGAGGCTCTCTGAGTCTTAGTCATATTCATGAGACCACACTGCCATAAACATATGCATGGTGCCACCTAAGGAGATCTGAGAACCTTGCTGCCCTTGACTTACATGCTAAAATGAAAACACTACTCTGGTAGACATGTTTTCCAAAAATGTGGAACCTTACCAGTATCAAAATAAAAGCCCTTTTCTTTTTAAGCAAAATTCCAGTGGGGTAAATTTTGGGTTATATTTATAAAATTTGTTTTAAATTTCCCAACACATATCTGAACTTCCCTTCAGATGGCGATATTAAAATTACTGGTGCAATAACTACTCTTAAGGATGTAGTATGAGATAAGGCCTGATACATAAGACAATGTAAAACAGTATGTGATGCAGAGGGAAGTTAGTTTGAACACTTAGCCTGTGATTTAAGATCCCCCAGGGAAGCAAATGTTCTACTCCAATGACAATAATTTATGTATCTAATGCTTTCAAGGAAAAAAAGAAATATCGTTATTGTTTTGCAATTAGTTAAAAACACTTTAAAATGAAGTATAGTATTACAACAGTGGAGGTGGAAACAGAACAAATCAGTCTACTAATTGCCCACATTTGTTTCTTCTTAATTCTAGTTATAGTCCTATTTGACTCTGTCCATGACACTGGTGATTGGATGATTATGCCATCTATAAAAGGAGAAAATGGCCTCAGTGCACAGGAAGTCTCTCAAGGGTTTTTACAAATTTTAGCAACTGAGCCCTTATTGCTTTATGCCTGTACTCATTGCAAAAACATCACCCACCAGGCCCTCTCCATGCCATCACTTCCATCACATGAGCTGTTGGAGTGACTTTTTTTTTTTTTTAAGTCCCAAACTGACTATGTCACCTCACTATTTGGAAACTTCCCAGGAATTGCTCTGGCTGGATCATGTGGCATTTATTCCCACTCAGCCCCTTCATATGGTTTTACTGCATGTCCATCCTCCCAGCCTAGCTTTCCAAAGGGCAGCACTCAAATCCTGTGACTCTTTTAACCTGGGCTGGGCAAACTGTCTGGCATACAACAGGCAATTACAAAGGCTGAAGGAAGGAATAAGAATTCAACATAGGCATTGCCTTAGCTTCAAAAGAAGGGAAATAAAATTAAGTATGTGTGTTAACATCCAGAAGGTGCCAGAATCATTTGGTAAGTAGGCTGATTCACTCTAAGCACTTGTACTATTGACTGGGTGTCGATGACAAAAAAAATCAGCAAGCACTATAATGTTTTTAAGTGTTATTGATGATTCAGTACTACAAAATATTTCTCTGTCAATCACAAAACTAATTTAACTGTCAGCCACGCAGGGCCAGATGTCAAAAACATGTGTTAAAAGGCCCTAATATGCCATGATCTACTTGATTAACAACTAACTTGCAGAAATTCCAACAATGTGTTCTTGTTTTAGTCTTATTTGCATTGGCAAGTGTTTCTTGTGCACTCATCTGGCTCTGCACAGGTCTAATCTATTTGTGCTTTATCACTGAGTGGGAACTGAATTACAGTGGCCTCCGGCACTGCTATCTGCCTTTCTCAACTGCTTATCTGCTATGTGGCTACAGAAAGGCTTGGCGAGACCAGTTTTATAAATACTGCGGGTTCCATCTCTTGAGCTTCTGTGTGTCGATCCTAGAACTAAGTCATACTCAATCTTGACTTGCTAAGTGGCATTATTTTTTTGCACTGTGAATATGTATATATATTCCTAGAAACTAAAAGGAATAACACACTCCCCAGAAGGTCATAATTCAAGTGGAATGGTGAATAGTACCTAATAGGTTCTATTCATCAACCAAATGACAGCAAGTAATTAGATGTTCTTGTGAGTCCATGATTTTTAATTAATCATTTTAATTTTTGTACCATATCTTGTTCCAGGGGATCTGTTCAATTAAATGTGGATAAAACTGGAACTTGTGAGGGAAGGGCCATTAATGGTAATTATGTTGTTGTCAAAAGCACAATTATACAATTATCAGAAGGTTTGAATTTCAGTCCCATTCCATCACCAGTGAGCTGAGTAGCCTTGGGATAGTCCAGGGGAGGCAACAAAGTCCCAACAAAGGGCCAACTTAGACAGATTAGAAGTGGCTTCCTGGATCATTGGGTTGAGAAGTTAACATGCACCATGGTCTATCCATGACATCCACCTAGAACCCAGAAATGGGGAATGGTGCTATATCTGTCCAAAATGTTCATTTCTGGGCAAGTCATTTCACCTCATTAAGGCCAGTTCCCATCTTTAAAATGGAAGAGCATAGGTTTGGTATTTCTCAAAGTGTGGTCATCTGACCACTTTCATCAATCATTGGGCATGCTTTTAAAAATCACAGGTTCCTTGGCCCCATCACAAAACAATTGAATCAGAATCACTAGGAAATGGGACCCAGGAAACTACATTTTAAGAAGCTCCCTAGATGATAAGATTATTTGGATATATACAAAAGTTTGATACTGGAATAGTTAAAAGGAATCTACTATTCTTTGTTCCATGATAAAAAAAAAACACACAAAAACAAAACAACAAAAAAAAACCTTGCCTGTTTCTATCCAATGTTTTTGTGCTTTTTCAAATGCACTAACATTCTAATTTTGGCACCCTTTGAAAATTGCCTTCAAATAACTGATTTGTGTTTTGTTTTTATTCTTTATTACTGTGAAAGGCTAAAAGTCAATTGCAAATAAGACTTGAAAACTAAGAGCCTACAGGCCAAAGCCAGCCTACATCATATTTGGCTTGAGCATCATATTTTAAAAACTGAACTTGAATGGTTTGAGGCAGGTCAAGGACTCTGCAGCTTGTTACAGTTGTCAGCAATCCCTACTGTCTCACACCAAACCTACTTTCCTTATTTTTGTTCTCTGCCTCTCCCCTCAAGGTTTCTATCTAATCAACTCCTCCTCTGATTGCCCAAATCAGATTCCATGTGCCTGAGATTATGGATTATCAAGGTGGTTTCAATTAGAGGTGAACTAATTTAAATGTATATTTTGAAATAAGATACTAAGAGAAGATGCTTGCCCCATGTGATACAACTGTTAAGTGGTGGCATGAGTATGAGGGGGGCAGACTCCCACAGACCTCAGCCTTCCTTCCCAGTCACCCCCTCAGTCTCAAAGGAAGTGCTTACATAAAAGGAGTAATTTCAGATTTGGAAATTATTTTGGGATTTAAACTAGAATAAATCAAATCTTAATAGGGCCAGGGGAAAAAAAAGATAAAATCTTGCCAAGAATCTGTGACACGGAAAAATTATATGGTACATGTTTACTTCTGTAAACTTGCAGAAGGAAATTGAGAGGTACTAATGTACTGACATCGCATCACTCAAATATTGCAAACAGGATACAGAATCATTAATAATCTTTGAACCAATATTCCCTTATTCAAAATTTTACAAAAAAAAAAAAAAAACCAACCACAGAGTTTTGGTAATAAATTCTAGAAAATTCAAAAAAGAATATTTTCCCTGAAAAATCATCTTATTTATTCTTATAAGTTTTCAAGTAAAATCTTATATCTTTATAATTTAATATTAAAGTTATGTTATAATTTCTATCTAGCCATAAAATTATGGCTCTTCTTTTTAGCATCTCTATTTTTTTATGTAGTGCAATGGCTCTCAGATTACAGTGACCCCCACAATGACTGGATGTTCACTCCAGGAACTTGCTAAAGTTCAGAATCCCAGGGCCCCTCGAGGCTATGATTTAGTAGGTATAGATGGAACCTAATAATTTAGATTTTCAACAGGCACCTCCTGATGATTCTGACAAAGTAAAAGAAGCCTTCTCTAAGATACACTGGCTTTAAAAATCTGTGGGCCATTTAATCTAATGCCTTCCATTCTACAAATTTGAAGTGCTAGAAAAGAGAGTTATTTGCCAAGGTCATCCAGTTAGTTAATGGCAAGGCTGGGACTGACTCCTACCTTGGTCTTCTACCATTTGACCTCATTACTACAGTTTATAGACTATGATAATGGCAAATATAAGAGACATGCATTCTAGCTCCAAAATCTACCTCCTTGACTCCTGTGTGTAATACAGCTTTTCAGGAAGCTGAACTCCCAAAAGAAGAGGAATTAAATCTGCAGGAAGTAAAGAACATTCTAGGCTAGGTAATAGTGTATGCAAAAGGTCTAATGCAGGAAGGAACATGGTGGACTTGAAAAGCTAGGCCAGGGCAGCCCGGGTGGCTCAGCGGTTTAGCACCGCCTTCGGCCGAGGGCGTGATCCTGGAGTCCTGGGATCAAATCCCACATCAGGCTCCCTGCGTGGAGCCTGCTTCTCCCTCTGTCTATGTCTCTGCCTCTCTCTTTCTCTCATGAATAAATAAAATCGAAAGAAAGAAAAGAAAAGAAAAGAAAAGAAAAGAAAAGAAAAGAAAAGAAAAGAAAAGAAAAGAAAAGCTAGGCCAGAATAGCTAGAATACAGAGAATGAGGGAAGAGAGATAGGGGACAAGGTTGGGAAAGAAAGAAGGAGGAAGAAAAAAGAGGGAAGGTAGAGGAAAGGAAGGAGAGAAGAAAAAGGGAAGAGGGGAGAGAAAATAAGAGGGAGAAAGGGAAAAAAGGTGGGAGAATGGGAAGGAGAGAGGAATAAGGCCAACAGGTTGAGAGGTAGCTGATCAGATATGAGCCAGATCAGATGAAGGGATAGACCATAAGGGTCAGGTTAAGGATTTTAGTTTTTATCAACCTAAGAACAATAACAAGCTAGTTAAAGTTTTTAACCAGGGCCAAATGTGATATGATCTGGTTTGCATTTCAAGGTTCTCCTGGCTTATTCAATGTGCCAAGTATACTGAGGAGGGCTAACATGAGAGTGGGAGGTCCAGCTGGGATGGAGTTTAGTGTAAGCCCATGGAGAAAAGTGGGCACATTTAAATGCATTTAGATCATCTCCTCCCAACCATGTTTCCCTAAATCCCCCACTTTTTAGCCCAAGCTCACCTTTTCTGACAAAGCCTCTTCAAGTGTTGCTAGCGCAGTATCCGTATTACTGGAATCCGTCTGCAAGGACTTGACTCTGTCTTTCAGATTGGTTAGTTGTTTATCTTTATCCCTAAGTTGTTCTTGCAAGTTTTCAATCTGAAAATAAAGATCACCACATTCAATGCATATTTTATTAAATATCCAAGGCCAAGATTCCTGAGGAGGACCTGTTGTTAAAAAGTATACCTTAGCTTATGGGCATTGTCAGCATTGAGGTTACACTAACTTAGAATCATTTTGATGAGACCTCATCCTTCCATGTAATCAACTTCATATTTAAATGGTGATACAGATGAGTAGACCATCTCCTTCCATACAATACAAGCCTGTCAGACATGTAAACACTGTTATTTCTACCTATTTCTATTCCTCCTACCAGAACAATCCATAATCTAATCTTCATATAGTGAATCAGAGAAATACATATGCAGGATCTATTCATTCAGTGAAAAGACATATTAATTAGGTGCCCATTCTGCATCAAGCATCATATCAATATATGGCAGAACCTATGTAGTTATTCATATTCAGTCACTCCTTTATTCAGTATTAAACTTTCTGATATGCCAAATGTTGTCAAGTGGCTATTTCAAAGTAACCACATGAAAAGCCAAGTAGGTTATCATCAGTAGACTGTTAATGGGAAGAACTTGTGATATAAATCAAATGTAGCAAGTACTAAACACTCCATTTAGCAACTAAGTCATGTGCTGGCAACCAACCAGCCACTTTAATCCACTATCTGCAGCCTGAAATAAACACGCCAAATAGCTGATTATAACGCCTGCCCACGAGCAGCAGCAAGGACCTTTCCTGGGCATTGCGTGCATTATCATTCATGTTTTTATTCTCTGCTTTCAAACCATGTATTTCTTATCTAAGGATTAAAAAAAGCCCACTGTACAAACAATTTATTCATATTAAGGGTTTTAAAGTGACAAGTGAAAAAGGCAGTACAACTCTAAGATAAGTCCATTCAAAATATTTGTATTCTGCACACAGGCTTTCACAGGAAATCATTCCAAATGCATGTTTAACAATGTGTGACTTAAACAAATTTTTGGATTATTTGATTCATTTAGCATAAATCTGGAATGCAATACAAATAATGACAGAACTTGCAGCTACACGAGGAGGAGGACTAGAGGGTGACAGTAGAGGTGGTAGTAGTAGGAGCAGCAAAATCACCCTGAATGCAAAGACAATGACCCTGGTGACCCTCAACTGGCATGACATGGGACTTGGCTAATTTTTCCAGTGGCTACAATAGATTTGGACTAACAGATGGACTTTTCGCCTTCCTTCCTTTTTACTTTATCCCTTCCTTCTGCTTTTTCTTTTTCTCACCAATGTATCTTTTTAATAAGACATGTCTTCTGCCTTCAGACAAACATCCTGGAAACTCAAGTTATAAGTCAAATAGTTAACCCTCTCCTTCATCAAAATGCAATGTATTCTTGCCCACCTACAACTGTGAGAAAATTCACTGTCCCTCCAATGAAAACCCAGGAACTCAAAAGGCATAATTATCTGCAGTCAAAACAGAGCTTCCTCCATTCCAGACAAGTGTTCATGCAGTTTCACAACACCATAAATAAATATATGGGTGAGCAAGAATATGGATGGTTACATATCAGAATGATACTCATTATATAAAAGAAGCCAACAGCTGAGAGGATTGGCTCTTCAAGGAGAGTGTGTACTATTAGTTTGCATATACCCACACACACAGATATATCTGTATACACGGATATGTGTAGATTCATGGTGGTTCCAAGCAAACTGATGAGGTACCCCCTGTCACTCTGGGAGACAGTTCCCTGGACAGGACTGAGGATTTCTTCTTTCAGGCATGAGCTCTGGGGCAGTGGTAGGCAAGGATTTCAAGAGACTTTCGGCACTGGAAATAGAGGCTAAAAGACTCACTTATGACCTATGAAAGACTCCTTAGGGCCTCCCCAAATCCCTGAGAGGACTGAGACAGTTTAGGGTCAGAATCCTACCAGTATGCAGGCAAGGTAATATAATAACACTTGGTATTTTCCATTTTTTTAATATTACAGTGGATACTAATGGGTAGAAGATGGTTTAGTTTTGATTTTCATTTCCCTAATGACTAACGATGTTGAGTGATCTTTTTCATGTGCTTACTTAGCCATCTATATACTGTATACCTTTTGGTGAGAAATACCTATTCAAGCCTTTTGCCCATTTTAAAATCACATTGTTTGATTTTTGTTGTTGAGTTTTAGGAATTCTCTATATATTCTTCATATTAATCCCTATCACATATATAATTTATGAATATTTTCTCCAATTCTGTGGGTTGCCTTTTTACTCTGCTGATATTCTCTTAACATGTAAATTCTCCCCTTTGTACTGCTTTCCATTAAGTTCTGGGACATTGCACTTTTGTTTTCATTCACCTTTAAGTATTTTTCATTTCTCTTGTGAATTGTTTTGATCCATTCATTGTTTAAAAGTGTGTTGCTTAATTCCCACAAATCTACAAAATTTCCAGTTTTTCTGTTACTGATATCTAACCTCATCTTTTTTTTGTATATATATATATTTTTTTTTATTGGAGTTCAATATGCCCACATATAGCGTAACACCCAGTGCTCAAGCCATCAAGTGCCCCCCTCAGTGCCCGTCACTCAGTCACCCCAACCTCCCACCCACCTCCCTTTCCACCACCCCTTGTTCGTTTCCCAGAGTTAGGGGTCTCTCATGTTCTATCACCCTCTCTGACATTTCCCACTCATTTTCTCTCCTTTCCCCTTTATTCCCTTTCACTATTTTTTATATTCCCCAAATGAATGAGACCATATAATTTTGTCCTTCTTCTGACTTCACTCAGCATAATACCCTCCAGTTCCATCCACGTTGAAGCAAATGGTGGGTATTTGTCATTTCTTTTTTTTTTTTTTTTAAATAATTTTTTTTTATTTTTTTTATTTATTTATGATAGTCACAGAGAGAGAGAGAGAGAGAGAGGGGCGCAGAGACATAGGCAGAGGGAGAAGCAGGCTCCATGCACCAGGAGCCTGATGTGGGATTCGATCCCGGGTCTCCAGGATCGCGCCCTGGGCCAAAGGCAGGCGCCAAACCGCTGCGCCACCCAGGGATCCCCTATTTGTCATTTCTAATGGCTGAGTAATATTCCATTGTATACATAGACCACAGCTTCTTTATCCATTCATCTTTCAATGGACATGGGGGTTCCTTCCACAGTTTGGCTATTGTGGACATTGCTGCTATAAACATCGGGGTGCAGGTGTCCTGCTGTTTCACTGCATCTATATCTTTGGGGTAAATCCCCAGCAGTGCAATTGCTGGGTCATAGGGTAGTTCTATTTTTAACTCTTTGAGGAACCTCCACACAGTTTTCCAGAGTAGCTATACAGTTCACAGTCCTACCCACAGTGCAAGAGGGTTCTCCTTTCTCCACACCCTCTCCAACATTTGTTGTTTCCCGTCTTGTTAATTTTCCCCATTCTCACTGGTGTGAGGTGGTATCTCATTGTGATTTTGATTTGTATTTCCCTGATGGCAAATGATGTGGAGCATTTTCTCATGTGCTTGTTGGCCATGTCTATGTCTTCCTCTGTGAGATTTCTGTTATGTCTTTTGTGGTTGGAGAAGATACCTTGTATAATATCCATCTTTTAAAATCTATTGAGACTTAACCTGTGAGCTGTCATAAGGTCTACCCAGGGGAATGTCCTCTGTGCACTTGAGAAAAATGCACATGCTGTCATTGTTGGGTAGAGTGTTCTGAATGTGTCTGTTAGATCTTACTGATTTATTGAATTGTTTAGGTCCTCTGTTTCCCTACTTAATTTCTTTCTGATTGTTTTATTATTGAGAGTGCAGTACTGAAATCTCCAACTATTATTGCAAAACTATCTTCTTCCTCTTTCAGTTCTATCAGCTTTTACTTCACATATTTTGATGGTCTGGCATTAGGTTCATAAATGCTTGTAATTGTCATATCTTCTTGTATTGAAACTTTCATTAATTTATAATGCCTTTGTCTCTTACAAACTTCTCTGACTTAAAGTCTGTTTTGTCTCTTTCAGGTACTACTTGCATAGAACATATTTCTCCATCCTTTCATTTTCAATCTATTTGTGTCTCTTGGATCTAAAGTCATTCCCTTGTAGACTGCATATAGTTGGACCATTGTGCAGAGGTTAGAGGGGTGTGTGTTTGTTTCTTTGTTCTTAGTTCATTCTGCCAATCTCTTACAATTAGAGTTTAATCCATTTACATTTAAAGGAATTACTGAAAGGGAGGGACTTATATCTGTCATTTTGCTATTTGTTTCTGTATACCTTATAATGTTTTTATTCCTCATTTCCTGCATTACTGTCTTCTTTTGTACCTACCTGGTATTTTGTAGTGAAATGATTAAATTCTATTATCATTTTGTATGTGTGTATATATACTACAGCTAGCTATTTTCTTTTTGGTTACCATGGGAATTACATGTAACATCCTAAATTTATGACAGTTAATTTTAACACTGAATTTATATCATCTTGGCTTCAATAACATACAAAAATCTCTGCTCTTCTATAACTCCATCTTCACCCCTTTTGGTTACCAATGTCACAAAATTTTATCTTTATACATTGTGTATTCCCAAACACAAATAATAATTCTTTTAAAGGTATTAGTGTTTTACATTATGTAAAAAATGAAACATGGAGTTACAAACCAAAGTTACAATAATACTAGCTTTTAGACTAATAAATTTTGTAATATATTAGTCTCTTAGATCATGTAGAAAACAAAAAGTGGAATTACATACCATCATTACAATAATACTAACTTTTATAATTGCCTATGTACTTAGCTTTATTGAGATATTTATTTCTTCACAAGGCTTTAAGTTACCATCTAGTGTCCTTTCATTTCAACCTGCACGACTTCCTTGAGCATTTCTTGTAAGGCAGCTACAATGGTAACAAATTCCTAAACTTTTGTTTTTTGGGAGAGTATCTTAATTTTTCCCCCACTTTTTTTTTTAAGATTTATTTATTCATAGAGACACAGAGAGAGACAGAGAGAGAGAGAGAGAGGCAGAGGCACAGACAGAGGGAGAAGCAGGATCCACGCAGGGGTCCCGACATGGGACTAGATCCCTGGTCCCCAGGATCATATCCCGGGCTGCAGGCATCGCCAAACCACTGCGCCAGCGGGGCTGCCCCTTCCCTCACTTTTAAAAAAATTTTTTATTCAAATTCAATTTAATTAACTTATAGTGTATTATTAGTTTCCAGGGTAGAATTTAGTGATTCATCAGTTATAAATAACACCCAGTGCTTATTACATCAAGTGTCCTCCTTAATGCCCATTAGCCAGTTACCCCGTCTCCCCACACACCTCCCCTCCAGCAACTCTCACTTTGTTTCTTCATATAGTTAAGAGTCTTTTATTGTTTGCCTCTCTTTTGAAGAACAGTTTTTCTGTTTATAGGATTCTTGGTTTAGCACTTTGATTATATCAGCTCATTGCCTTCTGACCTCCAAAGTTTCTGATCAGAAGTCTGCTTATCACCTTATTTAGGATCCCTTACAAGTGACAAGCCACTTCTCTCTTGATATTTTCAAATGTATATCTGTCTCTATATTTCAAAAGTTTGATTATAATGGGTCTTGGTGTGGGCACCTTTGAATTAATCTTTCTGGGAGTTTATTGAGCTTCCTGGATATAATTAAATTTGGAAAGTATCAACCATTATTTCCTCAAATATTCTTTTTGCACCTCTCTCCTCTTTCTGGGACTCTTATAATATGTGTGTTTGTTCACTTGATGATGCCCCACAGGGCTCTCAGGTTCTCTTTATTTTTCTTCAATCATTTCTTTTTGTATCAAGTTCATTGATTATTTCTTGTCTCTGCTCAAAGTTGCCTTTGATTCCTTATACTGAATTTTTCATTTCAGTTATTGTAATTTTCAGCTCCAGAATTTTGTTTTGGTTTGAGTTTTCTATCTTTTCATTGATGTTTCCATTTTGCACATACATTATTTTCTTTACTTTTCCCACATCTCCCATTTATTCTTTGAGCACCTTTAAGAGTATTGTTTTAAAATCTTTGTCTAATAGATTTGCCATCAAGTCTTCTCAGGGTCAGTTTCTGTCATTTTTTTCCTTTGAACAGATCATCATACTGTCCAGCTTTCTGAATGCCTTGTGATTTTTGTTGTTGTTGAAAACTGTTGTGGAAACTCATAATGTGGTAACTCTGGAAATCAGATTTTCTCCATTTCCCACGGTGTGCTATTTTTTCTTACCATTTTTATTGTTTGGAGTTTGTCATTACTGTTGTTGTTATTGTTTTTGTAGGATATCTCCGTGCAAATATTAGTCTGAGGTATAAATATGAGGTCTTCTTGGGTCCTTTCTGAGCCTATGCCTTTTCCCAGGTATGTGTCACAACTTTTCTAATTTTCTTTATATATATAATTGTCCACGAATGCCCTAATCTTCAATGTATGGCTCTCAAAAGAGAAAAAGAGAAAATGAATGAGGAGGAAAAAGGACTGCCAGCCCACCAAGTCCCTGGAAGTCAGTTCAGCAGAGGAGATAGGATGTGTACCAATGGCGGGAGGGACAACAACAATGGCTGCTGACTCTGACTGCACCTCTGAGATGAGAAGCAACAATCAATGATCAGAACACAAATCCTTGATATTTGGAAGGTGGTTTCTTTTTGCTTGCCCTGGCTCCTATAAGCTGTGTGTGGGCTGTTCCAGGCACACATGTTCAGTTGCCTGCCACTAGACTAAAGGGTGGGAAATGGTTAGCTTTCACTGTGTTAAGAGCTAATATTGTCCAAAATCAATGGCATTTTACCATCTAAGCCTTCCTCTAGAAGTTGTAAGCCTTCCATAGACTCCAGAGTTCCAAAATAGTTACATCAGACAGATTCTGACAGTGCCATTGTTGTCTAGATGGAGAGATAAAATACTGGTGCCTCCTATTCTTCCATCTTCTTAGAATCCTCCTTCAGAAATACCCTTTATATAATACCAAGGAAAACACAAAACTGATCCACTAATACAGGATCCACTAAACGATGGATTTAAATACAAATATTTAAATCAACCCATTTGTATTGGGTTTCCTTACTGCATAAAATAGTACCACAAACTTTGCGGGTTAAAACAACATGAATTTATTGCCCCACAATCTATAGATCAGAAGTCCAAGCATGGTATAATTGGTTTCTCTTCCTATGGTCTCAGAAAGTTGACATCAAAGATCAAACAGGCTGAGTTCTCATCTGAACTTAGGATCCTCTTTCAAGATCATTCAGGTTGTTGGCATTATTTAGTTCATTACTGGCTATTGGCCAGCAGTTGCTCTCAGCAACTAGAACTTGCCTTAGATCCTTTCTACATGCCCCTAACCATCTTCAGAACTAGCAACAGAGAACCTCTTACATGTCAAATCCCCTCCCCCATGTTTTGAATTTTTCTGAGTTTTCTGTCTCTGACCTCTAGACTCAGATTTACAATGCTCAGGTGATTAGTATAATCTCACTTTTCGTTAACTCAAGGTCAACTGAATAGGAACTTTAATTACATCTGCAAATTTTCTTTTGCATAAAATGTAATCTAAACATTGACATAACACCAGGGAGCCCATGTCATGAGGGCCATCCTAGAATTCAGGTTACTAAACCCATATATTTCATCTATAACAAAAACATAGTAGTCTTTTAAAAGATTCCTTGAACAAAGAATTCTGCAAGAGAAATTTATCCAAATCTGAAGAATTAATTATAATGGGATGTGTGACATTTTAAGTAGTATTTCTGATGTAGCCATTTTTATACAGCTTAAAATTAAAATTAACTTTAAGCTTATAAAAAGTTAGGTAATGGATACACCAGACCTCTTCACTACAAGCCAGGCACTGCCCTAAATACTTGTTTTTTTAAAAACTTTTTATAATGAGATAATTGATATTTCCATGCACTTATAAGAAGCAATGTAAACTGATCCCTTACTCTTGTTACTCAGTTTCCTTTAGTAGTAACATAACTATAGCACAGTATCACAACCTGGAAATTGATATTCATACAATCCATTGATCTTATTCAGGTGTCACCATTTTTATATGCACTCATTGAAGTGAGTATATGTCTGTGTCTGATTTAGTTCTATGCAATTTTATTATATGTATAGATTCATGTGACCACCACCAAAGTCAGGATACAAAACAATTCCATCTCCCAAAAGATCCCTTGTGCTGTCCTTTTGTTTTTTTTTTTGTTTTTTTTTTAATTTTTTTTATTTATTTATGATAGTCACAGAGAGAGAGAGAGAGGCAGAGACACAGGCAGAGGGAGAAGCAGGCTCCACGCACCGGGAGCCCGACGTGGGATTCGATCCCGGGTCTCCAGGATCGCGCCCTGGGCCAAAGGCGGGCGCCAAACCGCTGCGCCACCCAGGGATCCCTGTGCTGTCCTTTTGTAATTGCACCCACTTATCTCTGTCTCTGTCCCCATGTCTAACCTCTGGCAACAATGAATCTGTCCTATATTCTACAACTTTGTCATTTCATAAATGTTACATAAAAGTAGGCACACAGTATATAACATAACTTCTGGCATTGTTTGTTAGTTTTTTTTCCCACTCAGTATGATTCTCTGGAAACCTGTCTAAGTTGTTATCTTTATCAATAATTTGTTCTCTTTTATTACTAAGTAGTAGTCCATGGTATGGATATACTAGCCTGTTTAACAATTCACCTGTTAAAGGATGTTTCAGCTGTTTCTGGTTTGGGGCTATTACAAATAGCCTACTATAAACATTCACGTGTAAGTTTTTTCTATGAATATAAATTTTCATTTAGCTGAGATAAATGCCACCGGAGTAAAATTTCTGGGTCATAAGAACTTGCGATTTTAGCTGTATAAGCAACTGTCAAACTGTTTTCCAGAGTGGCTATACCATTTTACATTCCCACCAGCAATGTAGGAATGATCTAGTTTTTCTACATTCCCACCAACACTTAGTGTTGTCATTACTCCTTGTTTTAGTAATTCTGATAGATATATAGTGACATCTCATTGTAGTTTTATTTTGCATTTCCCTAATGGTTAATGAGTTGAACATCTTTTCATTGGCTTATTTGCCATCTGTGCACATTCTCTACAGTTAATATCTATCTGTTCATGTCTTTCAGCCATTTTCTAATTGGATTGGTTTTGGTTTTGTTTTACTGTTGATTTTGCAGTTCTTTTGAGAGTATTCTAGATACCAATCGCTTATAAGATAATATGGTTTACAATTACTTTCTCCCAGTCTGTATCCTGTCTTTTCATCCTCTTAATAGGATGTTTCAAACAGCAGAAAGTCCAGTTTATTTTTTTTAAAGATATTATTTATTTATTCATGAGAGACACAGAGAGAGAAAGAGAGAGAGAGGCAGAGACACAGGCAGAGGGAGACACATGCAGGGAGCCCGACATGGGACTCAGTCCCGGGACTCCAGGATCACGCCCTGGCCCGAAAGCAGGTGCCAAACCGCTGAGCCACCCAGGGATCCCCCAGAAATTCCAATTTAGAGATCATGCTGTTAATGAACTCATTGCTTTGCTTTAGATTCTGAAGATTTTATCCTATAGTTTTTCTAATACCTTTACAGGTTCATGTTCTACAGTTGAGTCCATGGTTTACTTTGAGCTAATTTTTATATAAGATATGAGGATTGGGTCAATGTTCATTTGTATTGCCTTTAGATATCCAGTTGATCAAACACCATTTGTTAAAAAATCTATTCTTCCTCCATTGAAATGTCTTTGCACTATTGACAAATATCAATTAGGCATTGTTGTGTGGGTATATATCCGGATTCTCTATTCTGTCCCACTGACCTACCTATCACTCCAATAATAGGAGATTTTCTTGATTACAGTAGCTATATAGTAAGAACTAATATCACCTTTTTTTTTTTCAAGAATGTTTTAGCCAATCTAGGACTTGTGCCTTTCCATAAAAAATATGTAATAAGCCTGTTTATGTCAACAAAAATCCTTGGAGTTTTGAAAGGAATTTCATTAAACCTATAGCTCAATTTGGGAAGAAGTAATACCTTTAATATGTTTTCAAAACCATAAATACAGTCCATATCCTCTTTGATTTTTTTCATTAACATTTTATAAATTTCAGCATACAGATCCTGTACATGTTTTGGTAAATTTATTTCTAAATATTTCATTTTCTTTGGAAATTTAATTTATTATTTTTAAATTTATTATTTATTAATTTATTATTTATTGATTATTTATAAC
Source organism: Canis lupus baileyi (assembly GCF_048164855.1). Classification (NCBI taxonomy): domain Eukaryota; kingdom Metazoa; phylum Chordata; class Mammalia; order Carnivora; family Canidae; genus Canis; species Canis lupus. The sequence goes on along the minus strand of NC_132856.1, from coordinate 35,848,922 downwards.
AAACATAATAATATATAATAATAAATACATAAGAATTTATTATTAAATTTATTTATTTAATTTTATTTTGTACATATTCATTTTAGTATATGGAAATGTAATAATTTTTGTTTGTTGATCTTATATCCTGAGATTTTACTGAAATCACTTATCAACTCTAGGAGTTTTTTTTTTCCTTTTAAATATACTCTGCAATTTTCTTTTCTTTTTCTTTTTTTAAGATTTTATTTTTTTTTAATTTTTATTTATTTATTTATTTTTTTTTTAAATTTTTATTTATTTATGATAGTCACAGAGAGAGAGAGAGAGAGAGAGAGGCAGAGGGAGAAGCAGGCTCCATGCACCGGGAGCCCGACGCGGGATTCGATCCCGGGTCTCCAGGATCGCGCCCTGGGCCAAAGGCAGGCGCCAAACCGCTGCGCCACCCAGGGATCCCAATTTTTATTTATTTATGATAGTCAGAGAGAGAGAGAGAGAGAGGCAGAGACACAGGCAGAGGGAGAAGCAGGCTCCGTGCACCGGGAGCCCGACGTGGGATTCGATCCCAGGTCTCCAGGATCGCGCCCTGGGCCAAAGGCAGGCGCCAAACCGCTGCGCCACCCAGGGATCCCTGCAATTTTCTATATAGACAATCATGTCATCTGCAAAAAAGGATGGGTTTTTGTTTTTTGTTTTCTTATCACAGTGGTGAGAACTTCAGAGTACTATGTTACATCCTTGCCTTTTACCTGAATTTAGGGGAAATATATTTAGTTTTAATAATAAAAGACAGATGTTAGCTGTGGTTTTTTTGTATATGTTCCTTATCAAGCTGAGATGGTTCCCCTCTATTCCTAACTTGTTTAGAGTTTTTAATCATGAGTGTTGAATTTTATAAAATGCTTTTTCTATATTAATATGATTATATTTTTACATTTTTTATTCTTTATTCTGTTCATATATCATGGATTACAATGATTGATTTTTTCAATGATTGATTTTTAAATGTTGAACCAGCCTTGTACAACTGAGACAAATCCCACTTTGTCATGATATATTATTCTTTTAATAAATTTTTGCATTTGATTTTCTAATATTTTGTTGAGGGGTTTAAATTTTTGCATTTGATTTTCTAATATTTTGTTGAGGGGTTTTTATTTAAGTTCATGAGACATAGTGGGCTGTGGTTTAAGTGGTGGGGGATTTTGCTTTTTTTATTGTATTATTTTGTTTCAGGTATCAAGGTAATACTATCCTCATAAATTAGTTGAAAACTATTCTCTCTTCTCAATTTCAGGAAGAAATTGAGTATAATTGGTGTTAATTCTTTAACTGTTTTGTAAAATTCTCCAGTGAAGCTATCTGGGCCTAGAAACATCTTTTGTAGAAGCATTTAAATTAAAAGTTCAATTTATCTAACAGTTATAAGATTATTCAAGTTATGTATTTCGTCTTGGTTAAGTTTTGATAGTTTGTCCTGAGCCAAAACCAAAAGTCAGATGCTTAACCAACTGAGTCACCCAGGTACCCCTCCTCTATCAATTTTTTAAGGGCTATGAAATATGTAATGATATCTCTTGCTTCATTTCTGATATTGGTGATTTTCATCCTCTCTCTTTCATATTTGTCAGTGGTGTTGGAGGTTTACCAATTTTACTGATTTTTTCAAAGCAGCAGCTTTTATTAATTTTTTTTGTTTCCATGTTTTCAATTTTATTGATTTCTGCTTTACTATTATTCTTCCTTATACTTCCTTTGGGTTTATTTTGTTCTTTTTCTGGTTTATTGAGGTAGAAACTTTGATTATTCATTTGCAACATTTCCTCTTTTCTAATGTAGCCATTTAATCCCATAAATATCCCTTCAGCACTGTTTTAGTTGCATCCCACAAATTTTTGATATATTGTATTTTCATTTTCATTCAGCTATGTGAATATTTTTCCTTTCTGACTTCATCTTTGAGGCATAGATTATCAAATACTTAATGTCTTTGTTGATTTTTTTTAAGATTTTAATTTTAAAAAATTAAATTTTTTAGTTTATATTTATATATTAAATTAAATTATATATAATTTATATATTTAATTTTAATTTTTTTAGGTAATCTCTACACCCAATGTGGGTGTGAACCCACAACCTCAAGATTGAGAGTCATATAATTTATCAACTGAGCCAACCAGGCACCCCTACTTAGCATCTTTGAACCATGGATTACTTGTAGATTCTCGTATCCTTCTATTACTGAATTTTAGTTGGATTCCATGATGGTGATAGAACATACTGTATGTATTCAATTCTTTCAAATAGTTCAGGTTTATTTTACAACCCGGAATATGCTCTATCTTAATCAATGTCACATGTGCACTTGAAAAGAACATACAGTTCACAGTTGTTGGGTAGAGTCTTCTATAAATATCAATTAGCTTTTATTAGTTGATAGAGCTATTCAGTTTGTATCTTTGCTAATTTTCTGTCTTTAATTTTATCAATTGCTGATAGTGAGGTGTGGAAGTCCCCAATTATAATTCTGAATTTGTGTATTTCTCTTTTCAGTTCTGTCAGTTTTTATTTCATATATTTTGTTTGGTACATACACCTTGAAGATCACTATGTCTTCTTGGCAAATTATTTCCTTTATTATATAATGTCTCCTACTGTTCCTAGTAATTTTCTTTGCTCTGAAATTAATCTGGTTTTTTTTTTTTAGATTTTATTTATTTATTTGCTTATTTATTTATTTTTATTTATTCATGAGAGACATAGAAAGAGAGAAAAGGCAGAGACACAGGCAGAGGGAGAAGCAGGCTCCATAGAAGCCTGATGTAGGTATTGATCCCGAGACTCCAGGATCATGCCCTGAGCCAAAGGCCAACGCTCAACCACTGAGCCACCCAGATATCCCTTTAATTTGGTATTAATGTAACCATTTCTCCTTTTTAAAAATTAATGTTAGGAGCACCTGGGTGGCTCAGTTAGTTAAGCATTCAAGTCTTGATTTTGGCTCAGGTTGTGAAATCTCAGGGTTATGAGATCAAGTCCTCTGTTGGGCTCTGTACTAGGTATGCAGCTTGCTTAAGATTCTCTCTCTCCCTCTCCTTTTGCACCCCCCCCCCATTTTCTCTATTGCTCTCTCTCTTAAAAAAAAAAAAAGTTAACATGATCTATCTTTTTCTGTTCTATTATTTTCAACCTACAATGTCATTATGTTTGTGGTGAATTTCCTACAGACAGCATACAATTGTGTCATGGGTTTTTTGGGTTTTTTGGATCCACCTGCATAATCTCTTTTAATTGGTATACTTTGACCATTTACATAAAGTAATTTCTGATATATTAGGGCTTAAACCTACCATTTTATTATTTGTTTTATGTTCATTTCCTCCATTTCTTTTTTGTTACTGGATATATATTTAGGAATCTGTCTTCATTTACATATACTATTTTTGCATATAGAGTTTTGTATATTTTCTTAGCAACTGCTGTATGTGGTACAATTTACATATGAAACATGTCATAACTTACTGATATAAATGTTTTTCCATTTCAAGTGGAGTACCAAAATTTCACTTACTTAAGGTCATTTTACCTTCCCCACCTTTTAAATCCAATTGCCTCATTATTTCCTCTACATACATGAGTACAACAGATATTGCTATAATATTTTCAACTGTCAAATATGATTTGTAAAAATTATGAGAATGAAGAGAGTTCATATTTATCCGTATTTTTCCAATCCACTCTCCTTTTTCTTTTTTTCAATTTTTTTTTTAATGTAAATTCAACTTGCCAGCATATAGTATAACACCCACTGCTCATCCCATCAGGTGCCCTCCTCAGTGCCCATCATCCATTTATCCCAACCTCCCATCCACCTCCCCTTCCCTTTGTTCCCCAGAGTTAGGAATCTCTCATGGTTTGTTTCCTCTAATTTTTCCCACTCAGTTCCCCTCTTTCCCTGTATGAGCAAAATCCACGTATGAGCAAAATCATATGATGATTGTTGCTTGGACGTGGATGGAACTGGAGGTTATTATGCTGAGTGAAATAAGTCAATCGGAGATGGACAATCTTTCTTTTTTCTGAAGTTCAAATCCTGCTGTTATCATTTCCTTTCTGTTTAGACTTTCTTTTAGCCATTGTTCAAGAGTAGAACGGCTAGTGACAAACACTCTTGGTTTTCCCTTGTCTAAAAATGTCTTTATTTCCCTCTTCATTCCTGATGGATAGTTTTACCAGATAGTTTATGGCTGGCAGTTTTTTTTTTTTCTTTCTGTACTTTAAAAATATGTCAGTTGTGTCTGGCCTCTATGGTTTCAGAGGAGAAATCCACTGTCATTTGAGTTGATATCCATCCCCCTATAAAAAATGAGTAATTTCTCTCTGGTTATCTAAAGATTTTTTTTCTTTGTCTTAATTTTTAGATGTTTGTCATGTGCCTTTGGGCTTATCCCATTTGGGGTTCACTCATCTTTTTAAATCTGGAGGTTTATATCTTTTGCCAAATTTGGAAAGTTTACAGCTATTATTTCTTCAAATATTTATTTAGTTCCATATTCTTTCTCATCTCTTTCTAGGGTTTTGATGATACGGTAGATCTTTTGTTATATAATCACAGTTCCCTGAGATCTGTTTATTTATTTTCCAGTATAGTTTTTCTCTGTTGTTCAGATTAAGTTCTATCAATCTGTTCTCAAGTTCACAGATTCTGCATTCTGTCATTTCCATTCTACTATGGAATCCTTCCAGTAAGGCTTTCCATTTTTTCAAAGAAATTTATAATTACTTGTTCAATCAATTTTATGATAATTTTTTAAAATTTTTTGTCAGATAATTCCAATATTTGATTCATCTTAGTGTTGGCATTAGTTGTCTTCTCTCATTCAAATTGTGCCTTTTCTGGCTCTTGGTATGAGGAGTAATATTCTATTAAATCCTGGACATTTTGGATATATGTTAGATTTGTTTTGTTTTCCTATTTATATCTTCCATTTTAGCAAGCAGTCACCTTGTTTCAGGTTAGCATGTGGGTTCTGGGTGACCTCCATGGCTTGCTGACATTGCTACAAGGGGCAGGACAGCTCTCTGGTACCAGGGGCTTGAAAGCTGGGAATAGGTTGACCTGCCTTGACTCCACTGATGAAGCTGCTGTGGGCAGCTTGAGCCTGCCACTGCTGGCAGGTGTGAGATGGGGAACATGTTGGTACTCTGGGACTCTGCTAGCAATGCCATTGTGGGCAGAATGGGCTGGTGCTTAGTCCCAGGTGGGACTTCCCTTTCCCAGTCCTTTGGCCAGAGAGAACAGGCATTTCTTTTTTTCTTTTCTTTTTTTTTTTTTATTTTAAAAGATTTTATTTATTTATTCATGAGAACACACAGAGAGGATTGAGAGAGAGAGAGGCAGAGACACAGGCAGAGGGAGAAGCAGGCTCCATGCAGGGAGCCCGACGTGGGACTCGATCCCGGGTCTCCAGGATCACGACCTGGGCTGAAGGCGGCGCTAAACCGCTGAGCCACCCAGGCTGCCCGAGGCATTTCCTTCTCTTCATCCCTTCCTCCCTTCTAATCTCTTTCTCTCATCCTTCATCCTTCCTTCTTTTCATCTATTTTCTCTTGGCAGTTCAGGGTTGCAGGGCTCTCCAAATCCCAGGCAGGGATATATGAAAAACAAGTATAAAACCCAGGGAACTCATCATGGTATTCAATTCCTGAGGCCCCTAACCAATCCTTCTTCTATCCCAACTTTCAGAGTCCTTTTATGATTGTCTGTTGAATTATTTCTAAGCAATCTAAATTAAGTTGTATTTAGAGAGAAGGAGAAGGGAAATGTGAGTTTATGCTATCTTATCCCAGAACTGGAAACCACCAAACACTTTTAAGAAATGGATTAATTTGCTCTTCAAAATCCCATCATGGATTTAAAATGAAAAGAAGCAAAGAAACTTGGTAAGGTGACCCAGATAACTAGTGGTGATGGGGGAATTCATACTCAAATTGTCCAACTGAGGCCCCAGCACTGCTTCAGTTTCCTCATGGCTGCCCCAGAAGTCTTTAGAGCAGTAACTCTCAGCCCGCTTCCTGCACTACTACCTCAGTGGTCTACTCCCACCAGATGATAGAGGGAAGAGAGCCAGAGTCTAGCTGGGCAGTTGAGTAGTTTCAGAACCTGATTCCTTCATTTGAGATTCACTCCTGAGTGGCATGAAGCTACATAGCAAGTGAATTCAAACAAACTCAAGCAAACTCACTGTGTTGGTAAATATTCTCTTGGCCAAAATGCCAAACGCAAAGTGAAGAAAAGGATTTGCATGATATCACTAGCAGCTACATTTCTTATCATGGAGCTCGCACATGGTAGATCCTCGGTAAATAATTCTTGACTGTAATCAAAATGAACCAGCCCTTTAAATACTGGATGAGGCTTGGCTCAAATTACCTCCCACTAGACAGTGTTCCTGAGAACAAACAACCATACCATGACACCCTGTGGAATATTTGAGATACTGCACTTTGCAAGTTCTACCAAAGTTCAAATTCAAAAGGACAGAGTTAAAACAGAAAAGACAATAGCTCCCCAAAATGCATAATCAATATTTAAAAGTCTAGAATGCTTTTTTGTCATCAGCAGTCTGACCCCAATGGATAAGCACTCTAAAATAAAAGTGCCTGTTTCCCATACTTGGTGCTTATCTGAATTCCAGAGCACTTATATGATTTCCTTTCCTTTAAAACTAATTTTAAAATGTGATCCAAACTCTAACCAAGACAACATGTTCCCAAATAGTATGGTATTTTGTGTAATCTTTCCTATAGACATAAAATTATTAGGCAACAAATTTAAAACATCCCAATTTGTTCTAAAATGGAACATCCTGAAAATGTCCAAAGATAAAATGACAGGCATGGTCTAAGGAAGCATCTAGAAATTCTCATGATGTAAAAATATTAATAAGTGATTACTGTGGATAAGATCTCCATGGTTTGCTAATCACAGCAAAATCTACTAAGAGAATGGCAGTTTGGTTAAGAGGTCTGAGCCTCCTAAACAGAAAAAACTCCTTACATTGTGTAAACTCATTTCTGCTGAATGTCTTCATAGTCAGAAAGAAGATTTTACTTTTGTTTTCCACATTAAAAAAACCCTGAAGACCCATTAAATTTAGAGTGCAAAGTATCCCCATGTTTTAATATTTTGTATTCCCCCAAATAAAAGAAAAAGCAAAGCATAAACAAGGGAATCATTATATGTAGCAAAAGTACATTTGCAAACACATTGAACAGGAAATAATTAGGAACTTTTTATGACACTAATTTTATCTGAAAGTCATAGCTATATACATTATACAGCTTTAGTATCAATTTTCAACCATGTATATACCTTTCATATTTATGGACTTTTTAATTTATTCAAATAGTAGCTGACATCAGAAAAATTGGTCTACTTCTTCAAACACACAAAACACAGAAAACAGGAATTAAAAAGGAAATAATGGGACACATAGAAAGAAAGACATAAAATATTTAAAGTCTCATGAAGACTATATATAGGTGATTCTGAGAAAGATACAACAGATCTTCTGTAGATTTTCGTTTACGTATTTTCTTTTAATAGTTACAGATTTAATTTCCACTCTAACTGTTCTAAACTTAAAATTTAGTTAGCAAGATACTACTTGCCTTTCATGCTTGTTTTGTTGCTATCTAAGTCCTAGGCTGCTATTCAACTAATTCAATTCTGCAATTCACCTAACTTTAAATTTTAAGTGTGTCATATAATATTTGGCTATTTAACTAATGAATATTTTAGTAATTAAAAATTACTATTAAAATCACCAAAAAAAAAAAATCATTAAACTCTTTGGGATAAAAGTCTTTTCCTGTCTACACACTGTCAATAAACAAAGTGCTAATCTTGTCACTTTTTTGGCCACTGTCTCAGGAATGCTTCTTAAGTACTCAAAGGATTAAATTAAATCTCACCTGCAGACAGGCTTTTCAATTCAGCCGAAAACCTAGTTCTCAAAGGAAAATTACTTTCATCATCTTAAGTTAAAACCAATGATTCTATCCTTTGGAATTTGCAAGAAAATAGCAGCATCAAAGAAAACAATTCACTTCAAGAGAGTTTGTTCTTCAAGACTGTCTAAAAGAATTATTTCAGAGAGAATTCGTTTTAGGAAATATTTTCTCAAGGTCTTTCTAAGAGAGCCATAAAATTGTGTCATTTAAATTACTTCAAGTTGATGTCTTTTCACAATTTTGACTGTCTTTTTGGGGTTTTAGGAAGCTTTTTTTTTAAAGAATTTTTTTATTTATAGTTGTTTTGAACTCTAAGTTTGGCTTATGGTCTTCTATTTTTTTTAAAAGAGATTATATAATTTTATGAGCTAAACATTTGAAACTCATGAAGGGAATAAAAGTAAAAGATGTATTTCTTTTGAATTCAAAAATGAAATAATAGAAGAAACTGAATTTGAGATTAAAAGTACATAAGCATTTGGGGAAAAAATGACAGCACTCTAGCTAGTACCCAAGCAACTATTTTCCAACTTAAAATATTCTATGTTCTTTAATTTAAGAAATACTTAATAGGATAAAATATTCATACTGCAGAAAATTTCCTCCTAAGAAGAGGTAGCATTTCAAAAAGTTCCCCACCATGTTGTTATAAGAGCCACTGGGGGGAGGATTAGGATGCGGTTCATTTTTGAACTCTTGCATCTACTTCCTAAATAAACAAATCCTGGCTCTTTCTCCCCAAATCAAATACAAACCCAGAGGAAGGACAAGGAGATGAACCACTAGACTGAAAAATAGAAACATTATGTCAAAGCACCCTACATCATTATTTGCAGACAATTTATTTTGTTATTGGTTAGTATCCTTCATGCTAAATGTTCTGTCCCCTACAGCAAATGTTCCATTTCAAAAACATAGTAACATGTGCTGGAAATAGAAACCACCAAAGCAATAGTTCTGGTGGTTAGAGAATGTATTTATGGTAGATTAGAAAAATGAACATTAATCCTGAAGTTCAGTATGTATGAATCTTATTATCAATATAATTTGTAAAATAACCCAATAGTATATCAGAATTTTTCTTCAGTTGGAATAAAAGCTTTGTGAAACAGAAATTAAAGTACTAGCCCTAAAAGAGCGCTCTGTTACATACAAGTATGGAAGGTAAGATTTCCAAACTCACTTTTTATTTTCATCTTAGAAATAACAAGAAATATAAAAGAATAGTAACATTTCTTCAATTAGGTCTATGAGCATGACCAGTTGGATGATCATTCTGTAACTCAGTATTTTTTCTTTGATCTTTACTATTTATTTTTTTAAACAATGTGTTTTATCTATACTTTGCCAGAGTTGCCCCACCCTAAACCTTCCAGAGCCCAGTCTTACTTAAATGGCCCTGGCAGGACCTAAAGGATATAGGTCACCTGCCCCCAACTCCCTTTCACATCAGGTGGATTACTTTAGGGACTTAGAATGTTCTGTGTCCTTCTAACTAAATTCACAGTATTCTGCATGAGATTCTGAACATCTTTAACATTTACCTCAAATATTTTGGAAGCTAATCATGAAAGGATCTCCGGAAATGAAGAGTTTTCATGAGGTTAAGATCAAGTCCCTTTTCAAGAATTTTTTGTGAAACAATGACTTATGCTCCTCACTCAACCAAAGGGACAGGTGGCCAAGAAGCCCACAAGAATGTAATTCAGCAATCCCTGAGAGATACCAGCATCCTAGTAATTTACACACTAAATACAGTCAGAGGTCCAAAAGGGATCATCTATTCCTGTCACTCATTATGTTATGATCACTCAATCATACACTGTAAAAATGGACTCAATTATTATACTATAAAAATTATCCAAAATAATGTGGCTTCCAACTTGGCCACATACAAGAATCATCTGGGTAGCTATAGCCGATAATGCGGATTCCTGGCTCCAAGACCACAGGTGCTAATTCATTAGGTCCAGGGATATTGAACAAGTCCTGCAGATCACTTTGATCAAATAGTCCATGGACCAGAGTTTTTAAAAATACTGGCACTGAAACACTTTTTTAAAAAAGATTTTATTTATTTATTCATGAGAGACACACACAGAGAGAAGCAAAGACATAGGCAGAGGGTTCTCCATGCAGGGAGCCCGATGTGGGACTTGATCCTAAGACTCCAGGATCACACCGTGGGCTAAAGGCAGGTGCTCAACAGCGAAACCACCCAGGCATCCCAGCACTGAGACACTTTTACCTCAAACTGAGTATGGAAAAGAATTTCTCCCTCAGTCATCTCCAATAAACAAAAAATGCGGGTGCAGCACCTGGGTGGGTCAGTCAGTTAAGCATCTAATTCTTGATTTCAGCTCAGGTCACAATCTCAGGGTGCTGAGATCAAGCTTCACACTGGGTGTTGAACCTACTTAAGATTCTCTCTCTCCCTCTGTCCTTCCCCCATCCCTCTCTAAACAAAGAAATAAACAAACAAATTGGCAATATTTTCCCTCAGTCTCTCATAACTGAAATTATTTTTCAAAGGTCTGAGAATTTAAAAAGCATCCCCAGAACATGGATCTGAGGGAGTGGAGGGAACCTCTTGCCTTGTGCCTTCCTTATCTCAAATAGCATATATATATCAGTGGCATTTGCATTTGATAGGATTATCTTCTATGAGAAAGCAAGGGTCTGGAAGGATCCAATCTCCCTCTAAGGCTCTCTAAAGGGGAAGTCATCAGTTACTTATGACAAATCCTATCCAGGGGCACCTGAGTGGCTCAATCATTTAAGCAGCTAACTCTTGATTTCAGCTCAGGTCATGATCTCAGGGATTGAGCCTTGTGTTAGGCTCTGCACTCAGTGAGGAGTCTGAGGATTCTCTCTTTCCCTCTCCCTCTGTCCATCCCCAGCTCTCTCTCAAAAATAAATAAATAGGGACACCTGAGTGGCTCAGTGGTTTAGTGTCTGCCTTCAGCAGGGCGTGATCCTGGGGTCCTGGGACCAAGTCACACATCGGGCTCCTCATGGGGCGTCTGCCCTCTGCCTATGTCTCTGCCTCTCTCTCTCTGTGCCTCTCATGAATAAATGAATAAAATCTTAAAAATCAATTGATCAGTCTGTAAAAAGAAATCCTATCCATAGCCTGTCTTCACTTAGAACCCATTAAAGGTGAAAGATAAGACAAAGAAGCTGAAGATCTAACAAGTATGGGACTTGATAAATGCTAGTGGACAGAGCTTCAGCATAAAGGAAACAGATTCTGTATATTCTCTTCCTCTCAAGTTGTTGGGAAAATAACTTCATGGTATGTTAAATGTATTAGGAGAAAAGAAGCACAAAAAAGATTACACCTCTGATCTAGATTCTGGGGCTGGAGAGATGAGCTGAAATGGTTAAGCAGGCTTTTCATTTTTCTTCTTTTCAAAGTTTAACTTTGTTCATTCCTTCTAGCAGTAACCATCTGCATTTGAGAGGTCTGATTATAGCACATGCAGAATTTACAAAATAAAATCATGACGCAGGCTCCAGATTCATTTGGCTAATGGAAAGAAGTCTGTCTTCTGCAAAGTGTCAAAAATTCAATCTCATCTCCTAGCCTGACACTAAAGAAAACGTAAACCCGCTTCTTTTCCCAATTAGATTCAGGGTTCCCTAAACTTTCCTGGGAGGCTAGTCTTGTTCTGAAATTGGATATTTAAAGAAGCAGTCTGTTTTTGTTTATGCACTTTTGTTTCCTATTAAGATCTAGAATGTGTTTTGTTCTTTTATTGTCCAAGGCAGCTTCCCTTTGTGTTATTTCTGAATCTCAGATCAATGCTTCAAGATGGCCATCGATAATTTCTACCCTTTGTTAACAAACTCCTCTGGTCTCCTAATACCATTAGATGCTTTCCTTAATTATAGAACACATTTGGGGTAAGTCATTCACATCCAGATGTATCCAAAGGTACCACAGAGCAGATCACAGCAAAATTCCCTGCAAAAGTATATTAAAATGCAAGGCACTGCTGCAAGTCAACAAGGGATCTTTCCAGAGGAAGAAGGATCAGAGTTCAGGAGTCAGATACTTTTCCAGTAATTAGTTAATGTACAGCATGAACCAACTGTGAAACCAAATGCAGCACATAAAACACATAGCATATTTAAATAAGCTCTTAGAATAAAATCAATAGGAAAATTGGGAAATATTTGAAGTGTTACACTCTGGGAAAGGTACATGGAGTTGCTGGTAGGTCCATTCTAAGGTGGCTTACATACTTTCAAGGACTTTTTAAAGAAGATAGCTGTAACTTTTAAAAAGTAAAAGCAATTCGCCCTCATGCTTAAATTTCCACAGGCTCTCCCTAAGGCTTACTCTTTTCCATGATTCAGTAATTGCTGGCAAGAGGGGCCACTTACACCTCAAAATAAGGGGCAAGTGGCTAATTATTTCTGTATAAGCCCATCTGCAGTCTCAATCAGTTGCAGATGTAGAACTGTACCCAAAAAAGGAAGCGGCTTCCACACGATAGGGCCCTAGATGCAGTGGAACTCCAAGAGAGAGACTGCAATAACCCAGCGATTCATGGGGTGCATCCCTACTTAGACACCCAGCTAGGCTGCCTTGGTGATTTTTCTTTAAGACAAATAAACAGGAACAGCCAAAACAACAGGATTTAAGTATATGCAGGTGATACTCTGATGAGCAAGTCCAATCAGCTCCTGATACTTATCTTGGTCTAAATATACAGGCTTAGGTTTCTTCAATGTTTTGCCCAGCTCCACTTCAGTCTTCTTTTAGCTCATGAAGAAAGGGGACAAGAAAGAAACCATATCCAGAGGGAAGCCTCTCATGCCAGGAGCTGTATTTGTGAATTAAATACTCATGATGACCCTATGATTTAGTGACAGTGATCTCTACTTCACAGACAAGAAAGCTATCACATTTCTACTAGATGGAAAAGTTGGACTTGAACCCAAGCCTGTCAGATTCTAAACACTGTGTCTTTCTTTTTTTAAAACCATTGTCATCTAGACACTATTTTATTATGTATTTTTTAAATATTTAATGTAGATTGGACACAGCATGCTCAAGAATAGCTCTTCTATAATTGTTTATTCCTAACTGATCTATGTACTGTTAACGTTTCCCTTTGCCTGCCTCCCACCAGTACGGTCTCAGTAAAGACCAAACAGGTACAAGATAGTGCACAGTAAATTATTTATTAATAAGAAAATCAAGGCATCTTTTCCCCCAATGTGCCTGGAGATACACACACACACACACACTCTCTCTCTCTCTCTCTTCAAATTAATATTTTTATATATATTAATTTTTTCAGTATTAAGCTAATATTTGTATGTCAGATACCCTTGCAGACCTGGTAAAGACGCTGGACAAGCTCCCAGACTCCACAAAAGTTTATGTACCTTAAGGGACAAAACTAACATAAAAAGTCAACAAATGATCATAAAGCATAGAAACTTCATATAGTAGCAAGTACAAAGTATACAGAAATTTTTTTTTTATATATACAGAAAAAATCAATCAGATCAGGGAATAAGTGGTGGAAGTTAGAACAGCACTATGTCAGATGCGGTGCTTATGAAGACTTCTTGGAGGAGGTGACATCTGAAAGGAGACATGAATACTACAAAGAACTAACTAGGAGAACTACAGTGCAAAGGCCCTAAGGTAAAATAAGGAGATTGGGGTAGTTCAAGAACAGCAAGAAGGATTCTCAAACCTGGACCAATAGATCGTATCATATCACTGGTAACAAACCTTTTAACTTCCAAAGAGATTAAAATGTGATTAAAATCTCTAAGAGCTGAGGCACTCACCCATTCTTTTGCTATTTACTCATTCACTCATTAATTTAATAGATAATTATTGTCTACTATATGAGGGATATCTAGTTAGATGATTTACAGAGCTATGTTCCCTACTGGGGGACTCCCAACCTAGGGGTCAGTTCATCAATAGCATTATCAGAACAGACTCCACAGAAGGAGAAAAGAAGCAAAACCTCATGCCTGGAGACCCAAACAGAACCTTCTCCCAAGATTCAGAGAGTGCCAAGATGAACTCAATAGTAGATAGGACAACCCTCCAGGGCCAAGCTGATCAAGTGGTGTTCAGTATTACACACTGTAGTAGAGATGTAAGAACACATTCTTGAACCTCGGAGAAGCTGGGGTTCTATTTCTATGGGCACTACAAGGTCTCAAGCAAGGTTGAAAGGCATAGAGGAAGTACACGCAGCAATAAGACACTGTGTAATGCAGTAAACTAGAGAGGTTTCCTACACTCTGGAGTCATATCATATATGACAGCATAGACAGGCCCAAGAGAAAGGGAGATTCCCCCAATTCACTGAGCATTCCAAGACTCAGTGTTCTATTCTGTATAGCTGGAATGATAATGCTGTTTCCCCAGCCATCTTCATTTACTCAACAGATACTAGTTGAGTGCTAGACACCCACTAGGTATTGTGACATAGCAGTGAACAACACAGCTCCTATTTTCAAGGATCTTACACGGAGAAAACCCAGAAATAAACCGGGAATTACAAAGCAATGTGATGTTATGAATAAGTATAGACTATGAGCACCATCTCATTCTGTGGGGTTAAGGAAGATGTCCCATAGAAAGTGATAACTAAGTTGAAACCCAAGAGACAAGTAAGAGTTAGCAAGGTGAGAAATGAGGTAGAAGAACAGAAGACTATTCCAGTCTGAGGAGGGAAAGTGTTCAAAGGGTAAGAGGCAAGAGAGAGCAATGCGTTATTCTAGGACCTGGAAGCAGCTTCAAATGGCTGGAAGAGAGAGTGAAAGAGGGAAGTGGTACAGATGAGGCCCCAATTACAAAAAATCATGAGAATGCTAAGTACTATTATCCTGAGGGCAGCAGGAGCCTTAAAAGTTTGGAGCATGGGAATGACATAACTTGACTTGTGTTTGATCAAGATGAGGCTAGCTGCTGTGGGTGAATGTACAGGAGGGTAAGGTGAATGCAACAAAGGCAGGTGGCTCCCAAAACCACACAAGCGAGATGACTGCAAAGGGGCACCAAATGTGACATTGACTGGACAACTTCAATGGGTGAATGGACAGACAACTGCAGTTCATTCATGCAACGGAATACTAGTTGGCAATAAAAAGGAATGGATTACTTGTGCCCACAACTGCACAGATGAACCTCAAACGCCTTATGTCAAGTGAAAGAAGCCATATTCAAAGGTAGAGAACTCCACTTACGTGATACTCTGCAAAAGGCAAAATTACAAGGACAAAACAACAGATTAGTGGTTGCCAGGAGCTAACACTGACTTCAAAAGGGCACAAAGGAATTTCACGGGATGATGCAACTGTTGTATATCTTGATTATGGTGGTGGTCACATACTATATGCATTTTTAAAATATTTTTTAGACTATTTTCTTAAGAGCAGATTTAGGTTCAAAGAAAAATTGAAAGGAAGATACAAAGATTTCCCATATATCCCCTGCACTCAAGCATGCACAGCCCCCCTATTATCAATATCAGCTCACCAGAGGGTACATTTGTTACAACTGATGAACCTACCCTGACACACCACTGTCACCCAAAAGTCTATAGTTTGCATTATGGTTCACTCTTGGTGTTGCACATGATGTGGGTTTAGACAAATGTATAATGATGTGTATTTATCATTATAGAATAATTCAAAGTATTTTCATCACCCTAAAAATCGTCTGAGCTCTGCCTATTCATCCCTCACCCCTCTCTAACCTTGGCAACCACTGATCTTTTTACTGTCTCAATATTTTTGCTGTATGCATTTTTAAAAATGCATAGTTGTATAAATCGAGATACCCCCAAGAAGGCAATTTTA
This sequence comes from Canis lupus baileyi, assembly GCF_048164855.1. Taxonomy (NCBI): domain Eukaryota; kingdom Metazoa; phylum Chordata; class Mammalia; order Carnivora; family Canidae; genus Canis; species Canis lupus. The sequence continues at coordinate 35,833,082 of NC_132856.1, read as the reverse complement.
CCATATATAAATTATATATCATATTTTTAAGTGACTAGACTTGTAGATACCTTTAGATATCTAAAGGTTGAACCACTAAAACTCAAATGACAGGTAGAGCCCATGACCTTCACAGGATGTCTCTGCCCAATATCCTCAGTGTGGAACATTCTACGGTTGGGTTTGAGGTCTTGAGGAAATGAGGGTAGAGGACAGCTGGTGGGTTGCCGTGGGAAAGTGTTGGGGTCAAGTGTGAAACCCATGCATCTGTGCAAGACCCCAACAACAACAATTGGCTCTGCTTAACTCCCCAGCTTCCTCTCAACTCTGCCCCACTGAAGTCCTTGAGTTGACAAGCTCCCCCAGCTCCACACTCTCTTGGCCAATATTTGTCTTCTTTCCCCTTTCCTTGAAGTGTCACAGGTTTCCCTGAGCCCTTCCCACTCCTGAAAAGGGAATGAGCCCCTTCCCCTGCCCAGCTCCTACTCTTCTGCTCTGGGTACCTGCACTTCTTCATGACACTCCCTGCAACTATACTTGGGTCATTAACTGTCTAACCATAATTATAGCTTGACTTTTGTTTATTGACTGTCATTTTCCACTGAGGCTCCCTAGGGTTAGGGACTCCATCTCTCTCATCTCCTGCTATATTCCCAGCCCCCAGCACATAGTAGGCCTCAATATATATGTGTTAAATAAATATCAATTAAGTAGCTCATTAAAAATATTAGTTCTATAAAAGATATTTTGGAACATTTTCTTGATTTTTCTAAATGAGTAATTAATAGGGAAAGCAGGTAAGAAAGTTCTGGAAGCCTTTTTTTTTTTTAAGATTTTATTTATTTATTCATGAGAGACACAGAGAGAGAGGCAGACACAGGCAGAGACATGGAAGCAGGCTCCATGCAGGGAGCCTGACATGGGACTTGATCCCAGGACTCCAGGATTGCGCCCAGGACCCCAGGCCAAAGGCAAGCGCTAAACTGCTGAGCCACCCAGGTGTCCCTGTAAGGCTTTTTTTTTTTTTTTAAAGATTTTATTTATTTATTCATGATAGTCACACAGAGAGAGAGAGAGAGAGAGGCAGAGGCACAGGCAGAGGGAGAAGCAGGCTCCATGCAGGGAGCCCGATGTGGGATTCGATCCCGGGTCTCCAGGATTGCGCCCTGGGCCAAAGGCAGGCGCCAAACTGCTGCACCACCCAGGGATCCCTCTGTAAGGCTTTTATAGAGAGAAGAAAGTCCCTTCTCCACTCATTTCCCTGAGTGCAGCTGAAGTACGAAGATGAGACACATGCACACAGGACCTATTTACAGTTCAGAATGAGACACTTCCCTAGACTGTAGACTTCACAGGAACTTTGCTCTGCTTGCTCTGAAATGAATGCAATTCATGATTCGTAGATTGAATAAGAGCCCCAAAAATAATTTTCTAAGGCCCTGTTGGAACTCAGATAAGTGCTAGAATGAAAACATTTACCAACAGATTAAGGTGGTTTCAACATTTCCATTATAAATCCCTATTTTCAGGGACTTACACGATAAGCCAGCAGTAAAACTTAATTCTAAACTAAAACTTGCCAAATAATGATGGACTGTCTTCACAGATTTTTTTTTTTTTTTAAGAAAGGGAGAGAGAGAGAGAGAGAGAATCCAACCATTAGCCACTTGTAAGTTACTGAATTGCCACAAAAGAAAATCTGAAAAGCAGTTCTGGTGTTTCTTTAAATCATCCTTATAGAGAGAAAAAGTCTTTCTTTTCAACATTAATCTTGAGGACTGGTGATCAGAGATGAGACCACTACACAAACATGGGAAATGTTTTTATGGGAAAGTTGACTCATGCAAAAAAGGGTGTTGACTTCCATTAACACAGTACACTGGGCAGCCATTTAAAAACAAGACAAATTTAACCTGGTCACATTTATTTGTCAGACTTACTGTCCCAAGATGTAGGAAACAGCAATTCCTGCTGTTCTTTAGACACAATAAATTGAGCATAAACTATGCTCTCTTAGGTCCCTTAAGGCCCTAGAGAGAAAACCAGACTTTGAGAAATGTGGGCAGTGTCCATTTTGCTTAAAAGAAAGTATAAATAACAGCCACACGATTCTAGCAATGCGCCCTTGGCCCAGACTGTAAAATCCCAGCATGTCTCCATCGAAGTTCAGAGGCAGCACCATTATGGATGCCCTATGGATAGTTTAATGATCAGTACAAACTTGTTCACTCTGTGCAAAGCTACAGATTGCTTTCAGTAAGAAAAAGAAAAGGAGCTTGAAATGATGTGGCCATGTGGATTCTGTTCTCAATCCACTTTAGGCTTTAAATTAGAGACATTAAATAAAGAGCCAGTATTATGGAAAAAGGCAGTGCACTAAAATGCAGGGTCAGCAAACTCTGGCCCGCAGGCCAGTTTCCAGCCCACCACCTGTTTTTGTAAACAAAACTTACTGAAACCCAGCCATGTCCATTTGTGTACATAATGCCTATACCTGCTTTATTGCTTTGTTACAAATGGCAAAATTGTGGGAGATGCAACAGAGACCATCTGGCCCTTAAAGAAAATACTTGTTGACCTCTGAGGTAGTGGATATGAGATTAGATCTCTGTGTGACCTTAAGCAGTTAGCTAATCTCTTTGAGCCTTGGGTCCATCAACTGTAAAATGGGATAATAATAATAATAATAATACCTATCCCATAGGGTAATTATGGTGGCTATAGAGAGTTAATACATCTACACAAAGCTAGAAGGGAAATGGGATTTTAAGAGTTGACACCTGAATTTCATTTGGGACTAAAAATTGCCCTTGCTTAGGGAGATAGGAAGTATTACATAGTCCTTTTCATATAGTAAAGACAAGGGGTTGGAATTGTGGTCCATAGGGAAACAAGCTCACTGAGACCTGAATTCCACTTCAAGTGGGCTGTCCCAAAGTTTGTAAAGGAAGGTAGTTAGGTGGGCCAAGGAGAGAAATAGGCAGGAGACAGGGCTGAGCAGTTTGGCAAATTGCTGAAATGAGTAGACACAGATAGATAATCAGTCAGAAACCCCACAGGATGAGGCGGCAAAAACTTTGTGAAGAATCAGGAAGCCTGGGGGGATCCCTGGGTGGCTCAGGGGCTTAACGCCTGCCTATGGCCCAGGGCATGATCCTGGAGTCCTGGGATCGAGTTCCACATCAGGCTCCATGTATGTCTCTGCCTCTCTCTATTTCTCATATAAGTAAATAAAATCTAAAAAAAAAAAAAAAAAAAATCAGGAAGCCTGATGCTCCATTTTCTCAAGTCTGGCCTATTGTGTGGCCTGCTCTCCCACCTCAGGGTTTCAGGAAGTGCTGCTAAACCATCACATGCCTTGCATGAGTGGTAAAAGTAGAAATTAAGTGGCAGAGTAGGGGTAGGGGAGCTATGTTCCACGAGTATATAGACAAAACAACCAGACCCACTGGAGGAAGGAGGTGTAGGCAAGCTCTGAAGTGCCATAGGGGTAGAAATTCACAACTGAAGGGCATCTTGAGAACAGGAGGCTGTGACGGATGTTGAGCACTCTTATAAAGGGATGGGCTTCTTACTGGATATGGAATATGACAAGCAAGCTGTATTTACTCATCTCAAAGTACAGGGTGACCTCAGATGACACATGAGTTACATACATCAGGAACTTAGCATGGAGGCTGACACACAAAACACTTGCCTGATCTTTCATATGCCTTTGCCAATATGATTACTGTTGTCACTATTTACTGGGAATGAGAAAACCTGATTCCTATTGCTTTCTGTCTCATAATATCAAACTAATTAACTATTTCTAGACCTCAGCTTCTTCATCTATAAAAAGAGGCACGATAATAGCTGCCCTGATGACCCCACAAAGTTATGGAAGGGATCAAATAGGACATGTACCCCATGAACATTGTAAAGTGCCATCCCGGTGTAATGTGGCATCATTAAGAAATAGTTGACTTTTTGGTAAAACATTAACCAGTCTGACCCCCTTAAAACCAAAACTTCAAAGATCCTGAAGCAGTTTACATTTTCTCCCCTCGTAATTCCAGGTAATAAAACTGGTGACCCCCTCAGAGTTGCATTAGGAGGTATGAAGAGGTAGACAGGCCAACTGCAGCTCATGGCCCCCCCTTCCCAATTGGCTGAGACTATTTATTTGAAAGTACACCTTTAAACCATCTTGAACCTTTCCTTCAAGTTGCTACTAAGTTAAACTTTGCTAATAGCTGTCAAGTATATGGCAATCATTATATCCACTTGGTTTTTAGAATTAAGGTCACACCCTTTGGAAAAACAAATGAGAATAATATAAAGTAATCCTTAAAATAAAGCTGTGTAGAGTACCTGCATCCTGCCCCAGGGCTGTAGGGTCATTTATTTAGGGGATGTCAGGTAGTGCTTAAAGAGAAATAGCAAGGCTATCACATGTGCCAAAGTGATGACCCTGCCTTGAATTGGACTAAGCAAAGCAAGCATTGCTGAAGAGGGGAAGGTGACTTTAAGAGTTTCAAAACAAAAATTCAAGAGAAACTCCACTTCAAACCACTACAGCCAACTTTTTTTGGGATAACAAATGAGTGAAGCCCAGACATGGATCGTGGTGAGTGAACAATAACATTGAGTAAATAACTGAATAAAGCCATTCATATAACCCTCCTCTCATTTCACTCTCATCACAATCCTTGGGGGGGCGGGGGAGGAGGGGGAGGAAGTGTTGTTGTTTTTATCAATGAGGAAACTGAGGCTTAAAGTAGTAAAATAACTGGACTAAATCTACACAGCTAGTGGGTCACTGGTTCAAGATCTGTCTTCAATAAAAACACTGCCTGGCTCCTTCAGAACAATAGTTAAAATCAAATGATTTTGCCAATACCCAAGCAAGCAAGTAGGAAAAATGGGTGCAATAACACAATCAAATGCCTGTTTCCAAGATGCTTCAATTTTTACTAAGTCATTCAAAATTGCCCTCATGCTTAGTATTTATACTTTTATACCGAAAAGCAATTTAGATCTGACATGGGCCAAATGTTGGTCTTCAGAGGTTCACAGCCTTCACAGCAGTGCGATGTAATCCAATACTCTAAGGCAGTGGCTCCTAAAGACAATGCTAGTGTTGAATTACAGAATTTGTTACCTCGGGCAGGCGAGACACAAGCCCTCTGTGTATAAGCTATCAAAGCCTTACTAAACTTACACTGAAATGCCGAACACAGCAACCCGGGCCCCTTTACTCAACATCTGCTCAACAGTTTGCCTCTCCAGCAGCCCAGCAAAGGGAATGTGATATGGAGGGAACAACCTGATCCAGCGCGTTCTAGCTGGAATGGCAGTGTTCCCTGATGCAGAGGGCAGACCTGGGGAGAAAAGACAGGCATTGGTTGACTTCAAGTTTCAGAGATTTTCTCTCCCAGCAAAATAGCATATGAAGCAAGTCATTTTCCTCTCTTCCAAGGAGTGATTTCACTTTTTTCAGACAATAAAATTCATGGAAAGTGAAATGGTTTGATTATCTTTAGCACCAGTAAATTTTATTGTAATCCATGGCCAAATATATTTGTGTCTGGTTCTGATATACAACCTGAGCTTCTATTGTTCAGAGGAAATTTGACTTAAAAGACATTAGTCATCAAGTCTGCCCCGAAGAGCTCAAGCAGTACTTTTCCTACTAGAAAGTCCTGCATAAGAGGTGAGATGGACAGACTGCAGAGGTAATGGAGGCTGGCTTCCAAATCTGTCACTCTCGGGGGGGCCCAATAGCCCCATCATTAAAGCACAACCCAGATGGAGAGTCTTCTAATTTTCAGAAAATTCATTCCATCTCCACCTCTTGGCCCACCCTACTCTGAGTCTCTTCTCTCTCTACCTGTGTTTTTCCCTCTGTGTTGAGAGCTGCCATGTTGTGGTGGTACTGTGTGTCCATATTTCAACAACAATGACAACAGGGATGGATTCAGATTTTTTTAGGACCTGAACTAGGTGGGGTTGGGGGAGGTTCTTTTAAAAAAATACAGAAATATCTTAATTTTGCAACATTTACAAAAACATATAAACATGAGAACACACTGCCAGGGCTTTAAAAGAGACTTGCAGAAGTAAGGGGGCATGAACTTGAATCATTTGTTTTCAATAAGTAATAATGCACGCTTATTGAGCAGTGTCCAGAAAACCCTCAGAACACCCTGCCTTGCCAGACTACGACCTTAACTATTTGCCATGTGACAATCTTCCCTTCACGTGGAGCCAAACACTTTTGAAAACCTGTCCCTGAAAGACACAGGTTTAGTCTGCTCCAATCCTAAAAGATAATTTATATCCATTCTCATTAGGGGAGAGAAGGATGACATGAAACATCAATGGGTCTTTATAGCTTCCTCAACATCATAAAGGAATACTTGCTATGACTTTGTGAGGTTTCTCTTGGGAAACAAGAGAAATCTACTTCTCAATGCCTCAAATAAGAAAGGAAGAATTACAACTCAGTGGCCCCACTGTCCACCATCTCAGAAGAGAGAGATGCAAATCAACAGCACCAACGAGGTCATGTCCTTGAAGCTGACCTGGAATAAATCTGTGCACTTGGGCTACATCCATACATTAAACAGACAATGATTTCTGTGACTGTGGAGCTTAGATTCCAGCAAAAAGGATGAAGGACAATAAACATAATAAGGAAATGACAAATCTATTGATAGGTGAAATATTACCAGTAAAAAAAGAACAAGTAGAGCAAGGTAAGAAGGATAAAGACTGCTGAATGGGGGCAAGTAGGCTGCACTGCTGCATGAGGTGGTCAGGGGGCCTCATTGAGAAAGCAATGGTAGAGGAAACACTGGGAGGTGGTGAGGAAGTCACCCTTCTAATATGTAAAGTACCTAACACCCAGGAAGGAACGGCTTAATAAATAGTAGCTGCTAATGTAAAATAAAATAATAATTACAATGATGATAACAATCACAAATACCTTCTTGATCCCGCCCCCAGGAGGTCTGGCAAAGCTACAGAAGTAAACAATAAAGTTAAGAATTTATTACTTTTCTTTCCATTATTCTCACACTAAATTCTCCTCTAAAGAATTGATTTCCAGTTATCAGATATCCTTAAAGTGATGTAATCAACATGATCTTCAGAGCAGCTCTTATAAAACAAAATCAATTCAGATTATAAATTTCAGTATTAAGATGTCCTGGACTTGATAATCAGCTGTCCTTCAATTATAATTCCCAATACCCAAACATATTCTATAAAGTGGAGATTATCTGGAAACCCATCCTGAACCCACACCTCTCTTTCACACCTAGAGAGACATATACCCTGGCAAGGCATATGTACAGACCTGTGACTGGTATCCATAAGTGTTGCAACCTATGGACTTATTTCAAGGACTAGCTCTTGGGAAAGTTGTGAAGTTGGGAAAATTTTACCTTCAGAATCACAACCTTGCTATTGCTTACCATACCACCTTCCAGGTACCTGGTATCCAGCAAGTGCCTGACAACTCTGCCATCACCCCTAATCATCTCTTTGTAAAGACAAAGCCACTCAGTGCTCTGACTTGATGTGATGGTCAATTTTATGTCAACTTGGCTAGGCCACAGTCCCCTGATACTTGGTAAAACAGTATTCTCGATGTTTCTGTGAGGGTATTTCTGGATGAAATTTACATATAAGTCAGAGGTCTTTGGCAAAAGTGGATTGCCCTCCATAATGTGAGTTGTACCTCACCCAATCAGTTAAAGACCTGAACTGAACAAACAGCTGATCTCCCCCAAATAAGAGAAAATTCTCCAGCAGACTGCCTTCAGACTTCTGCAACATGAGCTCTTCTTGGTTCAACAGAAGACTGCCTGGACTCAAACTGAAATCCCTTGCTGAGACTCTGGCCTGACACCTTTTCCATTAGATTTTGGACTCATCAAGCTTCCGCAATCAAATCAGGTGATTCCTTAAAATCTCTCTGTCTCAGTCTCTGTTTCTCTCTTTCGTGTGTGTGTGTGTGTGTGTGTGTGTGTGTATGTATGTATGTATGTATACACACACATCCTATTAGTTCTGCTTCTCTAAGGAATCCCAACTAATATATCTGGGCATTCTTTCCCCACATAGACACTTGGGTTTGGGGCCTTCCTTCCCTGCTCTAACTAAAATCATTTTCTAAATGACAGAAAACTATTTTAGATCACACCCTTTCACATTATGTGATACTAATCTTTCATTGTCTTTGAGCTATTTTGCAACCTGGTAAATTATAGATAACTCATGGCAATGAAAATAATTCTTGTTTATAATCATACAAATTCTCACCTGTGTGGTAGAGGTTATACTGACTTCCCTCCACACTTGGGGAAAATCAGTTTTACCCCTATCTGCACATCCATTTCAATATTTCTGATTTATAAACATTTCTGCTTGCCAGGTTCTCTATCCAGTTCTAACATCTGCCCGGTTCCTTATGCACATTCATTTCATATCTGTATCAGAGTCATAATATTACCATTTTTTGAAAATGTTCTTTGAGTAGGTTCTGTCTCTTCTGATATATCAGAATAGTCTTAAGTAAATTTAAGATGTTTTTTGAATGAATGAACGAACTAATGATTGAACATATGTTTTTCTCCATGAGTACACAGGGATATGTATGCATAGATAGTAATTAAGGGCAAAAGTCAGACTACTTCAGATCATGACCTAGGGCTGCTACTTATCCGCTACATTGCCTACTGTAATTCTCTATACCTCACTTTTCCCATCTGCAAAATGGAGGCAAAAACCCCTCTCAAGGATTGTCAATAGGATTAAAGTAAATAATCCATGAATAAGACTAACATCATGCATGGTAGCTCTGTAAATATGCAACAAATTGTACCAATAATCATCATTTTTAAACAAGTTGACCATTTGGACAATTGTGCACAGTCTATCTTTCTTCTAGTAGTCCCCAGAGTGCCCCATACCCAACAGGTGCTTCATAAAGGCTAATGACAGTGGTGGTGACCACAACAGTACCAAAGCCTCCTGGCCTGCCAAGCTTAATAAACTGTGTTATCCATTCTTCCAGACCACTGCTGGAGATGTTACAGCCTGACCTTCTATTGATCCCAACATCGTCCCAATGGACCTTGTTCCATTGTAATTTATTACAACAGCCAAATTGAATCCACATGACAGTGCTCAGAGCCAATTCTCATTGAGGTTCTCCCCATCCCCCGCCCCCGCCCCCACAGCCCCCAAAGATTTGTGGAGACACTGAATTAGATGATTTACTCAATTCCAGATATTACAGCTATTGAATTCCTTTCTTTAATCTTGCACGTCCACCTAGAAAACGATAAAGATGGCCTGGCATGATTGTTCTGTACTCTCGTAAATTTATTATTAATGTGGAGTCAGTAACCTTTACTTGCCTGCTCAATTCTTCCCAGCCATGGTCTTTATCTGGAGGAATTCAAGTTGCTTGTTGCTACTGACATCTCCTATATTCCTCAAGCCTTTACTCTCAGAAAGAGGCAAGTCCAGAAAGATAGCTCTCTGGCTGCAAGCATTACTGTACATAAATAACAACAGGTCTGAGCAGATCCTACATGCAACTTTGCCAAAAGATGTCTGAGCAAATTAGCACCTCCCGTGCACTATAAAGCAATTTTAATAGCTAAAATTGACATTCTTGATTTTTCCTTCAATGCAACAGAGGGATGGTGTCTCAGGCCCTTTCCCTGTCACAGCTCATTGCTTTTATAAGCATTTTGGACATTATTTCCTACCTTCTTCATCTCTCCCTGGGCTAGACTAATCCATGCTGACACTCCAATTGGGAGACTTATCTAACCAAAATAGTTTGTCAACTACCATAACACTTAGCACAGTCTCTGCTTAGTTCCCATATCCTTGATCATAGAGACTTTACAGAAAGAGGAAAGGGACTTTCAGAGATGAATTATTCAAAGAAAAAAGAACATTTAGTTTAAAATTCTAAGTGAAGATCTGGTGTTACTGACATGAAAAAAATATATAAAACACACAGAAATGTACGACTAATGCTTGAACTATAAACGGAAATGAAATACCAAACCAAAGACACAATTACAGTTCCTGAAGAACTGTTTCTGAAAAGTTTAGATTTGAACATGGCAAATAGCATAGATTTCCTTGTGACAATTGTAATGTTTACCATAGATTTAAGTCAAAGTGATTGTAAACAGAGTAAATATATACATTACTTTGGACACTGAACTATGTTCTATATCTGTAATATTCTGTCAGTAGCTATGAAAATTTTTTAAAGAAAATTTTAAAATAAGACAAAGGAAAATACACTGATAGGCATATAGGTATAAACATGCATTACTGTGAACAACCTAAATTAGTGAATAAATGTTTCATGTTATTTATGGAAGGTTTTTTTCATATTATAAACAATAAATCTAAATTTTTCTTAAGGTCAAATATTTATTTTGTTCCTAGCATTATGTAATATAAATGGATAAACATTCTATATAGACTTAGAAGATTACATTTTTTCCCTTTTTAAAAAGTTTTTATTTAAATTCCAGTTTATATACAGTGTCCTATTAATTTCAGGTGTATAATATAGTGATTCAACGCTTTCATACATCACCTGGTACTCATCACAAGTGCACTCCTTAATCCCCATCATCTATTTAAAAGAGATTCTACTTTTAAACATCTAATTTGACTTTTAAGAAAGAAAAATCTAGGGTGGCTCAGTGGTTGAGCCTCTGCCTTTGACTCAGGTAGTGGTCCTGTGATTGAGTCCCACATCAGTTTCCCCACAGGGAGGCTGCTTCTCCCTCTGCCTGTGTCTCTAACTCTCTGTGTCTCTCATGAACAAATAAAATCTTTAAAAAAAAAAAAGAAAAATCTATTTTGTCATTTCTTTTAAAGAAAGATATATAATATGGTACTTACATGTAAACTAATTATTTAAAAATAAAATAGGACTTGCCTTTACAAGTAAAAGATAAATAGAATAAGTAACAAACCATAAAAGGACTCTTTCTGATTCAGGCTTGAAAGCAAACCACACACCTCTGCACATTTCAGAATCTAGTGCAAGTTTTTTGTGGGAATCTGGTGCTCACCAAACCGAGGTGTTTAAAAGAACTGGGCATGAAAACAATACCTATGACACCTGCTGGCCATTCTCCAAACCAGTGCTTACTATGAACACTAGGAAATGGATTTAGCGTGACATAAACTCATGCCTATTACAAAATAATAATGATAGAAGATCCTTTCTTCTAATTCTAAACACACAAAAAAGTGCTGGTTTGTTTTTCTTCTAAAAATAATTTAATGTTGTCCTTTTAACACAACATATGAGACCACTCACATACATGAACACATATACAAGCTCCACATCCCTTTCCCGACCCTTCAGAGACTTTCTCTAGTCCATCACCTGAATGATTTATCCTTTCTGACTTCCAACTTAACTTTGCTAATTTAGCATCAAGGCTGTGGATTCTGATCTTAACTCTGACTGAAGCTCACCTTGGGCAATGTATGTCCTTTCTGGCTCTCAGAATCCTCATCTCAACTAAAGCTAAGTTGGAGTAGGCTATCTCTCCAGTCTTCTTGGGTGCTAACATTCTGTATTGTCACAACTCTGGCTTCAGGACAACCTCCAGGATAAACTACCTGGGTGGTTATGATACAGAATGTTTCACAAGTAATAGGACTTATCTTTAGAATGAACTATTGACAAAGGCTATAACATGGATGAATCTCAAATGCATTATGCTAAGTGAAAGAAGCCAGGTGCAAAATGCTCTGTACTGTATAATTCCATTTCTATGACATCCTAGAAAAAGCAGAACTATAGGTATGGGGAACAAAATGGTGGTTGCCAAGGACTGGGGACTGTGCAGAGAGGTTGACTGCAGAGGAGGCAGCCCAAGAGAGGTTTCTGAGGTGACAGATTTGTGCTTTATCATGATTGTGAAGATGGTCACACAACTCTATGCCTTTGTGAAAACCCATAGAACTGTACAACATTAAGAGTGAATTTTATTGCAAGTATTAAAAATAAATTTAAAATAATCTATATGAAGTAATTCCACTTTCTTTCCAAGTTCTTTGAAAGAGTTGATTGATCTAGCATTTAAATTAATAATATATATATATATATATATATATATATATAAATTTTGTTTTATACCAACAGGGCTGGGCACATTGTTTATTCAACAAATATCTCTTGAACATCTAGTATGTTGAGAAAAATTGAGACTGAAAGTGATATTTAAGCTTATCCTCATTCTAAAGATAGGGAAAATGAAGCAGAGAAAAATGTAAGTAACTTGTCAAAGTTTAAAAAGACCATAAGCTAGATTAAAAACCAGGTCTGTCACAGTCCATGTTCTTAACAAACTGATTTTACTGATACATGCATGTATATGCACATGTATATGTGTATATGTTTATGTATAAATTTTTAAAAACAAAAATAGAGTTTTACTGTGGTAGTAAGAGTATGAGAAAACAGGCATCTCTGATATATACACATGTATATGTGTATATGTTTATGTATAAACTTTTAAAAACAAAAATAGAGTTGTACTGTGGTAGTAAGAGTATGAGAAAACAGGCATTCTCTGATCATTTTCTGTACATACATATCAGAAGCAGTTTATCTCAGTTAATAAAATAAGGTGAATATCTTTCTATGTTCTTGAATATTCTTCTATAATATAATTTCTATTGGCTGAATTTCCATGTAGGTATATACCATCATTTATGTAGCCACTTCTCTACTTTATAATATTTTCACTGAGTGGCAAAAAAAAAAAAAATTAAGAACAGCTATGAACAAGGCTGTGGTTAAATCTGTGCCTACCTCCTTTTTTTTTTTTCCCAAGATTTTATTTATTTATGCATGAGAGATACAGAGAGAGAGAGGCAGAGACACAGGCAGAGGGAGAAGCAGACTCCCCGCCCCGCAGGGAGCATGATATGGGACTCCATCCCCAGACCAGGGATCACACCCTGAGCTGAAGGCAAATGCTCAACTGCTGAGCCACCCAGGCATCCCTATGACTACCTCCTTAATTTTTCCTTAGGATGAATTCCTAGGTGAACAATCAGTAAATGGCATCTTTGGTCAACTGCCTCACATTTGTCCTTCCCCAGCTATCTGACAATTTATACCTGCTTCTATCTCTTTTGAAGAACATTTTCCTGCAACCTCTACTGAAAAGTTGGTAACATGGAATGGTAGCAAAATATCCTTGCCTCTATTCCCACCTGGCCAACCTTGTCTATGCTTCCAGCTTTTCATAAGTTCACAAATACTCATAATTTGGAGAAAGCCTCAGTGTATCTATGATAACCTTCATACATTTCTGTAAATCTGAGTATCATAAGCAACCTAAAGAATGTAACTATATATTTCAATACTACAGAAAGATCTCTACCCTAAGTCACATGATTTCTTCCAAGTCATGGAATACTATTCATTTGAGTATATCCTGTTTGCTTAGCTTTGCCTAATTCAAAATCTACTCACAAAAAAAGCTACTAGAATGCAATAGAACTTACACCCCTTGTCAGTATCTTGTGAACTCCACCCCTGTTTAGTTGCCTCTGTATTTCTGCAAGAGATTTGTTACTACTGAACAGTTATTTTAATAATGCACTTGTACTGGTTTTCTCTTGCTGTGTAACAAAATACTACCAATTTAGTGGCTTAAAGCAACTTCCACTTATCAGCCCACAACTCACAGTTCTGTGTGTCAGAAGTCCAAAAGTCCAGCACAGTCTGGTTGGGGGCTCTGTTCAGGATATCATAAGGGTAAAATCAGGGTGTCAGCCAGAATGAGTATTTATCTGGAGTCTCTACAGAAATATCTGCTTCCAAGCTTATTCTTGTTATTGACAAAATTCAATCTCTTATGGTCTCAGTACTGAGGTCCTTGCTTCCTTGCTGGATATCAGCAAGAACAACTCTCACCCCATTCCTTGCCACATGGCCCTCTCCATCTTCAAATCAATAAATAAAGAACTTCTTCCACAGTGAATCTCCCTATTTTGAATCTCTGACTTCCCTACATCTGACCTTGGAACCCAGATTTAGAGGGTTCATGTGATTAGGTCAAACTCACTTAAATAATATCCCTTTTTAAAAATCAATTATTACATATGACATAATCTAATCATGGATGTTGAATCCACCATATTCACGGTTCTGGGCATTATTCAGGAAATGTACACCAGAGAGGTAGGAAATCAGCCAAAACACTTTTGTTAGAATTGTAAATTATTTTTATCCAAGAGCTGATTATATATTGATATTATTGATGGTTCTCAAAAATCAGCAAAGGAGGTGTGATAAAATATTATGATGAAGTCCCTAAACTGCCATATAGTGTGCCATTAATTTAGAATTCAGTTTCTGTGAAAATAGTCTTTTTAAAGCAGTTATATTCAGTTTACAAAATATATAGTATAATCATGTAAGGATAAAGTAAAAAAAATGGCAAAGAGACTGCAATATCAGAACAGTACTAAGATGCCCCTTACCCACAATGACTGTGCCATTATATGTCCCCAAGAACACATCATCCTTAATTTACATTTACTCTTATGGGAAACATAGACATATATTATAAAAGTTGTGAACTAAAGACTTCTCTCTACAATATAACATGATAAATGCTAATAGAGTTATGTGCAAACTCTTTACAGCAAAGTAGAATCCACTGCCAAACACAGGATAAGTAAAAAAGACAGAGTTTTCCTTCCCACATAAATAAGGTTAATTTAAATCAAATGGCCTGGGGAGTATGTGGGAAGAAAAAACAGAATCATCTCCAGACTGAAATATGTGAAGGCTCAACTACCTCTAATCCCGTATCACAAAACAACAACAGCTGGCAGCTGAGATTGACAGATGTGTTGAGATGCTTGTACCCATTAGGATAGCAGCCACTGTCAGGGCACTCTAAGCATTTTTATTTTAAATCTTAAAGGGATTTTGCAGGTAATTATAAACAAACCTTTAAAATATCCATCATGCTGTAACTGAGTACAGAAAATAAGATCTTAACCCAGAAGCAAATATTTATTTAAAAGAGAATTTGCCTCCTCTGGCTCAGGATCAGCTCTCTCATTGAATAAGAATCAGTTCTCAGCATGATCTGGCCCTGAACTGCATTTTGAAATAACACAGATAATCGCTCCTGCCACTTGCAAGTCACAAGGGACTGGAAGAGAATATTTACAATATGGAAGTCAAAATGACTCTCAAACCTTAATTATAAAATATATTTTATTACTAGAAGACATAAAGAATAAAAAAAACTACTGTGAAATTTTTGTCCCAAATGGGGCAGTAGAGTGTGATCCATCTATATTAAATTACTGTTACTTCTGATTCCACCAAATGCACTGTGCTGCCTCCTCCAGTCAAATCTTTGCAAATGATATTCTGCTGCTTTGACTGGACAACACCTCCTAATCCCTCAGCTCTCAATTTAGTCATCAACTTTTCCAGAAGTCCTCCTTAGTCATATCTACTCCTAATAGGTGAGGAACCTCTCCTATGTGCACCATATAGGTGGCATTGCATACAGCACATGCTGCCCTGTAACTGAATCTTTAGTGTTTTTTTTCTATGAATGTGAGCTCCAAGAAGACAGAAACTATACTTTCTTCAGTAGCCTATGTATCCCCCAGTGTCTGCAGAGCATCCCTACCATTACGGATGCTGAATATATTTTGTTGGATGACTGGATGGTACAAACAAAGGGAAGGCAAACCAGCCAGAATAGGGCAATGGTGCCCAAGGCCTCAGATGTCACAGGAGAATGAAGAGAAGAAGGAAAAGTGTCATCAGAGCCCAGGCCTCGTCACTAATTAGCTCTATAACCCTAAATAAGTCACTATATCTCTCAGGACCTCTGAGTCCTAAGTGGAAAAATGAAAAGACTACACCAGAAGGGCCCATCAAGTCTCTTCCAGGTTTTCTGTTCTCTCATATCTTTCTGTCTTCAGGATTGTCCATGCTTCATCAGCATCCCTATTTATACATATCTTTTAAAGTCTAATAATGTTGGGTTGTAGTCAATAAAGCCAGCGAGTAGGGGCACCTGGGTGGCTCAATCAGTTAGGCATCTGACTCTTGATTTTGGTTCAGGTCATGATCTTAAGTCCCACGTTGGGCTCCATGCTCAGCAGGAGTCTGCTTGAGATTCTCTCTGCCCTGCTCCTTTTGCCTTGCTCCCTGCTCACACTATCTCTAAGATAGATAAATTACATAGAGAGATAGAGAGAGAGAGAGAGAGAGAGAAAGAGATGATAGATAGATAGCCAGCCAGCCAGCCAGGGGGTTAGAAAAATGCAGCTAATTGAGGACAGTGACTGCAGTTGCTGAATGAATGCATGGATGAATTAGCAGGCTTCCCTAAATCTCTTTATTTGTTCCATGAGAAGGTGAACTTTTTGGTTCTTTGATAAAAAAATATCACTTCATCAATGTCATCTCTAAGAGAAGGGCCTTCAAATTCCTTAGCAATACACATGAAAAGGGAGACTGGTGAAATTACTGCTTCATAAAGAAACATTTGTTTACCAAAGAGGCTAGCCACATCTCTACTCATGAGACACAAACTGACCTTCAAAATATCACTTTATTGGAACAAAATGGACTTCTTGCCAATGGGATCAATTGGTTAAAATCACCAAGCTGGTTTTTGCCTAAATCACTGCCAATGTTGGGCAAATAATTCCAGCCAAAAACAGGAGGCACACATCCCTGGTGCATATTTGTCCTGTGGAATTTAATTAGTCCTTGAAACTTTGGCATCAACTTCAAGCCATGATAAAGATTCATTAAATGACACTAGAACAAAGGTGTTCTGCTTAGACCCAGCAACATGCAAACATCGATAGCCATACAAACATAGAATATGTGTAGAGACTTTGTTATATAATGTAGTAAGTTAGGATAGGACTTTCTTACATTTTCTAGACTGAAAAAGGCACTATTCAAAAAAAAAAAAAAAACCTGGTAAATCACAAACACTAATCTAGACAATACATTTTAGTTACAAATATTTAAGCAACATATTAGTTAAAGCTACATTCAGTCCACACTGAATAATATTTTCACATCCCAAATGACTAAAATATATTAAAAATATATTAAATGTGAATACAGAAATCAGATTTTCAGCCCCAAAGGCTACTAAAACAAATCACAGTTTTGTTTTGTTTTTTTCAAAAAAAAAAAAAAATAGCCTTAAAGGTCACTTTTCCAAATGACTAGAATGCTGGCATTTAGCCAAAGAAATTTAAACAGGGTGATACCTGCTGGGTGACCCATCACTGCTCTGTTCAAATAAGGTGTTTATTTCTATTATATACTCCCCATACTATAGCTGACTGCCACTTCTCTTCAAATTAGTTGATATGATCAGTGTGGTCAAAACAGTTTTAATTCTAATAATTTTAATAGTTCAAGAGTGCTATATACACTCTTTATAAAGTATGGATTCTTGTACATCAAAAATATAAAAAAGAAAGTAATAGTAATAGTTAAAAATCATATACACTCATATGCACACACATAAGATTTTCACCTCTGGAAACTTCTTATAATGATGGCAGATAAAAAGTGTAGTTAAAAATGTTAATCATGTTAGTTGAGATAATATTCAGAGATATTGGAGATAAAAATGTTACACAAAGTAAAAATAATTTTAAGGAATACTATCTTGAGAGCTGAGATGAGTTGGACAGTCCACACATGGGGGAAAAAAGGACTCCTGTACCAGAGTTTGGACTCAATAATTATTTTCTTTGGCAAGAGATGTCTCTTATGCATTGCAGCATGTTTAGCAGCACCCCTGGACTCTACCCACCAGATGCTTATAACAGTTCCCCCCTCTATGACAACCAAAACTATCCCCAGACACTGCCAAATGTTCCTGGGGGTGGGAAGGTTATAAAGTGCCTCCCAGTTGAGAGGCCTGCCTTAGATCCACAACCACTCTAGTTGCAGCTCCAACCCTTAGATGTCAGCTAAGTTCCTGGCTTTAGATGCAGGGTGAGCCCACCTACACCAAGGACAGACCTTAGGTGGGCAGCTCACTGCAAAAAGGAGCAGCCTCCCAGACTACTTCCTTTTGGGAGCACATGAGGAGTCCCCCAAATCATGTATTCATCTGTGACTCATTCAGGAAAGACTGGCTTCCTGGATTTACAAAAATCAAGTGAAACTACTATGATAGCAAAAATGATGCAATCCTTTGAAAGAGAAGCAGCAAAACAATCCAATGGCTTAGAATGGTACATGAAGAACCTCATGGGGGAAAAACAAACAGAAATTGAAGGTCATCACAATCTTTTTTCTAGATATAGCTTAATAGCTTAAATATATATTAACATACATTTTTAAATTCTAGAACTGATGTCATATTTTTTTTAATTTAATTGGTTTCCTATGTTTCATCATATTATTTGGTAACTCCATCTCTGTTGGTTTGGTATTAAATATAGGCATCCTTGTATGTTAACCTCAGGTAAATTGCTCAAATTATAGCTTAGCTAATCTCTAAAAGTTAATGATCCCACTTGCCTCATGAGTGAGATAGGATCAAAAAATAGAAAAACACCAGAATACTGCGGCGATTAAGAATAGCTCTATCACTTCCCTGCCATGTGACTTTGGGCCAATTACTCTTCTTTCCTTTTTTTAAGGTTTTTAAAATTTATTTATTCATGAGAGACATGCAGAGAGAGGCAGAGACATAGGCAGAGGGAGAAGCAGGATCCATGCAGGAAGTCTGATGTGGGACTTGATCCCAGGACCCCAGGATCACACGCTGATCCACCTAGGTGTCCTTGAGCAAGTTACTCTTTAAACCGGTCTCTCATTTTAAAAATAGGGATTATGATAGTACCTATGTGCCATTAGGTTTGTTGTAAGGACTCATAACCTAAAGAGGCAAAACCCTTAGCACAGTGTCTGGTGTGTAGTGAGGGCATAATCATCAGTAAATAATCCGTTTGTTATAAAAAGTTATAATTTGCATAGTCATAATTAAAAATTATCAATAATTTCACTTTATCACTTTCACCACTAACAATCCAGTAAGTCAGAAGTGAGAACTGGAGGAGGAAGCTTTATTCTCCTTGCAGAATAAGACAATATTCTTGATAAATGCCACATTTTCTTTTTATTAAAAAGGAAAAGGGGGATCCCTGGGTGGCACAGCGGTTTGGCGCCTGCCTTTGGCCCGGGGAGTGATCCTGGAGCCTCGGGATCGAGTCCCCCGTCCGGCTCCCGGTGCATGGAGCCTGTTTCTCCCTCTGCCTGTGTCTCTGTCTCTCCTTCTCTCTCTCTGTGTGACTATCATAAATAAATAAAAAATTAAAAAAGAAAAGGAAAAGGAAGCAAAAATAGCTAAGTTCCC
Organism: Canis lupus baileyi; assembly: GCF_048164855.1. Taxonomy (NCBI): domain Eukaryota; kingdom Metazoa; phylum Chordata; class Mammalia; order Carnivora; family Canidae; genus Canis; species Canis lupus. The sequence continues at coordinate 35,813,664 of NC_132856.1, read as the reverse complement.
TTATTCAAGCTCTAATCCCTTTTTACCTTATCAGGATAACGGAACCAAGGTTTCAGATGTTAGATGTGGGTAGGACAACAGTCATTTCCCCATCCTGCTTTATTATCCCTGGGATAGTTCCATCTTGCAGCCTATATAGAACATACTGTCCTGGGAACAATGAGTGAGTCTGACACTTCACTGGGGCAAAAGACTCCTCTCACGTGAACTTAACAATATTCATGGGCCAGGAGTAGATCTCAAAATGATTTCTCTTCTCCCAAGTCCTCATTCATTCAGAATTTGCTGATATAATTTATTCATCCAGTGTGTATTGATTGAGGACCGTCACCTGCCAAGAATTCAGCAAGGAGCTAGAGGTATCTTGATGACCACAGTTGGGGCACTCATGGAGATTAGCCATGGGAAGGAAGCCAACATTCACCAAAGGGATGCAGAATTTCAAACTGAGCCAAGAAATGATTCTTTAAAAGGGTAAAACCTCTCCCAGCTTGCACTGTCAGCAAAGACTTCCCTGAGTAAGTGACACAAAAACTGAGTGGAAATCTCAGGTGTAAAGCTTGGAACCACAATTCCCAGATTTCTTTTAGGGCAGGTCTGGTTAGATCTTGCCAATAAGAAGCACCTGTGTGAAATTTGGAGCTCTCTCAGGACTTTAAATCTTAACCAACAATGTAATATAAGAGCAGAGGGAGGAAGGTGAGAGGGCCGCCATCAGCAGAGAAGACGCCTGACCAGACACTCCTAGTTAAGAGATCATGGCACTCTCTCCTTTCTCTTGGTCTCCTATAACTGTCCTGGTTCTTTATCATTCCTAATCTGGTTCTACAGGCCAAATACTAGGGCTCTGGATATCTTTGCCATAAATTCCCTTTTGCTCAAGGTAGTCAGAATTAGCTTCTGCTCTTTGCACTCATCAAGCAATTTGCTTCTGGTAATACATCATGTTGCTCTCTATTAAGCATGTCTATCTCCCCAACCAGACTGTCAGCTTCCTGAGGGCTGTAGAATGTCCTGTTTCCCTTTGAGCCTCTACTATCTAGAGTAGTGACTCACTGACATATAGGAAAACTTAGTAAATGGAAAAAGAATACAATTTTCCATATATTTAAAAAATAGAAGTTTTGACAATAATAAATATAAAAGTGCAACTGGATATTTAAACACCAAGAACGGGGGGATCCCTGGGTGGCGCAGCGGTTTGGCGCCTGCCTTTGGCCCAGGGCGCGATCTTGGAGATCCGGGATCGAATCCCATGTCGGGCTCTCAGTGCATGGAGCCTGCTTCTCCCTCTGCCTATGTCTCTGCCTCTCTCTCTCTCTCTCTGGGACTATCATAAATAAAAAAAAATAAAAAAATAAAAAAATAAAAAAAAAATAAACACCAAGAACGGGCTCAGTTCAGTCAGAAAGTCCTCTGTACATCAACTTCATAATAACATGGAAATCTCTACGTTCTATAATCATCTTCTCAGATACTATTTTTTTATAAACTTCATGAAGAAACTCAGTATGCTAATAACAATACTCCTGTAGCATCCTTACCTCTGAGCTTATCTTCATTCAGAATTTTCACTGCCATACTTCCAAATTGGTAGAATAAAGCTGTGGAAGTGGGCAGGTACATAGATGCCACCCCCAGAAGCCAATTCTACTCACCTCTCCCTGCCCTTTCCAATGCACAATCCATGAAGCTAGTGAACTTGGATTCCAGAGAAATCAACATCTGTTTTTCTACCCCTAATAAGTAAAGTACCTCTGTTCTATAATGTGGGACTGAGACCTAGAATGAAAATAGAGATAGAATTTTTGTCCAACTTACTGGTTTTTTAAAAATTTCTTGGGTACTAAGTTTATGTTGCATGAGCTACATAACAGTCTGAATTTAATCTGGTTCAAATAATGCTACCATGTTCTATAATCCTGGGCATTATACACTTTCCAAATGTACAATGTCATCAAGGTTTTATGACATTTCCTACCAAAACCCAATAGTCAGGTAACACTTCATCAGGTGAAGTCTGAATTCAAGTATGAGAACAGAATGCAAAGGCTGCAACTTGAAAACTGTACTGGTCTTCTGAATTCAGCATCAATTTAACTTAACAATTTTCATACATATACATTTTTGTCCCTACTAAAATAATTCCATATCTGGGAATTATGGAGTAGAGCCAAAAATATGGCCATAGAACCAAAAATCCATGCTAAATGACTGCTGTTTTCCTACAAAAGCTTGCTCAGAGATATTGTGTCACCTGGGGTTCTCTGTTTATTCAACTTAACTTCCTTTCTCAAATAACAAAATGCTTAGAGCATTGTGTCCATGCCTGATGCCTAGACATGTGACCTATTCACGTGGCTTATGGAGGACACAAGATTTCTGAGACCCAGAGCTCTGAAGGCAAGGCTGACAGATACGAAGTGCAAGCCCAGCTTCGCCAGGTTAAACGTGGCTATGAAGGAGCATACCCATTTCTATTGGCATCAGAACACAGTGCTGGTTGCCAAAGAGTCTATAAGAAAGAAATATTAAGTAATATTACATGTCTGACATTGACATAAGTTTATTATTTCTTCCATACCAACACACCCTAATCCAAAACTTACGCTGTTCCAATCCAGGCCTGCCTGCCCTAAAACAGCCAATTATGCTGGATGTGGTCAAAACTCAAAAGAGTCTCCAGTCCCAAAGACAATGTTTCATTGGCCCATTACCTTCTGTAGTGTTTCCACATTTTGAGTAGGTTTCTGAATTGTGTGCATTACTTCTTTGAGGATTATCTCTCCTTCACATTGCAGTTATAATAGAATTTCTGTCCCTTTCACTATGTTGCCAGTGGTATCATTTCCTCCTCAAATGGATTGGTAAAAACTCAGTGAAAGAAACTTGAAGCTGAATAACCTCTCTAAATACACATGAAATATTTCCTAATCCATTATTTACCTGGTTTAAGTAAGTGGGGTTATAATCAAGTTGCCCAAAGGAGCCATAATATACAATTGGCTTTGTTTTAGAATTTCTAAACTAGTTCCCAAATCTTTGAATCTCACTTTTGGGGCAAAGTATAAAATTTTGCAAAATGTGCACATCAGCAAATGTCATTTGTCACTTATGCACTGAAAGTACCTTCCCAAAATCTTTATCGAGAACATCAATGCCATTTATTCCTTAAGAATAAGAGCACTTAGTTCAACTCCTTGTAAAACTAGCAATTGTAATGTTCTTCACTGATTGACACCTGGTGTCATCTTCATACAACTTGAGGTCCAAAGGAAAATGAGGCTTATTCTCTTAAATTGCAATAACCATTTTATTCTATTTTCCCAAAGACAAAAAAAAAAAATTCTTTCTAGATCGCATGATCTTGGGCAAGCCGACCATATGCTTCAGTGTCCTCTAGCTTCCTGGGATTAATAACTATACCTGCCTCACAAGATTATGGTAAAAAATAAACAAACAGTGCATGTAACTAGTATAGCAAAGTATCTAGCATACAGTGTTCAACATAAGTTCAATAAATATCAGCTTTCATCATTATAGACTGCTGGGGATTTTAAATGATAAGTTTTCTTTTGAATCCTTAGTACCTGCTCCAAAAACTGCCACTCTGTCTCCTGTTGGTCCCATCTGCCCTTGAAAGCCTCACTGATTCAAGAGTTCTCAGTCATATCATCTGCGCTCTCTTCTAAACACCTTATCAATTAGCTGGAGCTACAAGAGGAGATCACCAGGGCCTTGTCTGTAAAAGGCCCTGTTTGTTTCTCGACAGAAACAAATTAATAATATGATCCATCTGATCACTTCCACAGGGGTTGGAGGTGGCTTCATAGGCATGTGACTTGTGTAGCTGCTCAGGGTGCCATCCTCAGAAGGGCCCTGGGCTTGGTTTTATCTTCATTTGAAAATTCTCAATAAAGTTTGAATAATTGGGCAGCCCTGGTGGCACAGCAGTTTAGCGCTGCCTGCAGCCCAGGGTGTGATCCTGGGGACCCAGGATCGAGTCCCACATCAGGCTCCCTGCATGGAGCCTGCTTCTCCCTCTGCCTGTGTCTCTCCCTCTCTCTCTATCGCTCATGAATAAATAAATTAATTTTAAAAAATAAAAGTTTGAATAATCCTCATTTTGCACAAATTATGTAGGTGGTTGCAACTAGAGTTTTGATCAGAGTGATATAATTGTTCCATGTTTTAAAAGGACTACTCCAGCTTTTGTGTTAAGAACAGCCTATAGGGAAGGTAAGGATGTAAACAGGAAAAACAGCTAGGGCGCTGTTGCTTTAAAAAAGGTGGAAGATGATAGTGGTAAATGATACCAGGACAAGGGGGCAATTAGGATCCATCTGTCTGTAGCCACAGCAGAGGTGCCCAGCAAAATGCCTGTCTGCAGCAGTGCCCCAGCCAGCTGGCTCCTCCTGCCCACCACCATTTCCTGCCCAGTTTCCATGCTGGCTGCCTATTAATCTGACAGCCCTATGTTTTTCTGATATATTTTCCTATCCTAAAAGAACAGATAGTTGGTTTCTCTTCTTGCCTACTTGTTTGTAGGGGAGAGAAGAGGATCCTATGGTCCCAAAACTGTACACAGTAGCAAATGGGAATTTTAAAAAAATCAAGGTGCATTCCCCAAATCTGGACTCCTTACAATGGAGAAAATTAGTTGCTGAAGGAAAAAAGGTGGGACACCTGGGTGGCTCAGCGGTTAAGCACCTGCCTTCGACTCAGAGCGTGATCCTAGAGTACCGGGATTGAGTCCCACATCGGGCTCCCTGCATGGAGCCTGCTTCCCCCCCTGCCTGTGTCTCTGCTTCTTTCTCTCTGTGTGTCTCTCATGAATAAATAAATTAAAATCTTACAAAAAAAAAAAAAAGAAAAAAGGAAAGAAGGGCCCTAGCTTAATCAAGCATCTTCTGTGTTAGGTAACTATAGTTGGAACTTATTACATATTCTCTCACTGATTCAATTAAGCAATAGGTGTAAACATTACTCCTCCCACACCAAAAAATAAAAAATAAAAAAACCTGTAGCAAGGTAATATCTACTAAAATTTACATAAATAAAAAATACATTTAAAATACCTTTAAGACCTCCAGAATACATTGCTCAACACTCAGTAAGAAAAAAGAAAAAATGAACTAACTTTTCAGACTTGTTATTATTTTAGGTATATATCTAAATTTAGATATGTATCTAAATGTATAATTTAGATATATATATATCAATTTTAGATGTAAATATGAATTTGTACAATTATTTCTATATTTAAGCTAGAAAATATAAAAAGTACCATCACTATTTAGTTTTCAGTTAATCAAATAGAAAATTCATCAGGCCATGCTACAAGTGGCATGATACAACCAACAATAAGTAAAAAGTATATACTTCCTGATCTAAAACTCTTAAAAAATAGTTTTTCCTCTTTCATGTGCTCAAAAATTTCTCTGAAATGACAATACATAGATGATACCAATTCTCAACCTAAAGGGCTTATGTCGGCTACTCACCTTCTTCTGAAGAACATTGATTTTTCTTTCCTTCACTTCTAACATATCCTTCATGTCTCGAATCTCTCCGGCCAGTGTCCCCTTCTCTTCCGTGAGGTCCTGCAGCTGCTTTGTTTTTTTATTGAGAAAAGATTCTTTCTCTTCCAATCGTAACCTCAGTGCATCTACCTAAAGTCAGGAAAAAGAAAGAAGGTTGCAGTTTTACACCATGGTCATCAGTAACCATCGGTCATGCCTTGGGAGGGAGTGGGGCATCAGTGTGCCTTCTCAGCACAGCACGGTCAAACCATTGCTCACAAGCACCTCAGTGCCCTGTGTTTAACAGCCTGTATCTACCTTAAAGTCCTGTTATATGTGTGTATCTGAACAGTGATGCTTTTTTAAATATAAATTTTATATGAAATATAATATATTATGAAATAGTAGTATGTGTCCCTGTTGTGAACCCCACCCTTCCAGCTTTTGGGGTGGTGGAAGAATTTAATCCTCATTCTCCATACCAGAAATATGATAGATAGTAGTAGCCACATCAACAATCAAGAAGTAGTGATGGAAGCATGTTACTTAGAGATATCAAAATAATCAGACAAAAAGAGTTAAAACAGATTGTCTTGGGGAATAAGAAATAGGATAGGTAAGTAGGGGTCTACTGCATCTCATCACAAATCTTGTTGAGTATGTTTTATATTATACTACTAATTTTAGCAAGTAAAATTTGGGTGGCAGGGGGCAGGGGGACAAAAATTTAAGAAAAAAAAAGAGGAAGGAATAGCACAATAAGCCAAAATAAATAGATGTGTAAATACTATCAGGACACAGATTCAAAAGGCAAGTTGGAACACGGGAAAGGACACTTTGATTTTAGGCTGGATTCTGCTTCTATCTAGCTATGAGCATCAGGGAAAATAACTCCCCCATCAGCCTTCAGGTCTCAATTTTCCCATCCATAAAACTGAGGTTGGAACTCCCTAATTACTGACATGTTTATGATTTTAAAGGCAAAAATCAATCTTAGATCGACTATATTAGGAAAGGGTGATAAAATTAGAGATGACAAAGTTATCAGAGTAGAAACTCCTTTTCTTACCCCTGTGCAAGGGGGTTTGTGTTTCTAAAGGGCAAGGAGGATGGGAGGTTGATGAGCAGAGAGTTTCTCCAGTTTCTGTCCCAGAGAGGAGGAATAAGCAGTGAGTTCCCGGGAAAGGAAAGGGTGAAAAAGTAATTGAAGCCCAGTTGGCAGAAGGACCCTGACTACATTATGAGACAAGATGGACATTCTGTGACTACACAGGGTGAAAACAGCAGATTGCTTAAACATCTGATAGCTGTGCCTCTTCTTACATAAGGGCCACAGAAATCTAGGGAATGAGAAGTGAAGGGGATACTCAGGTCCTGGGAATCTTCCTTTGACTAAATGAAAATTCAAGCCAGTTGCACTAAAGCTTAAGCATCCCAGATTCTCAAATGGCCTATCTTTATTTAAAGTCATCTCCATCTACCAACCTAGAATGACATCAATACTTCTCTTTGGGTTTTTATCCTATCTGGAAAAAAATAAAAGGTGATTTTTAGTTTATACATTAAGGGTGGAATTTGGTGGGTTCCTTGGAAATTGGTAGGACATGTTGAGCACTCCAGATTATAGTAGTGGCTATAAGAGGTCACATTCAATTGTGGAGATTTCCCACAGGCTGACCAGGACTCAGTGTGAATCTGTGAACAAATTGTGGTACCATTAGCCTTGCGTTCTAGCTATAAAACATGGATGGTCTATATCTGGACTAGAGGAAATGCTCAACATCCAAAATGGTGATATAAATAAATTACACTATGAGAGATAGTAAGTGGTGCTGTAGAGAGTTTAGAAAAAGAGACTCAGTGTTGATGACTAACATGCTTAACATTTACTGTGCCTTCTCATCATGTGTGATCTTTCAGTGCCCTGCCAGACCTTCCTGAGCCTAGAAGAGACAAAGTTCTAGGTGTAAGAATATTTCTCCAGGAGTAAAACAGTGAGGATGCCCATGACCAACATACTGCTCGCAAACCTTACGTGGTAGGAAGGAGTCTGTGCCAGCTAATGTCCTCATTGGGGAGCTTAATTTCCATGTACCCAAATGCACTAATTTAGCTTCAAAGGAATTTGACTCATGACCTTCAATCACTTAAAGCTACTCTTATAGCTTTGCAGTCTCCTAGAATCAAGAAACTAGGTTTAAGGGTCTTTTTTTTTTTTAACAAAACTTTGACCTGAACTGCATCCAATTCTCAACCAACATTAGCCTAGTTTGCAGTAAGCAAGTATGACATCATTTCTAAAATCAAATTTTAACTTCCAGATGGTGCAAAACCACGAGCAGGCACACAGGCCTCCTGATGCACAGAAGTTTAAATACAGGGAAGATCAGGGAAGGAAGAATACCGTCTATTAAAAATTAGAATATAGAGTTTCAAATTGGGTTCTCCTCATGAATATTCAGACTTCACTCAACAGTGTACATCATTTATAAAAGAATCAGAAAAGCCTAAAAAGTTAGATTATATTCTAACATCAGGTAGAAACATAAAAGTTAAAATGTTTGGGAATATGAAATACCTTTCTCTGCCTCTTCACTCAACACCAAATAATTTTAAGGGCCTTGACTCTCTCTCTCTCTCTTAAACTTTGGCAGTTGACTCAATAATAAAACTTGGCAAGGCAAAGAGCACCATCATTTCCCAGAAAAACAAAAGAAAATTAGAACTGTATGATATAGGCAGTGCACAAAGACCCATAGGTTGAATTTCCAATTTTTACGTATGACTTAACCACATGGGAATGAGTCACCTAATGTTAAAACTAGGACAATCTTTTCATTTTAGGAGAATTATTCATTTCCTTCTGACCCAGTTGTATGTGTATTTGTGTGTGTGCATGTGTTTAAGTGCGTGTAACATATGAAAATTAAACCTTTTATCTGGCAGTATAAAATATCAAACATTTGTTATCACTTCAGTTCCAGGTAATAACTTGAAAGAAAGGGGCTATGGTAATAAAATTGGCAAAAATTGCCAAAATCAGAGTTAAATATTATTAATCTTTATGTCAGCACCCAGGAATTATAACCAGTTCCAATGGTGAGGTATGTTTCTAGAAGTTCTATACATAAGCCTCCCAACCTTTCTGCTGTATTTTACGTAGGCTTCAGAAACAGTTTCAATGTTGTGACAAAACACTAAGTGCTACTTGATGTGCCATAAATAATTTTTTAAAATCAAATGGTTCATTTCAATCTTAAAATGACTACAGCAACACTTGAGAAAATAAAAAAAAAAAACCTTGAGAAGGAAAAAGGGGCCACTTGAAAATTTTCACAGATTAAATACTACTTACTTGACAACACTTCAGGAATTGAATAAACACTATCACAAAGAACAACTTTAAAAGAAAATGAAACTGGAACACTCATAAAACTCCCTATATAGTTTTATTTCACATTCGAAACTTCATTTGTTTGTTTTTCCTAATAGCAGACTTGGATTAAGGGTATATTTGAATTTGACTCAACATGCAATCATTCAAATGGGGAGACAGTTTCAAGTTGAAACTATGCATAATATACACAGCCTCCAAAGACACAAACACTAAAAATAACCTAAAATCTAAAACTCGCTGTGGTAATAGTCACTAGATCTCACTCACATCCAATCTCCCATCCAATCACCCTTCCCACCCCGTTGCAGGAAGATGGGGCTTTATGTGTTACTCATGAAATGTAAACAGAAACGACATATGTCACTTCCTGTCCATCTATCCCCATACTATTTCCCTCACTCAGAGATCTTGAAGGCTACATTTTCCAGATGGTAGAGCTACAGGACGGCCGAACTCCCATAAATCTGGATCCAAGTGACCATGAGAAGCAGGATCACGCCTTATCATCTTCCGCTCTAATCTTCAACCCTTGACATGGGCTGGACTTACAGTGTGATGTGTCAAAACCACTCAGAAATTATTATAATTTCCACTGATTTTGCTAGGGAGTGGGCACCTTAAAACTAGAAAGGTTTGTTGGTCTTAGAGATTGCTATAAACCTCAAAGAAAAAGGGCCATTATTACTCCCTCTATGTGTAGGACCTCAAAATCTACTTTCCCCTATCCTTTGACCCCAAATCCAAAGAAGGAGGGAAAATGATGGAAAGCCAAGGACAGAGTTAAATGGAGCAAGTAGCAGAACCCTGTGGGGTAGACACTAAGGTCAAAGACCAAGATCTTAGGAGCAGAAAGGGATCAAAAGAGGAAGAATCCCTTTAAGCTCATTGGCTTGAACTTCTATTTGTATAACAAGTGGCCCAATGGAACTACTCTGTTTTGCAAAAGTCTCTGCATTGCAAATATACATGTTCAAGGAACTCATGGTAATGTCCATGAGGTCAGGAACACAACAAGGTGTTTGAAGCAAAATGAGAATAACAATACCTCCTTCATCAAATTATTTTGAGGATTAAATTAAATAACATGTAATGCACTTAGCACAGTGCTTGGCACCTAGAAACACTCAATAAATCTTTGCTATTGTTATTATACTATTCTGCTTTCCCCAACTACTTAATCCAGTGATTTATATACTGTAGGAATGCAATAAAGGTTGCTAATCAGCAGCCTTCAGTAAAAGTGGAGACTCAGAAAGTAAGATTTTGTGCTCTAATATGTAGCAGGGTGTTATATTGTCTGTCATTTAAAATATTTCACCATACACTGTATGATATGTGTGTGTGTGTGTGTGTGTGTGTGTGTGTGTGTGTGTGTGTGTAGGGATTTTAGGGTGGGTGGGTGGGTGGACGGGTATATTTCCCAACTGGAAATAAATTCTCTAGGGGTAATTAGCCTATGAAAGACTTTAATTAAAAGCTGACATGGCAGAGATAGCTACCAAAGTACAGAGATATTCTTTATATTTGATGAACACCTAAAATTTGCTCAATTAACATAATTAATGTGAGGAATGATTTTTCCTTGGTTATCTGAGTGGTGTTTGAGATGTGTGAATTGGCTAGAAATGTTGCACAAGTCTCCTACTCTTCCTGGAACAAGATTTAAGATGGTTTGTCCAATGGAGATATGATGTAAGCCACATCTATAATTTTAAAGTTTCTAATAACCATATTAAAAAAGTAAAAATAAACAGGTAAAATTACTTTTAATAATATATTTAATTAGACATACTATATCCAAAACATTGTTTGACCTGTAATCAATACGAAAAATATTAATGAGGTACTTTACATTCTTTTTTCTTCAAAATCCAACATTTATTTTACCCTTTCTATGTATCTCAATTAAGACTAGCCACAATTTAGGTACTCAAGAGCCACATATGGCTCATATGTGGCTACCATATTGAACAGTGCAGGTCTATGACTCTAGTAAGCCCCAAAGTTTCAATTTTTAGATTTCAATACCCCTGAATACAGATGCTTCAGGGAGGATTCTGGCCCAAAAGCAAACAAGGTTGGCTGAGCTCTACTCAGAAACTATCATGGCACTGACCTAGCTAGTGTAAACTGTTTCTGGCCTCAAAAGGACAGATAGCTAGAACTTGAAGGAACACTCTGAGAGGTTGTGATGTACTACTTAAAGAAAGGCTCATGGGGCAGGAATCCTATAGCCTTCCTTTCTCTAACCATCAGAGGTTATTGATCTTTACCAGAGACAACCACATAACTGTCAATGATCTAAATGGCTTGATTCTTTTAGGATGGTCTTTCTGGAGTTTTGTTGAAGAGAAGAATTCAGAATAATCACTGGGTTTTTTATTCCTAAAGATTTTATTTATTTATTCATGAAAGACACAGAGACAGAGACAGAGGCAGAGACACAGGCAGAGAGAGAAGCAGGCTCCTTACAGGGAGCCTGATGCAGGACTTGATCCTGGGTCTCCAGGATCAGGCCCTGGGCTGAAGGCAGCGCTAAACCGCTGAGCCACCCAGGCTTCCCTAATCACTGTTTTTTTAAAAACTCTTTCTATACCAATCCTCAATTATAGCAAAATTTGCCTTTCAGAAAAAAATGTCCTTCAGCAGCTGCACCATTAAACGCCAGCTATATAGCTGAGGGTATGTCCATCTCTTATGCTATATTTGGTTGGGTTATACCCTTCTACTCTTGGATTTCTGCAGCTATTCTGATTTCAGATTTCTCCTCTTTGTAGATTTTTCAAAATCTACAGTAACTAGAATTATTTACTCATTCATTTAACAAATATAAAGAACTGATTTTGTACCAGGCATTGTTATAGGTTAGAGAGACAACCTTTTTTAAAAAAAAAAAAAGATTTTATTTATTTATTTATGAGAATACACAGAGAGGAGGGGGCAGGGCAGAGACACAGGCAGAGGGAGAAGCAGGCTCCATGCAGGGAGCCCGACGCGGGACTTGATCCTGGGTCTCCAGGACCACGCTCTGGGCTGTAGGCGGCGCTAAACCACTGAGCCACCTGAGCTGCCAGAGATACAACCTTTTAACAAGACCATCAGGTGTATGACTTATTGAAACACATATTAGTGAAGTTGAGGGTAAGGCAGAGCAAACAAGTATTATGTCAATATCATCAGTAAACACAATTTTTAAAATAAGTGGGAAGTAATACAAATATGAAATTCAAAGGCTTATGTAAAATACTTATAAAAAACTGGAATGACAAAGATTAATTTGTGGATATTTGTGTTTACTGACAAAAATGTGTATGTATGTTTGTATGCATACTAAGTAATAAAATTCATGATTTAGCAAATATCAGCTATTGTAAATCAAACCTGGGCAGACATTTTGGTATTCAGTAAGTTAGTTTATTTAACCAATAGCTACTCTTTACTGTGCAGTCCTGGAACACAAAGTCATCTTCATTGATCTTAAATCAGTTGTGCTTTATACCTGCTACACTGTTTTCAAGATAATTTTGAATAAATCTAGGTCTTTAAAAGTAGTTTTGTAATACTAATAAGTATGAACAGATTATGTATTTTCTCTTTTAAAAAATTATTTTCTAGGTTTGTCCAGTAAAAAGGTTTAGAAAAAGTGACTACCTTTGTAGCAATGAGCACATACCCAAAATACCTAGATTGTGGTCTCTAAAAACTATATCTCACTAAAAGAAAATCAATATCACTGTAGAAATGATTAATTTTAGATATGTGACAAGAAACATACAAGGTAAATATAGAATACTTTGTTAAACCAGAAAGCAAGGAAATTATTAAAGACCAAATAGTCTTTTTTTTTTTTTTTTTTTTTTTTGGCCACACATGGAACAACTGGATGCTGTTGTATGAACAGATATTAGGAAGAAGGAATGGATTCTGGACAAGTAGGGAGCTATAGCAATCAACCAGAGAGACAGTGGCTACCACAATAGGGATGGAGGTGATATAGAAGAAGACCATGGCTGTGCTTGAGACATATTTTGAGATACAATCACGAGGCAGTTGGCAGAACTGAGGGTTTGTACGTATAGGGATGAAAAGAAGGAAGGAAACAAAAATAATTCCTGGCTGGAGCAACTCTTTAGATAATGCAATTATTGCCTGTACTTGGAAAGACGAGAGAATCAGATGTGGGGGTAGGAAATCAAGAGTCTGAGACTAGGTTATATATATTTTGAGATGCAAGGAAATATCAGATGGTAAAAGGCTATATAACTTGGAAGACCCTGAGACAATAGAACCTGAACTACAGTATAACCTATGTGTGAATAAGCAGTCTTGTACACATATCTACATTCCTTCAGAAGACTAATTAGGACATCTACTGCACATTTACAGATTAACTCCCACTTAGATATAGTATAGCTGTTTGAGACCAAATTAATAAGCATTTATAAAAAGACGACATCAATACAGTTAGAAACCAAGAGAAGGGCAGCCTGGGTGGCTCAGTGGTTTAGTGCCACCTTCGGCCCAGGGTATGTGGTCCTGGAGACCTAGGATGGAGTCCTATGTCAGGCTCCCTGAATGGAATGGAGCCTGCTTCTCCCTCTGCCCGTGTCTGTGTCTCTCTGTCTCTCTCATGAATAAATAAATAAAATCTTAAAAGAAAAGAAAAAGAAAGAAAAGAAACCAAGAAAAATCTCTCTCCCAAAAAGATTCCTGGTCTTTTATCTTTATTTATACGGTTTCTCTTCACACAGTCATGAGTAGCAACAGATTTGGTCATTTCTATTATGCCCTTAAATTCTTCAAGGAGACTAGTTAATGTCAATGACGTATTTACTGTCCTGTTGATCACTACAGTCAGTAAATCGATACTGACTGGGAAAAAACAGGCTATATGATTCTACTTCTGTGTGCTGGGTTTCCTTTAGCAGCCAAAAACTTATACATTTGACCAAGGAAGAAACCTATATTATATTTTAAGATATTTAGATAGCACAAAAAGAAATAATAATGGCTATATTATAAAGTGCTTCATAATTTACAATATACCTTTCTCTTAAATTATAAGTCTGTTCCCTTATACAATTTCAACTCAGAAAATAAAATTCAGGGATATTTAGTATTGTATAACCACATACTGTGCTTATAAAAGTTAAGTTACCATCACCAGCTTGTTAATAACACAGTTGAGATTTTCAGGTTGTAAAGATGCATTTTGTCTTACCTACCTGTCAAAAAATTATATCCAAGACCCACATGCCACCTACTTGAAGAAAACAATGCTTGGTTAAGAGTACTTCATATCACCCACATGGAGGAATTCGTATCATATGCGGGTTAATAATCCAGCCAACTTTATAAAGCCTGTTTTCATACTTAAGTTTTTGGCTACTTCTTACACTAAAATTAGGTGGTTTTAAGTGACTAGTCCAAAGTTCAAAATTTAATGTTCAGTTCAGTTCCAGCAAATTTCTGAAAACACATGGGAATTGTAACTCATGTGTTAATACTTAAAGTTTTTGTTAATAAAACTTCCAACACTAACCTTACCTCATTGAACTTACCTCACTGGTTTTTATGCTCACTATAAAACTATAGCTGTCATAATATTTTTGAATTACTACAAAAGGAAGTAAGCCATTCCAAAATCAATGTTATTTTGCAACATGATGATAGTTATAAATTCAAAATACTTAAAACCAATTTGCAAAGCTATCAATCTTAGTACCTCCTAACATTTAAATATCCCATCATCAAAACATTTACTATTATCGAAAAACAAGTTTAAGAAAACACCATGTATCACTCATATTGTACCTTCCCATCAAGTAAGCACATTATATTTAAACATGAAGATGCATTTTAACATAAAATTTTAAAATACTAGTTCTATTTACATATGCAATGAGCTTTCTAAACTATCGCTGAAGCCCAAAGAACTTAAATCACTGATAATTTAGTATCAAGATTAAGTATTAATTTTGTGATCTCAAGGTCAGTGCTTTTCAACAAATCCAAGTAAGTAATCTCCATCTAGGTATGCTTGACATGTTTGTCAATGACTTACAAATTAGGAACTAGAGTCATTTTATTTAAAAGAGAATTAAACCCATATTTTAAAGTCATGTCTCTCAAATCAAGACCCAGACTCCAGGAGGATGGACACTTGTGTTCAAGAACCCATGAGTCTGCTATAAGAATTGTTTCAGAATTGTTTTACAGTATTTTTTCTTTTTGATGATTATCTCAAAAGTTAGGATGAATTATTCTGAGTCATGTAAATTGTTATCCTTATAACCAAGAACTGTTAAGAGATTTCAATATCTGCTTTTGAGTTTGCAGTTAAGATTCCTTTGGAGTGAAATGGAGAAAGAACAGAATGACCTCTTATTTCTCTGATATGTTCTCTTCAAATCTTTGCCATTGGACATAATGGTGGCCATGCAAACAAGGGATTCCTCAGAACTATAGATACAGAAATCAGTGAGGAAAGCAGGGTATCATAGAGAACACCACTAGCAGACCTCCTGAACTAGCACCAGAGCCATTGCGGTTAGCCATCAAATTTTAAGGCATGGCATACATATGAAGTGTTTGAGTGTGTTGAAATGAGGACACGGCTCTGGATTACTCTCAGAAAGCCCTGCTCAGAGTCAACTAAATATTTTCAAGATGTCCTCTGTGCCTCATAGTGTGTTTGTTAGGTGATGCACCAGAATGCCTAATACATTCCTCAGGACCACCTGTGAGGGAGGTATTGTTTATAAGTAAAAACACCAAGCTCTGAGAGCTTATAGAGCTAACTCAGTAGACTGCATTAAAGCCCCATCTTCTGGTTTAAGATCCACTACACCAGTCTGCTTCCAGGTTCTTTTATGGTTCTGTTGGCACCCGGAGGGGAGGCCCTTGGGGGAAGACACTTGCTTCTCAGAAACTCAGCTACCACCTTTATAAACCAACATAATTTTGCTCAATGGCCTCTAAAATCACCATCTACCCCAAACATTTATGATGTCTGAAAATGAGTACTCCACATACTAAAACATATTTTAAAACTTCAGTAATTAAAAGAGTTTGGTATTGATGCAGAAAGAAAAAGAGGAAATCCAAAATAGATTCACATACTTATGGAAATTTAAAGATTTATTTATTTATTTGAGAGAGAGAGCAGGAGGAGGGGCAGAGAGAGAAGCAGACTCCCCACTGAGTGGGGAGCCCCACACAGGACTCTACCTAACAACCCTAAGATCATGACCTGAGCCAAAATCAGGAGTTAGACACTCAACTGACTGAGTCACCCTGGCATCCATACTTAAAGAAATTTAGCATATGATAAAAGTGAGATTTAGATTCAATAGAGAAAATATGGATTATTTAATTAATAATGCCTGAAAACTGACTATCCACTTACAAAAATAAACTCTAACCTAACTCCTTATAATAAAAATTAATTCTTAATAAATAGTTAGATGTAAAAAAATTAAACCATGAAAATTCTAGAAAAAAATATGGGGGCTCTTCCTTTTATTTCTGAGTATAATAGTCCCCTCTGATCTGCAGAGATATGTACCAAGACCCCCAGTGGATGCTTGAAACTTAGAAATTTAGTACCAAATTCTATATACTATGTTTTTTTTCCTATATATACATATCTATGATAAAGTTTAATTTACAAATTAGACACAATAAGAGATTAACAATAACTACTGTTAAAATATAACAATTATAACAATATATTATAATAAAACTGCTGTATGTGGTCTCTCTCCTTCTTTCTCTCTCAAAATACCTTTCTCAACCATACTCACCCCTTTCTGTTTGTGAAGATATGACTTGATAAAATACCTACATGATGAGGTGAAGTGAGATGAATGACATAGGCATAATGATGAAGCATTAAGCTCCCACTGACTTTCTGAAACTATGGAAAGCAAAACTGCAGATAGGTTGGGGAGTACTCTATAGAAAGCACTTTCTTTTTTTTTTTTTATAAGTTTATTTTTTATTGGTGTTCAATTTGCCAACATATAGAATAACACCCAGTGCTCATCCCATCAAGTGCCCCCCTCAGTGCCAGTGACCCAGTTTACCCCCACCCCCGCCCACCTCCCCTTCCACCACCCCTAGTTCGTAGAAAGCATTTTCTAAGCAAGAGAAAAAAAAAGCTTAAATACCATAAAGGAAAAGACAAATAAGATTAAATACAAATGTAAATGTCTTCATGAAAAAAAGACAAAAGGCAAACTGTAGAAAATATCTGCAAAAGCCAAATGTAAAATGCAATGTGGGCTTCAGAGTAATATGTTTCCAATTGTGAATGACAGAAGGAATATGTGCTTGTGTGTACATAGAATATTTCTGGAAGTACACATAAGCAAGTAAGTACGAGTTTATTAAATCCCTACTATATACTCAGTTACATAAGTGATAAAAAACAAAGATTAAGTTGAGATTAGTCAATTACACTTGTAAGCTAACTAGGGCATCCCACTGACTGCTATGGGGAACTCAGAGTAAGGTAAATTCAATCAGGCCCAGAGCTCCCAGAAAATCAAATGATCATCTGCCTTTCCAATTGACCTCTTCTCAAGGCAGAAATGCTGCAGTTAGAGGAGCAGGCAAGTGCACAATCTTTCCTAGAATTATTTATAGTAATACATATCAAAACTGCTATGACTCTTTATCTAATATTTTATTAACACAATGTTCAAAGCCAAATAATAGTAATAAATATACACAGAGGCTCTAGACTCCTCAAATTCATATCTTAATTTTCCACTTAATCACTATAGCTTATAGAAAGATACAATCTCCCAACACTTAAGTTTCCCTCTCCATAAAAAAGGATAATAACAGTACTGATACTATAAGGATTAATTGAATCATGACCTACAGGGAGCTTCATTTAAATGTACTAAGAAATAAAACAGAAACATGAACAGTGGCTGCTGTTTAATAATAATTAATCATTTATGATTACTAATCATCTATATATGGTTATAAATTTAGTCATTAGAGTGCTATATTCTAGCAGCTATCATTAAATGTGATTATCATTAATCACACTGAAAAGAATCATGGGAATATAAGTTAACACCCTTGAGCAATTTCATGAGATCCACCAACACTTTGGGACAGCAGATGCTGCTCTCCATTTTACAAAGCCTAGAGCCACACAGCTTACAGTGGCAAACCTGAGACTTGAGCCCATATATATCAAACTCCAAAGGGCCTACTCTGAACATCATGCTCAAAAGGAGAAAAGTTGTAAATATGTGAACTATATGAATGACAAGCACAGAAGGGAAGAGGAATATAGCATGAAGCCAAAAACATAAATAAAGTCAGTAAAATTATAGTATATATTTCATACTTTCTGATATATTGGTATTGGTAGGTATTATTTGCAGTTGAAAAGATTCAGGCTCTGAGGGGTCTCCAGGCTAACATGGTAGAACTGTAATTCATATATATATATATATATATATATATATATATATATACACATTCATATATATATATATACACATTCATATATATAATGTGTTTATTATATATTTATATATTGTATATAATACATATTTTTTATATTATGTTTATGTTTATGTATTCTATATTGAATCATGTATAATAATCATATATTGAATCATATATAATAATCATGGATAATACACATTTACATATAAATAATGATATACAATATAAAATTAAAATATATTATTTGCTGCCATATAGTATATTACACAGTAGCAAATAATACCTCTATTCTCCATTTCTAAAATGCTCTGAACACTGGAGCACATCCAGAGAGATTGCATTCACTGAGAGACACCTCTGGTATCAAAGGAACTGGCTGATGCCATTTCTCTCTCACACCCTCAGTATAAGTACAGGTCCACTGTGGGAACCAGCTCAGTGCAGACACTCACTACCTAACCTGCTTACATCAAGCCCCAGAATCCATACTCCAGTGGAACCCCACCTCCTAGATACACCTGTCTCAGTCCCATCACAGCAGGCCCCCTCCCAGAGAAGACCAGCCCAAACCCTTGCTCACATCGCATCTCCCTACAGGAGAACTTTATGGAGCCTCAGTTCCAGTGGTGGTGGCAATAGGTCTCATTGCACAAGCAGACCAGAGCACATCTCGTTAAAACATGCCACATTCACGCCAGTAACAAAACACTGCCCACAACAAGCAAAAAGAGCCTCTGCAGATGACCGACCTGAAGGAAAAAGTGGTCAGGACAAAACAGCAGCATACAAGCAGCACACATTGGAGACATTCTCAGGAGTGCCAGACCTGGGGAATAAGGGACACCACATGGCAGGGCACTACAGGACCTCTTCCTCATAAGGCTACTACCCTTAAGAACAGGAGAAGTAGCTGACTTTCCTAACACAGAGAAACAAGCCCAGAGACTTAGACAAAATGAGAAGACAGAGAAATTTACCCTAACTGAAAGAACAGGGCAACGCCATGGCCAGAGATCTAAGCAAAA
Organism: Canis lupus baileyi; assembly: GCF_048164855.1. Taxonomy (NCBI): domain Eukaryota; kingdom Metazoa; phylum Chordata; class Mammalia; order Carnivora; family Canidae; genus Canis; species Canis lupus. The sequence goes on along the minus strand of NC_132856.1, from coordinate 35,794,246 downwards.
CAGATATATGTAATGCCTGATAGTGAATTTAAAGTAATGATCACAAGGATATTCACTGAACTTGAGAAAAGATTGTATGACATGAGTGAGATCCTTAACAAAGAGATAGAGGATAACGTATCAGAGATAAAGGGCTCAATAAAAGAAATGAATAACATGTTTGGTGGAATGAATCCTAAGATGGAAGAAGCAGAGGAATGAATTAGCGATCTAGAAGGCAGAGTACTAGAAAGTACTTGAGTTTAACAAAAGAGAAAAAAAAAAAGAGAAAAAATGGAATTATGCAAAACAAGAACAGACTTAGGGAACTCAGTGACTCCATCAAACATAATAACATTCATATTATAGGAGTGCCAGAGAAGAAGAGAGAGAAAACGGGGAAGAAAATTTATTTGAAGAAATAATAGCTGAAAACTCTCCTAATCTGGGGAAGGAAACAGATATCCAGATCCAGAAGGCAGAGAGAAATACCATCAAAATCAACAAAAGCATATCTACACCAAGATATACTATAATTAAATTGGCAAAATACAGTGATAAAGAAAAACTTTAAAAGCAGCATGAAAATAAAGAAGACAGTAACTTACAAAGGAAAACCCATAAAGCTAGTGGAGGATTTTTCAGCAGAACCTTACCAAGACAGAAGGGAGTGGCATGATATATTCAAAGTGCTGATGTGCTGAATGGGAAAAATCTGCATCCAAGAATACTTTATCCAGCAAAACTATCATTCAGAACATAAGGAGAAATAAAGAGTTTCTCAGACAAACAAAAACTAAAGTAGTTCATGACCACTAAACCAGCTCTGCAAGAAATATTAAAGGGGATTTTCTGAGTGGAAAGAAGAGACCAAAAGTGACAGAATAAATTTAGAAAATGTAAAAATGAATATTTCTCTAAGAAACCAGTCAAGGAACTCAAAAAATAAAAGGATATAAAATATAAAAACATGTACCTAAAATATGGGAAGGAGAGGATTATAGATAGGTTCCAACCTAAATGACCATAATATAGACTGCTACATGCAGAAGAGATTATATACAAATCTAATGGTAACCATATGTCAAAAATTAATAATAAGTATTCAAAAAATAAAGAAAAAGAAATTCAAATATATCATTAAAGAAAATCAGCAAATCATAAGAGACAAGAGGGGATTAGAGAAAGTCTTCAGAAACAACCATAAAACAAATAATAAAAAGGCAATAAATACATATCTATCAATAATTACCTTGAATGTAAATAGACTCAAAACTACAGTAAAAAAACTCAGGGTGACAAAATGGGTAAAAAACACAAGACCCATCTATGTGCTCTCTACAAGTGACTCATATTAGACCTAAAGACAACTGCAGATTAAAAGTGAGGGGTTGGGGGGCACCTAGGTGACTCAGGTGGTTAAGCATCTGCCTTTGGCTCAGGTCATGATCCCAGAATCCTGGGATTGAGCCCCACATCAGGCTCCCTGCTCCCGGGGAGCCTGTTTCACCTCTCCCTCTGCTCCTGCTCTTTCTCACTATCTCTCTCTCTCTAATAAATAAAACCTTGAAAAAAAAAAAGTGAGGGGATGGAGAAACATCTATCATGCAAATGAATACCAAAAGAAAGCTGGAATAGCAATACTTACATCAGATAAAATAGTCTTAAAACAAGATTGTAAGAAGAGACAAAGAAGGATACTATATAGTAATAAAGGATACAATAGAACAAGAAGATATGATAATTGTAAATATTTATGTACCCAAAATAGGAGCACTCAAATACACAAAACATAAAGGAACTAATTTATAATAATACAGCAATAGTAGGAAACTTTAACAACCTATTTACATCAAAGGACAGATCATCTATATAGAAAATCAACAAGGAAAGCAATGGCTTTGAATGACACACTGGAACAGATGGGTTCAACAGATATATTCAGAACATTCCATTCTAAAACAGCAGAATACACATTCTTTTCCATTGCACATTGAACATTCTCCAGAATAGATCACACATTAGCCCACAAAGCAAGCCTCAACAAATTCAAAGAGATCAAAGCCATATCATTTATCTTTGCTGACCACAATGCTATGAAACTGAAAGTAAACCAAAAGAAAAAAATCTGGAAAGACCACAAATACATGAAGTTTAAAAATATGCTACTAAACAATGAATGGGTCAACCAGGAAATCAAAGATGAAATTTAAAAGTACATGGAAACAAATGAAAAGGAAAATGCAATGGTCCAAAACCTTTGGGATACAGCAAAAGTGGCTCTAAGAGGAGTTTATAGCAATATAGGCCTATATCAAGAAGCAAAAAAAATTTTCAGATAAACAACCTATCCTTACACCTTTCTAGAAAAGAACAATAAGAAAAACCCAAAACCAGAGAAGGAAGGAAATAATACATATTGGGACAGAAATAAATGATATAGAAACTAAAAAAGCAATAGAACAGATCAATGAAACCAAGATCTGGTTCTCTGAAAAAAATCAATAAAACTGATAAGCCTCCAGACAGACTTAACAAGAAACAAAAAGAGAAAGGACTCAAATAAATAAAATCACAAATGAAAGGGGAAACATAACAACCAACACCACAGAAATACTATAAGAGAATATTATGAAAACTATATGCCAACAAATTGGACAAACTAGACAAAATAAATAAATTTCTAGAAACACGTAAACTACCAAAACTGAAACAGGAAGAAAGAGAAAACTTGCACAAATAAATACCTAGCAAAGAAATTGAATTGGTAATCAAAAAATTCCCCCCCAAAAAAAAAACAGAAATCCAGGACCAGATGGATTCACAGGTGAATTCTATCCAACACTTAAAGAAGAATTAATATCTATTCTTCTCAAACTATTCAAAAAAAAAAAAAAAAAGGAAAAGGAAGAAAAACTTCCAAATTCAGTGGAATAAGAATAGCATTATCACAACAAAACCAGAAAAAAACACCACAAAAAAAGAGAACTACAGGCCAATATCTCTGATGAACAAAGATTTAAAAATCCTCCACAAAATATTCATAAACAGAATTCAACAATACATTTTAAAAAATCAAAAAAAAAAAAAGGGCAGCCCCGGTGGTGCAGTGGTTTGGTGCCGCCTGCAGCCTGGGGTGTGGTCCTGGAGACCGGGGATCGAGTCCCACATCTGGCTTCCTGCGTGGAGCCTGCTTCTCCCTCTGCCTGTGTCTCTGCCTCTCTCTTCGCTCTCTCTGAATGAATGAATAAATAAATCTTTAAAAAAATAAAAAATAAAAAATAAAAATAAATAAAATAAAAAATAAAAAATCATTCACCATGATCAAGTGGGATTTATTCCTGAGTTGCAAGGGTGGCTCAATATTTGTAAATCAATCAACATGATACATCACATCAATAAGAGAAAGGATAATAACCATATTATCATTTCGGTAGATGCAGAAAATCATTTGAAAAAGTTAATATCCACTGGTGATAAAAACCCTCATCAAAGTAGGCTTAGAGGGAACATATCTCAACATAATAAAGGCCATTGGTGAAAAACCCACAGCTAACATCATCCTTAAAGGGGAAAAACTGAGAGCTTTACCCCTAAGGTCAGGAGTAAGACAAGGATGTCCCTCTCACTCTCACCCCTTTTATTCAAATAGTACTGGAAGTCCTAGCCACAGCAATTAGACAATGAAAAGTAATAAAAGAATCCAAATCAGTAAGGAAGAAGTAAAATTTTCACTATCTGCAGATGACATGATACTATATATAGAAAACCTGAAAGACTCCACCAAAAAACTGCTAAATAAACTCAGTAAATTCACAGGATACAAAATCAATGTACAAAAAAAAACAAAAAAAAAACAAAAAAAAACAAAATCAATGTACAGAAATCTGTTGCAATTCTGTACATCAATAATAAATTAACAGAAAGAGAAATTAAGGAATCAATCCAATTTACAATTGCATCAAAAATAGTAAGATACCTAGGAATAAACCTAATCAAAGAGGTAAAGGACATGTACTCTGAAAACTATAAAACACTGATGAAAGAAATTGAGGGCAACACATAGAAATGGAAAGACATTCCATGTTCATGGATTAGAAGAACAAATATTGTTTAAATGTCTATACTACCCAAAGCAATCTATACAGTTAATGTAATCCCTATCAAAATAACAACAGCATGTTTCACCGAACTAGAAAAAACAACCCTAAGATTTGTATGGAACCACAAAAGATCCTGAATAGCCAAAGCAATCAAGAAAAAGAAAAATAGGCTGGAAGCATCACAATTCCAGATTTCAAGTTATATTATAAAGCTGTAGTGATCGAGACAGTATGGTACTGTCACAAAAATAGACAACATAGATCAATGGAACAGAACAGAAAACCCAGAAATGAACCCACAACTAGATGATCAATTAATCTTTGACAAAACAGAAAAGAATATTCAATGGGAAAAGAACAGTCTCTTCAACAAATGGTACTGGGAAAACTAGACAACATGCAAAAAAAGGAAACTGGACCACTTTATTATACCATACACAAAAATAAATGCAAATTGAATTAAAGACCTAAATGTCTGAAACCATAAAAATCCCAGATTTGGTAGTAACTTCTTTGACATCAGCCATAGCAATTTCTTTCTAGATATGCCTCCTGAGGCAAGGGAAACAAAAGCAAAAGTAAACAATTGGGGCTACATCAAAATAAAAAGTTACTACATAGCAAAGGAAACAACCAGCAAAACTGAAGGTAACCTATAGTATAAAAGAAAATATTTGTAAATGACATATCCAATCAAGTGTTAGTATATAAAATATATAAAGACTTTGTAGGGATGCCCAGGTGGCTCAGTGGTTGAACATCTGCCTTCAGCTCAGGTTGTGATCCCAGAGTCCTGGGACTGAGTCCCACATCAGGCTTCCCGCAGGGAGCCTGCTTCTCCCTCTGCCTTTGTCTCTGCCTCTCTCTCTGTGTTTCTCATGAATAAATAAAATCTTTTTGAAAAAATCGTACAACTCGGGGATCGCTGGGTGGCTCAGTGGTTTAGCGCCTGCCTTTGGTCCAGGGCGCGATCCTGGAGTCCCGGGATCGAGTCCCACATCAGGCTCCAGGCATGGAGCCTGCTTCTCCCTCCTCCTGTGTCTCCGCCTCTCTCTCTCTCTATGTCTACATTAATAATAAATAAATAATAAATAAATAAATAAATAAATAAATAAATAAATAAATAAGTAAACAATTGTACAACTCAATACCCCAAAAGACAAGCAATCCAATTAAAAATGGGCAGAAAACATGAACAGACATTTCTCCAAAGAAGACATTCAGATAGCCAACAGATATATGACAAGATGCCCTTCATCACTCACTAATCATCAGCACAAATCAAAACTACAATGAGATATTACCTCACACTTGTTAGAATGACTGAAATCAATAAGAAATCAATCAACAAGAAACAATAGGTGTTGGTGAGCTTATGGAGAAAAAGGAACACTTGTGCACCCTATTGGTGGGAATGCAAACTGGTGCAGCCACTGCGGAAAACAATATGGAGTTTCCTCAAAAGTTAAAAATAGAACTACCCTATGATCCAGTAATGGCACTATCAGATATTTACTGAAAGAATGCAAAAACACTTATTCAAAGGGATACATGCACCTCTATGTTTATAGCAGCATTATTTACAATAGCCAAGATATGGAAGCAGCCCAAGTGTTCACTGATAGATGAACAGATAAAGATGTGATACACATACACACATACACACACACACATACACACAAACAGGAATATTGTTCAGCCATAAAAAAGAATGAAATCTTGCCATTTGAAACAATGTGGATGCAGCTAGAGTGTAATGCTAAATGAAATAAGTCAGTCAGAGAAAGACAATTACCATATGACAATTACCTGAATCCCCATCACTCATGTGTGGAATTTAAGAAAAAAAAATGAATAAAAAGGAGAAAAATAGAGACAAATTGAGAAACAGACATTTAATTAAAGAAAACAAACTGATAGTTACCATAAGGGAAGGGGGAGGGGGTTAGGTTAAATAAGTGATGGGGATTCAGGTGATGAGCACTGGGTAATGTATGAAATTATTGAATCATATATTGTATACCTGAAACTAATATAACATTGTCTCTTAACTAACTGGAATTAAAATAAAAAGTAAATAAAATAAAATCCCCTGAACAAAATGTCATCAACAAGAAAACCCTGCAAAATGCTAGCAGGTATACACTATTTCCTCTACATATGCTTATGTTGCAATGTTTCAATTAAGTCAAATATTTACTATTTAACTAGTTTTCACAGATTTGCCTTTCAAAATAATGAAAATACTTCCATCCTCAGGTATTCAGAAACATGTTTTACACACATGAATAACTGAAGGAAAGGAAGATTCACTACTATAGTTCCATTATAATACACTCCACTAAAGTGTGTATGGAATTTAGGAAAACATCTGCATTTTTAAACCAAGTTGAAGCTTCACATCATTGACTGTTAGGACGAGCCTAAATGATTCTGAAATGGGTGGTAACACCAAATCCTGCACAAATTTACTTTGGCCAGAGAAAGCAACTGTTTCTCTGTTGGGACTTGTTATGGACTCTTCCAATTTGTAAGCATTTTGTTACCAAGGAACATAAAACTGGAAAAAAACACAGCTCCAGGAGTGAGGAAGACAATCAATCAATAATTATAAAAACCAACTAGGCCAAAAACAAGACATTCCATGATGTTTAAAAAAATTCAAGTCATGCTAAATACATTCTTTGCTCATTTTTTTTTTCATAAAGAGAAACAAACAGCCATCCCTTTCTGGATTCACCATCATTGCTCCTGAAAATATTTACCATGTTACAATGGGAAACATTTTGCAAAGTATAGAAAAATCTGTTTCATCCTGCAAATTTTCTGTGTGCATGCACAAGTGAGTATGTGTTGTATATGTGTAATTCAAATTACCATATGAGCAGTAAGTTAACAATATTCCATTGTATTATTCTTGCAGCAGTGCTCTCTTTGTTTAGAGTTCTACAATTTTAAGAGAGAAATGCTTAAAGAGTAATAATTGGTGATTAGAAATTCCCACCATTTTCACATCTGTAAAATGAAGAGGTTGAACTCACTGATCCAGTTCCAAATCTGACATTCTGTGATTTTATGATTCTATTCTGTTAGTTCATATTCTGCAATACTAGAACTCATCAAATCACCCACAAAGGAAGGGACTGTTGTTTCTGAGCAGCCGGATATCCAAAAGCAAACCTGGTCACTAGGTATTTACCCATTTAAAAAGTAAGCATTTTCAGTGCAGTCTAAGGGGGGAATACAGACAGCACTTTGCATCACATTTATCTTGCAAAAAAAAAAAAAGTTTCTTGAAGAGAAAATAACTGACAATCACCATAGCCCTACATTTCACAATTACCAATTTTATTGGGGGGGGGGGGCATGTGCTGACAGCATCCTACCTAGTCAAAACACAAGAAATACCTAGGAATGAGAGAAGTAATCTAAAAGAAGTACTGTCTGAGTCAGAGGGGAAAAGTATGTCTAGAAACTATAACCTTCTGATGACGGAAAAACCAAATGCACCAAAGAAGGTTGCCACTCTACTGCATCCCAAATACAAGTAAGTTTATGCAAAAAACAAGATGACTAAGGATGTTGCCAGGACAAACATACTGCCAAGATTCCTTCATATCCATATCCAGGCAGAATTTGAGTCTTTTAGAAGCTATCAACATTAACCAGAGTGGTCCCAGTTTCTTCTGTAGATTAGGAAATGGAACACAGAGGAGGCATTTCTTCCCTCCTAAGTATCTTCACACCAGGCATTTGGGATCCTGTGGGGAAGCATATAAAGGACCAGAGGCATGCACAAATATGTGCTCCCTCGATCCCCAAAGCATTCCCTAGAAGAAATACATGCTTCACGGAATAAAATGTTTGTGTTCCACTTCCATTAAGCTTGAATTCCCTAGTCTCTTATGGAACTCTTTCAACAGGACTGCCCATACCGCTTAGAAAGTTTGCTCTGTTCATCATCTCAAAGTTCTGTTTGTCCACCTCACATGCCCACTCCAGGTGACTGGAAATAGCTTTATAGAGCCTGGTGTTAAGAAGGATCTGGAGGGGATCCCTGGGTGGCGCAGCGGTTTGGCGCCTGCCTTTGGCCCAGGGCGCGATCCTGGAGACCCGGGATCGAATCCCACATCGGGCTCCCGGTGCATGGAGCCTGCTTCTCCTCCCTCTGCCTGTGTCTCTGCCTCTCTCTCTCTCTTTCTCTCTCTCTGTGACTATCATAAATAAATAAAAATTAAAAAAAAAAAAGAAGGATCTGGAGGCCACACTCAGACTTGGTAAGAAGATCGGTGATGAAGAGATGATGAGTTGTCAGGTACAGAAGTTTGAGGAACAATGGTAGCCTATGGGGTCTCTCTGGATCTAAAACACTCAATCCTGAATCCTCACCCTTACATGTATGGCTGGTCCCCTGTTCTTGAAGTAGGATTTTCTTATATATCCTCTGATCTTGAAAAACCTACTTCATATTTGTAGTGAGTTAAATGGTGGCCACCCCCCAAAAAATATACCCACATTATAGAATATGTGAATGTGACCTTATCTAGAAAAAAAAAAGGTCTTTCTAGATGAAATTAAGGATCTATAGATAAGATCATCTTGGATTATCTGGATGGGCCTTAAATCCAATGATAAAGATCCTGATAAGAGACACATGGAGTAGAGACATAGACAGGAGAAAAACCACATAAAGATGGAGGCAGAGGTTGCAATTATACAGTCCAAGACAAGAAATGCCTGGAGCCACCAGAAGCAGGAACAAACAAGGGAAGGTTCTCCTGTAGAGCCTCTGGAGGGAGTGCTTTAATTTTGGATAACTGGTTTCCAGAACTGTCAGACAATAATTTTTGTTGTTTTAAGCCACCAAGGTTGTAGGAATTTATTATGGCATCCCTAGAAAACTAATACAGTATCCTCTTTCATTCACTCACTCACTACCAACAACCAATGTTCATTATTTTTTATGAGAATCCAAAGATAAATAGTACCCTTGCTCTCCAGAGGCCTATGTTCTAGAGGAGTGGTATATAAACTGACAACCATGAGAGAGAAGTATAGAACTCTCCCAAACAACTGCTGAAAATGTTCTCAGAGGATATGACATCTGACCTGAGTCTGGGAAAATAAGTTCACAGGAGACAAGGGGGTGTATAGGGTGTCCATGGGGTAGGCCAGCAGGACAGAGAAGAAGTTACCCGAGAATGGAGCCATGAAGTGAGATGCCAGATCCTAAAAACTGTGTATACCACATTAATGAGCTTGGCATGTTTTCCTATAGGAAAGAGAGGAAATCTGTAGAAAATGCCCTTCCTGATCATGTAAAAGGTATATATAGGTTTCTTTTCCTGCCTTGGTCACACTCAAAAATTCAAAGTTCAAATTCATTCCCAATATAAACATAGCCTTTCTGCTCCAGGTCCTGGATTGCCATTCCACCCTGCTAGTGACATTTGTAAGAAGTTTCCTTCCCCGTAAAACCTTTCGCTATGTGTAATCCTAGCATTCCCCCCAAAAATTTCTAGAGCAAACCAGTTCTACAAGTACTCTTGTTGGAGGAAAAAGGACTGGAAGTGGGGTAGGGGCAAACATTCCACCATAAGATAAATATGGGAAATGCTCTTCCAAGATTTACAAAATGCTCTGAGAATCCATGTTAACTTTGGTTAATCAGCATTACCCAAGCTTATTTACCTCTAACACTCTCTTTCTTATAATATCCTATTAATATCCAAGAGAACATATTGTGGAAAATGCTACACCAGAATACTGTTTTTCAAATGCAAGTTTAATAGTGTATTCTATACACAGCAGGTTCTCAAAATACATTGTTAGTTAGGCTCACAGGCTGAATGTTTTCAAACCCTTTCCTACCCAGAACTCAACAACACCTTTATCAGAAAACATGGGCCTGAACCAATGCCCCTGGACTACTGAGCAAGCACAGAAAAAGCACTCATATCCAGAATGCAGTGATAGGCCCTGGAAACAACATAGAAGATGATGTCTGTGTCCTCAGAAGTTTGACATGACCACACCATTATGCAATATGATTTAATTCTACACCTGACAAAATAACCACACAATAAAGGGGGTTAAAGTAACCCCAATGGAAGGAGATTTTTCATCTTGATTGCTAACAATTCTAAATATTGTTTGCACAAACAGGCAAAATAGGCCATAAAATTTACCATTTTCAAATGCCAAATTTTGTCAGACTCACAAGAATCCCCAGGAACTTGAAAAAAGGCATTTCCTGAAATATCACCCTTCAGAAGACCAAGGCTAGAATTTACTTCCCTGCCATTTCTATATATCTTGTGTCATCATTAGTTATTTTCATTAACATTACTAAGTTGCAATATATTTATGCTTGCAACCCCATACAATAAAATCTGTTAAAATAATCTCTTATTTCATGATTACACATGATATTAAAATTATAAGGAAGATGGAATTACGAGGAAAGGAGCCTAAAAACTCATTTTCTTTCCTCTGACGAGTCCTCAACAATGAAATTTTGGAGTAAATCAAAATAAGGAAGGGTGAGCTTCTTCTGTTTTTCTCTTCTTGGTACCATTCTGAATGGAAAGTTATTTTCCAGGCAAAGATGAATGGAATTCTGCTCTTTCTAATCTCTATAAACGTCGTAAGAATAAAGATCCATTTCATTGGATAGGATGATGTCTGCTCTGAAAAGCATTTTCTGACATGTTTGGAGATGAGTGGATAGGCCCTGCACTCTTTGAGCTGTGGGCATGTGAGCCTCCAGCCTGCACTTCCGTAATCCTCTTCACACCTCAGGGAAACAGATCTTGCCAGAGTGCTTTCTGTTGCCAACCAAGGTAGGAGCATTTACAGGTTAGACAATAACAACAATATTGTAACCAAAAAAAGAGAGATTGTTTTTCTTCAAAAAAAATCAAGTTATTCATATATACGCCTTCACCATTCCAAATGTTTTTGAAGGGCTACACTCTAGTCCCTCTTTAAAACAACATTGTGCCAATTAATTTAAAAAAATGTAAAAAAAAAGAAGAAATAAAAAAATAATTAAAAAAATTTTAATTAAAAAAATAAAATAAAATAAAACAACATTGTGATAGTAACAAAATCTACTGCTATTTATTGTATTGAATGCCTTAAGTGCTACATGCCAGCCTAAGGATGCGATGACGAGGTGGAAAGCATCATCATTCCCCTGTTTTCAAAGAAGGGAAGTAAGCCACAGGAAAGAGAAAGACTCAACCCATGACCCCACATCCACTCAAAGTCAGAACTGAGGCTCATCTGTCCATTAGAACAGCCTCAACAGGGCAGCCCCAGTGGCTCAGTGGTTTAGCGCCGCCTTTGACCCAGGGCGTGGTCCTGGAGACCAGGGATCCAGTCCCACGTCGGGTTCCCTGCATAGAGCCTGCTTCTGCCTGTGTCTCTGTCTCTCTCTCTCTCTCTCTCTCTCCCCCCAACCCCCCCGTCTCAAATAAATAAATAAATAAATAAATAAATAAATAAATAAATAAATCTTAAAAAAAAAAAAAAAGAAAAAAGAACAGCCTGAACACTAGGAGATGTAGAACACATGACAGACAAACAGGATCCAAGACCTCAGCTTTTCTGCCTCTCAAATCAAGGCCCCGGAGAAGCCATTATAGTTTTAGTGTCCCAGTAATGTCAAGAGGAAGTCATTTATTAGAGAAGAAAATGCGCTAGGTTGGAAATACTCCACCTAGCAGGAGGAAACTGGGTTGCTTTGAGCCTCAGAGGAAAGAATCAAGATGTTTGTGTTCAAACTTGCTGAGCTGAGGAAATTAGTCTGTACATGCCTCAGCCAAGGAGCATCTCATCCTCCCCTCATCCTCTGCAACCTGTATTAGAATTGGAAGAAAAAAAAAGGATTTTGATTGTGCTTCTTTTCAGAATAAAGTTTGAATCCAATAAAACGAGGCACTTTCATTAACAACTGTTACCAGATCCTTGTCACCTGGATGTTCTTACGCTCATATTTTATTCAAATGTTCACTGGCTAACCTTTCCCTTCCTAACTTCACTTACACAGCATACTAAATACTGGAGCTGCAAATTAAATGCCAAGGAGGTCAGGCCAATCAATATCAAGAGTAAGTGGTTAGGTGGGGACTGGGCAAACTGGGGAGCACATGTCTCATCCCAAGCCAGCCATTGCATGAGTGCCCACCCAAGATTGTCAAGAGGCACCATGGTGCTGCTGAGAGCTTCATTTTAACTCAAGTGAAACTAGAAATCTACATTATTATGTGACATGGTATGACTTTCATTTCTAGCAACTTTTTTATTTCCCAAAGGAAAATAAAACACACACACACACACACACACACACACACACAAAGAAAGGACACTGGGTGAGCCCAGAACACAAAAGCTAGATTGGATTCACCTTGTAGATTTCCAACTTGTAAAACTTCTGCTAAACATAACAGTTAAAGAATGAGAAGTTAAGATATTTCATTGTTAAGCAGAGACAGTTTAATGGATTTATGTTTTCTGCAGAGAAGGTTTGATCTGAATTTACAGTAAGACAAAGAAAAAATATCTAATTCTTTGTTCTATCTATTGATAGTTTGATATTCTAAACTTCTAAAAGGTTCAGGGGGAAAAAATAAAAAATAAAAGGTTCGGGGGGAAAGTTAGGTTGAATTTCTTCCAATGAACCTGTTGATATTGTAAAATCTTATGTATTATTCCCTAAATTGGTAATTAATACTATTTTCAAAAATTAATTTTACAACTTTTTTGTCAGTATTGACCAAGTTCCAGGCTTTATGTAGGGTTTTAAAGATAAAAACAATGGTGAATGAGATAGTCCTATCTTTTTCACTGGGCTGATAACCTAGCAAGAAAGAACTAAATAGCAATCCCAATAAAATTTGGCTAGCTCTTATGATAAGAAAGGTAGACAGTGCTATGGGACCACTTAAATTAGTCTAGGATGAATTAGGAAGAGCTCCCTGGAGTAGGATATTGAAGCTGAAACTGAAGGGATAAAGGTCAATAAAAGGAAGGAACTCATTTGAGATGGAAAAACTTCAAATCTAGAGGCAGGAAATAGTGTTACTGGTTGGGGAACCAAAAAATAGCTTGATATACCCACAGAGTTCAACTGACAGTATTGAGTCTGGGGCAGTGGAGAGATGAGAAAGATGAACTGAGCCATGCTGCAGATTTGGGGTTGTTTTGATGGGCATGGGAATTGGCATAATGATACATGCCCTTGAGAAGGAGCACTCAGCAAAGATGTACTGGTGCCAAAGTATCATGTGTGCATAGACGTATCCTTCCCTCTTTCAAAGGGAATGAATTCTCACTTGCTGGGTCAGCTCTCAGACTGCCCTTTATTGTTCAAAATCCAAACAACAGACCAAGCTAATGGCTCTCAGCCCGGACAATCTTGCCTTCCAGAGGACAATCAATAATGTCTGGAGACATTTTGGGGTGCAAGGGCATGTGATTGATATCTAGTAGGTGGAACTATCCAGCCTAAAATGTCAATAGTTCTAAGGTTGAGAAATTTTGAAATAAGTTACAAAATATAAAAATAAAAAAATTCAATCTATATATTTGTTTTAAATAAGCAGGAGGGGAGATGGTGAGAAATTCCAAAAAGCTGCATGACTTTGATATCAAAAGAAGTTTGCAGGGATTTGAAGTGGTGAGAAGATACAGAATAGCTGAGTGTTAAGAAAGGAACCTGAGATAAAAAAAAAAAAAAAAAAAGAATGGTTGATAGGAAACTCTGCTGCACTACTAACCTAGTGTTGGCTCACTATAGGAAACCAGTAAGTATTTTTCAGATGTATGCATTAAGAATAGATGAATGAAGTGGATCTTTTTAAAGAGTCACAAGAATTAAGGATTGAGACCATATTTGACATTATGACTCTAATATGACAGTAGAACCCATGTCAATATCTTAGTTGTTTGTTCCAGGAAATCTTTGCCCTATAAGGGTATAAACTAATAAATTCACTATTAGCATCAGGAAATTCCAATTGATCATTTTATTGGAGACAATAATCTACTCACCTGGCCAAATGATTTATTTATCAACCATAGTTATTTATCATGATTCTCTTCAAGACGATCACTTTGCTATGTTAACCAACCCTAAATTACTATATCCCAAACTTTGGCCAATTCCAATTAGTTCTGCCTAAAAGGCCCATCTTAACCACTTGAGTCCAACCTCAAAGCCCTGTAAATATTCCATTTCTAATTTTCCCTTCTGAGAAACTACAAAGCTCTGCTCCTCACTAAAATAAGTTGTAATAAATTTAGCTGGTGATATTTTGGGGAGTTCAACAGAATGGAACTACTTTTTAATTACTTTAATTATTGGGCTATGTGTCTTTGAATGTGACAGGACTGGATCACATGAGATCCTCGATATCTTTTGAGTTGTATTTTAGGGCCTGTTTGAAATTTTGACCCAAAGGTTAAGTACCCAGGTACACCATATCTTAAAACATCTCCATAGAACTTCATCAGTTTATTTTAAAATATTCATAAAGTACCTACTATTTTCTAGATCATAGGGATATCAGTGAACAAAATAGCTGTCAGTCTAGTAGGAGGAGGGAAGATGACAGGAGAAAGACAGTAAATGGTAACATAGCAAATAATTAAAATTACAGAATGCTAGAAAATTGTATAAAGTAGGGCAAGGGGAATCCTGCAGTTGAGGGAGCTGCAATTTTAAAGAGGGTGGCCAATGTAGGTCTCACTAAGAAGGTAGAGGATGCAAAGAACTTGAAATGTGGCAAGCCAGAGGAAAAAAGTTCTAGGTAGAGGGAACCAGTATACCAGGGGTGGACACATGCCTGGCAGGTTGGGACAGCAGCCAGGAGGCCAGTGTGGCTGGAATCGGGTGAATGAAGGGACAAATGCTAGGAGACAAAGTCATAAGGCAATGGGAATGTGGTGGGGCAGAGGTGAAGAGAGATCACATTGGTCTGGATGTCACTGTGAGGACTTTAGATGAAATAAGGAGCCCTTGAAAGGTTCTGAGCAGAGGAAAGATGGGACTGGACTTACATGTTAACAGGCTTCCTGTGGGGAGGCACTGGGAGAGACAGAAAGCAATTAAGAAGAAACTGCAACAATCCAGAAGAGAGATGATAGTGACAATTAGAATGGTGGACCAATACCAGGTCAAACTAGGAGGATTTGCATGTTGGTTGAAGGATATTTTAACTAAAGAACAGTCAACACTTAAGCTAAGCAGGTACTTTAACATGGTGGTTGCACTGTTGGACTCATGGTATGTAGGAATCAGGGTCAATCTGACCAAGCAGTCCTATCCTTAAAGTACAACCTCAAAGAGAAATGGGGAAATGATATAAAGTTGGCATGTAACTTTAAAAAGAATGTACAATCCAGGACTAGGTGTTGCTGAGACAAAGAAACTGACAAGGCATAATTTCAGTTCAGTGACTGAGAGAATTTTTCAAAAGTCCTTTATGAAATTACAAAGTATATCTTAATTTTTAGTATAATCTCTATGGGCATCTAGTTTCTTAAGAAAGTAAGGTCCCTTTTACAGTATGGGTGAGTGGGACCCTTGAGAAGGGCCTCTTCTCTAAGTGGAAGGCTCCTAAGGAGGAACCACAGTAATCACAGCCAAGCTCAACCTGGCAATACCTCCAGGTGCACAGGAAAATTACACTGGCCTCGTAGAAAGAGGAGAAAAGACAGATGTTCACCTGCAACCGAATGACACAATTATATATCAGATCTCTCTTGTGTAGAGGTCTACAACTGGAAAGAAGGAACCAAAATTATTAATGTTTCACATGAATAAAATAATAAATTGTTTATTCTTTACTTCCCCTCACTTTGCCCCAGGCATTGAGTGGTGATTATTCTTTCTTGTCTCTAGGGCCCTCCTGGGCCCCAGGAATAACACAAGATAGAGGAAACATAAAAACAGCCTTAGATATTAGGTCCATGGTTGTTTTCTTTGTTTTGTTTTGTTTTGTTTTGTTTTGTTTTGTTTTGTTTTGTTTTTAATGCTGAAAGGGCAGAGAGAGGAAGAAAGAAAAGCCACAGAGGTCAGAAAGTAATAAGGAGAGAATAACAGTAGTCCTGAATCTCCTTTCAAAATGGGAAAAATATTACTATTGTTCACAAACTGGAGAACTTGTTATGTTCTTTAGGATATACAAGAAAAGATTACTTTTTTAATTACTTTGGTTGCTAGAAGTATTTCATTGACTGTGACTGAATCAACACAATGATTTGGTCAAAGATGAACAGGTAATTAAGTCAAACCAATTACAGTGCTTCCCAGAACCATCCAATGCACCTAATTTATTCTGTTGAGGTTGCAAAAATGGAGGATGTGATTCTGGTTCTGCTGATGGCCCCAACTTCTTATAGGAGATAGCCAAAAAAGGAACAAAAGACCAAGAGGTTAAAGGGTAAAATGAAAGAAAAGCAATGATGATGAGGTTTCAGTCCCAGAATCCAGCTAAGCCTAAAGTCAATATAACCTTAAAATTCTCAATAGTACAAATCACTAAATCCCATTTTTTGTCTAAACTAATTTGAAATGGGTTCTAGCTACTTGCTAGCACAAGAATGCTAACTGAGGGACGCCTTGGTGGCTCAGCGGTTGAGCATCTGCCTTCAGCTCAGGGCATGATCCCAGTGTCCTGGGATTGAGTCCCACATCCAATTCGCTGCATGGAGCCTGCTTCTCTCTCTGTCTCTGCCTCCCTCTCTCTCTCTCTCTCTCATGAATAAATAAAATCTTTTTTAAAAAAAGAATGCTAACTGATATAAACTGCAGTCCATTAAACTTACCAACCCTTCTTTAAAATCCTTAAGCTTAATTCAATAATCTCTGATTCAGAGGTTATGCTCTCAAGGTCAATATATCCAATTCCATACCTTCTCAGTTCATAAAAAAGACAACAGATTATAATAAAAAGAAACCTAGATGAGGACAAAGGGACTTTGGGTCCTAGTCCCAGTCTTCCCATGATAGATACCTACTGATTTGTTCTGATCAAGCCACATTAACCTATTTGTGCTTCAGTTTCCTCATCTGAAAAATAGGGGCTTGTAAGGACCCTGTCTACCTCTGATACACTGCTTTTACCCTAAAAATAGTCAGGTAGCTAAGTACAAAAAAAGAATTCTCCCTGTCACCAAAGCAACCCTTCTGATTTTTAACTATACCAAAAACCTTACCTAAATAAAGTATAATTAATTGAAGAAAATTAAACACATGCTAAAAAAAAAAAAAAAAGCCATTGTCCAAACTTCTCATTCTAACAAAGGGAGAAACTTGAGATGTGATCCCACCCAGAGAGGAAAACTTAAATTAGTAAAAAGTTATTCCTTCTAAGATGGCAACTGGTGAATTTTTTCAAACTTTCAAGGATAAAATAATTTCCATATTAAATAAACTACTCAAGAATATAGGGGAAAAAAACATTAATTTATACTACCAAAGACCCCACTAATTTATACTAATTTATAGATTCTGATTTTAAAACCATGCTAGTAATGTGTGTGTATAAAATCTTCCTTGGTAGAATAGATACAAAAGTCCTAAATAAAACTAGCATATGGAGTTTAAAATACTTTAAAAATCAAATAGGCTTTCATCTGGCTCTTTCACCATAACAACTTTTGTTAATAAGAATACCATAAAGTAGAAAAAAGACAACTAACTCTTTAATTGATTTTATGTCACCATTTAATAAAATGTAACTTTCATTCCCATCACATTTTTTAAAGGAAATAAAAGCTCTCAACCTTAGGAAATACAAAGCATAGCAAAGAATCCATGTTGCCATTACTGCAGAAACTCTAGTCTTTCCTATAGAAAATAGAAACAAAAGAAATTAAAATTGTTTTGAAGTTTGACTATTGCATAAGGATGACAAAGTTTTTCAAGAATTGATACTGACAACAAAAGGGATAAGATATTATTATTCGCCTTAACATTATATGAAAACTGAAATGACCAAAAGTTTTTCATAATTCTCACAGTAAAACAATAAGTGATCTGAACACAAATCTGTGTATACACATACATATGTACTTCATACGAGCATATATTGCATAATAATGTCACAAAAGATAAAACACATTGGAATAAACTTAATAAGGGTTATAAAAACCACTAGAAGTGGGGAAAGATTTGACAGAATACATTATTTACTTAATTTAATTATTTACTTTGATTCTCACCAAGTTAATTTGCAAATAAGTACACTTACATGTAGATTTTTAGATGATTCTTCTTAGAAATAAAAACAGTTCTAGAAATAAATTGGGAAGAAATCAGATAAACATATCAAATATCATTCTGAAAAAGTATGGATTAAGGAGAACACAGTCTCCCTCCTCATCTACAACACAAAGTTGGGAAGGTTGATGCAAGTTACAGCAGTAATCATCAGGTTGACAGGAGAAAGGATCAGGACAACCAATTATATATAGGACATAAGATGAAGATGGCATTAAAAATAATGAGGACAGACTATTAAATAAACTGCATTAGTATACATCAAATGAAAAGATCTAACTTAGATTTATACTTTGCAAGACATATTAAAAGAGACTGTATAGATAGACTCTACAGAGCAAGTTTTTTTTCAAATAAAGGCAAACTGGCTTCATAATTATACTTTCTGCACCTAATGGGATATGATGCAGTAGTGAAACGCATGAGGTCAACGATCTTTTTTGGGGGTGGAATGAGTCCTTGGACATATCACTAACTGAAGTACATGAAGGTACACAACTACTAACATAAGACACTTCAAACTTTGATGTTTAAATTATTTTGACCTTATACATAGAGGCTGCTTTCAATCAATTTACATGTGCATGTAAAATGCCATAAAAATCATTATATTCTTTGATCCAGCAATCCAAATGTTCAAAGACATTCACATTGAAATATTATTGTGGTAACAATAATCACTGAAACAGTATCAGTGAAAAATTTTAAAAGCAATTGCAATGACCAAAAGTGGGAGTATGGCTGGGGAAATCACAGCATCTAATGTGATTATGAATAAAAATCAGCAGGCTTATCATCACATAGGCACACTTTTAATGACATTATATTAAATTTCTCTTAAAAAACTAAATTTTTGGTACATTATAAAAGCAATTATGCCAAATGTAATGTGAACACAGCATAACAAAGATGAGAAAGGAATATGGGAGCCATTTTTTAAATTCTGTCATAATGTTAAAATTGTGATTGATTTAAACATTAATAATATCATCACAGCATATTAATAAGACATTAAAAGTGTGAGGAAAAAAGATTTCTGGAAAGTGGCCTGTAGGCAGTATTAAAATGCAGAAGCATTTTTCAAAAATTTCCCGAGAATAATGTGACATATCAAGTATAGGCTTATTTGATTCTACAAATCTAAATGAATAATCAGAGATTCATCCAGAATGAAAGGCTATGGGAAAAGCCTTTGAATTCTCATCTGCCAAAGTGACCTCTAGAGTCGGATACAAGTCTGCTCTTGTTAGGATCCCCACCTGTTTGTGTGGAATAGCTCTGTACCTTTGGATTACTGAACTGATCTTTAACCATCAGATGCTTTCACATGGGCAGTGGTGGGGGAGCCCACAGCCTTAGAAGCATACAAGGACTCCAGTGCTCTCTCCAGTTGAGGGCACATGGTCTCTACAACTCCATTACAGATGGAGCATAACACATCACACCTTTAAATTATGAGAAAAATCAGCCAAGTGAAGGTAGACATGTGCCATTCTCACACAACTTATAAAATGTCCAACAAAGAAATATAGGTGCTGCATTTGAAAAATATTTTTACAGGAAAAATTTATTTTTCTGCCATGAAGCACAACCCAGAGCCCATAAAAGGAACGTGGCCCTGAGGGTCAGTCCTCTTTGAACATGTCCTTGGGGCTCTGTCCTAACTGGAATCCTGTGTTTCAGTCTCAGTGTCTAAAAGAGATTCACTATCAACCAAGACCAGTAGGTGGTTATGACAAAAACAAGAAGACAAGCAATCAGCTCATTCTCTCCCTCCCTTACTCCTTCTCTTTCAATAACTCCAAGAGTGTACCCTCTTCTGGTTTTGGAATTGATAATGTCTGAAAGCACTAGAGGGCAAAATCTGCCAAATAAGGGAGAATCAAAGAAACAGAAGCTGGTTCAGAAAGAGAACTAGCACAGCTCACAGAGCTGACCCCTTTCGGCATCACCCACCCAAGAAGAGTTAGTAAGTCAGCCATACTCATCATTAAACCATCTAAACCAAGAAGAAAATGAAGATGATGGTCTAAAATCTATTCATCGGATTTCAAGACAAAGATGGTTTTACCTAACTTTACAACAGCCAGTATCCACTCAACCATGTCACAGTTCCACAAGAAAGGCCAAATGGCTCATTACAAGAAAAGTTCCAAAGACTGTTACTTAATGTTTAGCAGCGGTTGCTTGGCTTGGCCACTGCAACAAATATTGCTGAACTGTTTAACTTATGAGAGACATTTAAAAGCTAAAAAGCCCAAATTCTAAATATGTAATTCATAAAACAGCATATTTTCTTTAATTCATTTTCTCAAAGTTTACAATATCTGTACTAATTCTCTGTAACTAGATATGTTCTGGATACATTCTCAGAGAATCTGTGCAGAATAAAAATTTGAAACATCTTAAAACTAACTAAAAACATCTTTCCAGTATGCTGCAAGGCAAATGCTTTTTAGATGTTTTGCATTTTTATGCTAAACAGTGCAGCTGCAATTGATAAAAAGCAATCAAGCTAATTTAAGTCAATCAACTCCAGGAGGTTCTCATCACTTGGATAAAAATGCTCTCTCACTCCTTAGAAAATAAATAAAGATTTAACAGAATGAATGTATTTTCTTGACTCTGTTTTCTTGCCATTCCAAAGGCAGCATATAACCAAGAAATCATGTTAAGCAATTTCTGTCACTAGTTTAAAGCATAATGCAAACTTTTAAGTCTCGTTTAATTAAGCAATCCTGGGCAATAGCGTATTAGCAGAGAGTAACAAACCTTGAGTGATAGAATAACACACACACACACACACACACACACACACGAAAGGTACAAAACTGCTGTTGGGCTATCAATTCTCTGTAGTCTCTAAAGAGAGTATCACATTAAACAATTTAGTTCTGGCTGGTTGTCATTATTAAAAGATGATCCTGGAGTTTTAAATCACAATTTAAATATGTAAGTTCAGGGATAAACTGGAAAGCAGAGTTCATGCATTTAACTAACTTCATACATTATGAGAAAACCAGTAGGGATGCTCACAAAGTACTTTACCATGATAAAGATAGCACATGTTTAAGATTCAGAATGGGGAGAGGAGGAGAGAGTCTAAATTTCCCATTTCCACTAGCAGCTCAACACCACACTCCTCCGACTGCAAAATTCTAAGATGCCTGCAAATGTAACCCAATAAATAAATCTGAAACAGTATCTGATACAGATCTATCATCAGAGATATTTGCTACCTGGAAAGGAAAAATAGACCAAAGTCACTTGGTCTTTCAGGGAAGTAGTACCCAAAAGCCTACATGAAAAAAATCAAGAAAAGCTTCTCTGCCTCTTGCTGGTATAAAACCCTGGGAAGTTATTGGGCAATCCCACATATGTATTTTTCCATCTGACGGGGGGAGCGGTGCTAATAACTGTTTTGAAAATTAAGCAGCTTGATGGGGCCCAACATACAAACTCTAGTTCACAGGAGACACCAGCTGCTGTACCAAAGCCTCATGTGAACACTAGTTTTCTTCCTTAGTTTCTTGAATTACATGAATAGGGGTGCATTAAGTTAAAGGCAATGGTGATTAAAGAAATGAGGTTGGAAACATTACTCTGTAAGCTCCTATGAAATTAATTGTGCTATTAATACTGAAAAGATGAATCTGGTGTTTTTTATGGTGCTTCCCTTATGCCCATGAAGATGCCTCATCCCTGGTACTAAGCAAGCAGATAAGAATAGCTCTCTGCAATGGAATGCCCATATTCTGAGACCACACTTTTCGGTGGGGGAGGGGGGGTCTGTGTGCTGTGTGTCTGTTCTCTTTAGGAATATCACAGTGTTGTGCCCAAGATTGCGAATCCGAGAAACCACCAAGGAGCCGACACCGATGCAAGTGCACGAGGGTTTATTAGCAAGCTCGAGCTTGGGTCCAAGTATACCTGACACAGCGGAGCAGGGACTTGGACCCAAGCTCGAGCTTGCTAATAAACCCTCGTGCACTTGCATCGGTGTCGGCTCCTTGGTGGTTTCTCGGATTCGCAATCTTGGGCACAATATTTGGGGGCTCGTCTGGGGTCTGAGAGACCTCCAGGACCCTATCCGGAGGGTTTCACGCGTAGTGAGTGCACTCATCTTTTTCCACCTTTTGCGCACATATTCTCTGAGAGCTCTAACCTGTAGGAATTCCAATCTGTATTAGGTCAGCATTGGCTTAGGCGGACGCGCTGGCGGGCCATCTACCCGGGGTCTTGAGGAGACATCCCTTGCCCCTGCCTGGAGGATGGGTCCTCATCTGTAAGGAGGACGGGGGTCCTCGTCTGTAAGGAGAGCCAGCTGCCAGCCCTTCGGATTACTTTCTGTCTTGTCTCTGCAGCCGCACTGGAACGTTTGTCTGTTACTGTGTTCTTGTTACCTGTTTGCCCGCTGGTCTGTGTTACCGTGTTCTTGTTAATTGCGCGCTGGTCTGTGTTACTGTGTTCTTGTTACTGTGCGTTTGACTGTATTATTTCTTAACTGTCATAACTGTCTGTGCCTTGGTGTGGACAGGGGACATAATGGGGCAGACGCAAACCACACCCTTGTCTCTTATGCTCTCCCATTTCTCGGATGTTAGGGAAAGAGCTCGTATTCTGAGCATAGACATACGGAAAGAGAGATTCCAAATTTATTGCATATCAGAATGGCCAACCTTTGGCGTGGGATGGCCCCGAGAAGGAACTCTTTCACCTACCTATTATCTCACAGGTTATGGCCGTGATCTTCAGGGACAAACCGGACGGCCATCCTGACCAGGTGCCCTACATCCTGGTCTGGCAGGACATGATCGAGAATTCCCCTCCTTGGCTAAAACCATTTTTACTCCCCAAAGCGCACAACTCGGCTGAAGGTAAGGAAAGACTCTGGGTCCACCGTGAGACTCTAGGGGCAGGTCTCCAGGCTGCCGAGCGCAAGCCTACCAATCTGGCCGAGGTATGGTTATGTAAGACAGGGTAACGACAAGAGTCCCACAGTATTCTTAGAATATTAGGAGAGAAGAGCTTGCAGGACTTATAGTAGCAGAAAGAGTCTATAATAATAAAGTCCAGAAGAGCAACAAACCAAACTAAGTGACCGGCAGACCTGAAACCTAGCCAGGATCCTGCTGGCGACAACCATGGACGAACTACAGGAAAGACAGAGGCACCTCAAGAAGCTGGCTTCAGGGACAGGTAAGGAGAATGGCCCTGGTCCCCGTCGGGAGCGCCGTAAGCTGAACAAAAACCAATGTGCTTACTACAAAGAAGAGGGCCACTGAGTGAGACTGTCTTAACAAAAGACCTAAGGCCCCTGCCAAGATCTTGGAGATGGAGGACCTGGACGACTAGGGGAGCCGGGGTTCAGCAACCCTCCCCGAGCCCAGGTTAACTCTCAGAGTGGAGGGGCAACCTGTTGAATTCCTAATGGACACTGGGGCACAACATTTGATTTTATTACAACCCCAAGGGAAATTGGCAAACAAGACTTCATGGGTGCAAGGGGCCATGGGCACCAAACAGTACTCATGGACTACCCGAAGAACTATGGATCTCAGCATGGGCTGGGTATCCCATTCCTTCATGGTCAGGTCAGGATTTGCTCACCAAGATGGGGGCACAAATTTGTTTCCACCCCGAAGAGGCAAAAATCCTAAACAAGGAGGGGCACCCTATTCAGGTGCTTCTCCTGAGTTTAGAAGAGGGATATTGTCTCCACCAAATGCCCTCAGCCCCAATGACTGACATTGACAGTTGGCTGCGGGAATTTCCCCAAGCGTGGGCAGAAACTGAGGGAATTGGGCTGGCCCGGCACCGACCGGCCAAATACATAGAACTAAAGCTGGGGGCAGACCCTGTCAGGGTCCGCCAATACCCTATGCCTCTCATAGCATGTAGGGGAATCACACCC
This sequence comes from Canis lupus baileyi, assembly GCF_048164855.1. Lineage (NCBI taxonomy): Eukaryota > Metazoa > Chordata > Mammalia > Carnivora > Canidae > Canis > Canis lupus. The sequence continues at coordinate 35,769,960 of NC_132856.1, read as the reverse complement.
CACATACGGCGACTACTGGACTCGGGCATATTGAGGCCTTGCCAATCGGCATGGAACACTCCCTTGCTGCCGGTTTGGAAACCACACTCTTAATGATTACTTGGGTGAGTTCCGTTCCGAGCACCCTCATTTGATATCCTGTTGGCGGTGGAGGAACAGGACACATGCCTGCGAAGCACCAGGGACTTGCTGCAAACCATAGCGGCTCTTGGATACCGGGCCTCAGCTAAAAAAGCCCAGATCTGCAGAGCAAAGGACAGCACAGACCGTGACCAAGAAACTGCTGGAAGACATCTCACCGAGGTATGGTTTTCCTGTTAAGATTGGATCAGACAACGGCCCAGGATTCGTCTCTAAGGTAACACAGGGAGTGGCACTAGTACTTGGGGCAGATTGGAAATTACATTGTGCATATAGGCCCCAGAGCTCAGGACAGGTAGAGAGGATGAACAGAACATTAAAGGAGACCTTAACTAAATTAGCCCTGGAGACTGGCGGGGACTGGGTGACTCTCCTCCCCTTCGCCCTATATAGGGTGAGGAACTCCCCATATAAGATGAGACTGACTCCCTACGAGGCCATATTCGGTATTCCTCCACCTATTACCTCCAATTTAGCAGCAGGTCTCCAAGGTGAACAGCCTCTGGCATGTTGGAACATGGAGAAGGGTTCCACGTGAACAGCAGTTGAACATGGGCCAGTCGGTCCTGAGAGATGGGCGAGCGCCATTCCGAAGGTACAGGCGTTGGCCTCCTTGCCCTCAGCTGATCGGAAGAGAGTCGGGTTCAGATCCCCGAATCTGGAGTGGCGGAGATGGGCGCCGAGGCGTCCAGTGCGGTAGCGCAACCGATCCTGGAGAAGCCAGCAGGAGCCCTGGGGAGAGTTCTCTTTCCTTTGTGAAGGGCAGGGCGCCCTGGAATGGGCTTGCCCCGAGAGAGGGGCCCATGCCTTGGAAAGCGTCGCGGTTCCAGCGGCGTCCGGTGAGCTCTCGCTGGCCCTTGAAAATCTGGGGGAGAGGGTGTAAATCTCCCACCGGGCGGTACCCATATCCAAACCTGAGGTGCTTGCTGAGTTTGATCACCAACTCCTTTTCTCCCTCCAAATGTTACAACGAACCCACGAGCAGGTGTGGCCTAAGCTGAGGGCCCTCTACGAGACTGGGCCACCCCCGGGCCCCCATAGATACCGGCCAGGTGACTGGGTGTACGTGCAGATACACCAACACCAGACACTTCAACCTTGCTGGAAGGGACCCTACACAGTGATCCTGACCACTCCCACCGCTCTCAAGGTCACGGGATTACTCCCTGGGTCCACTACACCCGTGCTGGGCCAGCTGCAAGGATTTTGTTAAGACTGCGCCATTCTCACTTACCCCACTAATGTTGCTTCCCCGTTAGCCATTTAAAAATGTGCACCCAATTCAGCCTTGCTTTTAAAGTCTTTTAAGGGTTAAAAAGATGGGAGCATCTTAACTGTAGAGAGGCTTTTGCAAGCAAGGGGGGTGGTTTATGTGCTGCCCCAAATGAGGAGTGTTACTTCTTTACTGATCACTCAGGAATAGTCCGGGAATCGATGTCAAAAGTCAGAAAAGGTTTGGCTAGACGTAAACGGGAACGAAAACAGCAACAAGGTTGGTTTGAATCCTGGTTTAATCATTTCCCCTGGCTCACTCTGAGAGCAACCTGGACCCATGATTGGGTTCTTCCTTAGGTTCCTCTGAGAGGGGGAAATGCGGAGGCCGAGAAAAATTAAAGCCATCCCACCTCAAGTTTAGCATTAGCACAAGTACAGCCATCTTAGGTCCCTGTGAATAAGAGCTGAACTTTAAGGGGAAAAACTGCAGAATGTCCTCAATGTCCTGGGCAGGTAATCCCATATCAGAAAGACAACAGAGCCCAAGCCCGTGGTAGAAAGTCCCATCTTAGAATTCTTCCATCCCTTCTGGAAATCCCCTAGACCAGCCTATAAAAAACCCAGCTGTAACCCACTTCGGGGTCCAAGTCCCTGCTCTGCTGTGTCGGGTATACTTGGACCCAAGCTCGAGCTTGCTAATAAACCCTTGTTCGCTTGCATCGGTGTCGGCTCCTTGGTGGTTTCTCAGATTCGCAATCTTGGGCACAACAGCAGTTTCTTTAAACTCCTAAAGGACACAATTTTCTTACATCTTCAAGGACATAAGTCTCTTAATTATACCTTTTTACTTTCTGTATTCCGATGTTTTGACACTTGTGGCCTTGATGACCCCAAGAGACTACCCCTCTCAGGGCAAGCCAATTCCTATGAATAGTAAAAGACTCAACCTACAATTGTGCCTTTCATGTGCAAACCAACCAGTCTAGAGCCAGTAATCCTACCCCACCTCTTTCATCAGGTTCTCAAGCTCAGCACCATTGTTCCTCTGCTCCAATTACTCCAGGCAAGGTACTAGATAATTAGGGACAGTCCCTATGCCCCAGGCACCTCTGAAATTATTCAGATTAGCAATCCTAAACCTGTTTACCCTGCCTCATCCACTTCTTCCATGGAAGCCATGATAAAGCTTCTTGCCCATGTTTTCCCCTCATTCCTTCCATCTCCTGACCAACTCTGGTGCTTCCTTGTGTGGCCCCAATGGCATAGCATGGCTCCTCCTTTTGGGAACTGTAACCAACTCTCTCTCGAATGGCAATTGTCTCCTGATCTGTTGGCCTCACCAGACCTAAATAAAAATAAAATCTACATTTTAAAACAATTAAAAAAGCCATGTTTCAGTCTATTTTACCCTCACCTAAGCAATTATGGCCCAGAAGCCTGGCTTCAGGAACATTTATAGTCATGGGGGGTAGTGAGGTAATACGGTTTCCTGCCATATTGTAAGGGCGATTATATCTCTGGTATTGAAGTTGGAAGGGATAAAATTGTTCTGCTTCCTGTGATGTCAAGGCAAACTTTAAAATCTGCTTTCAGGAAAAGATCACGTTGCAGCCTCTAGGAATGGCAGGCATCCACAGAAGAACAGTTGCACATTCACTGGGATGACACCACATACTTACAGTCATGTGTTCCAGAAATATTTGATTCAATATTCATAAAATCAGACTGTCCACATCTTTCTGTTTGCCCTCCCCTTTCTAGTCACACAACACCATGAAGAATTCCCTGAACACACTTTTTTTCTTGTCTCTGTATGTTTGCTCACACTGTTCCCTCTGCCTGGAATGCCATTCCTTCTGCCAGCCATTTTTGTCTACCAGGATTCTCTTATTCTTCAGTTTTAGTTTGCCTCTGTGATGGAACTTCTCCACATGCCCCTCAGACTAGAGGAATTGATTTTTATCCTCCTCTCTGACATCTCTTTCATGTTGCCTTGTTTGTTCCTTCTTGGGGGACCATGTTTATCACTATCATAGAGATACCTAGTGATAGTTAAGACTTTATTGAGTGTACTATGTGTGATGGGTAATGCACTAAATGTTTTACTGCACTGATCACTTAGCGTACTGCTTATGTTAACCTTTTGAGACTGGTATTTCTCTCTGGCTCTCTGTCTGAGAAAACTAAGGTTCTGGGAAGTTTAGGCGAATTACCCATGACCAGAATACTTATTTGTCAAGCAATGGAGCCTGGATTGGAATCTAGGTTCCTCAGAGCCTGTGCTCTTAATAGGTGGTACTGCCTCTTCCTGGGCTATACTCTGCCTAAGGATGGTAATATTGCCTCAGGCATTTGCAAATACCATACACTCTGCTCAGTGTTTACTCACAGTGAATAATGGGTGCTTAATGTCTGTTAAATAATTCTAATTATGCTTAAGAATTATAAATTGCAACTGCTCATCCATTATGCTTTGTCACTTAATGCAGTAATGGGCCATTTCCTGGATTCTTTATGTCAACGTGAAATCATATAACCCTCAGACAGAAGACCTCCATTCCATTAACATAGCTGCTAAATCAAAGACAACTGGTCCAAAAGACATTTTCTTCCTTAGTTGATATTCTCAACAGTCATGAGATGCACCTGTGGAAAGCTCAGCCCAGGGGGTATGCTCCTGCACTTCACACCCACTTTATCCCTCCCTAGAGAGTGATCTTGGGCCAGACTCAGTTTCTGCATCTGTAAATCAGAATAAGAAAAGAAACCCCCTTTAGAGGTGCTATGAAAATGGCATGAAGCCTCACACATTTAAAGTGCTAGTAAGCTATTCAAAAGGAAGGAGGATAAAGAGAATGATAACTGCTGCTAAGTACACAGGATAAACCACACTAAATGAGTGCTTGTTCTATCTAAGGGCTTCATCCTAGTGTATACTTCATTGTCATTTTAGCATCCAACGAGCAATCCCAATGTTTAACCCAAGCTGGAGAAAGGACAGGTCACCGTGGCAATGGGAACCAGCTTCTCTAAGACAGGGGATTCGAGATAAGCAGATTTCAGACAGTGAGAAGCAAAAAGGAAGACTACTCTGAGCACAGGAAATACGATAAGGAAGGTGTCCCAGGGACAGGGAATGGGCCTGGCCACAGGAGTCACTGAAACAGTCATTTTACCCATTCTACCTGGATTACCCATAGGACACGGGGTAACATAGTGATGAAGAGAATGTTCAAGGGCTCTGGGGTTAGACAGGCTGGAGCTAGAATCCAAGCTCTGCCACTTCATAATATGGGGCTCAGAACAAATAACTTTTTACCATTCTAGGGTTCAGCTTCCCTTTCTGTCAGATGGGATGGTTTTGTATGGACCTATTACTTACATGAGCACCATGCCTGGGTATGGAGTAAATGTTCAGTCAACTGTAGTGTTTGTTAATTATATAAACAGGGATCTATAAAATAGGGATACTTCTATTTAAGAGAACCATTTTAAAGGTTCAAGGAGATGATACACAAAGCTCCCAGACAGTGCCTAAAACACCGCAGGTGAGCAGTAAATGCTAAGCATTATTGTTAGTAGTGAGCAGTAATAATATTCATATAATATGCATAAGGCTCAGCATTAAGAGCAGAGGTTTCTGAGAACAAAAATAAAGAAGATAATGTTAAGAATAATAATAAATAGTGTTGCCCACACACTACTGCAGAATAATAACAAATAGCAGCAGCATATTACATGCCAGGTACCATGCTAGGTCTTTTCCACACACTAATTTGTTCCTTTACACAGCCCCTGCATAGGTAGTGTAACTTCTAGTTTTCCCTGAGGAAGTTCCTACCAATATTCTTAAGCAGGAATTGGCAAACTTGGGAGTAAAGGGCCAGGTACTAAATATTTTTGGCTTTGCAGGCTGTGTAGTCTCTTTTACAACTAATCAATTCTACCACTGTATTATAAAAAATGGGCCATAAACAATACATAAATGAGTGGGCATGGCTGTGTTCCAATAAAATTTATTTACAAAATCTGAAACTAATGTAATGTGTGTAAACTGTATTCCAATAAAAAAAAAAAAAAACTGGCAGCAACAAGATCTGGCTGGTGCATCATGGTTTGTTGACCTCTGCTTTAAGCCTCTGAGATTTTTGAGGTTGTTATGGCAGCATAACCTGGACTATACTATCTTATATAATCACTACTACACTTGACAAAGGGAATCCTGCTAGAGAGCGGCAGAGAAGTAATGACACTTTTATGTTTCTTTGTTGTTGTTGTTTTTTAAAGATTTTATTTATTTATTCATGAGAGACACAGAGAAAGAGAGGCAGAGACAGGCAGAGGGAGAAACGGGCTCCATGCAAGGACCCGATGTGGGACTCGATCCCGGGACTCTGGAACCATGCCCTGAGGACAAGGCAGACACACTCAACTGCTGAGTCACCTAGGCATCCCACCGTATGTTTGTTTCATGTTTCTTTGAAAGAACATTTGTTAAAACGGAACCATGTAGAGCTGAGTTCAGATTCTTATTTAATATGGTTGAAGAACATCAGTGTGATTTTAATGCTTTGGGAAGAAGAAAAAGATTTTAATGCCACTGGACCTTCAGCCAGAAATGCTATTCCAACCCCTTCTCATTTGGTTTACTCCAACTCATCTTTCAGATTTTTTTTTTTAAGATTTTATTTATTTATTCATAGAGACACAGAGAGAGAGAGAGGCAGAGACACAGGCAGAGGGAGAAGCAGGCTCCATGCAGAGAGCCTGACGTGGGACTCGATCCAGGGTCTCCAGGATCGTGCCCTGGGCTGTAGGCAGCGCTAAACCACTGTACCACCAGGGCTGCCCATCTTTCAGATTTCATATCAAGCATCTCTTCCTCCAGGAAGCCCAGCCCAGAGCCCGCTTAGGCTTTGGCAGAGCACTTAAGCTCCTTTTCTCATTCTAACTGTATTACTGAAATTACTTGATTAATATCTTTCTCTTCCACTGCTTAGTGAGCAGCAGGAATGCCAGAGCCATGTCTGGTTTTGTTGACCATGGCATCCCCAATCCTTAAACCAGTGTCTGGTATATAATTGGTAGTCAATAAATATTTGTTGTGCCATAAAGCAATAAAGTAAATCATTAATAGTCGCCTTTTACTGGTGATTCACATAGCTGCAATGACTCATCCAAGATGACAAAAATTATTACATGATATACCTATAATTAAGCCCAGATTCAGCTGATACTCAAGCTTTGACCTTAAGCAGAACACCCCACTACCTCCCAGGGATCTTGGAATAACATACCTGGGAAATAAAAGTACCAAAGAAAAGATCACCTTGGCCAAAAGGCAGGAAAATATGGAGGGAATTGAGTGACTACCTTCAAAATAAGGAAGTTCAAATTTTTTCTTTGGTTTACTAAGAGATTCCAAGTGATGTCTAACAAATAGGTGTCTTTTGTTTGCCTACACACTATTGCAAAATAATTTTTTAATTAGTTGTCAGCATTACAAAGAGAAAAATTCCACCCAAAAGTCTGGATTTCCTGCTTCTCTTAAAGTCAGAGATCTGGCAAATCTGGACCCCTAATTCCTAAGGGCAAGAATTAACTTTAGATTGAGCCTCTGCTCTCCAGTTACAGCAGTCTCCACTCAGCCAGCTTCTCCAAATTACAAAACCTACCTGGACTCTGTCACATTGGGAACCCCTGGGTTATATGGAGACTCAACAGAGGTGATTTAGGGGAGGAGGGCTACAAGCTAAGTAGAAAGACAAGAAAAAGTGATTATTTAGTTTCCTTTTGAAAGGATATCAAAAGGCAAGAAGGAAGGAATGGAGAGGAGAGTGGTGAGCGAGAGGGAAAGAGAGAAATTGTAGTGGTGAAATTAGAAGCCAAAATAGAAATACTGAGAAGATGGGTGAAACATTTTCACCTTAGTCATAATATTGTAACTGTCTAAACACAGGACTGGGGCAGGAAGAGAAATCAGCTTCTAGATCATACAGCAGTGATGGAGGGAGCATCCACAATGGTTCCTGCCAGAATGATCTGATTTAGTATTATATGATACAAGGAGTTGTGAATACCTAAAAGAATTATCCAGACACAAAATTCTAGCAGCTATTTCATTCAAACCCTCCACATCTGGGAGCTATGTTTTAAGCGTGGGATTCAGCAAATTACTCTGTAAAAAGGTGTCTACTATTTTGCTTACCAGGCCCTCTGATGACCTTGGAGTTAACCTAAGACCTTCAGGACATAAAGGTCTATTTTATAGTCAAGGTTGGCCAATGAAATTAACAATCATGATACTTTATACATATCATAAGGAAGAAGAGCTATTTCAGTTCCAGAAAGCAAAAGGACTGATAAATCCAAAAACAGAGGGCGGGGGGGGGGGGGGGGGGGGATGACCCCAGAATCACACAGCTGAAAGAGCAGTGAATAGATCAGCCTGAGGTTAAAATGCTATACTACTTTTTAGTGGTAGGTCTTAGGAACATTTACTTTACTTCTCTGTGCCTCAGTCTTCTCAACTGTAAAATGGGGATAGCACTATCTGTTGTACAGGATTGCTATAACCATGTACTATACTAAGACTAAGTTGCAAAGTCTGTAGCACACACAGGTTGCTCCTTCTCCAGCCCCCTGATCTCCCAGAAACAGACATAGGAACATCAACCGTTTGCAACATCTTACTGTCTTTACTTTTAAGAGTACTAGTAAAATATACAGCTATGATATAAGAACAATTAGAACACTATCTTTCAGCAAGTACAATGTCTTTCCATAAAACAAAAGTGTACTCCTTCAAAGAAATCACGACTTCCTGGGTGTCGGGGTGGCTTTGTTAGTTAAGCATCAGACTCTTGATTACAGCTTGGGTTGTGGTCTGAGTCCTGAGATCAAGCCCTGCATCAGGCTCCACACTGGGCATGGGAGCCTGCTTAAGATTCTCTCTCTCCTTCTGTTCCTCCCTCCCCACTCATGCATTCTCACTCTTGCTTGCTGTCTCTCACTCTCTCTCTCAAAACAAAAACAAAATGAGAGAAAGAAAGAAATCCTGGCTTCTATGAACCTGTCTATAGAAAGCATACAAATTATGACTGCCCTAAAGACTTAAGTTACTTCATGTTTTTAGATTAATTTTCAAAAACTGAATGCTCCAACTTTTATAGATCAAACATCCAGGCATGCAATGCAGTTAAATATTTTTCCTTCTTAAAAAATAGTTTTTACTTCTTAAGGCTGACTTTGAAGATAACTGTTTATCATTTGCATGTTTAATTAAAACTCTTAAATTTGATTCAGATAGTCTCATTAAACTTGTCTCTTTGGAAGATTATTTTAGCAAAGTTAATATTTTCTTTTACTAGGTGTTAATATAAACAGGGTAGTTTACTTCCAGCTTTCCTTGAGGAGACTGCAACATTGGAGTCTCACCCTGCCACCCCACCCCCGTTCTAATTCCTCCCTGCAGCAACAGAATATGAGGTAAATTGCTGCCACATGTGCCTGGCTTGCAACCCACACAAGCTCTGCCTGCAACTCAGCACAGTCCAGGGCCAAGGTGCACTGCACAGCCCTAATGGCAAAGGACTTCATCCAGTCTACTTTGTTTTTGCCCAAATGGTGAAAGGGCACATAGTATCACAGCCCACCACTTAAGGGTAAGTCTGTAATAGCAGAAACATTGGAAATAATCTAACTGATCATCTACTGGGGAATGATTGACTAAAGCATGGTCAGTGGATAATGGAACACCACTGACAGTAAGGCAGGTCTGTGCACTGACATAGAAGAAACTCTAAAAAACAGCAAATGAGAAATGACAGTGATTGTTTTTCATATCCAATATGATCTCATTTATGTTTGGAAAATCCCCACAATAACTGTATTTTATATATATATACACAAAATACGTAACTACTTAGAAAAGTGTTTGGAAGGCTATACCCCTAAATGATAAGGGTGGTTACCCCTGAGGAGAGGACACACTTCAATGTGTTCAGAAAAACAGAAGAGGAATTTATTTTGTGTTTTCATTATTTACATTTTTAAACTGACAATATAAATGTATTTTTGCATTACTTTGTAACTTAGATATAAATAAAAATCTATGTGTAATAAGATATATGTGGGGCTCCTGGGTGGCTCAGTTGGTTAAGCATCAGTCTCTTGATTTTGGCTCAGGTCATGATCTTACTTACGGTGGTGAGCTCGAGCCCGACATGGAGCTCTGTGCTGAACACGGAGCCTGCTTGAGATTTTCTGCCTCTCCCTGTCCCTCTGCCCCTCACCCTGCTCATGCTTGCACTCTCTCTTTCTCTCTCTCTAATAAATACATAGGGATGCCTGGATGACACAGTTGGTTGAGCAACTGATTCTTGGTTTTGGCTCAGGCCATGATCTTAGGGTTGTGGAATCAAGCCCTGTGATGGACTCCGCACTCAGCACAGAGTGTGCTTGGGTTTCTCTCTCCCACTGCTTCTGCACACTTCCCTTTTCACGTGCTCACTTCTTCTCTCTCTAAAATAAATAAATAGGGAAGATGGGTGGCTCAGTGGCTGACTGTCTGCCTTTGACTCAGGTCATGATCCCGGGGTTCCTGGGATCAAGTCCCACATTTGGTTCCCTGCAGGGAGCCTACTTCTCCCTCTGCCTATGTCTCTGCCTCTGTGTGTGTGTGTGTCTCTCATGAATAAATAAATTTTAAAAATCTTTAAAAAATAAATTAATTACATAAAATAAATCTTTAAATAAATAAACAAAACTTTTTTTTTTTAAATGTGTCTTCCAACATAAACAAAGAGTCCTAATTTGACTCATCAGGTTAGATGAGTAGACAACTCTGGGCTTTTTCAGGTAGAAAAAGCTCATGGGGAGCAAAAGGAGGGCCAAAAAACTGTGAATAATAGTACAGCTAGGTCTTGGGGGGAAATGGAAATTCCTTTCCTGATATCCAAGGAGATGGGGTGGCTCAAGAGTGATGCCAAAACACCCACTACTCTTGTAATTCAATCTCTTTGCCACTGCTTCTTCTACTGTTATCAACACCCTCTTCTCTCTACCTCATGGCTTCTTATTGCTCTTAGGTTCTGCTCCCTAATGGCTTCGGCTAAGTACCTTCTCTTTAGCCCTCTCCCAACATCTCTGCCACTCTATGGGCTTTATGTCTTTATATCTTGGGTTCAAACACACCAAGAGAGCACAGGCATATTTAATGAACTCTTCTACCATTCCGTATACCTCTCCCATCCCATTTAATCCTTGGAACAGCTCTCCAGAATTTAAGGAGACAAGTGACTTGCCCGTCCAGTTAGTCCAACCTCAAATCTCAGAATTTGTCCTTAATACCTCTCATTCTTCACTTCTGCCTCCATACCTAATTCCTCCACAACCTGATAACTATCCCTCCAAAATGGATGGCAAAACCATCCTCTTTTCTCCACCTCCATACCATCACTAGATCCAGGCCACCATCACTCCTTACCAGGATATCTGCAGTGGCCTCTCAGGCCATTCCCACACAGTAGCCAGAATGGTCTTTTAGGAATGAAAATCAGACCATGTACCACTATATTTAAATCCTTCCAGTGGCTTTCCATTGCACTGCGGACCCAATCTTATTTCCTTGCTGTGGCCAACAAGATCTTCCATGGCTTGGCTTCTGCCATCTTTCCAAATTCACTTTCTCCTACTCTCCTCTCATGCATTCTACTTGGGCCTCACTGGTTTTTCTTTGTTCTGTATACACAAAGCTCACTCTTGACTGAGGGCCTGGGCACTTGTACCTCCCTCCATCTAGGATCACTATCTGATCTAGCATACTGACTGTTAAATGGTCCTTTTCATATATGTTTCTTTTCTTCACTGCCATTCCCCAAATTTACACTTGAATGTAAGCTCCACAGTAGCAGGGATTTTTGCCTATTATGTTCACTGCTCTGTTGCCAGTACATAGGATAATGTCAGACTCACAGAAGACATCAATGAATATTTGTTGAATGAATGAAAGAACAAATTTTCAGTTGAAACAGAGCTAGGAAGACACAGACTTGGGACTCTAAAGCAGTCTTGTTTCTGACCCCAAAACTGATGAGCTCAAACCCTATGCTATATAGCACATCCACCCATCCCATCCTTATTTCTCCTATACACACACACACACACACACACAGCAAGCATGACACACCAGTTACAACTAATTATTCATTGTGCCTTGTGTAGGGCATACTTTTACCCTCTGCATCATTTCTTCTGCTTCAAATACCTCTTCTCTCACCTCTCTTCCATCACTGTAAACACTGTTGCTCCTTCAGGGTCCATCTTAAACTCTCCTCCCCATTAACACCTATAATGACTCGCTCTCCCACAGGCACATTAATCCCTGGTGTTTCAGAGTTTTTTGTTTCTGCCTTTATTATTGAACATATTCCATCCATCATGTTAATTTTGGTTCTGAGTCTCTACATAGGGACACCCTAAGGACAAGGGAATGTCCTTAATCTAACCTACCCTACTGAGGCTTCTCAGTCAATATGTATTATAGATAATTATTAAAATCCACTCTAACTATGACCACTTTGCACACAAAGAAGTTTTATAAAATAAAAAAAACTATGAGAAGTACCAGGTAGTACCAACCTCATAAGACTGATATGTGGATGATTTGACATCACAGTGGGCTTGACACCTGGAAAATGCATAATAAATATGATATCCTACTATTGTTTTGGTTAATAATACATAAGATTTCCTGTTGGCAAAATGTGTCAAACTGCACTAGTAGCTTCATTCTGATTTTACCAATTGCAAGCTCCTAAGGGAAAAGCACTTTATGTTTATCATCAGTATAAAGCATCAATTGGCTAATAAAAATAAGAACTATGTGCTTTAGAAATGTTACTAACTTGAATTACAAATTTTAGCTTAGGAAATAACACAATGCCCAGGATAAGACTCTGCGTAATAATTTCTCCCTAAAAGACCAGCATTATAGCCAAGTACTATAAAAATGAAACTAAATGCAAAGCTACATTCACTTCCTATAGTGGTCACTCAATACAACATCTTCCCAGGCTCAAACTTTCCCAAACCTTGTCAAACTTCTTTGACAAAACCCACACCTACAGTAGATAATGAGAGGGAATTGAGCAAAACCAGATTTTGCAGAAGCAGGAAAACATACAAGTTAAGATGTCTCCATACTCAAGAAACTCATAGTCAAGTTAAAAAGCATTCTGGAAACTTAGTGGCAACTACTATGCTAAGAAAGAGCAGAGAAAGTGATCAAGGCCACATCATCCAGGGATAATGAGCACAAACAAATTTCTGCTCAGATCTAAAGATATGTGGAGAAAGGAAGATGAGAAATTTGTCCAAAAGCAAAGGGGTAGGGGAGGAAATGAGTTTGCCAGAACTTATCTATACAGGTTCTAAAACTGAACAAAAGAAACATTTTCAAATCACCCATTCTCTCTTAAATCTTACATAAATTGACGAGCATTCTTTTATTCTTTAATGTTCTCAGATTCACTCTATAACATATTGGGATATCTTGATAACAATCTTGGCTCTATTGTATTGCACCCAACATGTGGTATCACTTTGGAACTCACTTTCTAGAGAAAGATTAGAGAAAGCTGGTTTAGTTCTTCTAGACTGGGATTTAGATAAACTCAATTTACAAAACACATACCCATGCACTCTAACAATTCACTCCATAGTGAATGTGCTGCTTCCTTTGTAGTATTTAAGAGGCTTCAAAACTGGCACAAAGAAAGAATAAAATTAACATGGTTTTATTACCTGTATTTCATTTTTTATATACTTTTTCTTTCTAAAACATATAAGAAAAATATTTAGGATTCCTTGAGCTAGACTTATGTTTTACTAATTAGAAAACATTGAGATCCAAACAGGCAAAATAAAGTCTTCTAGACTTCTCGGCTGAGTGTGAAATAGAAATTAGATCCTCTGACGACTGCTACCCACCAATGTGGGTAAAAGAAATGATGTCAAGTGCAAATCACGTGGTCATGGTCTGTATCTGGCAACCCAAACCATTTCCAGGGAAGTTCTCGAGGACAGACCCTGCCTAAATGGAATGAGTCATTAGCAGGTAGGTTTCTGATATCAGCCAGCTGCATTCTTACAACAACTGGCTAGGTTGAAAAAAGATTTCCAAAGCTTCAAGATAAAAAGCTCAACTGACTCAGCTTCCCTTTCAGATTTCCCAATGCTTTCTTCTAGGTCTTTTACATCCAAATTATATTATATTATCCATTCTCATAAAAACAAAGACTTAGAAAAACTAGAAAAAGTTAAAATAAGACTTTTTCCTTCTAAAAATGTGTACTTTCATTGATTCACTAAAAAGTCTGAAATCATCTTCAGGGTCACCATCAAGTTTAGAATAATTTAGCATAAAAAGCGTCTGTATAAAGAAGGACATAATGTCCCAGGGGAGATGAGTGGGAAACATCTTGTGACATATCCATGTCCCAGGGAATGAAATTCAAAAAGCCTATACAGGTCACTACTCATTTATTATTTTTATTTTGTTTTCAGTGTTTTCTTACATAAATTTTAAACATATACAAAAACACAGAAAATAACAGAATGAATCTCCATGCACCCATTTCTCACTATATATGTATTATTACTCTGTTCCTTCTATGAACTCCAACCACACATTCTTCCCAGCCCCCTAATTATTTAAAATTGAACACCAGATATTATTATTTCATCTGTGAATATTTTAGTATGTGTTTTTTAAAAATAAAAATTCTACATTAAATTTCAAAAATCCTATCATCATACTTAGAAAAATTTACCAGTGATTCTTTACTATCGCAAGTTTAACCAACAAATTCCCACAGTGGCTCACAATTCTACCATTTTGCTTATTTGAATCAAGATCCAAACAAGGTTCATACATTATGATTAGTTAATATGTCTCTTAATTTTTTTTTATCTACAGTTTTCCTCTCTTTCTCTTTTTCCTTGAAAACTTTGTCATTGTTTTAAAACAAAAACAGAGTTCATCTGTCCTACAAGTTTCCCATGATGTGGAACTTGCTCATCCCTTGAAGCTATTTGCCAAGTTTCTCTCTGTCCTATTTCCAGTAAAATTCAAGTTGGATTTTTCTGACAAGACTTTTTAATTGTAACAGAGTGTACTTTCATCTGGAGGCATATACTGTTTGATATGACAATCATTAAAACTCAATTCCCAGATCTACTAATTAAATCATTAGAGGATGAAAAATGGTGATAGTCTAGCATTCTTCATTTATTAACTGGAATACTTTTATACAGAGAATCTTCTCTTCAACTCTCTGACTACTCTGAGGTACAATTTATATAAAAGAGTTACAATAAATGCTCATTTCTTTCCCTTATTTACTAGTTTCAGAAATAATGTATTGGTTCTCTAGAATCTACAAAAGAGCTTTTTTTGTAAGGGTTATTCTGAACTATTGGATTTAAGCATATTTTATGTGTTATTGATGCTCAAATTCTTTGTTCAGTGGGCATATCTTTTTTATTTGTTCCTCGGTCTTTTTGACTTGCCCTGTCTTTGATAGCTTCCCCACTTTCTGGCATGACAAGATGTTCTAAGCATCATTCCCTGCCCCAGACATAGACTTTTCCACTTCTACAAAGGTTTTTCATGGGAAAACAGTAAATCTGACACTAGGAATGTTCATTGCTACCAGATTGGTCCTTGTTTCTAGGGCTTCACAGAGTCATGGCTAGAATATAAATATAAAACATTTATCTATATAAGTCTACATGATGTTAAAGAGGAAACACAACCTAAAACTGCAGTCATATTTTTTCTTAACTTCATCAATCTTGCATCATATTTCTTTTCTCCTAAGAGCTTAGTGACACAAACAAAAACACTTACTTGTTTTATCCCAGGTTTCACACATACCTGCCTTAGAATAATAATACCTACATTATAATCAATAGTATAATTACTTTAAAAAGTTTAAGATTTTTGCATATTTTTTTTATCCTGGACTGTATACCACTAGAGACATACACTCAAAGTATTGTGTTTTAAAGCCACTTGGAATAGATGTTGTGAGGTTATACCACCACTGAGACACATAGATAGGTTTAACTTTTTAGGGATTGACTTTAGGTTCAATTTTGCTTTATAATTATGTATTTACATGGTTCCAAAGTCAAATCCATGAAACAAAATATATTCAAGGAAGTCTAGGTTCTTTCCCTGTCCATTCATTCTACTGTGAAACAGTAATATTATGGTTTGCCCATCAATTTTTAAAAATATAAGCAAATACATACATATATATGTATGAATATATATTCGCATTCCTTTAATCTCTAAGGTAAACAGTAGCATAACCTATATACTTTTAACCTTTTTTTTTAACAATATATTCTAGAGGTCATTCCATATCAGTATTTAGAAATATTCTTCATCTTTTATACAGCTACAAGTAATCCATTTTGTGGATCAAGATGACTTATTCAATCAATCCCCTCCTGGTAGTCATCTTGATGGTCCCCAGTCTTTTGCTATTACAAATAGTGTTGCAATGAATAGTTTCCAATATTTTGTATTTCTGCCAGTGGATCTTTGGGATCTAGAGATTCTGGGAGGAATTGGGATTACAGCCAAAGGTAAACATGTATAATTTGCTAGATGCTGCCAACTTCCCTTCTGAAAGCGGATATGCCATTTTGCATTTTTACCAGCAATGTTATTAGAGGGCTAGTTACTTCCACAGTATTACCAGGAGTACATTTCAAATCTTTGGATTTTTTTTGCCATTCTAATAAGTGAAAAAAGTTTTCAATGTAGATTTAATATGCACTTCTCTTATCCTGTGTCAGGTTGAGCATCACGAATTAAGCACCATTTATATTTATTTTTCTGTGTACTATCTATGTGTCAGGCCCAGTATTCTATAGGATTGCTGGTTCTTCAGTTCTCTGTTTTTAAAAACTTTATTTTTAGAGATACAAATGCTTTATCTGTAGCACAGCTTGCAAGTATATAGTCTAAGCTGTTATTGTTTTTTATCCTACCTGATACTTTTTTGCCATGCAAAAATTCTTTACCTCATGTCATCAAATTTATCAATCGTATACATTATTGCTACCAGATCTTGATTCATAGTTAGGAAAGTTTTAACCATACCTAAGTTGTAGAAGAGTTAATCAGTGTTTCCTCCTATTGCTAATATCAAAGCACCACCTGAGACTGGATTCTTTCATTTCTTGCGTGATGTAGTATCTCCTCTAATTCTCTCACTATACCTCCTATAACATAGGAGAGCAACAATAGATCCAACAAACATTTTTGCAGTTCCTATATTATGCTAGACACTGCTCAGAGATATATCCCATTAAAATAAAGCAAAAGATACTTTCCTTCAAGAAACTTATACTCTGATGAAGTTTTCCTTCTATATAACTGTTAGGTTAATAAAGGAATAAAATAAATACTTAAACATGGTAATAAAAACCCCAGGTAGGCCACAGTGTTTCAGAGGAATAAGATTATATTTTTGTGTTCTACACAGCCTTTATCAAGAGACTATCCAACAATGTGATCCTTGAAAATTTAAGGATTTGAAATGAAAAAAGCTCCAAGCATCAAAACAATTTCTCCATTTGGTTAGGTACTTTCATTAGACTTACTCAGAGGCCCTATTGTATGTCCAAGGTCTTTATGGGTTCTGTCAAGCAACCAACAATTCATTAGATTGAATCTTTCATGAATCAACCCTAGTGAAAGCTCAAGGACAAAAAGAATTACCAATAATCTTACATTTTTTTCAATCTTTATATTACAGGTGATAATGTTGACAACACCCATCTCTTATTTACTTCTGTATTCTTAACACCTAGCACTATGCCTAACACACAGTAAGTACTTTATAAATAACCTACTGGAGATCCAACTAACAAGGTTACCAAAATGATACTGTACACCTAAATTTCATATCTTAGTGCTCTTTCACTTTTACACACATACACACACATATTCATGTAGGCACGGCAAGGTGCAAACGATTAAATTTTTCCAAATTAAATCTTTAAAATTCATGTACATTTTTCCACAAATGCACACTTTGATTTTGAATGGGAGTGAGGTTGAAGAGTTGACAAATTCTAATCTCTAGATCTCTGATAGTCCCAACTGTTCTCCAAGTCACACTTTTCCCTTCTTCTTGTATTGTCCTCAGAAGAGCTGTCAAAGGTGGTCATCAAAAAAAAAAAAAAAAAAAAAGGTGGTCATCACTGTGGAGAAAGCTGACACCCAGCTTTGCTGGCACTAGGCTAAAGGGTCACACTCAGTAAATGAGGAATTAGATCTCTTTTCCTTCACAATTGGCCAGATTTTAATGACAGAACTTATGACCTGTCCAGTTTCAAATTAACAACTGCCAAGTAGCATTTTATCATCATTCTGTTATAATCATAAGGATTTAAGAAATCACTACATTTGAAAATAAGAAAATAAAATACAAAATAACTGCAAGAAAATAAATTTCATACATCTCAAGACAGAAATGCTTGCAATAAAAACAAACTTTTAAGAGTTACAATTATCCTCATCTACACAACTTTTTGTTTCAACTTGTATTCTCTTCCTCTCTTTTTTTAAATAAAATAAGAGAGGGGAAAGTATATGTCTATATGGAATAAATATCTGTATTTTAACTTACAAAAGAATAAAGTTCATATGAAAATGGGTAAAAGATTCTTGCAGAAACCCTGCAATTTAACTTCACTCTTTACATTTTGGTTTGATATGTAAATATACACATAAAAAAATCCAACTACAGCAAATGTTAGCTTTTTTCAGAGGAATAGAGGCAAGTGTTACAAATGTGGGTCCAGTATCAGGAGAACATAATCATAATGTAAACTGATTATTTCTAAATGGTGCCCCCAAAAGGAAAAAAATGAAAGAAAGTACTTAATAAATTCTGTTTTCCATAAAATCCATACCAAAACAAGAGAGAGAAAGAAAGAATGTGAGCTTGGAGGTCAGTGAGTTTTGTTGAATTTCCCTCCTCCTAAATTCCATCATCTCCTTTTAAAAGCAACAAGTCAGCTTCCCATAGACATGACAGAAATACATTCTTTTTTCCCTACAAACCATTTGCGAGTAACACTTAACAGGGGACAAGTACTTTCCCAGAGATGATTGGTTAATTGGATATTGTCACTTCCAGTTGCAGCTTAATATAGTATAGACAGACAATGCTTTTTCAAACAAAAATATAACCAAACAAAAGTATTAATGATCTCTTTCTTTCATTTCAAATAATATAAAGTGCTCTGACTCCATATCTCTACATTCTAAAACAACAGATGCAGATTACAAAGGGATCTAATGTAGAAATTAAAATGATTCAGTTATCTTAATTACATGTTTAGCCACACAGGTCAAATAACATCCCGATGAACTCAAAAAGAAGAACCAAGTTCTTTTATTTCACTAGAAAAATAAGTTGCTCAAAATAAGTTGACAATGGGCTAAAGATTGGAAAGTTTTTGATTAAAAAGGAATTTTTGTTGGAACACTTATAATGAGATTTGAGCTGCAGTAACAATATAAAATTGAAAGCAGAATTACCATACAAAATGAGTACTGTAAAATATCATTATTTTAGTACAATGGAAAATAAGGTGTTTGTGGTTTTACTCTATAAATTCTAAGTTGTCTGCTCATATGTATTCCTTCTTGGCTGTCCTCTGAATACCCATTCTGATTTCAGAGCCTTCTGCATCAACATTCATTTGTGGTAGGGGGAACCCACACAATCAACATCTCCTAGGTTTTGCTTTTTCCTTCCATTTTATTGGCTTTTCAGGACTGATTCATGCCCACGCATCACATTGGTGTTCAGTTACAGGGCAGACAGTGAATTTTCCTAATCCATTTAGTGTGCTGACAGAGCCATGTTCACAATTTATAGAATTTCCTTTTAGACATCTACCTATTTCACAGTTCATTAAGATTCAAACTGAACACCTGTGTTTATGAAGTCAAAAGCAATTTTATACTAACAAGGTGTTAAATAAGGTATTCTCTGAAAGCCTGAACAACAATAACAACAGAAGTACTACACTCTTGACCTGTGGAATAAAATAATGTCTATAACTACCTGCATCATCCTTTAATAGGCCAGAAATATGGAACTGCAGCCAACAACCATAACACATTTTAATTCCTCTACCACAAGTCTTTTATGTTTTACCTTAAGAAAGTAAGAGTATAAAAAAAGAAAAAAAAGAAAGAAAGCAAGAGTATAAGGCTGCCTTGCACATTTTACCCAGATATCTAAAATCTGCAAAACAGCTAAAAATCCTAGGAAGTAAAATGTGCCCCTTTAAACAATGCCTTCACTAAGTAGATACAAGGACATTTTCAGCATTCTGGGGCATGCAAAGCCTGACCCTGGCTCATTTTTATATAACCCCAAAGTTTTCACATCATTAATAAAGAGAGAATCAAAACAAAGCCTACAGACATTAGGGGAGGGAAAAGTATGTAATTTGGCACTGCCATCATAAATACCCTCAAAATGAAAAGGGAAAAAAATAAAATGCACGTAACAGAGGTGGTGACCCCTATAACGACTGTGGTTCCCAACAGCTTTTTTTCTACTGGTAATAAACCATTTTGCAGACCTCCCAATTGTGGCCACCATGATAGTTACAGCTTTGCAAGTTTATGTCTTTTTCTTGCAGTTAAGAGTGTTATCAATAAAAATTTCAAATGATGCCTTTCCCAGTCAAATAAAAACATTTTAAAATGTAAAGCCAACAACAGGATTAGAATGGAAAAGTATAAGCAACACCAGGATTTTGTTTTGTATATTTTTTTCACCAAATCCCTTAATTTATTAATTTTAAAGACATTCCTTGCAAGTCTTGAAAGTGAACCAATGTACCCTGATGTAGCACTGGGGTAATCTAACAGTCCTAAAAATTGGTGCTGTCATATGCTACTGACTTTAAAAAAAAAAAAAAAATGCTTCACTTTTAAATACCATGTGTTCATTAGACAAGAGTCTATCTCAAAACAGTCATTTCAAATATCCTTTGAAGCCTAGACTGAAGTGATTAAAAAAATACTTCATTGCTTGCCAGTCAATCATGGCAGGAGGAAAGGAGAAAGGAGAGGAAAGGAGAGGAAAGGAGAGGAAAGGAGAGGAAAGGAGAGGAAAGGAGAGGAAAGGAGAGGAAAGGAGAGGAAAGGAGAGGAAAGGAGAGGAAAGGAGAGGAAAGGAGAGGAAAGGAAAGGAAAGGAAAGGAAAGGAAAGGAAAGGAAAGGAAAGGAAAGGAAAGGAAAGGAAAGGAAAGGAAAACAAACCTGAAATTACCAATTAAAAGTAAAGGAGCACTGGATCATGGGCATTAAGGAGGGCATTTGATGGAATGAGCCCTGGGTGTTATATGCAACTGATGAATCACTAAACTCTACCTCTGAAACTAATAATACACTATATGTTGATTAAATTGAACGGGAATTTTAAAAAAGAAAAAAAGTGAAGGACCACTGCTTCTAAATCTCACCTTCTATATTGTGGCAAATATTATTTCTACCCACAAAGAAAAAAAAAAAACTCCTTTGCTAAAAACAAATGAGTTCAGAAACAAGTATCTGGAATCGTTTGCAAAGCCTTATATGAATTCATCTAGTCCCACAGTCCCTGGAGGCCACAAAGCATTCACAGCTCCCGTCACAGTGACCTGTATACCCAAGAGTCCGAACCTCATCATGAAATGGGGCAGGGGGCCCACATAAATGCAAAAAATCAAGAAACAAGTAGTCATAAATTGTATTCTTTTCTCCATGTAACATTTTTATTGTCAAAAGTTTGGTTTTTACAATATCTTGAAAACTGACAGCCCAAGTCTGCTTTCTGGTTGTATGATCACACTGAAACATCCATGACTAAAGGACCAAAAAAATGTCACCATGGGCCCAGAAATACCTTCTACTCCACCAGTAGCACCTTGCTGAGGAAACAATCTCCCTAAAGAAATGATCATCTCTTCTGTTAATTTTTTGCATTTAATTTTTTTTACCTTGCAAATGATAGACAACTTAAAAATCACCTGAGTCTCCAACACAAAAAGAAAACACCATAAGGTACTGCTGTCCGTTCTTTTACTTTTCTTAAACTACTCACGCATGCATATGTGTAGGTATGTACACATAATCATAAACATCTTTAAAGAAATAAAAAGTAAATATTATATAATAAACTATACTTAATATTCTAGGATTCTAGACTTCATGAAAAATGGTTCCCTCCCAGAGTTTGGGCAATATTATTATGGCCACAATGTAATGGTCATTTTAGCCATAGTGATACTATGAGGATTTAAGCCTCAGAGTTATTCATTCTTAACTCTTCATAGCCAAATACAGGATTTTACCTAGTAAGCACTGACAGCAGTGAACTCACCTGTTAAGACAAAATTATAAAACTTGCCATAAACTTTGCCATGAAGATTAAATGAGACAATATCGGTCAGCTCCTTGACACACAAAAAAAGCATTCAATTCACTGGAGCCCTTATGGAAAGCACTAGATTTCAGGGTTTGCAATCCAAGGTTCTGTCACTCACCTTAAGCAAGTTCTAAGGCTCTATCTCATCTTAAAAACAGGGTTAATAATACCAACTTCATAAGTTGTAAGTCAAGTTTAAAATAAAGTATCATATGGGAAACATTTAGCTATATCTCCTGAAACTCAATGTAGCAGCCACAAGACACTCAGTAACCATTTGGGCAATGCGGTTAAATTAAGGGGTCCAAGACCAGTAGCTCATGAGTTTATGGGCCCCACCTTGTTAAGAACCTTGCACATGATAGATGCTCAATAAAATATTATCAAATAACACCTGTTCATTTAGATAAGTCAAGGGAAGCATCTGTCTGAAGTATAACAGGTTGAAGCATTTATAAGTAAATGCAGTAACTCCTGAAATAATCCAGCAGAGTGTCTGTAACCTCATAAATACCATTCCCTTTCTCAAGGAAAGCCAAGTTGCTTGAGTGTGAACTCAAAAAGGACCAGCTTTACCAAAATATAATATCTTAACATTATCAGATAATTACCTTAGCAATATTAGCCTTCAATTATACAAGATATAAATAAACATTGCGTACAGCTTGCATGCTTTAGTCTTCAAAGGAGCTAAATATGTATTTCTTTTTTCTTCTTTCATTCCTTTACGTATCTGGATTTAAACAATAGAAGGAAGATGAAGTCCATTTAAGATTTTGTGAATCTTTTGTGATTATCAACTAGTGATGATGAAATCACTGAGCATTCACGGCACTATAAATCAGTTCTCTATCATATATCCATATATATATATACCCAATGAAGTGTTGGCTGGATAAAGGCAGAGATCATATCGCAATAGTAGTCATTCAAAAATTATGCATTGAATTAAAAATGCATGAAATCTACAGGGCAGGGATCTTTAATATGAAATTCTTGGAAATGCTTCAGGGCATCTGTAAATTGCCTAAAATTATATAAATGATTACAAGTGAATATAAATGTATATGTCCCTAGGTAAATGTTTCTAATGAGTGAGCCTATAGATTGCATGCAGTTCTCTTCTATACTGATTACATAAACAAAAACAGGGGGCACTTGGGCAGCTCATTTGGTTAAGGGTCCAACTCCTGATTTCAGCTCAGATCATGATCTCAGGGTCTTGCGATCAAGCCCCACATCAGCTCAACACTTAGCAGGGAGTCTGCTTGACATTCTTTGCCTTTGCATGTCCCCCCGTTTTTATCTCAAATAAATAAATCTTTAAAAAACAAAAACAAAAATGTTATGGACCTTTGCCTACATATGTTGCCCCTTGACTTTGTGAACACAAACCCCTATATATTTGTTAATAGGTTCTCAAGTGTTCTAACAAGTAGAACTCTTCCATGATCTGTTTGGAACAAAAATGAGTACAAAAGCAAGCATTATATGCCACTGTCATATAACACATCTTCTAGAAAACATGCAAAAGAGTTGTTATGCCTGGCAGTTTGGAAATGATTCTGGGCTAGGAAAAAGTGGACCTGCCAGAAAACTGAAGGAAGTCTCTTAATTTGTGGACAGAACAAAATGAATGACTCTTTCATATTTTTTCATTTCTCTATATCATGCAAAGACATAAAAAGTAACCTAATTAAAATATAAAAGTCTTGGCTAGATAATGCAGACACCACAAATGCAAAGGAGAGCCACAGAGGCAGAATGCAGAGAATGCATGGTAAGAAAAAAAGTGAGGTAGAGGATTCCTGAAACATCCCTGATATACAATAGTAGTAATAATAACAACAGCAATGATGATAACACAATTTACAACTGGAACACCTTCTTAGAGTCAAAGCGCTTTTCACACAGATGCATCAGGCTGGCATAGTGACTGACATTTTATAGATCAAAGCAAGGAGGCTCAGACAGATTTAAGTCTTATTCATGTTACAATTACAAAATAGAGAAATAAGTCATGTCCACACATCTTCCATTTCTAAATGCTAATGTTCTTCATACATTTCGCTTCAGATCATAGAATAAGAACTACGCCTTTCTTCTTCCTAATTTCTGAATACGTTGGTAATTATTCCTTAAAATCCAGAAAAATAGAGGCACTTAGGAAAGCCAATTCATTACTATCTCTAATGCTACGGAATTAATGTGTTGGCATATGGGGGTAAGTTGGTACATAAAAACATCAAGGGAAGTAGCAAAATAAGAAAGTTGGCCTTGGGGTCTTTTGAAGCTATTTTAAAAAGTAAAATGTTAGGTTAAGAGCTAAGCAGTATATCTGTGTGTGTGTGTGTGTGTGTGTGTAATTTTTATTCCACTGATTTACACATGTCAAAGAGCATCTGGGCATGTGTACAAGTTAAACCAATCCAGGAGCCAAGACACATACCCACAAACTTAGACAACTTGCCTCCCATGCCCCACCCACCGCCATCCCACCCTTCATCCTACTATACCTCCTAAACACAAATCCCCTAGTAGCAAAAGCCTTCCTTGAAGAGATTAACCTTTAAACCAGTGGCACCTGTCCTTTATACCATATTGTAAGAGTAGCCAAAATCCAGCTGTTGGTACAGATTTTCCAAATAAACCAACAGAGCTCTTCCCATTCTAGGAACAGCCTTCTTCTGTTTTGGCAAGAGCTTTCAAGAATGACTCAGGAATCTAACTGGAAAGAACTATCACTTATAACCTCCTCTAAGAATGAGCACCGTATCTTTCATATGAGTGTAAACTCAGCTTTTTCATTGTAAGGCACAACAAAACATAACATGCTTCATTCACTGACTCACCCACTAACCCACCACATGTTAGGTAGAGACTCTTATTTCTGTCTGTTTCTCCAAGAAGCAGGAAAATCACTTTAATGTACTTTACCCTTCTGCCAAAAATCCTTTGCTTATGATCCAACAATCAGAGCTAATTTCAACCTCAATTGCTTCCCCTAAGAGATGGACATCATTAGGTAACATTCTCCATTTCCATTTACAAAGATTTTAAAAGAAGAAAAAAGGCAAAAGACATTTCCTTGGATGTTTCCAGCTGATAAAATCATTAATCTCATACTCCCAACTTCAAAGCAGGAAACTAGAAAATCATCTCACTTTCTCTGCACACAGAGAATAATTTTTCCTACTTCAAAGCACTATCTCTGTTTTGGGTCATTTTAATTATTGAACATGTGATGGAAGCTATCCACATAATGCCACCACTGTCTTTTTCATGAAAAATGTATAGGTCTAATTTGGACTACACTAATTTGAAAGGAGTAAAATACAAGGGAGAGTATAAGGAAAGACAAAGAGGCTGGGGGATACAGCACTCATCAGTGTAAGGTAATAAAAGGAAGGTGGTAACACTTTCTGAGCTGACTTTTCTTTCTTTCCTTCTGGAAAAGAACCAGTTCAAGCAATACCACAGCATATTGCCTTGCTCAAATTTCCTTCTACCTAATACACAGCAAAAGCAGAATTAGACTAACTTTATTAGTAATGCTGGTATTATTGCCAACCCAAGACAACCACGTGTTGTGAATAACCACTGTGAAAACAAACTTGACCCTTGTTCTACAACAGGGGTCAGCAAACTATCTGGCCCTATTCAGAGTATGATTGCTAGAGAGAGGACCAGCCAGGCATTTCAATTCCAATCAACCCTTTTCCCACAAAATCACAATGCCATGGCTTGGCAAATTTTCTCTACAAAGGCCAGAGTAAATATTTTCAACTTTAAGGGCCAGATGATCTCTGTCGCTATTAAATTTTGCTGTTGATGCACAAAAGCAACCAAAAACAACATATAGATGACAGGGTGTGACTGTGTTCTAATAAAACTTTATTTATAAAGACAAGCAGTAAGCAGGATTTCTCCCATAAGCTATAGTTTTTTTTTGTTGTTGTTTTTTGTTTTTATTTATTTATTTATTTATTTATGATAGTCACAGAGAGAGAGAGAGAGGCAGAGACACAGGCAGAGGGAGAAGCAGGCTCCATGCACCGGGAGCCTGACGTGGGATTCGATTCCGGGTCTCCAGGATCACGCCCTGGGCCAAAGGCAGGCGCTAAACCGCTGCGCCACCCAGGGATCCCTAGTTTTTAACTCCTATCTAGACAAGTGCTAGATAGCAGAAATGTTCTATAATTGTGCTTTCTCATACACTAGTCACTAGCCACATGTGACTATTAAATACTTGAAATGTGGCTAGTGTGACTATACTTTAAATTTTACTGAATTTTAGTTAAATTTGAATGGTTACATGTGACTACTGGCTAAAGTATTAGCACAGTTCTAGATACTATTCACTGCAGCCACTTCAAAAGATATACAAGCTGTCTTCCAATTTATGGCATAGTTCAAATTTTTGCCTTGCAAAATAAAATATCCATGCTTCCACATTCACAATGAAACTATACAAAACTGAAAATGATATTTCTTAACTGTGAAATATCTACAACATTGAGGCCAAACTGATCATTTTGGTTTGCAGCAATCGAGTAACTGCTATTAACCAGTGTCAAGTGCCTAAGGGCTGAGTCACATCCATGCCAAGACCTGTCCAATCTGGAAGTTGTTTCTTTTCACCTCTGGACACTCAGTTGCACCTTGACTGAGAGCATAGGCCTACTCAAGGGCCCCATTAACTCCAAGGAAAATCTAAACCCTCCACAGACCCAAAAACATACACAAAGACATGGCTTAAAGAGCACAAGAACATGCAACTCAATTAGATTGCCTTATCTTACAGTCATCCACATAACAATACTGCCTCAACACAAAAAATCAAGGAGAGTTACCACATTCTTTGCTGTTGTCCACATGCAATAACTTATTTTCTGGCAACTGTTTTATTTATATAATAACTAGCTTGTGTTTTGCCTTTCTTAGCAGACCAAAGATATAATCCAATGAGGAGAAATAAGGAAACAGGATAGTAAAATGTATTTGGTTTTCTTCTAAGTATGAATAAGAAATAACAAACCAACATTTATTTTAAGAAACCCACACAGTATCAACTTTCTTTAATGGGTAAAAGAATCTTGAAAATTGAGGATACTCTTTAGGAAGTAAGAAACCCTTGGAATCACAGGCGCTAAAAGAGGGACCTATATACACAGTAAAGTAAGGTAGATGACATTCTGACTTTTCTATGATTTTTGATAAAACCATTCTAGATCTAACCACTTATTTATGGTTCCCAAATCCAAAAAAAAAAAACCTCTGAAAAATGAAACAAAAAAATTCCAGTGTGAAACAAACTCTGGTGGCACAACCTGACATGAACTAATAGGATGCTACATAGAGTCTTTATTTATCCTACTTTAGTGTGAGGAATTTTTTTGTGCAGAAGAGTTATGTGTTTGTTACAGGGTGTTGCTGTATCCCCACTGGCAGTGTTATGCAATCTGTGATATAGATCTTACCTTTCCAAAATCCCTGGAATATCTGATATCCAAAACACATCTCTCCCCAAGGGTTTGGTAAGGAATATTCTAAAGAAAGCTGTCCAGGTAGGATATTTTCTGTCATTTCAATGTCTACTGCCTAGAATCATGAAACAGTGCCTTACCTCAGTCTGAAGGATGGCAGCCCTCTGTTCTTTGGCAGTAAGCGACTCTTTAAGCACTTCGATGTGTTGCTTGCAATCTGAATTTTGATTGCTAAGGGTTTCAAGCTTTGTTTGTAAGGCAAGAAGTTCTGACTCCTTCTTTGAAAGCTCCTGCTTCAGCTGATCAATCTGTGAAACAAGAACAACATTGTAAGAAATTAGAAGCCACAGTTCCTACTCTTCACATTTGAGAACTGCTGATTTCTCTTAATTTTCAGTAGCCACTGGTCATTAACCCAACAAAGCAAGCCATGAGTTTAAAAAAGATGGGTTTGGAAGTTCTTATGAGTTTAGGGAGGCTCTGTAAAGGTGGCCAAGAATATAGAAAACAGAAAGGTAAGGTCAGCAAATTGCCTTCCACTTTCCACCCCACTGAGAACCAAGGTTCACAGTGAAATGAAGGCTTCTTAGCCATACCTATTCCTCATCCAGGAAACCATGAAGCCACATAAACTATTCATCATGATCTTCAGAAGGGTCAACAGGATGCTATTAAAGGTGATTAACCCAAGGTCCTTCTCTGCTACTCCATTGTGGAAATGATCATTCATGGGCATCATTTAACAAAAAAGAATCTTCACACCCCCCCAAAGTAAGCATTAAATGTTTTTTGTTTATATTAAATATTGAGAAGACACCAAAGAACATATAATTTTGTAAAGTATAGGAAAAATAATATGAGACATTCATCCTTCAATTCACCAAGAAAGATCATTAGAATTACCTATGTCCCAATCCATTTCTATCTTCTTCTTTCCCCCTCCAGAAATAATTATCACCTTAAATTTTGTGTTTGTCATTTCCCTGCTTGTCCTTTACATATATTTTTTGCATTTCAACTTTATTTGTTCTGTGTTTTTAGTACTTTGCTTTTTTTCTACTCAATCTTATGTCCTAAAGATGTTATTGTACATATAATTTGTTCATTTTCATTGAAGTACAGAATTTCATTGTATGACTTCTCCACAACTTATTTGCCCATTCTGCTGTTAATAGACATGTTAGTTTGTTTCCAGGTTTTTTGCTAGAACAAAAAGTGCTATTCCCAACATTCTTACATATATCACTTGGTACACCTAGCAAAAATGATCTAGGAGTTAAATTGCTGGACTATGTGGTATGCACATCTTTAACTTTACTAGACAACATCAAAATGTTTACCCAAGTTGTTACACTCATTTTTAGGGTCACAAGAAGTGTGTAAGTGTGCCAATCACTCCACATCTTGGCCAATATCTTATGTCATCAGACTTTTACATTTTTACAAGCCTGAAGTTGTGGTAGATAATCTCCAAACATGATTGACACCTAGTTTTTCCAGCTTGTACACACTTTCTGCACTCACAACTAGAGATGGAGTCTGTTTAACCTCCTCTTGAACCTGGGCTAAACTGGTCCTTGCTTCAACCAGCTAAATACAGCCAAAGTGTCAGTATGCCTGTTCTGGCCCTTGTCTATAGGAGACAGGCAGATTTAGCTTCCTCCAGGTGGAAGTTGGCCACCATGTTAGAAGTCCAACCCTCTAACCATTATGCTGTGAAGAAACCCATAACAGCCACATGGACAGGCCATGTAGAAAGACACAGAGGCCTGGAAGAAATTGTGGCCCCTTTGTCTTGTTCCTCGTCTTAAAGGGAAGAATTTCAATGTTTCATCATTAAGTTTGATGTTTGCTTTAGCTTTTTATAGGCACTCTTAAGTTTCAGAAAGTTCCTTTATTACAACTTTGCCAAGAGTTGTTTTTTTTTAATCATTAAGGAATGTTTAATATTAATAAACATTTTTTCTGCTTCTCATGATTTATCACACTTTTCACCTTTAATATGTTATTGTAATGAATTACATTAATGGATTTTTAAAATACTCAGCTCTCCTGCACAACTATGAAAAACCCCACTTAGTCATGATGCATTATATTTTTTATAAGTTCCTGGATTCAGCTAATACTTTGTCAAGATCTTTCATCTATATTTATGGATAAAACTGGTTTGTAATTTTTCCATTTCGTTCTCTCCTTGTCAGGTTTTAGTACCAATTTTGCCTTCCAAATGGAGTGCTCATTCTTTTAACGTGTTCTGAAATGGTTTGTGTAAAATTGAAATTTTCTTCCCATTAACATTTATTAGAAATCATCAGTAAAACCATCTAAAGCTGATATTTTCTTTCTCCAAAAACCATTACTTCATCTATCTTTAATGGTTATAGGAATATTTGTGTTTCTAGTTATTTGAGACAATTTTATTTATTTTTTTTAATTTTTATTTATTTATGATAGTCACACAGAGAGAGAGAGAGAGAGAGAGAAAGAGAGGCAGAGACACAGGCAGAGGGAGGAGCAGGCTCCATGCACTGGGAGCCCGATGTGGGATTCGATCCCGGGTCTCCAGGATCGCGCCCTGGGCCAAAGACAGGCGCTAAACCTCTGCGCCACCCAGGGATCTCTTGAGACAATTTTAATAAGTTTTTTCTCCTAAGAATTTTTCATTTTATCTAAATATTCACTTTCACTTAGGAAATTTTTATAAAACCCATTTATTTTTCAATATCTATAGCATCTATGACTTACTTCTATTTCATTCCTAATATTCCTTCATTTTACTCTCTTTTTCTTGATGCGGCTCAGCAGAAGTATGTCATGTTAAATAATCTCTTCAAAGAGTCAATTTTGGCTGTGTCGATCACCTAAAATTCTTATTTTCTATTTCATTAGTGTTCTTATTTTTTTTAATTATTTACTTCCTACTACTTTCTTTGGATTTATTCAATTTTCCTTTCCTAACTTTGTAAATTGGATATTTATCTCACTAATTTTTACCCCTTTTTCTTACCATATATATGTCTTAAGACTATAAATTTCCCTGTCAGTATCATTTTAGCTCGATCTCACTAGTTTGATTATGTAGTATTAACATTATTGTTCAGTCCTAAATGTTTTCTGATTTCCATTATTATTTATCCTTCAACTCACAAATAATTTATAAGTATGCTTCTTACCCTACAAATACATGGATGTTTCCTAGTCATCTTTGTGGTTTTTTTCTTGCTTGTTTGCTTTGTGAATAAAGAACAAGGTCTGTTTGAAATTCGTGTATCTTGCTTTATGACACAGTATGTAGTCAGTTATCATAAATGTACTTTGTATACTGTGTGCTAGAAAAGAATTTGTATCCAAAAATTATTGAGCACAACAGTCTATATTGGCTTGAAAATTATTCCCTTGCCTTAAAAGTCTACAACAGCTTTCTCATGGTTATTATTTGGCTGGTGTGTCTTTTTTTCACTTTCAATGTGTCATTAACTTTATGTTGTAGATGTCTCTTACAAATAGCATATACCGAGATGCTTTTATCCTTTCTGATAAAATTAAATGGAGCATTTATTAACATTACAATGTATGTGATTTTATTTCAACCATTTTACCTCACGCTTTCTAAATATACTGCCTTTTCTATTTCTTCTCTTTTCCTTCTTACCTTTTGAATGACTTTTTTCCTATTCTTTTTTGCCTCTACTCATTTAAAAGTTATCATTTTATTTTGTTTATTTTATGTTTACTTCAATTATTTCTAATCTTTAGGTTACTGCCCTAGAAAGTATAGCACACTTACTTTTTTAATCTACCTTAGTCTAAAGTCAGTCTATGCTTACATTCTTTCTGAATAATAGAAGGATCTTGAGACACTTTAAGTTCAGCCACCATCCCGTTGACATACACATTATTGTCATATATCTCAGTTCTTTCCTGTTTTGCTTTGAATTCAACATTATTTTGTTACAGTCCATGTCAGTTTAGATATAGCCCCTACATTTGTCACTAGCTTTGTTATTCATCCCTGCATCTCAAATATTCTGTCAGAAATCTCCTTTTGTGTAAATGCATCATTTAAATTTCTTGTAGTAGGATTTTGTTGGTGGCAAGTTAAATTTCTGTCTAAAAATATCTCAACTTCATTTTTTTAATATTGTTGCTGAGTGTTAAAAGTAATTTTCTAGGTAAAGAGATATTTTCTCTCAGCCAACTTTTGGCTAACAGAAGCTATTAAAAATTCAAGCTATCACTCAAATTCATTCCTTTACAGATAATGGGACTTTTTTCCATTAGCTGCCTTTTTAAATAGCTTTACTGAAATATAATTTATATGCCATACAATTCAACTGCTTAAAGGGTACAGTTGATGATTTTTAGTATATTCACAGAATTGTGCAACCCTCATGATAATCAAATGTTAGAGGATTTTCATCAAAATGAAACTTTGTAATGATTAGAAGTCACTCTCCATATTCCTCACCCTGTACCCCCAGCCTTAGGCAACTCATATTTACCTTCTGTCTATTCTGGGAATTTTATATAAACGGAATCTTATACATACTTTGCAACTGGCTTCTTCCACACAGCACAATGTTCCAAGGTTCATCCATATTATAGTACATATCTGTACTTCATTCCCTTTTATTGTTGAGTAATACTACACTGAATGAATATGCCACAGTTCTGCTATTTTTTTTATACCAGCTATCAATTATGGTAGCTTGATTTCTGTCAAGTTTTGTGATTTAGAAAAAAACTTTTACTGTGTGATCATCTTTTTTGGAACCTTATTTGGAGGAAAACTTTGAGATCTAAGTTGAACATGTAGCCCTTCAGAGCATTTGTCTCTGCCAATACCTGGGCACTATCAACCAAGTACCCCTTTAAACTCCATTCTCTACTTGAAGTTTTTTGATCACCTTATACACTGCACATCTGTGCAAGAGACACCTGTGGTTAAGGATTCTCAAAGCTAGTTTGTTTTTGTTTTTACCTTTCACTTGGCTCAAAGTTTTAAAATAGATAATTTTCCCTAATTCCTATTTGACTCTTCATCTTGAACAAACTCAGGCTTCTCTCTTTCCTTCAATGTCCCCGTGACTATGGAAACTAATGCTCAAGTTCACCGTCTAGAAAATGCCAACGAGAAGACAGAATCAGTGCTCTACCATCACTCCAGCTCCCTTCTTTGGTTTAGTTTTTGCCCTTGAGATTCTTTCTAACTTGACAGTTTATAAGTACATTTTTAAATATATGTTTTGAAAATGTATTTTATCTAGCATTTGTTGTTCTTTTCAACAACTAAAACTAGCATAAACAAGAACCAAACTACTGACAATAACTTATGAGAATGAGTAGAATGGGATGCTTACAAAGAAATAAGACCCCCTTTTTTGGAATTGTTCAGGTTGTGCAATTCCCTGGAAAGGCTGAGATGAAATCTCATTTGCAGAATGAAGTCAGACTAGATCAGGGGGCAAATAGGTTTCATTTTGCTTGCCAAATTTAAATATTTGGTAGTGACTGGCAGTCTTGAGAAGGATTCTGAGGACGTTAAAGATTCACTGAAAAAGAATTGTGATTGATTATCAATATGATCTGGGTATGTGTGAAGAGATAGCGACACTGATCACATATATGAAATCCATGGAACATGTTTCTTCTTTATAATTTAAGGAATCATGAATCTATAATCATTTCTACCTAAAATAAAAGTAAGTTATCTCTTTCTCACTCTCTCTCTCATACAACAAGAACAGACTATACAATTAAAAAAGGGAAAAATCTGGATTAGGATTAACTAAAATTATAAAAGAAATAAAATCTGTTATGATCAGCAAGATCAGCATTCTTCACATGGGTTA
This sequence comes from Canis lupus baileyi, assembly GCF_048164855.1. Lineage (NCBI taxonomy): Eukaryota > Metazoa > Chordata > Mammalia > Carnivora > Canidae > Canis > Canis lupus. Next base: position 35,736,747 of record NC_132856.1, on the reverse strand, counting down.
TAGTTCTAAATCATATGCAGTTGTAGCTCACAGCACAATATATAGTTAATTCCACATATGAAACTGATTCGTCCTAAAATAAAGTTAAAAAAACTTTGAACTTTACATGCTTAAGCAAAGATGATGTTTATCATATAAAAAAATGATCTGGGCTAGCTTCTACAAGTATCAGAGTAGAAATTTAGTATGGGAATGGGGTATTGAGAGAGGAAATTGGATGAAATAACTTGATCAACAGAATGGTATTTAATAGGAAGGAAGAACATGACAAGTTCTACATGCACCTACTTTATTCAACAAAAATAGATTGATAATGATAAAACTATTTCAGTCTATAAATATTAAATAGACAGTTGCTTTAAATAGCTTTCAGACTATCATAGCCATGAGGTAAATTTTAAATAAGTACTTTATGCAGACAATAACAGAAAAGGGCTTTTCTAAGGGGAATATAGTTACAGGGTAGAAAATCATATTCTTCCATAAAAATATGCCTTTTGCTTCTTTTACAGCAATAAACTCAATAAAAATGGAAAGTGATGCAATCAAACATACATGAGAACTGAGACTGGGGAAGGTCTGTCTCGGTGATGGCAAGAAGAAAAGCCAATCGGAATTACATCACACGCTTTATATGAAGTCCATGTGGACATCAGGAACACTTCATCTCGTCTGAAAGTTCTTCCACCACTTACGTCTGTGACACAACCAACACCCTGAAAACACTCCCTTGCCAAGGAAAACAGCTTCTTTTTCACTACAGATATGGCCCTCATGTCTAGAAAGTGATATGCTTATTATCATGCAGTTTGGGTTATGAGGTTTGTAATCCTTCAGAGGTTAATAAGAAAATGTGTTACAAATTCAGAATAAAAGAGGAGATCTAAGACAGCAGAGCAGTGTCTTTGGCAAACTCCTAAAACAGAGAGAGTGACTAATACAGAAGTACTAAGATCAGTAGATGAAAAATGTGTTACACTAGGAACAAAGCCTCATATAGAACAAGGGATGCCATCACTCTTTCCCTACAGAAAAACAATTATTTACATGGTACATTCCATTCTTAGAGGCTCAACAGTGCTCCTGATGGTGACTCATGCTTTTCATGACCTCTAGATTCTGTCTGTGCAGTCTGAGTCCTCTAAGTTTTCAGGGTTGAGTCTCAGTTCTCAGGGAAAACGTGCATGTGCCAAAGGGCTTCAAGATGCAGGGATTTCCATCCTGGCCAACTATGTCTGGTATCTTTGCACAAGTTGAGACTCTAAACTGTATTTTTTAAATTTTTTGCAATTTTCCTTCCACCTTTGCAAACATGTTATGTCATGGTTTTTCTATGACATAATTTATAAAAGCAATTTGGGTCTTTACTTCTACTTCATTTAATCACAAAGCTTTCAAGAGACCCTACCAGTCCCAGTCATCTGTTCAGCGTCAAAATGGAGGTGCGTGCATGCCATTCCATCCACATGGCTATTTAAAATACTTCCTTTCCCTTCACCTACATGCTTTACTTATTTTTTTTATTTATTTATTTATTTATTTATTTATTTATTTATTTATTTATTTATATTTATTACACACACACGGGGAGAGAGAGAGAGAGAGAGAGAGAGAGGCAGAGACACAGGCAGAGGGAGAAGCAGGTTTCATGCAGGGAGCCTGACGTGGGACTCGATCTCGGGTCCCCAGGATCACGCCCTGGGCTGAAGGCGATGCTAAACTGCTGAGCCACCAGGGCTGCCACTACTTATTTTAATAATTAATGCAAGCAGTACTCCCTTTACATCCACAACATTGTTTCTATGTCAAATTTTCACTGAAACTTAAAATTGCCTATTTCAATATACTATTGCATCTAAAAAATGAGTTTGTATACAAGAATTATTATTAGCTGCCTTTATTACCCACTTGGAGCAAATAATTACATACTGAGATTGAGAATGATTTGAAGTCATGCCCTGTTAATGAAGAGAAATCAAATGCTGAGACAATTATCACCAATGAGTCATAAAAACAATTTCCGGCTAAAATTTCCAAAAAACAAAAAATAAAAGGAGAATGTAAATATGTGTTTATCCAATTTTAGGAGCTTTTTTTTTTCATAATCAGGCTGAATTTTTTATCTTATATATTTTTTTTAAAGTAGTGAACTTCCAGAGAATCATGATAGAACTCATTTTAGATTTCCATTAAAGAAATATTCACATTGAAGAACACCTCTAAGGCTGCTCTTTGCAAACTGTTATCACTCTGAAAGTGCCTCTCCAAAATACCAGGTAAAAAAGTTCTCTGGACCCTTTTAAAAGCTTTCTACATATTCATTACAAACAGCTAGAAGAAGTAACAATATTTAACTGCAATTTCAGATTTGGTTTCCGGAGTTCCACTCCCTTCCTTATGTAGCATCTCATTAAGAATTTCTGAAATATTTTACCAAGACCAAGGTCTTTAAAAACTGTTAAAATAACAGTTTCTAAAGTCAACTATGCCTGCATTTTTTGCTAGTTGGGATCCAAAGTCACTTCTGATTTTCATTTCTATCACTGCCTCACTAAACCCCTGAGTTTCACAATTACATTTCCATTTCCCTCAGTAAGCTTCAGAGCCTCTAGGTGTTCACAATTTAAATCTAACATTTCTTTCCTTTTTTGGAAAACCTGCCATTTCACATAGACTGGAGTTCTTTCCACTTCCTCTTCTGTGTGGAGTTGGGTTAGGATGGTATTTTTACTTATCCTTCTAGGTTTTCTCAGTCACTAATTTGAGTTTGCACTCTTCACCAGACCTGTCATTGCTATTTTGCCAATCTGGTTATTTAGACAAAAAACACTAACTAACCCCTAAACTACTTGCATTACTGCAGCCACAAGTGACCTCTACTCTTATCAAATCTTTGGAGTAGTTTTTCTAGGACATTTCTTACTTTCCCAACTAAGTGGTCAGTGTTGACTTTGAAGTGAGAAACATTTCTGAATATGCACTACTTTTAAGAGCCCCTCTGTAGCTAGCGCAGTGTCATGTGCTAAAAACGGGGTTTGGTAAGTCTTTGGCAATCAGAGAGCTAAAAAAATCCACCATTGAAAGCTTTATCCATACAATTCTGTATAAATGAAAGAGTTCGGGCAGCCGGGGTGGCTCAGCGATTTAGCACCAACTTTGGCCCAGGGCCTGATTCTGGAGACCCAGGATGAAGTCCCACATCAGGCTCCCTGCATGGAGCCTGCTTCTCCCTCTGCCTGTGTCTCTGCCTCTCTCTCTCTCTCTCTCTCTCTCTCTCTCTCTCTCTTTCTCTCTCATGAATAAATAAATAAAATCTTTAAATAAATGAATGAATGAATGAATGAAAAGTTCAAGAGACTCTAATGCTGACACTAAACAATTGTCAAAATTAACTCTTCAGATATCTGTGATAATGTTGACAAGCAGCATATTCATATAAATTTTGTAAAAAAGTTATCCAAACAGGCCACAATGGACCATGAACTATGGTAGTAATCCAATTTCAGAGGATATCAATTCCATGCCTCTAAAATTTAATAAGTTCCATGACAAGTGATTCATCCAACTGGAATCAGTTCACACAGCCCCCAGATCCCACAAAGCACAGAATACAAGCACTCAGGACTAAATGTTTGGCAATACCTAGGTCTTAATAGACCTGCTCAACCATACCCATACTTGCCTCTCAAAACAAAAATAAGAAAAATCAGCAATTGAAGTAATGATATGAAGTATAAAAACTATGTTGAGATTTAATCCAATAAGAACATTCTATCAATGGAAAAAATATAAAAAATGCTTACTACGTAGCTTTTGTCAATCTATGAGGGTATCTGCATGACAGTATAAAAACTCATTTTATTTGTATTCTTAGAAATCTATTTTCCCCATTAGTCAAGTCAAATATTACATTATTATTATTATTACTATTATTATTAGGTTTGGTAATACTTCTTCAGTAATAATAGGGATGATTATTAGCTACTTTTTTAAGCCAGGCATTTTAATTACATTATTTCATTTAACCCTGTGAGTCTCCCTCTAAGGCTTGCAATGTTGTCCCATTTTATAGAGGAGTGGCTGAGTGACATAAGTTACTCCTCAAGACCATGCAACTAGCAAAGGCAAGCTAGAGATCTGCCAGAGTCCACTTGCCACGTCAGCCTACTCTCTTTTCACCTTACTCTATTTCTCTCCTCAAACATCCTTCTGACCTGACCACTTTTAGAACCATAAAAAGTAACCAAACATTAAAAATTAAAACCAACTCAAGGACCAACAGTCTTTCAGACACCTATGGGCTAATAAAGTCCTGCTTGCTGGAGACCATATACATGTTTTATTGACCTGGACAAATTTCATGGCATTTTTAGTTGTAGAAGGGGCTTGAACTATTTCCCACTGCTGAATGACAGGGTGGGGGGGAAAAGTTTAGGCCAAAACAATAATTTTGCCCAAATGTTATGAGTTCATACTTATCTTCATAACTTCAATCCCAGAGTGAATGGTCATTGTTTGGTCAACAGGCCACCCTACCATTGGGCTTGTTATACTCCAGCTCAACTCTCTGAGAGGGAAGGACTGCAAAAAAGAAACTGGAAGAGAGGGCTTGACCAGGAAAGCCCATTCTACATTTTGTGGAACTCCTTGAAAGGAAGGGGTTATATTCAAATCCACTGGACATTCTCCTCAAATTTCCCTCCACCTCTTCATCCAAATTTTTGGTCATAATCTCAACGTCAACTTACAAATATAAAGTTGGCAGAAGTAAGCGAACTTTTTGTTTTTTCCTAGAGAAAGGCACATACATGCATACATAGACATGGTTTAGTAGATGCTACATATTATTTCCTCTCTATAGTTTGCAAATTCCCCACAATAAGTATGCATATACTTCACAATGATAAAATTATACCATCACTTAACCATTTTTTCTCTCTACTTCCACTGTTTCTTCATAGAAGTCTGCATTACTCTTAACTCTGCTGCATTTTATAAGGCAACAAACAAAAGTAAAACTTTGAACAAGAACAGGAGTGTTTAAGAGTACATGGTAGAAAAAACAAAATTTAAACTGATGTGGTTATTATTTCAGAGGCAAAATAGTTTAAATCCAGGGATAAATAAAAGCATCTCAAAGTCTCAAAAGACCTACGTAGAGCTATTCATAAACTTAACAATTATGCATATGTAAAAATAATAGATATTTAAGAGTTTAGTTCATTTTAGCCCAAAGTTTAATGAAAAATAACAAACCAAATTCTTTAAAACTAGCAATATCAATATAAGTTAATAGAACAGGTTACTATAATTATATTTTATAAATATTCCATAGCAATAGATATCAATAATAACAATGCCTGACATGTATTAAATGCTTTCTAGAGATTAGTCAGGGGCTAAGTGCTTTAAATGCATAATCTCTTGAAATTGTCAAGGCAACCCAAAGATGAAGGTAGTTTCCTTTCTCCTGCATCTATTTCATGGATGAAAAAACTGAGGCTTAAAGAAGTTGAATAATTTAAGCAAGTAGTAGTATTGGAATGCAAAGTCAATTCTGCCTTAAAAACTATGCTAAAACCAAAATGTCTTTATACAACTGGAAATTAAATTGGCTTCCAGGATCAACACCTTTGGACACAGTCACCTTCCTAGGCATGGGCCAAAATTTGGCAATGATAGAAACTTCACAAATATCAAACTTATGAAAACTCAAGAAATTTGGAAGAGAGGAGACTATTAAAAATAAATGTTAATTCCCAAGACACCAAACTTACTTATTAGAAAATCTTGAACACCTTAGTAAGTAGAAATTCAACCAAAGATGTTCCCTGATCTCTTTTTGGAATCTACACTTCCGAACAAAAAATGTTCTACATTCTTCTTTATTGTCCATATATTTCATCATATCACATAAAACAGGTTATGTGGGCATTTGGGGAAAGTATGTATGCAAACCGTAACTTTCCAGTCACATTAAGAGTATAAAAGTTTATAACTTTGGACCATACCTTGGTTTTCATGAACTTGGAGTGACTTTTGTAAACCTCTATTTGTTTGATCTCTTCTTCGCGGTCCTCAGTGTTCAGCACACCATTGGCTTTTAACATCTGGATCTCATCCTCCAGATCCCTTATGTTTCGCTCCAATGAAGCAATTTTTGTGTCCTGTTGTTTAAAAAAAAAAAAAATGGGAATAAAAAGAAGGAAATAAAATTGTTTTTTTAGTATCATCAAAACAGAATTTCAGAAAGTATTTTGGGTAGTAATACATTAACTATGGTATAGACATAACCCTGAATTCAGGATAATTTATGTTTTTCACTTCTGAGGATCATTTGTAAGATATTTTTTAAGTTTCCAATAAAGAACACGTGTCAATACAACATGGAGAGTTGCCTAGATATGTTTGTCTAATGTCTGGGAATCAAATTACCAAAGCAACAGTGATAAAAGTGATCTAAAGTGTTAAAAAAAAAAAAAACACCATTTAAGTGGACAAATTTATAATTTCAGATACAGTTTACCAGTGTACAATTTCTAGTCTACTTGTAAATGCAAAAACAGTTTGTTCATGTGTATATTATGTGGCCGGTTTTATAAGGCATGCTTGGAATATGACTCTGAGAGCGAAGGAAATTAAAATCTACTAATGAGGAAAAGGATTCTCATCTAGAATACAGACATCAATGAAATTAAATAACTGAATCCTGACTTAGTATGACTGATACACTAAATATTGAAAATTTATAGCAACTGTACATTGTAATGATTTATTTGGCAAGCAGCTCCCTGCATGACAAAATAAACATAAGTCACCTTGTAGGACATTTCTAATCTACTGATTTTCAGAGTTAAAAAACTAGAAATATTACACTCAACTGTGGGATTGAGAAGGGAAAAAAAAACCATAGAGAATTTTTTAAGGAAATGACAGACTATGTATACGGTAGAGCATAGCAAGAAATATTGCTTTAGAAAGACGAGAAGAGAGCGAACTCTTACAGGGGAAAAGAAAAAACCTTCTCCAACCTGAGGTGTTAAACTCCAACCAGTCTTTGGAATAAAACACATTGAAAGTTTGACTATAAGTTTTCTCCCTGACACCATCTACCTGCCCTTTTATGTGCAAATCCAAAGAGCTGATATTACATTTGTAATTCAATGTTAATGGGGGGGAAAAAAACACAAACTCATTTTTTTTTACCAACTTATTTTCAAGAATCTAGAAGACTAAAGAGTTCCAAAAGTAAAGACAATGAATGGTCTATTCTATTTATAACTAACTCATCGAAAAAACTTTGCAACAAGTATATTTGTCCTGATTTTGTGGCTATTTTCCATTCTAATTTCTTACATTATGTGGTCGATGTCATGTCTCATGGGGCAATGTAATAATCAATACTATTATCATTTAACATCGTCATCATCATTAAGTGGAAGAAAATGAGGAGAAACAACTTCTTACTGAGTGCCACTATGTGTGACCATCCAAGTGCTTTAAGTGCTGAAGATATTTTTATTAATTCTCAGAAAAAAAACAAGAAAATGAAATAAAAAGATTCTGAAATTTCAAAGATTATTATGGAATGTTATATTTTATAGCATTTTGTTTTCCTTTTAAAATAGTATTGTTTTTTTTTTCCAGTTATAAAAGTAATATATCTTAAATTCCTAGAAAATGGAGAGAATCCCCTCTTATCCTACTACCAAGAGATAACCATGACTCATGTTTTATGTACAGCCTGCCAGTATTTTTCTATTCCAAATGCAATTTCTAGAAATCCTTTATACTTCCAGCTTGAGTAAAAGGGGTGTCATGGACTAAATGCATGCCTCCAAAATTCCTATTTGAAGCTCTAACCCCTAATGTAATGGAGACTTGATGGCATTTGGAGACAAGGCCTTTAAGAGGTGATCGGTGTTACAAGCAGTCATAAGGATGAGGCCTTCATAAAAAGAGACACTACAGAGCTTCTTTTCTCTCTTTTGCTCTCTGCCATGTGAGGACACAGCAAGAAAGTGGCCATCTGTGAGCCAGGAAGAGAGAGCTCTCACCAGAACCCAACTCGCTTGCACCCTGATCTGGGACTTCCAGCCTCCAGAACTGTGAGAAAATACATTTCTGTTTTATATGTCACCCATAAGTGGTATTTTGTTACAGCAGCCCAAGCTGATATATGTAGGGAGGCATCGTTACTGAATCTTTTGAGTTCTGAGCTATGAGAAGTCCAGAGATAAAAAGAGCAGCAAAATAAAAAGAATGCAGAAAAAAGAATTTCTAAACATTCATAAGAGCCTTCTTAAATAAATGAGAGTCATTTTAAATCAATATTTTTTCTGACTATAAAATTAAGACAAGGGGTCCCTGGGTGGCGCAGCGGTTTAGCGCCTGCCTTTGGCCTGGGGCGTGATCCTGGAGACCCAGGATCGAATCCCACATCGGGCTCCCGGTGCATGGAGCCTGCTTCTCCCTCTGCCTGTGTCTCTGCCTCTCTCTCTCTCTCTCTCTCTCTCTGTGTGACTATCATAAATAAATAAAAATTAAAAAAAAAATTACGACAAGCTCATTACAGAATACTTGAAAAGCTATATAATTATGACTGCACAAGTCCCATCACTCAGATATACCTACTATTAACACTTTTATTTATCCTTATGAAAGCCTTAAGATTATATTACTTTAAGACATATAAAAAGATAGTTATCAATTAAAACCCTAATCAATGTGACAGTAATTTCCTCTTTTTGAGATACAATCTTTCAGCATCTACAAATATCTAAGTACAATCTTTACAAGAGTTTAACTGAAAGTTAAATGTAAAAGAAAGGGCCTACATCTGTGCTTTTCTAATACAAAATCTTCTGGGATTTCAGACCCAAGCCTAAAGTGAGCATATTCATATGTACATACATATGTACATATATATACATATATAAAGACGTGTGTGTATGTACAGTACACTTTGTGGTCCTCATGTCTTATATCTTAATTTTTGATACACTTAGAATTTCAGGTCTCTATCACATACGCAAGGGGAGTGGGAGGGAAACCATCAGCTTTCCCCTCCATCAAATCTTGAAGCTTTAGTTAGCAATGACCACAACTGCCCGCCAGCTTCTAACTAGGTTAGATGGAGCTTTTTACCGCACTTTTAAAAATTACATACTGCTAAAGAAAGATCAGAACAGGGTTAAGATAGAAAGTTTCATAACATAAGAAAATTATCAGGCAGCCTGGGTGGCTCAGCGATTTAGCGCCACCTTCAGCCTAGGGTGTGATCCTGGAGACCCCAGATCCAGTCCCACGTCAGGCTCCCTGCTTGGAGCCTGCTTCTCCCTCTGCCTGTGTCTGTCTCTGCCTCTCTCTCTCTCTCTCTCTATCTCTCTCATGAGTAAATAAATAAAATCTTTAAAGAAAAAAATTATCTTGACCTATATGCATCTGAGTTAAAATTTCACCAAATAGTGAACACATTTTAAAAATAATATTTTTAACTATTACTAATTTCCTTAATCAACTTTTCTTTTTTCCTCACAAACTTTTTTCCCTTTTAGCTACAGGTGTCTCAAGATACTTAAAAAAAGAAAAGAAAAGAAAAGAAAAGAAAAGAAAAGAAAAGAAAAGAAAAGAAAAGAAAAGAGAAAAGGAAAGAAAGAAAAGAAAGAAAGAAAAGAAAGAAAAGAAAAGAAAAGAAAAGAAAAGAAAGAAAAGAAAAGAAAAGAAAAGAAAAGAAAAAAAGAAAAGAAAAGAAAAGAAAAGAAAAGAAAAAAGAAAAGAAAAGAAAAGAAAAGAAAAGGGGAGGGTGGTTGTTGAGGAAGTCACTTTAATAATGATCTATTTTTCCTGTCCTTATTTACATTTGTGTTCTTTAAGAAGTCAAGTTTAAGGACAACAGACCTCATACCTGAAATCTTGAGCATGGAGAAAAGGAGATACGAGTATATCATTAAGGTCCAGAGAAAAGAACAGATACAAAATACATAGATATGTTAGATGGTGTATTGACTGTGCCCAAGAAGATACTCAAAATGCTGAGGCAAAGAATGATGTGAGGAAATCTAAGTATGAAATACAAAGGTAAATAAAATGACTGCCATGGTCACAGCTTCTCTGCTGCCTCTGTTTAAGGAATTCAGGGAGAAGAAATTTCATCTTTTTCTTTTTTTTCAAATCTCTAAGACTGAGATGAATTACTATAAACTTCTATATTTAAGGAGAACAATGGAAGGCAACCACCTCACAGGTCCTAATATGGCTCAATGTGGTATATGGTTGTTGCGGGTGGCTCAGGGCATGATCCCTAGGTTCTGGGATCGAACCTCTGCCTATGTCTCTGCCTCTGTGTGTCTTTCATGAATAAATAAATATCTTTTTTAAAAAAGTACTGATCTAGAGTGAAGACATAATGCTGTAACGTCGTGAAAAGTGTAGTTTTAGAAGGTAGAACAACATTTACTCCCAATCACCAGAGTTTTCTTCATCTGAACATCTTTACACGTTACTTACCACTGATATTTTAAAACAATTTATGTAGTGATTTTTCAAGTATTCATTTTTTTTTAAGATTTTATTTATTTGACAGAGATTGAGAGTGAGTGAACACAAGAAGAGGGAGGGGCAGGCAGAGGGAGAGGGAACAGGCAGAGGGCCTGCTAAGTAGAGAGGCTGATGTGAGGCTCCATTCCAGGACCTTGGGATCTGAGCTGAAGGCAGACACTTTAACCGTCTGAGCCACCCAGGCACCCCTCAAGTACTCATTTTGATTATGTTTTACACATAAGCAAACTCTTAGAGCAGATCATTGTGGACCTTCCTTGGAGATGGAGAAAATGAAATACAACACAGAACAGCTTTTCCCAAAATCCACAGAACACAAAAGCTCTGTGAAATAGGGATTGCAGCATCAAATAAGTTTGAGAATAATTAATGCTTACATTACCATTAATGGCTCTGGGAAGTCCTACAGCAAAGTATTCTATTTGATTTGATTTTTCCCAGTATAATTCCTCTAGAAGTCAATTTTAAAATAAAAATTAGGATTTTATTGACCACATTATGCTCAGGATTATATGCTAAAGTGAAGAGTCAAAACAATGTTTGGCTCTTCAAGGGAAAACTTACTATCATTAATCTCCATTGAATAATTAGGTGCTTAAATACCCAGATCACCTTGTTGGCTTCTGTAACTCAAACGTGGTTTACTGACAGCCTCCTCTGAGCTCAAAGCAATGAAAGAACATAGGCTCTCATACTCTAAAAACCTACCACTACATGTCTGAGGTGACATTTTTCAAATAGTCTTGAGATAGTACAACCATGAAATTGTCTTGCTTTTACATTGTATTTTCATTAAGGACTGTAAGAATGTGGGAAATAAAGTTTCAGGAGGGAAAAATAGCTGAAATGTGTTCGCTCATTCCTTATTAGTTGGAAAAAATATCTGAATTGAATATCTTTCAAATCATTTCTTTCCACACTTTCATAAAATAACACTTGTAAAAATTTTATACATCAATTACAACTCATAACTTCTACTTAAAGATTCATACCCAAGACATTTTTATATCTATCATTCAAAAAATGTAAAATAGGTATTTAAAGGGCAATTAATAAATAAACCCCTGGAATTGAACACCTAGCAGCCATCACCCCAACAGGCCCACCTGCTGAGTCTCAAATCAGCCATAAATGTTAGTCTGGCTGCTAGACTATAGCAATGAAAGTAAGTCAGGTGAGAAGACTGAAATAAGTTTATCTCTGCTTCACCTTTGCTTTGCTTTACTAATCTCTGAGTTTTTCTAAGACATATTTGCTACATTTAATAGTAAACTTAGAAGCAGGGAGTTTTCTCATTCATTCAACAAATACGTACTAAGCATCTTTTGGGTACCAGTCACATTGCCAGGTATGAGAATCTAGATAGATCTCAACAAGATTCATAGGCACCCTTCTCTCTCTAACATGGAGTACAATCTAGATCACTGTTGCTGCAAGTGTGGTCCACAGACCAGCAGCATTGGCATCACCTGAGAGAGTTTTAGAAATGCAGAATCTCTGGCCCTAACCCATCTGCATTTTCATAAGGCTCTCAAGTGACTTAGATGTTTTAAATGACTTCAGGTGTCCCGCATACATGACAGACGGGATTGACCAGTGCAGAAGAGACCAAGACAATTTTATAAGACAAGTAAATTTAGAAAAATATTAACCTCCCTTCAAGAGCTATCCATCTTGGCCTAAGTGTACACCAACCCTGGGAGTAAACTTTCTGGAGCATCTTTGCCAGTCCAGATGCCTTTATTACCCTTTCTGTATCTGTCAAACATTATGTTCCCCTTCAATAGCAAGAAAAAGATTTTAATTCCTCTCTAGGAACTGTGAACTCTGAAATGATGAGTGGGTGGAATATCAAAAAAGCAGTATCATTTAGTCACAAAAAGTAACAATTATGTTATTGCTGAGTGTCACAATGCACTTTTTTTCAAATACAGTAAGAATTACTGGTTTCACGTTAATATCAGGCCAAGAAAGAAAATATAAGCAATTTTTACAGAGCATGGAACTCACCGTGATCACATATCAGTCTATGGACACTGATCAACAAACTTAGGGCCAATTTGGTTTAAGGAAGAAGACGTGATTTAATGTTCAGGAAACATCCCAACCTAATTATATTATGCTTTATTTAGGATAAAATTCTAGACTATTATTACTGGATCCCACAGAGGCTCCTGAAGGCTTAACTTTTAAAACTCATCTAGTCATAGTTGCAAACATAACTGAGCTTCCCTAGGTCTTAGGCTATCTGAGGAACGCCCTGGCTTTGGAAGGGTTTACTGTGTGGGATTAACCACGGTTTTGTGAGCCCAAGTCAAGCACTCCAGAAAGAAGTCAGCTTGGATCTAAAGCATGTAAGAAGGAAAAAATAAAAACAAAAAAATCAGTAACTCAACTTCTTGGGCGTTATCAAATTGTAAAGAGATGGTGACATAGATGAGAAGATGACAGACGACATGCTGTTTTTTGGTGGTAGTATTGGTTTTTTGTTCATAGGGTACTTAATTCTTTATAGCAAAACACATGAGCACAGAATCAGGTCAAATTCAAAGCAATTAGGGTGCTTTGATGTTTCTTTCCAAGGCTTCATTTGCCAGCTTCACTCATTCTTCATGAAGCCCATGCCCCAGGAATGCATCCTTCTTGTCATCCTGTCTCTGTGCACATTGCTAATGACCCATGGGCAGAAGATATGTTTCTTTCTGGACACTATACAACCACTGAGGTTCTGGTCTCCATATATCAATTTGATGTTGCTGCTCTTGTTGTTGATAGACTCAAGTCAAAAAAAAGAGCTGAAGATAGAACAATCCTCCTGACCCTCAGAGAGTCACAAATCAGGATGTAAATCCTAGTTTGGGCTTTTACATCTTCAGGCAAGATGCTAAGAATCCCCGAAATAAGACTATGTTCAAGAGCATGTCATGAAAATTACAAGTGATCAATAATGCATGCAAATTACCTATCATGGAACATCCCCCATGAGAGTAAAGGGATTGCCATCATTATTATCATCAGCCAACAACAGTGTAGTAAGGCCCCACCCATTCCTCAGTTCTATGAGGTGCACATGTAGAAGACAGTAGCTTACGCTTTTGGTCTATCCCGTTTAATTTTGTGAACATATTCCTACCCTCACTAATCCTATAAACTAAGGTTGTTATAAGAATTACATGATTGAAAGCATGTACTTCTTCCAGTACATTATATAGTAGTATTATTATAGCCAACACACAGTAGGTGCTCTACAAAGATTACCTTCTTCCCATTTCTAGCTGCAGCATTTATCGATTACTTTTTTATCTGTCTGTTCAGCTTTTCTTTTTGGGAACTACATCACCCCAACTCCCTGTGGTTTCAGTGGGGTTTCATGGATGACCCTGCTCAGTGGCAAGTACCATGGATTCTTTGGATGCTGATTGATCTGCAGTGACCTCGTTATGCCATCAAGGCCAATCAGAGTTCTTTTAGGAGACTAACATAAATTCCTAGGCCTCTACTTTTCTAAGCTATGTTTCTCCTTTTCTGAGCTTATGAATAATAAGGAAAATATGGGCCTGTGGCTGGTCATGGGCTTCTTTGGTACCATGATTAAGAATTTGCCTGAGTGATTGTGCCCTTATAACATCATTTGAATAGCTAGGTACAGATATCTGAACCATTCACTCCTCCCAGAATACCAAAATACAACAGAAGGGTTTCAGCTACTTGCAATACAAAAGTGATAGCATGAAAGATAACACCACAATACAGCTAGATACAATATTCTACAAATCAACAAAGGGAAGTCAGAAATGGGCAAGACCATGATAGCAGAGTCAACAAATTTCCACAAAGCACAAGAGTCTAATATTGGACCTAGAGATGGGTAAGAATAAGATTATCATAGGGAAGATGAAATTCTTTCCAGCCAGAAATAATAACATATGCAAAGTTTAGAGTACTCAGCATGGTGTCCAGCACATAATATTTAATTAATATAAGTTGAAAGAATAAGAAAACAAGTATGAATTATGTATGAAGAGGAATAAGAAGACAGGACTAATTAAAATTTATGGATCACTTTTTGTTGCAGAGGAGTTGGAAAAGAAGGAGGGACTGAATGCTAAGCACTCTTCACAATCAAGATAGTTGGCACTTGGGTATGACAGGAGTTGTTTATAAGCTGGTAAAAAGAAAGCAACAAGGGACATCTGGGTGGCTCAGTGGTTGAGCTGTCCCACATCGGGGCTTCCTGCATGGAGCCTGTTTCTCCCTCTGCCTATGTCCCTGCCTCTCTCTCTCTTTCTCTTTCTCTCTCTCTCTCTGTCTCTCCTGAATAAATAAATAAAATCTTTTTTTTTTTTTAAGCAAGAAGATGGCCTTTGGGAAGTTAATAATAAAAAACAGAAGCCAAAATGGGAGTTGGGACAGTAGAGAAAATAGATCATCAGCCTAGTGCTGAAAGAATTCTGACCTGGTTAAGAATCAAGTATAGAAAAAACAGCACAGGAATCACCAAAAGGAAGAAGTGAAAAATGATGGAAATCATGAAAAGTCACAAAAAAATAAAATAGTGAAGTTTCAAAAAAGAAAAAGAGTCAGAAAAGGTTTGAGGATACATTAAATCAAACAGAATCAGAGTGATAGTTGAGTCACTCAACAACCAGTACAGCATAGGACAAGAACCAACTAGAACAGACACCATCTAGAGCAAGGGAACCAAGTCTGGGAAGTCTCTGAAAAGTCAGGGGTTAACTCTTTAGTTGCTGGAGTGGGGGAGTATAATCTGGGGATTTGAGATAACCAGAGAAATATATTATAACAACCAGTGTAGTTGCACTTGTGCCTCTTGGCTGATTATCAGCCTTTCACAGAAAGTTGCTTCAATTAATACTGATAGCTTTCTACATTCCCAATGCATGGAAGGTAGCACTTGTTAATCCAAAATCATTTCCACATGCCTGTGACACACATTAATACAGAGGCTCCCCGGTGCCAGTCCATGGACTAGGTTTATCAGATTCACCTAAGGAGTGAATAAAAAGAACCAATGACTTGGTGTCACCCAAAGACATTCCCTTTCAGGATGGAGGTGACACAAAGATCTGTATTTATTTATTTTATTTATTTTATTTATTTATTTGTAAACTCCTCAGGGGGGTAAAAAGCCATATCAAAATATTTCTTTTTTAGACTTCTGTTTTCTTCCTCATTTATGTTGAAGAATAAATATATTTGCATTATACAAATATATAGAATAGTATAGGACAGAAGCAGTATTTCTCCATTCTGGCATTAAAAATGCAGTTAATAACAACAACAGCTAATGTGTATTGATTACTAATGCAAACACTGTGCTAGAAAAAAGTCTCAGTTAATCTTTCCTATAACCCTGTGAATTACTTATTTTACTCATTTTATAGGTCAAGAGACTTATAAAAGGTAAATAACTTGCCCAAGATCTTCCCTTTGTTAAAATAACTTTCCAAGTCCACGATGGCTCAACTTCTGCTTGGTTCTCCTTGTCAGCAAACCAATACTTAGATAACTTTTACATCCCTGTAAATGTTCCACTTGACCAGAAATGCAGTGTATCCAATCAGCCTATCTCCACATGCCAAGCCAACTCTGACTTTTAATTTCCTTGTTCCTTCTCACTTCAAACAAATGTGACTATGTGGCCCCAACCAATCAGATATTTTCTATTTTTCTTCTTCCTTGTTCTTTATTCTTTATCCTATAAAAGCTTCCTTCCTCCTATCCCATTTCTCAGTTCTCCAAATGGAAACTGCTTCATGAAGTGCTAGATAATATTTGTTTGTATCACCTACATTGTCTTCTTCAGCCATTTTTTAACACCATTCATACACTGGAATGGTTCCCTCCATATAGAGAAGAGAGGAAGCCACAGCCAAACACTGGGATCTTGCTGTCTCCAGGAAAAACCTCAAAAGAACTGGCTTCAGAGAAGGTGTGCCACCTAGATGTGGGCTATTTTGATCCCTTCCTACACACAGCATGACTAGCCTTTAAAGATCACGGAGCAAGGTCAAAATAAAATAGTGAAGAGATTAGGGAGAGAGGATAGGGAGGAAGAAATTTCAGAAAGTGCTTCCAGATGAGAAGATAGCCCCTCAGTGTGTGCTGTGTACAGCCCCACCCTCCCTAAGGCTGGATCAAAGTCATCTTTCACATACATATAAATACAAAGAGAGTTTGAATTCCCAGAGATCCAGTGAAATACTACGTTGCAAAACAGTGATTACATTTCAAGGAGTAATGAAACAACAGGCATCTGACACTTCTATTCTCTTCCAGTGCTCTTTAGGAAAAGATTGGGTGAGGAAGCTCTATTCATTCACTGGCCTCTATCAACCTGAACTTGCCCTTCCCATTTCTTTTAAATCATCCTCACAAACGCCTTCAACAGCCCTGGTTTGGAGCCTCCTTCTTAGGATCTCCAAAACATACCACAAATCTTTCTATGTTCAACCAGTTTGTCTCATGGAAAAAGCAACAGGCGGCAGAGGAATCCAGGCCACCCCAAGTCACCAGCATGGCCTGATGGATGTGGAAACTGGAACGTGCCTTAGGGATGAGGCATGTGAAGGCCCCACTGTCATTATTGAAACTTGAAAGGGGAAGTTCACATGAGGCCTGTGGTTGACTTCTCAACCCTACTGGCGGAGGCGCACGCCAATAAGGAAATTGCAATCCCTAAATAAACAATAGGCTGGGAACCTGAGCACCAACAAGGGAGAATGCAGAGGCTGCTAGCCTGGGCAGGGCTGGCCAAGATGGAGCAAACAAAGCAAAGATTTAAACTTTGCAAGTATGTCATGTCAAGTCAGACTCCCCAGGCAGGACCCTTTGAGATTCCAAATTGCCAGTCACCAAGCCTCAAAACTTGGTAGAATTTTTAAAACAGGGCTCTTGGTCCAATCTCTTCATTTGCCAAATGAGAATAGTGAGAGCCAGAAAAGACAAGTGACTTGCCAAAGACACAACAGCCAGAAAGCCAGGTCCCTAGGTTATTTATTATGCCACAGGCCTACTAGGAGTTGCTATTTTTTTCTCCACTGGTTTCTTCTCTCTTTTTTTTTTTTTTTTTTTTTGGTTTCTCCTTTCAAAGAAGCTTTTAAAGCCTTTCCACATACCAGCTCTGTGTATGTGTGCATTCTGAGCTAAGAAGCTGCCTGAAGTAAATTTGTTAAATTCCTTCTCTCTCCTTGCTCAAAGGTACCACTATTTTTTTTTAACATGTAAAACTCAACTTCCAGACTGGAAGGGAATGGATAGAGAAGCAAAGAATTCTTTGAGCATTTATTATATACCTGGATTTTCCCATGCCTTACTTCATTTTAATATTTTCTACAACCTTACACAGGCTGGTATCATTGTCCCATTTCACAGATAGGAAAGCTGAAGCCAGAGAAGTAATAAGCAGCAGAGCCAAATTATCAATTTCCACAAATAATCTAACCCTTCTCTGTTCAGTGAAAGAAAGCCAGGATAGAAGAAACTGTGCAGCTTTAAGTTTTTTTTAAATGAACTTCCTGTTGTTTTTCCTAAGTAATAATTCCTGATCATTCCTGTGTAATAAATGCACATTATTGAAAACATAAAAATTTGGAGGGGGGAGAAAAGGAAAAAGAGGAAAAAATCCATCATAATTGACTCATTCAGAAATAGTGTTAACATTTTGGTATTTTCGCCAATTTCCACATTGATAAATATACCTTCTTTATATATTAAGAACATTAAGTCTCTAACTACTATAAACCTTAGGAATACATCTCCTTTTCTTTTTAGAAATACATCTCATGATTATTTTATAGTTCTATCTTTTCAATTTTTAAGTAATCAAAGTTATTGACCATTTCCTTTGAAATATATTTATTTTTAAAAAACAGCTTTACTGATATCCAGTACATGTGCCATAAAATTTATCCTTTTAAAGTATACTATTCAGTGGTTTGTACAACCAACACCACTATCTAATTCTACAGTATTTTCACCACCTAAAAGCCCTATACCCATGAGCAGTCACTCCTGCTCCTCTCCCCTATCTCCTAACAACCACTAATCTACCTGCTATTTCTACAGATATATCTATATTGGACATTTCATATAAATAGAATCATGTAATAAGTGGCCTTTTGCACCGACTTCTTTCATTTAACATGATGTTTTCAAGGTTCACCCAGGTTATAGCATGTATCAGTTCCTCATTTCTTTTCATTGCCAAAAAATATTCTATTGTATGGGGATGCCATATTTCATTTATTCGTATAGGATAATGGACATTTAGATTTCTTTTTAGCTTTTTGGCTATTATTAATAATGGTATATGAGCATCTGTGTACAGATTTTTACATATGTTTTCAGTTTCATTCGGTGTATACCTAGGAGGAGAACTGCTGAGTCTTACTACTGTAAGACCCTACATTTAACATCTGGAAAAACTGCCAAATAGCTTTTAAAAATGGACTGAACCATTTTTTATTTCTACCATCAATATGAAGAATATGGCTTTTCCACATCTTCCCCAACACTTGTTAGTTACTATCTATCTTGTTTTATTTTAGCCATGTTAGTGGGGGGTAAGTTGTATCTAATTGAAGGTTTGATTTGCATTTCCTGTTGGGACATCTTTTCATGTCCTTATTGGCCATTTGTTGGTTTTCATTGGAAAAATGCCTACTCAAATCCTTTGCTCAATTTTTGATAAGATTATTTGTCTTTTTACTGGTGAGTTTTTCTTCCTTTATTTTTAAATGAACTTTTTAATTAAAATATAGTATACAAAAGAAAGTCAAATCATACGTTTTCAGCATAATGAATTATGACAAAGTAAACATACCTGGGAAAAGCAAACCAGATCAATGAATACTACTTGCACTCTAGAAGCTTCCTTTATTCCCACCCAATCTCCATATCCTGTCACTCCAGATTATCCACTATCCAAATATCTAACACTATTCATTACTTCTGCTATTTTTGGAATGTACACATACAAACAGACCATATTGTATGTGTTCTTTTGTGTCTAGATTCTTTCAATGCTGTTTTGAGGATACTGAATTATGTTGTTATATGAAGCAATAGCTTGGTGCTTCTCGTTGCCATATAGCATTTCATAGCATGAATACTTCACTATTTATCCACTCCATTGTTTATAACTATTTCACTTTTTCAAGGTTTTGGTTATTCCACATTAAATTATTTTTTGAATCTTCTACTTAAATTGGGTCTTGTACCACCATTGCTAGATTTGCTTCTAGATATTTTGGGTTTTTTAATGCCATTGTAAATGATATTGTTTCTAAGATTTTATTTTGTAAATGTTTGTTACTGGCATGTAAAAATATGATTACATTTTAAAATACTGACTAGCTATCTGGCTAAGTTTGTCTATTAATCTAATCTTTTATTATATGAATTTATTGAGTTTTTTTTACACACCAATCATGGTTTCTGTGAATAAAAATGCTTTTATCTCTTTCTTTATACTTCTTATACTTAGCATATCTAGAACATTATGGAATAGAAGTGACAGTAATAGGTGGTTTTGTCTTATTTTTTGTATCATAAGGAAAGCTTTCAACATTTTACCATTAAATATGATGTTGATTGTAGTTTTCTTATAGCTGCTTCTTATTAAGAAAATATTCTCCTAATCTGAGTTTGCAAAAAAGGCATTTTTTTCTTTTTTACATGGATGGATGCTGCATTTATCAAATGCCTTCTCTTCATTTATTGAAATTGCATTTATGTTTCTCCTTTATCCTGTTAATGTAGTAAATAACATTGATTGATATCCAAATATTAGTCCAACCATACATTCTTGGAATAAGCACATGTCATTTAATTTTCACTGGATTCAGTTCGGTAGGAATTTTGCATGAACATTTATGAAAGATTGTAATTTTCCTTTCATGTAATGACTTTGTTGGGGACTAATATCAAGGTTACATTGGTCTCACAAAATAAGATAGGAAGTGCTCCATCTTTCATTCTCTGGAATAGTTTCTGTATGACTGATAATAATTTTTTCTTCAAATGTTTAGTAAATTCACTGAAGAGGCCATCTGGGCCTGCAGGGTTTTTTGTTTGGTTTGGTTTTAGATTTGCAAGTTGCTTTTTTTTTTTGTGGTAAGACTTTAAATATAGAATCATTTTAATATATAGAACAACTCAGATATTCTCTTTCTTCCCATGCAGTTTTAACAAAGTTTTTATTTTAAAGAACTTATCTAAAATTTCAACTTTATTACCATAATGCTGTTAAATAAAAACTCCTCATATTTTTAATGTCAATAAGATTGACAGTGATGTCCCCTTTCAATCCTGATATTGGCTATTTACCCCAATAACTCTAGTCAGAATTTGTCATTTTTGTTAATCTCTTCAAAGAATCAGTGTTTGGCTTTGGTATTCCCTTCCAGTATGTTTGATTTCTATTTCATTCATTTCACTTTCTTATTATTTCTTCTCCCACTTTCTTATGGTTTTATTTGATCTTCAATTGTGTTTTGAACTTAAGAAGTCTTCTCTCAACAAAATAAATGACTTGCTCTTCCCCAGATACTCTTCATACTTTCCAACCTCCTTGCCTTTACTCCTATAGTTCCTGCTGTATGTATTATAACCCATCCCTATCCCCTTTATTAAAATCATGCCAACTTTTCAAGGCCCTCCCCAAATGCTACCTCTTCCAGGAATCATTCCCTGAGCTTCTCTCATTTGATATCATTTGAGCCTCTGCAGTCCAATTTGCTGTTCTTAGGTCACTATTTAGATCCTAGCTCATGTACTTCCTTCCATTAGCCCTATTAAAACCGAGTGCTTAATTTTTCTAAAAGGTCTACCATGGTGCTGTGCACAAAATAGCTACTCAGTCAACACAGGTGTTTGTGATTCAACTTCAGGAGTTAAATTCACACCAATTAAACCCATTCACAGCAGGAATTTTTGATTGGCAACTCAAATATTCAAACACATCATAAGAAGAATTTGGGCTAAAAAAAGGAAAGAAGTCTCATCTCTTTTTTTTAAAGTCTTCCTTGCTTCCAAATAACAACTATATATCATCCAGAGCTAACATTTAACTTGACATTTTGCTTTTTCTGGCTATCACTTAAAACCCACATTTTTCCCCCTTATTTAAGGAAAACAGTTAAATGGGACAAAGTTTTTTTCTTAAGTTAAAAGATGAGAAGATGAAATTTCTCAAGAAAAAAAAATAAGCTAAAAGATAATTTCTGGTATCATAAATGGATATTGCAAATCAAAAACACAGGGCTTTGCAAGTTTGAATGAGTTTTGCTCCAATTGTTATAAAGACTTCAGGACAAGACTTAAAACTGGGGGTGGGGGGACTACAAGTATATGTTGGCTATAGAAGTAAAGTATATATCTGGAGCCCTATTTGGAGGGCTGATAACATTTATACATAAAAGGATGACTCTTGTCTCTTAGCACAAAGCAGATAACACCTTCCTCAAAATATCAGAGACCTCTCCAGCTCTCAAGAGCTGCCTCAATTTGTTCTATGATACAAACTCTAGTGCATAATTTCCAAAATAAGTTTTGAAAGAAAAACCAGTTGAACCTATGGGCTGTCTTTAGTAAAAGCAGACTAAAGGAATAGAAAGTTTAGGAACTCTGGAGGAAAAACCTATATGCAGATCTCAGTTGCCAACAACCTAGATGTAGGATCTTAGCAGATTGCTTATCCTCCCTAAAGCACAACTTTCTCATCTGTGAAATGGGGCTAATTATGCCTATCCACAGGTTTTTATATGTCAGGTGCCCTATGTCTGGCTTCCCATGTACGGTTAGTGGTATTTGGGCTGTAGATTGTCACAAATGCAGCAAGGTGGTATTTTTTATTATTATTGCTCTTACTCTTTTTAAAGCCACAGAGTGGGGCATAGTTTTAAGGCCTAAAAGCTATCATAATGGCTTGGCTAAAACAACTAGGCTTGAAACAAATTTTCTAATAACACCTCATCCTGAGAGAAGAAATCATCCTAAGTAGAGTGCAGTGTTTAGACTCAAACAAGTAAGAGTTCAAAAGATGGCAGAAATAAACATAGGAAGGCCCTAGAGCCAAAGAAAACATTTCAGCCACCAAGTGGTGTTCCTGACTAGATCCCAGTACTCAAATTAAGTTCAAACTGGGAATTGGGATGCATTCAATGGCCTAGGTTTGAACTTGAAATACTTCCTTTCCTAGATGTTTAACCTTGGGAAAAATTGCCACTATAGCTCTTACCTTCTCCATGTTCCAGTGCATCCCTTCCACCTAGTGGAACTGAATTGGCTGGATTTGACCAAATATCAGCATATCTTTTAAGAGAAACTTAACACAATTGCAGCTCAGCTCCATCTCATGCAAAAGAACAGCAGTCATCTACCTGAGCACAAAGACAAGGCTTGGTCTTTAGTTTTAATAATAAAAGATAAACCTCACCACTGGAAGTTTAGCACCTGAATGCAAAGTCATATTCTTTGATCAACAGCACCTCCACATCAGCAACTTAGTCAAGCTCAATGTTGAATTGCTCACTGCTCATTTCCCATAGAAAAGCCTGGTGGAGACAAATATTACTCAAGAAGAACCACTCATGACTCTTAAGTGACTAGCTACTAGCTTGTCATGTGACAGGAAAGCTAAACATCCCACACCTCTCACTTTAGTTACCACAGAAATACTGTTATCTAGTGACATTATGCCCATAGCTTCTTAATCCACTTCAAATAACAAGTTCACCAGATCAAATACATTTTCTGCAACTTTTACTAAGTCTCTTATGGCACTCATTTAGGTCCCATTTGATAAATTCTGTTGAAGTTACTGCTAGCATAAAGTTTGTTTCTTTTGATGAATGAGTGCCCTTTAATTTATTAAGCAAATGAGAACTAGGAAACCTTGTGCATTTCTTTTTTAGTCTGGACTGTTAAGTTTAGAATGAAGTTTATATTCCATCACATTATTTTTATTCTGGGGTTGATTTCTTTTTTGCATTTTCTTAAAACACAACTTTCTTCCTAACCCTTCTTTTTGTGATTATTAGAGCTGTTATAGCCATCTTGCTCAGATGGGCAGACAAGGACTGTCTGAAAATAAGAGTTTACATGAAGGAAGCTAAACTATAGAATGAAATGAGAGGAAATGGATCATTAACATCTTTTGAACCCCTGGATTAAGCTGTACCTGAAGCAAAACCCCATTTTTCTCCTGTTGAGTGATCCGATAAATTTCCTTTTGGCTTTAGCCATTTTGAATTAGATTTTCATTCACTTGGAAGATTTAACAAAGAAAACAATTTTAAGATTATCTGACAAGTACTGTCATTACTGTAATTCATTTTTCTTAAAAAGAAACAGGGGACACCTGGGTGGCTCAGTGGTTGAATGTCTGCCTTGGGCTCAAGTCGTGATCCCAGGGTCCTGGGATGGAGTCCCCGCATTGGGCTCCCCTCAAGGAGCCTGCTTCTCCCTCTGCCTATGTCTCTGCCTCTCTCTCTGTGTCACTCACTCACTCACTCACTCATGAATGAATGAATAAATAAATAAATCTTTTTAAGAAAGAAGAGAGAAGGAAGGAAGGAAGGAAGGAGAAGGAAGGAAGGAAGGAAGGAAGGAAGGAAGGAAGGAAGGAAGGAAGGAAGGAAGGAAGGAAGGAAGGAAGGAAGGAGAAAATAAAGAAGAAAAGAAAGAAGAAAGAAGAAAAAAAAGAAAGAAAGAAAGAAAGAAAGAAAGAAAGAAAGAAAGAAAGAAAGAAAGAAAGAAAGAAAGAAAGAAAGAAAGAAACGATACAGTTTTATGAATGAATCTAAGAGTGAAATTTTTGGACATCATCTTTATGTCATGTCAAATTTATAGTAAATGTAGGTTAAAACATTCCTTTAAAGGAAGTAGCATTAAAGAAAAAAAGAGGGAAAAATCTTTTTAACTACCATTTTTATTGACAGCACTCCATGAGAGCAGAAAAGAGGAGCTTAGTAAAGAATCTTTAGACATAAAAGCAAGAAAAGGAGGAGCATTCATTACACCATCTACAAGAAAACTAATTTCTGTGAGAAATATACACAATGTTCTAGTGCAAACCTGTAACATACCTGCCAGAGCAAATCAGGATCAAAATTAAAACTTGGAGCTTCCTGCAAGAAGATAAATCACAAATAACTTCATTCACTTTGCTTCCTTTCATTTTCATTCAGATGACCCTAACCCCCTGGCTCAAGTGGCTGCAGTAGATGTGATGGCTGCAAGAGAATTACTCCCTCTTTGATGCTGGCAGATGGCCCTCCCCAGTGCCTGCCCATGGAGATATATTTTCAGAAGTTCTACAAGCCCAGAGGTGCACGTAGAGATCTAATGAAACTACCAGACCAAGTTTCTAAAACAGCTTGAATTAGGGCAAGATTTCACAGATTTTCATAATAAACAACTTTCTCAAGTTGATACAAAGGTGTGGGGAAGATGAGGGGTCAGAAGTTCACCCTCAGTTTCTCTCAGAAGCAAGGGAATAGTAGAGGCAATTTATAAGCCCTTAATTCATGTCATCTCCCTGAAACTATAGGTCAAATTTTCCCTAGGAAAGTTCCTTTTAACTTCAGATTTTGCCAAGGCACCAGATAAGACCAATATTTACCCAAAGGTGCTTAAGTTAAAACACAACAGTGTCTTAAGTTCTACCCACCAGGTTTAAGGGTCAGCTGTATTTGATAGTCAACCCTAAGGCTTGTGGAATATGGGTTTTAAATATTCCCTCCAAATTCACAGGGATGTAATGTACAAAACTGGATGAGATCACAGCTTCTGTCACAAGCTACACACAGCTGAAAAGATGACCCTCTACCATCTGCCTCCATAACTCAATTTTACATGGTGAATATAGATGCTAATGGGACCCAGACTTCACTGACAAAACAGGAGGCAGTGGTTTGTAAATTAATACACACCCAAAAAACAGAAAAACTCCAGGCTCAATTCCCTGACAACTATATTGACCATTATTTGTCCTAAAAATGTGTTCTATAAATCATCATCATTGGCATGCATAAAATACCAGACTCAATTTATTGATAATATATGGATATGAGTTTGCTCTAAAAATCATATTTTATGGCCTCTCATATAGCTAGCCTAAATGAGTATATTTATTAACTTTTTTGTTTTCTACTAAAACATATAATACTAGAAACAGTCATAATTAAACAGATTTTTTTTACTTCTAAAGGTCACCCAAAGGTATTAATTGTCTTTGAATAGAGACCTTTACATGGAAAATGCCCTCTGCATTGGAAGAGATGTCATTCCTGGTTTCTCCGAAGATTCCTGGAACTCACTCTTTCCCTTCTTAAAAAAGAAAAGATAGTTTGGAAATAGATTTTATGTGCATCCTCTTTCCCATTAGTAACTGTGCCAGAGATTGGGGTGGTAGGCATGGAGGTGGGAGTGACTCTTTGCAAAAAAGTAAAATAAAGTCTTTAAAATCTTTTCTTTAAAAAAAAGAGGGTGGGGGGGATAAAGCCCTAACCAAGTTTCAAGTTTGGTTCCAATGTTAAGTGAGAAAGAAATCTCAGTTATGAAATACTCCCCCACAAGTGTAAAATGTTAAGTTTCTTTTCAAAACAAGTTCAAATTACATAAATTTAAAATGAATTGAGGAGCCAAAATTAGCAAGAATTATTCAATCTTATTGGCATTTGGTTCCTTTGATGATATTTTTCAAACCAATGTACTGCAAATACATTATGAGTGCCTCAACTCATGTAACCTCATTTGAGGGCACAGAGTTTTAAAAGCAAATGCTCTACATTATTTCCACAAAAATTCACTTGGATAAAGACATTGTCATTGACCAAAAAAAAAAAAAAAAAAAAAAGTCAGAATTGTACATGCCAAAAATTCAATAGCTGGTGTTTAGTTTCTTTTTCACCAGGACTTAGGAATTTTTTGGCAGATAGTTCAAAATCATGTGCTATAAAAAAGAAAAATCATTATCCTATCCTATCAACAAGCTGCAGAATTCTCTTGTAGGCTAATGGTGATAAGCAAACTCTCAAGTGTTAAACTCTGGAATTACCAAATTGCAAACATCATTGTTAGGAATTTTTTTTCTTCATGAAACAATTTAAATCAAGAATTAAAAAAAAAAAAAAAAAAAAAAAAAAAAAAAAAAATAAATCAAGAATTATTTACTCTTATAATAGTGAAAGGGAATATAAGGGAAGGGAGAAGAAATGTGTGGGAAATATCAGAAAGGGAGACAGAACGTAAAGACTGCTAACTCTGGGAAACGAAATAGGGGTGGTAGAAGGGGAGGAGGGCGGGGGGTAGGAGTGAATGGGTGACGGGCACTGGGGGTTATTCTGTATGTTAGTAAATTGAACACCAATAAAAAATAAATTAAAAAAAAAGAATTATTTACTCTTAAGATAATCACTATTTGCTTCCCTCTAGCAAACACTGAAAGTTAAAAACTTTTTTTTATTTATATTTCTAGATACTGACAAAGCAATTTGTTTCATTTAAATCTATTTCTTAATCATACATCATGGCTTAACCACTATCATTTGTTTCATTATTCTTTAAATACCCTAAATCTCTCTAGGAGGATTTTCAATTCTTTTAAATAGCATATACTTCCACAGCTAATTATCTTATGAATATTTAATAAGTTATTATTACTTCCAGACTTGATTAGGAGAAAATACTGGAGTCCTGGGAAAGTATTATTCTTTGAAAAGTACATTTTGCTGATAGCAAATTTTAATTATTTAACTACTTCGTTGCATATAAGACAACTTCTCTTTGCCAAATCTTAGTTTTTTAAAGTGTCTTTTCATTGTAATGCGAACAAAAAGAGAAAAAAATTATTCTAGCTTTAGAAATTTCCTTTGAAAGCACACACAAAACCTCCCCTAGGGTTGAAAGAATTGGCCATGCTCTGGAAATGAACCCAGCTCCTTTCAGCCAAGGGATACTTGAGCCCTTTATTCTTTTGCCCAGAATAGGCATCCTAATTAAAGAGCCAATAAATTA
The DNA here is from genome assembly GCF_048164855.1 of Canis lupus baileyi. Taxonomy (NCBI): domain Eukaryota; kingdom Metazoa; phylum Chordata; class Mammalia; order Carnivora; family Canidae; genus Canis; species Canis lupus. Next base: position 35,709,144 of record NC_132856.1, on the reverse strand, counting down.
AATGTACCCAAGAAGGCAAAAAGATTCAGAAGAAAAGCACCCACCAGGGTACCTAGAGAAAAACACAAGGTTTTTTAGAGTGTTTATGTTAGGCACCATCAAGTTAGAACAAACTCCAGAGGCAAAGCTGTTTTTGACAAATGTGAACAGCTCCTACCTTCATTTCAATGACAGTCTGGAGAGCCTTCGTCTTGGCTGGCTCCGGCTGAAGTTGGCTTCTTCGGTGCAATTCCTGGGGAGGAACACGATAGAAATAAGCCTGACGGTTCATCCTTCCGTTACACCATGACCTTTACGCAGGTAGCACACAGCCCACTGGATGCAGGTTCACTGTGCACAGACATAAACAAGCCACAGGTGATTCTTCCCCCACCCTCTTTAGCATCCCTCCTGCCTGGAGCCTCCGTTCCAGTGAAAAGCTCCTGGCACATGCGCTATTTCTGAAACTTCCATCAATAATTAATGTCAACTGTGACAAAGCCAGCAAGTAATCATAGTCCAAATACTGTTCAACACTGGGGCTGTTGCCCAGTCATCAAATCATAATTTACTAAATTACATTACTCTGTGCTCCCAATACAAACACAGCATGGAAACAGAGGAAAGAAAATGACTTAACGTGGTTGCAAATCCACTGCACGCATGGCATTTTGCTACTGAGGTAGGTTTGAAATGAGCAATTCAAGACCTTTTCAGTACCATTGTGTCACTTTAGGAAGTGAATTGATGTGATGAAACCCTGTGAACATATCTTGCTTCCTAATTTACAGTTTCACTCCTTATTCAAAATCACATCTGTGTGTGATATGTTTATGCACTCATGATGCCAAGAAATTAAAATTGGCATTAATATCAACACTGTTAGCAAGGAGACAAAAATGGTTAAAGCCAGATGCAGACCCAAGAACTCCTAGGATATGACAAATATAACTTTAGGTAAAACACAACATAATTACAATTTTAAGCTGGAAGGTTCACTTTTTGCATGCCTCTTCTCAAAAGAACAGTTCTGTCAAGGCTTTGAAAGTTCCCTTGGCAGAAGAAGAGATAAAGATAAGATTTCTTACTTTGTACTTTGATTTTCTTAATAATAATTAGCAGTTTTATGAAAGTTTTATGAAAGTAGCCAATGAGAGGAATAAACAAAAGTGCTCACATATGTCCACACTGCTGATACAAGTCACCTATGGAATAATTCTATAATACTTATTTGCTTGCAGAAAAATTATTTAAATTCAACATGAAGTAGTTTTAGGCCTTCATATTTCACTGGGCTACAAACATTAAAAACAAAACAAAACAAAACAAAAAAACCGAAAAGCCACCTTAGGCTTTAGGGAAGAGAACCAACATGACTTCTCGCTCTTCTCAAGTTAAGGCATCAAAATTAACTTTCATTCCACCACTGCCATCTACTATCACCACCACTTCATAAAAACAGAACACATTAATGCAAATAGTGCCAGAAAAACAGAATCCCACAATATAAGATCATTCTTTCCAGAATAATAAAACAATCTTTTGCCCATATTCTATTATATTGTTCTTATTTGCCAGCAGCCCAGGAAGATTTGGTCATGGATTGCTGTGCACATGTCAAGGGACCAGTACTGGAGAATCACCACTTCAGCTCTGGAATATAGTATATTTTCTTCCCAAAGTCATCATTGGAACAAACCAGCAAACCTGTGCAACACTACTTCTCAACCTCCAAGTTGAGAAGAATTTGAATTAGTGCTTCCTAATCATTCAAAGTAGTCTCACATCATTTAAAACATTTCTTTTTCCTAACATATCCTTAGAAGAGATGGAGTCAAGTATTTCCAAATCCGTATTATGAATAGACAGAAAAAGATCTTCTGTCCTTTTAGAGGCAGTGGACTAAAATAATCCAGCAACACTGGTCATTTTTTAGGCTCTGTGGAAATGGCAGAGATTTTCTGAGGAATGACCTTAAAAGCAGCTTCCATTTATTAGCATCTACAATGTCCCTGGCACTGCATGTGTCTTTCAAGCCTCAACACTACCATATGAAGAATCTGACCTGTGTTGTGAGTCCACTGTATAGTATTTCTATCATATGGACAAAATAAATGTAATAACCTCAATAACATAAATAGTAAAATGTAACCACAAAATTAGGAAATTATGAGTTTTAATACAATGCCTTTAATTGTGAGTTTGTACATTTGAACATTAACTGTTAGACAAGTTTCCAATTTTGATTTTCATGGACCAGTACAATCCAGTTCCAGCATACCACTGAGTCAATCACATAAGGACTTCAACCTCCAAAGAAAGCTACCTAGCCTTCAATGTACTTCCAAGATTGTTGGAGTTCACTGGACCAATAAAATTTCATAGATGAAAAAATTGAAGTAAGTCACTTGTCAGAGTTGCTCCATAGTAGGTGGTAGAATAAATAACGTTTATTTCACACGTCACCAACTCTGATACCATGTGGCATCAAAAGCATCTTAGTGAAAAGAGCTAAGAATTGAATTCATAGTAATTTCAAACCATAGCCAAACCAAGTTCCATAATAAAAATCTTAAGACAATTTGAGGAGAGAGGAGAAGCTTGCATAAAACAGTAAAAATAATTAAGAAGCAACTAAGTAACACAAATAGAAAATAAAAACCATAGGGTAAAGGCATGTGCTATTATAATTTCTGCCAAGCACAAAAACATTTTTAAGGGCAAACAGGCAATAACAAAGCTAAATTTGTAACAATAGTTTTGCAAACATGAAAAGAGTTTTCTTTGCTATAATTATACAAAGTTTCATATAATGTAAACCAGCTCAAAATCCAGTTTGCGCCCTTACACTCCTCGTCACTCCTTAAAAAGTAAAATAAAATAAAATCTCCAATTACCTGAAAACTAGAATATTCCTATCTTAACTACACTACATTTCAATCGATCCTGACTTAACAGGGTAGCCCTGGTGGCACAGCGGTTTAGCGCTGCCTGCAGCCCGGGGTGTGATCCTGGAGACCCGGGATCGAGTCCCACATCGGGCTTCCTGCATGGAGCCTGCTTCTCCCTCTGCCTGTGTCTCTGCCTCTCTCTCGCTCTCTCTGAATGAATGAATAAATAAATCTTTAAAAAAAAAAAATCCTGACTTAACAGTTACTGAGAATCACCTTAATTCCTAAGGTGTCAGGTAAATGAAGATTGTAATCCACGTGTGGATATCATGGGCTGTCTCAAAGTTCCATCTCAGGCACTTCATCCATCTCTAAGATTTTGGATCCTTAAAATGCTCACTCTGATTGTGGCAGAAAAGAGCAGCTCCTTTTTCCCTGTCTGCTGGCTAGAAGTAAAGAACTCCAAGACCCAAGAAGATGATAGAATCCCCCGAGTTACAAGGAGCCTGGATTCCTGAAATGCCATAGAAAAAAACCACTGAACACCCACATGGGATGATGGTGTGTGTGAAAAATCTTTGTTAAGTTGGCCTCTGCACTTTCAGATTTTCTCTGAAAAGATCCCACTCCTCTCTGCCTTATCTACTGCAATGACTATAAGGAAAAATAATACCTAATTAGCCCTGTATTGTTTGTAGCTTTTGAATCACAAAAGTGGTTTTAATGTGTGAAGAGATATAACTAGCAAGAATTAACTAATTCTGGTAGTTTTTAAAGGACAGTATTAAATCATGTACAGTGGACTTATGCTTTTCTGGGACACTGATCTCTATAAGAATTAGATGAAAGGTGTGGATTCTCTCCAGAAATGGGTACAAAAGCACATACAAACAAAATGGTGTGCACTATTTCAGCTGGTTCACAGGACCTGGTCCAGCACCCAGAAGATTCATCTTTTAACCAGGCTATAGGCTAAAAATCATTTGCTGAGAAGAAAGAACATTGTATGGAGAGTCAGGAGTCAGGAGGCTATAGTCCCAGCCTGAGACCTTGGGCACACGTCTTACTCATTCTAAACTACAGAATGAGGAGCTTTATGAGTGAGTTTCTTTGAACATCCAGATTTTTAATAGGTAGCTGACTCTGAAATGTTGATCACTGGCTGGTATTTCTAGTTATACCAATTCTCAGCTTTAAAAACATAATAGAAATAAAAGAAAATTAGCCCATCAAAAATTTTAATATCTCACTATGACACTGTCACCGGGATATATATTTTCCTATAATTTCAAGATAAGGTTGGCCTTAGCTGGTCTATCTGGAGAATTAATAAGAATCTAGAGTCTAGTGAGTTAATGTTGATGGACACTTGCTTCCAAGATGATCCTGGCAAAATAATGTTTGTACACACCATCTACTCTCTTCAGGAGAAAAAAAAAAAAAACCTTAAAAGTTAACTTTCTGTCTAAAGGTAATTCATTATTTTAATCTGACCTTTCCCCTTTACTGTTCTGGTAATCTACTGCTATGGAACAAACCACCCCAAATTTAGTGGTGTCAGACTACCACCATTTGACTATGTTCATAAATTCTAGATCGGGAATTTACAAAGGATAGACTGGGGAAATCTTGCTTCTAAACCATGATATTGGGAGATAGAACAGCTGGGACTGATGGATCCACTTCCAAGAAAGCTTCTTCACTCATATATCTGTTATGTTGGCCAGAAGAAGACTTGAAGGCTGGGATTAGCTAGAATTGTCACCTATATATGATGACACCTATATATGGCCTTTCCATGTGGTTTAGGCTTCTTCACAGCATGGTAGCCTTGGGGTGTTAACCTCTTACACTTAGGTGTAAAGAATCCAAGAGCAAGTGCTTCAGCAAATAAGCCAAAGGCTGCATTTCCAGGAGTCGATAGAGCATGGCAGAGGGCAGGGGCTGCACGATGAGATGCTAACCAGGAATCCTGTGATCTGCACCCCACCGCTTATCAAATCAACACGGAAGCCATGGGCGCCTATGACGACATGAATCAAGTTCTATTTCAGGAGTTCTCGTTCCTTGCTAATTACCCAATAAATGTATCTGCTTGCTTAAAAAAAAAAAAAAAAAAAAAAAAGGTTCCAAAGACCTTGGAAGTCCCATAGCATAATCTCTGCCATGCTCTGTTGTTTGAAGCAGTTACAAGCCTGCTCAGATTCCAGGGATGAGTGCCAAAGAATATGAAGCCATATTTTTAAATTACCACTCTTGAGGAACAAAAGCAGTTGAAGAACTGACAGGAAAGTAACACTATGATATCAAACATCAACTTTCATTGGACTTAAAATGTGGCAGATTCATATATTCAAATAATAATTTGTGGTAAGACATATAGGAAATACAATAGTACACCTAGCAGACAAATTTCCCAGCCCTTATGGGTTTTTCAATTTCAAATTCCAATGAGAAAGAGGTACAATAATTTAAAGAGGAGACCAAACCAGTTTGTTGTAAGTGCTTTAAAGGAATATAAGAAAGAAAGGTAGAACAGGACATTGTGTGAGAGGATCAATTGCAACTTTAAATACAGTGATCAGGGAAAGCTTCCTGCAAAGGTAACATATGAGCAAAAATCTCTACAGGAAATCAAGGAACCAGTTGTACAGATATTCTAAGCAGGGAGAATAACAAATGTTTAAGTACCAAGCTAGTGCTAGATAAGAGATGGGGAAAATAGCAGGTTAGAGAAGTACAAGGGTGAAGCATGATGACACATTGTGTTCAAATTTGGAATCATTTTCTGGACACTGGTTTTACTCTGAGAAAAATGGGGAGCCACTGGAAGGTTCTGAGCAAAGATAAGCTATGATAATAATACACATCCTTAGAGATTTGCTTTGCCTGCTGGACTGCAATATGGTTGGGGTTGAGGAGGAATGTAAGGACAGAATCATAGAAACTAGTAATAAGCAACTGGAATAATGCTAGCAAGGGAATGACAGAGCCTGGGACTAAGGTGACAGAGCAGAGGTAATGAGAAGGAACTAAGTATGGATATGTTCTGAAGGTGAGGCTGACTTGACTTTCTGATAGATTGCCTGGAGACGACAGAAGGAGCCAAGTAAAAGTTGGTTTCATGGCTTTCAGCCTGGACAACAAGAAGAATACAGGTGGAAAACTAACATAGGGAAGACTGGGGAGGGAAGTGAGAGTTATGGGAACCAAGAGTTTGGTTTTGCATCAGACATTTAAGAGGAGATGCTGAGTTGGCAGGTGGATAGATGAGTTGGATTTGAGGGGGGAAGTAAGAGCTACAAATAAAAATTTGGGATCAGCCAATAGAGATCGTGCTTAAAGCTGTAAGCCTAGATGAGATCAACTTGGAATTGCACATAGAAAGAAGAGGAGAAAAAAGAGGACTAAGCCAGGGGTGACCCAACATTAAGGGGTCTGAGAAGAAAGGAGAGAGAAGCAAAGAAAACAGAAAGAATAACCAGTGAAGTAGGAAGAGAACCAAGAGTATAGCATCCCAAAAATCAGGTAAAGAAATGAGTTCAGGATGCAGGAGTGACCACTGTATCAATTGCTACTGAGAAGTTAATAGGATGAGGCCAGAGGATGGACCACAGGACTTCATAGCATGCAGGCCATTAGTAACATTGACTGGAGCAGTTTTAGTGGAGAGTATGAATAAAATTTGACTGGAATGTGCTGTGGGAGAATGGAAGTAGGAAAGAGCCTGATGATTTTGCACGGGGTATTATTTAACTGATAATTTCTTTCATCAAAACCGTGATTTTGATTTGTATACTCATGTTTACAGAAGCATTATCACAATAGCCAAAACATGGAAGCAACTGACGTATCCATCAACAGATGAAAGATAAACAAAAAGTGATATATACTTAATAGTGGAACATTACTCAGCCTTAAAAAGAGACAAAATTCCAACATGTGCTACAATAATGGATGAACCTTCAGAACTTTGTTTAATGAAATACAGCACCAAAAAGACAAATACTGAATGATCTCACTTATATAAGGTATCCAAATAGTCACATTCACAGAAACAGAAAGTAGAATGCTGATTGCCAGGGACAGAGCATAGAGAATGCAGAGCTGTTATTTAATGGATACAGTTTTGCTTTTCCAAGATGAAGAAGATCCAGAGATTGCTTGCATAATAATGTGAACATACTTAACACTACTGAACTGTACCCTTAAAAGTGGTTAAGATAATAAAGCTTATGTTGTATTTTATCACAATTTTAAAAATTTGCAAGCCACAAACAGAACTTGTTGGAGTCCCACAACCTTCCCCATCTCCATTCTTCTAGAAAGAAACCATTATCTTAAAGTCAGTATCTTTCTCATGCATGTTTTTGGGCTTTGAAGCTTTTATTACATATGTATATCCTTGTAAGTAGTATAAGTTTAACAACAGAGAACATTCTTCTTTAATTTACATAAATGCCAGCTGTCTGCCCTACACAAAGCTTTGCATTTTGGTTTTTACCTCAACAATACTTATGCTTTTAGAATTTATCTATGTAAAATTTCCAGTCTTTTTATTCACTACTATGTTGCAATAAACTCAATACATGAGGAAAAAAAACAAATCTGTTTTAGGTATCTTTACATCCTTAACTGCATAACAGCTCTCTTCTTCCTGAAGCATTCAGTTTCTTCTGCCTGAAATAATCCCCTATCCTTTTTGTTCTCTTTTTGCCTACAAGGATCAGCAAATTATAGCCCACAAGCCAAATGCAGCCCATCATCTGTTTTGGTAAATAAAGTTTTATTGAAACACTGTTATATCATTAATTTACATATTGTCTATTGTTGTTTTCATGCTACAGTGACAGAGTTCAGTAATTGTAACAGACCATATGGCCTTGCAAAGCTGGAAATATTTACTATCTGGCCTTTTACAGAAAAAGTTTGTCAATCCTAGTCTAGAATACCTTCAATATTCATCCTAGCCAATATCAATTCCTCATGTGGCTGTTTCAAATATGTACACAAATTCTTTGACATTCTATTTATAAGATGAAACCTAAATATCTTCCCCTTGATTCTCGACTGAGCTTAGTAATTCAGTCCAACAAACAGAGTATGGTAGAAGTGACATTTGGGACTTCTGAGGCTTGATCGTAATCATATTACGATCATAATGACATTATGGCTTCTTTCTTGCTCACATTTGTGGATCATCTGTTCTGGGAGAAGCCAGATAACACTATCATGAAGATACTTCAGGCTACCCAAGGTGGCATGAAACTGAGGCCTTCTGCCAAAAACCATGTGAATCAGCCATAGCAGAAGTGGATCATCCAGCCCCTATGAAGTCTCCAGATGCCTGAAGCCCTGTCCAACAGCTTGATGGCAACCCTCTGAGGGATTCTGGGCCAGACCATCCAGCTAAGTGACTTCCACATTCCTGACCCACAGAATCTGTGAGATACTAAGTGTTCATTGTTTTAAGTTGCTGTTTGGGGCTATGTGTTATGAAGCCATAGATTACAAACACATCTCACAAAGGACATTAGTCAGCCCTCCAGACTAATCCCCCACCCTTATATACACTTTCATAGCATTATGTACCTTGCCTTCATATCACTGGAAATGGCTGCAATTTTACACTAACCTATAAAATCAATGGATTCATATTTATGTTCACCATTGGGTGGGTGGTATACTCCATGAGCACAGGGACTCTGTATGTCCATTATATTCCTAGTAACTAACATAGTGCCTGAATAAGTGCTTAATAAATAAATATTGACTGATCGAAGGAAACAGTACAAATGACATTGTAGTTCTAAGCCTGGAAATTCTATAATATCTTTGGACCCAAAGGAATCTGATGTGAAGGATGGCAATAGCTACTAGTTATTTATACATGTACTAAGTACTTTGTAAATGTTAACTTGTTTAATCATCACAATAACCTCCTTAGATAGATACTATCATTATCATTTTTCACTCAAAGATGTGGAAGCATAAAGAAGTTAGTGACTTGCACAATCTACTGAATTGTACTGCTGGGACTTATCCTAGGCAGTCTGGTTCCAGGGCATCTGCTCCTAACCACTGTGTTATACTGCCCATGTTTCACCACATAGCTTTGTGGTTTTGGGGGGTTTTATGGGGTTTTTGAGGTTTTTAGTTTTTTTTTAATATCTTATTTATTTATTCATGAGAGACATCGAGAGGGAGAGAGGCAGAGACACAGGCAGAGGGAGAAGCAAACTCCATGCAGGGAGCCTGATGCGGGACTCGACCCTGAGACCCCAGGATCACGCCTTGAGCCGAAGGCAGATGCTCAGCCACTGAGCCACCAAGGGTCCCTCACCACATGGCTTTGATTTGATATGTGAAACTGACACCAAGCTCTCCACTGGCTTCTTTCATTGTAGTCACCTCCCTATTTCTCCTTTGATTCTGTCTTCTATTTCTCTTTTCTTCAGGAGTTGAAAATTAAAAGGGGCTTATCTCAATAGCAGTTGTCTGGTACTGATATCCAGTAGATATTTAAGTAGATATTAAAACCTAAATGATAAACATGGTTAGGCATACTGAAATAGAGGGAAAAAAATGATTACTTTCAAATATTAACATCCTTCTCAATCTTTAACAGATCAAGCATTAAAAATATAATGTAAAAGATTTAAATGATAAAATTAGTAAGACTAAATTAGTAGACAATTACAGTGAACTTTATATCCTACAGACCTCCATTTCAAGATTCCATGGAATATTTAAGCAGATTGATCACATACCAGACTACTAAGAAAAACTTTAATAAGATTACAAAAGACAGAAGTGATATAGGCCACATTCTTTGTCCATACACAATAAAACAAATTAATAACAAAAGTAAAAATGAAACCTTACTATTTGGAAGGTAAAGCTCAGAAAGTCTTAAAATTCATCCTATACAGTTAAACAGATCCTGTCCTCTCTACCTACCAGGTGTGTGACTTTGGGCAAGTTCCTGAATTTTCTCTGATCCAGAGGATGGTGAAGTTGAAATGAGATAAGCATGCGAAGTACTTATCTGGGCTGGCACACAATACACTCTCAATAACTGAAACTTATCCTTATTATTCTTGTTGTTCCTTAATGATTATTAGTATTCCTGAAAGTATATCAGAGAATGTAGTTGGCAGAATGCATTCCCTACTTGTTCACAGTCTAATACTGGCTACCATTAAAGCATTGCCACTAGGTCTGCCTGAATAATTCAAAAAATACTTGCTGAGGGCAGCCCGGGTGGCTCAGAGGTTTAGCGCCGCCTTCAGCCCAGGGCGTGATCCTGGAGTCCCGGGATCGAGTCTCACTTTGGGCTCCCTGCATGGAGCCTGCTTCTCCCTCTGCCTGTGTCCCTGCCTCTTTCTCTCTCTCTGTCTATCATGAATAAATAAAATCTTGAAAAAAAAAAAAAAGAAAGAAAGAAAGAAGAAGAAAGAAAGAAGAAGAAAGAAAAGAAGAAAGAAAGAAAAGAAGAAAGAAAGAAGAAGAAGAAGAAAGAAAGAAAGAAAGAAAGAAAGAAAGAAAGAAAGAAAGAAAGAAAGAAAGAAAGAAAGAAAGACTTGCTGAAGGCCCACTATGTGCCAGGGAAAACACAAATAGAAGCCCTGCTTTCATGAAGCTTAGTGCACACATTCTCAATGGAAGTAGTGCCATGTCCATAGGACTCCAGGGACACTGAATTGCCCAGTGTTGTTGGACTGGAGGAAGTGATTAATACAGTGCTAGGAGATGAGATCCAAGGGGTGAAGGCTGGGGAAGAAACAGGCTGTGTAAGGTCATGTAGGCCCTCAATAAAATCTTGGTCTTATACAAATTCTAGAGACATGAAAAAAGTTTCCATGGAAATACGTAAATATAAACTTACTATTATTTTTTTAGTCTTCACCAAAAAATAGACATTTGAGAACCTAAGACCATACCAAATGAATCTGTACACATAAACACATTTCCCTTAGTTTGTTTTAATACAAGACCTACTCCTTTTCCTAAATTTGCACTAAAGATTGCTTGGCAGATTTATCTTGGTTTTTTGGATACTGATTCTGGGAACTACAGAAATTAATAGAAGAAGATGCCAGGTTCCAAATATTTGGCCAGTGTCATTAGCAATGTCCTAGGAGTAACAACAAAGTTATTTAATTCAATAATTACTGAGTGCCTAAAGCAATACTAGATAATGCAGAGATAACAAAAATAAATAAATGTCATGCCAAGTCTCAAGGAACTTGATTTTCTGATGGAAGAGGAAGTACATAACTAGAATACAAGACTGCAACTAATAACAGCAGCTATCAGTTACAGAATGCTTACCATATGCCAAGCCCTATGCTTCCCACCTAGCCCTCAATGGATCCGCACAGCATCCTTATAGGTAGGAGCTACCACGACCAGGGGAAAGCTGCAAGGACTCAGAGGTAAGTAACACACCGAAGATTACAGTGTAGTAAGATTTGGGAGTGCAACCACAGTGTCTGACACCTAAACTCACACCCTTAATTTACTAACATAACACTTGGTTCATATTGCTATTTGTGGTCCCTCCACACTCTACAAACATCTAATATTTTAAAAGTAAGTAAATCTGACTTCTGGTTTGTTTCTCAGTTCCTTGTTAGGACCCCACCAGTTCTGAACAATATGTTATGGGGGAGAATAAGAGGCAATCATCCACTCCCTACAGAAGGAAGGATGACTGTGGAAAGCTTCATGGAAAAGTACATGTGGGTGGTCCAAAGTCTTTCTTTGTAAGTAGTCATTATTCTGTCCACTTGTTCTTTTTTTTTTTTAATTTTTATTCATTTATGACAGTCACACAGAGAGAGAGAGAGAGGCAGAGACACAGGCAGAGGGAGAAGCAGGCTCCATGCACCGGGAGCCCGACGTGGGATTCGATCCTGGGTCTCCAGGATCGCGCCCTGGGCCAAAGGCAGGCGCTAAACCGCTGCGCCACGCAGGGTTCCCTGTCCACTCGTTCTTATATGGCACACTGTTAGGTGCTGTCAGCAGCATCCTGGTCATTCACTCCAGCCTACACACCTGATCTTGTCTGCTCTTGGAAGCTAACCAAGCTTGAGCTTGGTTAGTACTTGGATGGAAGAGCATCTGAGAAAATTGGGTGCTATAGGCTTTTAGTATGGAGCCAAAAACCACAGATTATTCCCAGGCCTTGAAATCTAGTGGAGTTTGCCCAACTGGTTTTGAAACTGCATTGGACTACAGACTCCACCTTACCTTCCATTTCTCCCATCTGAACTAGAATGTCTGTAACTGTTATACCCTCCTGTCCCATCATTGTCTGTAGGGTACAGATAAATTGTTTCTTTGGTGTCACAGGTCCACCGATGAGAAGGAATTGTGCCTCAAGAGTTGAACTTAATAGATTACACCCAGAGCCACAGCCATACATAATTTAGATGATGGGGATTTTTGAACTGATGAGATTTAAATGAGATTTGGGGCTTTGAGTTGAAGCTGTAATGGGATGAAAATTTTGGAGACCTTGGAATGGGGAGAATGCATTTTTTTTATTCGGAAGAGATGTGCATCTAGGAGAGCCAGGTGGTGGGCTATAGCCAGTAGAATAATGCCCCCTACCAAAGATATCCACTCCTATTTCCTGTGAATATGTTGTATTTTGTGCAAAAGGGACTTTGCAGATGTAATTAGGGTTATAGATGTTAAAATAGGGAAATTATCTTGGATAATTTGGGAGGGTATAATCTAATCACTTGAGCCCTTTCAAAGCTCAGAAGTTCCTGTGACTAGAGGCAGAAGAGAAATGCAGCAGATGGAGAAGTTAGAGATCCTGAGTATGAGAAGGATTCAATGTGGCACTGTTGGTTCTGAGATACAGGGGCCATGTGCAAGCACTAGAGGAGGTCTCTAGGGAATAAGAATGGTCCTCCAATGATATTCAACAAGGAAATGGGGACTTCAATCCTACAAATACAAGGGACTAAATCTGGCCAACAACCTGAAGGAACTTGGAAGCAGATTTGATCTCAAGAGCCTCTAGAAAGGAACAGAGTCCCAGAGTTGTTTTGGCCTCATCACCCTCAAAATAAAGGATCCAATTAAGCCATGTTATACCAGGATTGCTGATCTGTAAGCTAATAAATTTGTGTTGTTTTAAGCTGTTAAATGTGTGGTCATTTGTTATGCCAGTAATACAAAACTAATATAAGGTGGTTAATCTTTCAATACCTAACCTATGGACTCCCCTGTTAGCTCTCCTATACTGAGATGACATACATGCCCTTGAAACTACTATATATAGACCTTCATTCTATTCATTCAACAACAAAAGAACAAATCCCATTCCTCTCACATGATGACAGCTTCATGGTCCAAAGCCTTTCTTACTAAAGGGTCCTATCCACTGTTTCTTATAAGGTATGGCATCAAATGCTCGGAGCAGTACCCAAGCCACTTATCCTAGTCTACTTCTATGCCTTAGGTCATATTCCTGAGAGAGAGAGTCTGAGACAGGGACTTTTATGCAAGCAATTTATTAATGGAGGGCTCATAGGAGAACCCATATGAGAAGAAAATAAATCATACAGAGAAGAGAAGTAAGTTAAGCAAGGATGTTGTATAGAAAATTTAGCCTGAGCCTACAGGGAGCTCTAGGGGCTAAATGTGCTGCAAAATCCATCCCACTGGAGGCAAGGAGACCAGCCCCCCCCCATACCTCTGCTCTAGTCAGTCACTATCTGTGGGCTGCCTGGGTACCTCTGGGCAAGAGGAAGTTGGCAACCCTAGTCACCCAAAGGCACACCTCCCAATAAAGATCACAAATGTGAGTTGTTGGCAGCAGCACCTACAGCCACTGGAAGATGGTCACACCTGCTCAGTTGCCCAGAAGGGCCACCCAACCATCATTCCACGTTCCTGGATCTTTACACATTTCTTCATCATGTCCCTTTCTCTCTCGAGTACTTGGAGAAGGTGTGGGAGGGGAAGGGCCTGGCTGCTTCACACCTCCAGCCGGAGGGCCCATTTTAGAGATGCCAGCAGGGAATGGCATATGAATCAACAATGTGTTCCCTGCACACCTCCACAGTCCAGATGGCTACACATCCCAGAAGCATAGGGCGGCTCCTACACAGACAACTTCCTTGGCTGAAGATACATACCACACTTTGGACCATGAAGGAACACACTGTGGTAGTCATGGTGACATTTTTACCAAAAAAAAAAAAAAAAAAAAAAAAAAAGGCCACCGTCTTTCTTTTGCTGCAAATTTTCATTTAAAACACCCATCTGTAGTAAAATCTTCTAGTGTAAAATACTGAGGGCTCATAGAATTGGAAAGCCCCAAAGGAACTAGCTGGTGTAGCTTCTTACTCATAGTGTGAATTCCCTCCTTTTCCTGATGTGGGTCACTGAGCTGAAGCTTGAATAATTTCAGAACTGGGCCATCACACATCCAAGAAGCAATTCAGATAGTTAGAAAGTTCTCTCCTTCTAGATATTATGTTAAAATCTCTTCCCTATAACGCCTCCATTTGGTCTGGTTCTTCACTACATAGAATTTGACAATAACACTTATGCTGGCCATTCACTGAGGCTTTGCCATGTCCCGAGCATTGTTCTAAGTACCTGACATGAAATATCTCATCTAACTCCTCACACTTGGGAGGCAAGCACTAATCTTAACCTCACTTATCAGGAGGAAACCTAAGCCTCAGAGAGGATAATGGAGGAGGAGCTCAAGACCAAACCACAGAGAAGCAAAGCTAAGATTTGGATCCTCAGCTATCATTCTCCAAAAACTCAGCCACACTCGAGTGCAGCCTCCACTGAACAAATTGACCTCTTTGTCATAAGATGGCACTCCACGTTGAAGCCTCTCTCTCCTACAGACTTTTCTTCCTACATGAAATATGTCCAGGTCCTTCAGCCATTCTTGATAGAACATAAAAGCCAAGATAAGAACCAGCCTGGTGAGAGAAAAAAAAAAAAAAAAAACATCCTGGTGGCCCTTCTCTGAAAAAGTTCCAGGGTCTAATCTCTTTTCTAAAATGGGGTGCTAGGACACCTGGGTGGCCTCAGCAGCTGAGCATCTGTCTAGGAATCGAGTCCCTCATTGGGCTCCCTGCGAGAAGCCTACTTCTCCCTCTGCCTATGTCTTTGCCTCTCTCTGTGTCTCCCATGAATAAATAAGTAAAACCTTTAAAAAAAAAAAATGTGGTGCCAAGAACTGACCATTCTACATGCAGTCTCTACAATAGTAAAGTCCATCTTTACACATCTTATTATTAAACAGCCAAAAATTGGGTCAACTATTTTGGCAGATGCAAGCTGAGGCTCTTCTGCATCAAATGAAGATGCTCCTGAATCAAACATGGTGTGAACATAAAGGTGTAGGACAAGGAAGACGTCTCATATGATGAGCCTGGCGCCAATCTCCCAGAGAAGTACCCTATAGATATGTGGTCCTTGCAAACATCTGGCTTTTGGACAACACAGATGGAGCCTTTTAAACCATCATCCATACACTGAACTAGAGTTTTAAGGTTTCAGATGGTGAACAAAACCTGCTGGTGCTGCTTGCAAGTCAGCCCTAAACCTGCTCAAAATCCTTATCATCTAATCCTTGCAGCAGATTCTGTACAACTCTGAAGTATTTTTATTGCATTTGCCCTTATTATTTAACTAAAACTAGTGGGATACTAAAGCAAAAGGACTGATATACGTGACAACAAGCACAAGCCAAAGGACTAAGACAGGTGGCACCAGTGCATTTTGTAGCTCAAAATGGCTCATCTTTACCATGATTCTGACGCTTTAGTCAGGCAACTCCCTTTTGAATATGAGGCTGAGTAATAAAACTGGTAATGCTGCCAGAAAGAGATGCCTAAAGATTATGACTAAAAAATGAAAAATCAGATTTTTAAATTATTTTCATATCTATAGGGACAGTGGTCCCTTTCTCCTATAAAACATGTAAGTGCAATCTGATTTGCAAATCACTTCTGGCTTTACCACCAACCAGTTGTGAAACCTTAGATAAGGTGCTACACCTCTCTCTGTGCCTCATAATCTCATCTGTAAATGATGACAATTGCTGCACCCACTCCATTTGTTATGTGGATGTGAAATGGTTAACAGGTATAAAGCCAGTATGCAGTGGTGCCTAGAGAGTACCTGGAATGTTGGCTATTTAAATTTATTTAATAGTGTGACTCAAGTGAAGAGCTAATATCCTCCTGACTATAAGGAATTCAGAGGGCATTAAGATAAGCCAATCTGCAGAAAAGACAGGGATATGGAAAAGGGTCATGCACCCTGGGAGAGGGCAAGAAAGGTCACAAAAAGAGAATGCTCCCAGAATAACAAATGGTCCCTTTGTAAAAGTGTAATAGGCAAGAGGAAGTCTAGGCAGAAGGGCAATGATGGGTCTCATGTGGAGTTCAGACACAGATAGAGCTGGTCAATGGGAGGTCTTGGCAGAGACCTAGGTGGGCAACCTGGCAGCAGGGGGAACTCTGGGACAAGCTCTAGTCTTCAGGAGTCCTGGGAAAAAATGCCCAGGTCCAGGATAGGAGCAAAGAGGAATGGGATGCCAAGCCAGCAACTACACTACAAACTGTCTATGGGCAGGCTCTGAGTCACTATCTAGCCCCTCCCAGCACCCAGGACATCCCCTTCAGTATATGGCTGAGACAAGAGCACCTAACAACCACTGCAAAGTACTTTCTTTATACCTGAATTTAGGTCCTCTTCACAGCCTCTCTCACATAGCCCTCATTGGCAGCTTCCTGAGATCCTATGATTACCCTATTTTACAGATATGGGGACAAAGGCCCAGTGGGGTGAAATGAATACCTAAGTGTTCAGCTAAGAGGCAGATGATAGGTAGACAGATGGATGAAATAAGCTGGCAACATGGTCTCCAACCTAAGGCAAAAAGCATTTCCTAGAAAAAAGCTTTGCATTGCCTCCCAATCTCGTCCCCCACAATATGTCATGTTCATCCATCCACACTTCTGCAATACAGTTCCCAGCTTGTCCCTACTATTATATTCCCTTATTCACTGCAGTCTCTCAAAAGCCTAGTCCAAATCCCATCTTCTGCAAAAGACTACACATACATCCCTATTAATTCTGCCCTTTACCCAGCATTTTTTCCATTAGAACACTGACAACAATAGCCAACATTTTAGAGTAGTCTCTAAACCTGCACATGTTCTATGTCCTTCAATCTTCACAAGTATTTCCATCTTATAGGTCAGGTAACTGAGGAACCAAATGGCCTACTAGTCTGTGCTCTTAGCCATTAGTATGCAGCTCTTTCCAATAATCTTCATACATATATGTGTGTATGTCTTCCATGGAGGGTCATGGAGGGTGGGGTAGAATGTGGCATCCCGATCCCTAACATAACTCCACAGCATGTGCCCACTGTTGAAACTCACCACTATTTGCTAAGCCTAGTTGACTTATTTAAATTCTATCCATGTTTAAAATGAGGTTAATATTTGTAACAGGGCCTGGCATATGGTAAAATGAAATAATATGCATAAACAAACAAGCAAATGACCCCATGAGAGATGTTATACATAATCTCACTTATATTCTATCCATTTGTTTCTACTTAATGTTGTTCCAGAGAGATTTAAGGCAACATTTAACCCTCATACCAATACTCTGAGGGGTACGTTATTATTCCCATTAAGCAAATAAGAAAACTGAGGATCAGAGAATTCATAAACCTCCACTCAAGTCACAGGGCTGGTGAGCAGCTAAGACAATTTGAACTCTGGCCTCCCTAAACACAAACACCATGCTTTTCCATTATATGGAGCTCAGGCTTGGGACAGGAGAGGGAATCACTTCAAGGTGGACTTGATAGTATGTTACCTGAATGAGATGAATTCCCTTCAATGAAATGCGCTATGAGGCCTTAACTTGGGATAGTGTGGAACCTCAAGAAGGTACCCTACTGGCCTCAGCAATGGCTTCATGTGGAACCGGAAACCCTAAACCTACACTGCAGGAAACACACCCGTCTGACATTAGGTGTGTCAGATAGTTTCCCATAAGGTCTCCCATTAAGTAGTGCAGCCAAAGTTAGCAGCTAACTCTCAACAGAAGGGGCCCAAGCAGCAGGGATATCTTTGAGCTGCTTGTAAAACTATCTACCCCATTTTGATTTACCTCTGTGTATAATTATTTAATTAATTTACAAAACTATATAATTTACAAATCTGGCATATGATAGTTGGCAGTCTATTATTGATGATGTTGGGGAAGAAAACTTACTATATAGGCAAATGTTCACAATAAATTAAATGAAAAGAGCTGTTTAAAAACACTACATACTTTTGTGAATCTACGCTTTCTAAATTGCCTAAGAAAAAGAACTTATGGCTTATCTTTAAACTACCAATGTATAAGCTCATTTTAATGCAGCAAGAACCTACTAAGGCACTATTATTACCTCCATTTTGTAGCTTAGGAACTAAGGCTCAGAGAGGTTAAGTCACTTGCCCAGAGTCCCAGAATCTTGTGGTAATACAGTTAAAATTTGAATCTAGGAGTCAAAATCCAGAGACAAAACTTTGGGGCTCAGAGGGCCAGCATGAGCAAAGTCATAGCAATAAAATATCCAGGTCAAGACAATTCCACACCTATGGTCTTCTTTGATCTTCATAATTTTCTTATGAATTAGGCAGAGCTACTACCTTTGTTTCCATTATGTAGACCAATAAACTGATATTCCAGGAGCTTAATTACTTAATTGCCTTGAGAAGAGCATCCAAAAATATAGCCATCAGGTCTGGTTGATTTATTCATTGCTTAGTATCTACATCTTCTACCAGGACCATATGGTTCCTAAGGTAAGTGAAAGCATCCATCATGGTCACAGTTTTATTCTAACACATAGCAAGTACCCAGCAAACAGTAGGCATCCAATAAAGATTTGTTTGAAGAGTGAAAAAAAAAAAAGGGTTCAGAAAATAGCATACAGTAGGTTAAATGGTGCCTATCCTCCCCCCACTTCAAAAAAAAAATGTATATCTACTTGGAATCTGCAAATGTTACATCATATGGGAAAAGTGTCCTTGCAGGTGTAATTCAGTTAAAGACCTCAAAATGAGATCATCCTGGATTACCTGGCTGGGCCCTAAATCCAATGAAAAGTGTCAATGTCCTTAAAGGAGAAAGACAGAGGGAGATTTAAGATGGATTTAAGAAGAAAGAGGGGAAGACACAGACACACAGAGGAGAAGGCAATATAAAGATGCAGGCAGGGATTGGAAGGAGTGTGACCACAAGCCAAGGAACACCTGGAGTCACCAGAGGCTGGAAGAAGAAAGAACAGATTCTCCCCTAAAATCTCCAGAGGTAGCAGGGTCTTGCTGACACCTTAATTTCAGACTTCTGCGCTCCAGAACTGTCAAAGAATACATTTGTCATTTTAAGCTACCTAGTTTGTGGTAATTTGTTACAGCAGCCCTAGAAAACTAATACATATTACTACCAACAGCAATGCAGGTGTGTAATACACCTTCATACACATTACTTGAACTGGCCTACGTGACAGCTGCAGGGAAATGCAAGGTAGTTTGACCCATGTTTCAGATCAGCACAAAGAACAAGTAGTTGGGATTACCATGGCACAGAGGGGAAAATGTAGGAGTGCAGTAAAGGTAAAGCGGTGATCAATTCTCATGGGCCTTAAATGCCAGACTGAGCTGCTCAAGCTTGGTTGATGGGTTTCAGGAATCACAAAAACAGAAATATGCTCAGTGAAGATGAATCAGTCAGCACACTGGAGTGTGGGGAGTTCAGGGAGGGCAGACCATCAGGAGCTCTTTCAAAAACCAAGGGCATGGGGCCTGCAGGGAATGGAAGCTGTGAGTGTGAAGAGAAGGACAAGTGGACCACAAGGACATGTCCAGAAAAAATAACAACAGCTGCTGTTTACTGAACCCTTACTCTAGTCCAGGACCCATGCTAACTGCTAACAGATATTATTGTATTTCTCACAAGGTAATAGGCATCACTCCCATTTTAAAATGGGAACCTAGAGATTAAGGAGCTTGCCTGAGGTCACCCAGCTTGGAACAGAGAAAACAAGCCCTAAATTACACCTGATGTGGGCACCCACATGTCCCAATATAAGTTGTGGCAACATATAATAGTTAGTAACCAGCTTCTAGTGGAGGGGGCATAAGTTAAAAAAATGCTGATCAGAAGAGCCACCACCAAAAATAGTGAGTCATTTCTTTCTTTTCTTTTTCTTTCTTTTTTTTTTTTAACAAATAATGCTTAAAGAAAAGTGAATTTACCTGTAATCCCACTATGAGAGATAATTGCTATCCATAGTTTAGTATAAACATGCTTTCCAAACTTTTTCTCTATGGCTGTATATATATATATATATGTAGGTGTGTATGTGTGCTCATGCACATGCATATGTGATCTCTCTAATTAAAAGAGGACAATCCTAGGGATGCCTGGGTGGCTCAGCGGTTGAGCATCTCTGCCTTCGGCTCTGGGCATGATCCCGGGGTCCTGGGATTGAGTCCCACATTGAGCTGCCACGGGAGCCTGCTTCTCCCTCTGCCTATGTCTCTGCCTTTCTCTGTGTGTCTCTCATGAATATATAATCTTTTTTTTAAAAAGGGACGATACTATACGTACTGTGGAAAAGTGCTGTATGCACTTAACATAAAATCCTAATAACTTGGTCTTTTATATAAATTTGGCCATCAGGACAATATAGAGTAAAGACAGATGGGGAGCAGTAAGAGTGGTCCCATTGGTACGAAAATTTATCACTGGCATTATTTATGAACACCAGGATATTATGAATAAAAGCACACTGTTTATTATTATTTCTATTCATTCATGAGAGACAGAGACAGAGACAGAGAGGGAGGCAGAGACAGAGGCAGAGGCAGAGGGAAAAGCAGGCTCCATGCAAGCAGCCCAACGCGGGACTCGATCCGGGGACTCCAGGATCACGCCTTGGGCCGAAGGCAGGTGCCAAACCGCTGAGCCACCCAGGGATGCCCTGCTTATTATTATTTCTAAATCCTCCACAGACAATCCACTCTGCTATCACCTGTGCCTGGAAGGAGCAACATCTACTATCCCACCCCATTTGGCAAGCTGCTGCACTAGGAAAAGATGGTGACTTGGCAGGGGGGTTCTCAGAAACAGGGATGGCTCATTGGCTATGCCACACACTGAACAGCACACACCATACTCTTGTTAGACAAGTAAGAAAACTGTCCCCACTCCCTCCTAATGGAGATTTTTGACAAGATATACAAGCAATACCCACATGTCCTTTGTGATCTTGAGAGTATAAGAAAAAGTTAATTTAAAGTATATTAAAAATACAGCCCATCTTCAATGGAGTCCTGGCAACTTATCCACAGTTGGGCAGTTCCCCTCTAAATTCACTGCTGAGTAACAGGACAGATGGCTTTCTTTCTTCTCCTTCTTTTGTTTTTTTTTTTTTTTTAATACATCAAAGACCAAAACTACTTCAGATGAGTTATTGAGAAGATATAAGAGGAACAGAATAAACTGCTCTAAAAACAATCCAGCTGTCCACACAGACACAATTGGAGTTTAGTTTCTAAAAACTATAACAGTATAATTTTCCTGTTGGCCATTCCCTTAAAATAATAATTGAACTGGCAAATCCATTCCTCATAAACACTTTCATCATCTTTGGCTTGACGAGGCCTAGCTACTGAGCCACAGATAAAAGTTTCCTCAAGATAGTAAATCATGAGCCATATGTTAGAAATTACCCTACGCCCCTATAAATGGGACTATACCCCCCTTTGTCTTTTCCAAAACAGTGGAAGGGATTTTTGGCAGCCACACACACATTAGAATCCCTGGGAATAACACTGCTAATCTCCAACATGACACTTTGAAGCCTTCAGAGTCATATTTCACAATAATATTTTCACAGTGTCTGGAGAGATCATGTTTATAAATACAGATTCAAAACAACAACAACAAAAAGATAACTGGAAACTGAGCTCCAGCCACCTCAGGTGTGAGAAAAGCTCTTGATGTTGGCTGAGTCTGTGCATGAAACACAGGCATCACCATGAGAGATAGCAAATGTCATGATGGACAACCCGGGCTCTGCAGCCCAGTGGCCTTGTTTCAAATTCTGACTCCACTAGTTGCTAGCTGTATGACCATGGGCAAGTAACTTAACCTCTCTGTATCTCAGCTTTGTTATCTGTGCAATGGGAATGGTAATAATACTTATTTCACATAGTTATGAGAATTAAATAATACAAAGGCTTCGAAAAATTTTCTGAAATGTACTTTAGAATAGGCCTCCTACTATAATAAACACCTTGAACAATTACTTGAATAGAGGTTTTTATAAGCCATGCCTGAAAGTGGAATATTCAGGTTTGCTCGTATTGGCCAGAATTGAGTCATATGGCCATACATGAAAGGCATCTGGAAAATGTAGCACACTTGCATGACCAGAAAGAACAGTGGAATGGGGTACTGGTGACAACAGCAGTTCATATAACATGGGTTTCACAGAAATGAAAATTTCATGAAACAATTCCTGTACTTACTAAACATGAGAAACTCTGATATTTCTATTCTATCCCACTCAATTCTTTTTTTTTTTAAGTTTTTTTAAGATTTTATTTATTTATTTATGAGAGACATAGAGAGAGAGAGGCAGAGACACAGGCAGAGGGAGGAGAAGCAGGCTCCATGCAAGGAGCCCGACGTGCGACTCGATCCCAGGATTTGGGATCAGGCCCTGAGCCAAAGGCAGACGCTCAACCACTGAACCACCCAGGCGTCCCTATTCCACTCAATTCTAATCTTTTTCATTTAAAACACATTAGTCATGATTCATTCAGTTGATTGTCACAATCCACTAATATTTTGCTCAGTAAGGGTTAATTGCTGTTATGGTGGAGGCAGTGGCAGTGAGTAAAAGGTCAAACTAGATGCTTTTGAATTTTTCAGAAAATTCTTAGTATTTGAGTCCACAAGACTACACTGATAATATGCTTGCATTCTGACTTCAGGTACTAGGACTCTGAAGCATACACCCAGAAACACTGATCAATTCCTACAGCCTTGGTTGCCTTTGGAACATAACCAGTTATAGTCAAACATTGTAGAAATTAACAGAAATAAACACATACACATACACACGTGTACATATAGAAATGAAAAATGACCACTAAAAAGAGATGAGATTATATATAAAGAAGAAGGAGCTCTGACAAAAAAGAGACATTTGTCCTCTCTGAATACACAACAGCAAGCACAAAGCCCAGGTACTGCTTTCTCAATGAATGCACAAGTGATATAGCAGGTCTTGTTCTTCATATCCTTGCCCTATAAAGTCTTCACAATTTGTGCATAACTTAGTACAGTGTCTTCCCTGGCCCTTGTAATGTGCTAAGGGATTTGAACTTCCTCTCAATAGTTATGGGAGACTATGTAAGAATTCAAGAAAGGTCTGACATAATCAGATATGTAACCCTAACCCTAACCAGATACCTAAACTTGGGAAATACTGGTGCTGGCCTGCCTTGAGCAGGGAGACAGTGAGGAGGTTGCTGCAGTCAGAGAAGACAGTGGCCTGAGCCAAGGAAGAGATGGTAGGTAGATAAAGAAGGGCCCTGAGTCAAAGGACACACAGAGGTTCAAACTGGTAGATTCTGTGACTAATTTACAGATAAGAAAAATCTCCAAATAGGAAGCAAGCAACTGTTTCTGACTTAGAGAACTGAGTAGATAAAGTGCTGTTTGGTGAGATGAGGGATACAAAAAAAGAAACAGGGAATTTGATGAATTCAATTTTTACAAGTTACATTTGAGGCACCTGAGGTTCAATCAAAAGATGCCCAGTCAGCATTAAAATGTGGGATAAAAGCAGATTATGGAGTCCCAGATTTGAGAATGATCAGCAAATGAATGCTGGTTAAAGTCAGGGGTCACTATAGATCTGGCTCTGACTATAAAGACATCATAAGCCAACCCCCCATCCTTAGTGCCACTGCACAACAGAAGGTGGGGGTTGGGTTGGGGGATGGGAAGGAGCTTGATTGCTTACAAAAGAGGCAACAGCCTAACACCCAACTGACTTTAGACTACAGCTTAGTTTTTTTTATTCATTCACCAACTGTTTATTGAGCCTCTACTATTTGAGACACAACGTGCCTCGGACTGAAGAAACCTTGGTAAACAAGAGAGATCTGGTACCTACTGGGTAAGGAAGCTGAAAACAAGAAAGCACATAAAAAATTAATAGAACATGCCACAAAGAAAACAGGGTGCTGAAGCAGAAATATCAGGGAAAGGGAAAGACCTACTTGGATTATAAGATCAGAGAAGTCTTTTCTTAAGAGGTAACATTTTAGTGGAGACCTCAAGAATGAAAAAAACCCAGAGGGGAGAAAGGAAGCAGAAGCAACTGGGCTTTAGACAAGGACAAAGCAGATACTGGATATTTGAAAACCTGACAGATCAATGCTCTGAAGCTTAGAAAACAAGGGGGCATGGTGAGTAATAGAGCACGAGAAGGAATTTGGACCTCACTCTAAAGGTAACAGAGAGCTAGCAAAAGTGTTTAAGCAGAATAACATGATAAGACACATATTTTTAAGAGCAGCACTCTGGCTGCCATATAGAAAATGGATAAAGGGAACTGTGGACTCAGGGGCACCAGATCACAAGTGAACACCAATGGTGGTCTAGACCAGGGGGTTAGTCAGGGACATGAGGAGGAGTCAAATGGCTTTGAAATATAATTGGATGGATAATCATCAGGACTTGGTTATAAATAGGATAGAGTGGGTGAGTGGAACAATCAAAGATGATTCCTAAGTTTCCAGCTTGAGCAGCTGAATGGATTTTAGGATTTATCTCTCAAGGTTATTGTGAAGGATGAAGAAATAACATGTGTCCATCACTCAGCACCAAGGCCAGCATGGTAGGTGAGCAGCTGTAAACAGGTATCTTCTACATCATTATTACTCTTCCTGCATGACAGACCCCCACCTAAAACCAGGTTTCAGGATTGCTCTGTCTTCATTTCTTACTCTCCTCCACCACACAGAACCCTGGACTGCTCCCTTAACTTCTTTCCCATACATTTTGCTTACTCAAACTTTCATCAGGAAAAAAAAAAAAAAACCTGAAAAATACTTAATTTTAGTGAGCAAAATATCTTTCCTCCCAGCCTAACATTCCTCCCAGCTCTAACAAGTGACTCATATTAGTAAGTTACTCCCACCAGGGCCACCCTCATCCAGCCGAGAATCAAAAAACGTTCCTATTCTCATGTCTAAAACTCCAAGTGGCTCTTGGCCAAAGATGTGAAAATCTAGAAATTCCCCCAAGCAAAATTCATATCCCAGAGCCTAGCAATTATTTCCAATAATACAGCTCACATTAATATCATTTGTTTTTAGTAACTGAGTTAACTTTCTGCTGCTTAACCAGGATTAATGAGAGAATACCCTTCAGATAGAAAAGAGGGGCTGCAAAGATCTCAAGCATTATACATAAGAAGGAAGCAGTCAGGGGCACCTGGGTGGCTCAGCTGGGTAAGCATCTGCCTTTAGCTCGGGTCATGATCAGGATCTTGGAATAGAGCCTTGGGTCAGGCCGCCTGCTTTGCAGGGAGTCTGCTTCTCTGGAGCTCTCTTCCCCTCCCCCACCCCATTCCTCCTTGTGTGCATGAGACCTCTCTCTTTAATAAACAAATAAAATCTTAAAAAAAAAAAAAAAAAAGCAGTCAGTGGTGTGCTGAAACCAGCTTGTTACCAGCTTGGGAGAGCTGACTGTGCATCTCTTCTCAACTGAGTTCAAAGACCTCACATTGGTAGCTTAAAATTGGCCATTGAAGGTAATTACATCACAGACCTGTGCAAATGATATAAATCAGGAGTCTCCCTCCCTTTTAAGAGCCAGTTGTTAACCATTTACCTGCACACCACTGGAAGCAGCTTTTATTTTTAAGGTACCATTTAATAGGTACTTGCTATGTACCAGGCACTGTGCTAAGTGCCTTACTCTTTGTTACTCGACTCTGCTCAGCAGCCCTCAGGACAGGACACCGAACTTGTCAGAGCCCTTGTCACTCACCTTGCTGTCTCATTCCTCCTGGCCTAAACTGCCGTCAGTCCTTCTGCCTACTTTTCCTTCCTCATTTCACCCCAACTTCAATACCATCTCCCTAACAACTGGCTCAATAATCCTTATGAATCTTTGCTGGATCCCTCAGGAATTGAATTCAGCAAACACACCAAGCAAATGGAATTGCTACTCCTTCTTTGTCCTTTCTGTGCCATGTACAGACTTCTCTCATGGAAGTTTATATTTTGGAAGTTTATCACCATTATTATTTGAATATATGAAAATGCCCGAATTCCTTTTTTTTTTTTTTTTACTTACAAAACATAGGATGGAGTCATTTTGGAATTAGTATGCTCTTCTTGGGAGAACTACATGTAAATCAAAGCTTTATTTGAGAAGTATGAGAAATCACACTCTAATCCCTATTTCCTTCATTTTCTTTTCCTTTTTAAGGAACTAGGAGTGGAATCAGTAAAAAAAGGACATGAAGCAATTCTAAACATCTGATTAAAACACCAACCTAACAAAGTATCCATTCCCAACTCCATAATCTTCTGTCTATATATGCACAGCCTAGGCACCGGGGTAGGACTGACGAAAGCAATTTGCTTCAATGGGTACAACAGGTTATACCCTCAGCAGAAGCCAAAACAAAACAAAAACCTAAGACAATATCTCATTATCAGATGCATATATTTTGCTATCAGAAAAGAATAAAAGGTTAAGAATATGCTCTTATTCACAATAAATTAGTTCAATTTCTTCTTTAAACACTAGGAACATAATGCCTTACTATGTTTCTATAGAATTCCTCCTTGCTTCTAGAATCCTGTTCTCTGGACCGCTTTCAGAAAGGATGCTTTATTAACATGCTTGGCTACCCAAGAAGCAAATGTTGCCATTAGCTCAGAGTCAAATTACAAAAACATAATTTCTTCCAATGCTTGAATCAAAATAGTCATCAGAATGTTGGTTTGGCCATCTTTGTATTCCACCATTAGGCAGAACACCACAGGCCATATAAGTGAAGGTCTTAGCCTACTGGCAATATCCAAAGCCTACAGTCACTTTCCCCAATAACCACTTAAACCCAAGAATGTTCTCAGGTAAAAAATTCCATTTGGGTTTTGAAATCTCAAGTTACCTTATCCATGAATTGCAGTGCATCTTGGGGGGACATAAAAATGATTCATATTGAAGATGAAAATTGGCTTCTCTCAATTATCCAAAACACGTATACACTCATTTAAGCTGTAAAGGTAAATTAAAATTACAAAATTTGATTATAATGATTTTGTGTCTGTATAATGCCTCTGGAAATGTCCTAATTGGGGAACTCACATCTGATTGTACTGCAATCTAGAGTGAAAAACAGTTGGCAACCATAATAGAGAATTTTGAGTGTCTCTAAGCTCAAGCTCCTAAAATGCAACCAAGCCTATGCTACTAATTGGTTTAGAAAAATAAAATGCATTCCTCAACCACTGGCATTGAAATCACACATGTGTTAGATCCAGAGTATTTTGGGCCTTCAAAGTAAGAAAGCACTTGGGCAAAAGACAAGCTGATATTGTACCTGGGCTCATATTTCCTGAAAGACAGTGTAGAAGTTTCTTTGCACAGTTGAAACCTAAACCTCTGGGAAAACATTTCTGCCCATTGCCAGTTTATCGGAGTCCATCAAGAATGGGATCACCCAGCATCTCCGTCTTGACTTGATTAAACTATGTATGATTAAGTGCCTGAGAGAAGGAAAGTGGCCTAATAGCCTCTGACCTTAAATAACTCTAAGACCTATTGTGGTAGCTGGTGGAGGACAGATTTTTCTGGCCACTTTTGTATTTCTTGGCTTCCAGCTAAAAAGAGATACAGTTAAGTCCTACTCATCCTAATTAGGACAAAAATAATTATTTCCTACTTGAGAAAAATTCAATTATAAAGTTATGGTATACTCTTGAATTATATATGATTTTACAGTAGTTTTTCTTTTCGTTTTTTAGAAAGGGAGAAAGAATCTTTTTTTTTTTAATTTTTTTTTTTTTAATTTATTTATGATAGTCACAGAGAGAGAGAGAGAGGCAGAGACACAGGCAGAGGGAGAAGCAGGCTCCATGCACCGGGAGCCCGATGTGGGATTTGATCCCGGGTCTCCAGGATCGCGCCCTGGGCCAAAGGCAGGCGCCAAACCGCTGCGCCACCCAGGGATCCCAGGGAGAAAGAATCTTAAGCAGGCTCCATGACCCAGGGTTGGATCCCACAACCCTGAGATCATGACCTGAGTCAAAACCAAAGCCAGACTAGAGGCTTAACCAATAACTGACCCACCCAGGCACCCTTTTACAGCAATTTCTTTAAAATCTGCATCAAGACCTTTTTGTTTTCAATGACTTAATAAGTAAAGTACCAACTGAAAATGTTCCAGACATAATGAAAAGGCACATTCCCCCTATATATACTATGTCTACAACAGATCAGGAATAAGTACCCCCTGAATCATCCCAATTACCTTGTGACTATTCTCCAAGAAAAAAAATATATTAAAAACAGAAAATACAAAGAACAAATTGAGACCTTGGGAATAAGAATTAAATATTTATTTACAATGAGCTTGGTAAGTGCTAAGAAAATTCCATCTCATGACAAGCTCATAGACTAACACAAAGAATAATCTTGTGTAGAGGACCTCATGGGAGATATTTTTATTGCCTTGGAGAATACTCGCAATACAATCTTGGGTGTATTACTCAGATTGTTCTAAGTTCCATGAAGGCAGCAGTGGGGTATCACAACTGTTTACACCAGTGTGCTCCATCTCCCAAAATGAGGCCTGGCACAGTTAGCATTCAGAATATATTTGTGTATCGCATGCATGATTTAATTTTACTTTTGTTCTGCTAACTCTACTTAAAGTCTCATTTTTATTAAGAGACATGCAAACATTTGTAATTAGATCCCCTGAAGTTTTTAAAGTGACATGTACATTTAATCAGGTATATATTTAGAAAGCATTGAAAAATCTTCCAGGTACATAAAAAGGACATAATGTGGCCCCCAAAAGCCACTGACACTCAGCAAGACAGGTTTCTTTGAAGAAAGAAGTATGTGTGCATGTGCTTATGCATAAGTGCACGTGTGTGTGTGTGTGTCTCATTATGAAGCCACTAAGTCAGTTTGAGGTTGTCTTTGAATCTGTGTCTTCAAAAGTATTTGCACATAAATTCTTTTAACACTCCATAAAACTCTGCCCTCTCTTAACATAACTGCCTGTCTCATATAGAATCCCCATTTCTTTAAACAACAGCAACAACAACAACAACAAAAAACCAATCCTTACTATCTGCTACCCAGGCATCAACAACATCTCCATTGAAGAAATTATCAGGGAATATGGTAACCAGATTCCATCTGCCCTCAGATTTTATTTTCAGACTCCAGACAACTAAATAATTAAAGCAAGCAGGAGCCTTTGTTCCACAGCTGTGTATGACAATACTTAAAATTGCTATGGAAATTTTCCTCATTAAGCCCATCTCCAAATTGTTGTCCCCACAATCCAGGGTGCTCTCTTAGAAAAGGGGAGTATCTTTTTACAATTTGAGTCACTGGAGTACATTGTATTCTGAGCAGGACCCCAATTACACAGCATCTGATTAATGTCTGTCCAAACTCTTGCCCAGTAACAAGACCCTCTGTAACTCAGCTAACCACCTAACAACCCACATCATTAGGGGCCATTATCTTTTATAATGTTGATTTTTGGTATCCAAGGACTGTGGTTCAGACAGACTATTTAAAGGCATTAAAATAACAACAGCCTTGCCAGCTGTGGGCATGACCACCAAAACTACCATCAGGTCACAAGGCCAGATACAACAGATGCCAGGAACAAGACTAAGGCAGAAGGAGCACATATTTAAGAAAACAGATCCACTTGTGTTCCCAAAGGACACCAAATCCCATGGGTAAGGAGAATCAATAGCTGGCAATATAGATGACAGAACCCCAACTTCTTTGCCTAGCTCTAGTTAATCTCTTAAATTTTCTCTCCTCTCCTGTCAAATTTCACCTTGGACAAGGCTTAAAATTTCCAAATCCTGGACAAATTTTATCCTTTTTTCCAGCCATAAGAGTCAATTTTACAAAAATCACATATGCAGTTTCTTATAGCAACTGCCACTCGGTGCTGTTCTTTCAAGTTAACCCATGACTTTAAGCTCTTTATGGGAATAGGTATCATTGTTGAGCCCTCTCTACTTGTCAGGCACTGTGAAGGATTTTGCCTGTATTATTTAATCTTATAACAATGATCTCTGTTTCACAAATGGGGAATGAGGTCAAGGAATGCTAAATAACTTTTTCAAAGTCACACATCCAGAAAAAGACAGAGCCAGGGTTTGAACCCAGGTCTTTCTGACAGTAGGATTCAGGTTCCTAACCACAACTACACTGCCTCAAAAACTTTTGGGTCCTAAAACTTATACTAGACAATCTCAACCAGTAGTTCCCAATTATCCAAGGACAAAGACACCTTTCCAATGACAAAACAAGGTCATAAGGTCATAAACCTTTTATAAGTTTAATATGTAATGAAGAGCTTAGCACAGAGTCTGACACATACTAAACACCCAAGAAATGTTAAATGTTAGGTGTGTTATTACCATTAGTATTGTTATGAAGGACTCAGAATAGTAACTACTTTTTGGATGTACCAATGATGGTGCTAATGAGTAAATTAATTTTATATCCATTTTAACAGCATTTACATTCATTTGAAAAAATATTGATATATAAAAGATATGATTTGCTAAGTATAAAAAAATCCCTATAAAAATACATAGCACATATGCATACGCAGACCTTGTAACACACACACACACACACACACACACATATGCAAACATGCCACATTTAGAACACTTCTTGCGATCCCAACTTTTCTCTGAATCCTCTAGCAATTCTCTCCCTCCCATTAAGGAGTATATTCATAGTATCCTACATCTCTGAAGATACCTCAAGTGAATTTTCACATCATGCATTATCTTTGCTTAATTTCACCACTTTTAACAGATGCAAGTTCTTGCCTAGGCTGAATTTAAGTAGATATAACTCAGTGAGATAAGCCAGGCTATACCTGAAATATAATACTCTCTCTCATTTACCAATAATAATTCAGTTAAATATAATCAGAAGAACTGGATAGAGATAAAATGTAAAATGAAGAGCAGTCTCAAGGAGGGATGTAAAGTATTTAGAATATAAGAATTAGGAGACAGGAGAATTCTCATCAGTTGCTGTTCTCTCTGTTACAAAAAAACTCCAAAATTTTGCTGCAGGCATCTCTATAACAAAAAAAAAAAAAAAAAAAAAAAAGCCCATTTCATAGGGATTCAAGAGTAGAGATGATTTTTAATAACTATTTCCCTGATTATAAAAGACTTGTTATTTTAAAAATAGGAAAAATATAGGATAGGAAAAAAGTAATCACTATGCCCATATCCACACATTTTTCTGTATTTCCACGATCCTCTTATCTATATATTTATTTATTTTTCAAACTATAGATATATTTATATTTCTGTAGTTTTTCATAAAATAAAACTGGGATCATATGGTATATTAAGCTTACATTCTGCTTCTCTCATCTAGCATTATGTCCTAAGGTATTTTCCATTAACTATTCTTCAAAAATATTATATGCAATGGCATTATAATACTGCATCCCACAGGCCTAAAAGATCTTAAAGATCACAATTACCTTTTATTAATGTTTAGAAATTTGATTATAGGGTTAGAAGAAGGTAAATTTTCTCAAGGATAAAAGCTTCTAAAAATGATTTTTATGGTGTTCAGTTACTTGGTAAACAGCAAACAAAAGGATACATCCTGACCAAGGTACCATGAGATTAGGGACATTTCTGTCTTTTCCACATCATGATATCTTCAGGGCCAGGAGGAGTACCTGGCACAATAAATATTTATTTAAAGGGAAGAAATATGCTGGGGGCTAAACATTAGAGTCTGGAGGTTATACTTAGAGAGTCATACACTTGGGATTTCTAGAAAACTCAGTTCCTCAATCAAACTGTGAGCCTCTCCTAGATTTCGTGAAGCTCAAGAAGAGCTTGTACACATAATTATGTTTTACTGTTTCATAGATGGCATTTTTACTAAGCGTAAACTGCTTCCATTTTGCAGCATGCAAACTAGCTGGCAACACAGCAAAGTCAATTGTGGTAATTTGATCCCCAAAATGCATATGGGTTTATCAGATCCAGACAATGTGGGAATAAACTGACGCATCTTCAAGCGGATTTTCCAATCAATCTCTTCTGGGATGTCAGCTTGGGCAGGATAAAATTTCCATGATTCAGCCTATCAAATCATAAAGATGTCAGAGAGACTGCCACAAACGGATTATTAACTGTTGCCAAGAATACCAAGTTCGTTCTTTCTGACTGGAAAGATGGTGATTCCAAAATTCATAGATTCTGAACAAATATTTAAAAGTAAGATTTTTGCCCACAATTTAAACAAAGTTAATTCTAGCAAGTTCTGCTTCACTCAACAGGTCAGAAATTCAGGACACCTGTTCATTTTACCTATACTTATCTCAAATTGTAGTTTTAAAACACTGATTTACTATATTTTATCATTTTGCAGATGTAATGGCAAACACGGTGTTAAAATGTTACAAATCCCCAACGTTCAGAGAAGCTAATAAGAAGAAGAGATGGGAAGGGGAAAATCTGTGCTGTTCCTCACCCTTATAAACTTTCTTGTCTTTAGACTGTATGGCCAGGAACTGACAACTACTCAGAAGCTGACTCGGTGGCAAAGGACACTTTAACACTTCATTAGAAATAGGCAAATAGTAGATTCTAAGCTTTCTAGCAGGAAAGAAAATATGAGATATAAGAATGTATATGTACCCAGCTAGTGGCAAGGGGCAGGAGCTGCTCTACAGTTAAGGGGGACATCCATTAATTAAAGCAAAAATCTGGAATGTTGAAAAGAACATTGGGGCCTCTCTGCAAAAACTGAAGTTACAACAGCTTCCACAGAAGTTGTCAGGGGAAATATAGACTAGAATAGGCAGCCTAGGAAATTAGAGGATGGCCATGGCCATAGCTGCCTTAGGAACCCAGGCTCAGGAAATGAGGTGCCTGGTGATGGAGCTGGGACCCAGAGTCCACTCTCACCCTCCATCTTATTTCCACACAGCAGCAATGGGGTTACTTGATCACTCATCCCCCCACCCCTGCTTAAAACCCTTCAAAGGCTCCCCTGTATCCAGTTGGTACCTGATGTGCAAGCAACTTAAGGCAACATTTGAGGCCTTTTCCTGACCTGCTAAGCCTCCTCTAAAACATCCCCCCTCACCGACCTTCTGTCTCTCATTAGAGATGAGAACTTGATTGATTTCAGCTCCTGGAGAACATCATTCATGCTCTTCCCTGTCTCAAATCTTCACCCCTGTGCTGCCTCCCTCCTGTACACTTCTCCCCTTCTCTACCTGGCCCACTTCCAGTCTCTCTGTTCAGGTCTCTCAGATGCTTTGTCTGGCCTCCCAGACTAGACTGTGGAGTGCTATCCAGCACACTTCCCCTTGATTTGATTCCTCATTCTAGAAGTTTCCTCTGAGGTGACTTTAAGACTGTCTCATGAGGACACAGACAACTTCTGTCAGTTCACTACTCTATTTCCAATTCCTAGCAGAGTGTGCAGCACATAACCAGTGTTCAGGAAATATTCATTTAAAAAGTGGATAAATAAACTATGTTGTTTCTCTTTTAAAGGAACTCAAAAGGAAAATTATTGACTCTTGCCTGGTAAAGACAGTCCCAAAATCTCTCACAGGTAGAAACAAAATGAGTCTGTCTGGAGGCCCAGGCCCACCTTGGTAGCTGACTCTTATCATAATGAATGGTGTCAGCAAGCCCAAGGATCATCCTCCTCATTTTCAAACTATATGCAAGCACTAGTTCCAGGCCTCAGAGAATCTCAAGTGAGTTGACCATGAAAAATACAATTGAAATTTCCATAAGGCCATGCACTCAGTCCCTTCAGACAGAGGAGCACTATTCTGTGGAGTTGAGAGGGAACATATTTCCCTTCTTTACTTCATTCTTGACAACATACTACAGCATAAAAAACATATACTTCAGACATAAATTCCAAGGACAAACTTTAAGAGTAGTTTTAGGATCAACAGACATTTTCCCAATATTATCAGTAGGACTTATGTAAACATGTATTGTAGCTAATTAAATTGCAAGTTCCTGATCTTATTTCTTTCTCCTAATTAACTGACAATATGACAATAGTTTTGTTTTGTGCCAGAATGAACTACCTGGGGGCTGATAAATCAGACATCTAAGAAGAGAACTTGGCAAGGGATTCTAATCAGTTGCCATGGAGATGTGCATTTGTGGTGTTTCCTTTACAAAAAGTTATTATCTATGGGAAAAATAATTTGTTGAGCCTATCTAATTGAAAAGAAGGAAACATGCCAAAAATGGCACATTTTAATATTTATGACTCAAACTCTTTTAGAACCTGGAGAATGCATATATAATAGGGTTAAACTGTTTTTTACATAATTTAATTATTGCCTGATGGCATATCCTAAGGGAATTCATGTAGGTGTGCTTTGTACTAAACATTACATTTCATCCTCTAAAATGAATAATGCATCCACATTGTAGGTGTAGGCTTTTACTCTGTGCTTAAGCTACACTATCAGGCATTCCTCAGGAAATTCTACAACTGAAGACACGAAATTAAATTAAGCTAAGTAAAAGCCAGAAATCTCCATTAAATGAAGAAATCTTGGATAAACTTTTGTGCCTTTTCAGTAAATACTATTTTGTTTATGTCTCATCTTTCAGATTTACAATTTATATAAACTGTAACATTAACATGAAAATTATTTGACCAACTGAAGTCATTCTTGATATTCAATTAATACTTAATAGAAGATGCCCCAGCCCATATTTGAACATCTACAATACAAGAACTTCACATACTGATGCTTTAATCTTCACAGAAACCCTACAAATTAAATATTCCTAGCTCTATTGTTATAAAAGCTGAAGCCAAGAAGCCAAAAGCTTAACCCATCCATTGTCAACAAGGGTGATATCACCACCAAGGGGGCAAAAAAATCTGCTCCTAGGTGGTTAGAAAAGCTTAGATATTACAATGGTTGGTGGCCCTCCAAAGCCCAACCCTACCCCATAAAACCTTATTCCCTAGTATTTAATTTCTCTCATTAGGGAGAATTTAAATTTAATTTTTCTTCTTAGGTGGGGCTACAAAGAAAAGAACAACACTGGCATAACCTCTAGTAAGTGGTAGAGCCATTCATTTATTAAGTGATATTTAGGAAAAATCTAAGGGCTATTCACTGTGCAAGGACTAAGATAACAGTGGTAGACAGAGCAGACACAGACCCAAGGTTACCAAAGTTTACAGGCCCAAGGGTGACACAAATGCAAACCAAGTAAATCACACAATTAAAGACACCATTCAAACTCATGAAAAAAAAGTACTCTGATAGAAAAAAGGTTCTGGGAACATGACTAAAAGACCAGAAAGTGCCTCTTTTCAGAAGTGACTTTAGGCTGAGACCTAAAAGGCAAGGGAACCCAAGTGAGGCAAAGAACAGTAAGATAGAGTGTTAAGCTTACAGAACCAGCCAGAGCAACCAACCATGATGCCTGGAAAACAAGAGAAATATGAGAGTTTGTGCTGTCTGACTTCAGAGACACTTCTAGCTTAAGGATCAAAGTGTGGATTACACAGCTTTACTTCTGGTAATCTTAGGCAATTTTTTTCCATCTTATCGTGCCTCCTTTTTGGTGATTGAAAAATAAGGATTACATTGCCCACACATGATGATTATGAGGATTAAAATGTCAACTATGGAAAGTGCCTGGAACATGGTAAGAACATAAAAAGTTGGTTGTCTATTATGATTATTTATTACTACTATTACAATTAGAATAATGTAACAAGCAAAAGCAGACTCCTCTGGATGGCACAAAGAACAAAACTGGGTCTGGGCTTAATTTGCAATTACTAGCAATTGCCTATCTATTTACCCCCTACAATATCTTAAATTGTGAGGTTATAAAACTTTCTGCAGGTATGACTAGCTGCAGACACACACAAGCACTTTCTAACCATAGTCCTTTTCAGATTTGGGACTACCCCAGGTTTTGCTATATCATGCTACTCTGCATTTCCCAATATGTTTTCCAACATAGTTACCCAATGAAATGTTCAATTAAAAAATAGGCTGTATGGACAAATGGTTTTGGAAACACTCTCTACAATGTAGGCCACCTGCAGTTTGGGTTGCAAGCCAAAAATTGGTTCACAGAGGGGAAATGTATTGAAAGGTTATGAGGCAGCTCACAGGATCACTGGGACACCTCACAGCTAGGATCTCAACCCAAAGCACCAGCATATATCTAGCACAACCGCGTACTGACCACTATACATTGCCACAGGCTCCCTGACAATTGTCCCTAGAGCCTATAGGCTTCAGACTTTACCACTGCTACAGCAAGTATCTGTACCTAGATTCTATTCCCATTCCAGAATTAATGCATCTAATTGGCTGAGTCACCTCCTTGTACATGTATATATAAATTTAAGTATACATGATATTCTAATAATATGTTGGTTGAGCAACCTGTTGGAAGTCCCACACATAAACAAATATCTGTTAGAAATACACAGTGAGGTAAAGAACTTCAAAGTCCATAATTTAATTTGGCAGTTTGGTAGCTGTTACTAAGATTCTCTTTTTCTCTGCTTCTTGTCAGGCTAACATTAGGTACTGACTAAGCATTAGCAAGTGAAAATAACAAAGAAGCCACCCACTTCTGCAAAACTGAAAGTGAGTTCAAACAATGTTATTCTGCTGACTTTGGTTATAGAAGTTAAGGGATATTATTTCAGACCCTACAGAAGCTACTAGCTCATCAAAAAAACAATAGTGATTCTTGTTTATTGATAACCTACTATGTGGCATCCCCTGTAGAATATTAAGCACCTTAAGGGGGGGGTTCTGTTCAGCTGCTTCTCAACCTGCTAAAGAAAAAACAACAACAACAACAAGGGCCATCTAGCAGGTTATAAACTTGCCCAAAGCCACACTCCATTCCAAGGCATATTACCTACCCCTATGGAAATATCCTGTCGTTTTTGCACAAAATTTAGGAGCATTTCAAAATTCCTATAACAATCCACACAACAATTCAGTGAGAAGCTCTGGAATCTTCGGATAAAAAAAATTGAAGACACAAAAGTTATGATGACTCACAGAGGAAGCTTAGATAACTCACTCATTGGTACAAGGAGAGGTACCATTTTACTTTTACTGTGTCATATACGGTCAACAGCATATTAAAATGTTTCAGTAATCAAAGACAATGTTACTAACAACCCATGGTAGGCCTAAAGAGGGTAAAAATTATTGAGGCTGCTGAACCCAAATAAAAACTCTCTGTGCCAAGAATTAAAGATAACACAATAGGTATTCTGGTTTACTGGAAGAAATATCAGGCTATGGTTACAGATTATATCCTCTGTTTCATAATTGTGAGAAGTGTGCACAATGTATAGTTTAAACCAAGGACCTCAGTTCTCTTAGCTACAGCCAAGAGTTTTCTATACAAATAATTTCTCTCCTTTTCCCTAACTTTTTGCAGATGATGCCATTCTGTATGAAACACTATGGACACAAACATACCACCACCACCTGCTTCCTCCATCATTGATTGGCCAACTGCAATTCCTCCCTCCGTTTTCAAATGCAGCACCACTTGCTTTGGAAGGCACTGCCTGACCATTTAAAATAAATTTAAGTGTCCTTCCTAACTCTCCCATATACTCTGTTCCTTCCCACTTCTGAACAAATACCACACGTTTAACTATTTATTTGGTTTTTGGCTTCCCCTAGAATGGGAGGTCAAAGGATAGGCACCATATAGATCTTCAGCAATAAATGCTCTATACCTCACCTATAGTTCATGATCAGCAAATACGAATAGATGGATGAGTGGGTAGATTGATGAACAGCGGCTATAGCAAAATGTAAAATACATCACAGTCATATTGTTCTGTAGTTCAAGTAAACAAACAAAAGCCCCCTGGTCTGACATGTTGAACAGATAAAAGGAAACCTAAAGACAGATTCCTTCAAAAGACTAAGACTCCTTCCTAATTGAGCTGCAGGCAATGCCTAAACATTTCTTTCATCTTGGGAACAACTGGTTCCCAGAACGAGTTGGCTTCTGACTGAGGCCATCATATTTCTCCTCTCCCTCATATTTTCCCAATGAGCAGCCATCTCCTAGTTGGGTGCCTTTTGCCATGCCAGGAATGAAGACACACAGTGCACCACCACAGACCAAACTCAGAGAGAGGAATTTAACTGGTTCTCTCCCTAACACAAGGCAGCCGTCCATGTCTATTGACAAATGGGGCTCTGTGGAATCTGAACTGTCCTCATCTCTTCACATTTCATTTTTCAAAGGAATCTTTGTGACTAAAATGAATTTTGGAAACCAAAAATAGAGCATCCAAGTAGGTCAGTATGAATGATCCCAATTGAAAAGATTCCTTTGCTGGGAGGGCAAGACTTGTCAGCGTTGTGGTGGGACCCTTGTTAACCACTGTCCCCATTTCACACCACACCAACTGAATTATGTCTCTTGGATGGGAAAACATTTTCCCCAAATTAAGATGGCACACAAATATGCTAGGAAAAGGCATCCATGTTTGTCAAATAGACAGGGGACAAATTAATAGAGGGATAACAAACTCAAAGGCTATCAAAAAAAAAAAATAGCTGAAAAATGACAACCAGTAGTTCATTTGGCAGGATAACCACACCATTTCTGCTGACACTTTAGCCTGCAATTTATGTAAATCTCTTTTTTTTTTCAATCCACTGTTCTTGGCACCTGCACCTTAGTTACCAAAGCTTTTTTTGGCATCTCCCTAGTAACTAATCATGTCCCAGCCCCAGTGGTTGGCTTTATCCAAGAGTCCTTACTCTTTGAGTGACCATTTCTATGTTTAAATTTATTTTCAGTTTCCTCTCCACCAAATACCTTTTTAAAAAATTCTATAAAATTCTATAAAATCTCTGAAGGCTAAGAACTGCCAAATATACATGTTAATTCACCTATATATTTTGGTGTTATATTTTTAAATAACATTATGTCAATAGTATTTAAAAAGATATCCATAGCAACTTAGAATATGAAGACTGAAAAGTGACACATAGATTTAAGGTTTTTGTATGTTTACTACATGTCAATTATATTTGCTGTCATATATACACACAAATGTATATACATGTATACATATATACACATGTATATATATCTGACAATGTATATACATGTACATACAAAGGGTTGCATATAATCATATTTTTAGATTCAGATCAGCAAACATGCAAAGGTTTAGTATAGCCAACACTGGCCAGAGTGTGGTAAAACAGGCCTTCTCAAATCCTGTTGGTGAGTGTCTAAACAAGCACAACTCATTTATAAGGTAATGTGGCAAATTTTTAATTGACTTGCCCACCAATCCCACTGCTAGGAATTTATCCAATGGATTTATTTACACAAAGACCTTAGTGTTTATATAAAAGGATGTCTGAAGTAGCACTATTTATGACCAAATTAAAAAAAAAAAAAAAAACACCCAAATGTCCAAATCCAGAAAAAAGAAGAAATAAGAAAGGTAAAAAAAGATCAGAAATTCTTAAAGCTACGGCTTGGGTAGGTATGAGGCATTTTTCATGGCAATGGGAATAGGGATGATGGGGCAAGAGAAACACAGATCAGGTAAGGAGTGCATTTGTTTACTATTATAAGGAAGTATTATTGCAGTCTTATGCTGCTTCATTGTATTTGAGAAATTTAACTACAGAACTTGAGCTATTTGAAATTATTATTGTGGTTGCTAAACAGAGATACCAAGCAAAGATAGGACCACACAGGTCCAGGCTGTTTTAAAAAAGGCACCCACACACAGGTTTTAATACGCACATATACCCAAGATTACAAACTTTTAATCCACAGACATACATGTATTCTACATAGAAGCTAATGAGGGGGATAAAGCAGTGTCTGACGTCCAGAAGCTGGCCTGGCACTTACGGCTGGGCCAGGTTAACCTCCTGTTGGACATAAATGATCTCACAGAACACGAACATCAGAAAAGTTTATTCTGAGACCATGATAAAGAGAGACAAAACAAGACCATGTTATCATTTTGCCTAAGCACAGACAATAAATAATAAGAGCCCACTGTGCCATCAACAAAATACCCAATAGTTTCCCTTGGCTAAAATGAGTGACTGCTGTTTATTTACCAATGATAATTTTATATTTGCTCTAGTTTTCCCTCCCTAGAAATAAGATTTATTGAGCTACTCGATCACAGAATTGCACCCACTTTCTCGTGCCATCCAATCTAGAGCAAAATCCCCTTCTCTGAATCACCAAACCCAAGCCCAAATTCTATGATAAGGTTTTCTCTAATACCCTCTTATTGAAACACACCAAATTTCCCCTTAGGGCCTATTATCCCTTGCCGCAATGAATAACAAATCCAGTTATGTTCAACAAGTATGTTCCTCATGGTCACTGGCTGGATGGCACTGACACCAATATCAAAGGAAACCAAGCTCTGTTTTCTGAAAGGAAATACAATATCATCCTATTGATGCTACCAGTCCATCAACCACTGGGCAGATAGGCCCTGGCCCCTAACTCACTGGGCTCTGGCCAGAACTTCACTTTCTTGGATCCAGCAATCTGCCTCACCAAGCACCAGCATTTATGAAAAATGGAAACTATGCCTCAAACAATTGCATCAACTTTCTGTTTACTGAACTACTATTGCAACTGAGATGCTTTATGTTAATTTTTATGAAAATATATCAATATTTCAGCTACATTAATAGTTAGCAGTTAAAGGGCCTAGGATCCAAATCAAGAGATATCATTTGTGATTTGTTCCAAGACACAAATTATCTACCTGCAAAATATTTTATGATCTATATTTCACTTATGATTTTTCCCATAAGCAACTAAGTCTCATATGCTAAATTAGAGAAAATACCTTCAGCCCACATGCAGGAAGACTGTTTCTGTTTTGTTTAGTTTTAAATTAATCCTCTGCAAGATCCCTTGGAGTTTTTACCATCATTTCCCCTGCACCTAGCACCATGCTTAGAACATAATAAAGACTCAAAAAATAATAATAATAATAATAAGAGACTAAAAATATCAACTAAAATTTTGTAGTTATAAAAAATTAAAAGTTCATGGTGTTTGTTTTTTTTTTTAAGATTCTATTTATTTATTCATGAGAGGCAGAGACAGAAGCAGAGGGAGAAGCAGGCTCCATGCAGGAAGCCCAATGTGGGACTTGATCCCAGGACCAAGGGATCACACCCTGAGCTGAAAGCAGATACTCAACTGCTGAGCCACCCAGGCACCCCTAAGTGGTTATTTTTTTAAGAGACAGGAAAGAGATATGAAACGGCAGAAGTCTGCAAGGATGAGAAGAGAGCCTGAGGCACTCTGAGAATGTGAAAAGGGTCTCCCCATCCCACCCGTAGGCCACTTTCCCAGGTGGTCAGGGAAGAAGAGCCTACCCAGTCCTACCTGAAGGTCCTGGGCTCACGGTTCTCTTCTCCATCCCAATCCCTCACATCCTTTCTAGCAACTTCCATCTTCTTGTGGACTCATCCAACTGCTCTGGCCTCTTGTTCTTTATCTCATCTCCAAAAATATTTCCATTAGTTCTATGGCAACATGTCTATGACTATTTTCAAGACCTTGTCAACACCAAAAACTGCCCCCTTTTATAATCTTTATGCTAACTAACATCCTGCTCTTTCACCTCACCTCCCATCCTCTATCTTCCTTGCTCAATTACTTCCACCTCATCCTGATCTTTAATACGTGGGTCTTAGTACTCTGTCATCAGTCTTCTATGGTCATTTCCCCACTTTCCCTGCTTAGATTTCAAATCACTCATAACCACTCCTTTGGAAACACCCTCACATCCTCTGCTCCTCCCGTCCCATAGCATTCACCCCCATTCTTAATTTTCTATGCATATAGGTATGTTTTGCTACAAGATATGTTTTCAGGGATCCCTAGGTGGCGCAGCGGTTTGGCGCCTGCCTTTGGCCTAGGGCGTGATCCTGGAGACCCAGGATCGAATCCCACATCGGGCTCCCGGTACATGGAGCCTGCTTCCCCCTCTGCCTGTGTCTCTGCCTCTCTCTCTCTCTCTCTCTCTGTGACTATCATAAATAAATAAAAATTAAAAAAAAAAACAAAAAACAAACAAACAAAAAAAAGATATGTTTTCATAAACCAATGACCTCAGATGTGATCAGTGAAGACAGTAATGAATTCAGTATTATGTGTAAGTTGTTGTTGGTTCATAAGCAATTTTTCTGAGACAATGAGGAGTAAGAATATAAGAGTCAATTTACAACCTCCAACAGGAAAGAAACAGCTCTTGGTTTTACTGAAGGCTTTTCAGCTCTATGTTTTAAAAACTAAAAAAAATCCTCTGTATCTGGGCTCCCTACCCAGTCATACCCAAGCCCTACCTGGCTCACAGGTTGTAGGAAGTTGTACTCTTTTCCATGCCCTCCTTAACAGAAGCCCCACCAACTCAGCTTTATTTCCACTGCACAAATCAGCACTGCAAAATGAGCCTTTTCACCCTAGTCTTTTATGTATTTTTTTAAAGATTTTTTTTAAAGGTTTATTTATTTTAAATCTTTTTTTTTATTTTTATTAATTTATGATAGTCACAGAGAGAGAGAGAGAGAGAGAGAGAGAGAGAGAGGCAGAGACACAGGCAGAGGAAGAAGCAGGCTCCATGCACCG
Source organism: Canis lupus baileyi (assembly GCF_048164855.1). Lineage (NCBI taxonomy): Eukaryota > Metazoa > Chordata > Mammalia > Carnivora > Canidae > Canis > Canis lupus. The sequence goes on along the minus strand of NC_132856.1, from coordinate 35,666,192 downwards.
GGAGCCCGATGCGGGATTCGATCCCGGGTCTCCAGGATCACGCCCTGGGCCAAAGGCAGGTGCCAAACCACTGCTCCACCTAGGGATCCCTCTTTTATGTATTTTTATTATTTCCTCAGTCACCAACAATAGTAAGAGTTGATAAGGAGGTGGCTCAGTTGGAATACTCATATAGTACTGGTGAGAGTATAACCTGATACAACCACTTTAAAAAACTATTTGGATGGATCCCTAGATGGCTCAGCAGTTTAGCGCCTGCCTCCAGCCTGGGGAGTGATCCTGAAGTCCCGGGATCTAGTCCCGCATTGGGCTCCCTGCTTGGAGCCTGCTTCTCCCTCTGCCTGTGACTCTGCCTCTCTCTCTCTCTCATGAATAGATGAATAAAATCTTAAAGGAAGGAAGGAAGGAAGGAAGGAAGGAAGGAAGGAAGGAAGGAAGGAAGGAAGGAAGGAAGGAAGGAAGGAAGGAAGGAAGGAAGGAAGGAAAGAAGGAAGGAAGGAAGGAAGAAAGCAAACAAACTATTTGGTAGTATCTACTGAACTACCTTATGACCAAACAATTCTACCTAAGAGAAATGAGCAAAGATGTTCACCAAAATATATATACAAGGATGATCGTAGCAGTTTACTTAAACAAAAGCTGAAAACAACCAAAATGTCATCAACAACAGACTGGGTAAACAAGTATACTCATATAATGGAATATTACACAACAATATAACAGAACCAACTACTGATAGGTGCAACAATATGGAAGGATTTTACAGACATGATGATGAGAGAAGAAGCCAAACACAAGACTACATACAACTTAAGTCCATTTACATGAGCTTTAGTGACTGACAGGAATAGGGGACATAACTGACAGAGAGAGAGGCACAAGGGGTCTTCTAGAGGCAGGAAATCTATCTTGATTTGAGTGGGGATTATATGAGTACAAACATTTTTCTTTTTTTTAATTGTGATAAAATACACATAATATAAAATTTACCCTCTTAACCATTTTAAGTATATGGCTCAGTGGCAGTAAGTACATTCACATTATCATGTCTCCAGAACTTTATCCAGAACTTTATCATCCCAAATTGAAATTCCAACTAATTAAGCAAAAACTCCCATAGCCCCATACCCTCAGCCCATGGCATCCACCATTCTACTTTCTGTCTCTGTGAATTGGACTATCCTAGGTACCTCATATAAGTAGAATCACATGGTATTTGTCTCTTTGTAACTGGCTTATGTCATTTAGCACAGTGTCTTCAAGGTTTTACCATGCTGTAGTGTGTATCAGTTGTTTCTTACTCTTTAAAGCTGAATAATATCCACTGTATTGGATATTATTGTACAAATAGACACGTGTATCCACATTTGTCTATCCATTCATCAATGGACCCTTGTGGTCTTTCCACCTTTGTGAATAATGTGAGTAATGCTGCTATGAACACGATATACAAATATCTGTTGGTGTTCCTTCTTTCAATTATTTTAGGTATATACAACAAAGGATACAAACAAAAATCCATCAAAGTATATGTTTAAGATGTGTACACCTGATTTGTGTACTATACATTAATAAAAGTGTAAAAGAATCTAAACAACAAAAAGACATCTCCTGAAACAGCCTCCAGCAAGACTTAGATGTCTGCTTGGACTGGCTATGTTTTCCTGGGGTGGGGAAAGAATACATCAACTATTGGTTTAGTTAGTGCTTTGGCTACTAATATGCATAGGTACTGAATAGTCTATAGCAATTCTATCTTTCCCATAAGCTCGAATACTTTTAATGTATGATTTTACAAAATGCAATTTTCAAGACTATACATATTTGTTATAGTAGTTAACAATATGTGTAATATATTTACTTAGCATATATTTACCAAGTGCCTACCATGTGCCAGGGATTGTTTCTGTTTATTGAGGAGATAGCAGTGAAGAAAATAAACCTAAAAAAGTCCCTGCCCTTCAGGAGTTCACATACTAATATACAGATAGATTTTTTTTTTTAATGGGACAATTGATGGTGATACTCATGTACTGCTTTATCACCAGCTCCCCTATAGCACTATAAATTCCCTGAGGGCAAGCTCTGTCCATGGTTCAACACCATGCACAGTCCAAAACACACAGAAGGCACGTCCACCATTCTTAAAACCTTGAAAGGCACCAGTTTCAGATTTTATGAATAAAGAAAAGGTGGTTTCAGAGAATTGACTATAGCTTCCCTAGTGACACTATTAGTATCAAACTGAATAGAATTTGGCTCTCCTGGTTCCGCTGTGGAACCATCTTTAGAACAGGACAAACTATAAGAACTAAAGGTACTTGAGTATAATATTTAGGTACAAAGTCTGAAGTGGTTTGTCTTTCCAGAGAATAATCTAAGAAAAAAAATCAAAAGCAATAGTAACAAGCTAAAACATTCAAGGAAGATGAGGCAGTCCTTGCCATTTCCCCAGAATGTTTCTAGCCTTACTATAATGCTTATTAATAACTTATAATAACTTGTTAATTATTAAGAAAACTATTGACTAACAGTCAACTTATTAATGCTTATTAATAACATGATATTGAGACATCTCCAATGATAAACAGAAAATGAGAAAAAGCTTCATAATTTTAAATAGTTCTCATGACACTGTTGAGCCTTACATTAATTAAATTAAATGATTTATCATACCCACCATTTGAAAGGGTGATAAAGGCAATTTGAATAAGGCAAGACAGCATCCAAAGTCATCATAGTAAAGTGGTTTAAAATCATCCAAATTATTATAGAGTAATAGGGTGTTCCCTTAGGATCCTTGAATTCAAGGTCATTAGGCAGGAAAAAGACTTCAAAAATTATGTATGTCAGAATTATAAATGTCAGAAAATATTAGCTTCTTTATAAAACTGAAATAATTAGTATTTGTGATTTTTAAGCATTTTATCACTAAAGTAGGAAAAGAAAGGTGACCTAAAGATTATGTCATAAAATAGTACTGGGGTACCTGGGTGGATCAGTCGGTTGAACATCTGACTTGATTTTGGCTCAGATCAGGATCTCTGGTCCTGGGTCCCTGCAGTGGGTGGTCCTCTGCCCCCTACCTGCTCATTCTGTCTCTCTCTCTCTCTCTCTCTCTCTCTCTCTCAAAAAAATAAATAAATAAAAAAAATCTTTTTTAAAATTAAAATAGTACCAATGGCATTCAAATGTTCTTTGCCAGTTCTCCCAGCACCTTCAGGATATGTACTACCTCTTACATCAATTATTGCAATAGTTTTTTTTTTTTAGGCATATTTGACTCAAGTGATAAAAACAGATTAAAATTAAAATAAAAATGTTAGTTGCTGATGAAAGGCAAACAACCATGACATGTGTTTTGTTTATCTTCTTTTAATCCTCAAGCCAACCTTAAGAGGTAGGAACTATTACTAATCCCATTTTAGAAATGTAAAAACTGAGGCTTAGGCCACTTAAGTTATTTGCAATTAATCAGGACAGTATGATTTCAGGGCTTACGTTATCAAGCATCATACTATACACATACCCTTTCAATTCAAATTCAAAAAAACTAAAAATTATGGTGCCCCAATAATTTGAATGACTCCTATATTAAGAAAAAAATTATTTTATTGAGGCTTCAAAGCCTTTCCTACCTTGACTCCATACTTATCTTTCAAGACCTGTCTCTTACACTTCAGTCATTGAACTGAACATTCTATCTTCGATACATAAAAACCTTTTCAAGCTCTTCACTTGTGTGCACACCTTCTTTTAGGAAAGCCCTACCAACTAATCTGTTACAATCAAAAAACTCCATCAGAGTCTATGGGTAAAACTGCACACAATACATTATAAATTAAAGAGGTTGAGCTTGAAGCAATTATGCAGGGGTTATAATTATGACATATTTATCTGCATTTGACATATTTCTCTATCTTTTTTGAACCACAGAGAATCAGATCAGGCCTGACAGGCTGAATTTTGGCAGTCAATCACCACCATTAGCTGTTCTCTTCAGAACAATATTATTCAAATTGTCAACAGTGACCTCCGTAACAGACATATGGCCTAGTTACTGCATATCAGACCACTTCTCTCAGAGAATGCTTCAATAAGAAAGGGAAATCATCCTAAATAAACTCTCTTCCCTCTAAAAATACCGTTTGGCTGCACAAAATAAGCATTATACAATTTACACTAGAAAAAAGTTTCTTTGTAGAAGATCTAGACATATTCCTTAATTGTAAACCAAAACAACCAAAATAAGAAACAAAAATTCTCTCTGATCTGGATACAGGAGATTAAAATGACTAGTTTCGTGATCATTTCTCAAATCAAGCAGGGTCTCTCTCTCAGAGGGCTTTCTCCTAACAATCTAGAATTTCCTTCTTTTAGCTTTCAGGAAACATCTTCCCATGCTCCAATGACCTCCACTCCAGAGGAGCCATGTGCAATTATCAGCTCTATCAATGCCTGGGACTTTACCCTTTTGCAACAATTCACAATCCCAGTGGAGCACAAGCATAGCTAAAATGCTCAACCATTGTATATTCTTGTCTCCTTTGTCACAGATCTATTGACCACATACATGTGGGTTTATTTCTGGGCTCTCTATTCTCTTTCATTGATATATGTGTCTATTTTTGTGCCAGTATTGTACTGTTTTGTTTACTAAAGTTTTGGAGTATATCTTTAAAGGTGGGATTGTAATACCTCCAGCTTTGTTCTTCTTTCTCAGGATTGCTTTGTCTTTTGGAGTGTTTTGTGGTTCCATATAAATATTCGTATTATTTGTCATAGTTTTGTGAAAAATGCCAGTGGTATTTTAATAGGGATTGCAATGAATCTGTAGACTGCTTTTGGTAGTATAGACATTTTAACAATATTAATTTTTCCAATCCATAAGCATAGAAAATCCCATTTGAGTCATCTTTGATTTTATCAGTGTTTTATAGTTTTTTAGAGTACAAGTCTTTCACCTCCTTGACTAAATTTATTCCTAGGTATCTTATTCTTTTTGGTGCAATAGTAAATGGAATTGTTTTCTTAATGTCTCTTTCTGCTATTTGTTATTGGTATATAGAAACACTATTGATTATTGAGTATTAATTTTGTATCTTGCAACTTTACTGAATTCATTTATTACCTCTAGTAGTTTTTTGGTGGAATCTTCAAGGAATATAGCCAATGATATTATAAGAGCTTTATATAATAACAGATGGCAACTACATTTTTGATGAGCATAGCACAACATTGAGATGCTAAATTGTTGTATACCTGAAACTAAGGTAACATTGTATATCAGCTACACCCAAATACAACCTTTTTTTAAAGATTTATTTCTTTATTTGTTCAGAGAGAGAGAGAGAGGCAGAGACACAGGCAAAGGGAGAAGCGGGCTCCAGGCAGGGAGCCTGACGTGGGACTCGATCCCAGGTCTCCAGGATCACACCCCAGGTTGCAAGCGGCACTGAACCACTGCGCCTGGGCTGCCCTAAATACAACATTTTTTTAAAGTACCCAACCAGCAACCCAAAGAGAAAACTGAAAGTGAAATGGGCAGCACTATCCTTTATCACACATTGCAAGGAGGACACCTACCTATCAGTAGTAAGCAGTGCCTGTAACCAATATCTATAATGGACATGGGGGACAGATATTTGCAAATTCAGAATAGTGAGGAGACAATTAGTAATAAAGTTTACCCTGCAGAATAAAGCTGAATTTTATTGATGAGATTGCAGAGAAAAGAAAGGAAGAAACATATTGCCTGACAAGAGAAGGTAATCCAAAGACACACAAAATGGGGTAATGCCTCATGGTTGTGAACACTGCTTCTCTGAATCGCAGTATTTACAGGCCTTACTTTGGTAGCAAATTGATTTTTCAGTTTGAAATCTATCTTACCAGTTCTGTGGCCTTGGGAACCTTCCTTACTCTCCTTGATTTTCAACTTCTTCATCTAAAACATAAAAATAGTACCCCTTCCAAGGATCTGGGGATGAAAGAACACTTAGAATGCAAATAGCACAGTGCCTGCCACGTAATAAATGCCAAAAATTATAGCTGCTGCCATTATCATTTGATTTTTATTATCTGAAGACATTAAAACAAAGGCCTGTCTGTCTAAAACTATGCTGCCAACACATTTTGTGATGATAAAAATGTTCTATAGCTGCTCTAATGAGGTAGTTACTAGCCACATGCGGCTATTGAGCACTTGAAACACAGTTCAATGGAAAAATTGGGTTTTTAATTTTGTCTAACTTTGATTAATTTAAATATGAGCAACTACATGTGGCTAGTGGCTATTGTATTGGATAGCATGACTTTAGAATAACTATAATACTACTTTCCTTTGGAAGAAAGATCTAGCCCTATAGCTCTAAAATCCCACCTCACAGACCAGTGCCAATCTGCCCTCAAATTTTCATTAGTCTACAGCAAAACAAACCAGAAAAGTTCAAGTCTGTGATTTTTTTCATAAAGTTAAACCCACTCCATCTAAAAGGCTGTTGCTCCTTTTGAAATTATTTGATCTAAATTTTTAATGAAATTCAGTTATTCATTCAGCAAAAGTCTAAGACCTCCCTATATGTCAACCGTTATTCTAGGGATAAAGAGCAAATAAAAGATACTCTGCTTCATGGAGCTTACACTCTAGAAGAGGGAGAAAGACAGTAAATACACACACACACACACACACACACACACACACACCTACAAAGAAAAAGCAAGATAATACATAGGGCAGGGGGAAGAAAAGGGTCAGGGAAGTTCTTTCTCCTGCTGTACCATTTAAGCAAATATCTAAAGGAGGTGACAGTGCTAACCATATACTAAAAGAACACTCCATGCACAAGACAAGCAAAGTACAAAGCGAGTACAAAGATTGGGAAGCAAAAACAAATTTGGTAGATCCAAGAGAGAGTTTGGTGTGGCTATAGCAGGTAAGTTATAGAAGACAGGGTTGGAGCACTTATTACAACCAGTTCACAAGGGCACCTGGATGGCTCAGTGGTTGAGCATCTGCCTTTGGGTCAGGTCATGATTCCACGGTCCTGGGACCCAGTCATGAATCAGGCAAGCCTGCTTCTCCCTCTGCCTATATCTCTGCCTCTCTCTGTGTGTCTCTTGTGAATAAATAAAATCTTTACAATATAAAAAAAAAAAAGGAAGAAGAAGAAGGAAGAAGGAGGAAGAATGAGGAAGAAGGAGGAAGAAGGAGGAAAAAGGAAGAAGAAGGAAGAAGAAGGAAGAAGAAGAACCAGTTCACATAAGCCCTAATAGGCCACTGTGAAGACTTTGACTTTTTACTTTTTAGTTAATATTTTAATTTTGAAATAAGTTTAGGCTTGTAGAATAGTTACAAAAATAGTTCAGAAAGTAATCTCTCAGCCAGTTTCCCTAAATGCTGAACATCTTATACAACTATGGTATACTTGTCAAAACTAAAAAAATAGCATCAGTACAACAACATTCATTAAACTCTAGACTTTATTCAAATGTTGCCAGTCTTCCCACTGATGTCTTTTTTCTGTTCCAAGATACCATCCAGTAACCCACAATGCACGTAGACATGTGTTTTTAGTGTCCTCCACTCTGTAACAATTTCTCAGTCCTTCCTCATGTGTTTGCCATTTTAACGATTACTGATCAGGTATTTTGTAGATTGTCCCCCCAATATGGATTTCTCTGATACTTTCCTCATGTATAGCCTAGAGTCATAAGTTTGGGGAAGAATACCACAAAGGTGGAGTGTCCTTGTCATCACATCCTATCAGGTGATAATACGATATCCACATGATTTATTACTGGTGAAGGACCCTGGCTTTTATTCTGAATGATACAGGAGCCATGGGAGAGTTTTGAGCAGATACAAAAGTGAGTTTTGTCCTCATTTTTAAAAGGATCATTCTGGAGCTGTGTGGAGATGAGGCAAGGCAAGAAGCATGGAGACCAATCAAGAGACTACTGAATTGGATTCAAATGAGAGACTGTCATGGTATTTTTAGGCTAGGATAGTGGTAGATGAGGTGGTAAGAAGGGGATGCATATGCTGACAGTAGAACCAGTAAGATTTGTTTATGAATTGGATGTAAGATGTGAGAGAAAGAGAGGCTAAAAAGGTAAGGGTAAGATTTTTGTCCTGTGCATCAAATGGGAAATATTGAAGGAAGACCAAGACAATAGAGGGAATTAAGAATCTAGGCTGGACTCACTGCATTTGCAATTGCCTATTAGACATACAAGCGGAGTGGTGGAGTAGCAACTGAACAGATAATTCTAGAATTCAAAGGTGAGGTTAAAGTCAAAAGATATAATTTTGAACATTGAAAATAAACAGATGGTATCTAGAGCCATAAACTGGACGAGATCACCCAGGAAATGAGTGCTAAGAAAAAAAAAATCAGAGTTCAAAAATGATAAAGGTAGCTGATGATAGCTGTGATTTTTTTGTTCAATTTCCAAAATTGGAAAAGTTAAAAAGGGGCAATCCTATAGCCACCATCAAAGGTTTGGTGGTATACATATGAATAAATATGCACATACTTGCTTATTTTAGTGTATTTAGTTTTTTACTCTAAAGTTCTGAAAATCTAAGACTAAATAATATCTCCAACTCCCTTTGCTATACTTAGCAATTTTTCAAAGTATTTCCTGGAAAGCAGCCTTTTCTTGGACTGGAAGTTTATACCCTGGAGAGAAGAGAGGAGGCATGATTTTAAGGAATTCAAGAGCATGAATCCTCTGAGAGCAAAGAGGTCCAGAAAGCAGTAATTACTTGGTGCTGTCTCATGGTCTGGTGAGGCAGTACACATGGTGTTTAGGAGCAGAGACTTTGGAAGGGGCTGTGGGTGTGCCCCCGCTCAGCCACTTGTTAGCTAGAGAACCCTGAATGAGTGGCTCCCCTTTCTGAGCATCTGCTTACTTCTGAGCACAACGGGTTCTTCTTCTAATGCAGTGAAGCCCTATATACAGTGCCATGTCCAAGGATCTTGGCCAGCTGCAATTTTGGTGCAATGCTATCTAATACAGAAGATAAATAAATCTTCCTACAAACAAATCTCTTTCAACTAGGGAAGGAGGTGTGAGAAAACTAATTAATGTCATAAGCAACCATTTATAATAATTTGTTCAAATACCCATATGCTACCAGCTGCCTTCCAAATAAGGAATAAAATCTTGGGGGATTCCTGGGTGGCTCAGCGGTTTAGTGCCTGCCTTCGGCCCATGGTGTAATTCTGGGGTCCCGGGATCGAGTCCCACATCGGGCTCCCTGCATGGAGCCTGCTTCTCCCTCTGCCTGTGTCTCTGTTTCTCTCTCTTTCTGTGTCTCTCATGAATAAATAAATAAAATCTTTAAAAAAAAAAAAAGGAATAAAATCTTTAAGATATAGCATTGAGATTTACAATTCTTAGATTCAAAATAAATAAATAAATGAACAAAATCCCAGGATGGTGACCTTCTTAGAGGAAGCTTGGAAAAGGAGCTAAAGAGAAAACCAAAGTTTATTCCAGGTACATACCAAGTACATACAAAAGGCACGGCAATTTCAGATTTTTCCCCCATCTTCCTAAGCAGTGGCTATCAAGGTTTAGTGTAAATCAGAATCAACTGGAAGACTTCTTAAACCATAGATTGTTGGGCCCGATCTCAGAGTTTCTGATTCAGTAGGCTGGGGTAGGCCCTAAAACTTTGGATTTCTAACAAATTCCCAAGTGATGCTGATTCTGCTTGTATGAGGACCACACTTTGATAACCACTGCCCTAAAGAATGCCTGTTATGTCAAAGCCATAGCTGAGATTTGTATGGACACTAATCTCTTTTATTTATTTCCAGCAGGGTAATGATTGATAGCCAATGATGCTTGCAAGATTTTAGCATATGATTTGCAAATCCAGCCGTAGATATTTACTGTATGAATCATTTTCCAACCATCCAGAACTTCCAGGAATTCATGGACACCAAACCACACACTTCTGAAAGCCTTCCCTAAAAGGAAAGCTTAAGAGAAGCCCAGAGGATATGAAGTAAAGACAGTCAAAAATAAATTCAACAATTACTTCATAGCAGTATTATCAAACCTTGACATACATAACCAAAGGCCATATAAAATATACTAGAAACTGACTACACAGCAGAATCTACTTAATTTAGAAAAAAGTAAGATGGCCCAGCCAAACTGTGGGGGAAAAATTTTAATAAATTTAAGTACTTCTTTTAAAAACTATACAAAAATTGAGGACTAATAGGAAAAAGGAGGAAAGTTCAGCTAAAATTGCTCCACATTATAAAATACAAATAAAAATTCAGAATTATATCACCTATTCAAAAAGATTTATATTCATAATTCAATGAATTAAATATTTATTTGAAGTACACTGGGCAAGGCACTAGTGGAATGAAATACACCCCTCAAGGATGTCAATGGCATGAGCTGGTGTCATAACAGAAAAACAAATATCGTACTAAACACAGAGGGAAGTTAGTTCTGAGATGGACCTGTAAGAATGGAAGGGCATCCCAAGTGAGAGTATGGAAAACACAGAGTTCTAGAAGCAGAAACAGCTCAGAGAATCTTGGGGAAAGGCTGTAAAATGTGCAAAAAAAGTGGAAAAGATCCGTGAGATTATAGTGAAGGGCTGACTATTAAGGTGGGGGTGGGAGGGCATAACCATGTGAGACCCCCAAAGGTAGCCTATAATAGTTTGGCCTTTGCATCACATTTAACAGACAGGAAATTTTAAAAAGCTTTATCCTATACAGGAAACAGAGCATCTCTATCAAAATGCAAAATGTAGGCATAAGTATAGTAAGACCAAATGTCAAGTATGAAAATTTCCTTGAGGTTCACACAAAATAGTAGAATTAGTAGCAACATAAATCACATGTTTGATTGTAAATATTCTTACTCTTTCCCCATAATCAGACACTAGGCAAGAGTCAGGGTAGGATCCTCAGGTGAGGTTCTATGGCTGAATTACAGGGGTTCTAATACAGTGCCCCTTATTGGAAATCACTGCCAAAAACCAGCAAACTGCTCAACATTCTCCAATACTGACAGGAAATGCAATTAAAACTTAAGCACAGGCTTAAGAAATCACAGCTTCCATCCAGAAAACCAGACTGTCAAGTTCAATGGCATAAACCTTTGTTGCCACGTGTGTGACCTGCTCGCATGTGGCATCTCTTCAGAGGTGAGACCCATGGATTCTGTGGCAGCAGGTGAAGGAAATAGGTGGAGTAGAAACAAACAAGCTTGTTTACAGAGGGCAATGTACAAAACAAATGAAGCTGTTTAAAATTACTTATCTGTAAGTTTTATTCTAGTATCAAATGAACATAAAGGGCCAAGGAAAAAATAAAGTATATTCTAATGAGGTTCTCAAGGGGCTACCACCCCTCTGGCTCACCTTCTAGTGCCTAGTTTGCTTGGATCAGCCCTTGTTGATGCTGTCCCAGCAGGTATTAATACTACTTCCTCTCACTCTCAGGAATGTCCCACTTTGGATGAAGTATAGTCACTTCTCATTTATTCCCCATCTCATTCCAATTATTCCTCCACATCACAGGCAAAATGACACAACCTTACTATAGTCCTTGATTCCTTCCAGCTTAAAAACCTTCCTTGGCTTCCACTGTGTTGATATTCAAGGCCTACTCCACTAGGTTCATTCCTGCACCTCCCTTCTATCCACACCAGAATTATTTTGTTCTCCAAGGATGCCAGGGACTTCTGGCCTAGGATACTCACACATGTTCCTGCTACCAGAAATGCTCTTACCCATCATCCCCCTTTCCTTGCTAACTCCCATTCAGTGTTTGGAGCTCAACCAAAAGATCACTTCCTCAGAAAAGCCCTCCCTGACTACCTATTCAGACTACACACTTCCACTTCTACTTATAACACTACATGTGTGACTAAATTTTTGCATGTCTAGTTGTTTAATATCTGTCTCCACGAAACACAGGTCTCTGAGGGAAAGGATTATGATGGGGTTTGTTCACCATTGAATCCCCAAGTGTCTCAAACAGTGTCCTCCATATGGCAGGGAATTAATTAATACTATTGGATAAATGAATTCACTTATCAGATCACAAGTCACAATTATTGGTGTAGAAAATAAAGCCATCATCACTTGTAAACAGCCTTCATTTTGTTCACTGGTATAGTAATTTTCTATTCCTGCTGCTACAAATTCCCACAAACATAATGAATTAAAACACATACAAATTTTCTATACTATAGTTCTAGAGGCAATAAATCCAAAATGGACCTCAAAATGGTTAAAGCAAGGTGTCAGCAGAATCACATTCTGTCTGAAAACTCAGAGAATCTTTGCCTTTGCCTTTTCCAGCTTCCAGAGGCTACCTGAATTCCTTGGCTCATGGGCACATTCCATTTTCAAAGCCAGAAATCATGTTACTCTAACATCTTCTTCCATCATCTCATCTCCTCTGATTCTACTCTCCTACCTCCCTATTTCATTTATAAGGATCCTTGTGATTTCAGTGGGCTCACCCAGATAATCCAAGATAATCACTCCGTCTCAAGATCCTTCTTGAATCACACCTGCAAGATCCTTTTACCATATAAGGCAACACAGTCACATGTTTCAGGGATTAGGATGTCCACACCCTTTGGGGTGAAGGCACTAATCAGCTTTAAATTCCTAAGAGTCTATTACAGTTATACATCTTAGAGAATCATTATGAAAACTCATCTTTAGACAAAAGAGTAGCAGCATGAAAATAAACACAATTTGTTCTCTTCTTGAAATAATTTCTCATCTCAGACAATTTGCTTAATTCAAAACAACTGCTTTAGTAGCCAAATGTGGAATGCAGGAAAATGACACATACAACTAAAGAGGATATTTCCTTTGAGTCAGCTTTTTTATAAACTCAACTGGATAACCAGATAGCAGATAATTTAATTCAGTTAAAATTCCTAAGTTTTATCAATACTCCACAAATGCAATTCCATGAGATAGACTATTACTAGCATCAAAGATCTTGACCCATGGTTTTTAACAATTTTTGGACCCTCAACCCTGCAATTTCTAGGATATTCAGGTAGTTTGAGATATTAAGACAGAACAGTTTCTGTTGGCGGGACGCCTGGGTGGCTCAGCGGTTGAGCATTTGCCTTCAGCTCAGGGCGTGATCCCGGAGTCCCAGGATCCAGTCCCACATGGAGCTCCCTGCATGGAGCCTACTTCTCTGCCTCTGTCTCTGTGTGTCTCTCATGAATAAATAAATAAAATCTTTTTTTTGTTTTGTTTTTTTTTAATAAATTTTATTTATTCATGAGAGACACACAGAGAGAGAGGCAGACACACAGGCAGAGGGAGAAACAGGCTCCACGCAGGGAGCCTGACATGGGACTTGATCCCAGGTCTCCAGGATCACGCCCTGGGTTGAAGGTGGCGCTAAACCGCTGAGCCACCGGGGCTGCCCATAAATAAAATCTTAAAAAAAAAAGAACAGTTTCAGTTGGGATATGGATGCCATGACACATAACAGCAACAGCATGTTCACTACAGTCTTAAAACAATTGATTCTTCCTATTGTCCTTTTTTTTTTTTTTAAGATTGTATTTATTTATTCATGAGAGACACCAAGAGAGGCAGAGACATAGGCAAAGAGAGAAGCAGGCTGCCTGTGGGGAGCCTGATACAGGATTCAATCCCAGGACCTGGGGATCACAACCTGAGCCAAAGGCAGATGCTCAACCACTGAACCACCCAGGTACCCCTTCCTGTTGTCCTTTAGAGTTTATAGTGGAATAAGTGCTTTCACAAAGAGCATCCCCTATCTAGAGTCCTTTGATCTATTCCATTCCTTCTCACTTCTCAAGGAATAAGGCATACTCAAGCCACATAATGTGTTCGTCTAAGATCTGATCTCGTTCCTTAAACCCACCATCATGTAGTGAGTTATATCCAGAAGACTTTCTCTCATCCAGGCAATTGCTTATCCATGCAGAAAAGCAAGCTGGATTTCATCCAGAGACCACATTCATGGTCTCTTATTTCTTAGGTTTGGCTTTTTTCCCCATCTTTTAATGTATTTTTATCTTATGTATCCAAAAATCATTCAACAAATATTACTGAGTGTCTAGTAAATACCAAACTGAATACTGAGTCATAATAGTGAACAAGATAGGTATCGCCCCTGTCTACATGGAGTTTAGAGTCAATTGGAAAGATAAAATTAAACAAAACTTAAACCAATAGTTGTAATAATAATACTTGCCATGGAAAAATCAGAGAAGTCACAAAATGGCTACACAGGGGCAAAATCTGATCAAGAATTTTAGACAGCTGCCAACATTTTCTTTTAATAAGGAAATTTTGGTGCTTGCTTCAATAGCACATATACTGAATAAGGAAATTTTGCAATAAAATAAGAATTTTTTGTTATACTTTTTAAAAATTAGCTAGAGCTGAGCAACAGCTGTCCTTTTTTTTTTAAAAGGCACATGATGGGCAGCAGCCCGGGTGCCTCAGCGGTTTGGCACTGCCTTCAGCCCAGGGCCTGATCCTGGAGACCTGGGATCGAGTCCCGCATCAGGCTCCCTGCATGCAGCGTGCTTCTCCCTCTGCCTCTGTCTCTGCCTCTCTCTCTCTCTGTGTCTCTCATGAGTAAATAAATAAAATCTTAAAAAAATAAAAATAAAAAATAAAAGGCACATGATTTCTGGTTTCCCACAGTCCTCAGTACTCATTTCTGTCTCCCTGACATTGAGCCTAAGTTCCAGTCATCGTCATATTTATGCTTTTTTTTTCCTATAGACCTGTCTGTGCTAGTCTGTTATAGTAGCCACTAGCTACATGTAATTATTTAAATTTTAATTAAAAACTAAATAATAACTAAAAGTCCAGTCTTCAGTTACAATAGCCACAGTAAGTACTCAAAAGCCACATTTGGCTAGTGGCTACAATAATAAATCAGATATAGAACACTCTCATCATCACAGAAGATTCTGCATCAACAGCCCATTTCAACTTTGGCTCTTACAGGCATACTAATTTACAAGCCCTGCTATTGGAAGATAGGAAATTGTTCAAACAGGAGAACCAGGGGCACCTGGGTGGCAGAGTCAGTTAAGCACCCAACTCTTGGTTCCGGCTCAGGTCAAATCTCAGGGTCATGAGATCGAATGCCATGTTGGGGTCCATACTCAGTGTAGAGTCTACTTGAGACTCCCCCTCTGCCCTCTCCCCCAAATAAATAAATAAATAAATAAATAAATAAATAAATAAATAAATAAATCTTAGAGAGAGAGAGAGAGAGAGAGAGAGAGAGAACCAAATTGGTTCTAAAAATTCAAAGAAGCTTCCCCAGTGGAAGTGGCCACAAAGCTGGGATATAAAAAAATGTACCAATATTAGTTGTCTGAGGATAGCTGGAGGAAAAGTGATCTAGACAGAGAGGACAACATATAAGGAAATGTAAGGTGGGAATTTATCCTTATAGCAATCTTTCCTGATCTCAGCTCACTTCATGTCTACTCACAAAAAAAAAAAAAAAAATATCCTTGGTTAGCACATATCTAAGCAATAGAGGGACATATATAAATTCAGAGCTTCAGATAATATTACCATACTTTTTCCCCCAAGTAACACTTGAAAAACCATCTCCATTTGAAGACCACATACCCAGAAAATCAAATTTTCTTCTCCATTTCGGATGATAGTTTCCAATCCTGAGACTATCAAGGCCCTAAATGTGAAGGCCATCTGCTAAGCAGGCTGTTTCCAGGGGAATAGAAATGTTCTTCTCGAGTGGATTGCACTATGATACTTTTCTATTCTAAAGGACAGTGACTTCTCTCTAGAGGAAGGCATCCTCAATTTTCTTAGAACTTGCAGCTTACATTTTTTAAGAATTTGCATTAGGAAAATGATGTGCTTTGGGAATTGTTTTAGATCTCACACTGTTGAAAGCCAAGTTTTTGCCAACAGCTTCTCAAGTGCAGGGGTCCATTTATTATTTGAGGCATTTTTGAACCCTCAGTGGTAAGAATATAGAAGCAGATCTGATCTTTCCACTGAGGGAGACCTTGCCTTTCTGGTTCCAAGCAACCAATCTCTATTAAATAACAACTATATCCAAAGTTTCATTAGTTCTTTTGGGAATAGGGAGAAAAACAGATGACTAAGCACTGTCCTAAAAAAGCTCACAGCTCAGGGTAAAGCCAGACATGTAAACAAGCATAATCCCTCCAATCAGTGAAAAAATAGACGTATGTTACAGGTGTTAAATGAATGACCAACACACATGTTGGTAAAAACCTGAAGGCAAGTCAACATATGAAACCTATAGGGGAACCATCTCTCAGACAGTTCTTTCACTGGTCCTCTCACAGAACATCCAGGTGCAGTTATCTGAGGCAAAAAACAAACTGAACCTGTCACTCCCCAGTGTAATCTCTTCTGCCCACTCGTTTCTCCCAGATCCTTGAGAACAAGATTTAAGATTTTATTCCCCTCAACAGACTCCCAAACCCACAAAATACCTGCCTGTGCCTAACGCTACATTTCATACTTCATTAACCTGGTATTTTTCCAGCGTCAGTGGGGATCTCCATCACCCCACCAGATGACGGCATCACCCTTCCTGGACTCCACATGTGTTTATTACAAGAAGAAATATAAAATCCTCCACACTCGAGCCCTTCCAGTTGGCCTGTCTAATACTTGCTTGTACTTTCATCTTTACTGTGAAGCAACCTTGTTAAAAAATTTATTTTTCAGGTGCCACCATGGATAAATCGGCCTTTTGATCAAGGAGAAAGCATACGTGAAATTGAGAAAGGACACGTTTTCCTTTTTCTGGGAAGGTTTTGGGGATGTCAGTCACTGTAAAAATCTTTTCTTGGGAATGCTGTCCACATCTGCAAACTGTTCCTGTAAGGTCTATGCAGAAATCCATTTCAGTACATAGCTTTGCTCCATGATAAGCAATCTTCCCTGGAAAACGCCAACTTCGGCCTCCTCAGCTGAACTATAAAGTCATGTTTCTTTTTTTTTTTTCTATGACAGGACAGAAGGAAGTGATTCACACACCTGAATTCCCTGAAATGGAAAATTTCTCACAGGAGAGTGTTTTGATAGCCTTTCTTTCGAAGTCACGATGTACATGTCAGTTTTTAAAGGTTCTTTATCCAACAGAGAAAGAAAATTTAAGATGGGATAATGATAATGTGACTAATACATTATTTAAATGATTTTTTTCTTTCCATTTTTTCCTGTTTTGTACTATCAGAGGCAAGCATATTTGTAAGTCATAAGGTAGATGGAACAGATTTGTAGTTTCTGTAGAAGATCATAATGCTTGTACCACTAGTTAGCTGTGTAATGTCCAAGCCCCTAAACCTCTCTTAGACCTAGGGCAGAAGGGCCCTTTTCCTGGATCACACACTGTAGAGGACTCTACACAGGACTAACTGCAAAATGCAATTTTTTTTCTTTTCAATATTATAAGGAAGTTTGGTTTATTTTTCTATTTGGTAACTGCCCAAGCTTATAGGACTACTTAGCTGAACTTGGCCCCCAGGCCAAAGGATACTGAGATGAAAAGCCCATGAGAGGAAGAATCAAAGACTCTGCTGTTGGAAAACAAGGACAAAATAAGTGTCTCCCAAATAACTCTGTTCCCTCCCTTCCCCTTGTTCAGAGGATGTAACCTGAGAGGCTCTTAGAAACCCCTGGAAGGCCTGAGTCAGGCAAGTAAGGCATGGAGATTGGACAGCTACCCCATATACCTTCCTAGAGAGCTCAAGCAGGTCATCCCGATTTGGGGCTCAGTGGGTCTAGGAATCTTAGGCCTGACTCCAGTTCTTACCCTGTCCTGCTCTAACAGATCCACAGGGCAGCCCTGGAGAGACTGGGGTCCCTGCTGCCCCGGGAACTGGACTGCAGCCCTTTGAGCAAAAAAAGCAGGGAGAGGTTCATTAGACCTTCAGCATATTTAGATATTTGGTCTGTGGGTCTCAATTACCATTTGCCCAGGCCCCACAAATTGTAGGGGCTGACTGACTCTGGTTCCAGTGTAAAAAAGGACTCAACTAAAATTGCTCTTTGGTTTGGGCCAGCTCTAAAAAGTCATTATACTTTTCATTTAAGTGCCTTAAGGTAAAGCAAGGTAAAAAATGCAATTCAAGATGTCAGGAAAAAAAATAATAAAATTTATTTTTCCAGAGTTATTTCAAGAAGAAATCTTTGAATGAATTGCAGCTTCTGGCTTGCCCTCTTCTACCTCTCAGGTTGCACGCCTTATGAAAAGAATGTCATTAAGTAAAACTACAGTTTGAAATGCCTTGGAATACATACACACACACACACACACACACACACACACACACACGCACACAATACCACAAATACCACACTGTAAAATTCTCCATGTGGTATAAGAATCACAGTTTATCTCTCTCTAATGACCAACTGGCAATTAATATTTAACCACCTTCTTGAACTGAAGACCTTCTCTGAAATACACAAGAGGAAAAAACTATGTAGATATTATTTCAAGACTCTGCATTCAAACAATAACTTTAAAGAGGACAAAGAAACCAAAGCCATGCCAAAAGAAGCCAAACACCACAAACACTAAGGTGTATTTACTATTATTACTTAGGAAGATTAACTTAGAAATATTTAGAAATGTCAGTTGTGAAATACTAATCTGAATTTTAATTTTTCTGATTTTTTTATACTAATTACAAAGACAGATGCAGTGCTTACTATGCATTCTGCCTAAACTATAAGTCTGTATAAGAAACAGCTTTCCTCTTCTGATAGGGGGCATAAATAATGTTTCTATATTATGTTGTGTTCCTGTATATCATGAAACTGGTTGAAATGTATCTCTAGCTACCATAAATCATAAATACAGTTAAGTGGAACCTCCTCCTCGAATGTAGAAAACAAACACGCAGCAGTAAAATCCAGAGTTACACATGATTTGAGTGTGAGTTTCTTCATAGTCCATTTTAATTGATTTATACAGACAGGAAAGAGGGGGAACATTAAACCTTTTACAAACCTTCCCAAGCTCTCCTAATTAGGCCAGTCCTACATAAAGAACTTCGTAGTTTTAGAGAATCTGAAAGCAATGAAATAAAAATGAGATAAATTGGAGAAAAACACATATATTCCAACACCTGTTCTC
This sequence comes from Canis lupus baileyi, assembly GCF_048164855.1. Classification (NCBI taxonomy): domain Eukaryota; kingdom Metazoa; phylum Chordata; class Mammalia; order Carnivora; family Canidae; genus Canis; species Canis lupus. The sequence continues at coordinate 35,647,020 of NC_132856.1, read as the reverse complement.
AAAGTCTGTGCTTCTAACAAAGGGAATGTTATAGGTAATAGACATAGCAGGTTATGACCAGGTTCCTCACTAGACCACAGAATGGTATTTCTGAAATTTTGGTCCATATTTTACTTTTATGAAGGGACTCTGAATCAAGTCAAAATTATCAAAGAGCACAGGAAAAGCTGTGCTTGACATGAGAAGTTTACTTACAGAACATTAAGACATGTGAAATAGCCAATCTCTTTTAGGACTTAAAGTATTACTTTTAAAAATGCATTTCTAATCTTTATTTAAAATGTTCTCAGAATTTTTGTGTGTCTAATAAGTTGCTGAGTAAACGTAAAAGTAAAAACTAAAATATCTATAGTAAATGACCCTGTTTTAGAAAATACTGAAAGTTAGTGCTAAAGCAGCTACCCTATTTCTTCTGAATCCAAGCTACCAAAGATTATAAAGCATATCTTAATTTATACCTTCAGAGGAATGAAAATCTTGTAATAACCCCATCAACTATGAGATGCATCCCAATGTTAGAGATACTAACATGTATAAGATAAGTCATTAAAATACAGAAAACACATCCAACTCTTTACACTGGAAAAAGTGAGAACAAACATTTGTCTATGATTACTACTTAGCAAATCTTTGTAAAATACATGAAAAAATTAGTAACTTCACAAATAACTTTCTCGATAGGGAAGTGGAGCAAAGAACAGTACCATACATGTGATCATATAATCCTCCTTCATCAAGCCTCTCTCCTATTACTCTGGCCCAGACTTCTCTCCCATCTCAGTTCCTACAATGTTGGTAATAAAAAGCACACACTTGAGCAACTAGTTTTACATGCATACACATATCCACATATATAAACATTCTCACACTCTAGAGCAGGGGTCAGCAAACTGCGATGCACAAGCTAAGCCAGGCAACCAGTTTCGTTAATAAAGTTTTATTTTAACACAGTCACGCTTACTTATTTATGTATCATCTATGGTTGCTACAACTAAACTACAATGGCAGAATTGAGTAACTACAAGAGCCTGAATGGCCAACAAAGCCTAAAATATTTATCATCTGGCCCTTTAAGAAAATATTTGCTTGGCCGTGCACTATAGCATAAGGCCCTAGAGGACAGGGGCTATATTATATACTGGTCTTACTCTACCAGTAGCCTCTGGTACCAAGAGAAAAATAGTTAATGTATGCTTAGTGTCAGAAATTTTAGAAATTTAAGAGGAGCATACATCTAAATCAAGCTAAAAGGTCTTCTAAAAACTAGTTTGCATTTCTCAAGGGAGTTCTTTGCCCTCCATTTTACTTTCCTTTTTTACAAGTTAAGATACAGTCTAAAAATCAGTCCTACACCAGCTATATGACTAACAGAGTAACTCCATTATCTCCTTGATTAAGTTCACTAAAACACTTTGAGGACCATCGACTGCCTTTCACACAACAAATAATATATAACAAAGAAGTATCAACCACCTAACAGCAATTCAAGGCATCAATCATTTCCGAGACATCTATTGAGCATGCTCTCTGTGCTACTCTAAATCAGGAGCTATCAATTTGAATTAGATACAGCCCCTATGCTCAGGGAGCTAAAGTTTACTGAGATTTCATCTCCTTAGACTTATTTCATACTAAACACATTGTAAGCAGCATGATAGCAAGCAGAAACTCAAGTCAATAACAAGGGGAAGACTTCTATCTGCCCTGTGGCAGATAGAAGACCATGGCTTCTTACCTTGAGCTATATACAATACAAGGACAAGGGTACTGTTGTGACCAAATCCAACAAAAGGAAAATGGAAGAACAGTCTCCTCTGGGCCTCTCAAGAGGAACAGATTAATTCTGATAGAATTGGGTTGAAAAAGAAATAAGAGAAGAATCTTGTGAAGAAAGTTTTTGAGTAGATTTTAAAAGAGAAGATATATTTCCATAAGAAAATCTTTTGGGATGAGGGAGGAATAAAGGCACAAAGATAGAGTGCCTCAGTGCCTAGTATGTCTCTGTACTTGGTCTACAAAGAGAGCTATTATCATGTATTAATCAAATGTTTATTTATTGAGTGCCTATTCTATGCTAAGTGATACATCTGGGAACAAAACAAGTTTTCTTTAGAGGCAAAAAAAAAAAAACCAAAAAAAAAACAAAGAAACCTGCCTCTAAACTTGGCTTCATATTACCATCGTTTTAGGATAAGGAGAGCACAGTAAAGGGAGAAATATCATAGGAGATTAGGCTCAACAGATAGGAGACAAAGCTCAACTCAATAGACTACCATTAAATACCTAGGATGCCAGGCCAAAGAGGCTGGATTCTACTTTCAAGAATATTTATAAGATTTTTAAAAATATTTAATATTTTAATAAATAAACATTTAAAATATTTATAAGCTAAATAAATATATATTTAATACATTGTAAGTTCTGCTTATGTTCTAGAGCACTAGAGATCATTCTAACACTAGATAAGTCTTCAAAATCTATTGTATTCATAGCAAAGTATATAGTAGAATGTGAATGCAGTTCACAAGAAAAATACCACTACTCATTCTCAAAAGTTTGAACTTGATCATTTTAAGATATATAGAAGGGACCCAGTATATATTAGTACACAGTCAATGTACTGCTAGCTATGAATTAGAGGTTATTTCCAAATAACCTTAATTTAATACTCTACATAATTTACCAGCCATATATTTGTGTGTGTGCACACTTGTGTGTATTAATGAACACATTAGCTTTAGTTTTATTTTTAAAGCAACAAAAGTTCCTCCATTACCTGAATGCTTCTTTATAAAGATAGCTCCAGAAGTTGCAGGAAGAACATGCTTTTAGCAGTTTAATCCCTAAAAAGCATCCCCATGGCTTTCTCAAGCTTATTTCACCACTGTCTTGTGTCCTATTTCCTAAAAGCAAACTTTCCTTACCATTCCTGAGTGGCATTTCTTCCCTAGTCATCACAGTAAGTCTATTCCCTAGATTATTTTTTTTAAGATTTTATTTATCTATTTATTTGAGAGAGAGTGTGTGTGTGTGTATCAGAGAGCATAAGCAGAGGGAAAAGAAGCAGACTCCCCACTGAGCAAGGAGCCCAATGTGGGGCTCCAGCCCAGGACCCTGAGATCATGATCTGAGGCAAAGACAGATGTTCAAGGTGACTGAGCCACCCAGATGCCCCTATTCCCTAGATTCTTAAAAATATATATATTTATCCTCATGAATTGCCTTCCCTTAACATACCAGGGTAATTTAATATTTCAACTTTTCTTGGTTAATTTATCTACATTTACTTGTGCTTATTAGGCTCTAAACTAGGGTTTCTCAACCTTGACACCACTGATGTTGGAAGTCAAATGATTCTGTGTTGTGGAGGCTGCATCCTTGGCCTCTACCCACTAAGTGCCAGTAGTACACACACAATCACACCCACACACACCATGTTATAATACCCGAAACTATCTCTAGTCATTGCCAAATGTCACCAGGGAGGCAAAATCATCCCCTATTAATAGCCACTGCTCTAAATTTATTAGTTCCATTTTATAATAATACCAAAAGGTAATATATATTCAGGTTTACAATTGGCCATCCACTATTCCAATCATGTTTATAAGTTAACTCACTCAATCCTCACAAACCCATATTTTAAAGATGAGGAAATACTCAGAGAAGATGAGTGGCTTGTCTGAGGCCACACTGTTACTAAGTGGTAGAACCTTTTATTAAACCTGTGTCCACTGATGTCAGACCTTTAGCTCTTAACTACTGCACCATTTTGCCTTTCTGGGAACGCACAAAACTGATAGGAGTAGACCAAGTACAGTCTCTCCCCATGTCTTCCCTATTTTATGATTCAGAGCATCCAGGAGATCCATCAAACATCTAAGAATATATCATTTGCATAGCAGGAGCTCTTGCATCTTCCCAGGAATAAAGATTCAACAACTGGTGTGGCTTGGGCATGGACCAATCCCACAGATGTGGATCATAAACAACCCATATGAGTATGACTAGCCATCTGATATCTACAGGATGAATGTGAGCTCTATGTTTTCCTCAACTGAAGCTTTGTTTTGCCCAATCAGGCACTGCCTCAGTCAAGAGCATGAATTCATAGAGCACCTACAAGGTGCAGAACGCTGAAAAATGGGCATAAGTAGGGGTGCCTGTGTGGTGTAGTGGGTTAAGTGTCTGACTCTTGGTTTCAGCTCAGGTAGTGATCTCAGGGTCATTAGATAGAGCCTCACATTGGGCTCTGTGCTGAGGGTATAGTGTGCTTAACACTATCTCCCTCTCCCTCTACTACTTTCCTACCCTGCACTCTCTCTCCGTGAATAAACAATAAATCTTTGATAAAAAATGAGCATAAGTACTAAAAAAAAGTAAGAGATTAAATCTTTAAGAAATTGGAAATCTCATGGGTGAGGCAAAACACCCACCTACAAAATGACATTATAGCACATTACACAGCTAAAGCTAATTTCAACTAAAGGTGAAAAAAATCTCAAGCTGACTACATCAAAAGTTAGAATTATAAAATATTTTTCTAAAAAACATTTTTTTAAAGCAAGTAATCAGGTTAATAAAATGTGGTGGATGAAGAATACTTAAGTTTATTTAACGGATATTAAAATGACTTGAAATTCTTCTATTAATTTATTTATAATGAATACAGTTTTCAATTATGCATGACAGCTATTTGTGCTCTTTAACAGGATAAACGTTTCCTTTATGCTCCAATGTCATCTATTAATTCACTTAGCAAATCTTTTGCAAAGACAAACTTTTGCTCAGCCCATACAAACTGGTACAAATTTTAAATGAGCGAGTTATGAATTAATTAAGCTTTTACATGAGAAATAATTGAGCTCACAACTCTTAAAGCTGACCAGGAATAAAGTGGGGGGCTCTCAGCCAATCTTCTCTACACAGTAAAATCATCTGGGCCTCATTTGCAGTGATTCTGACTTAATTGATCTGGGTGGGACTTGTGTGTCTGTATTTTTAAGCTCCTTGGCTTGTTCCAATATGCCCCAAAGCGAGAACTGGGTGAAAGGAATGTCAGTGAAAAGAGAGAATCAGAAAACATTAGGCACACTGCAGTAGAGACTGTAGGCTCTTGCACCCAAGTCTAACAGCTCTTCTACCAGCTACTCTGTGATCTTGAGCTGGTTACTTCATCTCTCTGATCTTTGGTTTCTTCATCTGTCAAATAAAGATGTTCTGTGGAGTAAATGAGAAAACTCATGTACAGAGCTTAGCATGCTCCCTGAAATTGCTCCATATATTTTAGAAATTATTGCAGGCTTTCCAGAAGAAGTGACTTTTGAGTTGAGTCTTGGCCTTGATGATAAAAATAAACTTATGTGCCTCTAATAATGTACTCATTCCTACCAACTAATTTCCTTAAAAAGAGAGAGATTCACAGAATTCAGTGCTATGCTATGCCATGTGGACTTCCTGTCTATAATTGGCATGCAAGTTCAAGATCAAACTTCACATTTGCCCTTCAGGCATCCAACATCCATCTAGTGTGTTACTCTTTGCCACTTGAATCTTTGAGGTCTCTGATTTACTTCTGACATCCCTCCCATCCTTTTACAATTACAAAAACATCTGCACCACCTCCAACTGCTAAGACTAAGATATGTTCTCATCTACATGCTTCCTTGCAATAACGAATTCTGCAAACACAATAAAGTAAGTTCCAGGCAGGGTTGAATTTTTTACAGTATTAGTTATAAACCCCTAAAATAATTTATAATGGAAATTATGAGATGCCCTTCATAATGGAGGATATTGGTCGTAGGCCCGACGACAGAACATGTGTTCATGGGCACATACAACTGTATGTACGCAATACACATACACAGAAAAGGGTTCTATTCATTTAACTCAAATTTATTCAGAACAGTTTTATGTTATTTATTTTCATGAGTTTTAGACAAGATCTTTTTTAACACATTACAGAGGCCTGGAGGGGCTTTCTGCATAAAAGACAAAGCCAAGCACTGTTAATGCAAAGTATAGTAACTCAGTGTTTTGAGAAATACGGCCAAACATATTTGAATATGAAGCCATCAGGCCAAGAAATCTTGGTGTCTAGAGCTGAGATCAAAATTGGCAGTTGAGTTCTCATTATCAGGAGATTTCTTGTTACCTTGTGGCCACTTGGCCCAGCCTATCTCAACCTTACAAAGATTCATATGCACATTCCACAAAATATTTGGATAAGAATATTTCATATCTTTCATGTGGTAGTAAAACATAAGCCATGAGAAAATGCTACAGAAAAAAAAACATCTATCCCCCATTTTCATCTGAAAACGCCATAGAAAGGACACCTATCCTCCTCAGGTTGCTCTGAAGATTAAATGAGATAATGCATGTAAAATGCTTGGCACAGTGCCTGGAATAATAAGCATTCAATACACACCAACTATGATTATTATTACATTTTATCTGATGTTTCCATTATAAACCACACTCACAAAATCTGCATCAAAATTCTCAAACAGATACTCCCAACAAAGTAAGAGTGCACCACACAAACTATGCTAAAAATCTAAGGCCCAAAGATTAGCTAAAAACTAGGTCCTGTGCCATGCTGAACACTGTGGAGGAAAAAGCTAAGAGAAAACAAAAAACACGAAGCAAGAGATGGCAGCAGATCTGATAGTAATGCTAAGAAGATCACAATTCAGACAACTTACCTCTAGGAAGTTTAAGAATTTTAACGTTCTCAGGATGTTATTTGGGGTTCAGAAAAAAATCTTTCACTGGCATAAGATCTAAGAGGCCTTACAAAGATTTCACCTTCAAAAAGTAGCATTGAAAGAGCAAGATGAGACTCCAGTCACAGAGTTTGGTTTGTCACTTCTAACCCCGATATCCACACATATTTCAGGTAATTCAGGAAGCTGTTCAGGAAGCCTCCTCATTATACTTTTTAAAGCTCCCTTTCCATCATTAAAAAGGCACACATTTCTAATAGGTAAACATCCTTCAGTTGAACAAACTCGAAGCATGACTATTCCTAAGTAAAGTTGCCTTCATTTTCCAAAACTCCTGGGCACACTTAAACCAACGTGTGAAATTCCATGAACTCCAGGGAAGGAGTTGGGGTGGGGGGATGCTAATGTGCTTAAGCTTACAACAGTGAGACCCAGTGAAACACAGACTAACTGACTAACCCACAGACCAGCTAACTCTTAATGCCTAATAGCAAATCATTTTTAATAAAGAACCAATCAAAAATTTACTAGAACATGAAGGAGACCTTAAGAGACCACTTAACACAGCCTGCCGAGAGAGTCACACCTTCTGACGATGGACTGCCATCTAAGCACAATAATATTTCAGTGATCTTTAACAAAATATACACACATGTCATGGCTGAAGACACTTCTTACCCATCATAGAAACCAAAGAAAGTTCTCAACTGCCACCAGATTCCCTGAGAGCCTCACGGTTCAACATTTCAAGCTGACGAGGAGAACAACCACAATGTCCAACTAAACTTTGGCTCAAGTCTGACTTAAAATATAAAAAAAAATAAGACACATCAATATTGTTCAAATCATATTTTTTATTAAGTTATTTGCTTTAGTGAGAAAAAAAATCATATATTATTTCAAGCTTGGTTGTTATTTATCCTTACAGTTGACACAACTATTTTATTTTAAATAGCTTATAAAATGTTACCAGGATGGCCTTAAAATCAATTTCATAACTGATCTCTCCTGGTACATGGGAAAAGCGATGTCCAAAAAGATCCAAAGAGAAATTAGTTGAAAATAAAAAGTAAATCTCATTCAAGGGTGCCATCTAGTGGGAAAATCTGGTGGCTGTCCTGTTGCTAAGCAACCTCTGGATGGCATGTTTAAAACCCTGAAATCTTGAAGCTTGGAAAAAACGTAATTCAGTGCTTCCCAAAATACGTTCTTTGCTAACAGGATTCTATCATCAAATATATTTAAGTCATGCTGGGTGAAACACTGGAAAATATGTCTTTACTACAGAATATCTCAGAGCCTAGAATAAGCTCACATACATTGAGAATCTCCAAAAGGGGATGTGGCATTTGTCCCATGTATTTGATCAGGGAAACTCTTTACTTGAGGTTGCCTTTGAACTCCTCACAGAACACTGGAGTTTCTCAAAACAATGTTTAGGAAATGCTGATTTAATCCAACTCCTGCCTCCACATTTTTACATATAAGGTTTCCAGCAATTTAAATAATTTGTCCTGGTTCCCAGTAGTACCTGCAACCTGTCAAGCCTACAGGTCTGTCTTTGTAACCTGAGGGGTGAGCAAATGTGACCTGAAGGAGGTGGGCTACAGGACACTTTCCTCTGCCCCACCCCTCTAGCATTAAAACTCTATTGTGAAAGATCTGGAGGCTTCATTTTAAGTGCCTATGAAGCTGAAAGGATACCCTATTGCACATAGATAATACTAAATATTGATTTAAAATTTTTAAATAATATTATCCTTTCATGTTCTAATGGTTATTATTTTTTAAATCTGGCTATTAATTGACCTTAATGTTAAATATCAACATGGGTGGTAGTCATCTCTATAAATTTTACCTAATTTCAGAGTGTGCAAAAGTTATGTCCCATTTGAGTGTAAGCTTGAAGAATAACCACAATACTTAGTAGTGATTATGGAGATAAAAAATCAAAGAATTAGAGGCTAAAAAAAACAAACTCAAAGGTAGACTTTACATACCTCCTCTTCCCCAAATACAGCACATATTACATAGGATAGTAACAATGGGATCACAAAAACAGCTCCCAAGGCTTTTTGCTACAAACTATCCTAAAAAAAATTTTTTTTTCATTTTTTTTCCTTGTGAAGATTTTATTTATTCATGAGAGATAAGGAGAGAGAGGCGGAGACACGCAGAGGGAGAAGCAGGCTGCCTGTGGGGAGCCTGATACAGGACTCAAGCCCAGGACCTGGGGATCACAACCTGAGCCAAAGTCAGAGGCTCAACCACTGAGCCACCCAGGCATCCCTATATTTTCATTTGTAAATAAATTTAAAATTTCAACAACAACAAAAACAGTAACAGTGGTTGTTTATGGCCATCCCAAGGAATCAATGAAGTACCAGTTATACAACATCACTACTAGTTTTATATTTGTAAATTATTAAATTTTATCTATTTAGAAGTTTTCTCTTACTGGGCACCCAGGTGGTTCAATAGGTTAAGCATCTGCCTTCAGCTCAGCACCCCCTATTGGGGGTCCCTTCTCAGGAGGCTCCTCCCTCTCCCTTAGCCCTTCCCCCCACCTGTGCTACCTTTCTCTCTCTCTCTCTCTCTCAAATAAAATCTTTTTTTTTTTAAGTTTTCTCTTATTAAAAATAAGTTTTCTCTTATTTTTAAAAAAGGGGGAAATTGCTCTCAATATCTCTGGGCATAAAACTTTTTCTGTACTACGAATTATCTCTAAAGGATAGATTCCAGAAGTAGAATTACAGAATCAAAGGGTAAGACTCATTTATGTTGACAAGCTTTCTCCCCACTATGATTGGCCTAATAACTTACACCAAATATGAGACTTCTTATCAACCAATTATAAATGAAAGGCTTGAGATATAACTTTAAGTGTGAAGGCCACTCTAAATATAGTCCAGGTATAATGTGCATAGAAGTTGGAAGGCTCTGGAAATACTCACTTGTTTGCACATACACTTAGACTTTAATGTAAAGAACCCTCTCCCATATGTGAAACAAAAATCCTAAAACATCCCAAACTCAAAAACTAAGTTTTCAGGACACCTGGGTGGCTCAGTGGTTGAGTGTCTTCCTTCAGCTCAGGGCGTGATCCCAGAGTTCCAGGGATCTAGTCCCACGTGGGGCTCCCTGCAGGGATCCTGTTTCTCCCCCTGCCTGTGTCTCTGTCTCTCTGTGTCTTAAATGAATGAATGAATGAATGAATAAATCTATCTATCTATCTATCTATCTATCTATCTATCTATCTATCTTTTTAAAAAATTATAAGTTTTCAAAAGGACTTGTACTTCCAGTAGGTGAAAGAAAGTTTTCAATTAGGACCTCAATCTCAAGGCACTAATAAGAGTTTTAACACCTACATATAGCACAGATTAATAGAAGCCCATGTGCAAAGTGAAAACAGACAAAAGTACTGTCAGTTTGGTTAGATGAGTTGGGAGAAGCCTGGTGCCTAAGTTTGAAATTGGCACTACTTCACCAGAGAACTAGCTGTAATTTCTTTACAACTGCCCTGAAAGGCTCTCCACTTTTATTCTGCTTATGCATTACAGCAACATATGGGATGTTATAAAGCAATTCTAAGAGGCATGAACTGATATGAAATACTTTCTTGGCCCTTCACATATTCCTCCCATACTGTATTCAGCCCGAGAGTTAACTTTCCTCAGGAGTCTCTAAACCATAAAAAAAAAAAAAATTTTTTTTTTTTTACTTCTAAAACTCTTTTTGCTTTCTGTGTATTTTCTGCCGGGACCCATGAGTATTTCCAAAGGCTTGGCTAGGAGTTAGAATGCACAACACATTAGAGACAGCTAATTCACCAAGAAGAGGATCCAGCTCTGATTAATTTTTCTTTCCTTACCTTGCTCAGAACAGGATTCCCAACATACCAGCTGGCCAGCTGACTCTGCCACACAACTGAGTAATCATTCATTCATTCAAATTTATTGTGCTCTTATTATGTGTCAGGTCCTGTGCCAGGTTCTGAGAGTCAGAAATGGATGTTGAATCAATAATTTTAGCCTCATTCATTTACCAGCTGTGAGCCAAATTTACCTTGGTCAAGTAAGCTCATTTCTGAGCCTCAGTTTCCTTAACTATAAAATGTGGGATAATAATAGGTCTGCCTCACAAAATTAAATAATTGTACATGCTTCCCAAATTAAGTCCAATAATATACATAATGAACATGGTTTCCAACCCATTAAATATTCAAAAACTATAGATTAGTTGTTATTGTGAAAAAATTAAAAGCATAATTAATTTAGCTGATTCTGGTTAAAAATTATAGTAATTAAGAGACAATGTGCAAAATACAACTTCATATATAATGTACAAAAATATCATGTTACAGTACATCTCTATATCTGAATTTCAATGTAGCCTCCAAATTTCTAATTCCAACTCCTAGTAAAGAATTTAACCTTGGTAATTAGAAGTAATTCAGTCACCACTACTTAAACATCAGTCTTTTAAGATTCTCTTCTTTCCTTTTTCTCATTTGTCCCTAACTTAAATGGAAAGCAACCTCTGGGGCATATGTGCCATCTACAGGTAGTGTCTGAGTAGGTAGTACCACCTGCATTTGGGTGTTGATGTCTAGCATCAACTTCTGATGACTGCAGCCACTTCAACAGGTCTGTGCACTCTGAATCCTTCTTGTCCCTGTCCCAGGACTCCCCAAGTCTTCCAATCCTCTCAGCATCTGCCACATCTTCCCAAAAGAGTTCAGAGCCTCTGCTGCTTTTCCCATACCACACTTGGGAGCTTGGGTACTATATAGCTGTCCTCAGCCCACTGCCACTTCTCCACTCACAGGGCCAGTTAAATGTGTATCATTGAGTCTCCCAAGGCAGCTCTGGGAAACAAGCTATTAAGTTCCCCTGCTGCTTTAGATTCCTCCTAAATTATCTTCAGAAATTTCTGGATCTGAAGAGACCATATCTAATACTCCCCTTCCTCTCATGAAATGAAGCTAGATGCAGGGGAGCTCTTCCCAGACGCCCACTCACTTTCCAACTTCAACCACACCCCCTTGGGAAAGCATCGAGCCAATATGCTTAAGTACGTACTTGGTTGTGTGGCCCCTAAGAAGTGCTTAATTAACAGTCTCCATACCTATAAATAGGGATAACAATAGCCATCTCACAGAGACACTGTAAGGATTAAATGAGATAATATATGTAAAATCTCTGGAATGAAGCAAGGGCTACCCAACCCCTACCACACTTTCTAGATTTTCCCTTCTAGATGACCTGTGGTCACTGTATCCATATGTATAAATTGTGCTTATTCCAATAATAAATTCCACCACCCTCTTCCATTTAACACCCTGAAAATTCATTTGCAAACATATGCCCCAAGTTTCTGCCCATATAAATTGGCAAAACTTTGCAATCCTCTTGGCATATCATATACCTAAATGCATCATAGTTTAAAACCTTCATCAGCAACAGCAAGCTTGATTACCAGCTGCAGTTTATGTGGCTTAACCTAAACTAAACCAAATGGATTTATCCTTATTGCCCCAATCCCAAGGCTCTATTTTTCACCCTGCATAACTCTTGCGACTCATATTTAGATTTTCACCTAAGTTACAAAAATAGAAACATTTGAGGAAATTAGCTTAGTTAAAGGCCATTTTCCATGGCATCAAGTTCAAGGCCAGATTAATGTGTTGATGCTTTAAGAATCGGAACCAAAGTTGAAGATTTGGCACATTTTACTTTTCACCCATAGCCTTATAAGTATAAACTTCACCTCTTCATAAGCTCTAGTTATACCTTCTTTTAAAAATCTGAATTTAGCACAGAAAGTTTAGCATCTCTGCCTATAAAAAAGGAAGACAGCCTGCCAGAGACTGAAAAGCAATTTCCAACAAGTCGTAATAACAGAGGTCCACCTCAGTTACCAAATTCCCATCAAGGGTTTTGTTGTTGTTTTAAGTTGGAAACATCATGTCAAGGCAACAATCAATTCAGCTCACAGTAAGATAATTAGAGAGACCCTCCCTCTGTTCTGAATGCCTTCTTGTGCTTTCAGATCAGTAGCTTTGATAGCATTTTTAAAGGACTAGCCTTTCTTTCTTCATATCACATCTTACACAGAAGCCCAACAAAGCCAAACTATTCTGGATGAAGCAGGACTAGGGGCCCAGATACCTTGCTCTGCTAGGTCTCACACTTTGGCTGATCCCGACTATCTCACAGAACTTTAGGACCCTTCCGTGCCATTTTAAAAGCCACTGCCCCGGATACCGGATAATCTAAACTGAGGAACAGCAAACTTTTTCTGTAAAGGGACAGATAACACATATTTTCTGCTTTGCAAGCCATAAATAGTCTCTTGTTGCAACTACTCAACTCTGCTATCATAGCATAAGAGCAGCTAGAGACAATATGCAAACAAATGGGCATTCCAGTCCTCTGATAAAGTTTATCTAAAAAACAAGTGACCAGCTAGATTTGGCCCATGGGCTATAGTTTACCAACCCTAAACTAGAGACATATCTCTTGTCTCTTGGTTCAACATGTTATTCAAGATGGAGAAGTGGAATATATCACAGAAAGCTCCAGAAATTCCATTTTGTACAACTTGAACTCTGATTTATTTTCATTTTACCTACTATATTTACCAAAGTTGTTAAAACAAAAATTCTATCTCAGGGGCACCTGGGTGGCTCGTGGCTCAGTTGGTTAAGCGTCTAACTCTTGATTTTGGCTCAGGTCATAATCTGAGTTGTGGGGTCAAACCCCAAGTCAGACCCCATGCTGGGCATGTAGCCTACTTAAGATTCTCTCTCTCTCTCCCTCTCCCTCTGCCTATCCCCTCTCTGTCCCTCTGTTTTAAAAAAAAAAAAAAATCTGTCTCATTCATTTACTAGGTAGCTGTTTAGGGCCTTTAAACTATGTTTTAATTCTATAAATCATGACCATCTCAAATGTGATCTTTCATACATAGTGAATTTCACTTCTTGGAATATGTTCCCTGCAATTCCTCCTCCCCAAAAAACTGCATCTCATGTAAGTATCATACAAAATTGGGCTTTGTTCTTTCTCCCACATGTATAAATAGCTGATACTATGAAAAACATGGAAAATCAAGAGTTTTCTTACAATAAGCATTATACCAGAGTGGTTGAGGATGTAATAGGTATAGGGGGAAAATGGGTTTTGGAGTAACTTTTTATATAATACCTCAGATACTGCTTAGGAAACTATTACTTACATATGTGTTTATATTTGTATTTATTATACGATATGATACCATAGTGAACACCATTCTGACAACAACCAAGCAGAACTCCTGCCCTAAGCATCATGGAAAGAAGGCCCAGAAGCTATATTTATCCTACAAGGTCATTCCTAGGAAGTCAGGCTTGACTGGAGCAAGGATAAAAAACCAACCCAACCCGGGTGGGCCCTCTCACAGGTTCCAGCTGTATCTATAAAAAGTAAATTCAATAGTTGAGTTGAATTTATGGTTGGCTGATTTGATCATATGGACCAAGATGCAGCAAAGGTAAAGCCTGTGATCAGAAGAACTGGAACATCCTGGCAATCCTCAGGTTCCCCCCAACCCAGCCCTTCCTCAGGACCAGTAGCATCCAGCACTTGGATTCTACACACTGCCCTTTCAGTGAAGGCCCCTTTTCTAATTGTGCTAGCTAGAGTTTTTACAACTAGAGTCTTAATTTCCACATATGCTGCCTGTTCCAATTCTCATTCCACCTTCCCAGCCACACCTCTCAAGTCTTCTCCAGAGAGAAAGCAAATTTGTTCCATCAGTCTGTTTGGTCTGCAATTGGGGAAAGCAAGCTCCATGAGAATGTTGTCGGGGAGGGAAATCACTCCTCTCCAGTAAGTCCTGGGACTCTCTGCCACTGCCAAACACTTTCTTATGGGAAGCAGATGAGAATAACAGACTTTCCATAAAAGTTTAATGAAAATCTTACCAAATAAGGTAAAAGAAGATTGAATGAGATGTCACCAAGAGCCTTTAATTTCTGCACCAAGTGAAAACAAAAAAACAGGAGAACATCACCCCTGTGCCCCGCTCCCAGAATGGCAACTCACAGTGGCTCCCAGAGGCTTGGCTGCAAGCTCAGATAGTCCCCCTTCCGATCTACCTATAGCTGTGTGACCCAGGCCCGGCTCCAGTCTGTTCGCATAGTTGAAGCATCCTTGTCAAATCAAAAATGGCAGATTTTGGTTCTGGCAATTAGGCTTCAGAGCCTGCATTATTAACCACTATGCTCTACCTCTTTCCCCTCTGACCTCTACACTTCCCTCCACCCCTCATCCCACTTCAGATCAATCTTCCTTAGGGACAGCTTTATTACTACCACTTCCTTGCTCAAATCCAGCACTAGCATTCTGTTCTCAGGCCAACTGCAGAATGACAAGTTGATGATGTCCCACCCTTTCATAAAATCTTTTAGATTCCCTAAAGTTCTAGAATAAAATCTTGACTGCTCACCATGGTTTACCATATCTCACAAAATCCCTCTCCAATGGTCTCCTTCAGTCTCATGAAAAACTCTCTTCCTCTTGTCCACTCTAAGTATTCTAGACCTATGCTGTCCACTATGGTAGCCACTAGCAAGGAATGGCTAATTAATTCAGTCCCTTGTTGCAACAGACACATTTCAAATGCTCAAAGTAACATGTGACTATGGCTACCATAGTGGATGGCACAACTCTATGCCTGGTTCCTACTATGAACTCAGCTCCCTGATGCCTCCAAATTTGATTAAACTATGTCCTTTGCCTCCAATTCATGCCCACTATCTCCTCCCTACCACTTCTTTTAATTTCTTTTGATTCTTCAAGTTTCAGCTTAAACACCACTGATCCATAGAGGCCGCCTTTGCCTCCTCTAAGTAACTCTGTTAAATACTTCCAGGCATATTTAATAATTGAAATGATTTAACCATATGCAATCTGTTGTTTCCCATAAGGATTAATACTGTCTATCTTATGAACAGCTGTAACTACAGTGGCTGGTGGGCAGTCATTAACAGACTCTTCCACCTATTAACTACATTCTAGCAAATAACACCTCTCTGTATAGTATTTACTACTATATTTACCAAAGTTGTTAAAACAAAAATTCTATCTCAGGGGCACCTGGGTGGCTCGTGGCTCAGTTGGTTAAGTGTCTAACTCTTGATTTTGGCTCAGGTCATAATCTGAGTTGTGGGGTCAAACCCCAAGTCAGACCCCATGCTGGGCATGTAGCCTCACCAACCTTCTAGCCCAAACTGCCTCTGATCCTCCAAGCCTTTGCTATGCTTTGTCCAAATTACACAACCAATTGCCCTCTGAACTTGTCCTGTGTGTTCCTACCCCTGAGCTTTTGTTTGGCTGTGCCCTGTCTCTTGCTACCTACCCTCATCCTATTCCATTTCCTGAAATCTCTCCCCTTCCAAATGCTACTTCCTACAGGGGTTCCCAACACTTAATGGAAATTGATCATTCTTTGTGTCTTTTGTAGACCATGTTTGATATTGCTACTCTTCAAGCTCCTGCTGTGTGACTGGAAAGGCAATGGCCACATCATCCCACCACCCACCACCGTATCTGGCACATATCTTGCACTCAGTGAAGGTAAGGTGGTGGGGAACCATCAAATCTCAGAGTCACCAACAAGTGACAATCTGTTGAGCTGAGATGATTAAAGAGGACAATGGCAGGATAAGAACTTCAAAAGAAAATTATCTGAATAACAACAGATTAAGGAGGCCACTGGGAAATGTGTAGAAGCTCTCTAACATATTTTTGGCAAAATGACTTTTTTTTTTAAACGGCAGTGTGAAGGTCAAACACTAACTGACAGATACTGTATCATGCTAGCTGGCAATTTTATCAAAAAATTTCATACCAAATCAAAATTGATATTTGGGTTTCACTCTTTGTTCTTTCTAAAAATTACCTATACTTGTCACCTACATTTTGTCAAATGCGAGATAAGAAAATTTCCTTTAATTAAATACCATTTAATTCCATTTGCAAGATGAAAGTCCATACTAAACTTATTAAGCTCACTCATTATTTATACAAATTTTTATCCTAGTTTGGTCTCAATATGGACGTCCTCATGTAAGGAGGACCTCCTTCATAAGAGTATGGTCTTAACAAATTCCCTTTGAGAAGTTAACATTCCGAAGACTGTCACTTCTTTAGTCTTACATTTGCCGTACAGAAATTATAATCTTAGATGTCTTCACAGCCATGAGCTAATTCCCCTAAAACAAAATTATCCTATTACTACCCACAAGGAGACTAAGTAGAGAAGCCATTTTCAGAACAACAACAACAAATCACAGTAGCAAAAAGGAAAATACAATACTAGCCTATTTCCATTAATTTTATGGTCTTTCAGGTACAAGAGCCTTTAACCTTTTACTTTCAGGCTTTGTGTAATTTATAAGACACTACCAAGGCCGAAGTGATTTTTATTTTTAGCCTATTAATACAATCAGCTTTTGATTTTCACCCTGACTCAGGAATACAAGAGATTTCTAACACGCACATTTGTTCTAGCCCTCTACATTCTCACAGAAAGTAAAAACTTGAGAAATTTTCAGAACAGAATAATACAGAATTTTTAGCCTATAATTGAAAATTAAAACAGCTTTTAATTTGTTATATTAAGCCTAACTGGTATAAATGACTTAACTTTCCCACTTAATTCAAAGTAACTCTACTTGCTTTTAAATTTCAAACAAATATTGAAAGACCAAAACAGGCTGGCAATTTGATAAAATCTACTCTCATGGTCTAATAAAACAAGTTGAGGTAAACAAATTGCTTAAAAAGTTTAATTTTCACCTGCCTTCTCCCAGACCCTTCCACACTATCCATAGCTTGACTTCCTCAAGGTATTAAGAGATATGAATTTTAACTTGCTGTGAAGCTTCTCCAAATTTGGTTAATGTGATGTCATTCCTATTTTCTAGTTACACCCAGCTTGGTTGAGGATAAAGACGTTATTAGGAGGCTAAGTTATTAAAGATAAAAAAAAAATTCAGGATCTGTCATGATTTCATAAATGCTAGTACTTTGACTAACATAATAAACAGGCAAGACCCAAACAGTGCAAATAAAACTCTTGTTACACATTCAGATGAAAGAAAGGTATCTGAAAAGAGTTGAGGGGGCACCTGGCTGGCTCAGTCAGCTAAGTGTCTGCCTTCCACTCAGGTCATGATCCCAGAGTCTGGAGATCAACCCTGGCCTCAGGCTCCCTGCTCAGTGGGGAGCCTGCTTCTCCCTCTGCCTCCCCCCCCCCCCCCCCCCGCCCCTCATGTGCAAGCTTTCTCTCTGGCTCTCTCCCTCTCAAATAAATACATAAAATCTTATTAAAAAATGAAAAGAGTTAAAAGTTCCCAGCACCATCTTGACAAAAATGCCAAAACCTACAAGAAGATATCCAAACACACTTGCACAATTATCTAGAAGTCCTATCTTAGATAATTCAAGTTCAACACACTTAAACATTCAACTTACTCATAGGTGAGTCTGCTCAAATCCTACTTACTCTGGACACTTCCAACATGCTTGGTATTCTAATTCCTGGTTTCCAATGAATTAACAGTAAAAAGATGGAATATGAAACAAGTGCCAGAGACACCAATATTGTTAACAGGGACAGATGTCCTCAAGCCACATAGGAGGAACCCTCCAAAAAACACCAAAGTAGACATCAAAACGAGATAATCTGAGACTACTTAGGAGAAAAGCAAATAACCCTATATTCCCAAGGCCATCCCAAGGCACCCACTCCTTCACAGGAAGGAATAATAATAATAATAATAGACACTGCTAATCTTGATCTTGAGCTACCAAGAAAAGGCTCCAATCAGCTGGGGACACTCTTTGTGTAAGAAAGCCAGGAAATATTCAAATAGCTGTAATCTATAAAGACTTCCCTTAAAGTGGTTAATCATTTTTGAAAGTGTTGACACATAGAGGGTGAGGTTCTGGTCGTTTGGGAAGCTGTCTTATAAGAAAAGCTGCCTTCTCCCATACCATCAGTTAATGAAGCACTGCATACGTACAGTCCATGTCGGAAGCCATTCCAAGGACAGCATTCCAAAGTCAGTTATAACAACAAACAACAGATGTCCTGAAGAGGCACAGTTATTTCTTCCCCACACCCAAACTGTTTGGGGGGGGGGAGGGGAGGCAGGGGGAATAGACACACACACATACACACACAAATGGTACGACCAGATAAGCAAGCAATCAAGGAGTTGAAAAACAAAATTTCAAGTTTCCAATGAAGGCACAAGAGCATCACACACTAAAAAAAAAAAAAAAAAAAAAAAAGACAAATCATTTTTGGTTTTACAAAGAAGGAACCAAATAAATTTCCCTTTGTATAACTGCCAGGCCCACAGACAGCTCTTCCACTATTAGATGATGAAACCTGAACAACTTCCTCAAGGGAGTAGACACTTCCAAATAGCAAATTTCCATTTTAAAATAGGCATATTTATTGCTATTTTCTCTAGTTACAACAATGTGAATGGTTGTTAAATACTAAATTCTAGCTTTTAAATCCTGTAATGGAGGCAAAACAGCCCACATTTAGGTTAGAGTCAGGTGAGGGTATGAACCCTCTGCTCCCAGCCCCTAGCACCAAATTATTAAAATTCATCAACTTAGTGCAAAACAGGATGAAGACATCTGGCTGAAATGCAACCACTGTGTCAAACCTGAAGTGTCATTAAGTGTCCTACCATCATGGCAGACTATTTACTTATGTATTTATTTATAACTTCTTCACCTGCTTCTAGAAAGACCCTGAGGATCCTGGCTGATGAGCGGCTTAAAAGACCAGCCCTGCAATTTCTTCACACATTTTCTATACATCCTGAAAAAGTTTAATGGAAAAACCACTCTCTCATCCAAACTGTCCAGAATATACATGATAGCAAGAAGGATGAAAGCAACCCAATGATTCCCACCTTATCCTCACCTTGTCCCTACCTTGGCATACAGGAGTAGGGTGATCAACTCCTCCTAATTTTTCCAGTACTTTTCCAGTTTAAAAACTGGAAGTCTCACATCCTGGGACCCACCCCACTCCTGGGCAACTGTAGCAGTCAGTCATCCTACATGGGAACAGTGACATTCATACATCCCATGGCAGTGTCCAGAAATGTGGTTATGTACAACCCCTTGTCTTTTTAGCTCAGGACATATAACTGTGAGTGAGAGTCTGTCAGTCAGACTTGGGTTCAAATCCCATTCCCTCCACTGCCCAGCATTGTGAACTTAACCTATCTAAGCCCCAGTTTCTACATTTACAAGCTATAGATAATAACGGAAATTTTCAACTATGGGCCCAAACTAAGCTTTCTATTATATAAGCAATCTAATTTTGCATCTTAGTTATATCATCATTTTATTTTGTATCATAACCATATAATTTAATTTTAACACATTATTTGCAAATTTCTTGACTCTAACTACTAAGAACAGATCATTTCCTACAAGGCTCATAACTGAGAACTCTAGCATTAATAACCATAAAAACGACACCACCACCAAAAGATCCAGGTAAGATCCTTCTTTGCAGTCCAGTCAAACTGACCAAATTGGGCACATCCAGACCCAAGAAAAATAACTCAGAATTAACCACTTGGACAAAAAAGTAGATTTTCCTCCACGTGGTTCCCTGTCAACTGTACTCTCTCATTTCTGCTCTGCCCATCTAGAAGAGCTCTCTGTTATCTGCATCACCAATACTGTTGCATCTAAAGAGCCAAGATATGGAAGCACAAAAGCAACCTAAATGTTCATCCATAGATGAACATGTGAGATAAAGAAAATGTGAGATATATACATACATATTCCTTTATATATAAATAATATAAATAATATCCCATTATATATATATATATATATATATATATATATATATATATATGAATAAGATCTTGCCATTTGGGACAACCTAAAGGTATAATGCTAAGTAAAGTCAGTCAGTCAGAGAAAGACAAATACCATATGATTTTACTCATATGTGGAAATTAAGAAACAGAACAAATAAAAAAAGAGACCAAAAAACAGACACTTAAATACAGAGAACAAACCGGCAGTCACCAGAAGGGAGGTGGATGGAGAGAGACGAGTGAAATAGGTGAAGGAGATTAAAAGTACACTTATCTTGATGAGCACTGAGTAATGTACAGAATTGCTGAATCATTACACTATACACTTGAAATTAATATAACATAGTCAATTCTACTTGAATAAATAAATAATAAAGCCACATTATGACTTCTGGGAGAATGATTCATATTGCTTTGCACACCAGAGTAGAAGTTTCCAGAGAAATGTGAGATGGCAGGGCTGTGATTAGCTCATATGGCATCTTTGTGCAAATTATAAAAGGAAGTCCCTTCCTCAAGACACCTTACTTCTGGCTTCCCAAAAACTGTTGCAATATGATTTTGCTGGAACAAGGGGTTATCTTGCCATCTTCTAAAAAACTCATAATGTATATGCAAATCTATAAGGTCCATGATATACATGGCACCTTCAGAGTTGTACAGTGCCCAATCTACACAGTTGTACATTGATTCTGGACCATGTCTCTTCATCCTCCTTAAATCATAGTATTTCCAATATAAACTACTTGTGATCTGCCTAAAAATAGTCCTGATAAGTCAAGTTCATATATTGCTTGTGTGGGCATATGGTTACATGTGTGCATGTATGTACCCATGTTATATATTATTTTTGTAATGAATTTTGAAAAGAAAACAGAAAGAGACAGAGAGAGAATTATCTGTCAGGTTAGATTACTGGCCCAAAGCTATGAGAACAGCTATTCTTGATAGAATAAATAAGAAATTTAAAAATACATGCTTTTATACAAGGCAATGTCATGATGGGAAAAAGAGGAAAGGGGGATAATTTGGAGTCCCATACCAAACAATTTATTCCCAAGGCAAAATTATTTATTCTTACCCTGCATGATCAAAAATTTTACTAATGATCATAAAAATAATTGCCCCATTTCAAAATACACTCACTATATAGCACAGGAATAAAGTTTTTACCATGTGAGCTTCTTCCTTAAATAGTTTTACATTTAGCTGCCATCAACTTCACCTTTCCCACCTTTAGATTCTGGCCTCTAAATGAGACCATTAAGAGTTCACAAGGCCCAGGATAATGGGTTTTCCAGAAACGGGATCCCAGTTTCCTAAGCAATGGGAAGGCCAGACCACAGGAGCCACAGCTTAAAGAAAGTAAATAATTCAAAAATAAAGATCTGTAAACAGGCAGATTTTTTTATGGCCCGCTCTACTTACAGAGCACTGACTCAGACGAATTGCTTTTCCTCATCCTCTTATATCATCACTACAAGTAACAGTAAGTGCAACAAGGCCAAGAAAAACAGCTTTATAAAGAAAGGGAAGGAAGCCAGCCCAGTGAGATTCTAATAATGGCCAGGTGCCCTTTTCTCCACTTGAGCTGGATTCTCTCCCTCTATTCTCACAACACAGAAGGTTTTCTTAGTCCCATTTTATAGAGGAGTAAGCCAAGTCTCAGAGACGTTGAACAACTTGCCTAAGGTCACACAGCTATTAACGGTAAGCCATTTCTGACTGCAGAGTTCTTGCCTTTCTGCTATACCACACTGCCCTGAGGGAGAGTTTTAGGTCAGCACTTCCCAAAACTTTCATGTGGTCACAGATATCCTGCAGATCTTGTTTTAAAACAGATTCTGATTCCAGAGGCCTGGAGCAGAGCCTGAGATGCTGCATTTCTAACTGTAGTTGCTGGACCACACTTGGAGTAACAAGGTTTTTGACCAGAGGTTCTCAACTGGGGACAATTTTTCCCCTCAAGGGACACCTGGCAATTTCTGGGGATTTCTGATTGTCACAACTGGGGATGGTAATGTTACTGGATTTTGTAGGTACAGATCAGGGATGTTGCTAAACATTCTACAACATACAGGATCGCCCTCGCTCCCAACAAAGAATTATCCATCCCAGAATGTCAACACTGACTCAGTTGAGAAACTCTGCTTTAGAGGTCCCAAGTTCACTTAAAGCTGCTGTAGTTTTGCAAACTTGCACTGGGGTCAAAGGTAGCTCCAGTATTTCAAAAATTTTCCTTAAAGTCTGATAGAAAAGTTCATAGCATACAACTGATGGCTAGAGTATGATGAGGTTTCATTTCCTCAAAAATATTCCACCATCATACTGAAGAAAATCAAATCAGCTGATTAAAAGAAGGGTTTTACAAATTGCCTGGAGTTTCTACAAGGTCCTTGTTTCATAGCACTAGAGTTCACAATTGAAAAGCAAAAGATAAGATTATTTTTAGATGCAAATTTTATAATTTCCTGTTCTGGCAGTTCAAACACTTACCCTGTTGACAAGAATCACATGAAACCATCTCTCACTATTCAGCATTAGTTTTTGCTACCAACCATCAACATTGATAGGACAATGCAGTGCTTTGCACCCAGCATCCACTTAATTCCCAAAACTCAGTAAAGAAACCAGTTATTCATCTAGATCTTTAATATTTATAGCACCAAAAATCTAGATCAATTTTAATATATTTTTACTGAAATAGTCATACTTTATTGTCTTCAAATGTTATTTTGTTTGATTATAGCATATGCTTTAAGAAAACTGTACATTAAAAAAAACAAAACTATACATTTGACTATAATGGGGTAAATTAAGGTATAGTTAAAATCATATAGTTTTTTCAGGGAGGCCAGGGGTCTAAGAAAAATATGAAATGTGTCACATCCTATGGGATTCCTACCGTATACGAAGGACAGTGCCAGATCCTATGGATGTTCTTCGTCTGGATATTCACAGTCAAATAAATGGATATTTAATCATTTCTATGAGAAATAAGCACAGGCAGGGACCCTAATTCAGTCTAGGGTGAGAGAGAGTAAAAGTGAGGACTTCTGAGAAGTAACACCTGGGCTGAATAATACAGGACAAATCAAGGTTGGTCAGGTAAAGATGGAGGAGAACAGGTACGCAGACACTAAGGGGAACCACACAAACACAGGCATAGAGCCCACAGGCTGGTTATTGAGCAAAGCAGAGTTTAAGGTGACTGAAGCAGAGGGGAGATAAAGAGCAAGAAACAAGACTGGAAAAGCATGGCAGGGATGTGAACCAGGTTCAGGAATTTGTACTTTGTTCTCCTGGCAATGGAAGATATGAAAAGGATAAACATGCATTTTCAAAGATGACTATGATAGCAGTGTGAAGAAGGAACTATAAGAGGAGACTAGTTAGTAGGATCAGGTCAAAGGTAAGAGCAATGGAATAGAAAAGCCACAGGCAGATCTAAAAGTCTATAGAGAGAATAAACAAGATTTAGTGATACAGTGGCTATAAGGGATGTGGTAGGCTGAATAATAGTTCCCCAAAGATGGCCACATCCTAATCTCCCAAACCTGTGTTTATGTTAACGTACATGGCAAAAAAAAAAAAAAAAAGGCTCTAAAGATACAATTAAGTTAAGTATTTTGGGATGAGAAGATTATCCCAGATTATCTGGGTGGGCCCAATGTAAGCATAAGGGTCCTCCTAAGAGGAAGGTGGGAGAGTCAATCAGAGGGAAGGAAATGTAACAACAGAAGCAGAGGTCATAGAAAGAGAGATTTAAGGATCTAGGAAGGGGCCACGAGCCAAGGATTGCAGCTGGCTTCTGAAGGCTGTGAAAAGCAAGGAAATGAATTCTCCCCTAGAGCCTCCAGAAAGGACACAGGCTTGCCAACACACTGATTTTAGCACAGTGAAATTGACTTCAGACTTCTAACCCCCAGAACTGTATGAGAATAAATTTACACATAAGCCACTAAGTTTGTGGTAATATGTTACAGCAGTAATAGGAAACTAATATAGGAGTGATAGAGAAAGAGAAATTGATGATAACTCCCAGTATCTGGCTTGGGTAGGGAGCTAAACAGCAAGACAAAGATACAGGAGGAAGAACAGTTGGAAGACAAGAAGTTCCAGTCTGAGCAGGCTAAGTTTAAGACGTCTCTGCAACCTACAAGATGCTCACTAGAAAGTTCATAGATGGCCCCGATGCTCAGGACAGAGCTCCAGACTGGGGATGGAATCTTCCACACGTTTGGTACCCAGTATATGTTTAATAAGGCCTACTGGATTTTCATCTTCTTTTAATAAAAATGTTGGAGGCAGGAAAATTACCACTACTATATAATGGATCTAAAATACACAATGAGGAATAATTATTTCCATAGGCAAGAATGAGACAGTGGAAAGAATTCTATTCAAATTCCAACTCAAACATGGTAGAACATGGTAGCAATGTTACCCTGCAAAAGTCACACCTATTTGTGCCTCAGTTTCCTTATCTGTAAAGGGAGGATAAATCCAAACTCAGATTAAATGCATAATGAGTGACTGGCACTTAGTTGAGTGTCAAGCACAAAGTAAGTGCTCAATAAAGGGTAGCTATTATATAAGTATTTCTTATGCACAACTCATTAAAAACATTTTGACGAATCATTAGAATTTTTATGTCATCCCAAAAGTAGTAACAACTTCTATTTTATTCTTTCATTCCCCAGTCATTCTCTATAGACATCAAACACTTTAGTCATTAAAGATATATAAGAGGCAGATGTGTATCAATAATGATAAACCCATTCTGTTAGCACCTACTGTGTGCCAGGTGCTGATAATATTAAAGATGAGTAAGATGTGATTCCTACTCTCAAGGAATGCACAATCTTCAGCAGAGATATAGACAGGTAGATAGATATATAGATATATAGAGATAAATATATAAAGATATCAAACTAACATTTATTGAGCACCTACTATGTGCCAACTCTTACATGTATTCGTGCATTACATATAATTCACCTAATACATGCATTACATTTAAGTTTATTCAAACCCAGTGAACTAGATGTTTAGCATACAATGTAATTTACAACACTGGAGCACTTACAAAGTGAACCCAGGATGATGGAGAGAAGGTCACTCTGAAGTTTGGACTGCTTGGTACAAACATTTGTGCCCCAACAAGTGACCTGTAAAATGTCACCAGATGAGGTTTTATTCTGAAGAGAGAAGTCAATGATTCATAAAAGGAGCATGGACTTGCTTTACAAGAAGACCAACTGATGTGACCATAACTCTTACTTATCCTCTCTTCACCTTTCTTCAAAGAAACATAAATGACATTTGTTGAGCCAAGCCCTGCACAAAGTGCTTAGTATAGGTCATTTCATTTGAGACCAAAGAATAAACCTACACAGGTGGATGAAAAGGTTTTACAGGAAGCAGAGAAAACTGCTGATTAAAATTATATTAGGCCAGAAGTCTCCTATAAATTTCACTAGCATTCTTAGGTCTCTTGCAAAAGCCCAGAACTTCTACTTGGAACATAACAAGAAAGACAATTAACTGCATAAAACAATTCAGATGAAAACACAAAGGGAAGAAAATGATTGAGGTTAAAATAAAAGAGAAGGAAATCAACATAATGAGAGAAAGAATAAGATTTTAAATGAAGTCATAATATGAGCCAGATCAGAAACCCATATAGAAAAGGAAAGTTTCAAAGGAAACAAATCAGAGAGACAGAGAGGAAGTGTGTGGAAAGAAATGACTTAAAGTTATTTTGACCTTCTATAGAACAGTAGGTACAACAGTTCTCACCTCTGAGGTCAAGTTCCCTGTGAGGTCTTAGGCAAGCTACTTAGCTACCCTGATGAAATAATGGGACAATGTCAGCACCTACACCTCACGAGGTTGCTCTGAGGAGCAACTGAGTTACAGCATTCAGCTCAGTGCCTGCACTAGAAAGCCTTCTATCTTTTAAGTAGTGGCAACAACAACGATGATTGATGCTATTAACAGCACCCTGTCAGGGCCTCCCATGGTGAGACACCATCAACCTTTCTCTATCCATGTGATAGCCCTCAAACAGACCATGCCACACATATTTCTCAAGAGGCTCCTGTGATTTCAGAAATGTGGTCATTTTAGACCATTCTTCTTGAGTCCTCTAACATTTGTGCTTGTGAGGCAACCAAGCAAAAAGCCAGCATGCAAAGATAACCACAGCTTACAAACATGAGTTCTTCAAAGAGATTTCATGTCTTCTGGGGAATCCTGTGTCATCACATATCAGAAGTCCCCGCTCGGCATAAGCATCCTCAAATCTCCACTAAACTCTCGTGATCCCTCTCCCTATAACAATTGCTCAAGAGGCAGCCTAAGAATATCCATTGAGGTTAGCACATGGCAGGTTTTTCAGGTGTCTCAAGCCTCCAGTGTGGAATTGGCAAAGATCCAGTCATGTGCAACATTCTGTCTTCTAAAGCAACTAAAGCTTGAGTCCTTAAAACCATCTAAATCTTGACATGCATCATAAAAGTATTGCAACAGAGACTGTTGGCAGGAACACCACTGGGTATCATGAAGCCATGGTGGAAAACCTACATTAAGTGTATTTCTGCTGTCTCAGGCACAGTCAGGTTTTGCCTCTTCCTTGCTGTATGGACTCTAACAGAAGGAAAAATATCTCCACTGCCCTTTAAAAGAAAATCACCTTGCAATGCATTTCTGTTTAGATGTGGATGGAAAAAGCAATGCTTTAAAGATCATTTGTCTGAACCAGGACTAATCTCCAGCATGCTAAAAAGTGCTCACAGGTGGTGAGGGAGCTCTTGATTCCAGGTTCAAGTAATTAAATCTAAAGAGGTTTTCTTTTTAGCAACTATTAAGAGAAATATGTTTAAGTCTGGCCAAGAAATATAAAAAGAAAGTGGTACTAATAAACCCAAAAGAAGCTAATGGTTAGAGAAGCAGCTAATCTCCATAAATAGGTTTCTGAGTGGGGTAGGTATTGAGTGTTGATAAAACATTTCCTTTGTATATGTATGCTACAGTTGAAGAACACAGAAACCCTGCCACTCATCAGTGGAATTCTCTGGGAGAAGAGAACTTTCCTCCATTAATAACTTTTAAAAGCATGCACTAATTCATGCTGGCATCCAAATTCTCCCATCAAACTTCATTAAGTGATTGAGCTGAGTTCAAATATATACACAAGATAAAAAGAAAAAGTCAAGTCTAGAGAAAACTGGGGAAGGGAAAAAGTGAACAAAATCCCATAGTCTAAACTTAAAATTTTAGAGTTAGGAAAAGAGGGCAAAACTAGAGAACTTGGTCAAGTGGGTCAAAAAATAAAGGTTTCAGTTGCATGAAAAGCCAAATATGAGTTCAGACTTTTTAGTGTGATATACATAAATACTTGCTGCTATTTTAATATTTGCCTTTACTTGAGATTTCATAGGAATCTGCCTGAGGCAAGATTTTTTAATAGTAATAATAAAAATACTTAATAGTACTTAGAGCAAAGCATGTGTGGTCATGATGTTTTAAAGAAGAGAAAGAAAAGGTAATTCTGAACATCTGTACTACATTTCCACACGATAAAACTACCACACTCCAAAATTATTCTGAAGTTTGGTGGAGCTGGGAAAGGGTGGATAAGCAGTTCATGTAGAGAAATGTTTATTGAAAAAACAGAAAGGGAGACTCAGAGGCCATTTTGAGGAAAGCAGGGACGACAACCTTTACCGTAAAACAGAACTGCTGATTAATAGTAAGAGTCCACTGGTCAAAAAAGCAAAGTTATGTGTCTTCTCAGATCTATAATTATTACCTCTAAAAATACTCCTGAGAATCAAACATCTTTTATTTTCACAAAGTCCAGCTTTCCCAAGTGGTATCTCAGATCAGAACACTACCTCCAGCCCCTCCCTTAGATTTATTTTCTAGGACTTTCCTAATTCCCAGCCCTACCTTTCCTGAGAGGGAAGGCGGGGGTAGTAATAGGTAGCTGCTTCTTCTATCTCTCTCTCTCTTTCTGTCACACAAACACACACACACACACACACACACACACACACACACACCACTTCTGTTTCTTTTCAGACTCAAGCCCCCACCTCCACTCAGCACATCTGTTTCCTAGTTCAATCCCCTGCAGGCAGTCTTTGGGTCAAGAATTATCATGACTGGGCTGCCCTTCCTCAGTAAAACAGTTTCAAGCAGGTGGGGCTGGGAATTACTGTATTTTGCCACAGCCACAGGCCAGCCACCAGAAGGATGTGTCAATCACTACACCAGCAGTTCACAACCTGTGTGATTTTGGCCTCCTCCCGGAGATATTCTGCAATGTCTGGAGACATTTTTCGTTGTCACAACTGGGGGAAGAGGAAAGGTGCTATTTGTATGTAGTGGATAGAGGCCCAGAATGATGCTACACATCCTACAATGCACAGGACAACCCCCACGACAAAGAATTATCCTGTTCCAAACGTCAGTAGTGCTGAGATTGCTGTGAGCTACACCAAAGAAGCAAAATATCAAAAATAGGCTACACCAAAGAAACCATGGGCTACACCAAAGAAGCAAAATATCAAAAATAGGCAGGGTCTTCCCCCAACACTAAATATGCTCAAACAGCTGACAACCTGGCCCACATGTGACCTAAACAGATCTGACTGCCTTAGAAACGGAAGGAAGGGAAGAGGGTGGTAAAGGGATTTCTCAGTTGTCATTCTGACCAGGCCCTGGTTTTACCTGATTAAGAATACTTTCCACAGGAAAACCAAACAAATCTACGGTACACCAATGATTACTATGTGTATCTTTTAACATGATTTATATATACATGGACAGTTTCTTTTTCTGGCCAGTTCCTCTAAAGCAGCCACAGATTTAATAAAGCATTGTATAAGGCCTAAAAAGCATCAGTAAGCACAGGCATTTAAAGAAAAAGAAAAAAAAAAAAAAAAAGGAGGAGGATTTGGAAACTGTGTTTTAATTAGGAATTCCTGATTCCTTTGGAGTTTGAATGGCTATCTAAAATTCTCTAGCATTTTATAGGTTAGTGAATTCTTCCCACATAATCCCTTTGTAACCCACAGGTTACCTCCCCTACACCCACCATTCCTGAAAGAGCTGCAGACTTTCATGGTAACTGGCAATGCTCAAGGTGCAACATCTCTGGAGATGAAAATCACCAGCCTAATCATGGTAAGGGAAATACAGGCAGAAATGACAGAAAAAAAATACTGTCTACTCATTTAAAAAAAAATAGTCAAAAGCTCTACACAAACTGTCAGATTTGATAATATAAATAAAACTAATTGCACATATGCTTTTTACCCAACATCTTGATTCAAAAACTGTTTATTTATCATCTGATTCAGGAGTCATCACAATTTTTTTAAATGGCCAAGTAGTAAATATTTTAGGCTTTGAGGGCTAGGAGGTAAAATCAAAAGAGGTTTTCTTTTTAGCAACTATTTAGATATTATATACATATCTGTATCTATTTAGGATATTATATACTTACATAACCATTTCAAATATAACCATCTAAAAGATAAAAACCATTCTTAATTCCCAGGCCATAAAAAAAAAACATGGTGAACCACACATGCCCCACAAGCTCTAGTGTGCCCACTCTTGATCTAATTGAGTAATAAATCTTCAAGTTTTTCTAAAGGCTCACTCATCTTTCTTTCTTTTTCCTTTTTTTCTATAAGCCACCCATATATAATTATATCTTTCCTTTATTAAGGACGATTTGATTCCTACTTTGTATAAGTCACAACTGCTGTAAACTATAAGTCAATCGTAGGAATCGCCCAGCAAGCATTCACATTGCCTTATGTAACCTTCTACCCAAAAGATTTAAGACACTCAACATATGTGCCAAAGTTTCCCCTTTCACATCCAAGCCAGAGTGTGTGGGAAAGTAGATTTTGCTTTACTAAATTTTAGCCACCTAGAAGAACAATGAAATGGGGCACTTATCAGGAGGTTATAAATACAGTTTTAATGTCTCACACTGACAGAGAAACCCAAAATACTTAACAAAAAGTAAATAAAAAGTAAAGTCAGTTTGGGGAAACAAAGCATTTCTTTTAGGCATGAAATAATGATACAGTTAAAACACTGAAAAAGAAGACTAACTTTGAACAGATAAAATAGGGAAGGTCCATCTCTAAGAACCTCCTATTTTCTCCTTATTCTCCATTCACAAAAAGTCATCTATTCCCTAGTAATTCATGGCCTAGACATACAGTACTATTCTTCTTCATATTTGAAGCTTGTACTTTAACTTTCATGAGCCACAGATGGACTGAGGAGATCCAGCTGTGATACTGTATTCTCTGTGGCACTGTTTAACTCTTCCACTGCTCAGTGACCTCACAGATTTATACAGTCCTGAATTCAACAGGCCCTGATAAGATGAAGCAAGAAAAAAAAAAAGTCAGAGCCTTTTGCATTATTTTTTTTTTTCCTTTTTTGCACTGACTGAGAAAATATCCCTGAGCAAGTCAGAAGACCAGAATTCTAGTCTCTGGTGTACTCAAGGATTATCCCTGGCAGTGTCAAGGAGTGGTTAGGAACAGATGCCTAGAACCAGCAGGCCTAAACTTAAATCCTAGATCCATCACTACTTGCTCTAAGAAGCTGGACCCGACCCATCACCCCTTTGGGCCACAGACTCCTCATCTGAGAGGCAGGAAACTAACACCCACCTTATAGAATTGTTGGAAGGATTTAGTGGCACTCCCTGGAAATTAAGCTAATGCTCTTGAGTGCCCAGTAAATGTTACTTATCATTACTTCCTAATCTCTCTGAGCTTCTTCCCTCACAAGTTTACTAGGAGCATCAGAGGAAAACATCAAAACAGAGTGTGTTCTATGAACTATGAAGCCTCCTTAATATGTAAGGTATTGGCTGACGTTCCATCCAAGACAGGTAGGACCTTGGTATAACTGAGCTGTCTCAATTTCTCATTGTCACGGTTTGTGACCTATCAAAGTATCCACAGTCCTGGTACTTGGAGTACTTTCTCACCTCTGAGGTTTCATTTGTGGTACATGGTTTTACCAAATGTGATAATAATAAATTAGGTCAGCTACCAAAAGAATATTTTTCAAAAAGCACTCACACCCAACATAGAGCAAGAGGACAGGGCAGTGAAAACAGTCATGAGAGTCTCTCCCAGCATAACCACCTGACATTCTCCCTGACCCTGTCACCTCCCCTCACCTCCCTCTACCCTGCCACTTTCTTTTCTCAGTAGGTTCAAAAATGCCTTGTGCCTAACAGCTCCCTGGGGTTCCCTGGGGCTCCACCAGTCTCTTTTACTGTAAAAAGCAATCAATGACCCTCATTAAAATCAATGGGGGGTGGGGGGGGGCAGCCCAGGTGGCTCAGTGGTTTAGCGCCACCTTCAGCCCAGGGTGTGATCCTGGAGTCCCAGGATTGAGTCCCAGGTCGGGCTCCCTGCATGGAGCCTGCTTCTCCCTCTGCCTGTGTCTCTGCCTCTCTCTCTCTCATGAATAAATAAATAAAATCTTTAAAAATAAAAAAACAACATGGGGTAAAACCTCAACCATTTCAAATTAGCATGCAGTGTTCAAACTTTAAAGAATGTATTAGAATTTAAAGATAAGACAAATGATGCTAAACAGAAATGGAAACAGGTGCATTCCCTTTGTCATCAGAAATGTGTGGGTAAAATTATGAAATTCTGCTTTTGAAAGTGTTGTTAATCAGGGTTCAGAGAGAATGCTTTCCTATAGAGATGCTTCATTGGCATTCATCCTGTATGGAGTACTTGGAGAAAATGGAACTCAGTGCAAACAAAGGGAATCTGTACCAAGTTGGCATCAGTCAATGAAAATTCTACATAACCTCAAAAGATATACCACAGTCAAATGTGATATATGCTTACTCAGTGATATGCTTACTCAGAAAAGAGGCATGAAGGAGAAGTATGAATTTCCTAAAGTCACCTCTTAAACAACATGTAAGGTGAAAGACAAGGCAAACTTCGGATGATCACACCAACTGGGGGCTTGGAAGCCACAAATGATCAGGTGTGTGTAAAAACAACAGCAACAACATGACCAATACTCAGAAATGCCTTGTATACTAGGGGAGAACTTCACAGTCATTTCCTCAGCCATGTTCTCAACCCTGGTTGGACAACTCCACCAGGATTTCATTGAACTCAACACATCCGAAGGCTTTCCTCAAGCCTAATACCTCTTGCTGACCACTCCCACTGGCCCACTATCCTACCATTTGCCTGTGCTCAGGCCCACAGAGGCTGTCTGCTCCTCACAGCTCTCAATACTCGGCTCCCAGGTTGTCAAGGTCCTGCCTGGATGTGGAAATGATCTTCCCCTTCAACTTCTGCAGCCACCACCCATATTCAGACTCTTGGTGATCTCAACAACCACATTATCTTTCTAATGTGTCTCCATGTCTCCTCCTCCCAATCCACTATCAATTAGCAATAACAATCTTTTCTGATCATGCCATTCTCTTAGGAAAATTCCTTCAAAGGCTTCCCAGAGCCTACCAAGTAAAAGCAAATACCCTGTGTCACATGTTCAAGGTCTTGAGTGACCTAACCTCAAACCACCACTTCAGCCTCATTTCCTTTCCCTCCTGATGGTGGAGTTTCAACTGCTCCAAACTCATGGCACCCCCAAACGCATCACATTTCCCACCTCTGAGGCTTGGCTCAGATGTCTCTTTTCCAATCGTACTTCATCACCAATGCTGTGTGTTGAAATTCTTTCTGCCTTTGAAGACTAGCTCTGTCATGATGAAGTCAGTGGTCAGTCTCCTACTTCTGAGATGCACAGCATTTAAGTGCCATTTTATGTTCTCTTACTCTACCACCCCAAGAAGTAGTAGCATGTGATGGTGACAAGTATAGACTCTGCAGCCTTCCTGGGTTCTGACCTTGGCTCCATCATTTGCTTTGTGTGACTAGAAATACTTCTTTGTGCCTCAATTTCTTTATCTGTGTGATAGAGATGATAACAACTGATTGATATAGTACAGAACCTGGCACAAAATAAGCCTCAGCAAGTATGAGCTGTTCCTCTTATTGCCCATCTGAATCCTTGAACAAGACCACAAACTTGCCAAGGGTGCTCCCACAGCATCAACAGAGTTTCAAAAAAATGAAAGAAAACTTTCAGTTAGGGTTATACTCAAATTCCTGCTCCACACCAAACACAGATGATACAGAAAACATAAAAAAGCTTGGCACTAGAGTCATTATGAACCACCCCTGCAATATTGGCAAAATAAATCACAGAGAAATTCTCCATCTTTTTTTTTTTTTAAGATTTTATTTATTCATGAGAGACACAGAGAAAGAGAGGCAGAGACACAGGCAGAGGGAGAAGCAGGCTCCATGCAGGGAGCCCAACGTGTGATTTGATCGCAGGTCTCCAGGATCAGGCCCTGGGCTAAAGGCAATGCTAAACTGCTGAGCCACCCCGGCTGACCGCCATTGTTTTTCAACTACTTTTTCACTCTTTCAATTACTGAGCACCTGCAGGAAATATATGAGGCCTGGGAATATGGATGGAACATACTGATCAGGTAAGAAACTTATTTTTAAAAAGAGAGTAATTGTTAGGTTCTATAATATAAATAGGAAATACCTCTTGCAAGAGAGAATATGTAGAATGTTATGTTTAAGTGGTCACTCATGTTTAGGAATATTTTCTGTGATAAGCTTTGAAAAAAATGGTAGAAATAGAACATGTTAAATCTGTAGAATCAGAATTAGAAATGCCTACATCAGCAAAATCATGGTTCAGCCAGCAAAACTGGCAACAAGTTTATGTTACAAAGAAAGAAGCCATATGGTTTTGAGATATGGGACTACGGTGGAGTTTAAAACTTTGGGCAAAGATCATATAGTGGAGGTTTGAGCCATCAGTAAAAGGTTTATGAGCTCAGGAATTTCTAGGTCACACACTCTGCCTAGGTAGATCTCCCACTGCTCCAGGGACAACCTGGGTAAAAAAAAGAGGAAAGCAAGAATTCATGTTGCCTTGCCTCTTTCTCCCTGCCCCAACAGCAGCATAGTGGGAAGCCCAGGCCTAGTCTCCCAGGTTAGTAGCAATTGTGGCCCCCAATGACTTGAGTGCTCTTTAACCCTTGCTACCAAAGATGCCACACGCTGCCCAAAGGGATTAGCATAGGAAATCATGTCAGCAGAACATATACCCTTCCCTTCAAACATCCTACAGTGCAATGAATCCAGAGACTCCTGACTCTCTTCTAGGGACCAGCCAAGAAAATATTAAGGAGAGTGAATATAGGAGGAACTGATATATAAACCCACTTTTTTCTTTAATTAAATCAATAGCATTTTGGGTACTTGATTACCAAAACCTTTACAGGGAACAATATGTTCTGTGCAGAAAAAGCTAGAGAACAAGGTAAACTATTACCACATTCAATAATGTCTTATCAAATCAACCTGTATCCAAAAGCATCCCACGACACTAGTGAGTAATGCTGTGTTTCAGCCAACACTTCGGCTCACATTAGCACATCAGTTGTAGTTTTTGGGCAATGGTTTTGGTCTTCCAAATAAGTTGAGATCATAGTCTTTTTGTTGTTGTTTCCTGCCAGGCAAAGAAGTGGTTTCGCCCTCAGCCTTTTCCAGACCACCGAAAGATAACAAGACACTAAAGCAACCCAACCCTCCCCATGTACAACTCCTGCCAACTCAAAATCTCTTCAAACAATAGGCTACACAAGACTAGTATTTCAGGAGATGGGGTTTATATGAGGCCCAACACCTCTGCCTGAAAATGAATCATAAAACCACTAGCACTCCATTCTCCAGCATTACACCATCTAGCCCCAACCGGGTTGAACCGTGCAAAATGAAAAAGAAATCAGGTACACACTGAACTTAAAACCTCAAGTACATTTTAAATCATGTTTTTGACTCATTTAAATTAACAGAGGTCAGGCTACTTCTTTATTCAAGCCGGGCTATTCTTACTGCTTTAATACCAAGAGCAGTCAGCCACATTTTTCCACTCAAAAGTAAAAAAGTAAAAAAACAAAACAAAAAAAAATAAAATAAAAACCCAGACCCTGA
This sequence comes from Canis lupus baileyi, assembly GCF_048164855.1. Classification (NCBI taxonomy): domain Eukaryota; kingdom Metazoa; phylum Chordata; class Mammalia; order Carnivora; family Canidae; genus Canis; species Canis lupus. The sequence continues at coordinate 35,611,261 of NC_132856.1, read as the reverse complement.
CAGAAGAGCATTCTAAAACTCAGTAGAGAATATGGAAATAGCTTATAATAAACTTTGCCTTCTAGAATAACTAATGGAAGAAATTACCCAGTTATTTGGCCATGGGAAAGAACTATTTGTATATTTTTACATGCTTTGCAGATCACAAGTTAAAAGCAGCACTTTTTATTTTCTAGCATAGCTTTTTTCCAAATTTTTTACAAAGAACACCAGTGCAGCAAGACAAAAGCAAGTTAAATAAGTTAGAGAACCTACCCCTTCCTGGGAATGACTGACGCTTGCATATTAAGGAGCCTGAGGAGTCCTACAGTAAACTCTGTGGAATCCAGCATTTCACAAGCTCATTTGCCTCAACAACCCTTTTTCTCTCATAGCACGTTATCAGCATCCCACAAAAAGGCTGTTCTGCAGAGCACATTTTGGAGAAGGTTCCTCTAGAAAAGGGATTTCATGAAACGGTTTAATGGCTGAAACTCTGGAATCAGCCCAATTCAAATACCAGCTTCAGCACTGGGAAGCTGGACAAGCTTCCTTTTTTTTTTTTGGTTTTTTTTTTTTTTGTTTTTTTTTTTTTTTGGACAAGCTTCTTAATGTCCCTTGTCCCTCAGGCCCCCCAGGTAAAATGGCCAAGTAATAGCACCTACCTCCTAGGTACGGATCTTTCCACATGACTAGAACAGTCTTCTGTTTTAGTATATGTGCTGCCGAAGCAAGCACCTGGAACAGTCTTCTGAAAGCTTCTCATGGCCAGTTCCTTTTTTTTTTTTTTAATTTTTTTTTTATTATTATTTATTTATGATAGGCAGACAGTGAGAGAGAGAGGCAGAGACACAGGCAGAGAGAGAAGCAGGCTCCATGCACCGGGAGCCCAACGTGGGATTCGATCCTGGGTCTCCAGGATCGCGCCCTGGGCCAAAGGCAGGCGCCAAACCACTGCGCCACCCAGGGATCCCTGGCCAGTTCCTTTTTATCATTCAGGTCTCAGTTCACAATTTCATTGCCTCCAAGGGGCCTTCCCTGACCACCTGATATCAAGTTGGCCCCACCCAGGTCACTAATTCTTCCTTCTCTTCTTTTTTTCACGATACTTCTCTATTTAACTATTAAATTATGGTTCATCCCCACAACACAATGCTTTAACCCAAAACAGATCTTCAGTAAAGTGCTCACTGAATGGATGAATAACTGAATGCACAAGGTAGTTATGAGAGTTAAATATGAGTCAATGTAAAGCATTCTTCAACATGTCTGACATGTAAGCATCTATCCAGATACTGCTATGAAAATTTCTAATGAATGATGAGTGGTTAAGGAACTCATAATTCTTGCACTATTTAACTTGCCTCTTCTTGCTGCATTGTGGTTAAACATTCAATGTCATTTATTCAGAGATGTGTTGGTAAGTGGGCTTTAGGGATAGGGTAGCAGGGGCGTAGGCCTTGGGAGTAGAAATTTGTTGATTTCCATGGTGTAAATACTCCCACCATGACTGATTTCAAGTCAATGGTTTAAAAGCAGGCTCACAAAATTCCTGAAGCCAGTACATTCCTTCTCTTAGGGAAGGTCCTTTCAAGCCTCCAAGTCTTTTTGTTAAGTTTAAAATGAGATTTTTATATAAAGACACCTTTTCTACACACACCTCGATAATCCAAGAAAAAGGCAATCCTCTGACTTTCATCTGATGCTCAAGGAAACTAGCTATGTATGTTGGGCTGAATTTTCTGTACCACTCTCTGTGGGCTCTCAAACTGATGTTCAAGGCTCTAAACATGATCTATTTCCATGCCAGACCACTGTGAGGGCAAACTAATCTTATAAAACACAAATTGAATTTTGTTTAGATTCATTTAAGTGGAGGCATCCACACAATAGAATCAAGGCACCATCTACTTAGTGCTATCAATGAGAAGAATCTAATAACAGAAAAAGAGTGACTCTGCCTTTACCACAAGACCTCAACATAAAGTCAAGGTCAATGCTGCAGATGGAGGTTTCTCTGGCATCACTGCCCTGCTGTATAATGCAACATGAACCCCTGGCACCCAAAATAAAGCAGCAGCTTTTTTCAACTATGGCAATCTCTAGCCACAGTTCTAAGATAACATAACCAAAATTTCAAAATCCACAGTTGCTCTACATGCAAGTGATTACATGCCAGTAGTTACTGCTTCCCTTCTGTAAACTAAATATAAAGTCTATGGAGAAAGGCAGGAAGAGATTACTTTCTCTCCACTGTACTGGTTATTTATTATTGTGTAACAAATTATTCCCAAATTCAGCAGCTTAAAACAACACACATTTATGATCTCACAGTTGCTGTGAGTCAGGAATCCAGGCACAGCTTTGCTGGGTCCTTTGCTTCATAGTCTCTCACAAACCTGCAATCAAGGTGTCAATCCAGGACCTGTCATCTTATCCGAAGGTTGCACTGGGAAAGGATCCACTTTCAAGCGCACTTTCAAGTAGTTTCAACTACTTTCAAGTAGTTGTTGGCAGTTTTCAGTTCTTTGTGGCTGTTTGAATGAGGGTCTCAGTTCCTCACTAGGTGTTGACTGGAAGGGCTACTCTTAGTCCCTTACCACACTGGCCTCTCTCACATGGCAACTTGCTTCATCAAAGCAGGCAAGTTGAGAACTCAATAGAGTCTGCTAACAAGATGGAAATAACAGTCTTATATAACCTAATCATGTAAGTCACACTGGCATCCATTACCTTCACCATATTCTATTGTTTAGAATCAAATCACTAGGTTCAGCCTATACTCAAGGACATGGATTTACACAAGAGTATGATTTCCAAGAAGTATAAGTCATTAAGGGCCATCTTAGAAGTCTACCCATGATATTCAGCCTCTTAGAATATGAATAAGAAACCCAGGACCAACAAAACATCTCTTTGAGCATCTCTATCCATAACCAAGCCAGTAGTTTCCTAAGCATGCTGTTAATGTCTCATGAAAATAAAACAACAGAGAATAAGCATGGAGGACATGAAGTCTGAAGATACAAAAGTCTGTTCAAATGTTCTAAGTAAATACAATCCACATCAGAGAAAACTCTTGGGAGCATCTGCATTAGCAAGCCCCATCATGGAAGTCATGTTTTCTGAACAACCAAAAAAAAGAAAAAAGAAAAAAGACTCACAGCCGAAAAGGCTGTGAAAAGGTACATAATGCCAAGAAGTCTAACCTGGTTTGAAAGCGAATATCTTTTAGAATTTTTATTTATTGTTATAGAATATCTTTAAAATATACTTAATGCCATTTTATTGTTTCCTATTTTCTGTGAGATCTGCGCCTCCCACAGCATTTTGCCTACATGGTACTTTTGAGAGCCATATCCACCATAGTGGCAAGGAACTGCTATAAAAATTTCAAACCTTGGCTGTCACCCACATTTTTTCTAAGCTCTATCCAACTACATATCCTCAGATATCTAAACATCTCAATAATCAATAGTGGTGGCAGGCCAGAAAATCTGCCTCTGAAGGACTTCAAATAATTTAATCCACTAAGGGTAAAATGCATATTCAGAAAACCTGGGATAGTTTGTTCTAGACAGAAGAAAAGGAAGACAAAGATTATCTGAAAACTAAACGTTCAAAATTGGTCTGCACATTTTACCATTCTTCCTAGAAATATCCACATGCTTTCTGCAAATGCTGCCCTAATTTAGCTATAAAAATATTTAGGTTCATTGTTTTGCTAATCACCTATTTGTTTTGCTCCTTTAGAAGGACGATATTTGATAAACATCTAAAAGTTAGCACTGTACTTAAAAAAACCTGAAACTATGGCCATCTGGGGGAAAACAATTGTAAACCACCTTAGAGTTGGCATGTGCTGCACACACTTGGATTCTGAATACGTGTCAAATAACAATGGAACATATGTGTAGTGAGCAGAGAAAAAAAACTAATGCAAAATTCCAGTTTAAAGGTGATAAGCAGACAAGAAGATTATAAAACAGAGCCAGGAAATTTTGTTAAGGCTGTAGATATCTTCCAATCTGTAAATAACTTGGTAACATATTTTAACTTGTAAAATATGGCTTTGGGGAAATAGAATGAATGTCCTTACCTCTCTAAGATGTATGTTTTCCTTCTCTTTCTGGTCTAAAATCACTTCCAAGTGGCTGACTTGAGACTCAGCTTCTGCCATCCGCCGTGTCCGTTCATTGTCATCCTCAAGACTTTTAGAAGGCAAACCTTTGCTTTGCAGCATCTCAAGAAGCTTTTTAATTGACTCATCTCGGGCATTGAGGGTCTGTTTCTGTGTTTCAATTCTCAGCTCCATTTCCTCCAAGGTCTTCCTTAAAAGGAACAGCTCCTTGGCTTGTCTGTCATGCTCAGCTTGGAGCCGCCGGAAGTTCTCCTCAGTCAGCTCAATGGTGAAGTGCTCAGCTCCACGACTGCCACTCTCTTGCTGCAGGAGGTGATTGAGGTCTCTCTGGGTTCGAAGCTCATCCTGAAGGGCTTGGATTGTCAACTGCAGGTGCTGTGTAAGACAGGCAGAGCAGAAGAGGAGAAAGAAGGAGAAAAAGTCAATGGACATGCCAAGCGCTATTTGCTACTACCACACTATGAAGATGGAATGTTAATCATGAGGTCCAGAGGGCTAGCCGTGAAGTCCTCCAGGGTGACTTCAGAAGCATGGGACAGCACATGAAGAGGGGGAAAGTAATTCAATGAGGCTTTCTGAATGTCTTAGGAGAAGAGAAATGTACACATACACAGAACAATATATTAGTGTCAGTCACAAGGGAAATTATACATCTACAAAGTTTTAATTGAGGAAGTGGAAAGGGTTAGAGGGGAAAAGTCTCACAAACACACCTTCTTTACGCCCGCAATGCTCCAGACTCAGTATTCCTTGTTTCCTAAGGTGTTCTTTATTCTACTATCCATTATTCTCCATGATAAATGCATTTCCATTTAAAAAATGAAAATAAGAGCATCCACTACAAGTAGACACAAACGAGGACTTTATTTTTTACAAATAAAGCTGTGAACAGGTTTAGTAAACAGGATTACTGCATCTGCAAGCAAAAGGGAACAAATGCAGACAGAGACAGACATAAACACACACAAGGAGGTGAGGCTGTGCAGAGCAAAACAAACAAACTGCAAAGAGTGGACAAACCTTAGTTCTTCTGGCATCCAGTAACTGAACAGCATAGGAAATGGAAAAAAAAATGAAGCAAAAAATCAACACAAAGAAAAGTCTAATGCAAGCAAAGGATATTTAACAGAAAGAATCAACATAAAGTACCTTCACAGAGAAAAAAAAAAGAAAAACAATTTATTACAACAAAGATCCATAAGCTACACAAAATCTATGCACTGCTGTTTGATAAATGTGATCGAAAGTACAAAAAAAAAAAAAAAAGAATAGGAAGAAGAAGAAAAGTGAGGTTAATTCCACCTTTTGTTTTCCTAAATCTCACTGACCCAGGAACCCAAAGTCTTCAGTGTACTACCAGGGAAGAAAGCACAACACTCCAGAAGTACCCACATATTATTCCAAATCATCGTTTTAACCAGAATCAGAGTGAAAACACCAAAGAAACAAAATAGTTTACCGGTTCTGAGAAAAGAAATAGTTGCATGAGGACAGTTGGTAAATTCTGCAACATCTTCCCCACAGGGCTAACCCTCAGGCTGGTCAGAACAGCCATAAGCTTGAAGGCATTTTTGTCCTTGGAACAACCAGGAGCCTTCCAAAACAGCAGTTTCTCAATTGAATCACCAAACACACAATCTTGCCAGTAGACCAGACATGATGCTAAGCAAGGGAATCAAAATGAACACAAAGCATGGCTCCTGCCCCTAGGTACCTCACAGTATTGAAGCCATTAATAATACCATGTCTCAGCTATACAAATATTGGAGCAGCCCACATTTTGAAATCTTTCAGAATTCCTAGAGCTGTCACCCAGAAGTATAGAGATCTTTCCGAGTATAGTCTATGCTCAGATATTAGCACTAAGTATTGCAATATCTTGATTAAACTATTTATGGTCTACTTCATCTTTCCATTTAAGAACATCTACTGAGACATTTCCAGAGCACAAAGAAAAAGTATTCTCTTTCTCATCCAAATGCCAATCTCACAGGATAGTGACTGGGAGTGAGCAACTGGCATGTATTTAATTATGACAATTATTAATTTTTTAAATATAATTCACTCCTGTAAAGTGTAAAATTCAGTGGTATTCAATATATTCACAAAGTTGTGCAAACATCCACATTATAAATTTTAGAACATTTTCATCATCATTCCAAAAGAAATTCTGAAGGTATAGGATACAAAATTAATATAAAGAAATCTGTTGTGGGGTGCCTGGAGGTTCAGTTGGTTAAGCATCTGACTCTTGATTTTGGCTCAGGTCATGATCTCAGGGTCGTGAGATTAAGCCTCACATCAGACTCTTGGTTGGGAGTGGAGCCTACTTAAGATTCTCTTCGTCTGCCCCAATAACCCCCTCATTTTCTCTCTCTTCTCTTCTCAAAGAAAAGAAATATATCTATTGCATTTCTTTAGACTAATAATTAAATAGAAGAAAGAGAAATTAAGAAAACCATCCTATTTATAATTTCAGCAAGAAGAATAAAATACCTAGAAATAAATTTAACCAAGGAAGTAAAAGACCTCTACACTGAAAACTGTAAGACACCAATGAAAGAAACTGAGGACAACACACACAAATAGAAAGATATTCAATGCCCATGGATTGGAGGAATTAATGTTTGTTTGTTTGTGCAGACTCCATGCCCAGTGTGCAGCTCAACACAGGGCTCAATCTCACAACCCTGAGATCATGACCTGAGCCAAAATCAAGAGTCAGACACTTAAGTGACAAAGCCACACAGGTGCCCCAGGATTAATACTGTTAAAATGTCCATTTTACCCAAAGCAATCTAGATTCAGTGCAATCCCTATCAAAATACCAATAGTACTTTTTCTCAGAACTAGAACAAATTATTCTAAAATTTGTGTAGAACCACAAAAGACCTTAAATAGCCAAAGCAACCTTGAAAATAAAAAATGAAAACTGGAAGTATCACAATCCCAGATTTCAAGATATACTACAAAGCTATATTAATCAAAACAGCATGGTACTGACAAAGAAATAGACATACAAATCAACTGAATAGGAAAAAGAGCTCAGAAATAAACCTGTGTGGTCAACTAATCTATAACAAAGGAGACAAGAATATAAAATGGGGAAAAGATAAACTCTTCAATAAATGGTATTGGGAAAACTGGATGCCTACATGCAAAAGAATACAACTGGGCCTCTTTATAACAATACACAAAAATAAATTCAAAATGGATTAAAGATCTAAATGTGAGACCTAAACCATAAAACTCCTAAAAGAAAAGACAAGCACTAATCTCTTGTATACCTGCCTTAGCAACATATTTATGGGTATGTCTCCTCAGGCAAGAACAACAAATGGCTGCATATATTGTTTGAATTAGTATTTTCATTTTCATTTTCTTTGGGTAAATATCCAGTAGTGGAATTACTGGATTGGATGGTAGTTCTATTTGTAAGTTTTTGAGGAATCTCCATACTGTTCACCACAGTGGTTGCACCAATTTACACTCCCACCAACAGTGCCTGAGGGTTCCCTTTTCTTCACATCCTTGCCAACACTTGTTATTTCCTTCCTTTTTGATAATAACCATTCTAATATGAAGTGATATTAATTTATATTTCCCTGATAATTAATGATGTTGAGCATCTTGTCATGTACTTGTGTTGACATCTGTATATCTTCTTTGGAAAAAATACTTATTTAGATCTTTTGCCTATTTTTTAATTGGGTTGTCTTTTTGGTGTTGTGTAAGTCTTTATATATTTTGATATTAACCTCCTATCAAATGTATGATTTGCAAAGATCTTCTCTTATACAGTAAGTTGACTTTTCATTTTGTTGATGGTCTCTTTGCTGTGCAAAAGCTTTTTATTATAATGTAATCCCATTTGTTTATTTTAGCTTTGGTTGCCCTTGCCTGAGGAGACTGGCCAGAAAAATACTGCTAAAACTCATGTCAAAGAGCTTATTGCCTATGTTTTCTTCTCAGAATTTTATGATTTGGGGCCTTACATTTAAGTCTTTAATCCACTTTGAATTTATTTTTATATATGGCATAAGACAGTGGTCCAGTTTTACTCTTTTACATGTAGCTGTCCAGTTTTCCCAACATCATTTACTGAAGAGTCTTTTTCCCATTTTATATTCTTGCCTTCTTTGGAATAGATTAGTTGACCATATATTTGTGGGTTTATTTCTGGACTCTATTCTATTCCATTAATCTGTGTGTGTGCTTCCATGTCAGTACCATGTAATTTTGACTACTATAGCTTTGCAGTGTAATTTGATCAGGGAGTATGATACCTCCAGCTTTGTTCTTTCTCAAGACTGTTTTGGATATTTGAGGTCTTCTGTGGTTTCACACAAATTTTAGGATTCTTTGTTCTAGTTCTGTGGAAAATGTCATTGGTATTGTGATGGAGATTATGCACTGAAACTGTAAATTGCTGTGGGTATGGACATTTGAACAATATTAATTCTTCCAATCCATTAGCATGGTATATCTTTCCATTTGTTACTGTCATCTGAAATATCTTCCACCAATGTCTTACAGTTTTCAGAATACAGGACATTCATCTCCTTGATTAAATTTATTCCTAGGTATTTTATTATTTTTGATGCAGTTATAAATGGAATTGTTCTCTGCATTTCTCTGATAGCTTATTATTAATGTATAGAAAAGCAACTGATTTCTGCAAGTTAATTTTTGCAGGTAAAGTATCCTGCAACTTTACTGAATTCATTTATTATTTCTAATAGGCTTTTCTTTTTTTCTATATATAATATCATATCATCTGCAAAAAGTGACAGTTTTACCTCCTCCTTACCAATTGAGATGCCTTTTTTTTCTTTTTCTTGCCTAATTACTGTGGTTAGGAGTTCTAATAATACGTTGAATAAAAGTGGCAAGAGTAGGCATCTCTGCATAAGCCCTGACAATTGTTTTCTTTCTTTTTTGCAATGACAGTGCCTGACTTAAGATTTGATTGCTAAGGCATCCACTTCAAAGAGGCATCTACTTCAATGATGGCTATCTCAAATAAACACACTACCAACCACACAAATAGATAAAGAGCCAGACTGCCTCCTGTATTGAAGTTCCTTTGTTTTAGAGATCTTGATTGATATCAATAACTGACCATTTGGGACACTTGTTTTTTCTCTTCTCATACTTAAAATCTCTCCTCTTATGTTTTAAATTCACCAATAAAGAATGAGCGCACAAAACCCTAGCCCCCCCTCTTGACTCAAATAAAAGCAGAACCAGGCCCATGTACTCTCTACCCATGACCTCACTGCATGGCCCTAGCTCCGCTGTGCAATTTCCAGGCTCTTTAGATGATAAACCTTTATTTTTTCAAAGCTTCTTTGTGGTTATTGCTAAGGTTATCTTACAATCATACTAAGAACCACAAGAGCCAGTCCAACCACAATACTGGTTATTGATAGACTGAGACCAGCACAAAACAGATTCATAAGATGATCTAGGTTTATTTGGAAACAAACATGATGAATTGGGGTGATCAGACTGGAAATCATCTTTTCTGAGAGTGATCAAAACTAAGATTGGTTTTCTTATGTGGCTCATAGACTGGCCAAAAGGGAATTCCAAGGAAAAATTGCCCAAATACTTTGAGCAGAGACAGCAACACTGGAAGACAACTCTGTAAGGGGTCTGTCCTTTTGGATGGGCAAGTTGCCTATTACTCTGATCCTCTGCTTCCACACCTGCAAAATGGGGATAATCATGATGCTTGTCTCACAGAGTTCCTGTGAGGAATAACTAAGATAATGTATCAAGGGCCAGGTTTGAGAGTGAAGGAAGAGAGGAAGTTTGGTAGAGGAAGGAAGAAGGAAAGAAAGTAGAAGAGAAGAATGAGAGGGAAGGAGGAAAAAAGAAGGGATAGAGAAATGGAGGGAAAAATTGGTCTATTTATCCATTCAATATACATTTACCTAGTATCTCCCTTATACTCACAAAATATCAAAAGAAAGAAAGAAAGAAAAGGAGAGAGAGATATAATGAAAGAAAGAATGAACGAACAGTCCATGTTCATGGTCCATATAGATAAGTAAACTGATAGTAGCTTTACTATGTTATGAGGTAACATTTGCAGGTAAAGTACCCTGCAACTATAACAGAAGTCATAGTCAGGTGGCTAGATATTCAGAAAGAATGTCACCCAGGCTGGGGACATGTGAGAAAACACCCCAAAGAGCCATCACTGAGCTGCATCTTGAAGAGCAACTGAGAGCCTACCCCATGAAGAATGATGGAGAGAGAAGAGAAAGTATAAAAGCCCAGAAGCAAAGACAGAGCAGACCTATTAAGGAACAATAATAGCAAAAATCTGGATAGCACTTACCACATGCCACACAATGTTCTAAGCTTTTTAATCCTCACAACTGCCCTGTGAGATAGCCACTGTTTAGGATCTCCATTTAATGGATGAGAAAATGGAGATGCAAAGTGGTTAAGTAACTTGCTCCAGGTCATTCAGTTAGGTAAGTGGTACAGCCAGATGTCTGATACCAACTCCTCTGCTGTCTGATACCAACTCCCCTGCTCAAACCACTATACCATCTAGTCTCTGAATTGGCACAAATATTTCAGGATACTGGGGAAAAAAGGATATAGGGAGGGGGCGGAAGTTGTGAGAGCAGGCAGGCAGGCAATTATGACAGTTACAGTAATTCTTTAAATTTAAAGTTAGCCATCTAGGCTGTTCCTCATTCAAAGGTTGTTGTGATAGATGCTTCCAGGTTGCGTATTTATTAATCAGCAAAATCTATTTTCCAAGTAGCCATTTTACTAATAACTAAATGACTTCAGCAAGACCAAACACAATTTGATAATCAACCTAAATTTGGTGTTCAAATTTTTCTCAAATTCATGTGTCATTTAGTTTTCATTCTCTTTTAAAAATATTTTTAAAAGGGATACCTGAGGGGTTCCCTGGGTGGCTCAGTGGTTTAGCACCTGCCTTTGGCCCAGGGCGTGACCCCGGGGTCCCGGGATCGAGTCCCACATCGGGCTCCCTGCATGGAGCCTGCTTCTCCCTCTGCCTGTGTCTCTGTCTCTCTGTCTCTCTGTCTCTCTCTCTCTCTGTTTCTCATGAATAAATAAATAAAATCTTAAAAAATATATTTAAAAAAAAAGGGATACCTGAGTGGCTCAGTGGTTGAGTGCCTGCCTTTGGCCCAGGGCATGATCCTGGGGTCCCAGGATCGAGTCCCATGTTGGGCTCCCTGTGTGGAGCCTACTTCTCTCTCTGTCTGTGTCTCTGCCTCTCTCTGTCTCTCATGAATGAATAAATAAAATCTTTAAAAGTAAATAAATAAAATATTTAAAATTAAGCAGACATCTGTTCCTGAAAAAAAATTCTTGAGTAAAAGGCATGTACCTTATAGAGTACTGATCATCTTTCTGCATCATGTAATGGAGAATGGGGAGGGGATCTGAAGCAACCTCTCCATCTATCTATCTCTCTCCTCCCTCACTGTTCTACTTCTAAGAAATTCAAATAAATATAGTTTCAAAATTCATTTACCAGATAGCCATTTTAGATATTTAACAAGGCAGTTTCTATTTTAAAATACAAAACCAGGATCCCTGGGTGGCACAGCGGTTTGGCGCCTGCCTTTGGCCCAGGGCGCGATCCTGGAGACCCGGGATCGAATCCCACATCGGGTTCCCGGTGCATGGAGCCTGCTTCTCCCTCTGCCTGTGTCTCTGCCTCTCTCTCTCTCTCTCTGTGACTATCATAAATAAATAAATAAATAAATAAATAAATAAATAAATAAATAAATAGATAGATAGATAGATAAATAAATAAATAAATATACAAAACCATGTGTAATAAATAATCCACTGAAAAAAATATCCTCTCTGTGTCTGTTTCCTCATTTGTAAAAGGAAGAGGAGAGTAATAATTCCTAATACATAAGATTGTTGTGAAAATTAAATGAGTTAATACATATAAAGCTGTAGAAAATACCAAGTAGAGTAATCACTTATGTCAGTCAGGATAGGCTAGGATATGCTGCCTTGAAAACAGCAACAAAAACTCATATTCTGAAAGACATAATCCACTTGACACACTGATGATATGGAATCAGAACTCTTAGAGTTCAAAGAGACAGACCTTAAAGGTTATCCTGTTAACTTCATTTTACAAATGAGAAACAGGTTAAATGACAAACAGGTTAAATGACAGACTCAAAAGAGCAATCACATTGCCAAAGCCAGAATCTCAGTTTCTGGAAGCATGGAATCTTGGTTTCTAGGATCCTGAATTCCATCCTTATATATTCTAGTAACCCTAAGAATAGACCAAAAGGGGATGGATCTCTACTATAACAACTCAGGAAATAGCAGTAGTATCTACTACAGGGAGGATGAGAGATAACCTAAATCATTTTACTTACTCACTGGTCCTACCCAATAGTTAAATAGCATGGGATACTCCAAGAATAATTTACTGAAGACTTCCTTTCTAAATCTTCAGACTTAGACTGTTAGCTAATTAAAATTAGCTATCAGAGTCAAGCTCAATAAAAACTAGTTCTAAAAGATCCAGATACAAGGTGAAATCTCAAGCAGGGCCAAACACCTTCTCCAAGGGCCAAAAAGTAAGAAAAACAATGCACAATTTTCAATTCTGCGCTTCCCAGATTATTCAATTCCTTCAGATTGAATCACCGCCCCCTTCTCAACCATGAAAGCACATTTCTTATAAGGCAGTCACCCAAACCCTACTGGATCAATAATCAAGAGCATTCATTTCAGTTTGTTACCTACATCAGGTACCTACCTACAAACCAGCAACCTATAAGGTTGAATTCTAGGGCCATCTCTTTGGAATCTCCCAGTCATCATTGTGGTCTCAGCTTCCCAAAGCCTCAACCCCTCCTTCTGTGACTTCCATTCCACTGCATATCTGGAGAGGGAAGCCTTTCCAATGTCCACCTGCATTGGGATAAAACATCACCAGGTAATCCAACATTGTACCTGGGTTAAATTGCTGTCAACTTAGCACTTATGGCACAAGTGGGACAGGTAGCAAAACCGCTAATTTCCTTTAAGTACAAAAATGAGTCTGTGATTAGATGGGTATTCAGAAGCTTTTTACTTCACACCCTAATTCTGCAATCATTCTCTAGTCGTTCTCAAAGAATCAAAGTTCCAAAGGCAAACTCCCTTCTCCACAGCCTGAGGACACCACAGAGAGAAGCGAAGCAGATGTCACAATGTCATCCAGGCTACTCTTTATGGTTACTCTGCCAGGAGTACAAATAGAATGCATCGTGTTTATCCTGATACCTGGACTTCAGCCCAGTTCTTTTTAGCCTTTTCTCCCTGACACTTAATGGCATACTTTGAAATCTGTCTTGGATAGTAAAGACTATCCCCATTTCCAGTACAAGAAAGGAAAACAAAAGTTTAAAATCATTGGTCTATCCTTTAACCATAGGTAAACGGAATGGGAGCTTAAAAAGATTAGTCTGTCCAATTGATTCCAAGTTTCAGACAATAAAGGAGGTCATAATGACTTCTGTTTCTGGTGTTATGGCAGGCTATGTTTTCTGATAAGCCCTCCCATTACACAACAGCTAGATAAAAGCAAATATATCTTTCAAAGCACTGCTGTGCTTATAAGAAAGTAAGGAGAAAATCTCTAAGAAAGAGAAAGATTGAGAGAAAGAAATTAAGCTTTTCAAGGGTACATTCTGGGCCAAATTTGCATTATACCCCCAAATCTAGCACATAATAGGTATTCAATAAATAGTGAAGTATGGACAGAAAGATGAGAGGACCAGAAGGGAAATTGTCTCACCAGATGGTCGGCACGGGGGAACACTGTGCAAGCAAATAGATTTCCATTCCTTTTTGCTTTGCTGTACTTAGACTAGGGGTGAGAGAATGTGGGGCCAGTGGGGAGGGAAGGGGTGTCCTTGACCTCAGATTACTCTGTCCTGTTCTCTCCTCCAAAACTCAAAATGCCTCACGTCCACCAACTCACTCATCTGACAAGACTGCTCTGACGCTGCCAGCACTATGTCCACTTCACAAGAGGATAAATTGGGCTGGCTTAAGGGATTTGACTGCAATCACATTGTTAGCAGATATGGGCCTGTATCTAAAACTGAGGTTTCCTCCAGCCAATTCTAAAGTCACCCCTGCTATAAAAAATATAGAGAACTTCATTTTGCACAACTCTTATAAGCTCCCATAGTCACTTAATCTTGGGAGGAAAAACGTAGACAATAAAAATATAAGAAACTAAGCCATACTTCAGTTTATATGGAAAGGGGAGGGGGATATACTTTGCCTTAGCCAACATTCAAAAGAATAACTTCCAACAGCTACTGGAGTCAGAATCTAATCCAGATTTTAGAATGTCTAAAACACAAAAAGGTAAATAGAATGAAAATACAATTATATATGTATGATGTGCATGGAACACACAATTATTTAAATAGGGACTGGCCAGATGTTTAGAATCTACTGTGTCTTATCCCCAAACATGGAAAATATGAGTTCCTGGCAAATTTGAAAAAATTTGTGACCTTAAGCTCTTTTCCACACTATGGGGAAAAAACAAAAAAAAAAAAAATGATAAAGTTTTGTACTATAAAGCAGTTTAGGGTTTCATTGCTATGAAAACCGTCTCTGAGCTATATAAAAATATGAATTGGCTTATATCCAAAAGTCTTGAACTTTTTTTTTAATAAATCCATACTTCTTCTCAAGCAAGGGCTTAACATAACTCTTTCAAAGAAAACAGAATCTCTTTGCAGACAACTTGGCCTGCTCTGCTTCTCCTGTGACTTTATTTTCCTATTTATCATTTTTTAGTTTGTCTCGAATCAAATTTTAAGGGCAGGTTCTCTGATCCTTTTTTCCATAATCCCATGTGCAGGATGTACAGAACTCCTCATGGTTTCAAACCTTCCACAGGCTGTGTCATGTGTGTGAAAAGACAAACAGCAGACGCTGGCTAAACACATGTGGCCCCAGTGTGCTGTGGAAGAGTTGCTCTACTTGAGAAAAATATAAAGAAATTAATATTTAGACATATGGTCCTAGACTTTCTCCCTTAGGGTAGGTAGAATAAGCACATATAGATAATAGAGAATATTGATAGGCAATTTTTAAAAGCACCAAGGCACCAGGATCCTGGGATCCTCACACAGACACATCAGTGATAACTGCACAACCCTCTTTGGTCGATAATGTGACATTTCGCCAAGATTCATAACACTAGGAACAGCATACATGGAAAAGACCTCTTGGCAGTTGCTTTTGTAAGCAAGGAGTTCTGGTTCTCATTACAGACCAACACTATAAGGTGGCACAGTATTGGAATAATGTACTGAGCTGAGAGCTAAGGATTTAAGCTCTAATTCCAGCTTTGCTACTAACCAATTATATGATCTGGGGAAAATCAGTAAACCTGTCTAGGCTTCCAAAAACAGTGATGATGAGCTGGGTTTTGAATCCTGGATCTACCTTATAGCCTATGTCACCTTGGACAAATTACTTAAGTACTTTGAGCATTGAATTATTCATCCATAAACAGGAAATAATAATTGTAACTAATGTACAGGGTTTACACAAAGGCCACATGAGATGTTCCTCACCTAAGTGAAGAGTTCCCATAAAGCATAAAGCACCAGGCCTGGCACATAATGAATGCTCAGTAAATGTTCACTGTTATTACTATTGACACAGTGGTGGTGGCTAGAGGCCTGGAATTAAAATTTCTCTCCTTCCTCCCTGGGCAGGGAAAAGAAATAAGTATAATGAACATAAATCTTTGATCATCGAATAAATTTAACAGTGGGAAACAAAATGCTAAGCACTTTGGCATTTTATAAATAAGGGAAACAGGAAACAGTTGTTTTAAGACCAACTTAAAGATGGCTAAAATTGGTTTCCCATTAGCTGGTCTATAAATAACTCTACAAGGGACTCTCGAGAATAAGAACATTTCTATTTTGAAAGTCAGGGATTTTTTTTCCCTACTTATAGCCAATAATACATAAGCAACTAAAGGATAGTGGTATCCCCTGCTGTGATAACACTCAACCTGTTATAGGCATGTATGAATGAATGAATGAATGAATGAATGAACGAACAAACAAGCTTAAGAAATACTGATATTTTTAAAATGTGTCTAGAGAAGCAACCCAAAACATGTAATCATGGAAACAATGGTTAGAATTGGAACTTTTCTATTATTAATAGCCACACACAGTTAGAGGACAGCTCTTTTATTTTAATTGCTTAGCAAACTGGTAGTATAGATGACATTTTAAAATCCTGATTGCAATTTCCTTCCCTGTCACCTCCTCTTCATCCCACATGTTTATTTAACAAAACTGCTAACCATCTAAATATTTTTAAAATAGGTAAGAGGCTTTACCTAAATTATTATCATCTCAAATAGCTGAGTGACATGCACTGAACTAACAGTTTTTCCCTACTCTGAGCCACTATGAGGTAGTGCCTCTCAATATAAGACACTACTAGATAAAGCAGACAAAGCAGGGATTTGTTCATTCATTCAACCATTATTAAGCTATGTGCTATTTGACATCAATACAAAGTGTCCTCTCCAAGTCAAAAAAAGAAATCCTACCAGCCCAAATATAAACATTACATATGTAATATATTTTATTA
This sequence comes from Canis lupus baileyi, assembly GCF_048164855.1. NCBI lineage: Eukaryota > Metazoa > Chordata > Mammalia > Carnivora > Canidae > Canis > Canis lupus. Next base: position 35,594,472 of record NC_132856.1, on the reverse strand, counting down.
TACACATAAAATATACAACTATATATTATAAATAATATATACTGCTATATATGCTCTTGACTTTTAATAGATACATAATATCTGTATTTGAGTTCTTTCCAGTTTTTGAATGGATGCTTGTATTGCGATGTATTTCCCCCTTAGGACTGCTTTTGCTGCATCCCAAAGATTTTGAACGGTTGTATCTTCATTCTCATTAGTTTCCATGAATCTTTTTAATTCTTCCTTAATTTCCTGGTTGACCCTTTTATCTTTTAGCAGGATGGTCCTTAACCTCCACGTGTTTGAGGTCCTTCCAAACTTCTTGTTGTGATTTAGTTCTAATTTCAAGGCATTATGGTCTGAGAATATGCAGGGGACAATCCCAATCTTTTGGTATCGGTTCAGACCCGATTTGTGTCCCAATATGTGGTCTATTCTGGAGAAAGTTCCATGTGCGCTTGAGAAGAATGTGTATTCAGTTGAGTTTGGATGTAAAGTTCTGTAGATATCTGTGAAATCCATCTGGTCCAGTGTATCATTTAAAGCTCTCGTTTCTTTGGAGATGTTGTGCTTAGAAGACCTATCGAGTATAGAAAGAGCTAGATTGAAGTCACCAAGTATAAGTGTATTATTATCTAAGTATTTCTTCACTTTGGTTAATAATTGATTTATATATTTGGCAGCTCCCACATTCGGAGCATATATATTGAGGATTGTTAAGTCCTCTTGTTGAATTGATCCTTTAAGTATGATATAGTGTCCCTCTTCATCTCTCACTACAGTCTTTGGGGTAAATTTTAGTTTATCTGATATAAGGATGGCTACCCCTGCTTTCTTTTGAGGACCATTTGAATGGTAAATGGTTCTCCAACCTTTTATTTTCAGGCTGTAGGTGTCCTTCTGTCTAAAATGAGTCTCTTGTAGACAGCAAATAGATGGGTCCTGCTTTTTTATCCAGTCTGAAACCCTGCGCCTTTTGATGGGGTCATTAAGCCCGTTCACATTCAGAGTTACTATTGAGAGATATGAGTTTAGTGTCATCATGATATCTATTCAGTCTTTGTTTTTGTGGACTGTTCCACTGAACTTCTTCTTAAAGGGGAATTTTAAGAGTCCCCCTTAAAATTTCTTGCAGAGCTGGTTTGGAGGTCACATATTCTTTTAGTTGCTGCCTGTCTTGGAAGCTCTTTATCTCTCCTTCCATTTTGAATGAGAGCCTTGCTGGATAAAGTATTCTTGGTTGCATGTTCTTCTCATTTAGGACCCTGAATATATCCTGCCAGCCCTTTCTGGCCTGCCAGGTCTCTGTGGAGAGGTCTGCTGTTACCCTAATACTCCTCCCCATAAAAGTCAGGGATTTCTTGTCTCTTGCTGCTTTAAGGATCTTCTCTTTATCTTTGGAATTTGCAAGCTTCACAATTAAATGTCGAGGTGTTGAACGGTTTTTATTGATTTTAGGGGGGGATCTCTCTATTTCCTGGATCTGAATGCCTGTTTCCCTTCCCAGATTAGGAAAATTTTCAGCTAGAATTTGTTCAAATACATATTCTGGCCCTCTGTCCCTTTCGGCGCCCTCGGGAACCCCAATTAAACGTAGGTTTTTCTTCCTCAGGCTGTCGTTTATTTCCCTTAATCTATCTTCATGGTCTTTTAATTGTTTGTCTCTTTTTTCCTCAGTTTCCCTCTTTGCTATCAACTTGTCTTCTAGGTCACTCACTCGTTCTTCCACCTCGTTAACCCTCGTCGTTAGGACTTCTAGTTTGGATTGCATCTCATTCAATTGATTTTTAATTTCTGCCTGATTAGCTCTAAATTCTGCAGTCATGAAGTCTCTTGAGTCCTTTATACTTTTTTCTAGAGCCACCAGTAGCTGTATAATAGTGCTTCTGAATTGGCTTTCTGACATTGAATTGTAATCCAGATTTTGTAACTCTGTGGGAGAGAGGACTGTTTCTGATTCTTTCTTTTGAGGTGAGGTTTTCCTTCTAGTCATTTTGCTCAGTGCAGAGTGGCCAAAAGCAAGTTGTATTGGGAAAAAGAGAAAAAGAGAGGAGAGAAAGAAGGAAAGAAAAGAGAAAGAGAAAAAAAGGGAAGAGAAAAAAAAAACGAAAGAAAAAAAAAAAGAAGAAAAAGAGAAAGAAAAAGAAAGGAGAAAAAAAAGGGGGGGTGGGGGAGGAAAGAAATCAAAAAGCAAAACAAAACAAAACAAAACAAAAAAAACAAAAACACAACAACAAAAAAAAAAAAAAAAAGAACCACAGGGGAGTATCTTCTGATTCTGTGTTCTTTAAGTCCCTTGGCTTCTCCTGGAAGTTGTCTGTCTAGCTGGTGTTCTGGGGGAGGGGCCTGTTGTGCTGATTTTCAGGTGTTAGCAGTTGGGGGAGCTGCTGTGCCCCCGCCTGGTGCAGGGCTCAGTGGGGGTTGTTTACCCCGTGAGGCCGCAGGAGTAACAGCCCCAGTGGCGGGGCAGCTCTGGAAACCTGGATTCAGCTCCGGCAGGAACTCCGTCTGCAGGGCCTGGAGGCTCCGGGCGGGGCCGCTGATCTGCTCAGCTCGGGGCAGGAGCGTCCTTGTTGTCCTGGGCCCTCCCGGTCTCTGCCTGTCCCGAGGGAGGCCGGATCCTGGGCTGTGTCCTGGCGCCCTGTGCTCCGGAGCCTGCGCTGGTGGATTCGCGCTCCAGGGCCGCGCAACCCCCTCCGCGGAGCCGCCGCCCGAGCCCCTCCGAGCTGCTCCTGGAACCGCGCAGGCCCCTCTGCACGGAGCCTCTTCCTCTGCCCGAGCCCGGCCGAGCTGCTCCCGGGGCCGCGCAGCCCCCTCCGCGGAGCCGCCGCCCGAGCCCCTCCGAGCTGCTCCGGGTCCCGACGTGCGCGCTGCAGCCCTTAGGGAGCTCGGCGCACTCTCCTGGGCGCGCAGTTGCTGTTACTGTCCCGGGGAGCCCGAGGGCATCTGCTCCCTCCTGGTTCTGCTCCAACTCCCCACGAGCCCCTTTCCCCCGGGGAAGGTCGGTGCAGCTCCTGCGTCTCCGGGACGGGGCTCTCCTGTCCTGGGGACACTCGCCCCGGCCTCAGCCCGGCTCCTCGCGGGGCCCCTCCCCCTTGGAGGCCTTTGTTTCTTTATTTCTTTTTCCCGTCTTCCTACCTTGATAGAAGCGCGAACTCTTCTCACTGTTGCATTCCAGCTGGTCTCTCTTTAAATCTCAGGCCGAATTCATAGATTTTCAGGATAATTTGAAGGTTTTCTAGGTAGTTTGGTGGAGACAGGTGATTTGGGGACCCTACTCTTCTGCCATCTTGCCCCTCCCCCTAGATACATAATATCTGAATTTTAATTCTGTACTGTTATTTACTGTTATTACTTAAAAAGATCTAAGGGAAAAAAAAAGATCTAAGGGAAACTTTAAAAAGTCACTTGAAATGACAGAAGTAGACTTTACAATCAACTAACCGTTTTGTTCATTTTTAGTTTTTTTTAAAGATTTTATTTATTTATTCATGAGAGGCAGAGACACAGTCAGAGAGAGAAGCAGGCCCCATGCAGGGAGCCCAATGTGGGACTCCGTCCCGGGACCGACCGCAGGATTATACCCTGAGCCAAAGGCAAACACCCAACCACTGAGCCACCCAGGTGTCCCTCATTTTTAGTTTTAAATATTTCCCTATGCATGTCTGTGCTCTTGGTAGAATTTTAAATGACTAGGGAAACCATGAAGAGTCTGAGATGAATTTTCTTTTTCATATTATAACTTGAACAATATAGGGAACTTGAACAGTATAGAGAAAATGTGACTATACTGGTTTAAAGTAACCTAATTACTTAAATTTTCTAATTTTTTCCATTTTATCAGTGCACTAGAATCAAAAGCCTGGACCTTCATTTCTTTCTCTGGTGTGAAGGTGAGATATCTACTGCTACACCCAGAGAATTTCTATGGTTTTTAATACTTTACATATAATATAAATTTATATGTAAAAAGTGTGTGTGTGTGTGTGTGTTGAGAGAGAGAGAGAGAAAGAGAGAGAGTGTGTGTGAATATTCCACACCCCACAAACAAAAAGTAGTATGACTAGACAAGGGAAAAAAAACTAGAAAAAAAATACATCATAACTATCTTTGCTAGGGAGAGGGGGAATGACTGCTAAAGAATATGAGGTTTCTTTAGGAGGTGCAGAAAGTGTTTTAAATGAATAAACTAAAAATCACGGAATGGTACACTTTTAAAGGGTGAATTTTATGACACATGAGTTATACCTCAGTGAAGCCATTAAAAATGATAGGAGGTAGGAGCATTTAAGATGCCTTTCTTGGGGCACCTGTGTGACTCAATCAGTTAAGTGTCCAACTCTTGATTTCAGCTCAGGTCATGATCTTGGGGTCATAGGATCAAGCCCCATGTCAGGCTCCATGCTCAGTGCAGAGTCTCCTTAGGATTCTCTCTCTCCCTCTTCCTCCTCCTCTGCTCTTCCTCCTATTCATTCTCTCTCTCTGTGTGTGTGTGTGTGTAAAATAAATCTTTTTTAAAAATCTCACTAAAAAAAAAAGATGCCTTTCTTTGTTTCCCATTTTCATTTAGCAAATATTTTTTCCAAGAATAATTTTTGAATACCTATTGCTATAGACTAAATGTTTATGCCTCCCATAATTCATGTTGAAACCCAGTCCCAGTGATGGGATATCAAGGTGGTACCTTTAAGAGGTGATTAAGTCAGGAGAATGGAGACCTCAGGAATAGGAATGATGCCCTTATAAAAGAAGTCCCAGACAACCTTCCTGCCTCTTCTACCATGAAGATACAAGGAGAAAACAGCTCCCTATGAACTAGGAAGTAGGCCCTCATTAGACACCAAATCTGCCAGCACCTTGATTGTGGACTCTAGACTACAGAACTGTGAGAAATAAATGTTAGTTGTTTATAAGCCATGCAGCCTATGGTATTTTTTTATAGCAACCTAAATGGACTAAGACATGGGTCATATACTCATCACTGCTAGGCTAGTTGATATTCTTTGAGTTGCAGGCAAGAGAAACTAACTTGGCCTATCCTAAGCCAAAAAAGGGAATGTATGAGAAGATACCAGGGTATCTCCCTGCAACAAAGCATAAATTGTAAAAACAAAACCCAGGAAAAGAAGGAAGCAGGACACAGCAAGAACCTTTGTAAAAGGTTTGCAACTTGGTTTCAACAATCCCTTGATCCAATTGTAAATACCCAGGACAGAAGATAGAATTCAGGTAAGCAGCTTGAATCAATCAGTTGTGGCAGCTGACCCTGCCCACCAGGAGCTACTCCAAGGGGAAGGAGATTTCTTTAAAGATGAGAAGAGATCTCAAGAAGAAACTAGTACAATTGCTGTTATAATTAAAGATTTTAAAAGAAGCAAAATATGAAAAACGTAAACGTGCTATAGTTATGTTTATTCAGGGTAAAGCATTCCAAAAGAGTAATATAGTCAAGACTCAGGTGAACTTCATGGTACAGACATAACCATGCAAGTTCAAGTTTCTGATATCTACTAACAAACATGATGAGTTAAGAGACTAGAAAATTTAGGACTAACAAGACTTTGGAAATAAATAATTAATTTGACAGTGAAAGTCCTAAATATTTGACTGAGAATAATGCTTCCAGATGAAAACTGATGTCAGAGGCCTTGGATTGATCTTCAGCTTAATCACCCTGTAGCTGTGGGGTCGATCTGATCACATACTAGCTGCAGGGTCCTACAGCCTTGGGAGAGCTGTATGATACTAACAGGTTACTTTTGTTTTCTAGGTCTCAGTTTCTAGCTCTTTTAAAAGCTGCTAAAAATACAAACATCTCACAAAACCATGATAAGGTTAAACCAAAAATGCATATCAGATACTTAGCAAGTCCCACTTCAGCCCATAGGAAGCCATCATTTTTAAAAGCCACTGTTATGAACATACAAACCCAGATTGCAAACTCTCCCAAAACGCAATGGAAAGAAATGAAAGTAGAGTAGGGAAAAAATGTAAAATTATGTTTGCCTATATCATATACAAATAAATCGTTTAAGCCAGGAACTTTCTGGCTTGGCCACTTTGAATGCTAACCTTTTAACAGTAAATAAAATACTTTGAAAGAACCATCCAAGATTTTCCACAAGTTGTTTTATGCACTTTAAAGACACAGCAAATATTGAACAGAAATCACTGACTGGTGGTGATGAGAGGGATCAGAAAGATAATCATCTTTGTTTCTTTTTATAGAAGGATAAACAGGCCCAAAGAGGGGAATTGCTTGTCACCCGAAGCCACAACAGAGATGGCAGCACTGCTAGTTATAAAGCCCAGACACGAAACCCCCAGTACTCTGCTGTGTCCTGGTCTTTCCCTTCTACCTCATGCATCAGTTTTATTTGGTCACTAAACTGCGAAAGGACCCTGTTACCACATAATTAGTGTCAGGGTATGTGCAACAGCTGCCACGAGCCAGATTTCCACACTGGAGTCAAACATCTTTGGCCCAGACGCATCTCTTCCACCACACACCACGGATGGTACAGCAGCTGTAACCACAGTCCATACCTCAGCGGCTCCAAGACTTCAGGAGTTGGAACAAATGATTAATTCCAACCAGGATAAAGTAACACTTCTCTCTGAAAGGACTTCTTAAAAAACACCTTTAGTGAATTTTAAAAGATTTAGCATTCTTCCACCTGAGAGCTTAAAGACTTTGAAAAGAGTTCAGAGGAACTTTTTCCCCAAAAAAGTATGTGGATAAATGTCAAGAATGAAAAGGGCCACTCAGGAACCCCTGAGTGACTTAATGATAAGTCACAGGAGATCCATGCTATTGTTGGGCAAGCCAAAGTAAAAACCAGAAGGAAGGAATAGTTCGTTTGCAGATACCACCACTGGAAGAACATGTTATATGGCTAAGAAGTAAGATCCATTGACACCAATCCTCAACAATATCAACTTGGGGTTATTTTTTTTTAATCTGGGTAATTTTGTATATATTATAAAAAAATAAGAGTTTTCCTTAGCAAAGACTCAGAAACTCACATATGCATTCATTAGCATGTAGATTTCATTTCATATGCCTTAAGATTCTTTCTCAAGTCTTTAAGCCAGTGAAAGAGAAAGAATAGAGTTTTCTCCAAAAGAACAGTAAAAAGTATTTTTAAACAAGGACTGCAAAGTACTTTTTTTCATCCCTGGATATTTATTTTGTTTTATAATTCATTTGAGACTTTTAAAGTCAGGAAGGGAGAAAAAAATGGCTTTCAAATTTGAGTCTGGAACAGAGCTAACCTATCAAGTCCAACAGGGATATAAAGAAAGTATCTAACAGTGCAGACACTGCTGATGCTGGAACAAAAGTATTATTGAATGGAAGAAGAATTTAAATTGAAGCAAGCTCTAATGTAATACCTTAGTAACTCTAGGTCCTACTGCCATTTCTCCTAATAAGATGAACTATTAGTCCTGCTTTACATAAATTTCAACATACCAAGGCCCTCACCAAGCTACAGGGAGGCCAATGGCCCTCTTGAGTCCATACATCTGTAACATTATTTAAAACATGATTGTCCCTCTTACCATTATTTGGTGCTTAACTGTGGACCATACAAAACCAACGGAGACAGGGGTGCGTGATATGAGTGGAGTCTTTTGCTGATACCAAGTCTTGCATCTTTGAAGATTTTCTTTCTTTAATTTAAAAATTCAAAGGGAAATAAGAGTGGAAAGAATTAAAAACAGAATCTATGGTTTTATAAAGGAGGAAAAAATAAATCTAGGATGAGTTTACAATCTGCAAAGAGCCTTCTCCCTCATTTATTCCTTTAAGTAAGCTATTTAATCACCTTTTTTTTTCAATCACTTTTTAAAGGGCAAAAGAAAACCCTGTTATTATAGGAGTTGCTGAAATCCAGTATAAGAAACTAGTTAAGAACTAAGTCCTGTACTCAAGCAAGAATCGGTTCCACCACTGTTTGTCTATACTGTTTAATCCCTGGCAAATTATTTGCCCTCAATTTCTTCCTCTAAAACAAGGCTGATACAATTATAGTTATGAGTAAGCCTACATATAGGAATATATAAAAATATATTTGTAGATAGATATATAGCTTATTAAAGTCTATGAACTTGCTAAGTCTATGAAGTTGCTAAGAAAAGCAACTTTTCTTAATGTTGTAATTAGTATTTATAAAACCACCATTATTCTGGAAGATACCTTTGAAAGTTACTTAGCAACTCAATCAATGAACTCTAGGCCAGGTAACATTTGTTTACTTCCTCAGAAAGAAGGCTTTTCATTAGAAAGGATGAATACCTACCACTTGCTTCAACATGGATGGAACTGGAGGGTATTATGCCGAGTGAAGTAAGTAATCAGAGGACAATCATTATATGGTTTCACTCATACAGGGAATATAAGAAATAATGAAAGGGATTATAGGGGAAATGAAGGAAAATGAGTGGGAAAAATTAGAGAGGGTGACAAAACATGAGAGACTCCAAACTCTGGGAAATGAACAAGGGGTAGTAGAAGGAGAGGTGGGCAGGGGGTTGGCGTGACAAGCACTGAGGAGGGCACTTGATGGGATGAGCACTGGGTATTATATTATATTTTGGCAAATTGAGCTTGTGTGTGTGTATATATATATATACACATAAAAAAAAGAAGGCTTTTGCCTTTTTCTTTCTTCAGGATATGACACAATCTCTCATCAAATCCCCTATCAGGCAACCATTATGCTACAAAGAATTCTTCTTTCATTTGAGACCACTCAGAGAGTTTGAAAGAATAAACTAATCTTTCATTTCTGCCACAACCACTCCCAGGCAACATTCACTCACTCAAAGTATGCTAAGCAATATGATAAGGTATCAAGGATATAAGGATATGAGACATTGTCCTTGGCCTTGAGATGCTCTTAGTCAAAAGAAAGTTACAAATGTGAAGTCCCCAGTAATCACCATAGAAAGGATGTGAACATAAGGAATCAGGTACAATGTGCTGAAGCACCACAGAGGAGGGAGGCATCAATCTGGTCCATGCACAAGCAAGAACTCCACAGAAGATGCAGACTTTGAGAGGGGCCTAAAACAAAGAATTTCCTAAAGGCAAAAAGGAAAGGTATGCCAGGCAGGGTGAAGGGTATGGCCAAAGGTGTAGAAGTGTGAAAAAATCGTGACATGTTAGGTGGGAAAAGAATATGGAGCTTTGGCCAAAGGCAGAGAAGTGTGAAAAAACCATAACATGTTAAGTGGGAAAAGAATATGGAGCTCAAGAGCCAAATATAAGATCAAGAGTGGCAGGAGGCAGCTACAAAGGTGGTAACACTCACCAGTAAAGGACCTAAATGCCATAGAAAGGATGCAAACTTCATAAAACAGAAAAGTGATATAAATGGAGTGTTTAGTACTGGACATTGCAAACTGGGCTTATGAATGCATTCTGAGAGGTCTTGAGTTTTATAAAAACTTGAAATTTATTTAATAATAATTTAAAAATAAAATTCTCTGTAAATTAAGATACAACTTTTCTTTATACTAATAATTTATATTTCATTCATTTATTAAAAAAATATCTACTGAACCCTACTATATACCAGGCACAATCCTAATCATTGGGGATATAATGCTGAACAAAAGAGAAAGAGTGCCTGACCTTGTAGAACTTACAATCTCATAAAATGAGACAACAATAAACAAAAGTATAGCATATCAGGAAACAGTGTTACACAGATTAATAAAACATAAACATAGTGAGATGGTGTTAATTTCATACAGGGTAGACCAAACTAAAGTTTGGTAGAAAAATAGGGAGAAGGCATTTTAGAACTGGAAGATAGTGTGAAAGAATGGGCAATTAGAGGCAGAGAAACAAATATGAAAGATGCTGGAATAATTCAAGGGAAACAGAGGATGGTGAGGGCCCAGAGTGTAACCTGCACTGATTTTTAGCAATATGGCAAAAAGATAACTACAAACACCTGGAAAAGCTAGAGAAAATACAACACTTTGTATGCATAGATGAGCATGAATGAAAGAGATCCTCAAAAGCTAAAAACAAAAAGGAATAAAGAAAGGAAGGAAGGAAGAAAGGAAGGAAGAAAGGAAGGAAGGAAGGAAGGAAGGAAGGAAGGAAGGAAGGAAGGAAGGAAGGAAGGAAACTAAAAATCAAATAGGTGAGAGGACCTGAGGGTTTAGCTATGAAGAGGAAGGAAGGAAACTAAAAATCAAATAGGTGAGAGGACCTGAGGGTTTAGCTATGAAGAGGCAGGTTGGGGGCATAGGGAGGTAGCTTAGGTTAATAGCCTTGAAAGTAGGTACAGGCTCTAAGCAAGTTAGAGCTAGACCTTTCCCTAAAACAAGATCAGTGAAATGTGGACACAAAAAGAAGATAGCCTGAACTCTGGGCTCAGGGTAAGATAAAACTAGTTTCTCCAAGGATCTACCTTCATGTGAATCTGGAACTCATTTAACAGTGCCTAAAGATCTGAGCACATCCAAAAAGGAAAATAAAATTACGTATAAAAATGATCCTAAGGTGATACATGGCAAAAACAAACACAAAAGTGCTCTAAAAGAAGTGCTCTCAACTCAGACCACACGGAATGCCAGAAATCAAATGATATTCAGTGAGAGAATGTCTAAATAATCTCTAAAATTCATTAAAGATTAAGGGGAGCAAAATGGGTAAGTAAAATTAAACTCATGCCTAGGCACAGGAAAATAATACTACAAAATGCTAAATACAAAGAGAATATTTTAAAAGCAACCAGAGAAAAGAAACAGATTAACTACAAAGGAACAATGTAATATTTAGAATTACAACACTTAACCATATTTATTTGCTCACCTTTCCTTCATTCATATCAACTCTTCTTTCTAGATTCATTTTTCTTTTTTCTTGAAGTACTTATTCTAGAAATACCTATAAGTTACTAGTGGTAAATGTTTAACAACTGGTTCCCTGAGGGGCAAAAAAGCCTGATTTTTAATGTTTGCTGATTTCTGTAGTGTAAATACTCCCACCAAGATCAATTCAAGTTATCAACATGTTCACTGAGTCAAAAGTCCTGAAAATTTGGCTCTTATGAGCCAGTATAAAAGCACACTCTTATTTCAGGTTGCTTATGTTAGTGGTAAACTGTTTTTGTCTGGAGATAATTTTTATTTCATCCTCATTCCTGCAAGTGAAGAAGGCTGTTACTCTTGCTCCACTGGGGCTGGCTGCCCTTAGATATTGATTTTTCTGGTGAGTGGCAGGGATGGGCTATTTACTGAATATTCTAAATAAGCATTAACTATGTAAGACAATAATAATGATGACAACTAACTTGGAGAATCGGGAGTTTATCCATCAGGTGATCACCTCATGCTATGGTATGATACCAAAATCTCTACAGCTTAAAACAATGAATATTTATTTCCACTCATGCTAAATATCTTTCAGGGGTTAGCTGGGGACACTACCCACTATAGCCCCTAAAGGACATGACCTCAAAACCTTCAACAATTACCCCAGGTCATATAGTGAACTGCACACTGGCTCTTTAAGCTTCCTGTTTCCCATATTTCACAGGCCAAAGCCAGTCACATGGCCATGCCTAATTTCAAAGGAAACAGGAAAGTACAATACTACTATATCCCCATGGCAATATAAAAATAAAAACACACAAGAAGCAAATGGTTAATGTTAAAATGCTGTAAATTCATTGTCTTTTTGTGGTTTGTTTTAGAAAACAGAAGATAAATAGGTTAACTTTAGACAAATGCCAAGTGGGTATGTTAAAATTTTAAGAGGAAAAGCTAAAAGAATAAAGAATAGAGTTAGAACTTTCAAATCCATAGGAAAGGAGACTAAAGAAAATATAAACAATAAAAAAAAAGAGGAAATAAGTCTGGAAAAGGTAGGGTAAATATAAAGCACAAAATAAACAGTAGAAATAAATCCAAATATATTGGTAATTACAACAAATGTAAATGGAATAAACTTACCACTTAAAGGACAGAAATCACCTGTTTATATTATTTTTAATGGTGCTATATTTACTTATAAGAAATAAACTTAAAACTTCAGGGCATAGAAACGTTGAAAGTAAAAGGACAGATTTAGAGCACAGGCATGAAATCCCATAGGCACAAAAGTCATATGATCCTAGATATGACCACAACCAAATCACTTAACCTCTGAAGAGTGGTAGTTTCCTCATCTATAAAATAAACTGCATGATGTTACACTTGTTCCACATGTGAACAATGTTACACAACATTCACAACACCTCACTATGTTATTCAGTTTAGATGCACTGTGTGGGGATGCCTCGGTAGTTCAGTTGGTTAAGCATCTCCCTTCAGCTCAGGTCACCATCTCAAGGTCCTGGGATCGAGCCCCACATCAAGCTTCCTGCTCTACAGGGTGTCTGCTTCTCCCTCTCCCTCTGTCCTTCCCACCTGCTCATGTTTGCTCTCTCTCTCTCTCTCTCTCTCTCTCTCTCTCTCTCTCTCCCCCCTCCATCACCTCTCAAATAAGTAAATAAAAAAATCAGATGCACTGTGTGTAAAATGCTTCATACAGGGCCTAGTTAATAGCATCAGCTTGACATATGATAGCTATCATCTTATAATTACCCTCTCTGCCCACATAATGGGACAGAATGTTTATAAACAGGGCTTCAATCACTCTTTTCATCCCTTTTTCCACATGCCCCTTTGCAATAAGACTTTGCCACTGCTCCTATCAAGAAGTCCAATTTATATCTCCATCCTTTAAGTCTGGGCTGGTCCTGGGCTTGTTTTGACTAATAGAATTCATGGGTGATATCTGTGAGTTCTTAGCCTAGGACTCAAGACACCTTGCCGCTTCTACTTATATCCTCTTGAGACTTCTATTTCCAAATGAAGTTACAGAGACAGAAAAAACTCCTTTCCTGAAACAACTAACACACTGGACAATATATATGACATAATGGCTTCAAGAACAGTGATCTTGAGATATGAAAATCAAATATAGTGAGCACTATAACTGCACAGCCTGCCTGGTGACAATGTCCAGACTGCAGCAGAAGAAGAATACTGAGAAAAGATGTATGGTCTGCCTGATGTGAGGAAATGAAGGAGTCTGAAAAGATTAAGTCAATTAGAGTTCATGGGCAGAGAGCTTCAGAGGGTCCCCCTTGAGTATTCAGCTATTAATCTTCATATGTGTGTGAGAAACTGCCTAAGGCCAGGGAAGAACCACCCAAAAAGATAGAGGAAATCATATTTGGAGCTACATTTTAGCTCTCTTGATATGAAGAAGCTCAAGCTACCCTATTTGAGGATAACAGACCATAAGAAGACAGACCCAGCCAAAATCCAACATCAACTATGACATGTGGCAACTTAAACCAAACAGCCTCTATCAAATCAGCAGATGACTGCAGCCTCATGAATAACCCTAGAAGAGTTCATCAGAAGAACAGCCCAGCTGAACTCAGCCAAGGCCATCCAAAACTAATGATTCTCAGAATCATGAGCAAATAAAAAGAGTTGTCTTATGTCACCAAGTTTTGGGCTGATTTATTACACTGCAATAGAGAACTGATACATAAGATGTCTAAAACAATGTTGTACATGTAGAAAATGAGCAATAAATATTCAGTAAATAGCCCATTCCTGCCACTCACCAGAAAAACCAATATCTAAGGGCATCCAGCCCCAGTAGAGCAAGAGTCACAGCCTTCTTCAATTGCAGGAAGTTACAACCATATCATGGAAACATGTTTTGAATCAGAGAATCCTGAAATATCAGAGCTCAAATGTCACATCCACTGTGAAACATTCCCAAGATTTCACTGAAGGAAACAACCACTTCTTGCTTCCATGGAACCCTGAGGGTAGAGCCCTGCTGTGGCACCTATGTCAGCATATTGTATGGGTCTCCTACCCTCAGCAGCACCTGGTCCCAGGCACAGCTAAGATCTAAGTAAGTTCACCTCTTACTTGTGGTGAGTCACTTAGCCCAGTTCCTGTCCCTAAACATAACTACACTGGATGCAGTATGCTGGGCTATTTTAATCCTGGAGAAAGAGGTCAGAACACAGAGACAGGATTAAAGGATGACTAAGGAAGTAGCTCTATAGTAGTGATGACAGAGGGAGCTGGCTTTAAGTTTATCAGAACTTCCTACCTCCCATGCATGACTCACACTACCCTGGCAGGAGAAATGCCAAGCACGGTCTCAAGTCTCAAGAGCCAATAACCTACAACAAAGTACAAAACTCTAAGCCTTCCTGCATTTCCAAAGTCAAGCTACTTCAAAATGGGCATCTGTCTGCTGTCCTTGATCATAGAAGAAACTGACAAGCCAGGAGGTTAGGCTGATCTGAGAAGGCCAGATGGGCCATAGACACCAGATGTAACAGAACCTGTTGGAAATTATTCCTGGCCTTTGGTTTCTTTAGAGACCTCAATTCCCACTGCTCTCACCTTCACTCACTAGGCTCCAGTCACCCCAGCCTCCTTGCTGCTCCTTAAGAATACCAAGTAAATGCCTGCTCAGGAGTCATTGCTTTTACTCTTTCTTCTGCCTGGAATGCTCTTCTGCCAGATGTTTGCTCAGCGAATTAATTTTCTAACTATAAGAGGTCTTCTACACATTGTAAATGTGTTACCAAGAGTGCTCTATGTGACTGGCTCATGAAAACTATTTCCTTGTTAGATTGAAATCTCTATAAAGACAGATTCTTTATTTGTCTTACTCACTTATGGACTATATGTAAAAAATAATAACATTTACAAAGTGCTTATTCTGCACTGACCCCATGCTATGTCATTCATATGCATTTTCTCAAGTCTTCTTTGAAACGACTTTATAGAGTACAATTACCATTTCTTTTTTATAGATGAGGAAAGTGAGCCTCAGAGAAAGGTCACTTGCTCAAGGTCAAGCCAACATTTGAGTCTGACTCTGGAAACTGGGCTCTTAACCCCAATGCTACACTGTCAAGTAAGAAATGGAATTAGTAAATGAGTAGATCAGGAACTAGAGATGTCCGTATTGACTTGCTCCGGTTGCAGCCTACTCTAAGCCACTCTATCCACAGTCAAGCTCCATGTCCCATGGCTCTGCTCCTGGTTCCTCCCATTCCAGGAACTAAACGACCAAGAAATGGGCCTCTCATTCATGGCCTGGCTGGGCTGTCAGATGCCTCTCTCAGAAAATTTGAATTGGAAACTGAGAGCCTGAGCCAGTCAATAAAGGAAGCAACATTGCAAAGAATTCCTCAGGAGGATATGGGACCTTGGCAAACCAAAGCCCCAGGGAAGCCCAAGTTCTGAGGAAGCAAAATGGACATGCAGAAGGCTGTCCAGGTAGATGAAAGGAGAATAGAGCAGGAAAGCCATAAAAATGCCCTAAAAGAACAGGTGACTTAGATCCCAATAGTGTTTTCAGTTTCAGTGAACCTCTGCCTTTTTTTTTCTTGAAGTAACTTGGACAGTCTCAACCCACATAATCAACCATAGTGCAACAGATTGACTAGACCAAAACAAAGTATAGGTTGAGAAATTCTTGTCCAAAAGGCCCCTCTCTGGACCTGTTATCCAGAACCACCTAGAATTACTCATTAATCCTGGACGTGCAGGAGTAAGTGCTGAGATCCAGATTTCAGGTTTTTCTCTCTCTACCACCATGGACTTTCCCCAGGTCACCAACTTCTGCTCCTCCTGGCCATTTCCTCAGCAGGGATGGTGGGCTCCAAGTAATTCATTTCTCTTTCTTTATCCCTCATCCTCTTGCTCCCAGGAAGCAGGAGGCTAGAGGTCGTTTTGGCCACAGTAAGGCACCTGCCCCACCACTCCTCTACTCCTTTGGTCTCTGTGAATTCTCCCAATTCTTTGTTTCTTTTCTCAGAGGTCCCAGGATCTTTCCCAGAAAGCAATCTGGCTTTGTCTGGGCATCCTTAGTCCATCAAAACAGGACTACATATGCCTGGATATGCACTTACAGTAATAAGAATTCAAATTCTTTCCCACAAATGTTCCATAACACCTGGGAGGTCTAGGAGCATAGAAAGGGGGGTGCTGCTGCTCTGCTGCACCTGCTGAGCACTTTAACTCAGTCCTAGTCAAAATACACCCTTAGAAGACCATTGAAAGATAATGGACCCAAATTTATACACCACTACTATAAGCATCCATTCATGCTGACATCCATACAACATAAATCTCCCTCTAGATTTCCTCAAGGGAATCACAGAAACTCTAACTAGAAGTACCCTAATTCAATCCTTCCCGTTTGCATACGATGAAAGTCCCAAGGCAAAGAGGAAACTTAGGCCCAAACAAGTGAAGTATGAGTAAGGAGAATGCCTTTGTTGGAACCACCCTCCTCAAAGCACAGTTGGTCAAGTTCAGAAAACACTAACTCAAGAGCAGTTTGAACAGTGTTATCCAGGAAGCACTGACCACACAAAGATAATAAGGTCTAATCTTCTTCTTCAAGGTATTTGTAATGCAGTGGGAGAGAGACTGACCCACATACTCATATGAGAAGATCGGCATTTGCACATACTCTACCTGAAGCAGAAATAAAGTGTTACAGTAACCAAGGTCAGGGGTGTCAAAGAAAAAAATGTGATCAGGAAGGGTTCCATGGAGAAGACGGAGTTTTGGATAATTCTTGAAGGCCCTCTTCATGCTTCCAGTTTCACCTAGAATGCTCCATCCACAGAGCCTTCCATGACATCACAGGCTGGCTTTGTGCCCTGGCTGTACAACCCCACAGCACCCTGAACTTTCTTTTTTTTTTTTTTTTTTTTTGAACTTTCTTCTACTTACATAACTGACTCATTTTCTTCCATGTTTTTCTCACAAGATGCAAATTCCAGAAAACAGGCATCTCACTCTCAGTACCTACCAGGGTGCTTTTCACACTCCAGGTACTCAGTATAAAGAAATGTGTATGTGTGCACATACGTGTGTGTGTGCGCATGCGCATGTGTCTGTGTGTGTATTAAATGAAACTGAGCTGGAAATCAGTAGGCTATCCTATGCCCCCACTAGAGAAGGAGAAAGTACAAATGGGAATTTTTAGAATACTCTATGTAAAGGAAAGAAGTAAGAAAGGAGAAGAGAGAAGGGACAAAGGAAAGGGTAACATAATAATAGCATCAACTAACATTCACCAAATCCTCTCAACAAAGCCTGCACCTGGATTACCCTATTTAATCTTCCCAACCACTCAAGGAGGGAGGTAATATCATTGTTCCTGTTTTACTGACAAGGCAAAAGGTAGAGAGAGGTCAAGTAATCACCCAGGGTCACATGCTGAAGAGTAAGAGCCAGACTGAAACCCAGCTAGTCTGATCTCAGAAGCTGAACACTCCATCACCACCTGATACTGAATTTGGAAAAGAATAAGTAGACTTTGTGAGATGAGAGAGAAAGAAACCTAGATTTAGTGTTTGTAAAAGTACAAGAGCATCTTCTGTGAGAGCTGCTTCTTTGAGGATATACCCCAGCCACCAGCATCCTAAAAGTAATTCAAGAAAAGGTGGAAAAGCAGAGCAATGGACAAGTCCATGGACACTGCACTTTAGATATTTTCCTATTTCTTCCCATTGGGCGCCATCCTCCCCACCCTTGGTCACCTTCTTTTATTTTCCAGTAACAGGACACTTATGGATCCTGAAAATAATTAAAAAGGAAACCCTTTTGTAAATTACAACACAGGAAGTCAACTTCTAATGCTTAAAAGATTTTATTAAAGGGGTCGCCTGGGTGGTTCAATCAGTTAAGCAGCTGCCTTCAGCTCAGGTCATGATCTTGGGGTCCTGGGATCAAACCCAACGTAGGGCTCCCTGCTCAGCAGGGGAGTTTGCTACTCCCTTTCCCTCTGCTCCTCCCCCAACTCATGTGTTTTCTCTCTCTCAAATAAATAAATAAAATCTTTTAAAAATAAATAAAAATAAAAGATTTTGTTATAAACAGATTAAGTATAGATTGGGGGGAAAGTTACGAATTTATTTTTTACTCTTTTAAACCTAACTTTATTTAGAACATAAACCAGAAACAAATCCAGTTATACAAAACGTTCAACAATTGGGGGTGCTTGGATGGCGCAGTCGGTTAAGCATCTAACTCTTCATTTCCGCTAAGGTCATAATCTTGGGGTCATGAGACTGAGCCCCACACAAGGCTCTGTGCTCAGCAAGGAGTCTGCTTGAGATTCTCTGTCTCTCCCTCCTGCTCACGTGCACACATGTGTGCACACACTCTCTCAAATAAATAATTAAATCTTCAAAATGTCCAACAATTAAAATCATTCAGCATAGTGGTACTTTTAAGAAATAATTTAAAGGACCTTCCAATGCAATGACTGATTAAATAATTGTCTAATATTTAAAGTACACCAATGGCTTCTATGACTTTCTAGTTTTTGGTAGATTTTGAAGATTCAACATATTCTGAAATGGAAACTATTCAGTTCTCTGTTTAGTAATACATCCACCATTTTACTACCTGGCTTACTACAAAAGAGCCAAAAACAGGTGGCTTGGTCTTCTTATCTACTCCTTTTTTCTTTTCTATCACACTTGTGATAGAAGCATCTGGCTATAACCTCCAAACAGTTATACTTTTGCTGCCAGCTATTATCAGCTATTATTTATTCTAAATTAATTCCATAAATAGTTGCTAATCCTTTTCCTATGTCCAATCTATAGACTGACGGGAACAAAGCAAGAAAAATATTACTATTTTATATCTTAATTTTTGTTTAAGTTATAAAAAAAAAAAAAAAAGAAACTCCAGGTTGGGCAGTATTGGTCTGTGCCCCCACCCCATCGCACACCCCACCACATTCATGTGTTTTACCTTCAGGAGCCCCACCAGGTTCTCACAATGAAGACAGGAGAAAATCCCCTGGTTCTTCCCACAGGAGTATGGGGAAAGCAGTCACTTTAAAATATTTCCAGAGCATTCTGTTTTTTTTAACAAGGTCTCCCTTCAAAGGAAACTATTTTCCTGAACCTGACTAAGAGAACAGAAATACCTCTCCCCAGGCTTCTTGTCTCTCCTAAGAGGGCAAAGCAAAACAAAGCTGAGAAGCACCAGTAAAGGTGACAGCCCAAGGCATAGGCTCACTCACAAACCACTAACCACAGGACTATTCAGAAACAACATTGGACAAATATTGATCAAGTGCCAAATACAGTCCCTTCTAAGCTTTCCAAGTACTTTCACATATATTTTTTCACTTCATCCAATCTGTGGGACAGGAAAGGAAGAGGTCACTGTCCCAATATATGGATAAGAAACTAAGGCTCTAAAAGGATGCTAAACTTTGGTGGAGACAGATTTTAAACCCAGCTATTCAAACATTTAGTCCAATCAGTTTTCCTAAACCATATCTTCTATATCACTTATAGATTAAAGAGGTTCACTAAATTAAGTTTATTGGGTCAAAACTTAATTACAGTCCCCAACTTATAATACTACTTCCATTTACTGAGCCCTTACTTTAGGACAGGCATTGGGACAAGCCCTTCCTGTGTATTATCTCATTGCATGCTCACTGCTTTCCTTATGAAGGAGGTACCATTTGGTCCATTTTCTGGAAAGGGATTCAGGATCTAGAGGCCAAGTAACTTACACATCAATCAAGAAATGAATCATTTGGAGGAATTCACATGTTTCTCACTTGCCACTGTGCTTCATTCTAATCATGGCAGGTGACAAAGAATCTCACACCTGAACCAAACTTTAGGCTCCTCTGAGCCCTCTGGTTGACCAGACTTCAACTTGGCCTCTGCTCTGTCCTTGACAAGCCTGCAGAGCCCAGCCTTAGCAATAATGCTGTCAGTTCAGAGTGAATCCCCAACCCTAGATATCTGGTGATGATCCTCATCCATCACCTTTAATGCCTAAGTCCTTGGCCTTCCCTTTCGCAAGAATCCTGTTAGGTAAGTTTGCAAGAATACTCCTACTCTTGATGTCTTTCCTTAGCAATTTCCCATTCACTGAGCCCCTCACTCTGCTCATTGGCTATAATCCCCAGCTATCTTTGCTGTAACAGGAGTTGAATCGGATCTCTCTCCTCTATTACAAGGCCTCTATTGCAATCATCTTGAATAAAGTCTTCCTTACTATTTTAACAAGTATCAATAAATTTTTCCTTAAACACAAGATGATACTCTAACAAATTAACAGTTCTTGGGCTTAGGAGCTCCTAGAACTAAGTTTCTGCCACCCAGAAATCTCTGAGGTCTGTACACACTAGGATAATCAAACATAATTTAAATCAGTATTTGATCTGATAAGGGAAACAAATGCAAAGGAACATAAGAGCACCAAGAACCTAAACATGGGAGGTAGTAGCTGGTGGATGCATATGGAATGACTCACACTCCAGTAGCCATCCCACTGCCTCCCCCAACCCAGCTAGTGTTTTGTGGGCATGTGACTTTGACACAATCACATCCTCGCTCTCCCTTATTACCACAGCTTGCCTTCTGGACCTAAAAAGCTACGAAGATGGAGAGGAAGAGGCTTCACATCTAGATTTTCGGAGCCAGGCACTCTACTCCCAGCCACTGTATGTCAAAGCCCAGATTATGCAAAGCTTGATTTCATGCTGAAGGTTCACTGAGGAGCTCTTACTCTCTTGTACCTCCACCCCGAGGAGTAGGGAGGACGAGAATCTAACAGACACCTAGAAGAATCCTTCTGATACAAGCTCTGGGGAGTGACCCCAAAGGAAAGATTTGCTATATTGCACACACACATACACATATATGCATGCACACACATTAATGCAGAGATACTTTTGCTCTGTGAGGAAAGATACTTAGGGAGATATTAGGAACTACTGTCAAAGCACTCAAGCTCACATCACACCTGAGTTATCATCATAACAATAATAATCATAACAAAAATAACAGCAGCTGTCAGTTATTGAACACCTACTGGTGCCACCAATGTATTAGTAACTAGAATCATTATGTGTACTTCTCACACCCCTGTGAGTTGGCTAGATTTCCCAAAGAGGAAACTGAGAGGTAAAGTAATGTGTGCGACAGCACCCAGCACAGCTAGGATTTCTACCCAGATCTGATTCAAGCCAGTGTTCCTCCGCTTCCCCCTAACTTGACATCAGTAATCATTTCTATCAAATAAGTGGATGGGACACAATACTCAATATCTCAGAGTCCAATCCTTTCAATGGGCCAATTAGTTTCACATGGCAACATGGTATAGCCACAGAGTAGGTGCTCAATAAATATTTGCTGAATTAGAATCTGTTTCATTTCTTAAACCACACTTCCAGTTTACTGGGGGCTGTAACTTTCACTTTAGGGTCCTTCTCATCAGACTTCATCAAGTTTGTTAGTCAATAATGGAAACTACTGTATCCTTTTGTTATGGACTGAATGTTTGTGTCAAATTCACATGTTGAAATTCACGTGTTGAAATTTAACCCTCAATATGATGGCATTAGGACAAAGGGCCTTTAGGAGGTGATCAGATCATGGCAGAGGAGCACTTATGAATGCGACCCTTATAAAAGAGACTCCAGAGATCTCTCTTGCTCACTTTCTCTGCATGTATAAAATAAGAAAACCGCCTGCAACCTGAAAGAGGGTCCTTACTATACCCTGACCATGCTGGCACCCTGATCTCAGACTTCCAGCTTCTAGAACTGTTAGAAATAAATTTCCGTTGTTTATAAGCTACCCAGTCTGTGGTATTCTGTTATACCAGCCTCAACTTTGATCCCATAGTTGTACTCCTGGGAATCAGACCCAAGAGGAAAATCGAGTCTCCTTTATTTTGAGAGAGAGAAAAAGAAGAAAAAGGAAGAGGAGGAAAAGAAAAGAAAAATATGGACATTGTACTTTTCACTTACTTGGCTTTAACAGTACAAATACAGCATTTTTAAACAAGAAATGAATCATTGGAGGAATTCATATGTTCATTTCTCATTTAAAGGTTAAGATCTTCAGTTCATGCTGCCAGAGCCTTTTCCAGTATCCAGCACGTGGTCACACTTGGTTTACACATAGTAGCCCCTCACAGACAAGATAAAATCTGTTAACTGGACACCTGAGCTAATTGTTAGAGACAGGCCATTACACTCATAGGCTCTCTTTCTGCTACAGCTGGCAAGAATGTAAACCAAAACAACCTCTCAAAGGGCAGAGTGGCCATCTGGCTCCAGAGACTTAAATGAGTGTTTTTCCCTTGATCTCCTGAGTCCATTCCTAGGAATGAAACTCAAGGAAGTCATCTGAAAGGTAGACATAAATTTAGGTGCCAACATGTTCTTTGCATTTATCATGCTGGCAAAATTTACCAGACGAATGGTTAAATAAACCATGGTTCAGCCATTTAGTGGACTATGAAGCAGAGAATAATAAAAATCCTCTCTCTAAGGGTAGGAAAAAAAATTTTAAGGGAAAATCTTCATTTAAAAAAAAATATTAGGGCAGCCCCAGTGGCCCAGCAGTTTAGCACCGCCTTCAGCCCAGGGCATGATCCTGGAGACCGGGGATCAAGTCCCACGTCTCCCTGAATGGAGTCTCCCTTCATGGAGCCTGCTTCTCCCTCTGCCTGTGTCTCTGCCTTTCTCTCTCTGTCTCTCATGAATAAATAAAATCTTTTTTAAAAATTAAAAATAAAAAAATCATTAAATAAAAAGCTAAGTTCAAAACCGCATAAAGAGTATTAAGCCAATTTGTCTAAAAAAATAAGACAAATTATTTTGTTTAACATACATGCATATAAAAGACTATAAGGACATATGTGCTCCAAACTGCTAAGTAACTAACCAAGATGCTATCTCTGGCTATTAGAATTATTTTTCACTTTCTTCCATATACCTCATCTTTTCCAAATGAACATATATTCTTTTCATCATCAGAAGAAAAGGAACATTTTCAAAGAATAAACTTCAAAATCTATATTCACCTTTCAGGAAATTGATTTATGATATCTGTAACTAATAGTCAAATCACCCCCCAGAGAAGTAACATTTCATTAAAAAACAACAAAACAGAAATTTCTAAAGAATGACTAAACTCTACCTCTAAAGCTAATAATAAACTATATGTTAATTAAGTTTAAACTTAAAAAGAATAAAGAAAATGCATAAATAAATAAATAGAATTTTTTAAGAAAGAATAAGATGAAACACGTTCCAAAACATTAACTCCAATCACTGTCACAAAGCTTTTCCTTACATTTAGCCCATTCCCTCCCACTGTAATTTACACCATTTAACTTGGTTTATAATCTCATTATTAGTCTTTGAATCCCTAGAGGATAGTATAGTGCCTAGGACTTGACACAGAGACAATAAATGTTTATTTAATCTCAAGAGCAACTAACAATGAAGTGTGGAAACCACAGTTTCATTATTCCCTCAAATGTTTTTGGGATCCCTGGGTGGTGCAGCGGTTTGGCGCCTGCCTTTGGCCCAGGGCGCGATCCTGGAGACCCGTGATCGAATCCCACGTTGGGCTCCAGGTGCATGGAGCCTGCTTCTCCCTCTGCCTGTGTCTCTGCCTCTCTCTCTCTCTCGCTCTCTCTCTGTGTGACTATCAAAAAAAAAAAAATGTTTTTATACTCCTTCTTCAACTGAAGGTGCCCCTTTGTTCTGGCTACTTCATGCTTCCTCCTCCTGGCTCTGATGGGGCTATTAGTTATTTACAGCCCCCTGACCAGACATAGGAACTGTTCAGGCAGAGGGAATATGGGCCAAGGAGGGTCAAAGTCCTTCCCTCAAAATATACATGAGGATATTAGGGGAGAGAAGTACTACCTCCCAACATGCCACAGATGCCAAAGTGTGAGAAGATGCCTGGAGCATTTGGGGGCCACCTTCTTCAGTCACAAGAGAACCAAAGGAGACCATCCAACAGAGGGAAGGAGGGCCATGAATGAAGAGAGACAAGGCAAGGGCTGAAGAATGATGCCATAGGCCAAGAGGAGCTGAGACCAATCATGGAACAGAGAGAGTTCTGGCAGCCTTGAGAACCCAGTTCCAGCCCTGATGACCCCATTCCTGCAATTTATTTTTTTTTTAATTTTTATTTATTTATGATAGTGAGAGAGAGAGAGAGAGGCAGAGACACAGGCAGAGGGAGAAGCAGGCTCCATGCAGGGAGCCCGACGTGGGATTCGATCCCGGGTCTCCAGGATTGCGCCCTGGGCCAAAGGCAGGCGCCAAACCACTGCGCCACCCAGGGATCCCCCATTCCTGCAATTTAGCCTCAATTCTGCCCTTGCCAGCTATAGAGAGACAATCAATTCCCATTTTTCATAGGCTGATTTGATTTGGGTATCTGTGTTTGCAACTAAAACTATCCTGACTTCTTTGTGTCTCTAATAACCATAAACATGTAATATTGTTAGAATCCTTAAATATTGCATAGGAAAAAAAAAAAAAAACACTGCTTTGTTTCTAAGAGACTAGGGAAAGGCCATGCCCGATAAACTTACTTATTAAAATAGCTAAAAACATTTGAAAAGTTGCCTAGCTGATTGATACTGATTATAAAGTTGATGATAAAAATTTTTCATAAAAAAATTTCATATGTAAGGCAAAGCTTATACGATTGGAATATAAAAACCTACATATTTACAGATGGAAAGCATTTATACTAGCACATTAGATTAAAATGTGATTTCTAAAAGACTGGTAGATTCTCCATTCAATTAGGTAATCTAAGAAGACTAGTTAAAATGCTCACAATTAAAGAACCAACTGAAAACTCACTTCATCCCAGGGTCCCATCTTCTCTCAAGTTAGCATACAAAGGCACACATAGGACACACAGACATCAGCTGTAATTCCTCCATGATTTCTCCCCCAAGAGGTCATGATTTTCACAACACATGACTAAAAGGATTTTTTTTTAAAGATTTTATGTATTTATTCATGATAGACATAGAGGGAGAAAGAGGCAGAGACACAGGCAGAGGGAGAAGCAGGCTCCATGCAGGGAGCCTGATGTGGGACTTGATCCCGGGACTCCAGGATCGCGCCCTGGGCCAAAGGCAGGTGCTAAACCGCTGAGCCACCCAGGGATCCCCTAAAAGGATTATTTTAAATCAACTAAGAAAGTTGTCACTCTAAAACAAAAAAGGTGGGGGGATATTCTGATAGGCAGCAGCTCTGTATACAGATTAGAACATTCTGCCTAAGTGTTATTAATGAACCATAAACCATGAAATGAAATACAAAACTATGGGCAGGACACCTTAAGCTAATGGAGCCTTGTAAATTAGAAGGCATTGCCTGAAGGAAAGTAGATTGAGAACTAAAAATACATATTAAAAATCCAGATCAATCGGGTACCAGACCAAAAAAGCCATCTAAACAATAATTAGAAGCTGCATTCACTTAAGTTAGGGCTTACTTGAAAACTGTATCTGGGAATAGAAAACCAACTCTGTCTCTCTTACTCTGCTATGAGCCATCCTTCCATTCACTTAATGAACAAAAACCTCAAGTAGGCAGTTGTGTGTCCAACATGGGAGACCTGGTGATAAATGCCATGGGTGGGCCTCAGCTCTCATGGAGCTTATACTCTACAAGGAAAAGCAAAAGAGTCCATAATGGCACCAGGTTGTTTTTTGTTTTTTGTTTTTTGTTTTTAAAGGAGCATCTACTTAGCTCATAGGCAGTTCAAGTAAGTATACTAAAGCTGGTTTTTAAGGGGAAGAAAATTAATTAGGTGAAGAAGGGTAAGGAAAGAGCATCTCAGATAAAAGAAATACCAAGTGCAAAATCCCTGAGAAGAGGAAAAGGGTATATTAAAGGTACTTAGAGAAATATAGGAAACAGAGACAACACTTTACAGTAGGTGAGATTATAGGCTCTGAAGCCAGTGCACAGGGTTTGAATCCCAGCTCTACCTGACATTTACTAGCTGTGTGATCCTACACAAGTAACTTAATCTCTCTGTGCTTCCTATTTAAAACAGGAATAACCATTTCTATAGAATAGAATTATTAGAACAGGGCAACCAGGGTGGCTCAGTGGTTTAGCACCGCCTTCAGCCCAGGGCCTGATCCTGGAGACTCAGGATTGAGTCCCATTATCAGGCTTCCTGCATGGAGCCTGCTTATCCCTCTGCCTGTGTCTCTGCCTTTCTCTCTCTGTGTCTCTCATGAATAAATAAATAAAATCTAAAAAAAAAATTATTAGAACAGTGCCTGGCACGTGGAAAAGTGTTGTGTTGAGTCCGTATTGGGACACAGACAAAGTGGGAGTGTAGCAGGAGGCTGGGGAAGAGTAGCTAGGGCCAAATCACACAGGGCTTTGGTGAGAAGAAACATAAGCAGACTAGGTCTTTTTAAAGATCCCATTGGCACTTGATGGGATGAGCACTGGGTGTTATACTATATGTTGGCAAATCGAACTTCAATAAAAACAAAACAAAAAATGAAATAAAATATATTAAAACTGCCTTTAAAAAAATAATAATAAGGATCCCATTGGCTGTAATAAGGATGATTAGTGGGGGTATGGTGATGAATATAGACATACCAACCAGCCAGTAAGAAAGCTTCTGTGGTGTGTGGCTTAAAAAAAAAAAAAAAGAAAAGAAAAGGTCGGGACGCCTGGGTGGCTCAGTGGTTGAGCGTCTGCGTTTGGCTCAGGGCGTGATCTCAGGGTCCTGGAATTGAGTCCCACATTGGGCTCCCAGCAGGGATCCTACTTCTCCCTCTGCCTCTGTCTCTGCCTGTCTTTCTGTGTCTCTTATGAATAAATAAGTAAAATATTTTAAAAAATAATAAAAGGTCAATGTAAACAGTGGGAAGGTTTTGGCTAATGTTTATACAACATCATTACATGTCTAAGATTTCAATTTTATCTTTAATAAAAAAATAGAAAAGCCAAATACCCACCAATCATTTATTTTAAAATTTTATTTATTTATTTATTTATTTATTTATTTATTTATTTATTTATTTGAGAGAGAGCTCAAGTGGAGTGAGGGGCAGATGAAGAGATTCTGATCTTGAATACCCAAGATCATGACCTGTGCCAAAATCAAGGGTCAGATGCTTAAGTGACTGAGCACCCAGGAGCTTCCCATCAATTATTTATTACTCTAATTCCTGTTAGAAAAACTCATGGAAGGATGCCAGGGTGGCTCAACAGTTGAGTGTTTGCCGTTGGCTCAGGGCATGATCCTGGAGTCCAGGGACTGAGTCCTACATTGGGTTTCCTGCATGGAGCCTGCTTTTCCCTCTGCCTATGTCTCTGCCTCTCTCTGTGTCTTTCATGAATAAGTAAAATTTAAAAAAAAAAGAAAAGAAAAGAAAAACTCATGGATATTTTATAAGCCCAGAAACTTAAAAGGGCCTGGGAGGTATAGTCTCCTGACACTTCAAAAACAAATTTGGATGGACCAATACTTGAGGCAGCCACAGCTGAGCCTGGCCCTAATGGTACAAAGGTGACTTAATAAATGCTTCAAACTCCAAGCTACCTCATTTTCTTCCAAGTTTTTTCCTTATGGAAAACAGGATCTTTCTTTAAAGGAATGACTGCCAACAGGCTTGACCCACATCTGTAGACCAGGAAGGTACATGTCCAATGTGCCAAACCACAGTTCTCACAGTCTTACTACCAGGCAAACACCAGCCTTTCAGCATAGAGATAAGAGCTCAGGCTTTGGAGTCAAGGTTTCTGTCCTGGATCTACCACACACCTTTATGTGACCCTAAATAAATTACTTAACCTCTCTCTAATCCTCAGGGTCCTCATCTGCAAAATGGAGAAAGCAATTTCACCTGTCTCCAAGGCTATTGTGAGGCTGACTTAATATACTATTTGTAAAGCACTTAGCATAAATTCTCATACAGAGTAAGCACTTACTAAATAGCAGTTATGATTTTTATCCATCTGTGATTCCCATGATACCACTGAAATTGGGGATTAGAAGAGGTAGAGAAAGAAAACACTGTCAGTAAACTGCTCACCTGTTTTGGAAAAGTGGCACATCAACTAATAGTAAAGATACACCTAACCCCATGCCCCCAGTACTTCCACTTCTTAGTGGGCACCCAACTGAAGTACATCCCATGTGCACCAAGAGACAAGAATGAGAAAGCTCACAAGATATCATTCATAATAGCCCAAAGCTGAAAACAATTCAAATGTCCATCAACAGTAAAATGGAAAAATAAATGATGAAATGATGGTATATTTATATAATAGAATACCACATGATGCTAAAAATGAAGAAATTATGGCTATCCTCAACAAAAAAGACAACTCTCTCAAATCCAATGCTGAATGAAAGAAGCCAGACACAAAAGAGTAAGACTAGGTAGGAAAGATCTATATAAAGTTCAAAAACAGGTAAATTATTAACCTAGTGTTTAAGGATACATACAAAGGTGGTAAAAGAATAAAGAAAATAAGGAGATTACCATGAAGTCAGGGTAATAGCTTTGGGGAGTTTGATTGTGAAGGAGGACATGGGACTTCTTAAGGTGTATTTCTTTACCTGGATGATAGTTATGTGTGTTATATGATTTGATTAATTAAGCTGTATGTTTAGGTTTTATACACTTATATGTTTTTTATATTGTACAATAGCTGGAAAACTAATCTGCCCACCCCCATTTAATCCATGCCCTCTTTGCAGAAGTGTCAGAGGACTGTAGCTTATGCAGCTAACTCTGACTTTCTGAACCCCATCTACCTGAACCAAAGTCTTAGTGGGGGTTGACAAGGAGGATGCAAGAGAGGTACAGAGGTGAACCCACCACCAAGGACAATTTTGATAGAACTGTCTAAGCTTTCCGTCCCAGTCTCAAGGGATACTCCCAGGGTCAGCCCGTGTCCTGTATCATGTCACTGTTGAGAGATGAAACAAAGAAAAGTGAATGAAGAGCCTTATAATTAGCATAAGCAAGAAGTTAGGGACATAAAGAGTAATGTCATCTGGATTACTCAGTCAACACATACAAAGTGCCAGGCCACAGTCCTTGTTCCTGGAATGGGCATATGAGCCAAGCAGAGCCAAAATCCCCTAAAATCCATACAGACATATTGGGGAAATGTGGCACTGTTGGCACCTTTCTCCCTGAGGTTGCCAAGATACCAGCATGTGTTTGGAGATTCTGGAGGCCACTTTCCCCAATCCTGTGGGGGAAGCCATGTCTGCAAGTAAAAAATAAGGGAAGGAGGGCTGAGATATGGAAAGAGATAAGGCAAGGCTCTAAGAATGAGGCCTCATGCCTAGAGGGACAGAAGCCAGCAAAAGCCGGGAGGGTTGGGAAGTCCTGAGTCCCCAGTTCTACCACTGATGATTTCTGCAAATTAACCTCACTTCTCTTCTTCCCAGCTACAGGGAGACAACATGGGCCAACTCTTGTGCTCAATTCTAATAACACAGTGGTAAGTAATATATGGTATCTCTTCTTAAGGATATCTCAGTTTAATTAGGAAAATAGATATCAACAGATAGTCCAACAGCACTATGAGAGTCATATGGATGTGAAGCATCTTAACCAGATGGAAGAAGAGGGAAGTGTCAGGGGAGGATTTTGAAAGAAGTGACTGAGCCCTACAGTCTGTTGGGTGAGCCCTACAGAATGCTTTGGATTCATCAAGGAAAAGAGAGGAGAAAAGGGGGTCAAGGAAATGGGAAAGGGGCAGGGATGCAGCTTGAGCAAAGGTGAGGAGTAAGAAAAAGAACCTAGGGGTACAGTAGGAGCACTTCGGTATTGCTGGAGTGAGGGAGGTTGGCAAGAGAAGTCAGAGTGGTGGGTCATAAAGGAGCTGAGAGCCACTTAAAGGAGTCTGGGCTTTGTCATGTGGAAAAAGGAACCTTTGAAAAACTTTAAACAGGAAAAACAGGGCCCAATTTCACTTTTAGAAAGATCACGATGTTTTAAGGCCACTAATTGACAGCAGGAAGACCTCTCTCTCTCTCTCTCTCTCTCTCTCTCTCTCTATATATATATATATATATATATACTCCTTCTCAACCTTCTTCCTCTCTCCCTCCCTCTCTCCTCCCCAGTGGCCTGAATCTCTAAAATTCCCATCAGCCCAAACGTTCATTTCTTGCAATTGTCACCCTATTATGTAAGCATGAGGAACAGCATTAGTCAATGGTAAGACCAGCAGACCAACTGTCCTGAGAGCTGGGTTCTAACCCTGCCCCACCACTACCAGGCCTTGTGAGCTAGAGCAAGTCACCCATGCCTTTGGTCCCATCTTCTCCATGGGCAAAATGAGAAGTAATGAAATCAGTTGTAGTAAACACACCAAAGAGCTATTGTGACAAGTGTGATAAAGTGGGTCAAAAATCACATCCCTGGCATCTTTGAATCTGCCAATCTTTGATGCTACTTAGTAAAATAAAAGTAGCATCCTAATACAGAATAGCATTACACTGCATACTTTGTTTTCTTATTAATGAAAAGTATATTAATCCTACCACTTGATAAATAAGTACAAACATGACATCTAGATTTTTTTAAACTAATTAACAAAGACTTCTCAGACCTGTAGGTGTCCAATATTATATTTGTAGTAATCTATTTTGACTTCACTATTTTCTCTCTAAAGGACAGCATTAAATTTATATTGACATACCTAATATTTAGCTCAAAGTGAAAAAAATAAAAAAACATGCTATTATATATATTGAAAACACAAGTCTTAATAAAAGAACACAGATAACCAAAGTACTCCACAGGTAATAAAGCACTGGTACCTCAGCAGGGTATCAAAATCCCTTAGGAAGACTTAAATGTTTCCTGAAATTAGGTAGCAATTTTGCCTCTAAGATGAAGCTACACAAGCCTAGTGGAAGAATCATTGAGGCTTTGGGTTTTGTTAATCTAACTAATTTACAGAGCACATTTTTCTAGCACTATTAATTGCCTAGGGGCAAGTTTAGTTTTAATGGCATGCATAATAGTCTGACAATTGCCCACAAGGTGGCACCAAATTCATGTCCAGAAGACAACCAAGGGAAATTTTTTAATTGTAAAGCAGACGTTCCAAATACTCAACAGATGGTTTCCTTTACAGCTTATGTTCAAACAATGAGCCAGATTTATAGGTATTAGCTTCCCCTTATTCTTATATGATATAAAAGTTAAAACTATTGCCAACTATAAAAACCTTTAAAAGTAGACAGACCCCCTCTTCTCTAGATAGAACTGTTCTACTTCTGTGCAGTTTTCAACAGAAAAAAAAGTATATACATCCTAAAAATAAATGTCCCACTTCTTAGTGGGGAAAAATCCTGAAGCTAATTTAATACATTAAATGATACCCAGAAGTTGATCATTCTTTCCTTTGTTTTACATTTTATTTGATTGAGCTTAGATGAGCCAGTGTAAATCTTTAAAGAGCTGAATGTTATTTAAAAATTGAAACAGACTTGCAATTAATACTTAATGTAACAGGTCATGGTTATTTTAAAAAGATGAGATCTATTATTGGATACCTTCTCCTTCTTACTCCATCCTCTTCTATCTTACAAAGGCTACAGCTGGGTGAACTGGTCCAGGCTGGCATGAGCTCTGGGAACCTATAATGAAAGTCATTCTGGGAACAGACACAATGCATCACCGTTGTGTTAAGGGATATTTCTGCCAATTAAAAACAGAGCGCTCTGGGCCTAAGCCCCCAGGAGCCAAACCTTCCATTTTGAAAAGGCAGAGGTTGTGCTGAGCAATAGATAATCCTCAAAGGGCTCAGCTTCCTCTTTGCAGGAGAAAGGAGAGCTACTTGTTAGGAAGAGTTTATTTATTCCTATTTGCAATATCCACCACAGAATGACCATTTGTGAAGGGCTTGTGACAGGATATCATCAACCTTTAAAAAAAAAAAAAAAAAAAAAAAAAGCTGTAAGAAAAGAAGGTAGATGAATTCTATTCTGAAACCACCTAGATACCTATCACCAAGCATCATCCCACTGGGCAAGCTCAAGAAGGTTCTCTTTTTTTTTTTTTTTTTTTTAATTTTTATTTATTTATGATAGTCACAGAGAGAGAGAGAGAGAGAGAGGCAGAGACACAGGCAGAGGGAGAAGCAGGCTCCAGGCACCGGGAGCCCGATGTGGGATTCAATCCCGAGTCTCCAGGATCGCGCCCTGGGCCAAAGGCAGGCGCTAAACCGCTGCGCCACCCAGGGATCCCCTCAAGAAGGTTCTCTAATCCTGTTAGCAATCCTGAATCATTTGTTCAGCCCCCAGAACACTGTCCCTCCAAAGAAACATCTTTAATTGCAACCCTTTGGCTTCTAATTATTTGTGATTCCTGAAATCACAAGGTAAACTTCCTGATCACTAATTTGTTTCCTGAGCAAGGCAACACACACCAGTGTGCCATGCACAAATGGTTTGAGACCTCAGGGACAAGGCCTTCTGGGAGGCTTACAAAGGTGTTTTCTGTAGCTTCTTTGGCCACCTAGGCAGACACTCCCAAAAGCTTGCTGGAGAAGCAGAGAGGCAAAGGGGAACAAGGGTATGGTCACATTAACAACGATCATAAAGCTTATTTGTCACTCTGCATTCTACAAACCTGCAATACCGACACTGCCCCCCTGCCTTTCCCTCCACATGGGCAACAAAGAACTTCAGCTTCTCAGAGACACAACTCTTTTCCAAACAGTCTGAGCTCAGGGCAACCTGACAGACATTTTAGCTCAAATGTCCCAGACCATTTTTTAAATGCTACACAACTCTTTCTTGCCCCGATTTTTAAGCCAATACTATTTACTGACATCACAGAATTTAGAAGAAATTCACAGAATAAAATACTACAACTGGGATCCCTGGGTGGCGCAGCGGTTTGGCGCCTGCCTTTGGCCCAGGGCGTGATCCTGGAGACCCGGGATCGAATCCCATATCAGGCTCCCGATGCATGGAGCCTGCTTCTCCCTCTGCCTGTGTCTCTGCCTCTCTCTCTCTCTCTGTGACTATCATAAGTAAATAAATAAAAATTAAAAAAAAAATAAAATAAAATAAAATAAAATAAAATAAAATACTACAACTACAAAAGCATGTTCACTTCTCTTAATTCACTAAGAAATGTAAGGCCTATAAGATCTTAACAAAGGAGTGGTGTAATGAAGCTTCAGTGTTAAAATCTATAATAATAATAAATATCCTCGGTGATACAGCACTTGATTAAAATTAGTAGGAAACTACCATTCATTAGACATTTTCTATTTGCCAGCTACTGTGCTAAGCATGTGTCAATTTCCATTTAAAAATTATTTCATAACTGCAAACTTCCAAAAGACTCAAGGCAAATCCTTGGGTGTGCCCTCTTTGGCATTCAACACACATTAATCACCAGGCTGTGTCAAGTACTATGATGGACATGCAGATAAAGCAGTTCTGGTGGTCTCTTTTCTCAGAGAACTCACAATCCAGTAGCACAGGATAGCTATCACAGGGCACCTGTGAGGTATGTGTCAGACACGGCTAAGGAGGGAAAGATTATTTATTCATCCATGT
This sequence comes from Canis lupus baileyi, assembly GCF_048164855.1. NCBI lineage: Eukaryota > Metazoa > Chordata > Mammalia > Carnivora > Canidae > Canis > Canis lupus. The sequence continues at coordinate 35,561,020 of NC_132856.1, read as the reverse complement.
ATTCTAGACTTCATCTTTATTAGAACAATCCTTAATTGAAGAAAGAGGAATAGAATGGAATGCAAAATTGAATAGAGTGGAGTACAGAGAAGTCATTAAGAATCTCAAGAAATGATTATCTGTGGGATGAAGAAGTGATCTCTAAGGATCTTCTTTTAGCTCACAAGGAAAAATAAAGTCTCCATCAAAGGAAGAGACACTCTGATGAAATTCAAGCCCCTTGGCCTATCTCTGCCCATCTTCCCTCTGTTCCCATTAAGGCCCTGGGGCTGCCCACATCCCTTCCTGTTGAACTTTACCACAGCTAAGCACCTGCCAGGCATCCCAGGCTTTCTTGCCTTCATGACACATGATCCTCCTCCACCAGGTTTTTATCCTGATCTGTCCTTGAGGTACCATATCCTTTGGGCAACCTTCCAAGATCACACACACACACACACACACACACACACCCCACAGCCAACATTTCCCCACTAGACTCCATGAGAGCAGGGACTTTGTCCTGCTAATCATCATGTCTCCAATGCCTGCCACATAATAAGCACTTAAGAGACAATTGTTCAAACTACAGAATTTTGATTTTTAGATAATTTTCTCTCCCAAAAGACTATAAGCTCATAAAGGACAAAAAGTGTCTGGCTTCCAGAAAGTGCACCAGAAATGTTCACTGAATAAATAAATAGCAAACATTAGGCCATAAAAGAGAGCTGCCTAAATTAAATTATTGTTCCTTATTGTAAAGTTGGATTTTTTAATCATAAATTCCCTTCCCTCACAAAGTCTTACGGTCATTAGCTTTGCAAATTCTGTTTGTATTCAAAAGCCACAATATAACGCCAGACTGAAGATTCAATAATAACAAAGAAAGGATTACTTATTTCAATAATCCTATCTGTTGAAATTTAACATTCTTTTCTCCCAGAGAATACACGGCATGATCCTCGGCTCCTAACTCAGCTATGCCTGTGTTACTAGGACTTATCAGAGTAAACAGGCAGAGAGAGGCAGATGGGTATTTCAAATACCACATAAAATAAAATATCCTTTCACATTTATAAAATAAATACAATTTCATTGCTCATATATCCTGGATAAAGCAACAAGAAAAAAATGGCAAAGAAAACAAATATAAGGAAAGGACTCAAGGCCTCTCTCAGAATGTCTAATAATCGAGGTTGAGCTTGCCATTTGAGCCTTCAAAACTTGGAACACAATCAGGCCTCCACTGCCCAGGGAAGAGCCCTTCCTTCCTCCTCCTCCTCTTCTTTTCCTAGCATACTGAGGAAGGTTGACAGCAACATGCCTTCATATGGTCTACTGAGCACAAAGCTCACAACTATTGTAACCAAGTGCCCTAATGTTTGCCTCCAATAAATGCCTGCACCATCACTCAGAATGAAGAGCCAGGAGCTGCTCCCTACCCTACCCCTTCACACCAAAATCTCAAGAAGTGACCAGGACAAAAATACTATTCTTTAACAAAATGGGTTATTCTCACAGTAGCTTTTTTTTCCTGTTATCAAGCCACCCCATCACACCATTAACCCAAAGCAAGTAAGAAATCAAAATTGGAGCATTTTCACTAATGGCACATGAGTTGATTCCAGTGTCCTGGTGACAGTGGATCGTTCACTCAACAACGGGATTGACTATTACGTGCAAAAGGTCATTACACTGTATCTTCTATTCATCTGTTGGATATTTCAAGGACAGAGCCCTATATTCCCAAGGTCTAAGCACAGTATCTGTTATTCAAGAAGTAAAAAGATGTACAAAAATTTTTGTTGAATGTGTTGATGAAATCTGTGGAATGTGTTAATGGAAAGCCGATATACCATTTCCTAGTGTGCATGTACATTCTCAAGGCCACTTACAACACCAAGCCATGCTTTGAGGATCTAGTTTACCTTCTCCAAAAAACAAGTAAATCTGAATATAGGTTTGCCTTTAATGTGCTTTGTTCAATCATTCATTCAACCACTTTTATTGAACATCTACTTTATGTCAACCCCTAGAGACACACTAAGAAAGAGGGGCACAGCCTAGCTCTCATGGCGTTTACAATCTAGTTCAAAAGGCAGGCACTCAGCCAAATGTTACCCAAAGAAGCTGCAGGGGCTGTGAAAGTGAAACACAGGTGCTCTGGTTCCACTGAGGCAGGGAAATGAAAACAATAGGTCTATGGAAACAATCATTTGTAGGGTAAAAGAGAAAATGGCATTGGGGTAGTACAAAGGTGAGGCAATATCATCTGAAAATAATAAACATTTATATAAAGAGGAAGATTGCACACACACACTTGGAAGTGCTATGAGATGGTTGAGCACACACAGGAGAGTCATCTATAAGCATATATTATGGAGTGTAAAGGGTTTACTAAGTGTATGAGGCCCTGAGTGGCCTCTGGGCAGCTGGGAATTCTGCATCACTCGCTTCTCACCCTGCCTACTGCCTCTGCCAGGCCAAGAGGAGAAAGAAAGTAATCTTACACAGCTTTCAAAGCCTCATTCTCTTTATTATTTGGAGACCTGCCCCTCACCCCACAGATGGAAGCCAAAACCACCCAAAGGGATATCATCCCAGAGGAAGAACCACTGAGTCATAGGATATGAATATTTTTGAGGTTTTTGATACATTCTGTCCATTTCATTTGGGCTTCTTATACTACTAAAAATCTCTGTAGGACAGAATTCAGTGAAACACTTGGAATAAAAAAAATTACTATGTATATTAAAAGAGCTGCCCTTTCTAAATTTGCTAACATATTCTTAGAGGCTAAAATGTGGTCTCCATGGCTGTGTCAGTCATTCTTAAACTCCTACTTGCTAACTGGAACATTTTAAAAACTGATGTTGGCCAATTATATGTGATTATTAAAATAATATCTTTCATCCTTTTATAAGACCATGACAATAAAAAACAACTAACTTTTCACTGACACTGATTGAAGAATATTTTAGTCACCTAAAGCTTTGCTAAAATATAAGATCTTTGATGTGATGCATTCCATCCTCCCCTCAAAAAGAACCACCACCATAGGGATCCCTGGGTGGCGCAGTGGTTTAGCGCGCCTGCCCTTGGCCCAGGGCGCGATCCTGGAGACCCGGGATCGAATCCCACGTCGGGCTCCTGGTACATGGAGCCTGCTTCTCCCTCTGCCTATGTCTCTGCCTCTCTCTCTCTCTCTATCATAAATAAATAAAAATTTAAAAAAAAAAAGAACCACCACCATAATCATAGTAAATTCTGTTACTAAACTAAAATCGTTTGTCATGTCTTTTTGCTTTTTGTAATTTTTTTTGAGTATAGGCGACACACATTACATTAGTTTCAGATATACAACATAGTGATTCGACAAGTTTATATATTATGCCACGTTCATCACAAGTATAACCACCATCTATCCCTTACATCACTATTACACTACTACTAACTATATTCCTTATGTTGTGCCTCTTATTCCCATGACATATTCATTTCATAACTGCAAGCCTGTATCACCCACTACTCTTGATTCATTTTGCTTAACCCACATCCCCCTCCCCTTTGGCAACCATCGTTTGTTCTCTATATTTATAGGTCTTATGCTGCTTTTTGTTTATTAGGGGTATTTTTAGATTCCACATATTAATGAAATCATATGTTACTTGTCTTTCTTGGTCTGACCTATTTCACTTAGAATAATACTCTCTAATTGTCTCTATATTGTCTCAAATGGCACAATCTCATCCTTTTTATGGTTGTGTAATATTCCATTGTGTATACATGTACCTATGTGTATATACCACATCTTCTTTACCCATTTACCTATTGATGGACACTTAGGTTGCTTCTCTATCTTGGTGATTGTATATAGTGCTGCAATAAACATAGGGGTGCATATATCTTTTCAAACTAGTATTTTCATTTTCTTTAGGTAAATACCCAATACTGGAATTATTGGATCATATGGTATTTCTTTTTAAAATTTTTTGAGGAACCGCATACTGTTTCCACAGCAGCCATACCAGTATACATTCCCACCAACAGTGCATGAGGGTTCCTTTTTCTCCATATCTTCACCAACACTTCTTATTTTTTTGTCTTTTTTATTTCAGCCATTCTAACAGGTATAAGGTGATATCTCATTATGGTTTTGATTTGTATTTCTCTGATGATTAGTGATGTTGGGCATCTTTTCATATATCTGTTGGGGCACTTTATGTCTTCTTTGGAAAATGTCTATTCAGGTCCTCTGTCCATTTTTTAATCAAATTGTTTGTTTTTGGTGTTGAGCTGTATAAATTATGTTTGTCCTATCTTTATTTTATAAGAACATTTATTTCTTATTCTAAAGTAACAATAAATGATTCATTCAACAATTACAATGACCTATATGCTAAACATTCTGCTAATTACTTGGGCCACAGTGGAAACAAAATTCAGAAACTGCCCTCCAGAAGATGACAACCTAGTAAGAGAATCAGACATGCAAGCAATTATATTTAATATGTTAACATATGTAAAGAATTTTGAAAAAAAAAAAGAAGTTTGTACAAAGAACAAAGAGAAATGTTGAAAAAGGAACATCCAAATACATTTGCGAAATTCAGAAAGGCTTCACAGAGGAGGTAACTTTTGAGCTAAACCTTGAAAACACAGAGAGATTGGCAGGCAGACAAAAAGAAACAGGATACTTGGCAGATGACACTAAAGGTAGTTAAGTAAGGACAGCACATAAAGAAAGCATACTGGGAGCCTGGGCAGATCACAGAGAGGCTTGCCGACCATGCTGAGGAGTTTGACTTTCTCTCAGGCATTGCATAGAACCCACTGATGAGAAATGAATCCACTCAAGATCCAATGTACGTGTTCTATAAGAGATAGGGCAGACTGTGATAAAATGATAAAAAGAGCAAGTAAGTAGTTAAAAAACAATAGTTCAGGAGAGAGGTTATACAATCCTGGAATAAGACAATAGTAGTGGGAATCAAGAGATGTATAATGGACGTGGAATTAAGGAAACAGAAGCTAAGGAATGATAATAGATTGGATATTAAGAGTCAGAGAAGATAGAAAAGAAAAAGATAAATCCCAGGTTTCTGGCAAGTAAACTTAAGAGTTGTACCATCCTATGACCTAAGAAATAAAGAGGTGGCAGACTTTGAGAGTAAAATAATAATTTCTGATTGAACACACACTGGTCAAGCTAGATTAGGATAAACTATGGTAACAGATAATCCCCAAATTTCAGTGATTTAAACAACAAAGACTAAATTCTTACTCATGCTACATGTTTCCTAGCTCCAACTGGCTTCCTGCCTCTGGGACCCAGACTGAAGAAGGCCCTACCATCTGGAACATTGTTGCCTGCAAAAGCAGGAGAAAGAAGTGCTAAAGAATCACACTCTGACAATTACATTTTGACCCAGAAGTATCACCCATCACTTCTACTCACAATCTATTGGCCAGGAATAGACATAAGATTGTGTCTAACTTCTGGAAGTAGAGAGGTTGCAATTCTTTTAGAAACAGCCCAGAAATAGCCCAGAAGTAGAGGAGAACTAAATATTAGTGGTCAGCAAATGGACTTAACAGATATATTCAGAACATTCCATCCTAAAACAGCAGAAAAACATTCTTTCCAAGTGTACATGGAACATTCACCAGAATAGATCACATATTAGGTCACAAATTAGGCCTCAATAAGTACAATAAGACTGAGATCATACCATGCACACCTTTTCTGACCACAATGCTATAAAACTAGAAGTCAACCACAGAAAAATTTAGAAAGACCACAAATACATGGAGGTTAAATAACATGCTATTAAACAATGAATGGGTCAACTAGGAAATCAAAGAAAAAATTTAAAAATACATGGAAACAAATGAAAATGAAAACACAATGGTCCAAAGCTTTGGGATATAGCAAAAGTGGTCCTAAGAGGGATGAATATAGCAATATTGGCTTACATCAAGAAGCAAGAAAAATCTCAAACACACAACCCAACCTTACACCTAAGGAGGCTAGAAAAAGAACAACAAACAAAGCCTACAGCCAGCAAAAGGAAGAAAATAATAAAGATTAGAGCAGAAATAAATGATAATAAAAATGAAAAAACAATAGAATATATCAATGAAACCAGCTGCTACTTCTTTGTAAAAATTAATAAAACTGATAAACCTCTAGTCAGACTAATGAAAAAGAAAAAGAGAAAGGACCCAAATAAATAAAATCACAAATGAGAGAGGAGAAATAACAACCAACACCACAGAAATACAATTACAACACAATATTATGAAAAACTATACACCACCAAATTGGACAACCTGGAAGATATGATAAATTCCTAGAAACATAGAAACTACCAAAACTGAAACAGGAACAGAAAATTTGAACAGACTTAATAACCAGCAAAGAATTTTTTTTAAGATTTTATTTATTTTTTCATGAGAGACAGAGAGAGGCAGAGGCAGAGGGAGAAGCAGGCTCCATGCAGGGAGCCCAACATAGGACTCAATCCCAGGTCTCCAGGATCAGGCCCTGGGCCAAAGGCGGTGCCAAACTGCTGAGCCACCGGGGCTGCCCCAAGAATTTTTTTTTTTTAATTTTGGGCAGCCCTAGTGGCCCAGTGGTGTAGTGTCGCCTTCGGCCCATGGCTGGTACTAGAGACCCCGGATGGAGTCCCATGTTGGGCTCTCTGCATGAAGCCTGCTTCTCCCTCTGCCTGTGTCTCTACCTCTCTCTGTGTGTGTCTCTCATGGAGAGAAATCTTTAAATAAATAAATAAAATCTTTAAAAAAAATTTTTTTAATTAAAAAAATTAAATATTTTATGTATTTATTCCTAAGAGACAAAGAGAGAGAGGCAGAGACATACATAGGCAGAGGGAGAAGCAGGCTCCATGCAGGGAGCCTGATGTGGGACAGGATCCCAGGACTACAGGATCACGCCCTGAGCGGAAGGCAGATGCTTAACCGCTGAGCCACCCAGACATCCCAAGAAATTTAATCGGTAATCAAAAAACAACTATAAATGAAAGCCCAGAACCAAATGACTTCACAGGAGAATTCTACCAAACTCAAAGAGTTAATACCTATTCTTTTCAAACTATTCCAAAAAAATAAAAAAGAAAAGAAAATTCCCAAATTCATTCTATGAGGCTAAGGCTAGCATTACCCTGATACCAAAACCAGACTCTACTAAAAAGCAGAACTACAGGCTAATATCTCTGATGAACATGGATGTAAAAATTCTCAATAAAATACTAGCAAACCATATCCAGCAATACACTAAAAAAAATCCACAATTATCAAGTGGGATTTATTCCTGGGTTTCAAGGGTGGTGCAATATTCAGAAATCAATCAATGTGATACACCACATTTAAAAAAGAAAGGATAAGAACTATATGATCATTTTAATAGATGCAGAAAAAAAAGTGTTGACAAAGTACAACATACATTGATAACAACTCTCAACAAAGTAGGTTTAGAGGAAACATACCTCAACATCATAAAGACCATATATGAAAAACCAATAGCTAATATCCTCCTCAAAGGGGGAAAAACTGAGAGCTTTCCCTCTACAGTCAGAACAAGATAGGGATGTCCACTCTCACCACTGTCATCTAACATAGTAGAGGAAGTCCTAGCCACAGCAATCAGAGATCAAAAAGAAAAAAAAAGGCATCCAAATCAGCAAGGAAGAAGTAAAACTTTCACTATTTGCAGATGACATGATACTCTATATAGAAAACCCAAAAGACTCCACCAAGCAACTGCTAGAACTGATAAAGTCACAGGATACAAAATCAATGTACAGAAATCTGTAATATTTCTATACATCAATTATGAAGCAGCAGAAAGAGAAATTAAGGAATCAATCCCATTTACAAATGCACCAAAAACAATAAAATACTTAGAAATAAATCTAATCAAAGAGGCTAAAGACCTGTCTCTGAAAACTATAAAATACTGAGGAAAGAAATTAAAGATGACACAAAGAAATGAAAAAACATTCCGCGCTAATGGATTAGAAGAACAAATATTGTTAAAATATCTCTACTACCCAAAGCAGTTTACACATTTAATGAAATCCCTATCAAAATACCAATAGCATTTTTCACAGAGCTAGGACAATCCTAAAACTTGTATGCAACCATGAAAGATCCCCAACAGCCAAAGCAACTTTGAAAAAGAAAAGCAAAGCTGCAGATATCCTAATTCCAGACTTCAAGGTATATTACAAAGCTACAGTGATCAAAACAGTTTGGTACTGGTACAAAAATAGACACATAGATCAATGGAACAGAATGGAAAACCCAGAAATGAACCCTCAAGTACACGGTCAATTAATCTTTAACAAAGCAGGACAGACTACCCAATGGGATAAAGACAATCTCTTCAACAAGTGGTGTTGGAAAACCTGTACAGCAACAGACAAAATAATGAAACCGGATCACTTTCTTAAACCATAAACAAAAATAAACTCAAAATGAATGAAAGACCTAAAGATGAGATAGGAGACCATTAAAATCCTAAAGAACACGGGCAATAACCTCTGTGTACAGAAGGCTATAGCAACTTCTTTCTAGATATTTCTCCTGCGACAAGAGAAACAAAAGCAAAAATAAACTACTGGGATTTCATCAAAGTAAAACCTTCTGCACAGCAAAACAAATGATCAATTAAAAAAAAAGGCAACCTATAGAATAGGAGAAGATATTTACAAAGGACATATCTGATAAAGGGTTGTATCCAAAATATTATAAAGAACTTAAAAAAACTCAACACTCAAAAATCAAATACTCTCATTAAAAAATGGACAGAAAACAGGAATAGACATTTTTCCAAAGAAGACATAGAGATACTCATAGAGATACATGAAAAGATAGCTCAACATCACTTATCATCAGGGAAATACTAATGGAAATCACAATGAGATATCACCTTGCACCCGTCAGAATGGCTAAAATTGACAACACAAGAAATAACAGATGTTGGCAAGGATGTAGAGAAAAGGGAACCCTCTTGCACTATTGGTAGAAATGCAAACTAGTACAGCCATTCTGCAAAACAGTATGGAGGTTCCTTAAAAAGTTAAAAATAAAAAATAAAAAAATAGAACTACCCTATAATCTAGCAATTGCACTACTAGGTATTTATCTAAAGAATGCAAAAATACTAATTGAAAGGGATACATACACCCTGATATTTATAGCAGCATTATCTACAACAGCCAAATTATGGAAACAGCCCAAGTGTCCACTGACTGATGAATAGATAAAGATGTGGTATATATACAATGAAATATTACTCAGCCATAAAAAAGAATGAAATCTTGCCATTTCCAATGACATGAGTGGAGCTAGAGGGTATTATGCTAAGCGAAATAAGTCAGGCAGAGAAAGACAAATACCATATGACTTCACTCATAGGTAGAATTTAAGAAACAAAACAAATGAGCAAAGGAGAGGAAAAAAGAGAGAAAGCAAACTAAGAAATAGACTCTTAACCATAGAGAACAAACTAATGATTACCATGGGGGAGGTGGGTGGGAGGATAGGTTAAATAAGTGATGGGGATTAAGGAGTATACTTGTGATGAGCACTGGGTGTTGTATGGAAGTGCTGAATCACTATATTGTACACATGAAACTAATATTACACTGTATGTTAATTGGAATTTAAATAAAAACGTTTCTAAATAAATAAAGGTCAGCAATAATGTCCATCAAAGACATGCTAGGTCTGAAGTACATGCAGGACAACCAAAGCACAACATCTGGACAACTAAAGAAGACCATCTTGTGGGCAGTCTAGAGTTTGGGAATATATCAGGGTGGGAGCTATATAGAATGAAGAACTATAAGGATAAATGTGAAAATTCTAGTCTTCAGTGCATCTATGTAAAATGTATCTCAGAGGTTAACTAATTTGTCTGGTCACAAAACAACACAAATGTGGTGGGACCAGGCCAGTAAGAGTCTGATTCTGAATTCAACATTCTTTCCGCTCCACTTCTAGTGAAGTATCCTATTTGGGACAGATTCTGTCCAAACAGCTATTATCTGTTCAAGAAAGATAGCATTATCTTGGCTTTATTAGCAAGTCAAAAAATTGCCCATTCCCTGAGAAAGCCAAGGTAAATTATGGTGGTACTCACATTTGGACAATGTCTTTATTTTTTCAAATCATCTTTCCTATGTGTTTGGTTTTTACAGTGTGAGAATACTTTTATAAACTTTATGTGTCATAGTCCTCTGTTCTAAATCAGAACTAAGGAAAAACTGAAATTTACACTAAAGAAGGAGTGTGCAAGGAGTGTAAGTTTTTCCAGTAAACAAATGCACATTGATGTATTCCAATAAAATTTAATTTATTAAAACATAAATCTGGCCCATGGGCCAACCCCTTCACTAAAGGACAAAATCAATTAGTAACAATACTACCTTGGAGTACATTATTAAAAAATCAGTAATTAAATGCCAAGTTGGCAACCAGTGTTGCACAAGAGAAAACCTGGAGATCACAAGGATAACCAAACTCTCCTAAATTACATTTATGAAATTGGAATATGGGTTTTTGTGTGGTGCTTGTGATTCAGTCTCAAAGTTCCTTACTCAAAGGGATACTGACCTGTAATTAAGCCACTGCTCCTCAGCTCCATATCCATCCTTCCATATCATCTCTGTGATGCCACTGGGGCTCTGTGAACCACCTTTCCACTTTGCCAGCTGTTGCCTGTCAAGCTGTGCTCATAGAGGTGCTAGAGGGAAGCCATGGGACTAGAGGAGGGGTGGAACCTGGTCCATCTTGTCTGGTTCCTATTGGCTTCCAGCTTCTGTAGATGTGGCCCAGCTACATTTCCTCACTGTAACAGAAGCACTTCCTTCCTGTAGCAACTGCTGAATCCAGTTTACAGTCTGTCTGGAACCAGCCTCATTGTGCCATCAGGGACCACAGTCCCAGCCTCCCTGCTCTCGGGTACAGGTCCCAGTACTAGCCTGCTGCCCTTCACCTAAGCTCAGAGACTCCAACACCAACCAAGTAGCACCACCTCTTCAGAGTCCTGGGTACCAGGCGCTCAGCTTCCCTCCTTGCTCAGAGGCCCCAGCACCAGCCATCATCTCAGAGATGGAAGCTCAGCCCCACAGGGCCCTTCCTGCAAGCTTCTAAATCTTAATAATCCCAACCCTGGTAGTGACAAATGCCTCCTGTGGTTGCTATTTCCATGATACGTTAGTGTTTTCTTGTTGCCTTTTCAGTTCTTCAGTATCAAGTTGATAACATTTAATATTAAATTATCTTGGTGAAAATAATTGGTGTGGTTTCTATCTCCTGACTCAAGCTAGACTGACAGAAACACAATCCAGCAATTTCAAAATAAATCAAATCCTAATTTGTGTTTCTTGAGCACTATGAAGTAGACACATGATATTGAACTTTACTTAAAATTCCATCTGCCACTCTCAAAGATTACAGCTGCTCCTTAAGAGTCTCCTCTTCCCTCTGAAATCCTCTTTACCCTTTGCTTCTTCTCTGGTCCCTTGTCTTCCTCGTCAACTCTTTTCCCCCTAATTCTCCGTCATAAAACCCCAAGGACCAGTCTACCAAAAAGGAATGAGCCTCAGAGGGTGGCAAAACCAAGTGTAGTCCAGGGCACTTGGGTGCCTTTCCTCACAACAGAGGTTAGCAACAGAAATGTCTACCCTAGACTCAAATGGGAAGGCGGGAAACACAGGAGAGAAGCCTACCAAGGCATACAAACTCTGGGACTCCAACATTATTATAATGAAAGTACATTCAGCCTCAGAGTCAGACAGAGAAATAGGCAGTTGTGGGGACTGAAAGGTGTGTGCGCTGTACACGTCAGAGCTTCATTTTTTCAAAGGAGGAAAAAAAAAATTGAGATTCTTATGTGAAATCGCAAAGTTTCTAAACATAGTCTTTAACACTCTGTGCAGGTTAAATGAAACTTATCCAATCCCACCTATTTGCTCTATTTGCCACACAACCCTATGTTGACCCTACATGCACTCAATATATCCCATTTTCTTTATAAAGATTTGAAGATTAAAACTGTTTAACTTTCTAATAGTTACCTACAGAGCTCTAAGCCATAATAGCAAACCAAAAATAGGATTCTTTTCCCTGCCACTTTTCCAAGTTACCACGAAAATGAAAGAAAGCAAGAAAGAATTAACAGAAGACACTACTTGATGTAAACCCTCCGAAAATCTGGGATTCAATTCTAAAAAAAATTAAAGAAGAAAATAGCTCACTAAAGTAAAGCTTTTAAACTTTATTTTAGAAGAAGATAACAGTGCTACATTATTTTTTAAGTAATATTTACAGAACAGTTTGTTCTAGAGTTCTAAATGACACAAATAGAGGAGGCCTGGTATACATACATCAAAATGGTGACAATGAAATTATGGCTTGATCTGGTGATAAATTACCCTCTGCTCATCTCACCAATACCTAAGGCTCCAAAATGGAGGTGTCATTTGAGTAAGTCGACCACTTGGGTACACATAAGGGCACACACCCACTTCCCTCCCAATACCACCCCTCCAAGTACAATTACCCAATCTGCAAAAGAAAAACACACTGGCTCTATAATTACCAGATGTGAACTAAAAAACCATGCCCTTTTAAAAGCTTTGCTACATTTCCCAGCCACACTCTACCAGCCTCAGAGCAGACTCCAAAGCACTATCATGCCTGCTGCCTGAAATGTCCAACAGCAAAGGGCAATGTGAAATTCACTGCTGGGGAGGAGAGCAATGCTAGTAATGCTAGAGTTGGGGGAGGGGAGGAGAGAATGGGTTAATTTCTTATTTCTTCTTCCAAATGCCCTCGTGTATTATTGCTCCAGAATGAAAAAAATGCAATACCTACAGCCAACTTACTTTGCTTCACCTCCACAGATGCTTACCGTCAACTACAATGAGAACTAACCTATCTAAAACCCACAACCTCAATCTCCAAGAGCCATAAAAGAGTACTAGAAGGTCTCCGCAGAGCTCATATGGTTGGCACAAAGGCCTTGCCCTAAAGACTCCTTGGAGACCCATTATTTCTTCAGTCCATTAACTTTTACTTGATACAAAATTCTAACTAGCCTGTGTAAATTCAAAGTTCACAGATCAGACTCATGGAAATTTCAATATGAAGACAAAAGTGCCTTTGGAAAGAAAAGGACATATATATTGTGAAATGCCAGAACACATGGTAGAGACACCACATAAAAAAATAAAGGGAGATGTGTTAAAGAAACAAAGAGGAGTGCATAGCCCCTTGCTCAAAGTGGGTCTTAAAGAAACAGTGCTACCTCTTGAAAAGCTGGAGGAGAATGTCAAAAAGGAGAGTACAGAAGCAAGAAATACACAGGGATCAACAGGAAGTAACCAATTTGAAATAGCCTAGAGACACAAAAATATCATGAATCTCATAACTGTCAGAGTAGCATCTGACATTTATTGTGGACTTAGGCATGCAGGCTCAATGCCACCTATTTCACTTGTTTTTTCTCACTCAACCCCCTCAGCAACCCTGTGAAGTAGGTATTACATCCATTTACAGATGAAGCTACAGAGGCTTAGAAAGCTCAAGCCCAAAATCACCTAGCTAGGAAAGGACATAGCTGAACTGAATTTCAGCTCCACCTAGTTCAAAAGCCTGCCCTGGAGAGGAGAAGAATTAGAGGCAAGGGGAGAAAAGAAAAAGAATAATACTCTTCAATGATGTCCCAGGTTCTCTGCACTCTGCAGCCACCACAGCTCTACAAGGGGCAGAGACCTCATCTCTCTAGCACAGCGTCTGGAACATGGCCTGTGCTCTCAGTATCTAATGAATGAGGGTATGATTGTTTCCATAGGACAACCCTGTAATATAATATTGATATCCCCATTGAACTATTAAAGAAACCAAGCAATTCTTTAAAGCATTCATTCTAAAAGGAAAGAAAAAGCTTTCCTGGTGAAAGGTAAAAAATTAAAATTAAATTAAAAATAAAAAAAACAGGAGTTGACAGGCCAAATAACTGCCCTTGTCAAAACAACAGACAGAATACTAGAATGAAAGATAAAGCAGAACTACTAGGGGATGGAAAATAACAGACATCTTGTACTATTCCTTTTTCTTTATTTTAATATTTGAGATAACATAACTTGCAGGAAGATCAGTAAAAGAAATAGCACTCTCTGCAACAGAATTCCATTTATAGACCATACCCCTAAAAAGTTTGCCTGCGACAATGCTGCAGGACATGATCACTTGAAAGAAAGGGAAGGAAAAGACAGAGAGAGAAAGAGAAAAACTAACAACCCAGAAAACTAGGCAGCTCATCACGTGTTTTCTTCCAAATTCTGCAGTATCACACTTGAAGTGACAGATGTGAAGAGGAAGAAGGTTCACACCCAGAAATGCAGGAGAACTATTTTGAGGAGGTTAGAGTTGGTGGCAGGGTGCCTGGAGAACTAGTGCACTGATGTAGCCCTGGCATGTGTATTCATTCATTCAGGCATGCATCCATGCATGGAAGGAACACTTACCTAGCCCCTACTATGAGCCTGGCTCATTAACAAAAGCTGGAGACATTGTGGGGAACCAGACATAGCCCCTGCCCTTTAAGAAGCTCACAGTCTGCTAGAAAATTTCAAGTAACAATTAATACTACCCATGATGAAGTATGTCCCAAGGATTCTAGGAACTCAGTCTAGAAGATTCAGGATGATTCAGGAGGAAGAGTTAGGGAAGTCTTCTCAGAGGTGACATATGAGTCTTTTTTTTTTTTTAATTTTTATTTATTTATGATAGTCACAGAGAGAGAGAGGCACAGAGACACAGGCAGAGGGAGAAGCAGGCTCCATGCACCAGGAGCCCGATGTGGGATTCGATCCCGGGTCTCCAGGATCGCGCCCTGGGCCAAAGGCAGGCGCCAAACCGCTGCGCCACCCAGGGATCCTGACATATGAGTCTTGAAGTGAGGGACAGCCAAGGAAAGAAATGGAAGGAGGGTCAGACAGGTTATCAGGGATAGGTTTTTGCCTGCCATGGCAAGAGCTTTATATTCTATCCTGAAGGGAATGCAAAGCCATTCAGTATCCCATTATCAAGGGGCTCACATGTCCAGACTGGCATTAAAAAAACAAAAATCTGGAGACAATGTGGATAAGAAATTGGAAAGAGAAGTAGACTGGAGGCAAGGAGGTAAGTCAAAAAACTATTACAATTGTTCAGGCTAGAAATACTGGAACCTAAACTAGCACAGGGCTGGGAAGAATGAAAAAGAAGGAACTTTGAATAGGGTTACAATAAGGGAAAAGGGGATCAAGTGTGTAGTCCGGTTATGCTGGGGTTGGGAGGCTAAAAAAATTCCCTAAGAAAGGGACACAGGATACATTTGGGGGAAGGTAACAAGTTCAGACTTGGACATGTTGAGTTTAAAGGGTCTTTGTCTGGTGAAGACTTCCTAGTCATCCATCTCTATATCACACTCACTATATTAGTTATCTATTATATAACAATATTAGCACAAATTTAGTAGCTTTGAGCAACACATATTTAGTTCATAATTTCTGTGGGTCAGGAATCCAAGTTTAACTAAACTGGCTCTTCTGCAAGAGTGCAACTGCAATCAATGTGTCAGCCAGGGCTAGGTGCTCATCTGAAGCTCAACTGGGGGAAGGCTCCGTTTCTTAGTTCAGATGTCTATTGTCAGCATTCAATTCATTGCAGACTACTAGATTGAGGGCCTCAGTTTCTTACTGGCAGCTCCCTGCTACATAGCCCTTTCCATAGGCATCTGACAACATAACAGTGTTTTTCAAAGCTAGCAAAAATGAGCATCTCCTCACAATACAGGCATTATAATCTTATATAACATAATCACATCATATCATCACCCTGTTGTATTTTATTGATTAGAAGCAAGTCATAGATTCCTACCTTATTCAGAGGATCACACAAAGGCATAGATCCAGGAAGTGGAGAACATGAGGGCCACCTTAGAGTCTATCCACCACACTCATTTTCATTCGGTCTCCAAAAGTTGGAAACTCTTGGACCCACTTTTTTACCCCCTTAAGGCCCCATGGCCTAAGCAACTAGCTACTGAGTGGTATTCAAATACAATTCCCTCTATCCCTCTCAATTTAATTTCTTTCATGAAAAGTTCCCAGAGAGGTCATCCTCTTCCCCCCTCCCATTCTGGTCTCATAGCACTTAAAATCTAAACTAACAGTTTCCAAAATTTCAGAGTCAAAATACTATATATGTCCTAAAATAAATAATAGCTACCATTTCCTAAATGGTTACTTATTATACTGGAACCATATATGGAATATCTCATTTAATCCTCCCAATGATACTAAGTGTAAATATTATTCCTTTTGTACAGATGGGAAAATTGAGACATAGAGAAGCTAAGACACTTGGCCCAAGTCAGACAACTAATTAAGTGACAGGTACTGGGAAGTCTGATTCCAGAGCCCACACTCAAAGCCAGACTAGGCACTTATACATCACCAGCCGCATTTTTATTATCTTCTGATTGAGAAAATACAAAATACCAAAAGCTACTTTGAGTTCAGTAATAGTTTTTTGGGTTTTTTTTTTTTTAAGATTCATTCATTCATTCATTCATTTATGTATTTATTTATTTATCTATTTATTATAGACAGAGAGAGAGAGAGGCAGAGACACAGGAGGAGGGAGAAGTAGGATCCATGCCAGGAGCCCGATGTGGGACTCGATCCCGGGACTCCAGGATCGCACCCTGGGCCAAAGGCAGGAGCTAAACCGCTGAGCCACCCAGGGATCCCCGAGTTCAGTAACAGTTTTAAATACATTTGTAATTTTTTCCCACAATAGAATCTACAAATATTTGCAGAACACAGTACATACATGTGCAAATACTTATTCTCTCCAAAGATAATGTGGATTGGCAACCATTTGCAGAGCCTCACAGCCCTCCCCATATGGCTCCTCAGCTGGGCATCAGTGGTCCATGTCACGTTGCTCTGTACTTGGATTATAATCGGCAGTTCTCAACCAGGGGTGACTTTGCCCTCCCTTGGAGGTATGGACAAAGGGTATAGACAAATGTCTGAAGACATTTTTAATTGTCATGACTAGGGAAAGGATGTTGCTGACATCTAGGAGGTACAGACTAGGGATACTGCTAAATCCTTACAATGCACAGGACAGCCCCCACAACAAGGAATTATCCAGCTTAAGGTGTCAATAGTGTCAAGTTTGAGATTCCCTAATATCTGTCAACATAAAATTCTCTATTATTTTGTATGTATTTGTCCTAACTCTCCAAAGATAAACATGCCACCAGAGCAGGGACTTCATGAGTTCCTCATCATCCTATCTTTCCCAACCTATGCCTAAGATCCAAACGTGATGAGTGTTCAAGAAATGCTTTTTGAATCTAAATTTATTTCAAAGACATAGCAGGCTTTATTTCTACAAGAGTTATTTATTCAACAATTAACACATTCCCCCCAAATTAAGAGCTCCTACTTTGAATTCGCTGAAGGCTAATTTACTTCTGCAATTAATACAGGCCTACCCAGAGCAGCCTCCAGCACCTATATAGTTGAGTTAGCAAATAAACGTTCAGTTTAGAAAAATCAGATCAACAAAACAATATGCAAGATTGAAACAAATAGACCCAAAAGCATTATCAAATGCCAAGATCTAGAAAGAGTTTATTTCCTTATATAAACATTCACCCCTTAAACATACGAAAGCCAAGGATGTACAAATGGACTAGGTTCCCAAAATGATCCTTTCTTTAAAAATCACAAATTATTGTAAAGGAAGAGAATATTGTTCTATAGCATGTCAGATGTATTTGCTGAATGATTAAAGAGTCCCTGTGGTTTGTTAGCATAAATAGGAGTTGTGTATATATAATTCTAGGAAGAAGAAGAAATTATTCCATTTTTCAACATACAGGAATCTAAACCTGCAGCCCAGACAGTCAAATGACCATCCCAGTAAATTTTGTACCAAGTAGGGAAATGCCGCATTTTATATTTCCATGCCTCTGTGTCCCAATCTCAGGGTACAGTCTGGGTCCTCTTTCACTCCCAGATAAACAAAAAAACCTTTGGGACCATGCCACATAGCTAAGAAGGCTCCAAAATTGTTCTGTCTGTTCCAGCAATATACTTTCCATGGGGAGATGAATCAGACTGGACAGGACAATGCAGCCTCTGAAATTCCTCAGGAGTGTCTTGATTACACCCAATTAGTGAGGCTGTACACAGAAGCCTGGTGAATCAGACAGACTTGCAACCCAGCACAGTCAGCAGGGCTGGAAAACCAAAGCCATTAGCTCCTGCTGTTTCCTACTTCTCAAAGAATCAAATCCACGCTGGATGTGAAAGACAATGGCTGCTTTGTACAATCAGCCACAGATTATTTTTAATGGGGGCATGAGAAATTCAAAGCAGCAGGGAACCCCAAAATCACAAATAGTCACATTTGGAATTCTCTGAAGGTTATTGTTTGAAAGAACAGATTTAACTTCTCAAATATAATTTTCCTATACTAATTTTAACATTACCCTTGAGCTCCCAGAGCACATAACAAACAGTATCAGAAAACAAAAATACAGGTATGTACCAGGGCCTGGAGTAAGGTTGCCTGGGGGTAAAGTTCATCTGACCTTTAGCCTGGTTCTGTGGCAATGAGTGAGCTCACATGGATGGACTGAGCCCTGGGCTATGACCTGGTCTGAAGTGTGAGCAGACATTTAGTTGGCATCTTGTCTATACACTCTCATTCATTCATTCATTCACGTTGGATTCCTGAGCCCAGACCTCAAGACCTACCAAGAACTGCCTCTCTCTCTGTAGTCATTCCACCTACACTGGCTTAGTATTTACTCATATGTGGGGTGTTTATTATGACCTTCCCTTTTTTACTTGGTGTCTGCTTATCCAGATTCTATACATTTTCCACAACCCAGTGGCTTAAATCAAGCTCTACCTCCTCTAAGAAGCCAACCCTGACCAATTTCAGCCAACATAGTGTCACATTATTCTCTGAATAGGGTATCAGGGCAGCTGTTTGTTGTGCTCTTATGATGTTCCAGATACCATGCCCAAATCTTTATACAACTGACCTGATCTAATTTCCCTATGCCCCCAGTTTACCCATGAGAAAATTGAAGTTAAGAGAGGAAAAGTAAGAGAGAGAGAGAGAGACAGAATGAAAGAACAAAAGAGTGAAGAGAGGAGAGGAGAGGAGAGGAGAGGAGAGGAGAGGAGAGGAGAGGAGAAGGGAGAGGAGAAGGGAGAGGGGAGGGGAGACGGGAGGGGAGACGGGAGAGGGGAGAGGAGAGGGGAGAGGAGAGAGGAGAGAGGAGAGAGGAGAGAGAGAGGAGAGAGGAGAGAGAAAGGAGAGAGGAGAGAGGAGAGAGGAGAGAGGAGAGAGGAGAGAGGAGAGGAGAGGAAAGGAAAAGCAACTTGCCCCAGATCACACGGCAGGTACACGGTAGAGCTGGAACTCACGCCCATGTCTTTCTTTGGCACTAAATCAGGTCTCAGTGAATCTTCTGATAAATGGTCAGGTAGTAAATATTTTAGGATTTGAAAGCCATACATTCTTTGTCTCAACCTCTCAACTTTGCCTGCAATTATAGTATGAAAGTAGTCATTTAAAAATGAAAAGGAAAAACATCCTCAGTTTACCAGCAGTTATGAAAACAAGTTATCTATCCATAGACCTATATCAAACACTCCTCTACATATAGTCAATGGGCTACAAGATCTTGGCAATGCCCTTCCACCCACTGTACAGTCTAGACCACAATAACAGCAACCTTTACCAGGGACTTGTCAGAAGCCAGACTCTCTCCGTGTTTCCCAAAAATCCCACAACAAACCCCGCCCCCTGCCCACAAAGGAGAGCCCAGTCCTATTCCTATTTGAGTAGATGTGCTTTGAGAAGTGAAGGAACTTCGCAAGGTTACCTTGCCGTTTACCTTGGCTGGTAGGCTAAGATTTAAACCGAGGCTGACTCCAGAGATGCATTTTCCCCCTGTACAACCTGTATACGATCAGGCTAACTGAAGCTGGAACCAACACCTCTCCAGTGTGAGCACCCAGGATGGAGTCCTGGTATCCTGGCTGCTCTGCTACCCATGTGTGTCCATAGGGGGTAATTACAAAGCCAATGCAGCTTCTAGCCTCCCAATGCAAGTCTCATAGACAGTATTCCTCTCACTGCTTTGAACAGGCAGAAAACATTTCAGCAAACTGAAGATCAAAGGTCATTTCAGAAGGCCTGATTTATATTTCATTGTTAAACTTTAATGAGCCATTACATTCAGCAGAATAAATGATCCCAGGGATCTAATACAACATGTCCCATAATGTAATTTTTTAATTATAAATAAATATTGCAAGCACCAAGGAAATCACTTCCCAGAGCCCCCTTTCATTTATAGTCCCCACTCCAGTCTACTACCTGATTCTATTCTGAGGCACCAACCTGCCATATTAAACCACATCCTCATACAACATTCCCTCCTCCATAATAAGACTTCTTCTGCCCTAATTCTGCAAATACTGGATAAAGACAAGCCCCATGGGCAGCCCCCGTGACGCAGCGGTTTAGCGCCGCCTGCGGCCTGGGGCGTGATCCTGGAGACCCAGGATCGAGTCCCGCGTCGGGCTCCCTGTGTGGTGCCTGTTTCTCCCTCTGCCTGTGTCATTGCCTCTCTCTCTAGCTGTGTCTCTATGAATAAATAAATTAAAAAAAAAAAAAAAAAAAGACAAGCCCCATGCTGGCTGAATAGAGAAAAGGGGAAAACCAGTCCCAAATACAAAGGAATAAATCCTTGTTCTCCCATGGGCTGATACATCATCCAGTGGAGAGAACATGGGTTTTAGAGCCAGAAAACTAGTTTACTGTTGGAGTGTCCTTGAACTTCACCAATCCTCAAGTTTCCTGTCTGGAACATGAGAACAAAAATGATTTTGGCACTAGTTCTTGATGCAATGAAACAGTACTTCTAAAGTGACTGGCCCAAACTCTCTTCTTTCCTCTTATATGATGATGTTTTTTTAACCACAGTAAACAGTATCTGCCATAGTGTCTATTGTTTTCCTTTACATACACATTCTTTTAAACTTCCAAATAGTTATTAGCATATGGTAAAAGAGCAAGGTGACACATTTAAACTGGAATTATCTAAAGTGATAGTCTTCCACCTAACTCTGGGAAACAAACAAGGGGTAGTAGAAAGGGAGGTGGGAAGGGGGATAGGGTGACTGGGTGACAGACACTGAGGGGGGCACTTGACAGTATGAGCACTGGGTGTTATGCTGTATGTTGGCAAATCGAACTCCAATAAAAAATATACAAAAAATAATAATAAAGTAGAGAATAATAAAAAACAGAAAAAAATAAAAAATAAAGTGGTAGTCTTCCTAGATTTGTTTTTGATCCACAAATGTATGAAATAGTTAATCAATCAAAAGCATACTTCAATTTAGCTTAAATATTCAGTGCAAGTAATATAATACAACTATCACCTAATTGGACAGACATAGCTTAGTTTCCAAAAACCAATTACATCTAAAACTGTACAGTAGATGTGTATTCTGGCTAAGGGTTTGGGCCAATGAGAGCTAAAGTCAGGCTCCTTGGGTCCCATCTCAACTCTGACACTTAGTAAGTGTGAATGTAGACAAGCCACTAGCCTCTCAAAGACTTGTTATCCTGATCTATGATACTGGATGAAGATGACTACCCCATCAGCTTGTTATGAGAGTAGAAGGAGAAAATCCATGTAAATACATATTAAACTCATGTAAATCCATATTAAATATAATTTACATTTCCTGTAAGGATTCAATACCTATAGATTATGATATTAGTGTTATTATTAATGTTAACTTGTTATCATTGAGGAGATTCTAAAGAATATACAGTTCTGAAAAGAGAACTCAAAGAGAATGCTAAGCAATAAAATTACTGGGAAGAGTGGATGGTCTAAGGTGACATCCTGACAAGGGGCTAACTCAGTTGGTATAAATTCATCTCAACATGTGTGCATGTGTACATGAATTTACAAAGATGTGTATATGCACAAATTCTGGCATATTTCCTAAAAAGTCCACCATGTGATAATCATGCCTCATGTATCTAACCAGACTGGGGAGTCTATCACAGAACAACTGTCAAGTTAAAATTAGATCATCACTGTCCAAATAAAGGCAGTTTCACAATTTCCTTTTTTCTTTCTCCACTTCTCATATCCTCCCACAAATGAACCTGCTTACCCATGCCAAGAATATACAGCTCAGAAATGAGCTCATAAAAAAGTAAAAATGAAAAAGACCTAGGAGACTGAGGATCTAAGAGAAAGTATCAAAGAGTAACACCATTTGATTATTCACACAATAAAACTGTGAGCTTCCCTATACCAGATACACTTATTATCTGCTTAGTGGTGTTGTCTCTAATCTGATAATCAACATGCAGAGTACATATTCTTATTCCCATTTTACAAATCAGGCCTGGCTTTTACAGATGAAGTGACTTGCCCAAGTCCACAGAGTGGATTAGTGTTGAATCAGGATCAAGACCCTACCTTTGCTGGTAACAAAACTCTTCCTAATAGTCCTTGCTATTTCTCCAAGCTCTATGACAGGCTGGGGGGTCCTCTATAAAGAAACTTTGCTCTTATCCCCAAAGAACATATAGTTTCATGGAAGGAAAGACAGAAGCAAGTAATGATAAAATGTGAAAAAGTGCTTTTCTAGAACTAAAAAAAATGTGTTATGGGAGATCAAAGGAGGATAAAGGACTCAAGTCCAGGAGTGAAAAGGCAACGTAAGAGTTGGATATTAAGGGATGAATAAGAGTTTGCCAGCCAGAAAAAAAAAAAAAGGAAACCGGCATCCTGACTTAGGGTTATCCTGCAAACAGAAGCACAGACATAGGAAAGAAGCTTGCATGTTGGAGGTAGTAAGATGAGAGGTATATGACTAAATTGAGGGAAATGAGAGCAACCTGGAGAGGAAGAGTAGGGGCTGATAGTGAAGTGTTGTCAGCCATGCTATAGAGTGTGAAGTGGATTCTGTAGACCAGGTGAAGACATAAAGAAATCAGCAAGGCAGTTGCTATACCAGGACAAAGTAGAGAGAATGAAGAAGGATAGTGGGGTGAATTTATAAGGCATATCCACAGGATGGAGACAAGGGATACAAGGATATCAAAGGCTGACATGAAACACATGGAAGAAAAGACCTCAAAGGAGGTCTAACCAGGCAAAAACATCCCACAAGAGAAATAAGAACAGTATAGGATT
Source organism: Canis lupus baileyi (assembly GCF_048164855.1). Lineage (NCBI taxonomy): Eukaryota > Metazoa > Chordata > Mammalia > Carnivora > Canidae > Canis > Canis lupus. The sequence goes on along the minus strand of NC_132856.1, from coordinate 35,537,694 downwards.
CTTGATATTTGGATCACAGAATTGAAAACAAAACAAGCCAACAGCATATTTGGAAAAGAGATAAAGGAAAAGAGAAAGTTTCAAAAGTGAAAGAGATAAAGGAAAATAGAAAGTTTCGAAAGTGAAAGTGATGGAGATGAGCACAAGGTCTCCAACAGATGTTAAACGAAATCAAAATGTAAAAGGTAAGCATCAGTATGCTATGTGATAAGAGGAACTTAAATAAATGGAATTAAAAATTAAAAGTGACCAAAAAATAAAAACAAACACAATTAGTTTGGTTTTGAGGTGATACCACTGGTCCACATGATACTCACAAGATATCAAGGAGTGATTCAACACCATCAGTTAGAGCAACCACAGTCAGCCAAGACAACATAAGTAGTAAATATGGTACATATTGATTGCTATAGGGACAGAAGTCATTCACACAGGGCCAGTTTTCTATATTTTCCTCATAAAAATCATAAATCACATATAGATGAGAAGCATGGGTTCCAGGGTACAACCCAGAAAACAGTAAGACCTAAAATAACAACACAATTTCCTTGTTATTCTCAATATTGCTCTCGTGATGCTGGCTGCAAGTCATGACTCATACTCAGAAATTAAAGGTCTCAAAGAAAAAAAACTTCTATTATACAGACCACTTATATAAAAAGGAAGGTGATATATTTCTATTGATGTAGAGAGAACTTTAAACTCCAGCCAATTCTCTGTCAGAGGGATTCCGAAGAGTTCCCAATAAAGACAAGATAAAGACTAAACACTCCATCTCCTGCCAAATGGAAGGAAGGACACTGGTCAACCAAAACCAGAGTAAATACAGGAAGAAAGGTCCACAAGCTACCAAGGAGTGATTAGTGTTAGAACTGCCAGGTTCCTCTGAGACCATATTGCCCAACCTCCTCCTGCTCTATCGATCTGGAAAATAAAGACCAAAATAAGGGAGATACTCACAGCCTCATACAGCATTTTGGAGTGGGGGAGGAGGGAGGTAGAAGTGGGGAGGGGATTGGGACATCCCCTCCCCAGGGCTTCTTACACCTTCCATTCCAAGAAGTTGATTTTCCCAGTGTCCAGAACTCAAGTCCTCAGGCAAACGAGCCCCTTCCACACTGGTAAGCTCAAACCTCTCTTGAAGAAAGAAAGACCAGAGATAAACTAGCCACACTCTAGTTCTGGACCACTCTAAATTACTCATTTTGGTGATGGACAGACAGCTCTTACAGTTCCATTCTCAGATCCTGCCCTTGTTGTGTGTGTCTCCAGTGTGTCTTGAATTTTTTTTTCTATGAAAATTCAGAAACCGTTACATACAAGCCTATTCAGAAGGGACAATTAGTTATTTACATTTGCAAGGAGGTGACAGTGGGCTCTAACAGATGCCATCTTCCTCCCATGAGATTGCTTGCCCCACTGGAACAGAAGGATCCTGCTCTGGAAGCTCCACCCAACAGCTAGGAGGCTTCTCCTTTCTTACAGTACAGGCTTTCTCAGGGTTTTTGACCTGAGCTTTCTAGACGTCTCAAAAATCTTCCCAGCTCTTGGCAGACCCGCCTAATGGAGGATGTTGTCTCCTCATAGCCTGGTGTCCTTTGTGAGAGGTAAACAGGACAGTTGCAATTGTTTTTTAGGACAGTCACATATAGAAACAAACAGTAGTCAGTCTATATGGCAGATATAATGAATATCACTTCTTTATGACACTTTTTATGATACAGAAAAAAAAAGAATTGAATCTGTGGATGGTGTTTCATTAAGGAGTAGAAAACAGAGCAGAGTCAGAAGGATTCTAATGAGAAATAGATTAAACGTGTAATCAAACCTTAAGAATAAACTCCTGGATGAATAAAAATAGCCATTTTTTTAAAGAAGAGATTTGCTGAATTTCAATTTGAACAAGCCATCCACAACAGGAAAAATAAACATGCAGTATTTCAACCTTAGAATTTAATCCCTCATTTCAGATCACTTAATTAAACACTCATGACTGTCAACTGCAGCACCAAATACCATGGGACATAATAGGGAATGGTAAAGCAGGCTCCTCACCCAAAGTAGCTTGAAACTCGTGTTGGTACAAGCAAAGTGCACATGACTGAATTAATGATAAAGAGTATTTATACAGTTAGAGGCAGAAGTCATCAGGCAGTGACTACAACATCATATGCTTCTTCCAGTCAAAATAAATCCCCAAGTGCCAATAGTCTTGCCTTAAAAAAAGATGCAACTACAGAGTAGCTTTTGCTTCACTTTAAATAGAAAAGCATTTTATCTATCATTGAAATTTTAAAAATCAAATTGGGAAAAACTACAAATTAGCCTTCCAACCTTTAGTCCAGTACTTATCAAAATAAATAAAGTTCAGGAACATCTGCATTAACAACCAACCAGGACATAGGTTTAAAATGCAGATTCCCACTCTCAGTCCACTGAGGGAGGACTCTAAGTCAAGGCCAGGGAGTCTGCATTTTATAAACACCATGGACAACTTTAACTTTGTTTACTCAAGTTTGAGATCAAGGCTTCCAAAATCACCAAGTCCCAGGCCTCTTCCATACCTGTGCCAGGGTGCTCCTTCTAAAACAGAATTCTCATCATGTCATTCCCCTCCTTAAGAAAAGAACAAGAAAAAAAAAATTGCCATTCCCTCAATGCCCACAGGAGGAAATCCAAACTCTACAGAATGGCTTATAAAACTCAGCCCACCTCTTCTACTGTCTAGTCCCTGCCTACCCAGGAACATTTTCACAGCATGCTGTTAAATTAAAAAGTAGGCTACAATACAATATGTACATCTGACACATGCTACAAAACGGATGAAACTTGAAAACATTATGCTAAGTGAATAAGCCAGACACAAAAGGACAAATTATATGATTCCATTTATATGAAACATCTAGAACATGCAAATCCAGAGACAGAAAGTAGATTGGAGCTTAGGAAGAAGGGAAGTAAGTGGTTATTGCTTAATGGTTACAGAGTTTTGGTTTGGGCAATGAAAAAGTTTGGGGAATAGTGGCAATGGCTGCACAACATTGTAAATATAATGAACGCCATTGAATTGTACACTTAAAGAAGTTTAAAAGGACACATTTTGTGTTATATATATTTTACCATGATTTCCAAATTTAATAATGTAACATTCCAAAACCCACGGAATTGTACTCTTTAAGTGGGTGAATTATATTGTATGTAAATTATATTATAATAAAGCTGTTAAAAAGGTGTACAATATGTACATAAAATACTAGTATAGGAGAAAGACAGGGATGATATATTCCTAACTACTAACAGGAATTAATTCTGGGGCAGCCCAGGTGGCTCAGCGGTTTAGCGCCGCCTTCGGCCCAGGGTGTGATCCTGAAGACCCAGGATCGAGTCCCATGTCAGGCTTCCCTTCATGGAGCCTGCTTCTCCCTCTGCCTGCGTCTCCGCCCCTATCTCTCTCTCTCTCTTTCTGTCTCTCATGAATAAATAAATAAAATCTTAAAAAAAAAAAAAGGAATTCTGGATGTCAAGATGCAGGGAATCCTATTTTCTTTTCCAAGATTTTCTACATTCTCTCAATTTTTCATAATGAGCTTATGTCATGTTGCTTTTATATCTAGAAAAGGAAGAATAATTATCATTTTAAAAACACCAAAACTTTAGAAGCACCTGGGTGGCTCAGTTGGTTGAGCATCGGACTCTTGATTTCAGCTCAGATCATGATCTCAAGGTTATGAGATCAGGCCCTGTGCTCAGGGTGGTCTGTTGTCCCACTCCCACCCCTGCTTGCACTCTCTCTCTCACACACTCTCTAAAATAAATAAATGAATAAAATATTTTTTAAAAGCCCTAAAACTTAAAAAAAGATAAAAATTAGATATAAGCAGTGATCTCCTGTTGTAAGTCAGGGCATATCATGGTGGCATGGCAAAGGGGGTCCCCCTAGGCACCTAGTACTGCCTATATTTTCCTTGACCGAGTGAGCCCCTGATCACTTTAAAATGTCTGCTTATGGTGATGAATCTTGATGGCCATAAGAGCTTAATAATGCAGCCAAGGACTCTGAAGGAAGATTCCCAGGATTCCACCACTCACCGAGACCCTCTCGGAGCCTCCGTTTCCTCATCAGAACAATGGGAGTAATAATGGTACTACTTCATAATGTTAACAAGAGAATGAACGAGATAATTTATATGAAATATTTAAAACCACATCTGACACCCAGTACTTTGACCTACATGTTTAGTCAACTATTTATTGGCTGCTATTATTTTTACTGTTATTATTGCTCTATCACACCCATGAGTATTTATCCATTCCCTACTAAGCAGGAAATAGCAAACTATGGCCCAAGGGCCGAATCCAACCCACCATATGTTTCTGTATGGCACATAAGGCAAGAACAGTTTTTACATTTTTAAATGGTTGAAAATAAATCAAAAGAAGAGTGAGATTTCATGGCATGTGAAATTTATATAAAATTTAAATTCCAATGTACACAAATAAAATTTAACTGGGACACAGAATCTCCTATACATTTATATATTATCTATATCTGCTTTCATACAGTTGAAACAAAAACTGGCCTGAAAAGCCTAAAATATTTACAAACCAGGCCTTTACAGAAAATGTTTGCTGACCCCCAGGTGTGGATCCAAGGAAGTCCCATGTGCCTTGCCGCTCACAGCTAGTTGACTCTTAGTGTGGTGAGCTGGCATTGGGTCAGAACACCACTCTCTTTGCATTGAGTTCTTTGCTGTTTATTCTACATTTGGTAGTACCCAGATTTTGTTATTGCTTTCTACTTGTTTAGGGGAATCAGGCCATTCCTTTTTTTTCTCTTACATCCTTCTATTTTGTATTGTGCTATCTAAAAGTATTGTGTGCCATAAAAAGAATCACAGTGTAGAACACAAAGCCCTATAAACCTGTTGTTTGAGCTAGTCTCACAGACTGGTGATTTTGTGGTTCTCACCAGACCAGTGTCCATTGGACAAGCTTTTCTGAGTCACCAGTGAAACTGAAAAAGATTCTCCTTCCATCTCCAATTTTGTCCCGAGAGGTTGGTTTAAATATAGAAAGATCATTTTGTCTAGTCTTCCTACTAGGGAGGCAGACATTACCGGGTCTACAATGGAAGGCAGCCAACTGTCAGGTTGAGAGTCTAAGACACTAAGTCCACAGGCACCACTTTCAACCAACTGTTGCCAGTTCTCATGGGGTCATCAAATTCTAATTCCTCTCTTCCTCTAGGAAAAATACCCTGCTTCTTATATGAACTTTCATTATAATCCTAATTCTTGCACCTATCTCGCCTCATTTCACCAATGCCACCTTCAATGGACAATCTAGAAAACATTAAACAAAATGTTTATTTGAGAGGTGCCATAGGAAAAAAAGGAGGAAGGGAAATAAGATTTTCTCAGGCCCAACTGGCAGCATTTTTTTTTCATGAGTTGAAAAATTGAAGAAAACTGAAGAACTAAGTGATCACTAAGGTTGAACAACACTTACTGTACAATTCCAAAGAGAACTTATGGTTGTTGAGCAGTTAATATACATCAGGTGCTATGCCGCATGCATGTTACCTTATGTAATCTTTTAAACAGAGATGGGAGGTAGGGATTAGAATTCTCCATTTAAGGAGTGTAGAAACTAAAACTTCCTTCCAGATTACAGAAGCCAATATTTGCTGGGTTTATTGAGGACCTCCTACATTTAAAGCCTTTGTTAGTGTGTGCATGTACACTATACATGAATGCATGTTCATGTGTGTGGGTGTACTTGTATTTACATGTAAACATGAAAGAGACCAGAAAGCAAAATATACATATCTTCTTCAGGCTCTAACAGACAGATGTGTTCCTCCTTCTTAGACCTCATCTCAGTGAAGGCAACAGAGGTTTCAGCTGACCTTTTTCCCGTCTTATCCCAAGGTCTAACTGGTAACTAAATGTTCCTGCTTGTTTGACTTCTGACACTCTCCATGGACCTCAGCCCCCAGTGGCCCATCTAATTACATCTTCTGGGGTTCCAAGCATCACGAGCCAGGGAAGGGCTCCAACCCCACCCAGTCCAGCCCATAGGATTGAGTGACCTTCCCATGTGCTCCAGCAGCACTAGAAGTCATCCTAACATGGCAGCATTTCTTATTGGCAGGCAAAGGCCTCCAAATAAAATTCCGATTTAAAAATTGCCTCACCTTAAAAAAAGGGGGCGGGACATCTGGGTGGCTCAGTGGTTGAGCATCTGCCTTTGGCTCACATCATGACCCGGAGTCCTGGGATCGAGTCCCATATCAGACTCCCAGCACGGAGCCTGCTTCTTCCTTTGCCTATGTCTCTGCCTCTTTCTGTGTATCTCTCATGAATAAAAAAAATAATAAAATCTTTAAAAATAAAAAAATAAAAACTACCTCACTAAAATATTGTTTGGCCAAAGCTAATGACCAATTTAATAATCTTAAAAAACAACAAACTAGACTCATGTCCCTAGTAAATCTCCTCCCCCGTGCTCCAGTTGCCTCCCTACAACCAGCTTTTCCTCTTCCCTCTTCCTTCTGCTCAATCTGTATCTTTGTTATTCCTCTTCCCCTTATCCAGACCTTCTACCTTTTCCCAATGAACCCAAGATATCAGTTGTGTCTAAAGATCCATTCCATCCAAGAACTTCGTATTTAGACAACTACAAAATTTAAACCTTGGACCTGAGCTGAACGAGAGCCATAACTAAGGGTTTTTCCTTAGTATTCATAAAAGACCAACAAGTATTCATAAAAGAATTTATAATTGTTTTGGGTACATACGATCCTGGGTTACCAGGCTTTTATCAACTTGTACACATGTTTGTTGGAATCTAAATTCTGACTAGGAAAAGCTAATTGGACTGTTCCAGGATAAGACCTACAGGATCTCTCTTTTCACAATAAACCAGAGGGTAAAAGAATACAACAAAGACCTGAAAAGTAGGGCAAAATCTAAAAAGCCATCCCCAAAATGTTTCTAATAAAAATAGATTGAACCATACATAGTTCAATCATGATGAAGATGAAAAAAGATAAAACTATAGGAGATTTTCAAAACAGACTATAAAATAACTGTCGACAACATCCAGGAATTAAAGAAGGTGCTGATCTAATAGTGGCTCTTTCATCTTGGCCAAAGCTACTCCCACTAACCCTTATATCAATGTGGTTCACTTCCTTGGGAACACATTATTCTCCTATGAATGAATAGCTAAAAGGCACATCTGCTTAGGGATTTTACTTCGAATACTAGATTCTGTCCTGCTGCTCACAGATGTGGCAAAAATATCACAAGGGACTCATGTACTACACTCAGCCCTATCTCCAACAAGTGAAGGCCTCCTTCCTATGACGTCTTCCTAAACAGCCTCTCCATGATCTTCAACAAGAAGATTTCTCAATTGGAAGAAACATCAGAGAAAAATTGATTTTGAACCTTGTTGGAGGAGACATTATCTGGTACTGTTAACAAGTACACCAGTGAAACTCCAAGGAGTCAGTCCATGGGTTCATGCTTCACAACTAGAGATGGAAAACTCCACAGAATTAGAATGCTACTCCCACATGGGGACATCAAATCGAAGATTCTCTGGGACCCTCTAAAAGTAGTCAATTTTCAGAAGTAGACAGCTGACTCAAGAATCTGCAACAACGGGGGATCCCTGGGTGGCTCAGCAGTTTGGAACCTGCCTTCAGCCCAGGCCGTGGTCCTGGAGTCCCACATCAGGCTCCCTGCATGGAGCCTGTCTCTCTCTCTCTCTCTCTCTCTCTCTCTCTCTCTGTCTCTCATGAATAAATAAATCTTAAAAAAAAAAAAATTCTGCAACAAGCTGATAACCTCAGGGGACAGTTTCCACTCAAGGCCAGTTCCAGAACCTATCTAATTCCTATTTTGTTTTTCAGCTACCTCCTTACACTTATTTTTCTCTCTCTGTAGACCCTTGTTTGTTGTCCACCCATGATGGCATTTTTTTCTCTTCTCTTTCTATTGTAATTGTTAGGAAAGAAAATATTCACCCTTTGATCATTCTAAACAGTAGCAATTGCCTCAGTGTTACTGACTGCCATCATCACTGGATACCCATGATATAGTACTCTGGACAATTTCAGCTTAATCAAATGAGACCACTGGAGCTATAGTCAATGGCATTTCCACTTATAACTATGTGGCCAAATGACCTTAAACAAACCAATGTGTGATTCTACTAGTGACCCTCTCTCCCAGGGGAAAAAAAAAAAAGAATTATTACAATCTGTTGTTCTGATCCTAGGTAATTTCACATTTGAATTCAACAAATTTCCTAGAGTAATGGTCCAAATACTTGCCACCTGAAGGAAACTCTTAGAGATTCAAATATTTAACCTAGCTAATGTGATGTTTGCTGTTATGAACAACTCCATTTACCATGTATCTCCACAAGCACCTACCACTCCTTTTGTAACCAAGATGCCTGATCCCATTTGCCTCAGACTAATACCTCATGCACTTTAGGAATTATATTCCAAGACCTTCCCATGCACAGAGCCTCTAACTCTATATATCACCAAGCCTGGACATGAGCTCCAAAATGAGGCCACCCTTCATTATTCAGGCACTTTACCTTGGGAAATGACTGACTCGCTGTTTATGCAAACAATCAGAGCAGTGGCCCCAATGATGGGAATCTTACAAATAGAAAGATCTGTAACAAATTAATGACTTACTCTGGAAAACATTATTAATAATACCACTTCTACCCCTGATGAACATAGATCAGTCTCAACTCAATGGCACAAGCAGTGATGAAAATACATTGTTCTATATTTTTTGGCTAAGTGATGGTGGTATCTGTGCCATTGCCAATGCTGCTTGCTACACCTGGCTCAATGAAACAGAAGAGGCAGAAGAGGTTAAACATTGCCTTAAGGAAACAGTTACTTTCCTTCCTAAGATTGATTCTCATGGCCTATGGAATTTGTTCTCTTGGCCTGGGCTGAGCAATCAGTGTTCCTCGTTCTAAAGCAACTTATAGGGACTATTAAGTGTTTTCATTCTTGTCATAGTAGTCAAATGACTGCTCTGAAAATACAACAAAAAGGTCAAGAAGAGCTTGCAATGCAATTATCTATGGAGACAACTGGACCATCTCTGATAGGGGAAGGCCTAAATCTCTAGCCTTTCCTGAATTGGCCAACCACTCACAAGCAAAAGAATGATGAAAGAGAGAACTGAAAGACTGAATATATAAATGGATATGTGTGGCCATGACAATAGGATTCTGGCTCAAAAACTCTGCTGTAACCAGCCTGCAACAGTCAGGCTTTGGTCAACAAGACCAACTTCCTTATCTTTTGTTATGGCTTCTAACTCAGGATCAACCAAAGGAAACCAAATATTCTCCCCAAAACAATTCACATAAGATGCCTTGCTTCTGGTTAGCCTGCCTTCAGCTTCCGCATGCCAACAACCTCCAAACAAACCATATATAACTGAAGTCTCCCCTTTATTCACTGTTGAGATATCCCATTCGCCCACTGCATCTAAGAGTCTTTGTCAAAGCAAGTGATACGGACTCCACTTCTTGTTATAGCCAGCTCTGAACACATAGCCTCTGTTTGCTCTCATTTAGGTGATCTTCATTTATTTCCACACAACAAACAAAACTCCCACACACATATACACAGCAGGAGCATGTGCAAGACACTAGAAATCCCAGCAGCCATGGAGAGTCACTGTTGTATGAGGTATCCCATTCTTCCTCCAGTCTACTCACCAAAAGTTCAAGTCCAAATGCAACCATCTACAAATATGCCCTTCCCCAGCAGGCAAATTTGGTTCCTTGGATAGCCTGACATCTTATCACTGCACCCAGACTTTGCAAAGAGATGAAGCTTCCTAACCATACACCATGGCAAAATCATGTGGTTTTGGGTTACCAGTGTACTGAGAAGTCACTGATTCTCATGCCACCACCCTAACTTGGCATTTTTAGCCATGGGCAACATCAGCCTCTCACTCTAGAGACACATGGGAACATTACAATTTTCTATATATGCATGCCATGGCCTTCGAAAACTGGAAAGGTACTAAGAAATTTCATGCCACCCAGCCCTTGGATCTCTTGTGCTGTGTGCGAGCTTTTGCCCTGGGAAGGAATCTGTATGGGCCAATGGGGCTCATTTAAGATGCCCAAAATGAGAGAAACATGAATAGGATGGGTCAGAGAGTCATTCCCCAAGGAAATGAGCTAAAGAGTTCTGTGGCTAGGAGGCGTTGCACGCTTTCAAATTCTGAGAACTGTACAAGCTACGAGCTGCAGTGCGGCTCCAAACAGGTGGAGCCCATAATATTCTCACATTTCCACTAATGGCAGAACACCTAAATTATATTAATATTAGCAACAGTAAATAATATTGCTAAGAGTAATTATAACAATACATCTAACACTCAGTAAACTTTCACTATATTCCATGCACTATTACCAAGTACATCACATGTTTTTTCCTCAATCTCACAATATCTTGATAATACAGCCCTGTGAGTGAACCCACTTAACAGATGGGGAAACTGAAGCTAAGAAAATTGAAGCAAGGTTACAGAGCAGAACCTAGCAGAAACTAGAACTCAGCCATAATCTGTTAGACTTTATACCCTGAGCTATTACCACCTAATTTAAAAGGCTACGTATAATCCATACTTGATGGACCACAAACCAACAACTCAGAAATGACAGCTTAATATGAAGAAAAACAACTGTATATAAGGGAAAGAAAATTCATCATTACTCAGCAACTGAAATTAATATAAAATCAAATTTGTATCAAGTCAGCTATTACTATTATGTCAATTCTAATTAGATACTTGTGTTGTACTTTGACAAATACAGAATATAAATTCCTCTAGTATTTCAATTCCTGTGGTTTTAAAATTGATTTTGTGTCAGCAATTGTCTCCCAAATTATTTGAGATGGTAACAACTAAAGTAATTTCATATATTGTAATGGTCTACTTTATGTACCAGACCAGCACTTCATCCATATTTTTCAGCCTAATGTTAATGGAAATCTAACTAATATATTTTAATCATAATGATCCCATAAGCTTACATGGAAGACAAGCTAGTATCAACCAAAAAAATCTACATATCATACTAATGTGTGTGCTATTTCAGAAGAAGTACATTCAATAACTTGGTATTTTTATACAGAGTCCATTTCTATAAACTAAAAAGAGGAGGGAATTTGAAACTCATTTAGTCTATTCAACCTCAGGATGTGTTACTTCCTAAATCTGAATATGGTATGTGACTAATCTGGGACACCACCATATCATGAAAGCATACTTAAGACTCAACAAGGGATTAGTTGCAGAGCTTTTCGGCTTCCCCATCTCACCATCTCCACCCCTCCCAACTTTATGCTAGAAATAGACAGCAGTATATTAGTCTGAACCAAGGGTCGGCAAACTTTTACTGTAAAGGGCTAGATAGTAAATATTTTAGCGATTGCCAACCAGATAGCCTCTGTTGCAACTATTCCAATTCTGCCAATGTGGTGCAAAAGCAGCCTGAGGCAGTGCTGAAATGAATGAATATTATATAAACTTAATTTTATTTTTATTATTTTTTTATTTTTAAATTATATTTGTTTTTAATTTATTTTATAAACTTTATTTACAGACATGGGCAGTAGTATTTCATGTAATTTTCATGTGCTCTGAAATTCTGTCCTTTGGATTTTTTTCAACCATTTAAAAATGAAAATCCATTCCTGCTCATGGGCTTTATGAAAACAGGAAGTGGAACTGACCTGGCCCACAAGTGCTAGTTCGCCAACCCCTGATCTAAAGTAAAACTGCAAGAATTAGGTCTAAAGTCAAGGGTTGTCACTTGGGGCCAGGCAAACAGGGTGGGTCCAGGAAACCCAGCAGAAGCAAGGAGCTGACTCTGGTGAGAAGAGAAGTAAAAGCTGTATTTAACTCATAGCCTCTTCCACTCCTTTGTACTAAACATCACTTTGTGCCATAAACCCAAGCCTTGGGAGTGCATCCATGGACAACACAGACATGGTCCCTGCCCTCACTGGGCTACAGGCTATTGATGGAAAGTAATCCACTAAAATAAAGGTAAGGAGCTGATAATGAGGAAATACTGAGTCTTATGTGAACACCAATTGGGAGAGAACCATTAAGGATGCTGCATTAGGCAGCTTTTTTAAAAAGATCTTATTTATTTATTCATGACAGAGACAGAGAGAGAGAGGCAGAGACATAGGCAGAGGGAGAAACAGGCTCCCCACAGGGAGCCCGATGAGGGACTTGATTCCAGGACCCTGGGATTACGACCTGAGCCAAAGGCAGACACTCAACCACTGAGCCACTCAGGTGCTCCATTAGGCAGCTTCTTAAAATGGTTTCCAACGATCCCCATCTCCTGATATGCATACACTTCAAAGTGGTCTGGACCTAGCAACTTGGTTCAACTAAACAGAATATTGCAAAAAGGATGGGATGTCACTTCTAAGATTAGATTATTAAACACTGTGACTACAGCCTTCCTTATACTCTTTCTCTTTCTTGCTCTCTCTTGCACACTCTGGGAAAAGCCAGCTGCCATGTGTAGAGCTATCCTACGGAGAGGCCCAAGTGGCAAGGAACTGAGGAAATCTTCCAACAATAGCCCGAGAGGAACTGGGTGGGCTGTTGTTGGAGGCTGTCCTTAATTCCTTGCCATTCAGTCCAACAGGCTGCAAGGAACTGAATCCTTCAGCAACCTTATGGATAAGGTTGGAAGCAGATCCTCTTCCAGTTAAGCCTTCAAATGAGACTGCACCTTCTGCTGCACACTGATTAAACATGATACAGACCCTGAGCCAGAGAACCCAACAAACTGCTCCCAGATTCCTGACTCACAGAAACTGTGAGACAGGGACTCCTGGGTGGCTCAGCGGTTGAGTGTCTGCCTTCAATTCAGGGCGTGATCCCGGAGTTCCAGGATTGAGTCCCACATTGCACTCCCTGCGAGGAGCCTGTTTCTCTCTCTGCCTATGTCTCTGCCCTCTCTCTTGTGTCTCTCATGAATAAATAAATAAAATCTTAAGAAAAAAAAAAAAAAGAAACTGTAAGATAACAAATATCATTATTTAAAGCACTAAGTTTTGGAGAAATTTGTTACATAGCGACAAATAAACTAATACAGATACCAGAACAGGTTGCCAAGAAAATACCCACAAACCCTTCTTTTCAAACTTCTCTTATTTCCCACAAAAGAAATTTTATAGGGTATTCACCGCCAAGCTCCAGAAGCTCTGGTATAGTAACATTGATATTACAAATGGAAACCATCTTTCCCTATAGGTTGAACTGCACTTGTTCCACCTATTCCAAAGAGAATCTCACTTGCTCCCAGAGAAGAAATGTGAACAAAGAAAGTCCCTCTTTTGCCAGTGGGCTGGACATAAGAATTGGGACAGAGTAGGGAGTTCTAGCAGAACCAGAATAGTAGAAAAGAACAGTAAACAAAGAAGTCACAATAAATAGGAGGAGGCTGTTTCTAACATATCATTCAGTAGGCAAGAGATAATTGGCTTCCCCTAGATTCATTTTTTCAAGTGTAAGATGAATATATGATTATAAGATAGTACTTCAGTGCTCCCACAGCACCCCATATTTCCCCCATCAAATCCCTTAAAATGATGAACTGCAACTGAACTGTTTACTGTCAGGTTTCTCTCATTAGAGTGGAGGGCCAATGTCAGTTTCAGTCACCACCATATCTTCAGTATCTAGAACAATGCCTGCCACACAGTAAGAATTCAACATCTTTTCTTTAAAGATTTTATTTATTTGAGAGAAGAAAAAGAAAGAACACAAGCAGGGGGAGGGACCTGGGGGAAGCAGAGGGAGAAGCAGACTCCTGCTGAGCAGGGGGTCCAATGCTGGGCTCAATTCCAGGACCCTGGGATCATAAACTAAGCCAAAGGCAGATGCTTAACTGACTGAGCCACCCAGGTACCCCATGAATTCAATATATTTTTGCCAAATAAGTAAAACATGACCTCATTTCCATAATAGGATATATGCATAGAAAAAGACTGGAAAGAAATACACTAAAACATAAGAAATCATGCCTACTAAATGGAAGAATATAATCTTTTTTTATTTTCTTTGATAAACTTATCTGCATTTTCTGGAATGTCCCTAATGCAAAGAGAAATACCAAAGACTACATAAGACAGGCTTTTAGGACCTTATACCATTCACTTTTACAATTTTATAATCTTGAGGTTGCTGCCATAACTTTCCAAGTTTAAACACTTATTTATAATAGATCGTCATCTTCCTTGTCAATTTTTCAACCTGACAACTAAATTCTTAAGCACCATGTAGAAAAAATATAAATTAAGAGATCAACACCTGCAGAAAAATATTATGCATACAGTTACCACTGATTTTCATCTTTAAATAGAATTAATCATTTCACACTTTAGGCCCTAAAACAAGTATCAAATAGGAGAAAATACTGTATTACAAATAACCACATGAGAATCTTTGGATTGCACAGTACATTAGCTCCAACCAGTTTTTAAAATGCATCGATGCATCCAACCTACAAGACAATTACCCCCAAATGTAGTCAATTAAGTAGAAAGAGATTTTGTACATATGTGTGTAAACTTCACATTTTTATCATGAATCACTGGACTAAATCACAAAATAGCAGAAAACAGCAACTCTCCCAGAACTCAATACCTTCCATTTTGGAAACAAAAGGCAGCCACATGAAACTACTCTCCAGATGTTCTCTAGACTTATACAGAGAGAAAATATTTCTTCCGTAAAATTCCAAGTTCCAAAGAGAGCTCAAAATCATCCACATGTCTCCAGTTTACAATTTCACCAAATAAGTCAGATAAATTGGGCTCAGAGACAGGTTCCCATACCTGCCTTGTCATGACTATACATCCATATCATGCCAGTAAATGTTATGGGACATTTCCATTGCAATAGGGGCATTCTGAATCTGGCAGATGCACCTACATTCAAGAAGTCTTGCCTCTTAGGTTACCTCTGCACAGTCTAATGGAAATATAAACCAAGCTGCATATGTAATTTTACATTTTCTAGTAGCCACCCACATTTTTAAAATCTCAACACAACAGGTAAAATTAATTTTAATATTTTTTATTTAACTCAATATATCAAAAAAATCATTTTAACATGTAATCAATATTAAAAGTTGCTGACATACCTTACAATCCTTTTTTTGTACTGTCTCTTAACCCAATGTGTACGTCACACTTAAAGCATATCTCAATTTGGATAGCCCACATTTCAAATGCTCAGTCACCACATGTGGCTCATGGCTACTGTACTGGACAGTGCAAGGTTAGTGCATTTCTCCTACCTTACTAATCTGTAGAGACCTTTCATTTTGTTTATTACTTACCAAGATAGCTCATCTATTATAAATTTAAAAGAAAGCACAACCACATAGAGATGAAAAAGCAAAATAACCTGGTGCAGCTTCTATTCACTCATGAAATAACATAGTGAGCACTTTCTTCATGGTAGGCATTGAGCCAAGTGCTTTACATAGCTGATTTCATTTAATGCTCACAACCACATAAGAAGGTACAACATAATCCCCATTTTACAGATGAGAAAATGAAAACACAAAAAATTAATAATTTGCCTAAAGCACTTTTCTAACAGATGGTAGTGCTTACATTTCAACCCAAACTGGCTGACTCTAGAATGTACACTCTTATTCATCATACTTGCTTATTAATAAGGAGTAAAGGAAGGATAGGAGATAAATGGTTAAGAAATCTTAGTCTGATGTGAGTCTGCATAACAGAAAAGATTCAGGGAAGTATTTGACAAGGCTGGGACAGAAATCTAGACTTGAGGTACAGGGATAAATTCATTTACAAGGTAAAGAAAGGAAAGAACAAGAAACATGCAACCAACTGAAACCTACTGTATCAACAATTGATGATGATGATGTTAGTGATAAGAACTAACATTCCTGAAGCCTTTGCTCTGGGCCAGGAATTGTGCTAAAGTCAGAGTTTCTCAACCCCAGTAACTACTGACATTTGGAACCAAATAAGGTTATGGGAGCTGTCCTCTGTATTACAGGACATGTAGTAGTATCCCTGGCCTCTACCCACTAGAAGCCAGTAACAGCCCTCTACCCTCACCAGATATGTCAATCAATCAAGAACATTTTTAAACACTGGCAAATGTCTCCTGGGAGGCAAAACTGCTCCTAGTTGAGAATCCCTAGACTAAGTGCTTCCTATACATTATCTTATTTAATTTCTTCACAGAAGGCCACAGGAAGCCAATATTATTGCTTAGGCCCCACCACTGATAAATGATGGAGCTGGGACTGGAACCCAGGTTTGTCTAATTCTAAGGCATATTTTTACTGCTGGTCAATACAAGCAGTATTGTATTGACCCTCTCACCTCTGGATTTGCATGCTTTCCTACTCCCTTGTCTGATCCCAAAGAGGAATAAAAATAAAACTACATCTTCAGGGCTCATCGCTGAGAAGTTCTCCTCCTACTACAATCACCTTTAGCTTCCCCTTCCATTTTGTGTTCTTTGAGCTCTATTTGTACCCGTGTTTTCACGGTTAATCACTCTTCAGGTCAGCTTGGTATAAATGAACAAATAAATGTTTAAAGTCTGAATACCTCCTTATGGAAAAGAATCTGCACTCATATTCTTAATACAAAAGCCTAGCCAACAGCAATTAAAAGCCACAAATATGTTCTTATAAAGAAATTAAGCCATCAGCATATCACCTTTGATATAAAGTGAGATGTGACAAAAAATGTAAACGTCACAAATGGAGCTAAAGTTCAAATTGATACAAGTTGTAAATTTGTTCTTGAAATATTAAGCACATGGAAAACAAAAGCTAATTATTTTGTCCTATTTTAGTAAGTGAAAATTACTTATAATCTACCTGTTAAACAATTCAAAATTATTTTAAATGATAATTGACTACCAAAGTAGGACAATTTACACCTACAATCCCTCTGAAACCACATAAAAACTGGAACAGCAGAAAAGAAAAACACTTCCATGTGTGTCAATTTCTTTGTTTCTTAACCATCAGTCCCCAAGGCTAAAAGAGGGAAAATGAGAAAAGTTTAACTAAACATAACTGATTAATAAGATAGCACTTTTCAAGCTTTGCAAGTTTCACATTATTTGATTTGACTACGCCAAAGAAAATCCTATGAATCATGCTTAAAATAAGTCATTATTCCAATGTTGTTCATGGGGAATTTTAGGTTTTTTAAGGAAAAAATGAGTTTCCTCTAACCACTTCATCATCAGTATTTTTAAAGAATTATATATATTTTTTTATTCTTGTAAGACTTTAAGATCTTATTTATTTATTCATGAGAGACACACAGAGAGAGAGGCAGAGATACAGGCAGACGGAGAAGCAGGCTCCATGCGCAGGGAGCCCGACGCGGGACTCAATCCTGGGACCTTGGGGTCACACCCTGAGCTGACAGCAGATGCTCAACCACTGAGCCACCCAGGCATCTCAAGAACTACATGATTTTTTAAATGCCTTTATCACCTCCCAAAGATGGAAACGGCATTTCCATTCATATTTATTTAGTATTTCATCAAAATGCTCAAGAGGTACCTGGGTGGCCTCAGTTAAGCATTTGCCTTTGGATCAGGTTGTAATCCCGCGGTCCTGGGACCAAGCCCCACGTGGGGCTCCTTGCTTAGTGGGGGACTGCTTCTCCCTCCCCTTTTGCCTACCCTCACCCCCTCCACCCGCTCATGCTCCCACACACACTCTCTCCCAAATAAATAAATAAAATCTTTTTTAAAAATCCTCAAGGTGATGGACGGGTATGTGAAGTAATGACTGGGTATTATATAGGCCTGATGAATCACTGACCCTACCCCTGAAACTAATAATACATTATACATTAATTAATTGAATTTCATTTAAAAAATGAAAAAAATGCTCAACATCACTCAGCATCAGGGAAATACAAATCAAAACCACAATGAGATACCACCTCACAACAGTCAGAATGAATAAAATAACTCCAGAAACAACAGATGTTGGCAAGGATGCAAAGAAAAAGGAACCCTCTTACATTGTTTGTGGGAATGCAAACTGGTGTAGCCACTCTGGAAAATAGTATAGAGGTTCCTCAAAAAGTTAAAAATAGAACTACCCAATGACCCAGCAACTGCACTGCTAGGTATTTATCCAAAGGATACAAATACAGTGATTCAAAAAGGCACCTGCACCCCAATGTTTATAGTGGGAATATTCACAATAGCCAAAATATGGAAACAGCTCAGATGTCCACTGACAGATGAATATTACCCAGTCATCAAAAAGAATGAAATCTTGCCATTTGCAAGACATTGATGAAACTAGAGGGTATTGTGCTAAGGGAAATCAGTCAGAGAAAGACAAATACCATATGATTTCACTCATATGTGGAATTTAAAAAACAAAAAGATGAACATAGGGGAAGGGAAGGAAAAATAAAATAAGGTAAAAAACAGAGAGGGAGGCAAACTATAAAAGACTTAACCATAGGAAGCAAACTGAGGGTTGCTGGAGAAGAGGCAGGGGTAGGGATGGGATAATTGGGTGATAGGCATTAAGAGGGCACTTGATGTAATGAGCACTGGGTGTTATATGCAACTAATGAATCACTAAATTCTACCCCTGAAACTAATAATATACTATATGTTAACTAAATTGTATTTAAGTAAAAAAAATTTAAAAACTTCTTTAAAAAGTTGTCTATGCTATCTATGGTTTCCAACTAGAATCAAGCTTTTTCCATTTCCCCCAAAGACCTCTTAGCAATTTTGAGGTCCTCATGATCTTGATAAGTCAACACTCAATTTTTAGTTTTCATATTACCTGATCAATCTGAAGCATCTAAACTGATTATGCCCTACGCTGTGAAATACTTTCCTTCACTTGACTTCAAGGATACCATACTCCTTATTTTCATCCCACCTCAACTACTTGACCACTTAATGTTGCAATATCTGAGGGCTCAGTTCTCAGCCATTCTCTCTTCTCTGTTTATATATAGCTTACATTATACTCACGGTCTTAGTGATCTGATCCATAATTCTGCTGATCAGTCCCAAGTTTATATCTTGAGCCTGACTGTCTCTCCCTGAATTCCTAACTTACAGAGCCTAGCCATCTCTACTTGGATGTCTAACAGACATCCTAAATTTCACATGGCCAAAACCAAATCCCTGGTTTTACCTTCCAAACCTGCTTCCCTAAAATACCCCCTCAATAAATAACAACTCCATCCTACTGATTTCCCAGACCCCAAACCTTGGAATCATTCTCAATGATATATATATATATAATGGAATATTACTCAGTCATAAAAATGAATGAAATCTTGCCATTTGTGACAACGTGGATTGATCTAAAGAGTATAGGGCAAGTAAAATAAGTCAAACAGAGAAAGACAAATACCATACGATTTCACTTATATGTGGTATCTGAAAAACAAACAAAATGGACAAACAACAACAAACAGATTCATCAATATAGAGAAAAAATTGGTAGTTTCCAGAGGGAGGGGTTCGGGGAATAGGCGAAATAGGTAATGGGGATTAAGAGGTATAGGCTTCCAGTTATACAATAAATAAGTAATGAGGATGAAAATTATAGCATAGGGAATATAGTCAATAGTATTATAATAACTTTGTATGGTGACAATGGTAACTACATTTATGGTGAGCATTTCATAATGTATATAACTGTCAAATCATTATGTTGAAATTAATGTACTATATGTCAACTACACTTCAATTAAGAATAAATTTTTGGGATCCCTGGGTGGCGCAGCGGTTTGGCGCCTGCCTTTGGCCCAGGGCGCGATCCTGGAGACCCAGGATCAAATCCCACGTCGGGCTCCCGGTGCATGGAGCCTGCTTCTCCCTCTGCCTGTGTCTCTGCCTCTCTCTCTCTCTCTCTCTCTCTCTCTCTGTGAGTATCGTAAATAAAAAAAATTAAAAAAAAAAAAAGAATAAATTTTTAGGGGCCCCTGGGTGGCTCAGTCAGTTAAGTTCTGCCTTCGGCTTAGGTCATGATCCCAGGGTCCTGGGATTGAGCTCTACATTGGGCTCCCTGATCAGCAGGGAGTCTGCTTCTTCCTCTCTCTCTCTCCCTCCACTCACACTCTCTCTTGCTCTCTCAAATACATAAATAAATAAAATCTTAATTAATAAATAAATAAATAAATAAATAAATTTTTAAAATAGGAGGAAAAAAGAGAAAATGGGAAAGGGGTTGTTTATTATGAATAAATGAAGACCCCAAACTACATCTTAAGAGTGAACACAGCTCTACAAAAATCAAAGGCCTACTGGAAATAATTAGGAAACAGTCAAACAAAGGCTTGTATCTACACTGTATCTACACTGTGAAGCCCCAGATTGCTTGCTAGAGAAATCATAGGTAGAAAATCAAGAGACCCCAAATTCAGTAACATCAAAAAACAAGATGATTTCAACTACAGAATATTCTGGATGAAATTAAATATTAATGATTAAGTCATAGTGAAACATCTCAAGCATTCCAGATCTCTCTGACTCTTGATCCTGGTACAATGCTTATAGAGAGCAGCTCTGATTTTACTTTCCTCTTATTTTTTTTTAAGACTTATTTATTTAAGGGGCACCTGAGTGGCTCAGTCAGTTAAGGGACTAACTCTTGATATGGCTCAGGTCATGGTCTCAGGGTCATGGGATCAGGCCTGCCTTGGCTTCATGCTCAGTAAGGAGTCTGCTTCTCTCCCTCTCCCTATGCCCCTTCGCCTGCTCCTACATTCTCTCTTCCTAAAATAAATAAATAAATAAATACTTATTTTAGGGAGAGAGAGAGAGAGAGACCACATATGTGTGAGCACAGAACAAAGGGGCAAGAGAGAGAGGGAAAGTCTCAAGCCAACTCCATGCTGAACAAGATGCCCAATGTATGGGCTCAGTACCACAACCATGAAATCATGCTGAGCCAAAACTAAGAGTCAGATGCTTACCCAACTCTGCCACCCAGGTGCCTGGCTTAATTTATTTCAATAGAAAGAACCAGATCATGGAATTACCCTCAGAGCTTCCCAACTGTGGAGATCCTCCAAAACTTCTGGAGAGATTTTAGAAAAACAGGTTCCACTTTAGACACTAAATCAGAATCTCTACAGTTGAGTGTTGTTATCTGTTTTTCCTTATTTTTTAAACTTCCCCTAGGTGATTCTAATGTTAAGTGGGACTCTGACAACAATTGGTCCAGACCCCAGTTTTCCATCTGGACAGATAGCATTAGTAATTGGCTCTACCAATGAACGGGACATCATTATCACCAGGAGATAGCTACTGCTATTAAAGATGATGAATTCGGGCAGCTCGGGTGACTCAGAGGTTTAGCGCCACCTTCAGCCCGAGGCCTGATCCTGGAGACCCAGGATCGAGTCCCACGTCGGGCCACCTGCATGGAGCCTGCTTCTCCCTCTGCCTGTGTCTCTGCCTTTCTTTCTTTCTTTCTTTCTTTCTTTCTTTCTTTCTTTCTTTCTTTCTTTCTCTCTCTGTCTCTCTGTCTCAAATAAATAAATAAATAAATCTTTAAAAAAATGATGAATTCTAGACCACACAGAAACAGAGAAGCGCATACAATATACAGCTAACTATAAAGCAAACACCAAATACAAATACTTTACATAACTTAAGATTGTGGCCAGGTAAAATAATAGGTACAACATAAGCTCTTTCACCCAACATGAATAGCATATAAAGGTGATTACAACAGAGCCTGAAGCCTTCTGTTGGTAGCAAGGGATTGCCTAGAACCACCTCTGAGAAGGATTCGGGTGATTTTCAAGTATTCCCCTGCCACAGATTTCCCTTAGATGAATACAGATCTGCCACAGCCATTCTTCCTCAGTATACCATCTCTACCGCAATTCAATAGCAACAGAAATCCAACTGTACTGGTCACAACCAACAGGTCTTTTTTTTCATTACAAAGTAAGGAGTCTGGAGGTAGGTGGTTGCTGGCATCAGTTGTGCCATTTCATGACGCCATCCAAAACCCAGATTCTTTCTTTTTTTCATTCTTACCTTCATATTTGTATCACCAGAGCAAAATGGCCATATCAGCTCCACTGTCATTTCCATGTTCAAAGCAAAAGAAAGTGGAAAGGGAAAGGCACCAGTGTTCCCAGAAGCTCCCTCCAGCTTTTTTCCTTTCATGTGTCAGTAGTCCATGGGTTACATGACCACTCCTAACTAAAGGGTTGCCACAAAATAAAAATTCTATCAAAGAAAGTAGGATTATCTTGACCAAATTATGTCAATCCTGATTCATCTTCTGGGCCTGGATTTTGTTTGGATCACCAAACAAAAATCAAACAGAATAACAAATGTTGAATAGAAATAGTTTCTAATACAACTTTCTTGCCCCAGTTTAGAAATAAATATCACAACAATAAAAGAATTGACATGTTTTGCTTTAATTTAATCCCATAATTTCTGAAGAACTATGACAGGCCAACCATTATCCTAATCATATGAAGGGCTAAATCTGGATCAGACAATGGCTCTGTCTGAAACTTAGCCCAACTGGGACTTACAATAAAGCCAAGGAGCTAAAGGCTTGACCACAGACAACCAGAATTGAGGCATGTTAAGATGCATAAATATATACTATTAAAAATACCCAAAATGTGCCACAGTGAAATAGCATCCAAAAAAAAGGCCCTAATCTGTAAGAATTTAATACTTATATTAAAATTTTAAGTATGTCCAAATTTCAGCTGAATTATAAAATAAATATAGACATTAAGGAATGTCAAGTTAACTTTAAAAATGCAAAAGTGCTATGAATTAAGATCATTTACAATCCCTGTGAAAGATTTAATCATTGTTATTATGACTATAGAGCCTCATACACACACACAAACACACACACACACACAATCTCTGCTACAAAATTCAAGTTTTGACCTTTGTCTAATTTTGCCTAACGCTCAAGAATTCTCAACACATTGTGGATGTTCTTGGGGTTTTTTTAAGGCACACAATGCAAAGTGATTTTTTAAATCCTCTAAAATGAACATGCCAATAAAATGGGCAGTAGACCATACTAAAGATTATTTCCCTGCAGTCGCTCCCTTGTTTGACTATTCAGAGTCTCTGCCATTTTATGTCTGTGAAACCTGGGATCAGGTTAGGCAGGTGCAGAATAACATTCTTTCACCATGACAACACCATCACCTCTGCTAATGCATCCAAACCTTCAAAAATGACGAGAAGATTTTAAAACCTCTCTAGTTGGGCTCTTTTTCTCTGCCTGAACAGAGGAGAATCTAATCAAATTCCATTTCAAAGAAAAATATCATTGCCCTTCTGTCACCTCTTTCTTTTCCAAGAGTGACCTCACAAGAAGTGTATGACCCAGCCATCAATGCTAAAGAGACATGACTGATTGGGTAAGGGGACAGAGTACCATATTCCCATTTCTAACTCTCCTTTTCAAAAAAGGCTGTCTGCCTGTGGCTAGAATAATTTGGTATGTAGAGAAAACTGGAATTAACAGATGAATACTCTATCTTCTTATACATTTACATGTAGATAGACATGTAGATAGACATGATCCTCAGAGATGATTCCTGTTTTCATTTTCCATTATTTCTCCCTATGATCACTCTTTCCCTTTTAGTAAAACTTTTCCAATGTCATATCTACATATCCAAATCCCAAGTCATGATTTTCATGAATAAATATTTATGGAACACCTATTATACACGATGGACTATGCTCAGCCCTAAGCATACAATGGAACCCAAGAGTATCCATAGAACCTGCCCTCATAGAGCTTAAAATCTAGATTTCCCATGGCTATTTCAAATGTCACCTCCTCCAGGAGCCTTCCATGGTTTCTTTCCTTATTCTACGTGCCCACATCTGTATCATTTTCTACTTTGGATGGCAATTGTGTACATATCTTCCCTGTTCATCTGGAAGAAGCTTAAGTTCTCATTCATTTTTGAACCCCAAAAGCACCACAGCTGATACTTGCTTATAGGTGGAACCCCACCCCAAAAACTTTAAATTGAATTAAAAAACACAAGGAAAAAAGAAATGTGGCAAACTTCAAATCAGCACTAATTAGATTTCCAAAGTCTAAAAGGAAATTACAAATAGGAAGAGAAGTTTATGAAAAGTATGGGGCAATAGAACCTTCATAGTATAAAGCAACAAAGAGTACAAAAACTATACTGCACATATTACGGAACTCTTCTTGTAAAGATGAAGAAGGAATAGCTCACTTTCTGATCTGATCACACTCTTATCTAGGGAAAACAAAAAAAATTTAAGTAAGTTAAGCAATAGATATTAGGTGTTAAATATTGATCACAGGGGGAACTACTGAAAGGGAGGAAGGAAATTATCAAGGAGTTCAGCTAAAAATGCAGAAGAAACTGTACCAGTCATCCAGACCTGAGCTGAGAGTTATACTTCAGAGAGAAGGAGAGCAAACAAAATGCAGAGAAAAAGCAAGTCTAACTGTGGAATGATCTCTAGTCATTTTACCACAAGAGTAAGGCACACAGAAGGAATCTGACTGAGCACTGCTCATGATCGCTAGAACTACATACATAATATTCAGTTACACTGACAGGGGTACCCTAATTCATGTCAATGGCAGGACAATGAGAAAAGTCCCCTCCAAATGAAATGAAACTATTCCACCTACAATGGCAGGTGAGGTCCACACATGGTCTTGCGAGTGCTATCTCAGGGGTTGTGCCACAGAAAGAATGATGTCCCAGGAAGGAAGACCAGACATTAGGTCAAACCTGTGTTTTTAACAACACTGGCCTGTTGTTTCTCCAACTGACCTTGGCTGGAGTCAGCAGAGATAATAAATCATGTCACTGTCTAGTCCCATTATCTCATTCTGTCTACTTTTTGATGCTGTGCTTAGAAGAAAACCCTAGAAATCAGGAAGCCTAAACTGAGAACCCATAGACATCATTCTCTGGGTAAAGAAAAGTTCAAAGCATTTAAGAAACCTGCAGGAATCTACTGTCAGGTCCATCAAATAGAGACCAAGAACAGGAAAGTTAACAACAACTAACCACAGCTCTAAAAACCCAACTTCACAAAGGCTGCTAAATTTTGTGGTTAAATCTACAGCAGACTCTGAAAGGGAGCCTAAAATAAGGCTGAAATTTTAACAATGGAAAATTATCTTAGTTAATAATTCCTTTTTCTATTTGAAAGCAATGACAGTCAATAAATAAATGCCCATGTTGAACTTGGGAATGGAATAAAGTGTTCTTACAATGAAAAAATTAATCCTTTTCTCAAAATCTCTCTCAATAGGATAAAATGCCCTGATTAGTAACTTTGTTAAATAGCTTTTCCATCAGCTTTTCCATCAAGTGTATTTTACCCTCTACAAAAGATCTATCACTCAACTTCTTGGAAATCCTTCTGCTAAGTTTCAGGGGAAAAGATTACAACCAACTTAACACTAGGTTTCTAATAACTTCTTATTCATATAACAAAAATAGAATTTCACGACTTCTCATAGCTTGCTTTTCAAACTAAACTAACTCTATGTGATTGAGTAATGAGAATGTTATAAGCTACTTTAATACTGAAAAGCAAACAAACAAACAAAAAACCCCCCAGCAAACAGTAGTAACTGCCTGCCTTGATGCCCTGGGTTTAGAAAGATTCTAAACCCAGAACTAGGTTTAGCATAGTGGGAAAGTGTCATGATTGATTAGTGATTTCTGCCACTGGAATCAAAATGGAGAGCAGTAGTATATTTATCACTGGGGAAATCTATATGCATACAATTGGAAATAAGAGGAAAGAATTGAGAAATATTTTCAATAGGAAGATTATTATTAAGTTTTATTTTTAGGATTCAGCAAGTTCACATGCCACTTAAGAGTTCACACATCTGGCCTGATGAAAGGGTGGGATTAACACACCACGGAATGTAATCTTAACGCTTTGAGCCTAGGTTGTATCCAGGATTAGCAGGAAGTACTCTTCACAAGGACCCCCCTCCCAGTTGGATGAGACCACTCATTCTGTTGTATTCTGAGAGCCTAACAGAGCTATGGGCAAAGAGATGCGAAGAAAAAGCACTGAACTTAGAGCACCTGCTTCAATTCCCAAATGTGACTCAGACTATGCCAGACTAACCCTTGAGCCTTAGTTTTGTCATCAGTTAAATGGTAATAATGGCTCTTGCACTCATCTCCTCTCTTGTGGAAATTAAAATGAAAACCTGAATGAAGCATTCTGACCACAACATATCTTCAACATCTTTTGGTCTCACACCTAAAAGACATTCCAAAAATATGTGCTAAATTAGGTTCTCGAATACCAACATTGCAAATTACTGTCTATTGAAAGATTACCATAAGGAACAGGAGGCTGAGTCCCCCACTGTCCCCTGGAAAGAGGCCACAGTCTCACTCCACCTAAACTGCCTACTCACAGCTTGCAATGTATACCATTGACTATGTCCTTCTCATCAGTGAGGGGAAAAGAACAAAATAATGTCAGTGATTAATTTCCATCTACAACTTCAGAGTTTATCAGTCATTGACCACAAAAAGACCCTAGAGATATTACCACCATTCCCATTTTTGGAATAAGGAGTCTGAAAAAGAGAAAGATTAAAAGACTAGGAAGTGGGGGGTAGGGAGAGAGTTGTAGCTTTGATTCTAAATGCCACGCCATGTCTACTGCTTAAGGTAAGAATTACCAACTTTAGTAAATAGGTATATTGTAACAGCTGAATGATGACCCCATATTCTCTATCACAGAAAGAGATAGAGAAAATGAGTTTTAATTATAGAGGTAGAAACTGAGCTTTCATAAAAGGTAGAGTGTACTGAATCATGCACAGATATGGGTTGCTAATGACACTGTGGAGAATATCTCTCCAGGGGGTAGAAAAATATGCCTGTAATTAGATACTTTTTTTATTTGCCAAATTAAAATAGGCCTATGGGCTTTACGAAAAATACTAAAAATAACCTTTTCTGTCCCCTGGGCATCATACTGTCTGAAATCACATCTGATGGAAGATTAATTTTTCCATTCCATGAATGCTATTCAATTTTAAGACAAATCAAATATTTACCATGCATCTACTGTATTACAAAGCACAGGATAGCAGATGATATGCTGTGCAATGTATTCAGTAAACATATTAGAACTATGTACTGAAAATATTAGCAAAGATACTATCCTCTGCTAGATAAAGGTGAAGAGACACTTCAAAGAAACAATTTTTTAAAAAATGTTTCAAATATCAAAATTATCAAGGTACAAGCAGATTCTTCCAAGTAAAAGTGTGTATCTGTGTATATATGAATGCCCATGTAACATTTAATTCCACCATATAGCTTTATTTCCTTTATGTTTTCTGGCCATAGCTGTAGAAGTATCTCACATCTTGGCCTCTCCACCTTAAACCAAGTTAACTTCATGGGATTATTTATGTCATCATGATATTTGCTACCAACAAAAGCATCCTCTATCTTGTTGAGTCTCATAATAGGATAATTTCAAAAAGAGATTGTACACATGTACACAGTGAGTCAAAAATCACTTTTTCTACAGGGAGATGAAAAATATTTATATTGATTCTGCCCTACTTATGCTCATTAACTTGTCTATCACCCTTCTTTGACCATTATACTAGAATTCACCAAAGTATAACGTCCTCTTTCAGGACAAAGTGACACAATGGGACAGAGTTAACTAGCTTTCCATAGAGGTAAAAAAAAGGAGAAAAATTCCTTGAACATGTTTTTTTTAATATTTTAAAGTGTCACTTGGACATGAGACAAAGTTCAATAGTAAATGGCTTCCAGAGCAGCCCCAGTGGTGCAGCGGTTTAGCACCACCTGCAGCCCAGGGCATGATCCTGGAGACCCTGGATCAAGTCCCACATCAGGCTCTCTGCATGCAGCCTGCTTCTCCCTCTGCCTGTGTCTCTGCCTCTCTCTCTCTCTCTCTCTCTCTCTGCATCTCTATGAATGAATAAATAAAATCTTTTTTAAAAATGGCTTCCAATAAAGACAATGGTGGTTATAATCAAAGAATGTCAGTGACCAATGTCTGTTTCCTTCTCACTAGCCACTCACTGTGGCTGGCAAAGCCCAAACAAGCTGCTGTGGCCTAGGAAGTCCTACCTAACAGGACAACTACCAACCTTCATAATCTCACCTGAAACTGCCCTCCCTTTAGCAATATCTTCTCCAAAATTCTCTTTCAGTTCCTCCCACTCACCACTTCCTCAAGGTCTCCATACCTGCTATTCTCTTTGCCTGGAACATCCTATACCTCTACCTTTCCTAGTGATACTTTATATTATAGCTAAAATGTCACTCCCTCAGGAAAACTTACTCTGTGTCCTATACAGGTGAGGCTTCCATTATGGCCCCTAATTATGTCCTCTTTCCATTCCACTCAACACTATTGTAATTCATTATCTGTAGAACTATTTAGGAACTATCATGCTAGACTATAAGTTCTTGAAACCAAGGATTATGTCTATCTTTTTCATCCCCCTATCCTTAATAGCTAAGTCATTTTCTGGCACAGAGCTTAATAAATTCATAGAATAAATGAATGAACTGAATTAAATAGCTAGAAACTTATCTAACCAAGAACCTTTCTCCATTCATTATTTCTTCAAATCATACCCCAGCTAGCTAACCAAAAGCCAGGGTCAGCAAACCATCAGCTAAAATACCATAAACCATAAAAGACCATAAAAGTGTCACAGCACAAAGTTCAG
Source organism: Canis lupus baileyi (assembly GCF_048164855.1). NCBI lineage: Eukaryota > Metazoa > Chordata > Mammalia > Carnivora > Canidae > Canis > Canis lupus. Next base: position 35,508,816 of record NC_132856.1, on the reverse strand, counting down.
TGAGTCATCAACCAAAGTTTCTTCTTGGAGACGAAACATTCTAAGATCGACTGTGATGATGTTTGCTCATCTCTTTGAATATACTTAAAATGACCAAATTGTCCACTTAAACTGGGTGAATTATATGGCATGTAAATTATATCTCAATAAAGCTGTTATTTTAAAAAATTTCAGAATTTAAGCTATAAAAACCAAAGTGCCAGGGTCTTTAATTACTTTATATCAAACTTTAAGTTCTTTAAGTTGTCTCTGGATTTGGTCTTCAATTGTTAAAAGGGAAACTGGAGTTTTTTGCGACTTCAGAAATCATTCAGTTGGAGACTGCTGTTATTTTGAATGGAAAGTTGAGGAAAGAATATTTTTTACCAGTGGGTTAGGATCTCATCTCTCCTTTCATAGAATGTACAGTTTACTAAGGAGAAATACCAAATGGATGTTAAACTAATTTGCTTACAAAGAATTTTTTAAATGCAAACTTAGAATTTATTTTTTATTTTATTTTATTTTATTTTTTGCTTATAGTTCAGATAAAAGGCTCAGGATTGGAAATTGTGTAGTTAACAAGGAATCATACTGTTGGTGGGAGTAGAAATTATCTCAACCATCTGAAGGGCAATTTGGCAAAAACTATTAAAATTGTACACGTTCATATCATTTTATCTGGAGATTCAATCCTAATAGTTCATTCTTCAGAAACACTTGCTCAGTTGAGTAATTATCTGTAATACTGAAAAACTAGAAACAAACAGGATGTCCATGGTAAGGGACTGACTAAATAAAATAGTCTGTCCACTTAATAGAATATTTGACAGTTATTAAAAAGAATGAGGTAAGGGCACCTGGGTGGATCAGTAGGTTAAGCATCTGCCTTTGGCTCACTCCTGGGATCGAGCTCCCCACTTAGCAGGGAGCCTACTTCTCCCTCTCCCTCTGCAGCTCCACTTGCTTGTGCACACACTCTGTGTGAGTGTGTCAAAGAAACAAATAATATCTAAAAAAAAAAAAAAAAAGAATAAGGTAAGGAAGCCTGTCTGGCTCAGTTGGTGGAGTGAGTGTGTGACTCCTGATCTTGAGGTTATAAGTTTGAACCCCACACTGGGTGTACAGATCACCTAAAAATAAAATCTTTTAAACAAAACAGATAAACATAGGGTAAGCAAAGGAATAATAAAATAAGATACAAACAGGGAGGCAAACCACAAAAGATGCTTAACTATAGAGAACAAACTTAGGGTTGCTGGAGGGGTTGTGGGGCGGAGGGATGAATTAAATGGGTAATGGGAATTAAGGAGAGCACTTGTTGGGATGAGCAAGTGATAAACCACTAAATTCTACTCCTGAAACCAATACTACACTGTATGTTAACTTACTTGAGTTTAAATAAAAACTTGGAAGGAGATATATTAGTTTCCTGAGGCAGCCATAACAAACTACCTGAAACCTGATAGCTAACCTTGGACACTAAAGTTATTTTGGAAGAAAAAAATAATATATATTTTTTTAAAGAAAAATTTAAAAATATAAAGAATGAAGTGGTTTGATATATATTCACATGGAAAGGTATCCAAGATGTATTGTTAAACCAAAAAAAGCAAGTTAGACTATAATATGCCTCTATAATGTTAATCCATGCATAGCAAAAATATGAAGGAATATATCCCAAATTTAATGGTAGTTATCTTAGAGTGATGGGATTTCATTTTCTACCTTAAATATTTCTATCAAATTTGAATTTTTTCAGTTTGAATTACATTACTCCTAAAAAGAGAAAAAGGGAAATTGGTTTTTGTTTTGTTTTGTTTTTAATTTTCCCTTTGTTTTCTCTGGAGAATGGGGGCGAGGGGAACTAAGAAAGGCAGAAATTGCAACTGTCTCAGAACAGTGACAACTTTCTAACTTCCACTGTGATAACTCACTCCCCGCCCCTTTATTTATTATCCTATGGCCCTTCCTTCTAGATTCTGAAATTTAACTACTTAACTACCTCAAACTACTGAATAGATGAATTCTCATGCCTTTACCCTCCTGTTGGAGCATAAGCTCCTAAAAAACAAAGGACTCAGTTCATCTCTAGGGCTTCCATAGCACAAAGGATAATGCCTGTACACAGTGTTCTGGGAAGCTTACGCAAGCATATCAGAATTTTTAAAAGACAATTTTTATGGTTAATGTTTTTTAAATGGCTTGGGTTTTAAAATTCAAACAGTACAAAAAAATTTTAAAAGGTCTGTCTTCCTCTCATTCTGGATTCTCAGTTCCCCAGTACCTGGCAATGACTGTTCTCAATGTATTGTCCAGTGTGTAGAGATGGTCTACACATATATTCTATATGCATTCCTATAGCCCCCTTTTTTTTACACAAATGGTAATAACATAGGCTCTGTTTTATAGCTTGCTTTTTTAACTTAAATAATGATGCAAATGTTTCATATTAGTACATATAGATCTAATTATTTATTATTATATTATTTAGGATAAGGTCTAGCCATAACAGTGCCTTAAATAGGATAAAATTATCTTTCTTTATTACAAAAGTCAGTATTACAAGGCTGTTCTGGTACTCTACAATATCAGGCACCCATGTCTCTCCTCTCTTATTATTCTATCAGGCATGGTCTCATTCCAAGCTCACTGCATAGTCCAAGATAGTAACTCCAACTACAGCTACTATGCCCACATTCCAGTCAATGAGAAGGAAAAAAAAGGAGAAAGGCATGCCGTCCCTTTAAATGCACTTCCCAAAAACCGTACATACTACTTACACTTACATGTTAGTGACATGGTCATATTTTGTTCCAAAGAAGGCTAAGAAATGCAGTCTTTATTCCAGGTAGCCAAGTGCCCACCATAAAATAAGAATTATTTTACTATAGTATATGGGAGAAAACAGAAAGTTGGAAATAGCAGTCTTTACCATTTCTTCCAATCTTTCTCAAGTCATACAAAAAGGGAAAGAACATCCTTATGTATCTATGTACACTTATATGAGAGTATCGTTGCACAAATTATTGTAAGAGGAATATGAGATTTTTCAGAGATCCTATTCCAATTCCCTCACTTTATATATGAGGATTAAGATTCAATGAGGTGAAATAACTTGCCAAAAGTCATATAACTAGCTCCCAGCAGAGTAGGGTTGCCAGATAAAATATAGGACACACGATAAAACTTCAATCTCAGGTAAACAAACAATTCTTTAGTATAATGTCACATGCAGTATTTCGGACATACTTACACTGAAAAATCATCCCAGGTTTATCTGAAATTCAAACTTAACTGGACATCCTGTATTTCTACCTGCTAATTGTAGCAACTCTATAGCAGAGCTTTAGAATTTAAATCTCTTGATTTGAGCCCACAGGCTTTCCTATATACAATGTGGCCATGTCACATGGACACTCAGTTAATAAATGAAGTAGAGCACACCAATAATTCACGGACAAAGAATATACCTTCCTACGAAAGATAAGCCTTTATAAAGCATCAGACATCATGCTAGCCATGTCATACACTTAAATTAATTGATCTTAATAAAAAAGGGGAGGGGGGGTGGTTCCTGTGTTGCTCAATGGTTTAGCTCCTGCCTTCAGCCCAGGGTGTGATCCTGGAGACCTGGGATCCAGTCCCACGTGGTTGGGCTCCCTGCATGGAGCCTGCTTCTCTCTCTGCCTGTGTCTCTGCCCCTGTCTCTTTCTGTGTGTGTGTGTGTGTGTGTGTGTGTGTGTGTGTGTCTCATGAATAAATAAAGTCTTAAAAAAAATTAGCAAACTGTGTAAAAAAAAAAAAAGAAAGCAAGAAAGAAAAAGAAACTGATTGCTATCCAGGCTCTAGATTCTGCTACCAATTTCCAGAAAACACAAAGAACAGAGCAACATTTTAAACTCTGCAGGGATGCAATCAACAAAATCCAGGCCACAGGAAACTCAACAGGACAAACAACCTGGTCTCTTCAGTATCTAAATAACAAATGGAAAAAAAGTAAATGACACTTAAAAAGCACCATCCAATCACAATGTGTGATCCTTATTTAAACCCTGATTCAAACAGTTGTAAAAAAACAAAACAGGGACACCTGGGTGGCTCAATCCTTAAGCATCTGACTCCTGATTTCAGCTCAGGTCATGATCTCAGGGTTGTGAGATTAAGCTCCGCACTTACTGCAGTCTGCTCCAGATTCTCTGTCTCTCTCTCTCCCCCTCCCTCTGTCCTCCCCCTGCCCCCCCCTCCCCGCACCATGTTCTTTCAGTCTCTCTCTAATAAATAAATATATGTGTATATATACACACACACACACACATATAAAAGTAAAAACAAAACAAAGCTATGGCACCAATGGGAAGATTAAAAATTTGAACACTGCCTGAGTATTTGGTAGTACTTAATTTTTCAGTGAATATGGTAATGTTACAGGATTTCTATTTCCTTAGAGCCAGCAGTTCTTGGTCATGCCACTTCAAAGAATGAAGAGGTAGACCAGATGAAGAGTGGTGGGCAGCCAGGCAAAGCTTATTGAGCAAAAATACAAAGCTCCCTGAGAGGAAGGAAACCAGAAAGGGTTGCCATTTTGCCATTCAAATCTAGGGGTTTTTATAAGCCCTTTTGCAGAACTACTTTGAGCAATCTGAGTGTGCGCCCCCTGTGAATTGCCTACTAAGGAATGCCAAACAAGGCTTTGATCACGAACCCATCTACCTATCAGGCTATTATTCATGTGCTGATGGTCTTTTGGACAGACATCTGGAGACTAACTGCCTCAACTTGTGATAGTGACCAATATTTTATGGCTAATTGTTTTGTTTAAGAATGGTTTGCAAAAGTCACTGCTATAGAAGCTGCTAGACAAGATGATATTGTGCTCTTGCCTAAACTATAAAACCGGATGCTAGTGTGGTTTTGTCTTAGCTGTCCCAGCTCCCTATTTTTTTCTGGGGGAACCTAGCCCTGACTATCTAATTGTCCAAAGAACTCCTAAGAAAATTAGCATCATACTAGAACTTGTTTGAATATCCTTATCTTTTAGCGGTAAAGATCAAAATATTTATGAATGAATTGATAGAATGTCTGTGTTCTGCCTCAAACCAACAGAGGAGGATGTGGTAGATGGGTAAGGATAAGGCAGGAGTGGCCACAGGTTGATGGATTGGGAAAGGATTCTAAGTACACAGGGAATCATTAAACTATTTTCTGTTTATATTTCTGCATGTTTGAAATTCTCCATAATTTTTTTAAAATGCCTAGTACATGCCAAAAATTAAACTAAAACCCGAGGATAGTTGCAAATATCTGAAATAGAATATTCCATCAGAAAAAATAATTTAAACAACCCACTATTTCAATTCCTATTGTAAATTATGCATTAATTCAGATAGAACCTTTTGTCTTGAATATTTTTCAGAAGGGCTTGACTCACCTGTTATGTATTAAATGAGGAAAATACAAGTTAAGGTAATTTCAAATGCATATAAATTTCCTACCAGCCAGCAAAATCAAGACTTCTCTCATAAAAAGCAATTATTAATTTCCACCAAAAAAATTGTAAACAAAATCCTAACAAATGATTTTTCTAACACTTATTCTTACTATGTTCAATACTCTGTGGTCCAGTTTTTATTCTGACATATAATTGGAACATCAATCAAATATCAAAAAAGGATAAGTTAGTCTGACTTTAATAGAAGCTAAGAAACCTAAGCTCCAAGCAATTTTTTTACAAAAAGGTTGCTAGTGAGAAACCTCAACTGCCATTCCGTGAAATAGTTTTTATCAGCCTTATCAGCCATAACCTTGAAAAAAAAATTTAAAAAGCTGCCCTATTCTTGCATCCTTTCAGTTTATTTTCTCTCCCCAGCAATTACCTGAAAAGAGGGAAGGCAAGTCCCAAGGTTGTACAATCTAAACAATGCCTGGGGGAAACAGCATGTGAATTCTTCTAGCTCACTTAAACTTTTATATCACAAAAGCTCAAATAATTTTAAATCAGGCCAGTGCCAACCTGGAGGCATTAAATACAGAGTGTCTTTTTGCAAACAAAGCATCAATTTCAGTCTAGGCATCTTGTAAAATAAGTACACCGCTCAGGAATTACTCTCACTTTACACATGAAGAAACTGCAACTCTGAATTAGCAGATTTGTGAAATGAGAAGAGTCAAGGAGTAGCTGACTTGAACCCAAATCCCCTAACAACCAGTCCTAATATTTGCCCATTCCTCCAAAATGTAAACACATGGTCATATGTGCAAATCTTTTGCAGCATAAATTACTATTCTGTAATAACCTAATATTTTTTTCTATCATCAAAATCCTTCCTTTCATTCATCAAGGTCTACCTTATTACGTAAATGGCTGCAGAATATTCCATGGCAAAATATACCATAATTTGTGTAGTCAATCTTGTAAATTGGACATTTAGGCTCTCTTCAATCTTTGCCATAATAAACAACGCTATAATGCATGTCCAAATATGCATATCTACGTGAATCTGTCCTATTATTTCTCCAGGATAAATTCTTAGAAGTAGAGTAACTGGTGGGCAAAGGGTACACCCATTTAAAATATGTATTATAACAACAAATTGTTCCCAGGAGGCCTGAGGTAACTTAAAGCCCTTACTAAAGGTGATAACCGTGCATTTTACCACTCTGTCCACTACTGTGCATTAGCTTTCTCTTTAAATTTCAGCAATATGATAGCTGAAAATAATCTCATTATTTTAACCTGCATATATTTTTATCAGCAGTAAGGTTACTATCTTTCCTTAGATCTTTTTTCCCTTCTGGGAATTGCCTGTCCATATTTTTCACTAATTTCTCTACTTCATTGTTAATCTTGTTATTGATTTATAAAAGTTCTATATATATTAAGGTAAAGTTCCTTTACCTCAGCATAATTGACATTTGGGACTGGATAATTCTTTGTTGTGGGGAATTGTCCAGAATTTTGCAGGATGTTTAGCAGCATCCCTGGCCTCTACCCATTAAATGCCAGTAACATTCCCTCCAGCTGTGACAACCAAAAATGTCACCAGGCATTGCCGGCATTGCCGCATATCCTCTGAGAGCAAAATAGCACCTGGCTGAGAACCACAGTGTTAAGTAGATTAACCCTCTGTTCTAATTACATGCTACAGCCTCTTGGATACTAATACCCCCCACTCCCCATCCAACAGAAGTGCCCCTTCTTCAATGTTCTTTAAAGATTCTTTACAGGCTTGATTACTATGCTAATTTTCTAGGCAGCTCTCTCAATATTAAATGACTACAGTTGCTCCAAAACTCATAAAACTAGAATGAAGTCTAAATTCCTTTAAGTTCCAATCATTAATTTAGTTATACTGCCTAGAACTGTACTGTTCAATACAGTAGCTACTAACCACATGTAACTATTTAAGTTTATATTAAGTGAAATTAAATAAAATTTAAAATTCAGTTCCTCAGTCATACTAGCCATATTTCAAGTGCTCAATAGCCACATGCGGCAGGTAGCTACTATATTGGACAGCACAGATATAGAACATTCCCATCATCTCAGAGTGTTCCACTGTACAGAGCTGCTCTAGAACCTTGTCACTCAAAGGGTGGTCCAAGGACCAGCAGTATTGGCATCATCTAAATGTTTGTTAGAAATACAGAATCTTGGGCCCCATCCCAAACCTACTAAATCAGTATCTGCATTGTAACAAGATCCCCAGGTGATTTAGGTGCACTCCAAGTTTGAGAAGCATTGCACTGGGAGATTGAAACATCTGAGCCCAGTTATCAAACATGCCCTCATTCCTTACTTCTCCAGTTTAAACATCCTCAGCTTTTCATCGTATGACCTAGTTCCCAAATCTCCACTGATCCAACTCTTCACTGCCCTCTATCATCTTCCCGTCTACAAAGGACAGAAAGCAAGGCTTTGTTTCAGGAGAGGTCTGAAATGGAGACCATCACTTTCTTTGAGCTGAATATCAGGTTCCTTTCAATGTTGTCTCAGTGTGCATTGGTTTTGTCCTTATTTAGCAATTTCCCATCAGTCAGATCATACTAGGCAAGTAATAAAGTTGTGGTCAACAGGTTCCTTGGGCTTTCTTCATGGAACTTCAGTGAAGTCACAAATTTCATCAACTTTCATGGATGCTTGTTTAAACTGATGTTCAGAAATGTACAATTATCTCTATTAAATGTAACCTTCTTGGCTTCTGTCTTTTAGTTTCATCTACCAAGTTCCTAACGCATCTCAATTCTTTCATCCAACTTTGAAAACTTGATGAGCATGCTTATTTCTTCTTCCAAACACTCAAAAATGTTAAACCAGGGATCCCTGGGTGGCGCAGCGGTTTGGCGCCTGCATTTGGCCCAGGGCGCGATCCTGGAGACCCGGGATCGAATCCCACATCGGGCTCTCGGTGCGTGGAGCCTGCTTCTCCCTCTGCCTGTGTCTCTGCCTCTCTCTCTCTCTCTGTGACTATCATAAATAAATAAATAAAAATTAAAAAAAAAAAAAAAAAAAAAAAACAGAGGAAACCCAGAACAGTGACCTAGAGTTCTACAGAATCTTCTTCACCCTACTATATGAATCTACTGAGATTCTTAGGTATATTTCTAACCCAGTCATTAATTCACCCACCTGTATGGATACTTGAAATCACTTCCTAATGCCAAAATGTGTTGCTTCAGAAACAACAGAATTTTTCTAGCAAAAAAAATATATATGTGAGATTACATTTATATTATTTTAAAGATTGAAGACCAACTAATTTTTCCCAAATCTTCTCTCACTACTGATAGTTTATAATAAAAGCACTCTCCTTTCTATCCAGTCCTCAAATTAAGACGAAAATGACTGCCTCTTCATCAAGACATATTCATCTACATTGAAACAAATAATCAAAAGTAGTCTTAACAAGTAATGTGTATCTGTGATAAGATCAACTCTCCACTGCACAAATGTGGTTTACCACATTACTTACATAGATGACTCAGTTGTCTTTAAGTCTTATAATATTCTCCTCCTCATTTTTACAAATATGTTCTACATAGATAAATGATGTAGCCATGAAGAAAAATACTAGATATATGACACCTGTAAGATGGCCTCTTATTTTCTAGGTTAAAATTATTTTTATTCTTCCACTAAATTAATTCTAGAGTTTTGAAATTTTTACAGCCCCTCTTTTCCCTTTCTCATTTTGTTATATCTTTTCTGTGTCATCCCTAGAATTTTCCGATTCATGTTGCCCTCATCATGCAATTAATTGAACACATGTACTAGGAAACTATATATCAAATGACTCTTACAGGGAGATGACTTGGATGATTCAAAGATATGCAAGATCTCCTCTTTGAAGGGCTAATAATCCAGTGGGGGGGGGACTTGGACACCAATAATTATGATAAAAAGCAATATACAAAGCATGCTACATAAGTAATACAATCAATAAGCTATAAAAAAAAATGAGAGGAAGAACCACTCAATTTCTAGCTGGGATAATTAGAAGGGGGGGGGGAAGCTCAGAGAGAATAGAATTTGTAATGGTTTGAAAGATGGATAAGATTTCAGGATGTAGGTGGGGAGAGCTAGAGACTAGCACTGACCACCCAAGCAAAGGTGCAGAACAAGGGAGCTGCAAATACAGATACATCTGCTTTAGCCAAAGTAATGGATACATGGTGGGAAACTAGGCAGAAAAGGCCAGAGACATATTTGATGATTAGAAAAGAATCAATCAATCTTGACTAGGGCAGTGGCCCTGAGCAATATCACTGTGCCTACAATATCTTTTTTTTTTTTTTTAAGATTTTATTTATTTATTCATGAGAGACACAGAGAGAGGCAGAGACACAGGCATAGGGAGAAGCAGGCTCCATGCGGGGAGCCCAATGTGGGATTCAATCCTGGGACTCCAGGATCATGCCCTGGGCCAAAGGGAGGCACTCAACCACTGAGCCACCCAGGCGTCCCTGTCCCTACAATATCTAAGCATGCCTATTATTGGGGCTGACTGAAGAAGTATCAATGATCATGTATTCATAATATATAGCATAAAATACAGCAACTCCCATCTCATTAAATACTCTTCAGTTTTTAAATGGTTGGTATTCAGTAATATGATAATATGGGTATCTTTAATTATTGGATATTTAGGTTAGTTCCCATGTTTTGTTAATAGCTTAAAATAGAACAATTGTGATGAACATTTTTTACTTTGTGTGCATATAATTTCTAGAAGAGGCATTACTGGAAAAAAGGATAGGAATATTTTTAAGACTCTCAATATACATGTACCAATTTCATATCACAAAACAGATGCCCATTTAAACCTCCAATACTGGTCTTTGTGTTTGTTCCTTATATGCTACTATGTCCATCTCATCAAAAAAAAAAAAAAAAAAAAGGCGAGGGGCAGGCTTCTGGATACTCTACCTCCTTCCTCAATAGTATGAGAAATCAAACCAGAGAGGAGAGGGTCTACTATCCCAGGGAGGTGCAAAAAGGAACCAAGGTACAGTTTACTCTGCTCTCTCCATATGACTGTGACTCTTTACTGGGCACCCAGGATCTCATACACAGGGTGACTTTATGAGTATGACCTGTGGAGCCTCATAGGGCTCCTCAGGCTTAGAAAAGCCCCATGTTTGGCTTAATGTCTGTTGTCCAATAATTTTTTAATAAGGCCCAGCATTTTCATGTTGCACTGAGTCCCCAAAATTAGCCAGTCTTGTTCATACCCCATAGTGCCTAGGAAAATGTGTTGCACATAAGACACACTCAGAATTTCCCCCAAAAAAGCACAATATTATTGTGTTTATGGGAAAAGGGGAAGAGAAAAATCAAACTTAATCCACATGAGTTGCATCCTTAAAGAGTATGCATTTTTCAAAAAAAGTCATTATCAAATTACCTCTTAATTTCACTAGTTACATAGTTCAAGGGGACAATTAAGTTAAATCCAAGTCACAGAAATTCAGAGGAGTCATGAAAAGAAAAAGTAAACAAAGTTTTAAAAACCTAGAACGACAATAATTCAGAAAAACATTAAATTCAAAGTCAATGCGAATTTGGCTTTTGCTATGACTATATCATCTTCCCAGTAGGTTCCTGAACTAAATAAATGTGATTTCTGCTTGGAAATTTTCCTGGAGGCCATCTGGAAAATTAAGACAGACAGGATAAGTGTCTTTTTATTATTCTGAGCCACATAAAACAATTGGTCTCAGGAGCCGATAAAAACTATTCCAGAGGAACCCAGACCACTAATCTTGCTACCCTCCACAACTTTCACCAAGCCCCAAGTTTAATAGACCATTAGTATCCCTAGTGTGAACACTGCCCTTTTCCCAAGTTTTATTTAAAGTTTAGATGATCAAAAAGTATTTGAATTCTGCAGATGGATTCACGGAAGGGAGGCCCCACACTTCATCAGGCCAGAAGCATTTTCAGGTTTAAGTTCAAGTCCACATCCTTTTCATTCCCTTATTCCCATCCCAATTTCATCCTGACATTCTCAAGAGCATATTCTGAAATCTGGTCTTGGATCAATTGCCTCTGAACTACACTCTTAAGAATGCTGATTTCTGGGCCCTATGCTTGACCTTCTGAATCAAGCATATCTGACCTGCAGAAACTGACCAATTCTTTTGACCAACATTGGGTAAGTCTATGCATAAACCAGAGCAGAGTTGGACACACATCACCTGGGGATCTTGTTAAAATGCAGGTTATGTGTGATTCACTCGATCTAGGTAGGGATTTGAGTCTTCATTTGTAACAAGACATGAGCAGCAGTTCCCACCTCAGTTGCACATTACAGTGTGCAGCCCAATTCTGATTCCTAACTGAATCAGAATCCCTATAATGGAGCCCAGGCAACACCCTGGAATGAGACTCTGGGTAGATACTCCCTGAACCTCAGTTCCCCTCTCTACAAAATGAGAATAACCACATGATATATCATTCATTCATCACAAGTCATCTCCCAAACTCCCTGCTCTCCCATCATGCTGTCCTCCACTTTGCTTTTTTTTTTAATTTTTATTTATTTATGATAGTCACACAGAGAGAGAGAGAGAGAGGCAGAGACACAGGCAGAGGGAGAAGCAGGCTCCGTGCACCAGGAGCCCGATGTGGGACTCGATCCCGAGTCTCCAGGATAGCGCCCTGGGCCAAAGGCAGGTGCTAAACCGCTGTGCCACCCAGGGATCCCTGTCCTCCACTTTGGAGCTTTTGCACACACAATTCCTCCACTGCCAGCTACCCTTTCATTGTTGGCCTTGTTAAACCCTACACTCTGTCTTCACAATGCAGCTCAAGTGTCACCTCTGCGGGGAAGACTGCCTGACAAGCCTCCAGTGCAAACCCAAGAGGTTTCTGTATTTATACTGCTCATAGCACTCTGAACATCCTTCAGAGCATCACGTATTTCACAATGATTTTTTTTTGCACAAGTAAAGGAATAATGTCCACCTCACCCCCACTAGTCTTAGTAGGCCACAGATCCCAGTCCTAGACTCATCATTATAATCTCAACAGCCCCCCAGCACTTCACCCTAATAAATGCTAATGTGGGTTGAGCTACCTTACCCTATGCCAGCCTCTGCTTGCAGCATTTCACAAGATTCGATTAATCTCATCTTCACACAATCTTACAAGGTAGGTGCCATTATTATCCATATTTTATGGATGAGAAACTTTAAGCAGAGTTGCTTGCTCAAAGAAATCACAAATGGAGGCCCCTAGTGGAGGGAACAGGATTTGAACACAAGTAATCTAGGTTGAGAAAGGGAAACAGGCACAATGAGGGACTACTTTCTTTCTGGGCAGCCCGGGTGGCCCAGCGGTTTAGTGCCACCTTCGGCCGGGGTGTGATCCTGGGGACCCAGGGTCGAGTCCCACGTGGGGCTCCTTGCATAGAGCCTGCTTCTCCCTCTTCTTGTCTCTCTCTCTCTGTCATGAATAAATTTTAAAAATTTTTTTAAAAGATTCTTTTTTTCTATCTTCTTCCCTCCTTCCTTCCCTCCCTCTTTCCTTCCCTCCTTCCTTCTTCCTTACCTCCCTCTTTCCTTCTCTCCTTTCCTCCTTCCTTCCCTCCCTCCCTCTTTCCTTCCCACCTTCCTTCCTTCTTCCTTCCCACCTTCCTTCCTTCTTCCTTACCTCCCTTTCTTCTCTCCTTCCCTCCTTCCTTCCCTCCCTCCTTCTTCCTTACCTCCCTCCTTCCTTCTCTCCTTCCCTCCCTCCCTCTTTCCTTCCCACCTTCCTTCCTTCTTCTTTACCTCCCTCCTTCCTTCCCTCCCTCCTTCCTTCTTTCCTTCTCTCCTTCTCTCCCTCCCTCTTTCCTTCCCACCTTCCTTCCTGCTTCCTTACCTCCCTCCTTCTTTCTTTCCTTCTCTCCTTCCCTCCTTTCTTCCCTCCCTCCCTCTTTCCTTCCCTCCTTCTCTCCTTCCTTCCTTCTCTCTCTCTCTCTCTCACACACGCATTTTATAATGGCCACAATGCCAGGGCAACCACAGCTCATGTATTCTATCTCCACAGTAGACACCTTAGTTTATACTCATTCTCTGAAAACAAATGTCCTGACAAGTGCCTGCTCCGATGAAGGCATTCTGGAAATATGTGCCTAACAGACTCCACGTACCAATTACCAGACAGGAAACAGGAGAATAAGCACACAAGGAAACTGGTTAAAGGCACGACGGAACTCAACGGGGTGGTGAGGTGGGGCCAGGCCAGCAGGCTCCTTCACACACCGTCGGGAAGGCAAGGCAGGCCTCTCCGAGGAGGTCCCCTCGTGCGGGAACCTGGAGGGGACAGGGAAGCCAGCTTTTCCCACAGGACGAGTGGTCAAGGCGGGAGAAGCAATGCAGGCAGAGGCCGCGAGCGCCGAGGCCCAAAGCTCGGCTCTGCCGCCATACCTGAGAAGCGAGGGCCGTCGGGGTGGCTCGTCGCCGAGACGCACAAGGGACAAGCACACGGTAAAGCGCGCAGCCAGCCAGGTCCACATCGCACTTCGGATTCACGAACTTTGCGAGCCATGTGATCACCAGTCCAGTCACCAAAATCTCTTACCAAAGACTTCACCTACCCTTCGCAGCGTTCCGGTCTCTGTCAGCCGAGAGGAGGCGCGCACGGCCTGCAGGCTTTGCCGCCAGGACCCACCCGCTTCCGCTCATTGGTCCAGAGGCTGGCACGTGACCACAGCTCATCCAATCCGTGGTGCCAGCCTCGGGCTCACTCAGGGGGCGCGGCATTTAGAGGAGCCAATCAGATTCCTCCCAGAACTTAACCCCAAGGGCGGTGGAAAGAACCAACCAGTTTGGAGGGAATCCCGGGCTGGCTCAGCGGTTTAGCCCCTGCCTTCGGCCCAGGGCATGATCCCGGAGTCCCAAAATCGAGTCCCGCGTTGGGCTGCTTGCAAGGAGCCTGCTTCTCTCTGCCTCTCTCTCTCTCTCTCTCTCTCTGTGTCTCTCATGAATAAATAAATAAAATCTTAAAAAAAAAAAAAATAGAGGTGAGGAGAAACATGTACCAGGAGAGAAAAGTGACCGTAGAGAAGACATGTTAATAACAGAACTCGAGTGAATATTTAAAACCCTTAGGTAGTCTCAACTCCGAGCCTCAGCTAAACCTTGGTTCTTATCATCATATTTCTGGAAGAATCTAGCCCTCTTAATACCATTTGAGTAATACTATAAAACACTTTGTGCTTTGCATTAGGGGTTTTCCATTCTATCTCACGTAGTCTTGGCTAACACGTACTGAAGCAAGAATCACTTATCCCTGTGTTTATACCTAAAGAGGCATCTCCAAGGAGTTGAGTTACTCACCCAAAATCATAAAGCTGTAGTGGGCAGACCTGGAGCTCCAAAAGGCTGTACTATTAACCACCACTATGATTAACTGATTCTTCTTTTCTAAAAACAGAGCCTCATTTACTCGAGCTAGTCTGAGTGAGGCCCATTCCCTATAGATGGAAAAGAATATCCTTGTCAAGTGTCTTAGTATCTATCAGTGCCTGTAATTAGAGTGACGGCTTTTTTAAAATTTTATGTACAAAGCTGTATTCAAAATGTCAAATTTCAGGATATAATATATAGAGCAAACTGATTATAATGTATGTCCATATGATATAGAATATAAATTTAGTAAATGAACTTCGGTGAAAGACTTAAAGACAGGTAATAAAGCATGCTTGAATTAAATGTACCATATAATGTGATACATAAATATCAAGCCATATGAATAAATTAACAAAATGACTCCATAGACAGCTTTCCCATGACACCTTTATTCCTATGGTAATAATGACTAACATTTACTAGACACTTACTGTGGACCAAGCTTCATGCTAACCACTCTGTGTATATTATTTCATTTAAACCTCACTATTGGGAAAATAGTAAAATAACCCCAGCTTACAGATGTGAAAATGGTAACTCAGAGGGAGACCAAGTGGCCGATTTTTATTTTAGAGGTAAAATTTAAACGCAGGTATATCTACCTCTGGAAGACTTGCCCTTAACTGCTTCAAGCAATTAGAACACCTCAATCAGAGCACCTATCATATACTATGTTGTCATGGTTTATTTGGAGATCTGTCCTCCACTACAAATCTGCCTTTGAAGAGTTTACGGACTCTCCTGTTCACCTCTGTCTACCTCCTTGCCTAAAATAGAATAGGAATATAATATTAATACAAAGCAATTAGCTCCTCTATTTCTAAAACAAAGCTTAGGCCAGTAATCACTCTTGCTGACTCTAGGCTATTTGGTGAATTTTGCAAGGTGATGAATTATCACAGAAAATAAAATCAGGTTCCAGAAAACTAAACTTCAATCAGTCTCCACACAGGAGACTGCTAAGTTCTTCAGTTTCTTATTAACAGATTGATTTGTGACAACTCTGTGCCACTCAGAGAAAAGGGAAAAAACTGAGCATCTCTGAAAATCTCTCATAAAAATTATCTGTAAATAACAAGAAAGATGTTGAAATATTAACGCCCCCTCCATGAGCACATCAAAATGCTCCCTCAGCCACCTTCCATCTGCTTGCCCGCCTCTTCCAACGTGAGCACAGCCATACTCTGTTTTCAGCTTATTTGATGTCTAAAAAGATTAAGCCAAAAATTGTTTCAGCACGCTGGAAAGTATAAACCTCACATTTCAGACACATTTGGACACCCTAATTTAAAATATGGTGGAAAAATAGCATACTTGTGGGTTGTTCCTTGCCGTATTTTAAATGTATCCCTGCAAATTTTATTTCTCTATTAAAATCATGGGCATAAACTTAACTTCTAAATGGAAGTAACAACAGAAACAATAATCATAATAACAGCTAACACTAACATAACATTTGTTCTAAGCACTTTATGATCACTCACTTAATAATCCTATAATGTTTCTATTACTAGGTCCATTTTAGAGAGTAGAAAACTGAGGCCCAGGGGCATTCAGTGACTTGTTCAAGGTCACAGGGCTGATTGTAGCAGAGCCATTGCTTGAAACCAGGGGTCTTGACTCCATATACTATGTTCTTACCCACTGCATCAATCTGCCCAGGAAGCTTTAGCCATTACCTAGCTTTAATCCTTTCTTTTCCAATATTTTTTGTCATTGGCATATTGTAGCAGATAAAAAGCTGAATCGTGAGTGAAGTGGGTTGAATAGTGGCCTCAAAACAGATATATCTAAGTCCTTACTCCCCCGAATCTATGAATGTGACCTTATTTGGAAAAAGAGTCTCTGTAAGTATAAAGTTACAGATCTTGAGATGAGATCTTCCCAGATTTAGGACAAGCCCTAAATCCAAAGACAAGTGTCCTCATAAGAGAAAGACAGGCAGATTTGAGACACAGAGACACAGAGGAGAAGGTAATATGAAGTCAGAAGGAAAGATTGGAGTGATGTGTGTACAAGCCAAAGAATGCCAAGAGTTCCTGGCAGCCGACAGAAGCTAAGAGAAAGGCATGGAATATATTCTCCCTCTGAGCCTCCAGAAGGAACCAACCCTGCATGCATACACCTTGATTTCGGACTTCTGGCTCCCACAGCTATGAAAGAATAAATTTCTGCTGTGAAATTTAGCCACCAAGTTAGTGGTGATTTATTATAGCAGCCCCAGGAAGATAATACAGTGAGTCTTAGGCCTAAAAACACTAACAGAAATCACATCCTCACTTTACAGATCTGGAAAACTGAGGTTCAGAATGAGGAATTCATTAGCATGCTATCAATCACACAACAGGCTTGTGGCAGAGCCAAGTCAGGCTCTAGGCTACATGCTGATCTCCTAATTCCTGGGCCAGCTACCTCTTCTTAACCCACCTCTTTGAGAGACAGAATTATATATGCACTTTAGAACCTGACTACCTATGTTGGTGTCTTTGTTCTGCCATTTGCTAGCTGTGTACCTCTGTTTTCTCAGCTCCAAAATGAGAACAGAAATGACAACTACCTCACTGTGTTATTTTGGGGAACAAGTGAGTCAGTATATGTGACTGGTATGCAGTGGCTCTCAATAAATGTTAGCTATTACTATTATTTTATTCCAATATATATTAAGCTATTGATAAAAGACAAATTATAAAATCAAGAATATGGGAGTGCCTAGAAAAAAGAAGCCTGATAGACACATTAGCAACATTTATCTTTATGTAGAAATTTGTGGGGATCCCTGGGTGGCTCAGTGGTTTAGGACCTGCCTTTGGCCTAGTCCCACATTGAGCTCCCTGCATGGGGCCTGCTTCTCCCTCTGCCTGTGTCTCTGCCTCTCTCTCTGTGTCTCTCATGAATAAATAAATAAAATATTTAAAAAACAAAAAAAGAAATTTGTGACAAACCTTATTTCCTAATTTCTTATGTAGGTGTTGGACATCAAAAGGTAATGTCCATCATCCTTCACTTATACCTCTTTGATTGTCTTCACTGGCCCCACTCCCAAAAAGAAGAGTCAATATGATTGACCAGTGACCAGGACATTGACTGGAACCTGTGTGTGGTAGCAAAAAGAACACAGCCATGCCCCACATCCTCTTTCCTGCTTGTGCAGTCCCAAAAGAGCAAAAATAAGCAGCCCCATGCCTCCCATCTGCTTCCTGCTCTCCCACAATGACCACTCCTGAAAACACTGCTTTCTTAGGCAGTTCTGTGCCCACCCAACTTTCCAGGTATGGGGACCAGTAAAGCAGGCAGGGCCTTTCCCTGCCTGGAAGGACAGGACCCTGCCCACCTTCCTATACCCTTTCACTTCTGGGTATCCATGTGGTAAGCTCAGCAGAACCTCCTCCTCTTGCTAACTTGATTTCCCCCTTGAGTATGGTGGCTACATAGAATCAACATGCAGCAGGCATGGCCATCTGGAGGTCTGATGGGGATGGAACAGCAGGCTCTCTCATCTGTCAAAAAATCCCTGCATGGAGGGAGACTGAGCCCATCCTCAGGGCTTCATAAAGCCATACTATGTTTCTCTTTTGACTGCTGGTCTTTAGGTATATATCCCTTTTGGTCAGACCCTGGATAAGGGCAGAAAGAACAGTAGCATTCAGACACCAAAACCCCACCCAAACTCCTACAACCTCATATTACCTTCTGATGGAAAATGTGTGTAATAAGCTCAATTTTTTCAAAGAATAATGCTCATTATAAAGTGTCCTCCAATGTACTGAACTTCCTATTAGTCATCTGAATGACAATGAACACTTGAAGAATACCAAGAAAATGAAGCACTTGGGGAAATGAAAGCCATTTCTCCCCCCAAATCAAATAACCATCAATTTTTTGTAATGGTTATCCTGCTCTAAATATAGCACTGGACCTAAATACACACACACATACACACAAACACACACATACAAATACACACTACTCCCCTTGTCATATCTATCCCAATATAAAATCCAAGCCAGCTGCTGGAATTAAGATAAATACTATTGGAATCAACAGTGTCCTTAGGAAACATAGGGCTGGGATGCTGATTTCATCACAATCCTATCTGCCTGTACTTTTTCCAGGAAGTTCAAGAACCATGAGCAGCTGTAGAAATCTAAGTCATCAGAAAAGCAAACAAAGGCAGCTCCTCTCCTGCAAAGCAAATTCTCTAAAAGGACCTCAGCATCTGCCTTCTTAGCATAAAGGGTGAGACCTTAATCTATGGTGAATTTTTAATACTTCTCTCTTCCTTTTTGTTCCATTCATTTGAGAAACATGATCCCTTTTACTCCAGGCCAGGCACCAGACCCATAATCATGTCAATTGTCTTTGACTTTCAATAATTAACCAAGGCCTGATACATCTTACCCATTTCTCCTTCCCCAAATATCAAAAGGCAGTCCTTTCCCATTTCCAAACCTAGGTGGGTAGCTGATAAACTCCTATAGGCCAGGAGAACTAAAATACTCCCTTCACAAAAGGGTCAAGATTTTCATCCAAGTCTCTGAGACTCAAAGATGCTCATATCTTATTAACATCTTGAATTTGAAAATGTTTTATGTTTCAACTTCAAACTAAGAATCTATACCTGTCAACAAAGGTTTGGACTAGAGCAACCTGGAGAGACAATGTCCCAGCTAATGGCAAACAACAATTGTTTAGCTCCAGCTCACTGGGTTCAGGGCTACCAGACCTGCCCAGTGTTGAAAAAATTCAGAAATCCAATTTTTACATGAAATCTCCAAGTTTTACAATGCTGGCAAGTAACTCCCAAGGTCACATGGCCAAATTAAGGCAGAGTGAGAATCAGATCCAGGCCTCCTGACTTCACAAAGTCCATGAGGTCTTGGCTCTGTATATACTTGAGCATTTTACTCAACAGCTATTTACTAAACAATTGCTATATTCAGAGATATTATTTTAATAAGTAGATGGATCAATGGATATAGACAGATATTTATTAAGGAACTAAAGAAGAAAACAAAACATCCCCAAGTTTACAACATACCTTTTTTAAAAACTGAGGTACATTTAATCCATAACTATCATTTTTCTTCCTACAATAATTTTATTCAAAATTGATGTTGAAGAGGGAATAGGTCACATAGTCTGAAATCTAAAAGGCAAAGTTCCGTTTAAGCCAGAGCACCTTCCACTAAGAAAACCATGACAAAGAAAGCACTGTAGGTTTAATCCACAGGTAAAACCTCTTCTTGGATTGTTTAAGAACAACCTCTTTACTCCTCTGTACTCTTGGGAGCACAGGGTATATTTCTGCAGCATTTCTATCAGGATGATAGGATGGTAATTAGTATAGCTGAGAAATGCCATCAACAGCAAAAGTAAAATTAGCCTTTACTTGTAAAATGTCTCCTGGGACATGCTGGTGGCTCCTGTCTCCACCAAGCAGAGTACTGGGCTTGCTGTGTCATCCCACAGCAAGCAAATTGCCCCATCAGCAGCACCTGAATAAAACCACCAACACATCATATTGACCACCAACACATCTGCCTTTGCCTATTTCTTTTTTTTTTTTTTCCAAGATTCACCTGTTTATTGAGAGAGAGCACAGGAGAGAGAGGCAGAGACACAGAGGAAGAGAAAGAATCTCAAGCAGACTCCCCATGAGCATGGAGCCTGACCTGAGGCTCAATCCACAACACTGAGATCATAACCTGAGCTGAAACCAAGACTTGGACACTTAACCGATTGAGCCACCCAGGAGCCCCTTCCTTTGCCTATTTCAACCACACCTGCCTCATCCTAACCACATATCCCCATCAAATTGCACACATGACTCTTTTGCCACTAGGGCACTCTTAATTTCCCTGAAAATTTAGTTTAGATCTGTGTCATATTTTAGCCAACTTGAGTGTTTGAGACCATTTTATTCAGTTTAGTGACGCAACAGGGAAAACTGGGACTCAGGGAGAGGAGGTAGTTTGGCCAACATCACATCCTGTTTGGCATCAAAGTGAAATCTAAGTTAATTCCTATTCTGGAGATTTCTCTTTTCATTAAACCAAGCAATCTTCTTAGGTTTAATCCTTTTTTACTCCACACCTACTGTTTCTTTATCTGGACCTTTCCTGACCACCTCCTCCCTTAGTTTAAGGAAACCTCACCACCCACCCACAGCTGATCTTGTCTCCTCTCTCTCCTTTCAGACTTTGTTTCACCAATAACCCTTTCTCACCTGGCCCATTCTCTGCATGGTAAGAATGTGTGGTCAACTGTGTCACATTTTAGTAGGAGGAGATTCCCCAAACTCTACATCTCCTCCAGTTACTACTTTTCAAAGCCAAGCTACTTGCAAAAAGAATATAAAAATCAACATTATCACTTGTAACCCACTGCAGCCCAATATCTACTCTCACCACTTCCATAATGTTCTAGCAAGGCCACAAGACAACCAATTCCATCAAACCCACATCTCTACTTAGTTCACCACTTGGATGAATGAGGCTTTGCAACAAAACATGATCAAAGAACCAAACTCCTGATCTCCCCACACACTAAGCCTGTTCAGACTCAGTCTTTCCCAGTGGCTCAAGCGCAAAACTCGACTCCTTTTGTTTCCCCCATTAGAAAGGAAGCTTCATACAGGCAGGAATTCTTATCTATTACTATACACTCAGCATCTAATCCAGCACATGATAGAAGTTCTGTATTTGTTAACTTGATCCATTTCAGCCAATCATCATCTTGCTTGACCCTCTTGGAAGGACAGCAGTGACCCCTCTAGTGGAAAATGGGTAAACATACATAAGGCCAATGGAGAGATTTGGGTTTGAGAATTTTGAAAGACCATTCCTTTGGTACAAACTGTTAAAGTGTCATTGTAAGAGTTTTAGCTGGCCAGAGATTATGCAGCAGATGGATTCAGTAGACAAAGATTAGCAAAACAGGCCAAAGTTCACAAAAATCAATCATGTAAACACCTCCTATGAGTCCTCAGGTTTCTAACTGGTTGGATTAATGTGTGGAGCTTTCTAGACCTGGAAGCCATGTGACCTTTTTTGGGCAACTTGAGAGTTTGCCTTTCCTGAGGGTTCAGATAACAGCTTTTATTGGAGTCATCCTCATTTTTTTTTCTCTATTACTCCCTATAGTGATACAAAAATTTAGTTTCCATCTCATGCTGCAGAAAATATTTCAATTCAGCCTACCAGAAAAATGCAATGTGATTCTTCTTTTTTTTAAAGCATGAGAAAAGTCTGGCTACAGCCCAAATTTTTCCAGAGCAGCCATCTGCAAAACAGCATGACCTGGCTTGGATTCAACTAAAGGGGTCAAAACCTCGGTCAAGAAAACTCTCCTAGCCACTCCTAAGAACAGGACAACAACAACTATTCCCAAAATTGTGATATGGTATCTTCTTAGCCTATAACAATACTTATACATCCAATGATGACATTTTGAAGATGGCATCTCTCTCTCTCTCTCTCTCTCTCTCACACACACACACACACACACACACACGCAAACACAGATACACACACACAAATAATAGAAAAGGGATGTCAAAGAATTAAGCCAATGAAAATTAAGCTGTTCTCAACTCAAAAGACCCACAGTTTCTGCTGGGTTCATAAGAAACTTTCCCTTTTGACCTTTAGCATATTGACAGAGAAAAATTTTTTTTAAGATTTTATTTATTTTTCATGAGAGACAGAGAGAGAGAGAGAGAGAGAGGCAGAGACACAGGCAGAGGGAGAAGCAGGCTCCATGCAGAAGCCTGACGCGGGACTAGATCCTGGGACTCCAGGATCACGCCCTGGGCCGAAGGCAGGCCCTAAACTGCTGAGCCACCCAGGGAT
The DNA here is from genome assembly GCF_048164855.1 of Canis lupus baileyi. Taxonomy (NCBI): domain Eukaryota; kingdom Metazoa; phylum Chordata; class Mammalia; order Carnivora; family Canidae; genus Canis; species Canis lupus. The sequence goes on along the minus strand of NC_132856.1, from coordinate 35,486,092 downwards.
CCCCGACAGAGAAGATCTTAAAGTTATCTTTCTGCTATACCATGGCAGTCCCAGGAGTTCAGAGCCAGGAACATATAGGAAAAATCTTAGAAGCAAAATAAAGTTTGTCCTAACTTATGCTTCTATACACATTATGCACCAGAGTAACATCTGTTAATTCAGAAAAATTTTTAAAAGGTGATTTCCAAGGGCCAATTTCTCTTCCTCCTCTTCAGATAGAAATACAATACTTACACCACTACTTCTTTTTTTTTTTTTTTTTTGGTATTTTTTTTATTGGAGTTCGATTTGCCAACATATAGCCTAACACCCAGTGCTCATCCCATCAAGTGCTCCCCTCAGTATTAGGCCGCTATTTTTGCCCTACCTCCATATCTAGGCTTTGTGAAATCGATCTCTAGTAATCTAGTTTCTCTTGGCCATTCCCTCCATTGAGAACTTGGGATTCCCTATCACTAACCCCTGCTCCTACCTACCATTTTGAATAGTTGTCCATCCTCAGAGACTATATCTAATGCTACCTTCCCTATGTAAAGTCTTTCTTCATCTCTTCCTTCTCTGGGCTCCTAAATCAATTTAATTATATCTTTTAATGGCAGGGACAAATTTCTTCTCTTTTTTTATGGGTCTTTTTTACAGGTTTTTATGAGTCCAGAGTTTTCTCTGCTAGACTAGGTTCTCATGGCAGGACTGGGACCTACTCATTTTTGTAACCATAAAGCTTCTAAATAGAGAGCCCTGAATATTGATAGCTCTATCAGTCAAGATGCATTGGGCTATTAGTAACAAAGTCTGAATTCAAACTGGCTTATACAAATTGCAGGAAGATCAAAGATGGGGCAATCTTCAAGTATGGCTCTGATTCCATTTCTCTGCTTTTCTTTTAGAACTCTACTTCCCCATGTGATGCCTTTGTCCTCAGATTGGTTTCCCTCATGATTATCACCATTATCTATTATTTGGATATTTATTGGATACTATGGATATTATTGGATACTTATGTTGGCATGATGCTAAATATTTTTACATGAACTCCTTCATTTAATCCAATTAAACTTAAATCCTGTTAAATTTACTCCCACAGTAAATTTACCCCTAAAGCAAGTATATTATTACACTTATTTTATAAGTGGGGAAACAATTTCAGAAAGATAAAGTTGCCTGAAGTCCCACACCTGGAAATGGAACCCAAGAAATCCACCTCCAAAGCTGGTGCTCTCAAACTGTCAAAGATAGTCAAGCAAGACCCAAGAAGGCAGGCCCGACTAAGGCCACATTACCAGTCTGCTCACAGAAACTAAACAACATACCAAATATAAAGAGCAAAAATATAAGCATCATTTAGGAATGTCACTCCACATCCTACAGTGAGGGCAAGAAACACCTAATAGGTATTAAAAAGGTGGTCAAGACTGATACCAAGTTGAGACTTTCTCACTCAAGTTCATCAAAAGTACTAGATGAGATTTGGAAAGGCACTGACTTTCTCATTATAAAGCCCAGTGGCTTGGGATTCCAAATTGTGTAATGCAGAGTTCACACCTGCCCTAAGATCACCTGTGTACACACGGCTAGCTGGCCACTCCATACTACAATCAGGGCTGACTTATTGGAGACCAACTTTGGAGTTAAGTCTGCCTGGGCTCAACTCCAGCTCTGCCACTTGCTAACTGTAACCTTGGACAAAGTGATCTCTCTTCTAGCCTTGCCTTACTCACAACTGAAATGGTGACATTATTAGCAGTACCTACTTCACAGAATGATCATGAAAATTAAATGAGATACCATATGTGAGCCCATCAGCACAGTGTCTGAAATATCATTATTTCATTTAGGGTATACGTAGGAAGTGCTTTACAAGCTATACTGATCATTTTTATTCTTATCAAGAGAACATATTGTAGTCAGGTGGGTGTGCTAGATGGAAAAGTGATTCATGGACTCACATGCTTGCCTGAGAAAGACAGTAGCCCAGACTTTCTCCAACTCCCCCTCCCCAACCTCTTTCAGAAGCCCTACACTATCTGGGTGTTGGAAGGATGCTGTGCCCACTCTCCTGGACTCTGGCTAGGCTTCTACAGAAGAGAGAGAAAACTCACATCAAGCAAGGGCTCTTCTCACAAAGAGAATTGAACAAGAAGCTTCCTTTCCTAACCCAAATTTCATGCTCAAGTAAAGTACCAAGGTAGAGTAAACTGTCAAGGTACCCCAAAACAAACGTAATGAACCAAAAGTCCTTAATGAAAATATTTAAACATATATTTCAGAGTGACATCCAACACCATGCAAACTCTCCTGGGATAACTTATTCCTGAGTGTGAACTAAAATCCTAGATTTTAAATCTAGGATTTTAAAATCCACCTCTAGGATATTGTACTTGAATATGTTTAGTGAATGTGGTACTGTCCATCTACCAGTTTTCACCCTCCCAATGTACAAACCCTTTAACTATCCTCAAAATCCTGGCACATGTCCCCAGCTTCTCAGCAAAAATTGAAGAGCTGTGAGCTGAAGATATGTCTCACATTACCAAGAGCTCATTCATTAACTACCAAGAACTATTTATTCCCAATAAATGTGCAATATGTAATATTAAATGGCAATACCTAGTCAGAGGTTTTACCTAAATATCCTCAGATGCTCTCAGGGTTTGGAGTGGGAATAAGGAAGTGAAATGCTGTGCACAATTCAGGTTATGTACATTTTTCTAAAGATGTAAAAGTTTTCATTAGCCTCTAAAAGAGTACTTGGCTCCCCAAAGTTAAAAACCACAAACAGAAGTTTAAAAATTTTGAGAAAGCAAACTTTATTATTTGCTACATTTCTAAATTTGAGCAATTTCTAAATTTGGTCATCATGTGTACTGTCCAACTTTCCATCTCATATATTTACTTATTCCTATAGTTCCAAGATTCCTTGAGAACTTTTATGTTATTTTACATGGATATTTCAGAAAGCTCATCCAAGGGACAAATCAGTGAATTTTAATTTTTTTCAATTCCTTTTTAGATAATATATGCTCAGGAAACAATACTTTTTAGAACTCAAGTTAACTGTTGTAACTTAAAATAGAAGATGCCAGATTATAACAGGCCTAGTTCTAAAAGTTTGTAACTGGCATCATAGTCTCATCCACTTTGGAGACCTAATTCTCCAGAAAGACTAAAAGAGTTTACGAAAAGTGGAGAATTTTTTAAAGTTCCACAGAGGATGCGATCTGACATTATATAAAGAGAACACATAGGTCCACTAAAATAAGAGAGCATGAACTGATCCTAGTGTCAGTTAATACCATATCTGGAATTTCTCCAGTGGGCATAATCAGAGGTAGAGATTGACAATGTGGGTGTGAAGGTCAGGAGATCCCAAAAGACTACTGACATTGTTGTTAAAACAGCTGTCTACAGAAGTGATAGTAGTTAACTTTCTTTTGGTTGTGATCTTCTTAAAAACTGAAATCAGGCAAGCTCCCATTTATGTGTTGCACAAACTTATTTCCCAGCAAGGGCTGTCCTTTTCTCCTTCCCACCTTATTATCCTCATGTTCCCTCCTTAGAGAATCTACCCATCATGCACCTTACTCAGAGAGTCTTTTTATAGCTCTGCTGAGAGACTGTGGTTCTTATGACTCTCTTGGCCACAGCTGATTGGATCTAGTAAAACTCTGGAATTCAAGCTAGGCCAATCAGACTTCCGGTTCTCTGATTTTGAAATTGAAACCAAGCAACTCTAGTCAACTCTATTAAGCACTTGAATGGAGTAGATGCATTTCTTGAATGGCCACTTTTTCACAAGCAGCATATAAAAACAGATATAAAGAGAGAAAGTAAGAGATATGAGAGAAAAATAGTGAGCAACTGACTGTGTCCTTTTATTCCTGACTATTTTCCAACTAACTTGATCCCAATCCCCCAGGACACTTAGCTGCCCTACCTACACTTGGGGTCTGAAAAGAATTCTTGTATATTCCTATTAAGTTTCTTTTTCCCTTCAACAGGTTTGAATGGGTTTCTCCTACTTGCAACTACATTCTCCCTTAAATAAATGGTGATTGAATCAATTAGTAAAAAATGAGCTGGATTCTCAAAGAGGACAAAGAAAACGTTTCATAGGAGGAAATTGCTGGGAGAGGTAGAAACCAAGAATGCTGGGACTCTCAAGAGGGAAAGCTCTGACTTTGTAGACGCAAGATTTGGAACAACCCAAAACCAAATCCTGAATAGGTGTGGTCACTCCAGTGAGGTCAGAAACCACCCGAAAAGGATGCTAAGAGTTCCAGTTGAGATGACTCCTGGGCCAAGAAGCTGCCCATGTACCTTGAAATTCCTGTAGAAAGAGGCAAGTTTAGGAAGAATTCTAACTGGATTAGTGAGAGCATCCTCACTGGAGTACAATAATGTGTAATAAAGAACTTCCCCATTTCTGAAGCTCTGCTCTTATGGATCCAATGAATTTGCCAAAGTCATAACCACCTGAATGGATCTGCCAGACCTTTAATGAGCATTGTGAGAAATTCTCATTCTTCTGCTACCTACAGTTTTAACTTTCCAGCCAGTCCTTGAAGTTGCTTCCTCCCATCCTTCTGGGTAGGTTTCCAAGATAGGAGTTTTCCTCTGGCATTCTCCTCTGCTCATGTATGTGACAAGAATGCATTTGCTCCTTCCTGCTTGCCCTCTCTCCTCTGTTGCTCTTGACAACATGCTACTTTCCTTCCTCTGGCTTTCTGTCCTTCCTGTATAACTTTTTTTAAAAAAGATTTTATTTATGCATTTGACAGAGAGAGAGAGAGCACAAGCAGGGGGAGTGGCAGGGAGAGGGAGAGGGAGAAGCAGGCTCCCCACTAAGCAGGGAGCCCGATGTGGGGCTCGATTCCAGGACCGTGGGATCATGACCCAAGTTGAAGGCAGACACTTAACCGACTGAGCCACCCAGATGCTCCTTCCTGTATAACTTTTTTTTTTAAGATTTTATTTATTATTTATTCATGAGGGACACAGAGAGAGAGAGAGAGGCAGAGACATAGGCGGAGGGAGAAGCAGGCTCCATGCAAGGAGCCTGACATGGGACTCGATCCTCAGTCTCCAGGATCACGCCCTGAGCTGAAGCCGGCGCTAAACTGCTGAGCCACCTGAGCTGCCCACCTGTATAATTTCTTGATAGAATCCTTAAGATACTGTCAAGCAACACATTCCTACTTCCGCTGTATATTAGGGCTTCCATTTCCACACCAAATTCCCTGGTTTTCAAGCAAATCTGTTGTTTTTCCCTTTCAGACAACAGAAAGAACACACTTTTGAAGCTAAGCATACCTCAAATTCAAATTCCAGCTCTACCTAATGGTGAGCTCTCCTTACTCTCTGGCAGGCCATTTAATCACCCTGAGTCCTGTTTCTCATCTATAAAATGGGGATGCCACATGTTTTGCAGAGCTGTTGAGCTCACACACGGAAAGCAACTATTAAGTCCCTTATACAACAGGAGTTCAAAAATGGTTATTCTCTCTCCCTTTCCTTTTCAAGATCAATGTCAGACATATTCAAAAAAACACCATAAAAAGCCAGCAAAGGTATGAAAAAATTAGGGTTTAAAAAAATAGGTTCCAGGATGCCCAGGTGGCTCAGCCAGTTAAAGTGTCTGACTCTTGATTTCAGCTCAAGTCATGATCTCGGAGTTGTGAGATCAAGCCTTATGTCAGGCTCCATGTTAGGCATAGAGTCGGCTTAAGATTCTCTCTCTTCTCCTGCTCCTCCTCTCTCTCTCTCTCACTCAAAAAAATAAAAAGTTTCATTTCCTTAAAGGGTTGTCTATTTCCTTTTTTTAAAAGATTTTATTAATTTACTCATGAGAGACACAGAGAGAGAGAGAGAGGCAAAGACATAAGCAGAGGGAGAAGCAGGGTCCATGCAGGTCCATCCCGGGTCTCCAGGATCATGCCCTGGGCTAAAGACGGCACTAAACTTCTGAGCCACCTGGGCTGCCCAGGTTGTCTATTTCCTTAAAAGATTAATCTCTATTTATCAAATGTCTACCTCTAAAAGAAGGTATTTGAAGATTCACGGTTACTCGTCCAGGTTATTTAAAAAAAAAAAAAAAAAGACATCATTCACAACTAATTCTTTCCCACACAACGTTGAATTAGGTTTTACCTTTTATATGAATATTTTTTGCATAAACACATACATTTTGATCATCACAAAGTAAAAGAATTGAGTGTAGGCAAAGTATTAAGAAAAATGAAGATACAGTAATCTTCCAGTTAACTCAAGATTTTTCATCGTTGTAGATATTGACATTCTTAGCCAGATAATGTACGGCACAGTTCTATGCCCTTTAGGCTGTTTAGCAACATCCCTGGCCTCTACCCACTGGATGTTACCCCTTCCAGTAAGTGACAACCAAAATGTCTCCAGACATTGCCAAATGTCCCTTGGGAGGCAAATTGCCCTCACGTGAGAACAAGTTAACTTGATCCTATATAAAGCCAAACCGGACAGTGCAAGCCCCGCCATGGGTTTATAAGACAGGAAGTAGTTATAGTTTTTCTCTCCAGAATGTTCTCACTGTAAAACAAAATGGCTGCATATCACTTCCAAAGTATAATCAAATGCTGGCTTTACAGAGAACAGAGAAGAAATTGCACGTGCCAGAATTCCGTTTGTCAAGCTGCCCTAACTTTTGGCTACATGCCCACACTCTGCCTAAAACCTACTTCCCAAACTTTTGAAAATGCTTTCCACAGCTTTCAGAACCTGACCTTTAGAGCAGCTTTGTGTGTGTGTGTGTGTGTGTGTGTGTGTGTGTGTGTGAAATAGATTTACAATTTTCTATATTCCTGCAAAGCCAAAACCACTTATTGAGTCCAAATGCCAACTGGGGGTGGTGGGAATTTGCACACAGATGTCGGCGGACTCCAAAACAACAACACAAGAACTCCACCTGCAACTAATTATAGAAACTGAAATTGCACTCTGGCCAGAGGAGGCTAGGTTCAGAACCCACCCCATCTGCTTTGGCGATAAAAATCACTCTGTTACTTTTCTCCTGTCAACATAGACTTGCTTCTTAAAATCCTCTGAGGATGTTGTCTATAGGGAATTTTATTAGGCAGTGAATGTTTTGGGGGTGACCACTCCCTCTACCTTCCCCCCTTAGAGTTTGGTTTCAAAAAGAACTTTGGCACAAGTAAGACTAAAATAATCTATCCACTGAAATATTCCAAAATGTTTTCTTTAGTTGCTTATGTGTTGTTGCTATCCCATCACCAAAATAACGAACCAGAAAGAAAATGGAAGATGGAAGTCATTTAGCTCTCCTAAAGTCCCGCATACAGGAATGTTTATATTCCTCCCCCGATTAGCCAAGTCTTTCATAAAATAAAACCTGGGAATAAAAATCTGTAAGGCTACTAATGCAGCACACATGGCTGATCCTAGGACTGACTGCAAGAGATTACTGAGGCAAAAACCAGCTGACATCTGTGACAAAGATGTGTGTAGTTCACTTCAAATCATTCTCCTACATTCTAGCAAACAAAGAAATCAACTGTTGGCTCCGTGCCATCTCATCTATCTTCAGAACCAAAGGAAGTTTTCACCTACCCATGAAAGCCATTGAAAATTGTGGTTTCAGTCTAAGTAGGTCATCACCTAAATCTGGACCAAAGTTTTTCCACCTTTCTGGAAAGGTAGACAAAAGCTACAGTTCTCTGAAGAGCTGAGGAAGACTATTTCAAGATGAGGAGGTAGGCTTTTTTGTTGTTGTTGTCATTCTAAAATTCAGGACATGTCCTTCTAAAATTCAAGTTATGCTTTGGTGCTAAACTGGCTTATATTATCCAGCTCTAAATCTGTATGCCTACATAACATTGGAGAAAGCATACATAAACACTCATACTTTGAATCAGAGTTTAAGATGAAGAAAACCTATATGACATTTGATTGCCTTAATTTCTCAAGTCTCTCTTTTTTTAAGATTTATTTATCTACTTGAGAGAAAGAGATAAAATGGCAGGGGAGTCACAGGGGAAGAGGGAGGAAGAGAATCTCAAACACACTCCCCACTGAGTTAGGAGCCCAACACAGGACTTGATCACATGACCTGAAGTTCATGACCAGAGCAGAAATCAAGAGTCAGACACTTAACCAAATGAGCCACCCAAGCTATCTCCAGTCTCTTGATATGACTTATAAACCCTTAAGATATTTGAAGAAAGAGGGTGACTAAGGACAGCTCAAGTCAGTGCAATGAACATCTGTTTTTGTCCTACAGCACCCTTTGCCCTTCATCTCAATTCCTATAAAGAACTGCTCATCTCCCAATGCCTGCAGTCTAAAGGTGTCACCAGTCACAGTAACCCCTTCTCACAAACCTTCCCCTTGCCCCAGCCATACATACTCACCAAGTTCTGGAGGGAGGATATCACCAAGGCAAGACCAAAGTCCTTCTATAAATTTTCCAAATGGGAAGTGAAGACATGCTTCAGTTATGACCCTAGGATACTGGTAGCCAAGACCACTCACCACATGAAAGACAAAAATAAGGCTTATATAATAGATAGAGATAGATACCAAGAACCAGAGATGAAACAATGGAGAGAGGCACTGGATCTAGACAACCCCAAGCTCCACATTTCAGCCTTTCTACAATTTCATTACAGGAATTAATAAATAGTCCTTTTTCACTTACACAGGCTTTGAAAAGCTTTTGTGTCACTACTTTGGAGTGTTGCCCAATACAACTAGTAAGTAGGTTTCTTCATTCTAACATGTAAAGTCCTTTAAGATCTCATTTCACCTCATTGAAATGCACCTATTTTTTTGGTTATCATGACTGATAATTATTATGAATAATAGTTATCAATTAATAATTTTCTATTTTGGGCAGCCCCAGTGGCTCAGCGGTTTAGCGCCACCTTTGGCCCAGGGTGTAATCCTGGAGACCCGGGATCGGGTCCCACGTTGGGCTCCCTGCTTAGAGCCTGCTTCTCCCTCTGCCTGTGTCTCTGCCTCTCTCTCTCTCTCTCTCTCACTCTCTCTCCCTGTGCCTCTCATGAATAAATAAATAAAATCTTTTAAAAACTAATAATAATTTTATATTTTATTATTTGGGAAAGTATTGAGCTGCGAGTAATAGAACACCCAACCAACAGTGACTTAAACCACTAGTGGCTTTTCTCACATGACTAGCGGTTTGGAGACTAGCCACTATGGGTGCTGTTGGAAGTGCTCAGAGATGGCAGGACATAGTTTCTGTGCTTGGCATACCCTCTCTTTCATGGTTACTACACAGCTGACATAGCTCCAGGAAACATATCAACACTCAAGACAGGAAGAAGGGGAAAGGAGCATTGCTGGTAACATTTACTCTTTTTATTAAGAAAACAAAACCTTTCCCAGAATCTCCCACTTGGATTTCATTGGCAGTTACATAAGGCAGAAAGGGAGAAGCCCGATGTCGAGCCATTAAAGAGTCATCACTAGGACACTATAGAAGGCCCAGCCACTGAAGGAACCCTTGACCATGCTGAAAGCGCTCATCTATCTTCACAGGTCTCAAACTAATATCTTGCTTCCAGAGCTACTCCTGAAGCAGTCTTTCCCAAAGTGTGGCCTTTATTCCCTTAGTTCTAGGAACATTTATAGTTGGTAACAAATAAGACTATTTAAAAATATATATATTAAACTATATATATATATAATAATAACATATATATGTTAACATATATAACAGAATATATATACACATGACTTGGCAGAGGGTACATTCTCCTGACCCCACTGACTTTGGGCTTGGCAGTGTAACATGCTTTAGGCAATATAATGTTAGTAGACTTGATATAAGCAGAGGCTTTAAATATGTCTGTGTGGTTTGGTTGGATTCTTGGCATCTGTGATCCACCATAAGATGAATTCCTGAATAGCTTCTGTCCTAAGGAGAATGTAGACACATGTAGAACATATTTGAAGCCAAGTTTCATCCTAAAGTCTAATGTCCCAAGCCCAGCCCTGCCCAACTAGGTTGTACCCAACCTGCAGATACATGAGGGAGAGGTAAATGCTTGTCTTTTTACACAAATGGCTTGTTACACAGCATTACTGCAGCAACAGCTGTTCAATACATAGATGCTTGGTTTAAGATAAAATTTCATGGTTTTTGCTGGGGTTAAGCAAACTTAGTAAATGTTTTTCTTTTTTTAAAATTATTTTAATGGGGTAGTGGCGGAGAAAGAATCTCAAGCAGATTCCTCAGAGCATGAAGGCTGATGGGGGGGTTCAATCTCACAACTCCGAGATCGTGAGACCTGAGCCAAAATCAAAAGTAGGATGCTTACCCGTTCAACTGACTGACCTACTGAGATGCCCCCTTAATTTTTTTACCTGTAAGAGTTAGAGTATTTCATTTCACATGCTGATACATTGTATGAGTTTGTTAGGGCTGCCATAACAAAGTATCACAAACTGGGTAGCTTAAACAAAAAAAATTTATTGTCTCACAGATCTGAAGGCTAGAAGATCAAGATCAAGGAATCGCCAAGTTGCTTCCTTCGGAGGACTGACTGTAAGTGAAGAATACAGGTCTCTTTCCTTGGATTTTAGATAGCCATCTTCTCCCTGTCTCTTCACATGGTCTTCCCTCTGTACATCTTTATGTCTGTGTCCAAATTTCCCCTTTTGGTAAGGACATCAGACATATTGGGTTAGCGCTCACCCAAATGACCTCATTTTAACTTGATTACCTCTATAAAGACCTTATCTCCAAATAAAATCACATTCTGAGTTACAGGGGATTAAGATTCCAATATATCTTTTGGGGGGGAATATAATTCAACCCCATAATATATGCATTATGAATTTTCAGGATAGGAATATCTAGGATGTTCATGTCTCTAGTTTATTTGACTGGAAAATCACCTCTGGAAAGTATCATTTCCCTGGATATACTTTTAAAAAACTGGCTTTGAGGGATCGTGGATCTCAGGCTCAGAGTAGCAGAAGGAATGGAGCCTGAAAGAAGGCACAGGGATAACACAGGTCTATCTGAGTAGTGACTATATTTAAGTCCCATCAACAAACTGGATGGATCTGGACACTCCAAGATTGAGCCCTTGATTTCACAAATACTTAGTACTCAAAGTGACTGCAGCTGCATTTAACTATTCATGGACACCCTTTCACAGTGCAACTGCCTCACTACCTTCCCAACAGGAGACAGAGTGAATTCTATCGCCCACTTCCAATTGGTACAGCTCTTCATACAGGGACACTCCCAGTGATAGGAGTATTTTAGAACAGAGCTTAATGACCCCTGGTAAAATGGCCCTACAGTTAATCAAATAAAACAAAAAACAGTGATAAAAGAAACATGGAAATGTGACCCATCTTGACCTGTTCAAGCTACAGGCTCAAAATAAGAACCAATAAATCATATGTTGAAACTAGCTCAAAAACTCATCAAAAACCCAGATTAATATTGATTTAAAGTGGATTATTTCCTATTGTGTTAAGCCAGAAATAGAAATGATCACATAACCATTGCTTCAAAGCCATAAACCTTCCCAGGCAGGTTTACTTACACTTCTTAGGTTACGTTTCCCAGTGACCTTGCCCCACTTCTGCATGCACAAGATGGGTAAATATTAGATCGAGTACAATCTCCCAGCATGTGATGCTATTTATATTCATGCAGATCCTTGGCTAGCCATGCAAGTGTTAGGAAAATGTCTCAAAATTGCTGAATACACATCTAATTCGGAAAAAGTAGTCTATTAAAAATATAAAGTTAATAATTACCAAAAAATTCTAGAATATGAAAAGTCATTAACTTATATGCATTGAACTATAAGACATAAGTCCTTATGAACTTTCTGAAAATTTCTTCTCTACCATGTTTTCCCTCTCTGATCTCTATCATGCAGGTAAATAAATGGAGCTTTAAAGAAAAGATAATCATATAAACTTTTGGAGAAAATTATTTCACTTAACTTTCTAGTACTTGCACTCTCCTGTCCCCAACATCCACCCTAACTCCATAGGCTATTACAAATATTAAGGGAACTGCCTCAAGTGGCAACCAAACATCCACTCCAAATCATTTCTTCTCACTTCTCTTCAAATCAGTGTACGGTTGTGACATTGAGAGCACAGGCTATAGGTTCACATCATTCCAAAACATCAGCTGTCTATAATACTCCACCACTCTCTTCTTCCATTCAAGAAAGTACATCATGAAGCAAAAAGCACAAGTGATAATGTAAGTGTAACTGTGCATCCATGCACCCCAGTTTATTACAAACATGCCAATGACTCCAAATGCCAATACTGCAACTCTTGGTGGTCCCACATGTATTTTTATTCATGTAGATCTACATGGCTGAGAAGTAGGGCCTTGGAGAGAACCTGGGTGAGAGGAGTGGGGAGGAGGTCTGGAGTTGAATATCCATCCAAGAACTTGAGTATTTACTCTTTGCACATAAGAAATTTGGTCACAGTGCCCTACCCATTGCCTCCAAGGTTCCATATAGTCCTGTACTTCCTATACACAGGAAGAATATTCAACATCCTCCCTTGGATCTGGAGTTGGGTTCAGCTCCCTTGGACAGAATCACTAGAACTTCAAAATATTCTGCAAAAGAATTGATAAGTGGGAGCCCTCTTCAACACTGCACATAAAGGTAAAGGTTTGTATTACTAAGCATTAAATACAAAGAACCATGAATTTCATATACAAGAGCACTTGAGCTTCCTGACCTCCACTCTATGATGGACTTGCTTCCCATTTGTATTCATATAGTATAGTTCAAATTGTTTTAGATCATCTGAATTTAGGTTAGTAAACTTCTAATTATCCAAATACCCACTGGTAGAACTACATTTGTAGATGCAGTCTCTGGTTGTTGTGCGTAAGAAACCACAATCAAACGTCCCTCCTGTCCTTTACGTTATTTTCTTCCATATAGAAAAAGTTTGGAAGATTCTTTACTCTAGGGCAACCCCGGTGGCGCAGGGGCAACCCCGGTGGTGCAACAGTTTAGCACCGCCTGCAGCCCAGGGCGTGAACCTGGAGACCCTGGATGGAGTCCCACATCAGGCTCTCTGCATGGAGCCCGCTTTTCCCTCTGCCTGTGTCTCTGCCTCTCTCTGTGTGTGTCTCTATGAATAAATAAATAAAATCTTTAAAAAAAAAAAGATTCTTTACTCTAAAGGGAAATTATAGTCAGTTATAGTAAATGTAGAACTCTAAACAGCACAAAAAACCACTTCTGAGAAAAAGAAATAAATTCCTAATTAAGAATAAAAATCCCAATTAAACTAAATCACATTCTTAATCATTCTATCAGAACTACTCATTTTTTTCATCTAACACATATAATCTTCCTATTTTACTAAGATTATATTCACAGCTCAGTGATCCTATAAGGAGTTAGGGAACATAAAGTTAAGTCTTAGACATTGGCATGAACCAGACCAAAGCCGTATAGCCAACTCTCTCATTAACTAGCTATGTGAATTGGGCAAGCTGCTTGTTCTTTCTACATTTATTTTTCATCTGTAAAATGTGAAAAGTCTAGCACCTACTCCAAATAATTGAAGCAAACAGTAAATAAGATAATGTACACAAAGCTCCAAGAACAATGTGTGGCATATAGTAAGCCCTCAACAGATGTCTATTGGTAGCAGTAGCAGTAATAATAGAAACAGCAGCAACAGCAGAAGTCTGGATTGTTCCCCAAATTTTATTTCCTCTAGCTCCACTTTTTGACAAACACAAAAACCCCACTGGTAGAAATTTCTAGCATCCCTTCATCTTTGACTCTCCTTCCTGGAAAGAGGTAAGGACTATACTATACCTCCCAAGCCCCTGCAATTGTGTCACTTCTAGTCCAAGGAACTAGGAGCCAATGTGCTATCTCCATGCACCCCCCTTCTCTGGTGTAGCAACTCTTAAAGCCATGTGCCAAGATGCAGAAACCCTGGATCTTGAGTCACTGCCTGGAGGAGGGTTACCTTGGAGAGTCACCTGACCTACTTCACACTTCAGGTGAATAAGAAAGGATTCTTGATGTGTTAAGCCAGCGAGATTTGATTGCTGCAGCAGGATCTACCCTATCCTGAAGCAGGTACTCATATACCCCTAAAACAGATCCTGGTATAATTCCCATAGGAGAAGGAGAGATGCTTCAATTTTTAAAAAATAACTTGCTTTTGGTCAATGTTTATATTCTTTACTTCACAATACTACCTCATACTGCAAGAAATTGACTTTTCAAACTCTCCATGCTTCTTCCTCCTTTCACATTTTTAATCTAAGAAAGAAAATGCACATTACTTATAGATTAATACCGGGGCTTTTACTGGATCATATGTCACATAGTCATATGGCACCCATAATGTCCAAGATCGCCTGTGATCATAGTAGTTTCCAGAATTTGGAAGGGTTATTGGAAGCACTCTCAAGCATTCACTTGTTTCTAGCTGATGGCAACATGGGACAGTTAAGTAGAATTACGAATATTTCCTAGTTTAAACTAAACTAACTTTTATGAAATATACAAGGGGTTTAAAATGTTTTTTACAACAGCAAGAAGGTTTTGTGTGTCATTAAAATGTACATCAATATATTATTTATTTTATTTAGTCACTTCCATATTTAATTCTGTGTAGATGTCAGAAAAAACACATAATACATTAGCATAATAGCATATCATGTAGTTTATAAATAAATATGTGTATAAGTGGGGATCTATGCTCAAAAAAAATTTAATGATAGCAGCATAAATAAAAGTAATTTTAGAGCTGACAATTTAAAGAATGGCTTTTGAAATCTCTTGTCACTACTTGCATCATTTCTAAACTGCTGTAACCATTTTCCAAAACAACTAAAAAAGAAGAAAACCAGTATAGAACTAGGGAAATACACATAGCAGTAACAGGTTCACAAGGACATCATGAACCAGCAAAGTCAGGGGGGAAAAAAGCAGAAATAATAGTGAAAAGCATTAATTTGATTTAGGATTGAAGAACAAAACTTTCTCCTCCAACTAAAAATCACATTTCCACATCTGAAAACAAGCAGAGGCTCTGTCAGATAGTCAAAGGGATAAAGTGATTGCTTTTTATATGCAGAAGCAGAATGAAGAGCAGATTCTCATACAGATCAGAAGTGCTTCTAAAGATACCTGGACTCCAAGGGGTGGTATCCAGGGAAACAGATAGGAGGGCCAGCAGATAACCCCAAGAAAGGCAGAGAGCTTCATGAGGCCAACATCAAGACCAATTATCAAAGAATCTAGTTCAGCCAAGTTAGAATTATCTTAAATTTCTACAAAGTTAAATGATATCTGGAAATTTTTCCACGAAATGATACGGTACTCTCTTCTTCCAGTCTCATAACACTAATCTCATTACTAGTAAGAGGTGAAGCTGGGATTTAAACCCAGGCATGTTGGACTCATAAAGCCCTTATGAAGACAGCAGTAGAGAAATGAGCCCCACAAAATAGGTAGGATTTGGAAATGGAGACCAGCAGACACTGAAAGGGAAGAGGCAAGGAGAGGGAGTGCTGAGAAGGCCACTAGGGAAAGGGAACAGAAAGAGCAAAGGACTGGAGGGGGAAAACCCTGAGTCAGTGCAGGAATTACCAAGTTGTAGTGCAGGTAACATAGGAGATGTGCCCATTCTGAGATAAGGTTGGAAAGGCTGGCTCAGGCCTTCCAAATGAAGGTGTTGTCAGCTCAGCCTAAGAGACAGATTTCACTATGAAGGCAATAAGTAATTACTGAGGGCTTTAGAGCAGAGAAATGGCATAACTGCAAGTAGACACAGGGAAAACTAATCTTGCTATATAACATGCAAGATAGATCAAAGAAGAGTAAGAAGGTACCTTGCACATAGTACATGCTTATGTAATATGAATGGATAAAGGAAAGGCCATGTTAAAAGTTTTTGTGTTTCTCTAACATGATACCAAACCCATTCCACCTAGTTGAATATTATTTTGTTTAATATTATTTGGTTTGCTGTCTAGAGAATAAACTCCACTCATTCTAGAAGGAAATAAAGTTGCTGTAACTTCAAAAATAAATAATTCACCAGTCAAATGTGGCTCTCTAAATGTTGCCATTAAAGTGTCTACTCTTGCAAAAATTAACATGTTCCTCTTCGGTGCAGAGGGCAGTACACCTGAGCTGCTGTTGTTAGTGCTGAAAAAGAAAAAAAAATTAACCGAGTATAAAAGTTAGGCAATGAAGATGATGTCCCCTCTTCTACAACTGTATGAAAAAGTCATTGGAAAATAAGATCACAAACTATAATTTCATATTTTTTATGCCCTTTTGTAGTCTCTAAGTCAAACATGAACTAAACCATAGTTTTCTTGATGATGCCAAACTTTCTTCTGCACAGGTTGTGGTGCCATCTGAAAAGCATCAACTACTCAGTGAGAAGCCAAGGCTGAAACACACACTGAGGTAAGTCATAACCTACCTGATTTTCTTCATGGGAAACCCTCATCTGCTCCTTGAGGACAGACATTCGGGCTGCTTCTTCTTTCCTCAAGACTCTCTCCTTCTTGAGCTCAGGACTCCAGAAGGTCTTGATACTATTCATGGAAGATCCTAACTTGCTATCCTTGATGTCTAGTTCTTTCCGGAGAAGGTCATTCTCTCTCTGAAGTTCCTTGAGCTGGGCTTGAAGGTCTAACATTGTGCTATCCCTTACCTGCCTCAACATGGAGGGGACCTGGTGGTGGTGATGATGGGATGAGCTAGTCAGACCACCATGTTGATCCGTGTATGAAAGAACATCTGTGTGGGAAAGTCCAGCAGAAGCAATATTGGGACTACTCCCCATGGCTGTGACTCGGCCTCCATATACAGCTCTATTTGTGGCCCTTCCCAGAGTCATGGTGCCCTTTGGGTAAGTTGTCGAAGCCACCCCCTCATGATCACTCAGATACATAGGTCCAGACGTAGCATAGGCCGCATTAAGGGACTGGATATTCTCCATGGACAGTGTCTTGCCTGTTCCTCCACCACCCCCACTGCTTGTTCTTCTGTGGCCCAAACGAGGAGACCTTGGCAAACGAGGAGATCTAGAAGGGCTACCTTCCAGATTGGTGATTGTTCTTGCACTTCCATACATTTTTTTCTTCTACTATGAGGTGCTACTGAAGAGAAGGAATACTATACTAAGTTGAGGGTTAAGCCAATATTTCCACTATTGGCCAGAATTTTCAATTCATTCTTTTCACAATCTGTACCAGAAAAAGGCTCCAGAGATCTGAAAAAGAGGGAAGAAAAAGAGAATAAAAAATAAACTTCAGAACTCAGATTCAGATTATATTTTTAAAAATATATTGATGGGTCAATGATGATAATGATAGATACATGAACAATAAACAGTCACACCGTATTCTATTTTTGAGAAAGTGGCCCCAAACTTTACTTACTATATGTGAACATTTTGTATATTTCTTCCACCTTGCTCCCAAACAAGCTTAAAAGTTCTCAGAACAGAGAAGCAGCTCATTTTTCCTCAGGAAAATGAAGCTCTGCATTTTAACTTGTGCTAAGTGACAGTGGGGCCTCTAGAAAATTCACCATAGAATTCGTCGTAGAATTCTAGCTATAAAATACTCCATTATCCTAAGGGCATGACCCTCATACACAAGTGGCTTAACAGCGACTCTGAGAAGCATTTGCTTCCTAGGATATCAAATAACAGCCAAGCATGTTTTTATGTCCCCCTCCTGTACACATTCCAGACATCACTAGTCCTCATTTCCACCAAGGTAGGAACTCTTCTCAACACAATACTCTAGATAGTTTACCACCAATCAGCTCACATTGACTCAGGTGTTGGAACCTATTGGCCATTTTGGAGCTAGAAGAAAAAGAGGTGGCTCAACCATCAAGACTCTTATATATCTAGCCAGATCCTAAATGCTATTACCAGAGAAAATGGTAGTCCTGTCTTTTTCTCTCTTCACACACTTCTTTCAGGCTGGTGTTTTGGGATTTCTTTTGCATTTTGATTGACCTAAATATTCACTCCACACTAATTCACACCTAAACAGACATGGCACAAGGAAACAATACACCATGTTAGAGTTCCTGGTCCCATATCCCTTGGAGAAAAGTAGTAGAAGCTCCCTGACATGGTTAGTCAAGTACTTTGGTGCAGAATTTTATGTGGCTGGGCTACAGGGTTGCGATTATCCCTTCAGTGTTAGGACCCAAATGGCCTTACTGGGGTACATCATGGCCTCCTGCTCTTCCTCTTAGCGTACTTTATTTTTCTTCACCTTTTAGACACTAAGACCACAGATTTTGGAAAGACACAAAAGAAGGTTCAAATTTCCACTCTAACACTAAGTAGCTGAGTGACTTTAGGTTAGAGATGGGCATGTGACCCACATTGGCCCAAAAAGATTTATACCATACTTTAGCTGGAAATAACTAGGAAAGTAAGCTCTTTTACAGCTAGAATTGTTTTTGAGATGGAGCTTCTGATGTGGAAATGGCTTCCCTAGAAGTGAAGCTAATGCAAAGGAAAGCAAAGCCAAACTTTAGATAGTATGAAATCAAACCAAGTGACATCACTTGACACCCTGGGTCACTTGACACCCTGCAGTCATTGAAGGTACATCTACCCCAAGCCATTTTAGTTACATGTGCCAGGTAGACTGACTGCATTAATGGCCCAAGTTCTTTATCCTTTCCTGCGTCTGTGTCCTTGGCAGTGCCTTCCCAATCTGACTCTGAGTTCACTCATATGATTTGCTTTGGCCCATAGGTGGTAGCATGTGTGAAGGAAGCAGAGGCCTGAAGTAGTAGCACTTGTGTCTTTACTCTCTTGTTCATTTTCCTCTGCAATAGTAATTAGAATATACCCAGACTAGCTTGCTGGAAGATGAGAAATATAAAATAGAGTCAAGGTGTCCTAGCCAACAGCTAACCAACCCCAAAACATTTGAGCAAGCTCAGCCAAGATCAGCAGAGCTGCCTAGCCAACCAGCAGCGGGCCACAGATGCATGAGCAAGTCTAGCTGACATCCAATGAGCCCAATACAAATATGGACTAAACAAACACTTCTTAGTATGTCACTGACTGATGTTCTGCAGCTGGATGTTTTGCAGCATTACTGGAGCAACAGACAACGGATACATTCACTTATAAGTTTCTTTTTTCATCACATTCAATTCTATTTGGGGTATCTGTGCTTTATACCCTAAAGAGTCCTCATATATAGTATGAAGAAATATTTTTCCATAAAGTCTCCTCCTTTCCCTAAAAAGTTCCTACAAAGAATTATACTCCTGATTCTAACTAAGGAACTTAGTTTCATATGTTTATGTTGCTCAGAGCTTTATATTCTTTCACTTGAAAATATGCAAAAATCATTTTGTATCTAAGATTTTTGCATAATAATCTGTTCTATAGAAAAGATAAATCAACAGTTCCAACAATAGGATAGTTACATAAATAATGAGAGAGACAGACACCAAATAGAATAATGTGGCTACAACATGAATAGTTAATGAAATGGAAGATGTTCATGACATACTAGTTGGGGCAGGGGTGGGGAAAACAGACTACAAAACATGTTTATGGTTTACTCTATATAACACACGTACATACATGCTAACTTACAGAAAAGACTGGGACAACACACATCAAAATGTTAACAGTGTTGGCATTCCAAGTGGTTTTCTTTCTCTTGCTTTTATTTGTATGCGTGAAATTTTCTATAACAAAGATCTTTTACATTGTCTTTTTAGTCTCTATTTCATTTATTTCTGCTCTGATATTTGTGATTTTCTTCCTTCTACTAACTTTAGCCTTAGTTTATTCTTCTTTCTCTAGTTCCTTAAGGTGTAAAGTTAGGATATTTATGTGAGATCTTTCTTTTTTTCTTAATATAGGTGTTCATCACTATGAACTTCCCTTCTATAATTCCAACAGCTAAATGAATTTGTTATCTTTTTCTATGCTTAGAATCTAGGAATCTAGATTCTAACTGAGCCACCACTTATAGAGTTGTCTTCCTAGAAGTGATGAAATCTAACTTGTCATCCCCTGTCTTCTCCTCTTGTGTATAGAAGCAGATATTTCTGAGGTCTCTAGCTAGGTTAGAGGTCCCAATTCAAACTTGACAAAATGTATACCCACACAGATTTCATCTTTGGTGATTTTACCAGCCTAACTGACCTAGGCTTTGGTGAATTGCAATAATCAACAAAAAGTGGATCTGATTTAAAAAAATAACAATAATAATTTAAATAATAATAAATAAATAAATAAATAAATAAAAAGTGTATCTGATCATTTTGGAAACACACGGGCACACAACACACAGATAACATACTATATACAAACATATAGTAACTTATTTGAAACAATGTTTCTCTAGTTAAAGAGCAAAACATGTTAACAATAGCTCCCATGTTTCCTTGGGTTCTCTTTCTAGGTATAGTATCAGGTTTATGTTAGTGTAATGGAATGGGCTGAGAAGCTTTCCATTTTTCAGATTTTCTGGAACAGTTAGCATAGTAAGAGACTTCTCTATCCCTGAAATGTTTGGCAGAACACACCCATAAAACTCAGTGGGCTGGGTTGTTGATTACCTTTTATTTTTCACTATGCTTAATGATCTACTCAGGTGTGTTACCTATTTTGTACCAATGATCATTAAAATGTTTCTTAAGCAACAGTCCATTCCATTCAGAGTTTTCAGTTTTACTGGTATTGCTTTGTGTAATTTTTCCTTAAAAATTTTTAAATCTCAAAAAAAAATTGTTTTTAAATCTCCTCCAGTTATGCCCCCATCTTATTCCTAATGTTGTTTGTATTTTTGTTTTTCTTGACAACCATATGACAAATGTTTGTGTACTTTTTTAGTGTTTTAAAGATATAACTTTTGTTTTATTGATACATTTTACTACATTCTGTCTTCCATTTCATCAGTATCTCTTTATCATTAATAATAATTTATACTTTCTTTGTGTTTACTTTGCCTTTTTGTATAAAGTGTTCATTTATCTTCAATCATATTTTCTGATGAATGTATGTAAAATTATATACATTGGCTGCGTATTCCAGGATTTTATGTTTAGAACTCTTGTCATCTATAAATTAGCTTTCTATTTCTCTTTTGAATTTTTTCCTATGCCAGGGATTATTCAGAAAGATATATTTAAATATTAAAGTAGTTAAAAGTTTTTGGCTAATTGGTTCTAATTTTGACTGATTCTAATTTTTGGCATGGGATCATGAAATATAACATACATGTTTCTAATCTTTGAAATTTGTCAAAGACTTTCCAGTTGACCCAATAAATTATCAGTTTCCTTAATTGTTAAAACAGCTGATAGGTGATAATAGAAAAATTTTAAAGTATAGATATGCATACTGAAGAAAATGAAAACACTCCCAATCCTGGCACTGATAGACAATATCTGTTAATAAGTTGATGTTGTTCCTTCCAATTCTTTTTAAGTGCCTGTGTATGTAATTTTAAACAAAATTAGTTGTTATATTCTATATAAAATATTGTACTTTCCATTTTCTTTAATGTTTTATCTCAATGTCATCTTCTTTTTTCCACTTAACATTAATGCCATAAAATGTCTTAATAAAACATGATTTTTAATGGCTACCATGAGTCTCCAAGATGGCCACCAACTTCTCTTCCTGTACACCTTTGTCTCGCCTTCCACAAGGAAGTGGATTCTATTTCTCTTCCACCTGAATCTAGACAGGCCTTATGACTGCTTGGACCAGCAGATGCTGCAGAAGTGACACTGTTCCAGGTCTGAGCCTAGCTCTAAAGAGGCATAGCAGCCTTAAAAATCAGAGATTTAAGGTCCAAGCTAGCTTACTGGAAAGAGAGCTCACAGAAAAATCCCAGAAGCTGAGACATCACATGAAGTGAGGCTACAAGAAGGAGAACTAAGGTATCCCAGCTAAGAGCCAGCACTAAGACACCACACTCTGAAGATAGGCATCTTAGATCTTCCAGCCCAGCCAGCTGAAATTAGGTGCATGAGTGATAGCCAACCCTATGTGTAACAGAAGGATCACCCAATCAACCCAAAGAGTGATAGGAAATAATGAATTTTTGCTTAAAGTCTCCGAAGTTTGGGGAAGGGGAAGTTGGTTGTTGCTATGCAGCAAAAGAAGCGAAACAGTCACTAATATTTCACTCAATGGTTATATAATCATTTATTCAACCAATCATCTATTTTGGGACACCTAGATAACTTCTTTTTAAAATGGAAATACCATAATTAGTATTCTGATTGATGAAGATTTGTATACATCTCCTATTATTTCCTTAGGATAAAGTTCCAGAAGTAGAATTACAAGATCAAAATTTAAAGACTCTTGATACCCACTATCAAAATTCCCTAGAAATGTTGAAACAATTTATACTCCCATCCTTACCCTTGACTACTTCACCTCCAGCAGCCTCTACTCTTTACTCTCAATATATTCTGGAAGTCACCATCTTCTCTCAAGGCTATCAAAAATACTTGAATTATCCAACTCAGGATCATAGCTCTACATATTCAGTAAATACACCTTAAGAAGTATTTAAGTACCAATAGCGTGCTACACCAGTTCTGCTTTATGCCACTGCTTCCTCAACAGTTTGGCAAATGTTTAGATAAACAAGACTAACAGGGTTTTGATTTTACACCAAGATGTTTCAGAGACTTTAGGACACTAATGTGTACTGTGACTCTTCTAATAGTGAGCATGTAATGTAGCTCTTCCCAAATTTATTTGGTGAGAGATTCCTTTTTCCCTTCAAAAAACCTGAAAATGTTTCACTGAACATTTGGATTTATTCATGTAATAATTACTTTTTAAGCATCAGCCTAATTTCCAGTGTTGAATGCTGAGACACAGCTTCTATCTATGGAAATTTTACCTATTAGAATAGACTTTCTCTGAGTCTTCTTCATCTCAGATCTAACTTGGTTTGAGGAGCAGATGATTACAGGGACCAGGCGCTGCTTTAAGGGCAAGGACATAAAGGTGATCCAAAAGAATCAAAATTGATCTCTCAGAGGGAAATTCAGAAGATCAAAATAATGACTGGTTGGAGTTTTGACCTTACCAGAACAAGAAATAATGTAATTCTGTATTTATTTTTCAAACACTCAACAGAGAAGCCAGAATGTCAAAAGGAATACAAGTCCATTATCATGAGTATGTGTGTCTAAGAAGTGAGGAAACAGGATCTTGCTTACTCCAAAGCACACCAGACAAGAGGCATTACATACAATTCCACAGGACTTACTAAATCAAAGAGGAATTTCAGAGACCATCAAAATGGTAACAGAATGATTTCTTCATCAGTACACATCTGCTTCTTAACAATAAATTGTCGTTAGCAACCTAGGCCCAATACTTGGGGAATTACTCTCTTTCTCCAGATTGACAAAGAGCAAGATGGTTTCCTGGAATAATTCTGCCCTTATAGCTAGCTGTAGCACAAAGGGTGATGTTCATTTCACAGATGAGGCACGCCCAATTGACAAGGTAAGCCAAGGAGAGCTCCCATGGCTGTCATGTCCTCCTAAGCCTCATGATTCCTACTTGTTCTACTGAGTCACTCACAACCCCCCCACACACACCCCCAGCTGTGTTTAAGTCTCCTGATATATTTTTGGGTACTTGTTTTGACACTCGGGCTTTTTTGGGTTGTAGTCTCCTAATTCTCGTCTATCCTGAATTTTTTTTTAGTTCTGTAAAATGAATCCCTGAGAAAGAGCAAAGAGATCAACCTTATTCAGCAATCAATAATGCAATAATGCCTTCTATTTCCCATGACTGACTTCAGGGTAACCATTTCTAAGCTTTTCTACCTAACTATAAATGCATTATAAGAAATGAGGCCAAAGTTAAGATCTTACTGTTTCAAATACTATTATGAGCCCAAGATAGGCTCAATTATTGAGCTTTCTCATAAACTCTTAAAAATACCTGCTTTCTTATGTAGTTGCAATGTACAATACCAAGAAGGATAAATTATTAATTAGATTAAACTGAGCACAAAAACAGACAAATGTTGCTGAATGCAACACGAAAGAAATTAATTGCATGACACCTTTCACTTCAAAAGCACCTCATGAATAAAATTCAAAGTTTGAGGGTAAGTTCCCTTTAAGGCTCAAATACAAAATCAAATCAAAGATGATATTATGAACCTATAAGAATATTTTCTCTAATTGCATATGGATTCATAAATAAAACATACACTCATCCACTCATTATTTAAAAGGCTTATGGACTCTTGAACTATAAGCTCAGAGAGAAACAAGGTGGAAAAGAGCCTTGTTCTGTCTACCTCAAGTGTCTCAGACTATCATGGTCTGGAATGGTCTATTTTAAGAGGAAAGCACTTCCTTCTATCTGCTCTAAATTAGGTTAAGTTTATTTCCACAGATCTCAGCCTCAGCCCATCACCTGAGTCCTGCTGACAGACCGTGTGAGCTGAGATCATCAGTATCTCCCAAGTTTTAGCCCAAATTAAAATATCCTCTTTTTCTTCTCAGCATCCCCAACTTTTAAAAAACTTTGTGTCACAGACTACAGTTAATTCTGAAATTCTTCTAGAGGAAGACAGAGTGTAGAACAAATTTCAAGCAAGAAGCAGCTGCCCAGAAGCCAGATGCTGCCCGCAGATGTGTTATATATGGCTAGCACAGTGTTCTTTAGAATTTTGATCTAGTTGCCAGCATAGAGAGACACAGACATTTCACATTGAAATACAGATTTCAGCATCTCCTGAAAATCTAAAAAATCAGACAATGTCAAACCCATTTTCCTGCATGACAACAACAGTTAGAATCAACCAGCAGCTACACCTTCAAGAGAGAGTATGTCCCCTCCAGTTTGCCATAGTTCCCACCACCCCCTATGGTCTTATATTCAGTCTGATTCTCTCTTTTCATTCTTGCCCCTATAGGCATTTATATTTTATCACTCTTACCCATATAAAATATCCTGAGCCAAAGGCAGATGCTCAACCTCTGAGCCACCTAGTCATCCCTAAATGAATAAAATATTTTTTTTTTAAAAAAAGGATATTTTGGGGCACTTTGGCTCAGGATGTGATCCTGAGGTCCTGGGGTCAAGTCCTGCATCGGGCTTCCCAAAGGGAGCCTGCTCCGCCCTCTGCCTATGTCTCTGCCTCTCTCTCTGTCTCTCATGAATAAATAAATGAATAAATGAGTAAAATATTTTAAAAGAATTTATTCATTTATTTTAGAAAACAACACAATCGGGGGAGTGAGGGGAGGGAGAGGGAGAAGGAGAGGAAGTGGTAAAGAATCTCAGACTCCACACAGAGCCTGAAGCCGGATATGGGGGCCCAAACTCACAACCCTGAGATCATGACCTAAGCCAAAACCAAAAGTCAGACACTTAACTGACTGAGCTATCTAGTTGCCCCTAAAATATCTTTAAAAAGAATTCATCCTCCTTCACCACCCAGTTTGAGTCCATTACCAAATCCTATCAATTCTACATCCAAAATCTGTCCTCATCTGCTCCCTTGTTTCCACTTCTACTGTCACTACCCTATTACAGCAGCATGACTTGCTTCAGCTTTCCCATACCCTCCCAAAGCATCTCTCCTTTTCTAATCCTCCTCCTTCTGTCTCGCACATCATATTCTAAAGTACATTTCTGGTCACAAAATACCTCCCCTGACCCACTTAAAGCCCTTCAAAACATCTCAATGCTCTTTGGACAAAGATCAAAATCCTTTCCATGGCCTGAGGCTCTACAGGATTTGGCCAATGTCAATACTGCCAGCCTCCTTTCTTGCCATTTTAATCAATGACTCTGCCTGAGTCTTCTTTCTGATGCTCAGTTGCACCAAGTCCTTTCCTGACTCAGAGCTTTACCTGTGCTATTCTCTCTCTAGGGCTCATTCCTAATCATCACTTGGATCACAACATCCAATAGCATACTCTCTACAAGGTCTATCCCATCCAAATTAGGTCTCTTGGCTATATTCTCTCAAAGCATGTTGCTCTTTTGTCATGGTATGACAGATCCAATCAAAGCTGCACCTCCTCAGGCTCTTGGTTTGCAAAACAGGAAGCCATACAGGAGAGTAATCAGTATGCACAAAGGATTCTGGAGGAAAATCACTGATACTCCAGTCACAAGCCCAAGATTCAGTGAGCTCTGTGGGAGATGAACATGGTCACAAACAATACTACAGCTACCAGGAATAAAACAACTACTTCAAGATAAGAGAATATGGGGCAGGGATCCCTGAGTGGCGCAGCGGTTTAGCGCCTGCCTTTGGCCCAGGGCGCGATCCTGGAGACCGGGGATCGAGTCCCACGTCGGGCTGCCGGTGCATGGAGCCTGCTTCTCCCTCTGCCTGTGTCTCTGCCTCTCTCTCTCTCTCTCTGTGTGTGACTATCATAAATTAATTAATTAATTCATTCATTCATTCATTTAAAAAAAGAGAATATGGGGCAGCACCGGTGGCGCAGCGGTTTGGCGCCGCCTACAGCCTGGGGTGTGACCCTGGAGACCTGGGATCGAGTCCCACATCAGGCTCTCTGCACAGAGCCTGCTTCTCCCTCTGTCTGTGTCTCTGCCTCTCTCTCTCTGTGTCCATGAATAAATAAATAAAATCTTTAATAAAAAAAAGATAAGAGATATGCAGGCTGTTGATTGGGACTCAAGATAAGTCATGGAGAAGCCTGTATGGACAAAGCGGGTGAGAAGGGAAACTCCTAGAAACATGCCATAGCCATGTGGAGCTTGTGCAGTAGGGCATAATGCTGTGTACAAGGATATGACTCCTTGGGACACCTGGGTGGCTCAGCGGTTGAACATTTGCCTTCAGCTCAGGGCATGATCCTAGTGTCTTGCACTCGGTGTCTGAAATCCAGTCCCACATTGGGCTCCCCACAGGGAGACTGTTTCTCCCTCTGCCTATGTCTCTGCCTCACTCTCTCTCTGTGTCTCCTGTGAATAAATAAACAAAATCTTAAAAAAAAAAAAAAAAGGCTATGACTCCTGAGGAGGTCCAAGTGTGCCAGGCAGGGTTCCCCAAATCAGACACTGAGACAAGGATTTGGGTACAAGTGGTTCATTTAGAAAGTAATCCCAGGAAAGACTCAGGAAAGAATTTGGCACTAAAACATGGAAGTGAAAGAAGTCAATATGGGGTCCTTTTTGAGGGAAGTTTCTGCCATGGGAAACTGGGTTCAGTCTATTGAAGGAGCTTTGAGAAAAAGTGTAGAGCCTGCCTCAGAACTATACCTCCATAAGGGTAAGTTATCCATTGCCCAGGGGCAGACATCTGCTTCCCTGGCACTTCCAACCTGCATTACATGGAAGCTATGAGAAAATGTTCCAAATACAGTCCATGAGTGCTGAGATGTGGGTGAGGCACCAACTGCATCAGCTGCCCCATGCATGGCACACCAGTGGCTGAGCTGGCCACTGAAAAACTGGGTTGACCCTCCCTTGCAGGACCATATAGTAGGGACCATAGTATCTTTCTGTCTGAGGAAGACAAGTCTCAATGGCAACACCTTGTGGCACAAAGATGCAATCATATAGCAGAATAGTTAGACAGAACCCATCTCTGGTCTTAGGCGTGGAATTTACACCCATACCCCCCTCACTTTGGGGCAGTGTAATTCTGGGGAAGGGAGTCAGAGAAGACAGGAAGAGGTAGAGAGAGGTAGGGCGAGCCCTGGAGGAAAGACCTAAACTTCCAGCTAAGCTGGCAGATGGATTCCAGCATTTTTGGTTTAATTTGGACAAATGAAACTTGGAGTAAGGCTTTTGAACAATCCATATATGACCCAAAAGCCCTTCTACACTTTATAATTCCATATTAATTTGTGTAATTATTTATTGGGGCCTCTCTGGGCTCCTACTTTAAACCCTTACACTATACCCCAGGGTTTAACAGTTCTTCTAACATTTGTGGGTCCCAGGGCAAGAGTACAAATGGAGGCCCAAGTACCATATATCCATACATTTTACAGTTATAAAGTAAGCTAAAAACTGATAAATAAAATATATTCTATATTCCTACCTTGACAAATATAAAAATGTGGAAAGTGAAGTTTGAATTTTAAACTAAGAACTGGATTCTTCAAAGATCTGGCCAAAATATGGTGCAAGAGACAGGCCTGTCTCCAGCCAACATCCTTCTCTCCCCACCCCTGGCTTAGCCACACCCCAGGGGGTCCCATACACATGAACTCTGCATCCTGCACACCAGGCTAGCTTGTCTAGACCAGAGGGCACCAAACCTTTTCTATAAAACACCAGATAGTAAATGTTTTAGATTTTGTGGGCCATTAGTCTTTGTCACAACTATTCAACTCTGCATTTCAGCACCAAAGCAGCCATAGACAATCTGTAATCAGATGAGTGTGGCTGTGTTCCAATAAAACTTTATTTATAGAAACAAGTGTTAGCTGACTCAGCATACAGGCAGGAGTTTGCTGACATTTGTCCTATATTTTTACAAATAGGTGCCCCACAGCAACTCCAGGCCTGAGGGTATACACACTGATAGCATGATTTCTCCTCAGGAGGACAGACCTGGCAAAAAAGTCCAAACAGACCCTGG
This sequence comes from Canis lupus baileyi, assembly GCF_048164855.1. Taxonomy (NCBI): domain Eukaryota; kingdom Metazoa; phylum Chordata; class Mammalia; order Carnivora; family Canidae; genus Canis; species Canis lupus. The sequence continues at coordinate 35,457,462 of NC_132856.1, read as the reverse complement.
AAGACACCTCAGGGTCATTTAGGAAAGGGAGTCTCAAGCCTGTGGGTATGCAGAGAGGACCCTAGAATGCTGACATAGGCTCCAGGTGGGCATTTCCATTCAGCCCTGCAGACTCTTCCCCCACGGGGAAGATGCAGTCAGATGAAGGCAGAGCCTGAGGCCCTGTCCAAGGGTTCTTCCTGACCAGGCCTAAGAGTACACAGAAGATATGCAAAAAATTTTGAATATTTGAGAGAACATAGTTACTATTATGATATTTTCATCATATCATTGAAATCACTTCCATGACATTTAGTAACAACAATTTTGTTACTATAGCCAGGAAGGTAAGACATAGTGTTTGTTCTTTTAAAATAATTTTTTAAGATTTATTTATTTATTTTTAGAGGGAGAGAGGGCACCTATGCCTGGGGCAGGGGAGAGGCAAAGGGAGAGAGAGTCCCAAACACACTCCATGCTGAGCATGGAGCCCAACACAGGACTGACCCTGAGATCACAACCTGAACCAAAACCAAGAGTCGGACACTTAACCAACTGTGCCACCCAGGTGCCCTAACATAGTGTTTTTAAAAAGGAAAGAAAGGACCTCAAAATCAGATCTAGTTGAAGACACATCTGAAATTTCCCAATGTGCAGCCTTAAGCAAAATACTTAACTTCTCCAATCCTCACTTTTCTCAGCTGTAAATGGGGATAATAGCAATATTTTTCATAGTAATTTGGGAAAGAATAAGTAAGATAATAAAAGAAAAGTAATTAGCACAATGCCCAGCATACAGCTAATGCTCAAATAAAGCTAACTGTGATAAGCTCAAGGCTACCAGAACAGGGCATGCTGGTTTCGAAATTTCAAGTTATCTTAGAATTCTCTCAGTCCATGAAGCTTGTTTTGTCAGACACTCACAAGTCAAATACAGCCTACTATTCAAAACTGCTCAAGACATCAACCATTTTTTAAAACTGGAAAGAAAAATGTCCATTTTCCCATCATCTTCAGGCTATACTATTATACATCTATAGGTATTGAAAGTCCCAATAATAAGCCATTTCATTTTTAAATTCCACAATGGTATGAATCAGGAAAAAAAAGTCAAGCTTGATATAGCAGAGATTTTTAAAAATGCTTTCCTATCATTCTCCAAGAAGCACTCTGCAACTCAAACACATTCATCCACACATCACTACTCTCTCCTTTGGTTCCCTCAAACTCGTTTTATAATTACTGTTTTCCATGTGCAGATTTAGCATGATTACATGTTCAGCTGCCTTGGCTCTATTTTATGGTAAGGTACTTAAGTGAAGAGGTTGACTATATTCTGTACTATAAAGTAAGGACTCTGTATATCCATGTATTTAGGTAACTGTACTTTCCACTAACCATTTCCTTAGTTTTAATTTCAAACTCTATCAATTCATTCTAAAGAATTAAATTTAAAACCTGAAAGACCTAAAAACTTTTGTTAAAGGAATCACTATTTAGTACACAGCTAAATCTATGAGTTAAAAATATAGCAAAATCTCAAGCAATAAACAGTTAAAATAGAAAAGTGAGATGCTAAACCAAAATAAAAAGACAATTATAGTTAATATAATATACTGACTATAACAACATTACTCATTCCCTCATAAAGTGTCATAAATATAACAAATTAAGCTGGTTGCACTGAAGAGATAAATAAGGTTTTTAGATTCATTTTTGAAACATCTGTGCATTTTCTTTAATCTGCAAACATAAAAAGTCAATTGGCAAAGCTTTAGCTATAGTGTACTTACAAAAAAGAATATTCAGGAATTATCAGCTTTACACTAAAAAATTCTCCATCTGTCAACAGGTGTTCCAGAGAAAGTGATAGGAAGGTAAGGAATAACATCTCCACCCCTATGCCCTTAAAAACTCAATCACACAAAAATTTTCTACATTTAAAATCAACATGAAGGATTATGTCTAAATAGGCTTTTGCTAGAAAAGAATATACACATAATCACACACACAAGGAAAAAATTTGGCAAAGATTTTAAGCTATTCCAAAAAAAAAAGAAGAACAAAAACAACCACAGTACAGTCAATAGCAAGAGATGGGGAATGGCTTAAATGTGCACATTTTAGAGACAAGTATTCATCTATGTATTCTGCAAAGAAGAGAAAGAATAAATGCTATATCTTAATTCTGGGGTCTCTTAAAAATATGACTGATTACCATGGAGGAATCACAGGAGCCTATAGCAAGGGCCAAGTGCAAGGCAGTGCTGAGTGTTGCTCAGAAATGCATTAAAAAAACTGAAATTATGAGAGTTAATATCTACATTAAGTCATCAAGAAACTCAGTTAAATCTCTTAGTACATAGATAAGGGTAAGCTTATCTAATATAAAAGTATATTAAAAGGGAAATTACAGCACATGGTTCAAATCTCTTCAACAATATTTCTAGAAAACAAATCTGTAATATAGTTTCTGACCTTCCAGAGATCCAGAGACCTCCATTTCAAAGAGGAGTCAGAGCCCCTTTATTCAGGTTTACATGAGCAATAACTGTAGATATTGTGCAAGGCTGCCAGGTGTTGTGAACATTGGAAATAGATGAGAACCTTTCTAGGAGTATAGAGAGTGGTCTCAAATGGAGAGAGTCTTATAAAAGAAAGACAGAATACCAGAGAGAGAAAACCCAGTTTTTTTAACCTAGGAAGTACTGAGGAGGGGATAGATCTACAGCTATGTATAAGGAATTTGTAAGTCTCCTGAGTAAAGGTCATTTTTATTTCAATACTCTGAAAACAAATAATGTAAGGATATCCTTAATCATCACAGCAGCCATGCCCATTGTGTTTGAGCAACAAGCCCTACCGTCAGGAATCACCTTCGGTCAATGAGAAAGAAAAAAAGATAGACTTGGGAATCTAAATGACAAGTTCTTGCTCAATGAAAGGTAAGGGAGGTCAAGTTCCTCAGCATGAATCTAAGTTTCAAAGAAGCTGAATATTGTAAATATGGTGGGAGAATTGGAATCACCACCTACTAGATAGCAGGTAGACCAGTTGACTGCCAAAGAATCCACCTAGAATAGTATCATATTTGTTATAAGCAGCAATTTAGTTAATGTGGTTAAATTAATTTTGTCAATTTGAATTAGTAATATGAAGTGTATTTACTTTTTAAGTTTGTTTATTTGTTTTTAGTAATCCCTACACCCAACATGGGGATTAAACCCACCACCCCAAGATTAAGAGTCACATAGTCGGGATCCCTGGGTGGCTCAGCGGTATACCGCCTGCCTTTGGCCCAGGGCACAATTCTGGAGTCCCAGGATCGAGTCCCACGTCGGGCTCCTGGCATGGAGTCTGCTTCTCCCTCTGCCTGTGTCTCTGCCTCTCTTTCTCTATCTACGTCTATCATGAATAGATAAATAAAATCTTAAAAAAAAAAAAAAAAAGAGTCACATAGTCCACCAACTAAGCCAGCCAGGTGCCTTGAAGTATATTTAACTTCTAAATTGATTTAGATTTTATAAAGGCATAGGAGCTAAAAAAAAAAAAAAAAAACCCTCACCTGCAGTTACATTACATATTACCATTAGAATCATTACACATTACATATTACATCCATTACACATTACATATTACAATTACTATAATACAGTAATTTAAGTCAACCCTGGGGTTCTACAAATTATTTCTTTAAAAGGTATCTCATCCATCTTTGAGAAATTCTAGTTAAGTCCTGAGACCCATATTTATTATCTGTTTGAATCCTGAATCCCACATTTATTATTTGTTTAACCTTGAGCCGGTTAACAAATCTCTCTGAGCTTCAGTGAATAACAATGGCTACTTCACAAAACTAAGGTGAGTCCTGATTAAATCAAAGAAAGCACAAGTGCTCAGCTCAATGCCTGAAGCTTAGTAAATACAGAGTACACCTCTCATCATCATCAACATTAAAGGATGATCCATCTTGTTGTTAATAATTATTTCTTTGAGGACCCCTGGTGGCTCAGCAGTTGAGCATCTGTCTTCGGCTTAGGGCGCGATCTCGGGATCTGATCCGGGATTGAGTCCCATATCAGGCTCCCTGTGATGAGCCTGCTTCTCTCTCTCCCTATGTCTCTGCCTCTCTCTCTGTATCTCTCATAAATAAATAAAATATCTTTAAAAAAAATTAGTTCTTTGCTCTCTATTAATTTCACATATGATTATGAAAAGCACTCAATTCTGAGCCTTACGTTCCCTTCATTCTCTATGATCAGTTCTTAAAAGACAGTAAATTGACTAAATAATTAGATTTAATAATATTACTTATGTGGGTGGTTTTACATGGATTCCAGGAAGAGAACTAGACCCTTAAGCACAATATGTTTCTTCTTTATGTATAAAAGAGGAATAACAATATTAGACATGTTGCAACAGCTCTACAAAGATTGGCTGATTAAAAAGGTTGCTAAGCAATTTGCACATAAGGGTAAAATTTTTGCCAGTGCAAAAATTGCATCATTTGTTCAAAATATTCACTGTCCCTCTCTAGTTATCTCATCCCTACAGTCTGTTTCCCATAAAAGGAGAGTCCTTCCTGCCCCTCTGACATTGGGCTTGGCCATTTGACTTGTTTTGCCATTGCGATGTGAACCAAAGTAACACAGGCCATATCCACACAGAAGTTGTAAGAGCCATCTTATGCACAATCCATTGGTTTCTTCTTTACAGTGAGACTGGCTCATCCAAGAAAGTGACCATTCCTTCCGCCTGAGAACCAGAATAAAGACAATGTAGGATAGTACCACAGACAACCCACGAGAGAGAAACAAACCACTGAGATTTGGAGGTTGTTATCTCAGCATAACTTGGCAGTGTCTGATTAATATACCCATCTCCCACAAATACAACACTAAAACAAAATATTTAACATTTAGGCTAAAATACAGAGCAGCATTTTCTCACTGATTAATTTCTCATCTCTTTCTTCCTTTTGCCACAATACCAATCCGGTAATGTCATTCTTTCAGGGATAAAATATCTCATGTTAGGTCTCTAGACAAATGCAAATCGCTTGCAAGTTATGTCTTTTCAGGCATACATACACATCACCAACCATTTCAACTGCCTCCAAATGTATTCTCTTTATCATTCCTGGACCCTGATTTCTTTCCTAACAAATAGCTGTTCCTAATGCTTGGACATCAAGAGGAAGGCAATGTTGAAAAGGCTTGAAGGAGGATAAATCCTACTGAGATAATATAGTTATGCAAACAGCTCAAATGAATGACAGGAAACGTCAATGGGTTTGGCTGGAACTCACAACACCAATGATCACCACATATGTGAGTGCTTGCCCTGGAGCACAGTGCCATGAAGAGTCCAGTCACGTTTGGCCCAAGCATGCCTCACCACAGGATGTCAAGAGAAAGGAGACCATGCACCTCCTATCTGTGATTCCATCTTACAATCATTGGCTCTGTGAGTTCCAGATTGCACAAAGTAATCTGGAAGTGATCTTCCCATGAACATTTTGCAAGACAGATGATTCAACCCTGATAGATCTTTAAAGGCAATAACCATGTCTAATCATTCACCTTTGTATCCCAGTACTATTATACTTAAAATTAAAGGCAGCTCAGTACAGAGCAATTAAAAGCATGGACTTTGAGTCAAGAGTTCAAGATTCAAATACCAGCTTCTCCACTTACTTGTATAACAGCCTTATGAGTAGATGCTGTTAAGTGTCCTACTCATGTCCCTCTGACTTGAACATATTAGAGTGCTCCAAAGGACTTTACACTGCTAATATCAGCATCCTTACTGAAAACTTCTTTTGAACCCTGGAAAACCACTCTACTCTTACAGGGTGCAAGATAGAAGTACAAGAAAACTAATCACCCTAAAAAACAACTGGCAGAGATGTTTATACACCAGTGTTTACAGAAGCATTATTCACAATAGTCAAAAGGTAGAAACAAACTAAACTTCCATCCATGGATGAATGGATAAATAAAATGTGGTACATAAATACAATGGAGTAATATTCATCCTTAAGAAGGAATGAAATTTTTAAAAAATTTTAAAAAAAAGAAGGAATGAAATTCTCATTCATGCTACATCAAGGATGGGCCTTGAAAATACATGCTGAGTGAATTAAGTTAGATACAAAGGGACAAATATTGTATGATTCCACTTGCATGAGATACCTAGAACAGTCAAATTCATAGAGACAGAAAACAGAATAATGGTTGCCAAGAAGCTGGGGTAGGAAGGAACACGGAGTCATTGTTTAATGGGTATGGAGTTTCCATTTGGGATAATGTAAAAAATCTGGAGATGGGGGCTCCATCTGAGTGGCTCAGTCAGTTAAGCATCTAACTCTTGATTTCATCTCAGGTCATAATCTCTGGGTTGTGAGATCCAGCCCCCCATCTGGCTCCATGCTGGACATGGAGCCTGGTTAATATTCTCTTTCATTCTCTCTCTTTCTCTCTCTCATTCTCCTTTTCTCTCTCCCTCCTTCTCTAAAAAAAAAAAAAAAAAAAAAGGAAATGGATGGTCCTAATGGTTTCACAACATTATGAATGTACTCAATACCACAAGAGTGTACATTTAAAAATGGTTAATTCTTGCAAGTCACATCACTAGAGGCATAGGAAACAAAAGCAAAAAATGAACTATTGGAATTTCATCAAGATAAAAAGCTTCTGCACAGCAAAGGAAACAGTCAACAAAACTAAAGGGCAACCTACAGAATGGGAGAAGACACTCACAAATGACATATCAGATATAGGGCTAGTATCTAAGATCTATAAAGAACTTCTCAAACTCAACACCCAAAAAACAAATAATCCAGTCAAGAAATAGGCAGAAGACATTTCTCCAAATAAGACATTACAAATGGCCAATAGACACATGAAAAAATGTTCCATATCACTTGTCATCAGGGAAATACAAATCAAAACCACGAGATACTTTATACCAGTTAGAATGGCTAAAATTAACAAAGACAGGAAATAACAAATGTTGGTGAGGATTGAAGAAAGAGGAACCCTCTTACACTGTTGGTAGGAATACAAGCTGGTACAGTCACTCTGGAAAACAGTATGAAGGTTCCTCAAGAGTTAAAAATAGATCTATCCTACAACCCAACAATTGCACTACTGGGTATTTACCCCAAAGATACAGATGTGAAATGAAGGGGCACTAGCACCTCAATGTTCATAGCAGCAATGTCCACAACAGCCAAACTATGGAAGGAACCAAGATGTCCTTCAACAGATGAATAGATAAAGAAGCTGTATATATACATATATACATATACATGTACATATATATGTATATATACACAATGGAATATTACTCAGCCATCAGAAAGGACGAATACTTACCATTTGCTTTGATGTAGATGGAACTAGAGGGTATTATGCTAAGCAAAATAAGTTAATCAGAGAAAGATAATTATGTGGTTTCACTTGTATGCAGAATATAAGAAATAGTGGAATGGACCATAAGGGAAGGAGGGGAAACTCAATGGGGAAAAATCAGAGAAGAAGACAAACCATGAGAAACCCTTCTCTGGGAAACAAAATGAGAGTTCTGAAGGGGAGGTTGGTGGGGGGATGGAGTAATTGAGTGACAGGCATAAGGCGGACATGTGATGTGATAAGCACTGTGTGTTACATGCAACTGATGAGTTACTGAAAAAGACATCTGAAACTAATGACATACTATATATTGGCAAATTGAATTTAAATTTAAAAAATAAAAATAAAAATGGTTAAAATTGTAAATGATGGGGCAGCCCAGGTGGCTCAGCAGTTTAGCACCGCCTTCAGCCCGGGGTGTGATCCTGGAGACCCGGGATTGAGTCCCACATCGGGTTCCCAGCATGGAGCCTTCTTCTTCTTCTGCCTGTGTCTCTGCCTCTCTCTCTGTCTCTGTGTCTCTCATGAATAAATAAATAAAATTTTTAAAAATAAAAATAAAATAAAATAAAATTGTAAAAGTTATATGTATTTTACCACAGTAAAAAATAAAGTTAATAAAAATAAATTTTAAAAACTAAAAGAAAAAGAAACAATTGACAGAACCTGGTGGTTTCACATTCCTGTACCTTCCCACCTCCTGTAAGATCATCCTAAGGGAGGTGTTTTACACCACCTCCAGAGGGTTTTTTTTTTTAACCTCCAGAATTTCTTTGTGAGATTAAATTAAACTCCAGTCACCACTGTAGTAGCTTACAGAATAAGCTACTGCCTTGTCTGCCTTCTCTTCCCCATCTCATACCCTTGTTCACCTACTAGTGATGCCTGTATGTCCCAAATAATTACCTTCAAGAAATACTTGTTTCAGTGTTCACTACTAAAAGTAACTTTCTTAACTTCTATAAACATTAATTTCCTCATCATGAGAAATAATACTTGGATCATGGACTTACTATAAAGATTAAATGAGATAATTCTTGAACATGTTTAGCAAAGTGCCTGACACATAGTAGATATTTGTAAATTTCTCGAACTTCTAGTCCAATAGTTAAATGCCTTTCTAACTGAAGTTAAACTAAGTTTCTCAGTTTCAGGAAGAGATTAAAAATCCAAGAGCTACTATTCCCCATCCTTTACCTGATTAACACCTTCTTATGATTTATCACTCACCATTTAACCACAAAAGACACCAAAAGGAACTGGAATTTTGCATCCCATTCAATTCTTTTTAGAAGTGGGCTAGACCCACAAAGGAAGTTAGATAAGGTCCCAGATATCAACCAGATTTTCCAAAACAGACAGATCAGCTCTGTACCCTTCTGACCTGGTGAATTAGGGGGCGATGAAGTTAACCATACACAAACTTTAATTCCTACCCCTTCTCTTTGCCTCTGAATGTACGATCTTAGCATCATTAAGGCTTACAACGAAGACTAAGATGCATTTAGTCTTTTCCTGTTCTACAGTATACCAAAAGAAACCAAGAAATCATGAAAATCCACTAAAGTGTATATATACCTTGCTAAGTACCATTTTATTTGCTTCGGTTTGTCTTTACTTGCTTGCCAAAATACACAGAGAATTTTGTTAGCACAGTGATCACCTATGCCAATTAGCAAACCAGAGGAACAGGTTACTGACTCTGGTGGATTCTCCTAAATAAGACTGATAAGAAATTCAATTTCTATCCTCTACTTTTATAGGAAAAAGTACTGAATATGTACTTTTTTAAAAAAACTGAACTTAAAAGTTGACTAGGCCTACATGTTAAAAAGGGATGCTCTGTTACCAAAACAAATAAAAAATAAAATCCCAAATTACATCTTGCTCTTTATCCAAAGTTTATTTCCACATCTCATATGTCTATAACCTTTAACTTAGTTCTTATCTCCCACAACTATCTATACAGAGGTGGTCAATTTAAGTCCAAAGCATCTGACTAAAGGTAAACACCATCCATACTGGGCATGTTTAATGGTTTCCATCTTTACCTCAATTACATGAAGTTTGAGGCTCGTGGGCAGCCCCAGTGGCGCGGCGGTTTAGCGCCGCCTGCAGCCCAGGGCGTGACCCTGGATCGAGTCCCACATCAGGCTCTCTGCATGGAGCCTGCTTCTCCTTCTGCCTGTGTCCCTGCCTCTCTCTCTCTCTCTCTGTCTCTATGAATAAATAAATAAAATTCTTTAAAAAAAAAAAAAAAGTGTGAGGCTCGTACCTCTCCCTACATTACTGCCTATATATTTCCATTGCATTTACTTTTTATAAAATAATGACAAGATTCAAGAAATTTTCAAACGATCACATAAACTCTGCTATACAAATATGGTGGTGCTGCTGAAATAAAATTATTTGTTAGGAGTTAAGACCATGATTACAATAGCTCAAAATGTTGGTCCATAAACTGAAGGATGGAAGTCAAGATTAATGCATAAAGATAAAAAGGTAGTTTAGCAATGTTACTATCTAATGTACAAAAGTGGTAAAAGTCATACAACAGTAAAGTCATAGGCAGCTGGTAGGCATAGGATATTGAATGTGGCTGCAGCACACTCAATCTTGCGCATTTCAGGGAGTAAACCATTTCTGTTCATGAACTTTCTCACACTATTTTCAGAAGCTGTATACTATGAATTTCCTTCTATTAGTCTAACAGTGTCAGTTTAATGCCATCCATTAAACTGCAAATATTTACGACAATTTTACAACAGGAGCCATACTCTCTGGCTCTGCTCAAAACTCATAGAAAAGAACTTAGTCCCTGATAACATTTGCAAAGATTCTCAAAACCAATAAGCAATGTGGAGTCCCACTATAGATCAGGAACATCTTTACTTGAAAAGTGGTCTTTTTGGGATGCCTGGGTGGCTCAGCAGTTGAGCGTCTGCCTTTGGCTCAGGGCGTGATCCCGGAGTTCCAGGATCAAGTCCTGCATCAGGCTCCCTGCATGGAGCCTGCATCTCCCTCTGCATAGGTCTGCCTCTCTCTCTGTGTATGTATGTGTGTGTATCATGAATAAATAAGTAAAATCTTAAAAAAGAAAAGAAAAAAGAAAAGAAAAGAAAACAAAAGAAAAGAAAAGAAAAGAAAAGAAAGGTCTTTTAAAGGTATTAAGGATGCATAAATTGTGTTTGGTCAATGGAATCAGAATGGGCATTGCTAGGATTCCCAAGGTCATATTTATAATCTTTCTATTGTCTTCCAGGTCATTCTACCACTCCCTCACCCCAATTTCAAACCCCACATACTCCCACAAACACCCAAATCAAGTAGTTATTGCCATGAAAGTGGAATGAAAGAATAAAGAGAATTCAGCATCTATTCATGTTAGTCCCCTACTGAAACCCCTTGGTGATAAAGTTCAAACCTCGTCTCCATAGTGAAACACAGAGTCTTCACACGTGCCACTGTGTCTGGCCTCTTTCATCATCCCCCATCCCCAGCCAAGCTAATCTCCAGTTTCACAGGTCTACTTTCACCCCCTCAAATCCCAACTCTCCCATTCTCTTGCTCATCTTTGGACCTAGACCATTCCCCTCTGTTATTTGTACCATCAAAACCAAGGGTAGCCAGCTAATGCCACCTAGTGTTCCAGCTCACCCTAGGTGTCACCTTCTTTAAGAAGCCATTCTCATCCTTTATCCTGACTCTCCCAAGTCTTCCATGACAGCCTGGGTGCTCCTCCATAATAGCCTCCTTAATGTCTAGTGCCCCACTAAATACTACAATCCCTAAGCCCCTAAAAATCATTTGCTCTGTTTACAGTTGTACCCCCCTATGCCCAGCAGAGGACTGGCATAAAGCACACACACACATATGGTGAATATATAATACAAACTTAACTCCTTGTTAAAAGTCTATCATGAATGCACACTGCCCATCTTGTTTTCCAAGATAAAATAGCTAATAAAATGACAGTTCATTGATTCTTTGCATGAAAAAACTGTTGTAAAAAAATATCATTTTAGATCTGGAAAAGGACCAGATGATTTTGACACATACCAAGAGATGTTCAAATAAGGAGAAAGCTAGTGGCAAACCCAAAAATGGAACTGAGGTCTTTTGACTCACAGGTCAGTGCTCACATCTCTATATCCAAAAGAATCTGCTCTGAAGTTATTCTAAGCAACTGTTTGTGTTACTGAATTCAAGATGGGCTGTCAAAGTATTTGGAGCTTGTATGAAAAGATAGCTTTTTCTTGGACTTAACAAAAAAGGTAAAGAATGCCCCTTGTGTACCCCTGCTATCAGCTCTTTACTTGCAAGCCTAATAAACAGCAGGCACTGAAACTCAGTTGCCTTTGTATCCACCCAGCATCAAACAAGATCTACTTTCAAAGAGCTCCTAAGAATGCCAAGCTATCATCCCATTCACAACCAAACGTTCTGCATCCCCCCATGGAGAGGTTCCATGAACTAGATGGTTAAAGGGCCAAAATGCAAAACAAAGAAGGGGTAGGAGGGAACTTTACCTAGAAGGAAAAAAACACACATCACGGGAAAGAAAATACATCAAAAGCCCTCTCCTGAGAGCCAAATGTGAAAGAGTCAACAACATTGCTCCCAGGATCCTGCTCTTTGAACCACAGTTTTGCTCCTCCAGGTGATAACAGTTAACATTGAGCTGGCTGGCAGCAAGGCAGCATGGCTAATCTGCCTGAAACCATGCATAAGAAAGCCATCTTGGTAGGAGTTTGGTGGCTGCCAGTATCACCAAGAAAATAACAAGGGATCATAGTACCAATCTAACTACATATCTTGCAGAGCAGCTCAAACCTCTACCTTCAGAGCAGAGTTCACCCCCAGAGCAACTCTCAGACCCCACCTTCAGTCACCTTGGACCCCAGAGGATGAACCTCTCACTCTGACCACATCCACCTTGTTTTAGAGAAACTTGCTACATACCAACTAGTAATTACGAAGCACAACTAGATTTAGTTTCTTATATAAAACTTTGCCTTTTCCTATTATATTTAGCCACACCACTTTAGTGGAAAGTCTCTCACAGTCTGTATGAGGATCTGAGAATATTCTTGCAGAACAGTCACATTGCTCAATTTCCATTCAAGCTCTTGTCTTCTAAGCCACTAAGGAGTTGCCTTGAATTAATAGTTTGCTCTTAATACATTTACAGGGAAGGCACTTTGCTGCCTGCAATTCATTCATACTCTGATATCATGTCATGACAACTACCTTTAGGAGTGGAAAGCTGTAAGGCAAGGGAAAAAAAAAAGAAACACTATCACACACACATGCGCGCACATGTGCAAACACACTGCACACAGAGAATTGAGTGAGCAAAATATAAAATCTAAAGAATAAACCACAGCAAAGTAAAACTGCTTGTATAAGGCACCTATGATTATTGTCACTGCCCCTCTGCCTAGAGGTGTATCCTAGGGATGCCCTGCGACCCAACCCATACTTTTCATCTGCTGGGGCCACAATCTCATCATTGACTTTCAGGAACAAATAATCACTTAGTTCCTTCCTGACAGTGAAGGCAGCCTTTCTTTCCTTCCTCTTCTCTTTTTAATTCTGTTGAGTGCTCACTAGGTGCCAGCAACTAGAGATTCCCTGGAACTTCAAAGCAATAAATCTGAAAGATGAAAGTGGAAAGGGAATGCCCAAAAACTTAAATGCAGAACTTGAGACACAACACTGGAAAACAGCCAGCCAAGGGCTAAGAAAATCTGACTAGGGCAGAAGTTGAACTGGCCCAAGAAAGGGGTAACCAATTATATCAGCAATTAAGTCAGTGAGGTTGTGGCCTTTAGCTTCCACAACTGAGACAGAGTGAGTAGCAAATCACACAGAGGACTCAGCCCTAGATGCTGAAGAAAGACAGCCTGGCTTTTCCTGGTGTCTTCACAAAAACAATGGGGCCCAGTTGTTGTTTCTATTGTAATCATGGGGCCACTCACAGCACCTACTGTGGCAAGCGATAATTTAGCGACCTTGCGGGTCAAGCAGACGTGGATTCGAATTCTAGATCTGGGGCAGCCTGGGTGGCTCAACAGTTTAGCACCGCCTTCAGCCCAGGATGTGATCCTGGAGATCCAGGATCAAGTCCCACGTTGGGCTCCTTACATGGAGCCTGCTTCTCCCTCTGCCTATGTCTCTGCTTCTCTCTGTCTCTCTCATGAATCAGTAAATAAAATCTTAAAAAAAAAAAAAAAAAATTCTAGATCTGCCACGGTATTAACTTTGATCAAGTTCTTCTGTTCATTCATTCAATCAACAGACATTTATTTGAGCATCTACTATGCACTAAAGACTCTTCTAGGGAGTGCCTGGTGTCTCAACTGGTTAAGTGTCTGATTCTTGATCTCAGCTCAAGTCTTGATCTCAGAGTAATGAATTCAAGCCTCAAGTTGGGCTCCATGGGAGAAAAAAATAAAAGACTCTTGTAGGCACTGGGAATACAGCATAAAGCAAAAGCTCTTGCCTTCATAGAGCTTAGAAAATTCTTTGAGCCTCAGTTTCCTCATCTATAAAATAGGAATAATATACCTACCATTATAGGTAATCTGAAATGAGGAATATAAAGCACTTAGCACATAGTAAATGCTCAGTAAATGGTATCTTTCATAGAATAGAACTAACATCTACAACTCCCAACTAAAGTGTAAGCTCCAGGGGATCCCTGGGTGGCTCAGTGGTTTAGCGCCTGCCTTCAGCCCAGGGCGTGATCCTGGAGTCCGGGGATCGAGTCCCACATCGGGCTCCCTGCATGAAGCCTGCTTCTCCCTCTGCCTGTGTCTCTGCCTCTCTCTCTCTCTCTCTCTATCATGAATAAATAAATAAAATCTTTTAAAAAATAATTTTAAAAAATAAAGTGTAAGCTCCAACCGAAGAGCTATCTCTGGCTCAGCTCTATGCCCCTGAGTATCTATCACATTGTAGATGCTCAATAAATATTTCACAAATCAATGAATAAGTAATCAATAGTAGCCATTATTATGATAAGTGATAATCATTATTCTTCCCCAAGTCACTGAGCTCTATTACCTAAAAAAAGCAACAAGTCATTAAATTAAAGCCATTTTTTTTTTAAGTAAGGTGCACTACACAACAGACTTTTTTTTACATGAAAGTGAGTGTTACTAAACATAAGCATTCCAGTTCAAGGAATCTATTAGTATAGAGACCTGCATGGACAGCTGATATAGATGCTTTCCAATTGCTTTCCTAACCACAAAGTAAGGACAAGTTGAACAGGCTTCAGGTTGATCCAGAAGACATGTAAAAAGTTAAGTTAAATGATGGGGTGCCTGACTGGCTCAATTGGTGTAGAGTGCAATTCTTGATCTTGGGTCATGAGTTCGAGCCCCACGTTGCATGTAAAGGTTACTTAAAAATAAAATCTTTAGGGGTGTTTGGGTGGTTCAGTCAGTTAAACATCTAACTCTTGATCTCAGCTCAGTTCAAGATCTTAGAGTTGTGAGAACAAGCCCTGCATCAGGCTCTGTGCTGGGCATGGAACCTGCTTAAGATTCTTTCTCTCCCTCTCCTTCTACCCCAACTTCTCTCTCTTTCTCTCACTCTCTCACTCTACATCCCCCCAGAAAAATAATAAAATAAATATTTTTTTTAAAAAAAAGCAAGTTAAATGAAGTTTGGTACATGTACTAAAAGAGGATCAGAAAGGCTAAGCTTTAAAAAAAAAAAGTACCACATAAACAAACAATCATAAAATCTCAATGGTTTAAAACAACAAAGGTTTATATATTGGTCACATTATATGTCCCATTCCAATTGCTCATTTAGTGACTCAAGGACCCAGTTAGATGGAAGCTCCATCTCAACACCTGCTTCCATGACCATCACAGCAGAAGTGAGCACTGGATGGTCTCACACTGTAAATTAAATATTTTAGCATAGACATGACACAAGTCACTTCCAATATACACCTAGGAGAGAAAAGTAGCTGGGGAGAACATGAACGATCTCTACCACAGGTGATACAAGACTAACAAGCTGTGGAATAAATAGCAAAGGGATTTATTAAAGAGGATGCTCCAATAAAACAACTACATAGCTCTAAGGCTTTCAAATCCTAGACCTGGGAGGGTGTATAGGGATCATTTGAAAACAGTGACCTCAACATGAAGGAATCTCAAACAACATAAACTTGGACTCTGAATTTTCAGAGCAACTTTGCTTTTTTTTTTTTCCTCTCTAACTGCACTGAGGGTCCAGATAAGTTTTTATTTAGGAAAGACAAAAAAGTTTCTACAGCTGAAAAACATTTGAAAACCACTAATGTAAACCAAATCTTTTGTTTTACAGATTTAAAAAGTAGAAAGAGGGGAAAAATGGGCAGCCAGGAAGTTAAAGTGACCCCACCCCACCTCCAGGAAAGCTCCAGAATGTTTAGCAGATGTCCTTTGACAGATTTGTTGTACCGTTGCACCACCCTCTGGTCTTACCCTTCATCTCTGTTCCCTTTAACTGGCACAACAGAGCCAGAGCCAGACCCAGACCAAAATCATGTCACACAATAAATGGTATGGATGATAAGTGGTGCCCACCCTACTGCACTAAATAATGATTCACATCATCCCATTAGCAATTCTCTATATTACTCATTCCTTACTTCCTGGCAAATGTGAAGCCATTAGTAGAAGTTAATACTAACCTTCAGGAGACTTTCATTTTGTTCTCAGAAGATTACAGGTAACAGCTAGCTATGATTTGCATTCACTCAACTCCATTCTCTTCTCATGTTCCCAGCTCTGCTCTGTACCCAGCTTTTCCTCCACTTTCATTCACACTAAAGCATTAAGTATCACATACTTAAACCTCAATGGTCTTCTAACCTCCAGTCTCTGGCTTTTTCAAATCATCGTATATAGCCCATGAAATAAAACTCAAAACTTTTCAACCTGGAATCCAGTTACCCCCTCAATTTTCCCCTAACCTACTTTTCCAACATTATCTCTGCTGTAGTACTTATCCTGCCCAGCCAAAGGCAAGATGGTGGCATAGTAATGAATCCTGGATCTTGTGTAAATTCCTTAATCTGAGTTTCAATATTTTCTCCTATAAAATTGGTATGATGGCATCTACTTTGAAAGGCTCTTGAGAGAATGTAACAGTGAGAATTATGTTTGACTACAAACAGCATATAGTGGCCTGCAGGTAAGGAGGTTATTTGTTTTATGCAATAAGAAGTATGGGAGGGGGCACCTGGGTGGCTCAGTCAGTCTTGATTTCAGCTCAGGTCATGATTTCAGGGTTCTGGGATCTAGCCCCACGTTGGGCTCCATGCTGGGCATGGAGCCTGCTTAAGATTCTCTCTCTTCCCTCTGCCCCTCTCCCCTAAAAAAAAAGAAAAAAGTATGGGAGAAGTCAGTTTAGGCTGGTACTATGGCTCAACAACATCATCAAGATCACGATCCTTCCAAGTTCCAGCTTTGCTGGAATTTTTTAATACATGGTCCTATCTTTGTCGTTGTGGTTGGCTGTGGGCCTTTCAGGCATTGCACCCGGGTTCCCAGCAGCAGGAAGCAGAAAGGGGCCAAAGTTGTTGGGGTATCATAGCCAAATGTGTCATCCTTACTAAGCTTTCAAGAAAGCCCCCAACTGGGAATCCCTGGGTGGCTCAGCGGTTTGGCACCTGCCTTTGGCCCAGGGAGCGATCCTGGAATCCCGGGATCGAGCCCCGCTTTGGGCTCCCAGTGTGGAGCCTGCTTCTCCCTCTGCCTGTGTCTCTGCCTCTCTCTCTCTCTCTCTCTCTCTCTCTCTCTATGTCTATCATAAATAAATAAATAAAATCTTTAAAAAAAAGAAAGAAAAGAAAAGAAAAGAAAGCCCCCAACCAACAACATCCACTTATTCATTATAAGACCTGAGTCTCATGGCCACTCTAGGCTGTTAAGGTCATCTTGGAAAGTGAGATGGGCTTATTTCCATCTCAAACAAAATTGGGGTTCTTTCAGTTAGAAAGGAGAGAATGAATATTGGATAAGCAATCAGTACTGTCTATCCCAATATTAAATTATATATTTTATGTAAAGTGAGAAGCACAGTGGTTAATAGCTCAATAAAAGTCAAATTGTAATTACTGCTATTATTATAATTACTATTGTTATTATTATTATTCATCTATCTTACCCTCTGGCCAAATGAAATAACTCATTATATCTAGATGTTCTTCTTACATTTTTACTAATATATATCTAAATGCTCTCTATATATCTCCAACATTATCTCTGCTTCAAGGTCCAGGAAAATGCCATTTCATCCAGGAAGTGTTTCTGATACTTACTCCTAATAATAAGCTCTATGGTGGCAGATCCCATTTCAGATAAAAACTCCTGTGTTCCTTATTCCATTGAGTATAGTCTCTTGGAACACAGTAGGTTCTAATAAACAGTGCCTTGATAATTTAAGTAATTCATGTACATACTCATACCCACATTTATAGTCAATCCTTTAGAATCAAACATGGTATATTCCTGAACTGTAAAAGTTAAACACACTACTAGCTTTATATGTTATAAAGCTTGTTGTGGGAGTGAGGAGATGAAGACTGTATTCCCCAAGAATAAAAAGAAAAAATCATAAAATTCTCTAAAACACCATACTTTTTACATGTTGTGGCAGTTCTGATTATAGTTCATCAAATATTCCCTCCTCTACTATGGGCAGAGTCTGCTTTTACCCATGGATGTTGATCTTCACTATGGGACATGCCATGTCCAAAAAGTTTTTTTGTGAAAATGACATTGCTTGTGCAGTTTGACTCAGCTATCAAATCCAGTTATCTGCCACAAGAGGGGTATGTCTCAAGCAGCTGCTATCCCTTCCTCCTGGGCCCCAGAAAACATGAGGAGCAGACCAGAACAAAACATGCAGCCAACAGCAGAGCCACCTCAGGAGCTCAGCCTAGATCAGCCAAATCATGGCCAACCTAAAAACTCAGGAGTGTGAAAATGAATACCTGTTGCTGTAAGTCAAGAAGTTTTGATACACAGCAAAACTTGACTAATGTAACTTTTATCAATTGGTGTATTTTAGAATTTCTTACATATTAATTCACTTTGTTCCTTTTCTTCACTCAAGAAAGAACAGATTGAAGAACCTGCTTTTGGTACACCCAGTGATGTTTCTCCTTGGATCAACTGTTTTAGATATAAGACCTACAATTTTCATTAATATCAGTGCTTTTCCATTTTCCATTTGTTCTATTTTTCCAAAATAATGAAAGTCACAATAAAGAAACTAAACCATTGGCTGGCAAGTAGGTCTCTCATATAACAGCCAAAATGTTAACTTCTTTGCTGATAAAAGGGGTTAAAGGGTGTCCCTAGTTTAAAAAAGAAGAAGAAGAAGAAGAAGAAGAAGAAGAAGAAGAAGAAGAAGAAGAAGAAGAAGGTGATGATGATTACACAAAGTTAACCTCAACCAAGTCAAAGACTATCTGTTGAGGTAAATTTATGGATTCCAACACCATATCCTTATATTTGAGGATATCTGTTTAGACAAACCATGACCATTGCATTTCACCAATGGGAAGATACCAATAAGGCTTAAGTCTTACGACTTTTTCAACATAATAAAACAAGAGGGCCATACTATTCCAGTAAAATAATTTAAAATACAATTATATTAAAAAAATCACTAATGAAATGGAGTCACTTTATAAGTGAAAGAGAAAATAAAATTCCAATCCCTTAGGAAAAGGAAAAAAAGCCAACTGAATGATAAGAGCATGTATTCAACCAATACCAATTCTGAACTCCAGCTGGAAATTTAAGGTATCAGTAAAAGTAGAATAGTGTGGATTTTGTTTTGTTTTACCTTCTTTTAAATAATCATCATTACATTTGGAACCAAATTTCCACTGGGCCAAAAGCTGACTTACAGGAAATATATAATACCCAAGGTTACCAAATTTGTCTATTGGTAAAGTGATGGCCTTTGGTCTTCAGAGTGGCAAGGCACACAGTGCAAAGACCATTAACATCGCAATGGATTCAACAGAATAGGCCCTATGTGTGCTGGGAGAGTCCATACTTCAGAATGGACACATACAGACAGCAGGACCAAAATTTGAATTCAAGGCCACAGCCAAGGTCAAAGGCTCTGGGTCAGAGAAATTTGACTCAAGTGCTCACTCTTACACTAAACTGTGGCAAGATACATAATTCCTTTTAGCTTCCTTATCTGTAATTTGGGGGAAATAATAATAACCCCTACCTTATAGAAGCTCTGAAAGTTTTTAAAAAGATAGTGTATGAAAATATTCCACAAAGTGCTAGCATATGCAACAGCAATAATAATAATAATAGTAATAATACTACCCTGACAAAGCTGGCTGGTACATGAAAACCATCCTAATCAGTGTACTCTGGCCCACAATCTGTTCACAAAATAATGAATGCATGGCTTTCTATCATATCCAGATACAGCTTCTATAAGGTAACAGGATCAACCAGTAAATTTTCTACTGAATTCAGGAAGAAGGGCATTGAAAAAAATAAGCCTTTCACTTATAGAGAATTGAGGAGGAGCTGGTCCTTCCTGCTGCCCACACTCCATCCACCCATGAAAGTCTTGCTGGTGAAACCATGCTTCCGTCACCATCCACACACCGCCCTCCCAAACTGTGCAGGGCTTTTATTAAAGCACAGAGGCAGAAGACAAGATGGCTCACCTTAGAAGCAAACTCACCTTAAAGGCAAACTCTTCCACCCTCCAGAAAGGATCTGGCTTGACCCCACTGCCACCTCCAAACTGACAGCCAAACTGTAAGTGAAGAAGGCAAATCCTCACTTCCAGAAGTTGTTACACCGTCAAAAACTAAAAGAACCCCTTCTATTTATGGCAGTCCTAACAAAGTATGCTTGTCTGCTTCAAAAATATCTTATAAATCCATTAATAGAGCCAAGAGCCAAGTACTACTGTATACTGAGAAAACAATGTGACTTTACAAGGACAAGAGTGACCATAGGAGACAAAGTGCCACACCCTTTTTCCCAAATAGCTCAACAGTAAATGGTGTCTCTTATAAGGGAGGCTGCAATTCTAGAAAAATAGGTGAACGATTCTAAACCCCAATGAGCCCCCTCACCACTGAATTTCTTATACAGATCCATTTCCTTTTCATTTTTAAGCCAATGGCCTGAGCATCCCCAACTACTACAACTAGTGAGAAGAGAAGGGGGAGAGAAGAAACAAACACAAGTCAAGCATACTTGCTTCTAAGCCCATTTTCGAAGAGTTTTCTCCCCGCTGGTCTGCCTCTCACAGCTGGAGCCTCATACCTGGTGGAAACCAATGGTTAAGTAAAACCACTGATTTAAAAAGCCAACCAGGAAACTAACCATGACAAGTGGGAGCTGCCCTCCTCTCCCGAGCGTTGATTGGCTCTTGAGGTTTTACCGGTCCCCGTTCTGCCCACATAAGTGGCAGGTGTGACTGTCAATCACAGAGGGACCTGACAATTCACCACTCCGGGAGTAAATTGCCTTTCATCCAGCAAAGGCAGGTAGCCGCCTAAAATCGATGCGCTCCTAACAGAGCAGACTCTCCCTCTCTGGCAAGGAGAACAGAGACCCTTAAGTACAAAATAAATAAGGCCGGGCCGACCCGAGAGTTTATGAGCGCTGTTTTATTATCCCGCACCAAGCAGCCCTTAATCTTCACCGTCCTAAGATGATCTTTGAAAAGGCTCGCACCAAATCTTTTTTAAAAAATGAAAATAAAAAATTAAGTGCCACCTCCTAAGTACCCCCCCTCCTTTTCTTGTATAATTCGGAGGTGGGGAGAGGCACGAAAGGACTATCGTTCAGTTTAATTGCACATCCCTTCGTTTTCATGCACCACCACCCTCTACCCCTCCCCAGTAAAGCCGGCTTCATTTTCCCTGACACGGATTTTTTTTTTTTTCTTTTTTCTTAACACTGTCCCCTCGGAGCCCACCGAGGCAGCCAGGCACCCCACCCCCCTGCACTAGGGCTGCTCCCCCTTTCTCCACTTTGTTCTGCTTGGGGTTCCCGAGCCCCTTGCCCCTGCGAACACCCCACCCCTCGAGGCAAGAGGGGGGAAAAGCCGGGAGGAGAAGGATGGGGAGCCGGGGAGAAGGAAGACGATGGCAGTGAGGGTGGCTGCCGGGGAGGGACTGCGGGAGGTGGCCCGGGCCGCCGGGGGAGCGAGCGGCCACCGCGCGCCAGAGCAAGCCGTGCACTTGTTCCGATCCGGGGGTTTCTCCATCAAGGCAGATCCGCCCTTAGGCCGCCCCATCCTTCCCCCCGCCCCAACAGCCCCGGGGGAGGCGGATGGTTCACCCCTCGGCTCCCCGCGATAACGCATTGCAGCTCCCCACGAGTGAGGGGGACCCGGCACGAGGGATGCCCGGCTCGGGCGCCCCGCGGGAACCCGGCGCCCGGCGGCCGCGGCCCCGGCGTCGACGTCTCACCTTTGCGATGCTCGCCCCGGGGCCGTCCCACATGGATTTTTACAACCTCACGTCGCCCTGGCCCCGGGCGGCCGGGAGGAGCCGGAGCCGGCGCCGGAGCCGGAGCCCGAGCCCGAGCCCGAGCGAGCAGCAGCGGGAGGAGGAGCGGGAGGTGGAGCGGCGCGGGGAGCGGGGGGGAGGGGGAGGGGAGGGAGGGAGGGAGGGAGGGAGGGAGGGAGGGCAAGGCGCGCAGGGCCGGGGCCGGGCGCGGGGCCGGGCGGGGCTGGCGGCCGAGGGGGCGGCACCCGCCGCAGTCCCGAGACGCGCGCCCGCGCCGCGCCGCCAGGGCTGCGCTCCGCGGGGCCCCCCGCCCGGCCGCTCGGCGCGCTCGCCCGCTCGCCTGCTGGCCGCGGCCCTGACTCACATTCCCAGCATTCCCGAGGAGCGGCTGGGGGGGCCGGGGCCGGGGCCGGGGCCGGGGCCGGGGCCGGGGCGCGGGCGCCTCCGCGGGGGGCAGCAGAGAGCGCGCGGCCCCGGGCGGCGGGGTCCTCGCGGCGCTCCTCGCAGGCAGCTGCCTGCTGGAAGCACCTGCCCCTCCTCCCCTGCCCCGAGGCCCCTTCCCCGGGACTCCCTCCCAAAGGCTGCCAAGCACTCCTGGGACAGGTCAGGTGGCTTTGGCAACAGGGGCAGGGATGGCCCTTGGTGGAGAGGATGCAGCTGTCTTTTAAGTTAAGCTTTAGAGTATGGGGGGGGGGGGAGGGGGGGCGGGAATCAAGGTTCCCAGACTCTGGCAGCCTCCCATTAGCTTAATCTTCTTTAGGAGAGTGAAGGGATTTCATAAGATTTTCACTTTTCTTGTTGCCCCAAGGAAAAGAGCTAATGGAAGATGGAAAAAAGGAGCAAGGAAAAAAATCATCAGCAGCAGCCTCATCGTTGTCATTCACTGAGTGACCCTTCTCTGTGCCCCGCAACGGGTGTGCATTGCCCCCATCTAAGGTAGAAAGATGGTGTCTGAGTTCATTTACACACACACATACACACGCCTCAAGGTAATGTGCAAGCAGGATTGGACACCTTTTTTCATTACAAAAAGCTTCCACCCAACAAGTCTGGAGCCCCAGCCACTACCATTTTATATTAGAAAGGGGGACTCCAAACCTCACTGGGATCTCCAGATTTGGTCTCTCACTGAGTAGTCAATTTGCAAAACTAGAGCAGTGATTTCCTTCCTGTCCTGATGAGTCTGCTGCCAGCAATTTCAGTGGCCAGATCTAAATGTCTCCTGCTGGGAAGCTTGAGCAAATGAAGCTAAATTCAGCCATGGGCTGTCTGGGTGAGCAGAGGTATGGTATCAGCACAATGACTAGGGATGATTCCTTCCTTCCTCCTATGATGGAAATTGAAATATTAAATGAAGGAAGCAGACTATTCAAATGCCCTGTTCCTTAAGCTTTCCTTTTACACATCTGGTGTTCATAGTTTTTCACAGACTCATCCCCCTTGAGGCCTCTTTGCCCTTACCTTCTTCTTTCTCTCAGTCACCAAGAAATCAGCACTCATTCTGTTGACCTGGATGCTCCAAGGTAAAACCAACCTACACCTGTTGTGTTTAGTTTCCTGTGTACCATCTTGACAGCCTCTGCTAAAAAAGCTTGTCGGATAGATAGATAGATGATAGATAGATATAGATAGATGATAAATGTTCCTTGTTGAGTGCTTTGAGAAGTCCTAAAATCCCTTATCTTTTGAAATGTGACCAAAGTTTATTGACTACCTCCTATGTATACCACTTAGATTTTTTTCCACTACTCTTACAAAAACTCTGTAAGATATTTACTGTCTTTCAGAAAATCAGGTAACATACCCAGTTGAGAATGTATTTGCATCTATGCCTAAAGCTCACTCTTCTTGGCCACTCATTCTCTTTTCCTTTGATCCTTGGGTTGTAAACAAGAATCATTGGACTTCACAGGAATAAGTTGTTTATATACCTATGTACATTTTTACCCCCAGAGAGATCTATGGTTCTCAATAGATTTCTTTTGTATTAGGTCCTTGAAAAAGTTAAGAATAATTACTTTAAACAGAAAGCAACTTTATGTAGTAAAACAAGGACTGGAAGTATTAGGAATCTTAAGTCATCTTCATCCTCTCTGGGACTTAGTTTTCTCATCTGAAAAATTAAAAAGCTGACCTAAAGGATATTCCCTTACTGCAGTAAGGGAAACAGACAAGAAAACAGGCCATTACAATACCGCTTATGAAGGGACAAAGCTCTGGGTACCGTAGGAGCATACAGGAAGGACAGTCAGCCTTTTCCCTGAGGTTCAGAAATGGATTCCCAAGGAAATGTCATCAAATTCGCCTGCTACATCCACCCTTCCTGTCCCACCCTGTGCTCAACCCAGAGCAGCAGCCTGCATACTCTGTGAAGTCAACCACAGGAGATTGAATCTTTGGAGAACACCTGCCCCTGGGTGGGCTGTCACAAGCTCTCTCCACAGTATTTGAAACTGGGCCATTGGAATGAGTCAGACAGTGGGTACTGAGTGGTGAGCTTGTAGCCCAAATCAGAACTAGGGCACCCAAAACCATGATGCCAAAGTCACTGAGAAATGAGCTCTAAGACCTTTGCTGGTCAGCAGAAAGAATAGAGAGCCAAGTAGACAGAAACGGAGATTCCTAAAGGTCTAAAGAATTTGAATATCTAACTACTTATTTGATAACGCCAATGTGGATATCTAACTGGCATCTCAAACTTGATTTATTCTAAACAGGACTCTGGGATTTTTTTTTTTTTAAGATTTTATTTATTTATTCATGACAGACACAGAGAGAGAGGCAGAGGGAGAAGCAGGCTCCACACAGGGAGCCCGATGTGAGACTCGATCCCGGGACTCCAGGACCATACCTTGAGCTGAAGGCAGACACTTAACAGCTGAGCCACCCAGGCATCCCAGGACTCTGGATTTTTATGTACCAGGTCTCTTCTCTCCCAAGGTCACCCATCAGATTAACGACACCACCCTTTATCCAGTTGCTCAGGTCCAAACCTAGAAGCGTCTCTGATTCTCCCTCTTGCTTATACCATACCTCCACCCCATCGGCCAGTTTTATCACCAGTTTTATCAGCTCTGTCCAGTGTCATATCAGAGCCTGAAGCAAAAAGAAAATTGTGTAGTCCCATATGTATTTTTCAAACCAAGTAGAAAAAAGTAATAAAATGTCAACAGTGAAAAACACAACTATTCTAAAGCCCCATGTTGCCCCATATTTTCAGTCACTACAGCCAACCTTCATAAACTTGCCCAGTAGGTGGACACAATGGCCAAGTGGCCCAGGAACTGAACACTGGTTAGAAACAATTGTTCTTGGAGTGTCTGGGTGGCTCAATCTGTTTAGCATCTGCCTTGGCACGGGTCATGAACTCAGGGCCCTGGGATCAAGCCTGGTGTCGGGCTGCCTCTGATATCTCTCACTCTCGTTCTCTCTCAAATAAATAAAATATTTTTAAAAATAAGCAATTGTTCTTATTGCACAATGATACAGAGTCATGAAACACAACCACAACAACCCCTCTCTCTTTTATACATATACACAACTAGAAAGTTGCAGGATTAAGATTCAAATTTATTACCAAAAAAAGACTCAAATCTATTTCACAAATTGGCCCCCTTACATAGAGGACAAAGAGAGACCAAAGGAAGAGGCAGACCACTTCTGATTCGCAGGTGGCAGGTTTAATAAGCAAGGGACCTTACATACAAGACTTATCTCCAGTGATTGCAAGATGAATAGATCTCCACACCTGCTCACCAGAATCTTGAAAGTTTATATAGAGGCCGTAACTGCATTCAGTCATGTATACTGTCCAGATGGTCTCAACAACACCTTACCTTCTTAAGGCTATGTCCTTGAAATGACTCCCACTGTGGGAACAGTGAGCAGAGTGTACATTCTAAGGACTGCGGAGTGGATGAGGAGCCTCAGATTACCCAGGTCCAGCTCATGGTCAACTGGTGAACACATTCTCTCAATTACTTCCTCTAACACTAGGCAGTTCAGCCCCAGAATCAACAAAGCAAAATCAAATGGACTTGGTGAGTGATTGGATATGGGACAAAAGGGAGGAGCCAAGAATGCTCCCAGGAGTCTGGTTCTGGCAGCTGGATAATATGCCACTCACTAAGATTGGAAATAAAGGTGGGTGTGGATGATACAGGTTTATAGAAAATTTATGAATCATTTCTGGATTCACTTGGAGCTTTTTAAATTTGCAGTGCCAGGGATCTCATGGTGGAAATACCCAGAAGGTGACTCTCTCAGGCTGCTTTGAAGTCAGATGAGAGATTATGAGGCCACTGTGTGTGGAAGTCATCACATTTAGTAATTAGAGCCATGGGCATGGATGAGTAACCCAGAAGTCATTAGCCATGAGAAGAATTTAGTTAGATGAGAAACAAAAATCCCTAAACAACTCACAATTATCTGTCCCTCCTAGCCATGAGGTCATTTATATATGCATCTTAACAGGGTAGGTTTTTTTTTTAAGATGTTATTTATTTATTCATGAGAGACACAGAGAGAGAGAGGCAGAGGGAGAAGCAGAGGGAGAAGTAGGCTCCATGCAGGGAGCTCGATGCGGGACTCAACCCCAGGTCTCCAGGATCACGCCCTGGACTGAAGGTGGTGCTAAACCACTGAGCCACCTGGGCTGCCCAACAGGGTAGGTTTAATTCAAGAGAAACATCATTGGGCTCCCATAAAAGAAAAAAGACCCAATTAACTGATTCACTAGAATCACCACCACCACAGTTAATTGGGTCAGAAATAATCACCTGACCCTTAGGAAGCCAACCTATTGGCTTAGCTAAATCAATCTAAGCCAATTCTCTTTGCCAGGAATGTCTTAAGGCCTTTCTAGCCCTAAGTATCATAGCAAGCATATCAAAATCCAGCACCATCAAAATATTTTTTCCCTGTGGAAATTTTTGAGAGTTTTTAGCTTTGCTTTAAAATTATTTGGCTAATTTATTATAGTCACTTGTGGCTATGATTTGTCCATAATCTTAGAGCATACTCAAGAATTATTGTGAGATGAGAAAAAAATCTAACATACAATTTTTTCAAATGTAATGAAATGTTTGTAAATATGGAAAACCATGAAGTTATGTTTTTTACACATTTATAATTAAACATTTATTAATTCCCCATTTACAGTTTCCTGTAAATCTGTAATCTCAAGGTATGAAAGTCTTTCAGGGGTTTGCAAAAATGTTGGTCAAATATTTATATAATGTAAAATTACATTAATTGCTTTAGTTCCTTGGTTTCCAATAACTTTCCATTTCCACACTTCTGGCCCTTCATGAAGTCTTGCCACCCTTGCTGTCCTTGGGTTCCATGAGATGCCCCTGTGTCCTTCCAGTAGATACATACCATTCTTTTTCTGCCTCAGGTGGCTTGAGCAAGTTTCTCTTCCTTGCACCCACAATTAGTCCTTGAATTGGAAAGCCAGTTTCCTTATGCTTAGGCAAAGCCCCTCATTGCACTCCACTAAAATCCAAAGCCTGAATCTGGCCCAGATACCAGATTCCCCAAAGAAAACAAACCTGGGGGAAATCACATAAGTAGATTTTGTTATAGTTATTGGGCATTCCTTACACTGCTTCTGGAAAGATATGGCAGATGGCCAGGCCAAGCCCTGAGCCTGACCTGCGTCTGTTTCTTTATGTTATTTTCCATGATCTACTGCCCATCCCTTAGGCCTCCTCTTCTTCCTGCATTCCCTGCTTTGGCTATTTAAAGGTAGTTCATTAACACATTTTAAATTATGCTAAAAGCTGTAAAATTAAAAGGACTTTTTACCATGCTCATTTTTCAAGAACAATTTCAAGGTGGAAAAGGCCTCTTGGAAGTCCTTAAGAAGAGGAATAAGTACAGATACAGGGTTTTAAACCTTCCAAATGCTGCAGGCTCACATATTCTTTTGGCTTCACCCAAACCCTGACTCCCTTAGACTTGTGCTTTTTCCTACTAAAGCAGTTACATTCAAACACTACCATGTTCTCTTTCTAAAAAGCTAAAGGCCTTATGGAGAGTTAAGCTATTCTAGAAACTCATGAAAAGTTCTTACCTTAAATCCTATCCACATTGAATCCTATCTATGCAGATGCTGAAAAGACCCAGCAAAACTTTTAAGGGAGCTAATAATAATGAGATTTGTTACATGAGAGAAAAATAATTTTAAAAAACGGGGAGGAGGGTGTTGAAACATGAAAGATGTTTAAAATATCAATAGCATAGCAAAGCCACCCTTTTTTTTTTCTATTTTCTTCCCTAGTTGCAAAAGTTCAGCATTTAATAGTTACATGTCTTCAGATAAATTACTTTGAGATTCAGTCTCCTTATTTATAAGAGGGGAGTAGTTCACAGTTTCTTCTACACATGGCTATGACAAGAATAAAATAAAACCATGCAGGTAAAGTCCTTAGAAGACTCAAGGAATGGTAGCTTCTGTACCCATAATGCTGATCATGTTAAGGAAAAGAGTAAAACTTACATTGTCAGGAGTTTTAAACAAATCTGTGAATCTCCATGCTAAATGATCAGGACCAGGGTAAGGCAAGTGAGATACTAGCCTTGGGTAGAAAATTAAAGGAGGCATCAAAATCTCAGCAATCAAGGTAAATCTTAATCATGCCTTAATATATCATAATAAAATGTTTTTGAAAAACAAAGCAGCAAACTACAGCCCAGGGGCTGACTGCCTGTTTTTGTAAATTAAGTTTTATTGGAACTTTTAGGAAACAAACAAACAAACAAACTTTAAAGGAAACAGGTAAAAGAGACTGGAGCTTCAATTATAGGGATTTTTACACCATGGTGTTCCAAAAAAAGAATTTCTTACACTAGCGCTTTTAACTAGCAGCCAACTTCCTGATGTGCTTCTAGCACATCATTCCTGTGCTGTGAGAATGCCTGTGTTCATCTATTATCTTTACCACCTGGAGTCTCTCTGGGAAGGAGAAAAATACCAGCCCTAAAGATGGATTCTTGTGAGAGAAAGGGCAACAAGATGCCTAGAAATGTTTCTTGGGACCAAAATGGACTTGTTTACCCAGCTTAACCAAAGACCCAAGGTCTACAAAATAATAGCTTTAGGCTACATATTTGAAGAGTCACTGAGAGAAAAGTCTGAATAAACACTCTGACATAAACATGAGTTGTTTTTTAGTAACAGGGGAATCATTAATGTGATATGAAGAGTGGAATCCACAGTTATACTGCAAAGATATAAGTGATGGGCCCATTCATCAGCCTACCTTGGGGCAGGGGTTGA
This sequence comes from Canis lupus baileyi, assembly GCF_048164855.1. Taxonomy (NCBI): domain Eukaryota; kingdom Metazoa; phylum Chordata; class Mammalia; order Carnivora; family Canidae; genus Canis; species Canis lupus. The sequence goes on along the minus strand of NC_132856.1, from coordinate 35,428,262 downwards.
TGGTAGATAAATGTAGAATGGGGCCCAGACCCAGAAAAGAAGAGAGGGTGCTAGTTTTCCTTCTAACCATTAGGTATATATCCTACCACCTACAAAGATGGCTCAGATTACTGAATGATCTATCAGCGAGCAATTCTTATAGACAGTAAAAAGCTTCATAACTTATATTGCCAAAAATTCATCCATTGCTTGAAACAGGCTTTGGATCAACTCTGAGAAACAGTTCTTTTCCAAACAAAAGCCTTAACTACACAATTAAATGAAAGGGAACTAATTTGCTTAGAGGAGAATAATAAAAGAAAACAAGCTATTTGAATGATAAAAATATGTACCAAATTGGCAAAACCTTTAGAATAATGCTCCTGGGTTTGATTAATGAGATACATTATCAACTGAACAAAGAGCTTACTGGTGTAGGACCTTTTCTGCTTAACTTCTTTAAAAAAATTTTTCGAACAAGTTTTGTTGTTGTTGTTTTAAAGATTTTATTTATTCATGAGAGACACAGAGAGAGGCAGAGGCATAGGCAGAGGGAGAAGCAAGCTTCCTGGGAGGAGCCCAATGCGGGACTTGATCCAGGATCCCGGGATCACGCCCTGAGCCAAAGGCAGATGCTCAACAGCTGAGCCACCCAGGCATCCCTCTGCTTAACTTTTTTTTTTAATATTTTATTTATTTATGATAAACATAGAGAGAGAGAGAGGCAGAGACACAGGCAGAGGGAGAGACAGGCTCCATGCCAGGAGCCCGACGTGGGACTCGATCCTGGGGCTCTAGGATCCCGCCCTGGGCCAAAAACAGGCGCTAAAACGCTGAGCCACCCAGGGATCCCCTCTGCTTAACTTTTTAATAAAAATCTTTAAAAAAAATTTTTTTTAGCTTACAAAAGTAAGAGGAGTATATTGTAAAATAAAATTCAAACATTCCAGGAAAAGTGAAAATCTACCCTCACAATCAACCACTTTTAACACAACCTGGTGTATATGCTCTTGGATTTTTTAATGTATATTTTAACAAAAATTGGGCCCAATTATGTTTTTTCCTTCCAGTATCCCTTATCTTCTTCTTTTAGTTTTAGACCTGTCTTTCTGATTTCAGAAGTTTTCATACCACCTTTCCTTTTGGCCACGGTGATTGCTCCCAGGGCTGGACATATGACACAGCCAGGCCAATAAGAATCCTTCCCTGGGATTTTTCAAACTGGCCCTCTATTCCTTAGTCAAGGATCTCTAAGAATGTAATTACAGAGTTGGTGGCACCCATGGCTCCACTATTATAAAAAAGCTGCAAACACTGAGAAGCAGAGATAAGAGGCAAACAGAGTTTAGGCTCTGAGAACAGTCAGGTCCCTGATTCCATTGCTGAGGATCCCAAAGTTCCCATGATTCCCAAAGCTCTTCTGTGTAACATTATCTTCAACTCTCTGAGCTACTCTACCATCCTTCTAGTTCTTATGACTGTGCTAGACCTACAGTAAAGTTCTATTTCTCATTGAACCGATTTCTCATGGTTGTCTGCCAATTACACATACACTTCTACAATCTGATTTTGTTCAGCTGATTGTGTACATCATGGACAATTTCGTGTCAGTACACATCTCCCTTTTCCCTTTCATTTTTTTTTTAAGATTTTATTTATTTATTCATGAGAGACAGGGGCGGGCAGAGACAGAGAGAGAGAGAGAGGCAGAGACATGGGCAGAGGGAGAAGCAGGCTCCTGCAGGCAGCCTGACATGGGATTTGATCCCGGGGACCACTAAACCACTGAGCCACTTGGGCTGCCCTCCCTTTTTCCTTTCAATCACTGAATCACTGTCCATTGTATGGATGAATATATTTGACCATCTCCTAGAGCCAGGAACACAAGACATTTTAAAAAGTGAAGAACACGAGATTCTCAACATCACTAATATCAGAAAAATACAAATCAAAACCACAGTGAGATATCTCCTTACGCTAATCAGAATGGCTAATATCAAAAAGACAAGAAGTAACAAATGCTGGCAAGGATATGGAGAAAAGGGAGCCCTCATGCGCTGTTGGTGAAAATGTAAATTGGTGTAGCCACTATAGAAACAGTACAGAAGTTCCTCAAAAAATTAAAAATAGAAATATCATACCACTCAGTGATTCCATTTCTGGTATTTACCCAAACAACAACAAAAAAATAATGCCAATTCAAAAAATAAATGCACCCCATGTTTATGACAGCATTATTTACAATAGCCAAAATATGGAAGCATCCGAAGTATCCATCAACAGATGAATGAATAAAGAAGATGGAATATTCACACACATTGGAATATTACTCAGCCTTAAATAATAATGAAACATTGCCCATTGGAAGAACATGGATGGACCTTCAGGGCATTATGTATGCTAAGTGAAGTAAGTCAGACAGAAAAAACAAATACCATATTATTCCACTTACATGTCAAATCTAAAAATCAAAACAGAAATAGATTAATAAATACTAAAAACAAACTGATGGTTAGGAGGGGGCAAATAGGTAAAAGGGGGTAAAAAGGCACAAACTTCCAGTTATATAATAAATAAGTCACAGAGCTGAAAACTACGGCATAGGGAACATAGTCAATAATGTAATAACTTCATATGGTGATGGGTGGTGACTACACCTGTGGTGAGCATTGTATAACATACATAATTGTTGAATCACTATGTTGTACATCTGAAATCAGTTTAATATTGTATGTCAATTATTTCAATACAAATAAGAATTTTAAAAGTTAATTAAAAATAAATAAAAGTAAAATTAAGGGAAAAAAACTACTCCAGAAATATAATTGAGGGAGTAGAAGAAGGATGGATGAACCAAAGTGGCACAAGATCAAGCAATGTTGAAGTTAAGTTCATTTTTGTTATTTTCTCTACTTTTGTGTGAGGCTGGAAAACTTGCAAAATGAAAAGTTAAAAAGAGGGGGGAAAAGAAAACAAAAACAAAGGGGGGTTAAAACTTTCTGGGAATTTGTTCTTAAATGAAATGAAGTCTATAAAGTGCCATTCTTTTAAATAAGAAAAAAGCAATAAGCACAGAATTAAATTCAGATGAAGAGCTGCAGCCACATCAGGAGTGGTGATGATTTTTGGTTTTTTTAATTTATTTACTCAGAGAGAGAGAGACTGAGAGGCAGAGACACAGGCAGAGGGAGAAGCGGGCTCCATGCAGGGAGCCCGACGGGGGACTCAATCCTGGGTCTCCAGGATCAGACCCCGGGCTGCAGGCGGCGCTAAACCGCTGCGCCACCGGGGGTGCCCAGGAGTGGTGATGATTGTTATGTAAATGAAGGTCAGCCCTAATGAAGTTTAAGTGGTGCATAGTTCCAAGCCACCAGGCACCAGGCAATACTCATCACACCTGTCTTTTCCCTGGCAGCTTTTGTTATCATTGCTGCCACATGACTAAAGACTATGCCTTTTGCATCTCAAGCTTCTCCACCACACCTAGTAGTAAACTCAAACTCATCCATTCATGCAGAGGGTCTTTAAACCCCTGTTTGAGGATAGAACTTTGTGAGTGATGATGAGAAGAAGCTGTGCTTGAATTAGTTGTTGAGGCCTGGAACCATAAGTACAATTACTATTGAGTTTGAATTTGTCTAAAAATCTAATACACCCTGTGTTTCCACTATTTAGTTTCCAGGACATGCAGAACTGTAAAAGAGCTAAAACTGGGCTTTGTGGTCACACAGTAATGGGATCAAGTCCCAGCCCTCCATTTATGAGCTGTGTGGTCTTGGGCAATTTACTTAACCCATCTAAGCCTGGTTCCTCATTAGAAAAAAAGGGGGGGGGGTGGTCAGGGGTAAGGTGCTTGATAGTACTTGCCTCATAGATAATTTGAGAGAATTAAATAAGAAATTGCATGAAAAGTTTCTCTGACTATGCTAAGCTTATAGTAAATGCTTAGTAAATGAGGACTAACATCATCTTCTTCATGGTCTACAATAAATTCTGTTGTCGGGGGCTCTATGCAGTTTCCACTTTCTGAGTTTCTCAATTGCCAGTGCGACTTTCAAAAACTGTTCTTTCTAAACTTCCAGAACACACACATAAAAAGCTGGGTGCTAGCCAGAACACATTTGGAACCAAAACAGTCCTAAAAATAAGAAAGGGATGTATGACTTTTTAAATGTTGGGTTTCTCTTTAAGAGAAAACATACTGTGAGTAAAGATCAAAACTCATTGTTTCTGTGACCTTGTTAAAAAACAGAGTTTATTGGAACATGATGCATGTCAGATGTTGTTTAGAGTGGCATATGCCCTTCTCAGGATATTTTGAACATACGTTGCATGTCTGCATCTCTCTCTAGTGGGGATTAAAGGGCTGAAGAGAGAAGAAGGGTCCTACATTGGACTACAAAATCCATGATGCTCAGCCTTGCCCTGGATTATGTTCTGCAAAATACAAACAGGTACCAAAAGGATAATTTCCTCCAGCCATATGACAAACAATTTGTGAAATAAAATTTCAAGGGCCAAAAAAAAAAAAAAAAAAATTTCAAGGGCCTTTCCCATATTGGTTTTGAGGCACCTCGAGAATTCAGACTAATGTTCATAGAAAATCCACCATGGGAAAAAGTGCAACCTGATTTTGGATCCAATTGAATGCCTTCCCAAAAATGGACTCCTTTTTGCCTTTTCCTCTGCTTAACACCCTCCTTACCACTCACCTAGTTTACTTCTCCATTCAACTTTCAGCCTCAACTCAGATGGCATCTTCTCTGGAAGCTCTCCCCAAGCCATCTGTTAGGTGCCCACACCGCCAAATCTCATTGTCCCTTGCAATTCTCCTTCATGGTTCTTATCATGACTATACTGGAATAAATGCATGATTCACAGACCCAGTGTTGTCCACTGGTGTTGGTGGACACCCACTTACTTGCTCCAATTTCATCAGGAATACGACCACATCTATTATGTTGACACCAATGTCAGGCCCAATATAGTGATATAATAAATATCTTTTGAAAATCTGAGAATAAATTTTTTTTACTCTGTGAATTTAGACTCTAAGCTTTGGAAACTCAACTAGTAGCTGATTTGCTAAGAAGCTTTCCTTATGAAAGTCAGAAAAATGCCTTTATTCCATGTAGCCAAAACAAAAAAAAACCCAAATAACCTGTAGCTATTTGATGTCATATCATCTACATTCTATGAAATTAATTGGTTACCAGTTTTAGGGGAAAAAAAGTGATAATTACAACAATTAACACTAATTGGATGTGTAACTGGTTAGATCCAAAAAGGAATTGAGAGAGACTCAGGCAAGAGGGGAGCTTAGAAGCCATACCTTAGCTCCCTGTTCAGGCATACTTGAAAGCGCAGATTCTAGAAAAAAGCCAAAGTGCTAGACTAGAGTTGCTAATGATACTGCTCACCTTCTCAGAGCACCTGCAACATTAGGTTTTAGCACAATATTGAAAGAATAGCAATTCTGAGACAGCTTCCCTTCCCAGAGCCTACCCTCCACTTGGATCCTCCCTGTGAGACAGAACTCACATATACCACAAGGCAGACCTTGCCATTATCAAATTGTTCAAAGGGTTAGGTAATTTCTTACTATATTAAGACCAACGTGTGTCTGATTCTAATTCTACTTCTCAAAACCAGAACAAATGGATGTGTTGATAAAGTAATATTTACTGATTTGGAAAATGAGGCTTATTGCTGTACTTTAAAATATAATAAGCCTCTAAGTTTCTTCATTCCGTGTATGAATTGTGAGCAAGCATGTATATGTGTAAGTGTGTATATGTGTGTGCAAGTATATATGTGTAAATATAATTGTATTTTTTCACATCAACATAAAGGGTGGTCAGTTTATAAGATTCTGGAGGGTTACTCTGCTGTAGTTATTTTTATAGGCTTCTTTGTTAATTTTGAAAACTACTGAAAATCAAAAACACCCAATGGTGCCTGGGTGGCTCAGTTGGTTAAGTGACTGCCTTCAGCTCAGGTCATGATCCTAGGGTCTTGGGATTGACCCCACATTGGGCTCCCTGCTCAGCAGAGAGCTACATTTCCCTCTCCCTCTGCTGCTCCCCTTGCTTGTGCTCTGTGTGTCAAATAAATAAATAAAATCTTTTTTAAAAATAAAAATCACCTATGTAAAATAAACTTAATTATGGACTAAACCCATAGATCTGCCTCATTTTTAAAATAAGACAAGAAATGGAAAAGAGTCAAATGTTTTGTCTGTTTTGCCAAAACCCCAAACCTTTCTTCTTTGGGCAAGGAAATACTTACACCATAAGGAATAATTCTTTAATTGCTTCTAATTAGAATAAATGGCCAATGTGTGCTGGGTCTCAGGGAACATGACTAACACTTGCCTCACCTTGCAATGACTACAGATGAAGTGTGGGTGAGGGCGTGAAAAAGGGGGACATCGCCTCAACACCACCTCCTCCTCTATCCTTGTAGCTGAAATTGGGTACCCACTAATATCAGAGCCTGTAGACTCTTTACAACAAGTGTGTGAAATATTAGGGAAGCTCAAATACTGAGTCATTCTTGAAATAGTTTTTGTGAAGAAGTAGCTTGGTCATTAGTCTATCCTTTGGAGATCAAGAGTCCCCACCCCCACCTGGCCAAGTCCCACCCAGACTCTACCTCAAACTGAGCCCTGGGCACCTTAACTAGCTTCTTAGTAGAATGCAGATAACACCTCATATAGTTGTTACGAGTATTCCAAGAGCTGATTCGTAGAAAGCTCTTAGCACAGTGCCTGACATAAACACTCAAAAGTCTTAGCTACACAGATATACAGGACCAGCCCCACACATTGATTTAATCGTCAACAGTGTGGCACCTGTATGTTCTAGAAACCCCCCACCAGACATATCTATGCGTATCCAGGACTGGGAACCCCTAGCTCAGTTTTTTTTTAAGATTTTATTTATTTATTCATGAGAGACACAGGGAGAGAGAGAGAGAGGCAGAGACACAGGCAGAGGGAGAAGCAGGCTCCATGCAGGGGTCTCGACTTGGGACTGGATCCCAGGTCTCCAGGATCAGGCCCTGGGCTGAAGGCGGCACTAAACCACTGAGCCACCCGGGCTGCCCCCTAAGTCAGTTTTGACCCAAACATTGATGAAGACTGAGTGAGGGACATGATTGTCCCTATACATAACTGAGTTTTAGTGGCAAGTCAATTACATGCTTCAGTTCCTAAGGAACTTCTGGATTTGCATGAGAGGTTAGAGGCACTTAGTGGGGGGAGGGGGCAAGGATGTGAGGAGAGGAAGAGGGTCACTCTAGTCTTGGGCAAAGACTGAAATGGATGAGGATAGCTGAGAGTCTGTATTAGATAATGGCCTCCACCCACTGCCTCAGGAAGTCAGGTCTGAGTTCTGTGCCAAGGGAGCCTGTAAGCCAAAAAATGATGGAACCACTTCCATGGCATAAGGGTCTGTGAGATCAAGGAGCTGAAGCAAAGCTGATTCAAGATCCAGGTGACAAGGGACAAAATTCACAGTAACAATGGTGCAGCAGCCACTCTTAATAGGCATGTTTGTGCCAAGCACTTTGCATATCTTGATGACACTGGCTAATATCCATTGAGTGCCTACAACTTATCAGGCACCAGTCTAAGTGCTTTATAGGCTTCATTTCAGTTAAACCTCAGAGCAACACCCTGAAACAACTACCATTCCAGCTGTACTAAAGAGAGAAAGGAAGTTCAGAGAGGTGAAGTGACTTGCCCAAGCTCACACAATGAGCAAGGACAGGGTCTACTGGGTTGTGTGCCTCCCAAGTCCAAGTTACTGATCTACCACTAGACAACTAAGACTCTCACCATCTAATGCACTTTGGACAGCTCCAGAATGCCCATCTCAGCCTTCAAATAAGTAATTGCCTCTTTAGAAAATGCTCTCCACACAGCCAGAGGATATATTTTTATACCAGCCTCCTCAGAGCAGGCTGTGGTTGGATATTCCAATCTTAACCGTCCAAGTAGCTCTGGCCATTCAGTCCACTTTAAGGAAAGACAGCTGATTATCTGTCAAAGTAAACACTGCAAATCATTTAAAAGGCAAGAGTCAGAGAACAGATGTAGCCTCAAGTAGGAAGGAAGGTTAAAGAATTTCTTCCATGAGACTGGCTTCTAAAACGCAAAATGACAAATGAACCTCAGCTTCTGGGCAAAAGAAACTTCTCCCAGGTTATCAGCAATACTTGTGACATTTTTTTAGTATCTATGTTTCTTCCTGTATCAGTCCATTAATTCTCAGCCCATAATCGAGAGTAACCTTCACAGCACCTTCACTTGTTTCACTTCGAGGGGGTGAAACACTTCCATGTTAGGAGTAAACCAGAGACGACAACAATATTCCTGCCTCATCTCTGCCTTTAAGACTTGCCTTTTGATCTTAAGTAAGGGATTGTACCACAGGGAATTCATTAGAGGAAGCAGAGAACAGGATGGCTGACCCTCTCACATTGGTGGTCCACAGAGGAAGACCAAAGATAAACAAATAAGTTTACTCTGTCACTGGGTTTCACAGGGTCAGGCTGTTCCCTGTTGCAGAACATACCCTTTGTGGCATTTACGGGCTTTCTAGAAGCTGACACTAAGGGCTGCTGGTAGTACATTTTAGCTTTCCATTTGTGTGATTTATCACCCTACTAACAAGCCTTTGAAGAACAGAGTACTGATTTTTATCCCCACTGATAAATAAGGAAACTGAGGCATGGGGCTTGCCTACTTTTAATGGCTGAGACTAGCATTATGGCATCTGAACCTCTCCAATAAATTTGGAACCAAGCGTGCTTATACAGAGATTGACTTAGCGCCTCTGTCTTGAATGCTCTTTGACAGGTATAACATGAACCTTTAGTAAATGAAGATGCATATGAAAACTATGGAGTCGAGGATGTGAAAGAGTAAACACAGAAGGAGGCTAGAGCTGATCTGGAAGGACTCCCTGAATAATAATAAAATCAGCCTCCACTCAGGGAACACTTGCTGTGTGCCAGGCGCGGGACCAAGAGCTTCACAGACGTACATCTCTTCTCCTAGCACTTGCCACAATCCTGGGAGGTGGAATGTAGTATTCCCCACATGCAAGATGAAAGACCATGGCCCATAAAGTAATTCTCCTTGTATCTGGATACTTGTCACACCAAAGCCATGACCACTCACAAAAACACCATGCTGTCTCCTATAACTAATGGATTGGGTAAAGGGAAGGCATTTCTTAAAAGAAATCCAGTGGTTCAACTCTTAAAAGTACATTATCTTAAGATTTTGTATGCCAAAAGGAAAATAAGGCAAGTGTTTCTAAGGAACATTTAAATTATTTCTATGTTTCCCATTGCTCTATATAGCATGGTGGAGTGGTTTAGCCGTCTAGCTGGCTTTGAGGCAGGAGAACTTTGTTAAACCTGTTTCCTTATTAGTAAAATGGGGGTTCTATACCACCTCATTGTGTTGCTGTGAGAACTCAATGATGTATACAGCATTAAGCACAGCTGTTGTTACATAGGGAGGACTCTATGAAAGACTGCTGCTGGGTGGCTCAGCAGTTTCGCACCTGCCTTCAGCCCAGGGCCTGATCCTGGAGACCCAGGATCAAGTCCCACACCGGGCTCTCTGCATGGAGCCTGCTTCTCCCTCTGCCTGTGTCTCTGCCTCTCTGTGTCTCTCATGAATAAATAAATAAACTCTTAAAAAAAAAATAAAGACTGCTGCTGACACATCATGGTAATATAACGATATTGCCAGTAATAGATTGGAGATAACTAACTGTAATACGGAAAATATTCTGATTTTAGACTATAATTTTTTATTTTCCTTTTTGCTAATAACTATTTCTCATTGATGGGTATTTTGTTGGTGTTTATTCATAGAAGCTTAGATTTGTGACTTTGTTTAGGGAGAGGGTTCTAGAATCATTATAGAGTGATAGTTGCTTCTGCTTGGAAAACAGAAAGCCAGAATAGCACCAACAGCAGGGTGGAAAGATGTGATTTATTAGTTCTTCTCCTATTGCAAAACCAGCAATGCAGATTCACCAGATGAGGACCATGCAGGAGATGCCAGGTTTTTAAAAAATTATATTGAAGCATCCACCAACTGGCATCCCAATATGCATGGGGGATGGCCTTTCTTGTTCAAGGTGAGAAACAGTGGTAAAGGCAGTGCCAGGAGCATCCTAAGTGTCTAAGTATCCTCACCATGTGGAAAGAAACAGCAGTGGCTCCAGTGGCTGGCTCTTTGTTAGGCTCAAAGGCATTTGAAATGTCCTGAATATCCAGGACTTACTGATATTCTTCAAGAAGCCAGACAGAAAAACACTGCAATGTTCTGTCAATGTTAACTTCTCTATAGCCATATATCATGCCAGGTTTGAGATCCCATTTTCATGCTCATCATCTTCATGACCCTAAGCAAGTTCTTGCCCTCTCTGAGCCTTGATTTCCTCATCTGTATATTGGTTATAATAACAGAAAATCTGGATTTAGTTTAGAAACAATGCAACTTTGGGGTGCCTGAGTGGCTCAGTCAGTTGAGCATCCAACTCTTGATCTTGGCTCTGGTCATGATCTCATGGGTCATGGGATCCAGCCCTGCAACAGGCTCTACACTTAGCAGGGAGTCTGCTTGGGGATTCTTTCCCTCTGTCCCTCCCCACCCCCACTTGTGCACACACTCTTGCTCTCCCTGTTTCTCTCTTTAAAATAATTAAATAAATCTTTTTAAAAAAGAAACGGATCCCTGGGTGGCGCAGAGGTTTAGCGCCTGCCTTTGGCCCAGGGTGCAATCCTGGAGACCCGGGATTGAATCCCACGTCGGGCTCCCGGTGCATGGAGCCTGCTTCTCCCTCTGCCTGTGTCTCTGCCTCTCTCTCTCTCTGTGTGACTATCATAAATTAAAAAATAATAATAATAAATAAATAAATAAATAAATAAATAAATAAATAAAAAAGAAACCATGCAACTTTAAAAATAACATTGCTATAGGTTCTAATAACTGATGCAATGTCATACAACATTGTGACTTAGACCCAAAAGGTCTTTTATAACTGGATCAGCTTCAAGATTCTTTTTCAATAGATAATTCTTAATTGTAATATACATTTTTTTGCCAGTTTATACACTCTGGCTCTAATTTACAGTAGTGTTTCTCCCAAGAGTCAAAGTGCATTCCATGGAATGCGAGTCCCATGAAATGCTCCTAGAATAGGAACTGGGGACTATAAATTTTTCTCAGAAATTCCCGTTACAAATTAACAAATTAAAGGTTCTGAACAAGTGCAGTATAGAAATCTAGCTGTATTTGACTCAGTGCTTCCCAGTCATTGGTCCATTGAATCCTTCTGTCCTTTAACATTCATTTGAATCCCATTAAAAATCCAAGAAATATGCTTTGAGACAATGGTTATCAAATTTTTTATGTTCCTTAGACTCACCTATAGAGCTTGATGAGACACAGATTCTTTAGTCATTCCCTCAGAGTTTCTGATTTAGTAGGTCTGGGATGAGCCCCAAGAATTTGCATTTCTAACAAGTTTCAGTGCTGCTGATTCAGGGACCATACTTGAAGAACCATTACTTTGAGATATGTAGAATTAAACTAAGTTTCAGGATGTTTTGGTAATAATTCTGGATTGTCAAAATCCATAGCAGTCATAGAATGTTAGATCTGAGGTGGAACTTGCATTCATTTATTCAACCAATATTAATTGAGCATCAACTATTTGTGTTTGGCAGGAGTGTTTTTTTTTTTTTTTTTTTTTTTTTTTAGAGAAAGATCACTAGCAATAGGGGAGGGGCAGAGAGAGAGGGAGTAGCAAACTCCCCACTAGCAGGGAGCCCAATGTGGGGTTCAATCCCTGGACCTTGGGATCATGACCTAAGCCAAAGGCAGACACTTAACTGACTGAGCCACCCAGGCACCCCAAGCACCAACGACTTGTAAGGCACAAGTAGGCAGTTGGGATGAGCAGAGAAATATTGACATGCTATCTATCCTTTCAGAGCTCACAGCATAGCAGAAAAAATTAAGACCTAAATAAACATTATCGTCTGTTGTGATAAGAAGAACAATGAAGGAAAAACAAGTTATGGATGGGGAGAGTTTAGCATGGGTGCTTAGGTGAGGTTGCTTTGATAGATCAAATATGGCCACAAAGTCATTGTAGCTCTTCCCAACAAAAGGCAGATCTATTTTCCTACCTGTGAATCTGGGCTGCCCTTGTGACTTGTTTGACTAATAGAATGTGGTAAAAGTGATGATATGCACGTTCCAGAGCCTAGGCATCAGGAGGCCTTCAGCTTCCATTCTCAGCCTCTTGGAACCCTGAACCTCTTGGAACCACCATATCATTAAAAAAGCCAGAATGAAAGACCATGTGGAGAAAGTGAGACCCACTGTCCCAGTGGAGCCCAGCCCCAAGTCAACCTGCCAGCTGACTGCTATGCCATGAATTAGCCCAGGTAACACCAGTAGAAGAACCATTCTACCAATCCACAGAATCATGAGAAATGATAAATAATGTTGTCTTAAGCCACTACGTTTTATGGTACTTTGGTATGAAGCAGTAGAAGCAATTGAGGATCATGCAAGAGTTCGGTGAGTAGGTCATCTAGGCTGAAGAATGAATAGGAGTTGGGAAGACAAAGCTAGGAGTAGAGAGAGCATTTCAGACTGAGGATGATAGAGTTTTGGCTGAAGATGGGTAGCTCTCAGATTCTCTAATAGCTGAAAGGAGGCATCTACAGGAGGGGATAGATTGAAGAAGGTAGTAGATGTTGTGATAAGCCATCCAGATACTCTCTCTGCTTCAAGACTGAAGTTCTCAATTCCCTGGCTTCTGTTGGCAGTGATGACTGAAGGCACTCAGTTGATTCCTCTCTGGGAATTCACTTTGTCTGAAGAGAGCTGCCTAGCCTAAGATCATGGCCCTCCCTGGGGTAGCTTGCATCCAGTGACAAATCTACACGTTATGGGAGTGTGAAGGGGTGTTGGTATAAAAGTCTTGTTTGTTGCCACAGCAATCTGGGACAACTGCAGGACTTCCTGTGGAATCAGCGGAGGCCCATGTTGTGACTGTATCACAGTTCAGCTTCTCCCCCTGCCTGATCTTGCTTACCTTATTTCCCCTCTCTGCTGATTCCACGCATGCCCCCAGTAATCCTGCAGGCAAATCTCCAGGTCAGAGTCTGTTTCCTGGGGAACCCAGAGGACAGGTGGGAAGGGCATTTGGGGGGTACAATTTCAGTAGCGCAAGTGATAGAAAAAGATGGCACACACTAGCACACTGGCTCTGGGGATGGAAATAAGCAAATGTGAGATTATATGATCATTTGAAAGATGGGGAAATGGAGTGCAAGACAAGATCACTAGTAGTGCTGTGGCTAGCCATATCAGAGCCTGAAGCAGAAGGAAAAATCAGTAATACCGATTGTGTCTTTATTTAAAATCTTGGTATCTAAAAAAATAAAATAAAAATAAAAATAAAAAAATAAAATAAAATCTTGGTATCTGAGAGGTGCCTGGTTGGCTCAGTCAGTTAAACATCTGCCTTCAGCTCAGGTTGTGATCTTGTAGTCCTGGGATCAAGCTCAGGGGGGACTTGCTTCTGCTCAGTGGGGAGCCTGCTTCTCCCTCTCCTCCTAATTCAAGCTCTCTGTTGCTATCTCTGTTCTCTCTCAAATAAATAAATAAAATCTTTAAAATAAAATAAAATCTTGGTATATTGTTCAAGGGTATTTTACATTAATTTTTATTTTTAATAATATTATTTACCTTTGCCACTAAGTTTTTTGGCATGCCCTTAACTTTTGTACTTCTCTCACTCTCCCTTGTCTCAGTCCTGGAAATGTTTGCTGTCCTAAGACACTAAGTTTTGGAATAATTGTTATTCAGCAATAGTTAACTAGTGTGCTAGCTATCAGTCCTTTGGAAATGTACCTGATTTCTCAAAGCCTCAGTTTCTTAATCTGTGAAATAGGGATAATATCACACTGCACACAGTTCTTCTGAAAATTAAAGGAAGTGTTTCTTTTTTTTTAAGATTTTATTTATTTATTTATGAGAGACACAGAGAAAGAGAGGCAGAGTGTACACAGACAGAGGGAGAAGCAAGCTCCATGCAGGGAGCCCGATGTGGGACTCAATCCCTGGACTCCGGGATCACACCCTGAGCCAAAGGCAGACGCTTAACCGCTGAGCCACCCAGGCGTCCCTAAAGGAAATATTTCAGACAAAGCCCTTAGCGTAGTAACCGTCATATAGCATTTCAATGTGCACACAATTATCATCATTAGAATCTTAAGAGTTAGATCCTGGTTTTAAGATCCCAGAATAATATTGATTTTTTTTTTTTAGAACTCTGGTGAGAATTTCCTGTTCTGCCTTTTAAATAAGTTTTTTAATTTTCTCCATTTACTTTTGTAAAAGTAATCCTTTTTTTTTTTTTTTTTTTTTTTTTTATTCATGAGAGACAAAGAGAGACAGAGAGGCAGAGATACAGGCAGAGGGAGAAGCAGGCTCCATGCAGGAAGCCCGATGTGGGACTCGATCCAGGGACTCCAGGATCATGCCATGGGCTGAAGGCAGGCACTAAACCATTGAGCCACCCAGGGATCCCTGTAAAAGTAATCTTTATGAGCATAGGTCTGGGAGTTTAAAAATGAGGAGTAAATTCTAGTTGCTTAAGAGCAACTGGTAATGCATCATGAGGTACTATCTTAATTATTACTAGCATTTGTTGAGTACTCATGAAGTGTGAGGGCACTGGGGCAAGCACATCACATACATATGTTGTTTAATCCTCCAGGGACACCTACAAAGCAGGCATTCCCCATTCCCCCCAAGTTATTCCCCATTTTACAGATAAGTAAACTAAAGGAAGCATAGAGAAAGTAAGTTCTTTGTCCAAGGGTACAGCTAGAAGGAATTTGCCTCCAGCACTAGGGCTCTCAAGGTCTCCACAGCTTGTGCACAATTTGCAAAGGGAAGTATTTCTCTCAGTTCCAGCTGTGCCCTTGGTTGGGCAAATCACCTTTCTCCTTTCCGTTGCCCACATCAGGTCATGCTCACCCATAATAAGGGGGTGCTTCATCTCTTAGGAGTTAGCCCTTTCAAGGATTTCTCTATTCATAATATGAATTGTGGCCTGATGCTGAGTCAGCACGTTGAGTCTTACTGGTATCCCCGCTTCTGCATGAATAACAGCATGTGCTGAGTAAGAGGTTTGGCCTAGCTTTAATTCCCTCCCTGTGGCTTTTGCCTCAAGATTTGGCTTACTCTGCTGCTGGGGCCTGATATGCCAGCACAACGCGGCAGCCTTCTTGGGTTGCAGGGCTCTAATTTTTTCAGTACCTTATGGTCTCTTTTGCCCTTGAACTATAGATATTGACTTTTCACTTTAATGCACATTACCCTGAGAAATTCAAGGCCAAAGAAAAACATTCCACAAGACCTGCCCCTGTAGGAATTAGAATCAAGTAGGAAATGGGAGAGATTGTATATAGGCCACATTTGTTCCCACAAATCGAGATTGCTGGAGCATCACCAACAACTCCCTGCCCAGCTGGAGGGCTTATCTTGGGGA
Source organism: Canis lupus baileyi (assembly GCF_048164855.1). Lineage (NCBI taxonomy): Eukaryota > Metazoa > Chordata > Mammalia > Carnivora > Canidae > Canis > Canis lupus. Next base: position 35,412,678 of record NC_132856.1, on the reverse strand, counting down.
GACTCAACATGCTCAGAAACATCTGGATTTCTTTTTTTTTTTTTTTTTTTTCTTATTTTTCTGAAAAAAATCTGAAGTTTGACATCCAGAAGACATCGTATTACAATTTTATTCTTTATATTTACTGAAATAAAACATCTTTTGGGAGGAAGAATCATTGTATTAGTGCAGGTGATTATGTTTTGCTAAGCCCACATTAGATTGCTAAGCACTCATCATTTGTCTTGTGTTCCAAAGTTTTGAGAAGTTTAAAATCAGATCCAACTGCAAATGGATGCCCCTCTAAAGAAAGTATGAATATCTTAATCCAAGAAAACAAAACCCTTGACCTTCTGAATTATAGAAATCCTAGAAAGTGACAGAAGCTTATGTACTACACTATCTGCATAAAAAGGGGAGAAGGAATTATCTATTTATGCACATTGAGGATCAATTTAGCTTCATCAGTTCATTACACATTGTCAAGAGTATTTATCAAGCACTCTTCCCGAAAGGTCTCTGCCAGCTGGAGAATTCTCTGATCTAATATTCACAGAATCTTATACTTGGACAGGCTTTTTGAGGTTGTCTCATCAAATACTTTTCCTAGTGTAGAGCTTCCTTCCTGACATTCCTGACAGATGGTTTGCAGATGCAGGTACTCCTCTAGCACCATCTCCCCTAGCAAACTTCCCTCACCTTAAGTCAGAATTCACTGCTGCCCCCACTGAGTCTCTGTAATACTTCATATATCACAAATGCTATCATTATTAGATCATCACAATAACTGCAACTTACTGAGCACTTACTATGCACTAGACAGTATAGTATCTAATATTATACAATAACTCTGCACAATAGATATTATCATCCTCATATTTCACATAGGAAATGGGGTAAATTTGCTCTCTGGTAACTTGTTCAAGGTCAGAAAGCTAGAATATGGCAGAGACATGTCAAGTATGAGGGGTCTTGGGCCTGGACCTCCGCTTTCCTCCCTTTGCCACCTCTCTTAGACAATAGTCAATAGGTGATATTAGACTTATTCTGTACTCATATATTTCCTCTCCATTGATTGTAAACTTTTTGAAGACCAGTATGGTGTCACTTTTCTTCCAATCTTCAGTCCCTACTACTGTGCCCAGCACATAGTAGCATCTCAATAAGCATTATCAATTGAGTAGGCCACTTCCCTATTCTCCTGGCTTCCCTGAAGCCTCAAACCCTGATTCTAGATCACTTCCTTTGTTCCACTCAAATCACACTGATAGGGACTAATAATCAGGAAGCAAGACACATCATGTTCATGTAGATTAAAATTCTTCAATCAAGTGATATCGATGAGAGCTCAGACTTGAAAGAGGTTCTGTATGAAGGAAGGTATGGTTATGTGGACATATGTGTGGGTTTTTTTTTTTAAGACCTTATTTATTTATTTGAGATAGAGGGAGAAAGTAAAAGAGAAAGCACAAGTCGATGGGGAGGGGTAAAGGGAAAGGGAGAAGTAGAGCAGGGATCCTGACTTAGGGCTCGACCCAGGACTCCAGGATCATGACCAGAGCCAAAGGCAGATGCTTAACCAACTGAGCCACCCAGTTGCCCCTATGTGGACATGTATATTGCTTTTATGTTTGTTGGTAGAAACTGAATGCATTAAATTAGTTTAGTGGGTCAATGTGAGAATTTAGCTCTGCCGAGGGAGAGATATGATAAAGAAAAAGAGTCTATATTTTTTTATGACCTTGGGATTGAAGAAGAGGGGAGGCACTGATATGAAGTTTGAGAGCAACCCAAGCAGAGGGTGTAGGCTGAGATCGTATAGGAAAGATTTGGGGCTGGAACAAAAGGTGGGGAGATGAGACCAACAGCTCAAGAACTTGTGGGCTCATCTCATGTACTCTTGGTATTAGCATCTCTGCATGAAAATCTCTTTATGTGACGGTGAAGCAACAATCTTCCTTATTTTGCATTGCTAACTGTTGAAGAAACTTGTTGTCTCGATTGCTGTCCTCTTTCTTGCCTCCCCCAAAGATGTTGAGTCCATTCGACCTGGTGGGAAGAGGATTAACATCACCCCAAAAGGAAGCTTTTGGTGAAAGCTTCATCTCTTCAGAAAGGTAAGACCTTTGATGAAAGGTTCTTCATCTCTTCTACTTTGTGGCACCTAGAGAAAGCAGGATACTCCCTTCCACTGTACTTCTAATGTGATCTCTCTGACTCTGTCTTTGTCTCAGTGTCTATCTGCATCTGTCTCATTAGCCCCTTTCTTGTTCCAGGTCCCACTCCTTAAATGTATTCCTCATCAATTTCTCTGTTTGTCCATAACTTTATTGATTTTTCATAGCCCTCCTCCCCTGTGAAGCCTTTGCTGACTGCATTAGCTCACACTGACATCCTGTTGTGGACTGAACTCTGTCCCCTTAAATTCATATGTTGAGTCCTAACCTCCCATGACTGTATTTGGAAATAGAGCCTTTTTGTTTTGTTTTGTTTTAATTAATTAATTAATTTTAAAGATTTTATTTATTTGAGAGAGAGAGGAAGAGAGAGTGAAAGAGAGAGAAAGCACAAACAGTGGGGAGGAGTAGAGGAAAAGAGAGAGAAGCAGACTCCCTCTCTGAGCAGGGAGCCTGAGGCAGGGGCTCCATCCCAGGACCTTGGCATCATGACCTGAGTCAAAGGCAGATGCTTAATCAACTGAGCTACCCAGGTGTCCCTGAGATAGAGCTTTTAAAGAGGTAATTAAGGAAGCATCTGGGTGGCCCACTTGGTTAAACATCCAACTCTTGATTTCAGTTAGGGTCATGATCTCTGAGATCAAGCCCTGTGTCAGGCTCCACACTCAGTGGGGAGTCACTTGAGATTCTCGCTCTCTTCCTCCCTCTGCCCCCTCGCACTTGCATTTTCTCTCTCTCCCTCAAATAAATACAATAAAATCTTTTAAAAATAAATTAGATGAAGAGGTAAAGTTAAATTAGTTCATAAGGATGGAGTCCTAATCCAATAGGACTAGTGTCATTGTAAGAGAAGAAATAGGGCACACAGAAGACAAGCCATGTGGGGACACAGAGAAGGTGGACATTGGCAAACCAAGGCGAAAGGCTTCAGGACAATCCAACCCTGTCAATGCCTTGATCTTGGACTTCCAGCCTGCAGAATTGTGAGAAAATAAATTTATGATGTTTAAACTACCTAGTCTTCAGTGGTTTGTTATGGCAGCCTGAGCAGACTAAGATATTTCCACTTCCCTCTGGAGATTTTTAGCCTTCTATGTAGCTTGCCTCTTTGGTAGTTTATACTGTCTTGTTTTCAGTCTTTCTATCAGATTTAAGTCTCTTCTATTTACTGTTCCCTTGTTCACACATTACTTCATCAAAATGTGTCTTATCTCTCAAAGCACATTATCAACTCACAGGGAAAAAAATCAGGTTATATAAGCATATTTTATTCTAAAAGGCCTAGAAAGAAGGTATAAACTCTGGGCATTCAACAAATCTAAATTTCTTAAATAAGTGGTAATTAAATTACTCCTCTTAGTTATCAGCAATGCAACCTGGGATAAAACTTTTTTTAAAAGACTTTTTCATTTATTCATGAGAGACACAGAAAGAAGACAGAGACATAGGCAGAGGGAGAAGCAGGCTCCCTGCAGACAGCCCAATGTGGGACTTAATCCCTGGAACTCTGGGATCACGCCCTGAGCTGAAAGCAGACACTCAACCCCTGAGCCACCCAGGAATCCAATAACCTGGGATAAATTAATCCTGTTTTCACAGCTGTAAATGGGGAATATATTTTATTTCTTAAATAGAATTTTTCTGAGACAGCAGTGTGGATTAAATGAGATAAAACTGCTTGGCACATAGAAAGTGTTTCATTAAAAGAGAACTATTATCATTTTATTATTTTGTTCTGAAGCCACATCTGGGAAAATGAAAATGGTCTTACCCAGAAGATGCAAAATCACTGCAGGTTCAGTTCTCTCCAGTGGATGAAGAGATGAGCCAGACAGAATTTTACTGGTTGAAAGAAATAAATAATGGAACCCAGGTTCCCTTTTCTCTCCACTGGTACTCCAAAATGGAATGCTTTTTGCCTCAGTAATGTTTTCTAGTCCCATTAGTTGTTATGTTTCAGTTTAAATAGCAATTTGTATGACCAAAGCATCAACTACAATATGCTCTATGTATGGAACACATAAAATGTAAGGATAAGGAAATGTTAAAAGGCAGACCTACTGGACCCTTATTGTGAAAGCCTTGGATTTAGCTTTGTTTTAACTTTCTAACAATTCCAATGTCCTAAACAGGATTCTGAACAGATTGTACAGAAACACAGCTTAATTGTATTAAGATCTTATTAGAAAATTTCTAATTACCCACATGCAGATGGAAGTGTAATCTGTTATAGGATTTCAGCCTTGTGGTGATTCATTCCACCCCACCTTACTGACACAAGTCAGAGGAATTATCCTACAACAGTACAATTTGCAAACTGGATAAATCTGAGAGCTGAGATTGTTTTTATGAAGGATCTGTTGCAATACTCACCTTTAATTTAGAATCTTCACAGAAGATTCCTTCTATGGCTGGTTCAGGAATCTTTCCAATATTAAACAAACTCCCCACTCCCCACTTCTTCACTGCCCCTTCCAAAGTCAAGAGTTTAATCAATACTAATTGAAATTGGCATAAGGCAATTTAAAAATTTTCCTTATAAGTTGGCATGGACCTAAGCCATGTTTTCCCAGATCCTTGGATTCAAAAGAGCAACACCTGAAACTTCACAGCCAAGATGTTGTGGTGAGAGGCTTACACAGTCTTAGCTGTCTGTTACAATAAGGCTTGCAGAAAGGACATGTGAGTTGATCTATTGAGCTGCCAAGGGACTTTTGTGATTTGATTTTTTGTTGAGGAATTTTTAGTGTAATATCCATCTCACTTTTAAAAAGGTTTCTGATAAAGTTTCTTGTTGGAGACCAAAAGAGGGAAAGAAAGACTAAGAATAAAATTTCCTAGTGGTGTTAAATACAAAACTGAGGGGCGCTTGGGTGGCTCATCTGTAAGAGTCTGCCTTTGTCACTCAGTTAAACTATCCCCCCACCCACCTCCCCTGAACACTGGGTGTTATACTATATGTTGGCAAATTGAATTTGAATAAAATCAATATAAAAATTTAAAAATAAAATTTAAAAAAGAGTCTGCCTCCTGTTCAGGTCATGATCCCAAGGTCCTGGGATGGAGCCCTAGGTCAGGCTCCCTGCTCTGCTGTTCCCCCTACTTGTGCTTTCTGTTTTTCTCTCTGTGTCAAATAAATAAAATCTTTTAAAAATAAATAAAAAATAAAAGCAAAACTGAAGAGAATAAAATTTTAAAAGGATATGGGCACAAAGAAAGGTAATATAGTCTACCTCAATATTTTGGTTTAAAGAATTCCTTATCTTTTTAAAAATATACAATGGTACATGCTCATTGTATGTATGAGTACTAATATAAGTATGTATCAAACAAGTGAAAAGTCCCTCACTTTTCCTCTGGCATCCCAGTCTCTGAACAAAAACTATCATTATTATTTTAGTGTATGGCCTTCTAGATGCTTCTTCCCATACGTATGCAGATTTCTTCACCTTAATACATTATACTATGTATATCATTCTCTACTCTGTATTTTTTATTTGTTTATTTATTTATTTATTTATTTATTTATTTCTCTGTATTTTTTAATCCAACAAAATGTTATGGTTTTATTTCCTTGCCTATTCATATAAATCAACCTTCTTAGTGTCTGTATATTAATTGCTGAGCCATAATTTCTCCTGCTAATCTCCTGCTAATAACATTTATGTTGGTTCCAACTTTTTACTACAAGGAACAATGGTATAATGACTATATGATTGCAATATGAAGATACTGCATACTTACTAATATTTCCCTAGATTAAATATTTCATGTGGAATTACTGGGCCAAAAAAAAATACTCATTGATATTTTGGTAAGTTCTGACAAATTGTCCTCTAAAGGGCTGCAACAATTTAAAAATATTATTTTTAAATATCTCTACATATAGCATAGGACTTGAACTCACAACCACAAGATCAAGAGTTGCATGCTGTACTGACTGCTAACTGAGCCAGCCAGGTACCACAAGGACTGCAACACTTTAAACTCTCCGGAACAGTATACATCCATACTTATTTCCTCAATCCTTCATCAACTGTGAGCATTGTAGGCAGTTTTCATTTTTACAAAGTTCTTATTTCTACATTTGTATTTACAATCTTTACAGTGCAGGGCCTGCCTATCATTTCCAAACTATGTGACAGAGGAGTTTAAAGTTTGGGTTTTTAAAGTTAATTATAGACAATGAAATCTTTGGGGCCCCTGAGTGGCTCAGTTGGTTAAGCACCCAACTCTTTATTTCAGCTTAGGTCATAGGATTGAGCCTGCCATCTGGCTCCAAGCTCAGAGGGAGTCTGCCTGAGGGTCTCTCTCTTCCTCTCCTCCTGCTCACTATCTCTCTCTCTAAAATAAATAAATAAATCTTTTTTTCAAAAAAAGACAATAGGGGTGCTTGGGTGGCTCAATTGATTAAGCATATGCCTTTGGCTCAGATTATGATCCCAGGATCCTAGAATCAAGGCTGCAACTGTCGCTCTGCTTGGTGGGAGCCTGCTTCTCCATCTCCTTCTGCCCCTCCTTGCCACTCATGCTTTCTCTCATGCTTGCTCTCTTTCTCAAATAATTAAATAAAATCTTAAAAATAGAAATAAAAAATAGGGACAGCCAGGGTGGCTCAGCAGTTTAGCACTGCTTTCAGCTCAGAGCCTGATCCTGGAGACCTGGGATTGAGTCCCATGTCAGGCTCCCTGCATGGAGCCTGCTTCTCCCTCTGCCTGTGTCTGTACCTCTACCTCTCTCTCTCTCTCTCTCTCTCTTTCTCTTTCTCTCTTTCTTTCTGTATGTGTCTCTCATACATAAATAAATAAAATCTTTAAAAAAATTTTAATAGAAATAAAAAAGAAAAAGATAATAAAATCCTTTTTAAAACCTTGAAAACTTAATTTCTTTCCCTAGGCCATATCCTCTCCCATTATTTGAGAACTAGGCAGGAATTCCTAGTCTCTTTTGCTAAGTGAAGCTTCCACTTCAAGTTTCTGAGTTACAAATCTCACCAGGATAACAAAGAGTCCTCTCTTTTCGTGGGTGAGGACCATATTGATATATAATCCCATGGGGTGCCTGGGTGGCTCAGTGGGTTGAGCATTGGACTTTTGATTTGGACTCAGGTCCTCATCTCAGGGTCCTGAGATGGAGCGTCATTTCAGTCTCCACACTTAGCAAATAGTCTGCTTATCCCTCTCCCTCTGCCCCTCCCCCCACTTGTATGCACTCGCTCACTCTCTCTCAAACAAACAAATTAAAAAAAAACAAATAAATAAATAAGTAAATAAAATCTTGAAAAAAAAAAAGAATACAATCACTTGCCTATCCTTCTCTGACATGCTAGAGCTGACTCACGCTGGAATGACAGAGAGGACGAAAGAATTTAGTACAATCTCATACTCTAGCCTAACACCCAACACCAATTGATTCTCAGCCACAGAACTTGGTAGTGGAGGCTCCAAGAGGCTTTCTAAATGTCCCAGTGTCACTACAGTGAGCTACCCATCCTACACACTTCAGCACCTGGACAGCTCTCTCTGCGTCACCCCTAGAGGGAGATCAGGATAAGCAGCTTGTTGAGCCCTCTAGTGGTAGCTTTAGTTGGCACGACTGTTTTTTTAATTACTCAGATCATAAATGGAGCTATTACTGTTATAAAAGACCTAAGCAAGGCACCCGGGTGGCTCATTGGTTGAGCGTCTGCCTTTGGCTCAGGTGATCTCGGGGTCCTGGGATCGAGTCCCTCATCGGGCTCCCCACAGGGAGCCTGCTCCCTATGCCTCTGTGTGTCTCTTGTGAAATAAATAAGCAAAAATCTTAAAAAAAAAAAAAGACCTAAGTATCTTAAGAATATAGAGAGTAAATATGAAAGTGCACATCATTCTCTCCACTTGCTTCCCCTTCTCAGAGGTAAGCATTGATAACACACATATACTTACCCACATCTTTTATTGTGAACAGATTCATTCTAGACCCATTTGCTTTTTTTTCAACTAATATAATTCCTAGGTGATTTTTTTTATTTGAGCACACATAACTCTTAATATTTGTGGAAGACAATATGAGTGAGTGGTTGAAAGTATGTGTGCTAGCAACACACTGGTCATGAACCCTAAGTCTGCCACTTCTTAATTGTCTGACCTTGGCCAAATCATTTAACTTTTATGTACTTCAGTTCACTCATTGGTAAAGTAGGGATCATTAAAAACTCATACTTAGAGGGATTTTAGGGGAGATAAATGATAAAATATAGGTGAGCATTTAATAACTCTTAGCTGCTATTATTATTACTACTAGTAATTACAAATTGGTGCATAGAATTCCATAGTACGGTTGTATTACAAATTATGTAATGACCCTCTTACTAATGGATATTTCCATTGTTTCCTAGTTTTCCTGTGTTGCAAACAATGCTATAAGGAACACTATAGTACATATATGTCTTTATGCCCACATGTACACAATTTTTTAAGATCTTTTCCCAATACAAGAAGGCAAACCTTTCAACTAACTTCCAAAGTCTCTGAGAGTCCACATCATTGATTGATTTGCACAGTGCTGCTGACAGAGAGAGATTAAGAGACAATTCCCCTGAGAGAGTGTCACTGTAGGCCCAAGTGCTATGAAGAAAAACAAAGCAGGGACAGTGCATAGAAGAGACCAGGGGTGATAGATGGAGCACCCTACCTCAGATTGGGGGGTTAACAAAGACTTCTCTGTGTGAATGAAATTAGCAAAGGGATCTGAATGAAATAAAAAAAAAAAAAACTGAACATAGCAAATGGTTTATAAATGGGTGGGTCCAGGAAACAGTTCTGACTTTCTAGTCCTTTTCTTGCCTCCTCCAATGAAAGCAAACCTTGTATCCACCCCTCCATCCCTCCTACCTACCCATACATTGTCTTTATTTACCTTGGGGTTCTCCTCCATTCACCTTCCCTTATCTTGAACATAAGCATTTAGCAGGCAGGATTGAATTTCTTGTTTCATAGCCCCCCAGCTTCCCACCAGAATAGGATCCTGGGTTGTGCATTCTGTGGGTACTCCGATGTTAACTGGCTGGGATGAGGTTGCTGTTAAAATTAAGTAATCTCTAAGGTTGCTATGCAACATGGCCCTTGGCCACTGGAATACACTCTACTCAGTGACATGAGAACATGAAAGGGGAGGCATTCAAATGTATATTCTACGGGTGTCAATATTCCAAACAAAATGAGTCCTTCACTAAGACCTTGGGCTTTAGTCAAAGGAAAGCTATTTTTTGCTGGTACAGTGTATTAGATGTGGGAGTTTGTGTTTTTTTGGTATAGGCCTAAAGGCATCCAAGGGTTTATAGAACTTACTTTGCTCTAATGTGTTTTGTTCTGGGTTTCAATTGTACCAATGAGGATGCTTTTGGCTACAAGAAAGTGAAACCAAATTTTGACTGGCTTAAAAATAAAGTGTATAACTTCATTAAACTAGTCCAGAGGTGGTTGACCCCAGGATGATTTATTCAGGATAATTTAAACAGCATTATCAAGGATTCAGATTCTTTCTGTTTTTCTGCTTTTCTATCCTCAGCAAAACAGGGTGACTCCTCCAGCTGTTTTCTCTCAATCCCAACATTGCTATGCAGTTCCAGGCACCATTGCAGCTAAGACTAAAAAGGGGACTGTGCCTTACAGTGTGTCTCACAACCTAGGAAAATGCAGAAACCGTCTGGACTTTTTAAAAAAAGATTGTATTTGTTTATTTGAGAGAAAGAGAGTGAGCACAAGCAGGGGGAGGGGCAGGAGGAGATGGACAAGCAGACTCCCCGCTCCCCCAGCAGGGAGGCTGATGTGGGACTCCATCCCAGGACCCTGAGATCATGATCTGAGTTGAAGCCAGATGCTCAACCAACTGAGCCACCTAGGTGCCCCACGACTTTCCATTTATTATTGGCTAGAACTGGGTCACATGTGCATGTCTAAATCAAAATTGACAAAAGAATGGACCTACCAGTCCCATTCAGCATGCTTCAGTTGTTGTTGGCATCTAGTGGCTTGAACTAGATTGTGCCAGTTTCTTTTTTTTTTTTTTAAGATTTTATTTATTTATTCATGAGAGACACAGAGAGAGAGAGAGAGACAGAGACATAGGCAGAGGGAGAAGCAAGCTCCATGCAGGGAGCCCAACGTGGGACTCAATCCTGGGACTCAATCTTGGGACTCCAGGATCCTGCCCTGGGCCTAAGGCAGGCGCTAAACTGCTGAGCCACCCAGGGATCCTGTGCCAGTTTCTTAAAGAGGAAATCCTCCTAATAGTTTTAAGTGATAACTACAAATTTCTCAGAAATCTCCATCTACCACTCCAAAGTGAAACTGAAAAGTGCAGAGAAAGTGGATTACTTTCTCATTGTGTTTTGTAAATTGGTTTCCAAGTCTAAAAGATGAAATATACACAGTGTCCCCATGGAAAGTCTCCAATGCCCAGGATGTAATGTGAACAGCAGAGTGGGGTTGAAGGTATACCAAGCACAGTATGGGATCATTTAAGTCCCTGGCTTTGGCACTGTGGTTCTGTGAACAGATTTTCTCGTGTGTCACTGCAAACCACACCAGCTATACTTATTTTCCACAACAATAAAAATGATACTTGATTTAAGAGGCTTACTGGATGGTTAAGACTCTACATCCATATCAAGGTTATTTCCAAGCATTGAAATGACCATAGAATAATGTAAAATTATTTTTTGTTGTTGTTGTAAAATTATTAATCTCTTCCTAATAATTCCTATTTGAACTTTTTGATCAATTCTCAAGGTAATTTTTCTTTTCTTTTTTTTAAACATTTTAAAAAAGATTTTGTTTATTTATTCATGAAAGACACACAGAAAGAGGCAGAGACACAGACAGAGACACAGGCAGAGGGAGAAGCTGATTCCATGCAGGGAGCCCGACGTGGGACTCGATTCCGGGTCTCCAGGATCAGGTCCTGGGCTGAAGGTAGTGCTAAACCACTGAGCCACGCAGGCTGCCCTTAAAGTAATTTTTCTAATAGAACTTTTACCTACACGTAGTCCAATAAGCCTTCCATTTAAATCTATCTACCACACTCAACATAATAAAAACCGGACCGTAAGCTCTATGAGGGTAGGGCCATTTCTCTTTCTTTCTTTCTTTTTTTTCTACCTGTAGCATAGTTGATGTTTGATATTGTGGACAGAAAAAAAATAATGGTTAGATAGCTAACATACACTTGCCATGTGCCACAAATAATGCTAAGAGAAGCACATATATTACCTCATAGTAATTCCATAAAGAAGGTACTATTGTTCCTCCATTTTACAGATCAAGAAACTGAGGCTTGAAGAAGTTTTTCATTTTTTCAAATCACACCGTTGGTATGCACAGAATTGGAATTACAATCATGGTCTGTATTTTAAATTTGTGCTCTTAACTATGACCCTGTAGAGAAGAAATTCAAACTACTAGCAACATCCAGCACCTTCACAAATGATGATCCCAAAGAGAAACCATGGAATTGAATCTTTTGAGTGCCATGATTTCCATCTGTATTTCAAAGAGCACTATGAAATAAGTCATCCTCACTAATCATTCTGGCAATCCATTATTTCAGCCATTGTGACAAAGCAGCAACTGACTGGTGGTATATATTTATTTTGAAATTAATCAAAGTGATAAGCCTAGTGCTTCTGAAAGTCATTTCAAAGGAACAAAGGGCCAAAGAAGCAGGTTATGTAGACAAGGCTGTATCATAGTAATAAAGTAATTGGTACATGTATACAGCAACATTTTTCCCTTTGCAGTTGATCATATCTATTGGGTGTCCACAAAGGATCTGTCACTGGCAAGACAGAGAAGTTTAGCAAAAGATCCTCTTCTTTTTTTTTTTTTTTAAAGATTTTATTTACTTATTCAATTCATGAGAGATACAGAGGCAGAGACAGAGGCAGAGGGAGAAGCAGACTCCCTGTGGAGCAGAGAGCCTGATGCGGGGCTCCATCACTGGACCTCGGGATCATGACCTAAGTTGAACACAGATGCCCAGCCAACTGAGCCACCCAGGCACCCCAAAAGATCCCCTTCTTTAAAGAAGTTCATTCTGTTTGGACAGTTAAGACAAACACACGTGGAATAACTCAAAAGTCCAAAAATAGCATATATACTGAAGATGCCACGTGAGGTCTACAAAACGTAATTTAATTATCTCAATCACTTGCAAGGAAGATACTGTTGCCCCCATTATGCTAATAGGAGACAAGACACAGAGAGGATAAACTAGTCACCCAAATAACACAGTTTGCATGTAGGAATGTCAGGTCTGTCCCCACATTCACCGGATTCTGAAGCCCATCCACTGAACCACTGGATTTCACTGCTTCCAAAGAATGACATAGCTAGTAGTCAAAAGCATCAGGAAATGTTATTGAAGAAATGAGAGTTGAGTCTGGCCTTGTAGAACTAACAGGAGTTGGATAGGCAGACAGAAACAGATAAAACAGCATACAATGCTGAAAAGCATCTACAAAAGCCCAGAGATGAGATTTAGCTTAACATAGAGGGCAGAGGAACAGGAAAGTAGGTCTACATGATTGATGGGAAGAAGTGAGAAATAAGTAGGAAGTGAGGGCAGATTAGGACAAGTCAGGTGTGGGCAAGAGGGAATGAAGGAAGAGTTTGAGTATGTTGTGATAGGCAAATGGGAGGCTATTTGATCATGGAAGCAATATCAAAAGTTGGGGGGACATTTGGGTGGCTCAGCGGTTGAGTGCCTGCCTTTGGTCCAGGGCATGATCCTGGAGTCCTGGAATTGAATCCTACATCAGGCTCCCTGCATGGAGTCTGTTCTCTCTCTGCCTATGTCTTTGCTTCTCTTTCTCTCTCTGTCTCTCATGAATAAATAAATAAAATCTTTAAAAAAAATCAGGACACTGGTTCTTAACAAGGGTAACTTTGCCCTCCAGGGGACACATGGCAATATCCAGAAACATTTTTGGCTGTCATAACTGCCATAACCTCCCCCTGAACAAAAATTATCCACCCAAAATGTCACTTGTGCCAAAGTTAAGAAACCCAGTTTAGGCAGATAGTGTGGCAGTAGCTGTCAAGATGGAACAGAGGGAAGAGGATGGAAGCAAAGAGTCTAGGGAAGATACTCATTCAGAGAGACAGAAGTTAGACCAGGTTTAGAGGGGTGGAGGCAGGATGAACAGGAAATGGTAAACCCTCCAAGTAGTTCGAAAGAAAAAGAAAAATGCAATTTTTAATCTCTCTTACAGGTAGTTTTCTACAAAATGTGGGAAAACTAAGTTTAAAAGTTTTTTTCTTTTGAATCATCTAAGGGCATCTTATTTTATGATCTAAAAACTTGTAAATGATATACAACTGCAAGAATATTGCCACCATGAGGGTATAGGGCACAGAGCTTTAATTGTAGCATAACATTTTCATTCTTTTTTTAAAGCAAAAGCTGAAGCAAATTTGACAAAATGTTAACATCTGTTAAATTTGGATGGTGGATGCATGAGTATCTGTTATATTATTTTTTGTACCTTATGTATTCTTGAAAATGTTCATGATTAACAAAAAACAGGGTAGAGGAAGAAAGAGAAAAAAGTCTTGAAGTGGTAGCTGATGGCTTTCATTAGAATTTTATTGGTATTGTCAAATGCCATTTTTTTAATTATAGAAATTGTATGTGAATATATTCATATTGTAAAAGCTGTCCAACCATACAAAAAATAAAGAATAAAAATTTCTCTTTCACTCTTCTTCAATATTTTTTTCCTCTTTGTTAACCACTGCTAAATGTTAATGTGTATGTATATATCCAGATCTTTTTCTATACATTTATAGAAAGAAGGGGAAGGAGGTTGAGAGGCAGAGATAAAGAATACACAGTTTCTAGATATAGATATAGATTTATAGATCTTTTCTATCTATCTGTCTTATGTGGGGCCACATCACTCATATAACATGCTTTTTAACACAACTTATAGGACTGTCTTTACATGTCAATTTATAAGTATCCATCTCTTTCTTTTTACCTTGTCGTAATATTTCATAATATAGATGTACCATAATTTGCTTACTAAGATTACTGTATATTTAGGTTGATTTCAGTGTTTTGCCATCACAAGCATTGCGGGAATGAACAACTTCATGTTCATTTGTAAGGATTTCTACAGGGAAGATTCCTAAAAATAGAATTTCTGGACCAAAGGGTAAGCATATTTCTAATCGTGATACAGAGCAAGACTGCTCCCTTCAAACAATGTATGAGCTACCCATTCCTCTGGACCCTCACTGATGCTATATGCAATCGATCTTTCAAAGTGTTGCCATTTTTATCAAAACTGACTGTAGGAACACTCCACAGACATGCTCACATGTATGTGAACTGATGAAATGTCTAGTGCAGTGTAAATGAGAAAATGCTGAAAAAACATCCCCGTCAATAAGAAACATTTAAATATTTAAATGTGACATATCTGCACAATGAAATTCTATAACAGCTTTAAAAAAATAATGAAGATGCTATCTAGGGACTTATTGGGTAGCTATTAGAAGGGAGAAGACAGAGCAATGTGCAGAGCAATATAGACAGTGGCTGAACATCTGTTCATAAAGTGGTGGTAGTAAATACACATATTTCCCCAGGTGTAAGGATCTCAGGAAAATTACACAGGATACTGGTAACATTTGTTGCACTAGGGGAAAAGATACTAGATGTCTGGGGAAAAAAACAAGAAAGGGGACTTTAACTGTACATTTTTACACCTTTTTCCACTTTTATCTTTGAATGCTTTAAGTGTACTACCTACTCAAATAATGTATACAATTTGAATTAAAATATTAAAAATTTAGCAAACGATTTATGACAAGTACACTTGCTGTTTTACGGTGAAGTCTCCTAATTACTAATGAAATTGAGCTTATTTGTATCTTTACTAGCCATCCATACTTGCTTTCCTGCAAACTTCCTGCTTATATCTCTTTCACATTTTGCTGTTGACTCATTTTCCCCCCTATTGATTTGTAGTTCTTTATGTATGGAGGACTTTTAAAAATAATTATATTGGAGTATATTTTACATACCATAAAATTCACCCATTTTAAGTATGTAATTCAATGACGTTAAGCAAATTTATAAAGTTGTGCAGCCATTACCATATATCAAGGATATTAATCTATTGTTACAGAGTTCTTTGTTTGGTGCCTCTTGATTACATAATCCTTTGCAAGTGTAAGTAGAGGAAATGTTTTCTCCCAATCTGATATTTATCTCCTAGACTCTAATACGAGTATTTTAAAATTTATCTAGTTAAATTTGAATACAGAGACAAAAACATGGAGAAAATACCAGTCATACTGGGTCTCAAAGAAAGAAAGGCCTCATTATCCAAGCAGACCATATGAAATATATTTGATTTTGTCATTAATTTCATTTATAAAAAATAAATTTAAACTGTGGGTATCTGAGAATATGTATCACTACCAAAGCAATTAATGTAGTTAAATATAGTTCTTGAAAGGAGCTACTTTTGAAAACTTATAAAATATACCATACAAGGTAATGTTTAACACAGTTTAAGAATAATTTTTAAAAACCACCATATTCCTAAAACAGTACCTTGAAGCTATCTGTGAAAAAGGAGATTTTCAATCAGAAGGCCAACAGCCCCTCCCCCGCCACCTCCAATGCAGGAGCCCCCGGGAGGGTTGATGCTTTCTGCTTTCAATAACAGCTCTGAATCTCCTGTCAACTGCACAAACCTCAGAATTTTAAAAATGACCAAGGCTAACATTAGTCAACATTATTGACTTTTTTTTTTTTTTATAAAGCCCCATAGTGAGCACTTTATAATTAGTGTCTCATTTAATTCTCACAGCAATGGTGACATGGTACTGGCATAGTTATTGTGGATTTGCAGATAGTGAACCTGAGACTCAAAAAGTGAGTAGCTTCCCCAAGATCACACAGCTGGGAGGTTGTAAGGATTTGCACCCAGGTCTGTTAGTCTTCAGAGTCCCACTTTTGTAGTCACTGAATTCTACTGTATCCCAAGACAGAAGGGCTATTAGGTAATTCTTTAAAAATGGGTACCTCATATTCTAGATAACTTTCTTTTCTCAGATGTACATGTACACCATTTCTCAGCAATCAACAGTATGTATGTGTGTCTTCTTTTTTACTTTTTCCATAATAAATATTTTTAGATTGCCCAAATAACTCAAAATGCAACTATCTTACTATTTTTTAGAACTTCCTCCTGCCAAATGGATTTTTTTTTCAAGATTTTATTTATTTATTCATGAGAGACAGAGAGAGAGAGAGAGAGAGGCAGAGGCACAGGCAGAAGCCGGCTCCACGCAGGGAGCCCAATGCGGGACTCGATCCCGAGACTCCAGTACCACGCCCTGGGCCGAAGGCAGGAGCTAAACCACTGAGCCACCCACGGATCCCCTAAGTGGATTTTTTTCAAAGCAGCTTTTACCTTTTGGGTCCAGCTGGATTTTTTTTTTTTTTTTTTTTTTTTTTACGTTTTAAAACCATGGGCAAATGACAAAAGTTTCGCCTGCTGCCCGACTCTCCCTCCCTGTGAAATCAGAGGCAAGTATTTACACTGCTTTCCTACAGGCAAGCAAATACAGATAAAATCTCTTTGTTGACATACCATTTTGGTAATGATAATTTTCTTACCTGAATTTTCATCTTCGAAGTTCTAAAGGGAACTAGAAAATAATTCTATTCAATAAAAAATGTTTGCATAGTTCTTCTTGTTAAGACTCCTCTGGAGATAAGTGTAAGCCTAAATTGGATTTAAAAAGTAACCTTCACTTAAAGAGATCTCTTTCTAAGAGCACCCAAAATTACAAGTCATGTGAAAGAGTGCTGAAAACACCATCTTTCCTTGAACCCAGAGTTTGTCTATTTTTTGAGTTATACATCTGTTCTGAATAATTTCTTCTAATCTGTGTACTCTACTACCATGGCAGCTAACGAGGTGGTGAAGTAGATTTGAATTGGGCAGTGCAAGCATCAATAAGTAGCTTGTATCTAGTTTAGAGAATAAAAATGAGTAGATTCAGATGCACTGGTAATTTGTCTTAAATGCAAATTGCCCTCACAGGGTTGCCAGATAAAATGAATGCCAGCTACTGCATGGGAGTTATGCTTTATTTTAGTATTCATGAAGCGATCAATAGCTGACACACTCATTGATCTTTTAGAATAGAAAGTTTCCCAAAAGCATGCTTGAAAACATAAACATGTTACCAAACTAGTTTAAAGGATAATTTTCCAGAAAATCCAGCAATTTACACTTCTGTGGTAAAAATTACTACTTTTTAAAAAAGATTTTATTTATTTTTTCGTGAGAGACACAGAGAGTGGCAGAGGCACAGGCAGAGGGAGAAGCAGGCTCTAAGCAGGGAGCCCAATGTGGGACTCAATCCTGGGACTCCAGGATCACGACCTGAGCCGAAGGCAGACGCTCAACTGCTGAGCCACCCAGGCACCCTAAAAATTACTATTTGAGTTGCTCTCTGTGCCAAGCCCTTTGATATATATCTGTTATCAACTGCAGAGCAGGTATTATTATCCATATCTTAGAGATGAGGACACAGTCCCAGGGAGAGAGGCTGCATTGACCAAAAGCACACAGCTGATCACTAGCTGCTGAACTGTAGCTATTTGGCATCAATCCTGGGCTGTTTTAACTCCCACCAGGTTTATTAACTCATTTTCAAGGTTCAGCAGTGACTTCTTGGACTTCACAAATTTTGTGTTCGTTTAGGTCTTCATCTCTCTGGCAAGGAACCAAACTCTTTCAATAATTTCATTTCAGGGCATTTGCCATCAAGCTAAAAAATGACTCTTTCTTCAAAAAGAAAAAAAAAAAGACTCTCCTTCAAGATGTATACTGATGTATCTACTCATCACCACCACCATGCCGATTTGCAGATCTTGGCTGCGTTCAGTTTCTGGATGCAGAAGAGGTACTTCAGATCTTGCATTATAGTTTATAGAATGGGGATGGAAATTATGCAGGACATGTGCCATCTCCCCACCTCTATCAGCCAAAAAAGACATTAATAATTTATCATGTGTGGTAGCCTTCTCCAGAGGGTTCAGGATTGGCCTCAGAATCCTTCCCAATCTGGCATTCTAGGCAAACCAATTAATCAAAATCGGCAAGTGAGATGAAATCCATCTGCCATCACTGATATAAGAAAAGCCTCTTTAAGCTTACAAGTTGCAGAAATCCTTCTTAATTAGTAAAATGTCTGAGATACCAAAAATTATCCCAAAATAATAACTTCTAAGTATATGCATCTGGAATTCAGATTGTTTTATGTAAATCAAAATGTAACCTATAATCATCAATAATTTGTAATTAAACCAGAGCACTGGCTATATAGGCATTGATGTCTACTTTAAATGTAATCATAGAAGCACCTGGTGCTACTTCTCAAAAACCTGAGGTCTCTAGGTACCCACATTCCTTGTCTGCTTTTATTGGGTCTTTGGTATATCAAATGTAATTCCCAATCAACTAATCAAAGAAGCTGTAAAAATCATCTGACTAGGAACCCAAGGAGATTTAATTTTGTCCTCTCTTGTTCAAAGTACATTTTTAAATGTTTATTCATTCATGTAACAAATACTTACTGAGTGCCAACTCTTCCAGCCAGTGGTTGGTGCTGGGGATGCCAACCAGACCATGCCAGAAGGAATCTCTGTCCTCTCAAGAGTTGTGCTCCCCAAGGCAGCGGCCCCACTGTGGGCAATTCAGCTGTGGGTGGGTGGTGTGAAGGGAGGAGGCTTATAAACCTCTAGTCTCACTGTTGTAGATGCTGCTCCAAATGGTTTCCAAAGCTTCCTGATATCTCTTTTTGAACCACATGGAGCATTTAACAGCCAACCTGATCTATCTCAAGAAACACACTCACACACACACCCTAAACACAAGTATGGTCTCTCAGGACCTGGGAAAAGCTGCTTTTTTTCATGGAGAGCTCCAATATAATTCCTTGAAATAATTATTCACAATAAATTAAGAGTTACGGATCCATATCCAAATTTTTGAAGAATCTTTCCTTTCCCTAATTTCTCCATTTTATTTTAAAGAAAAAGAAATGAAATTAGGGGAAATGAGCATTATGATAAAGGTAGAAGTTAGAGACATAAATGCTGTATATTCATTCCCAAATATAAAATGTGAATTCTCCTTTTGGACTCTCCCGTGCATTTTGGCATAGTTTTATGACTTGGGTATTTGAAATAGTTGCATATTCAAGCTATGAATTTTCTTCAAAATTAACATAGCACTAGAATGCGATCCTTACTAGAGTCCAAACTCCATAGAGATAGGAATTGTCCCCATCTCAGGCACCCAGCACTGTGACTGGCTCAGAGTAGATACTTGATAAATTATTAAGGAATGAATAAATGAGTAAGCAGACAGCTGGTTAGGAGTCTAGTGAATTGTAATTACTGAATTCTATTTTCTGTATTTATCATTTCCATTTTGCCTTTATATCTTTTTAAAAAGTTTTTATTTAGGGCAGCCCAGGTGGCTCAGCAGTTTAGTGCCACCTTCAGCCCAGGGCCTGATCCTGGAGTCCCGGGATCAAGTCCCACATTGGCCTCCCTGCATGGAGCCTGCTTCTCCCTCTGCCTGTATCTCTACCTTTCTCTGTCTCTCATGAATAAATAAATAAAAGTTTTTATTTAATTTAAATTCAAGTTAGTTAACATACACTATGATATTAGTTTCAGGTGTACAATATATCTGATTTTAAAATTATATTGCACCAATGCTAGCTAAAATACTGCATGCATAACTATTTCTGTGGGCATTACTGAGCTTAGGAAATTTCCTTCTTGACATATTCTAGTGCTTTGATCTGGAAAAAAAAATAAAACAAAACAAAACACCTTATGTTTAGCTTTGAAGGGTGCTACCCCTGAAAATAAATTTCAACAGATTGGTTTTACACTTTAGATCTACAATAAATAAAAGATTCAGTTTACAAGATATAGTCTAATCAAGAAGAATATGATGGAACAGTGTATTTTTTTTTACCAAACCCTGGATACTAGCCCTAAAGGCAAACAGATTTTGGCCACCTCTCTCCCAGCATATTAACCCTCAGAGCAAAAAACTGCTGAGGAGGGAATTATACCAAACTCGGGGGCCCATCCATTTTCATTCACAGTCTCCGCGTAAGAAAGGGACCACATAGACATCTGGTGTTATTGCCCGATGACCATTCTAGGTGGAAGGAAACCTTCAACGTAGGTCCAAGAGGGAGCCCAAACCAGATTCTGACCCATGCATCCTTCTTTCCAAGTGGTAGACTGGCAGTATAAGAGAATTTAGAGAGTTATAACCCTGGGATCTATCAGTCCAGCAAAGACACTTCTTCCTAAATGTAAGTCAGAGAAAAAGTATGTCCTTCCTCGAGGAGCCTTTGAGGCCTGGGTTGGGGTGTGCAGCAGTAGCAGCAGTGGCAGCAAAAGCCAACAGGACCGGCAACTCAGCTCAAGCCATCTCTCTTCCAACTGCAGATAGACATATCAAGTCTTGGCTTTGGCAGCATGAATGAGTGACATAAAGAACAGGTATATGTGGGCACTCTGATATCTTTTCCAACTGCAAAGGTTTCATTAGGAGACAATGCCAGGTCTCTGGTTCTGAAAGGAGCAACACATTCTGGATCAAGCAGCATCCTGTGATGTGGCTTGGGAGTCCTCAAGCCTCTTTGTCACAAGGAGCTGTCTTATGCATTTGTTTAGCATCTCTGGCCTCTACCCATTAGATGCCAGTAGCACCCTCTGCCCCTTGTGACAACCAAAAAAATGTCTCCAAACATTCTTAAATGTCCCCTGTAGGGAAAGACTGTCCCTGACTCAAAATCACTGATCAAAGATGTAGGAGAAAAGTTAGAAGCAAATAATGTACCAGAAGCCAAAGACTTGCAAAGTAATTAACCATAATAAATACCTAAAAGATATTGAGTAAAATAAGGACTGAGGGGACCAGTGTTTGGGCCACTAGAAAGTCATTGGTGAACTAACAGAGAGCAGTTCCAGTGGATAATTGAGGATGGACATCAGTCTAGCTGCATGTCCATACAAGAAATACATAGTAGGGGGACTTAGGTGACTCAGTCGGTTAAGCACTCATGATTTCACCTCAGGTCATGATCTCAGGGTCATGTGGTCAAGTCCCATATGCAGCTCCACACTGAGTACGAAGCCTACTTAAGATTCTCTCTCTTCCTCTTCGTCTGCCTTTGTCCTCCTCACTCTCTCTCTAAGAAAGAAAGAAAGAAAGAAAGAAAGAAAGAAAGAAAGAAAGAAAGAAAGAAAGAAAGAAGAAAGAAAGAAAGAAAGAAAGAAAGAAAGAAAGAAAGAAAAAAGGAAAGAAAGAAAAAAGGAAAGAAGAGAAAAGAAAAATTACATAATAAAGGAAATTCAAGAGTTAAAAGGGTGTTTGTTGAACTAGGTGATCCTTTTAAGGTTTCTTCCAACTCTGAAATTGTGTGATTCCAGATGACCTCCTAGGATGCTCTTTTGAGATCCCTCAAGCCCTGATCTGCTGATGGCTATTTTGTTTGCATGCAAAATCAGTGATGTCTCTGCTTGCCCTACTCATGTCACATGAAATAAAAATCCAAAGAACCACCAATTACAATGTGGTTTGGCCCCAATGCATGTTGAAAACTAAAATATGTTTGGTGTTTTTTTGTCATCACACAACCAACAGTTAAGCAATAAAAATTTGCCAGGCAGTTGTGGTTTAGAGACAGACTGAGTTGATAAGTGAATCTGAAGGTGTCAGGCTTAAGCTTGGTCTGAGAAAAAAAAAAAAAAAAAGTGGGGTTGAAGTCAACTCAAGGCCTGCTAGAAGCATTTGTGCATCATCCAACCACCCCAGACTTCATCCCAGGTTTGGCTCATAAGAAAGAGAGTCCTGTTCACAGATCAGACCAGCAGTGGCTGGCATGTGCAGAGTACCATGGGAAACCTACATGGTGAATAGCCTACACAATTGCCAGCACTTCTCTCTAGTTTTTGAACAATCAAACTAACTTCTATGTGAGTAAAAAAGAAATGAAAAGCCAAGATCAGGTTTTCCAACTAAATCAGAAAGAAAGTATAGCAGATAAGTTGTTTTTGTCTTTTTGTTTATGTGTGTTAATGTTGAATTGAGAAATAAGACATAAGGGCAGCCCGGGTAGCTCAGGGGTTTAGTGCCGCCTTCAGCCCAGAGTGTGATCCTAGAGACCCAGGACTGAGTCCCATGTCGGGCTCCCTGCATGAAGCCTGCTTCCCCCTCTGCCTGTGTCTCTGCCTCTCTCTCTCTCTCTCTCTCTCTTTTCTCTTTGTGTGTCTCTTGTGAATAAATAAATAAAATCTTTAAAAAAGAGAGAGAGAAATAAGACATAAAACAAAAATTTTAGTCCTGGTTTAATTACTAACAAAAGGTAGGCCACTTCCCACAGGGAGTTTAAACTAGATGCTAAGCAAGACACCTTTTGCTTCTCTAGTCAAGTAGGGGGTTCATGGCATGTCTTTCCACTGTTGAGGTTCTTCTTACACTTTAGAGTCATAGTATGGTTGTGTTTAATTAGATGTCTTCCCACCAGACTGTCTGTTCCTCCAGAGAAGGCACCAAGCCTCTCTTGTGCACCACTGAGTCCCCATTACCCTGCAGTGCTTGATAAATATCTATTAGAAGCATATCAAATGCCAGCTCCAGATGACTCTAAGAGGCAGCATTAAGAAAGAAAAGTATAAATCTTTAAAAAATGAGCCAAGATCAGAGCCTTTCCCTTCCCTTTGGTTCCTCAGGTATTTATAAAAGTTCAGCGATGGTGTATAGTAAGTGGCAACATCCTAAGATATTTCCAAACCTCTGGCATGGATACTCCTGCCAAAATGTCTTATAACTTCTAGATAAACTAAAACTTTGGAAACTATATTCTAAGTCAGCTATTTTGAAAGAAAAAAAAAATCCAATACTACCAAACCTGTTATTTATGTTTTTGGCCTTCCCTGAGGAGATTAATTTGCCTCAAGAGAAATAAGCAGACTGTGTGGTTAGAAGAACAAAAAATAAAATATCTTGAGATAAAATATTTTTTTCATGAATTTTCCTGTAGGGTAGATCACTAGGACTGAAATTTCTAGACACTGAGTTCCAGAGTTGCCCCCAAGGATACTGATCAGCCTCCCTTAAAATTTCCCTGGTTCAAGTTAGCTGGAAGAATACTTATCCAGAACGTATGGAAAAGAAGAGACATGAAGAGAGCAGAGGAAAAAAAATCAAAGCCAAACAAACATGAGGCTTTATTGAAAAGCCAAAAGAACAAGTGGATGGATGCTACATTCAGGAGGTACCCCATTCTCTCCCAAGTCTGGCCCTTTCCTTGGCCTGGAAACCAGAATGATAAAAATAAAAGTGGTAAATGTTCAACAGGAAAAATATTGCCTAGGGAGAATTAACAAGAAATGAGGACTAAGGAGTCACAGGGGCCCAAGAAGAAAGTCTAAACCTAAATAAAGACACAGGCTCTGTTATCAGATAGAATTGGTTTAAATCCCATATTTGCTACTGGCTGGCTCTAGACAATTTCCTCAAACTCTCTGAATCTCTTTTTACTCACCTATGGAATAGAGATTATAAATGTCCTTATAGTGGAATTATTAAGTGGATTGAATGAGATTAGTCATGTAAAGCACTTAGCCCAGGACCTGGTGCATAGCAAATGGTCACTAAGTGTTACCTATTATTTTAATTATTTTAATATCATTATGATTTGTATATCAAAGTAGGTGAGTAAGAGATATGAGTGACAAAGAAGAAAGAAGGAAGAACTATGGTAGGGATATGAAAACGATCCAAATGTTGTGGAGATTTCGACCTAAGTGTTAGTTACATGGCTTTGCTAGGAAGTTCATTAGAACATATTTTTCATGGAGTGACATCAGCAAAATGGCAGAGTTGACAACTCCAAATATCAGTCTCTTCATGGAAACATCAAAAAATAAGCAGAATCTCTTAGAACCAACTTTGTCAGAACTCTGAAAAAACAGTCAACAGTTTATAGCAACCAAGCAAACACTGAATCAAGAAAAAAATCAACTTAAAAACAGTGGAAAACCTTGTGTTGTTTTTATTTGCTCCTGCCCCCTCCTTCCCTGGCTCATTGTTGGTTCTGAAGATGGCAGCGCATATTCGCAGTGTGGGATCTGGGTACTTGGCTCTGGAGGAAGCAAAGCAGATCTTATTAGCAAATTATTGTCTTTTTTTTCTTTTCTTTTCTTTTCTTTTCTTTTCTTTTCTTTTCTTTTCTTTTCTTTTCTTTCTTTTCTTTCTTTTCTTTCTTTCATCTTCTTCTCACTTTTTCTCCCATTCAAGAAAATCTCTGTCACTGGATGAACATAAGCTAAAGGAATAGACTTTGGTCAGCATGTACAACAAGTAATATCTTTGTAAAAATACTTTGGAAAAATCAGTAAACAAACAGATGATGGCAGCCTTCAACAATCAAGAATCTGGGGAGTGGGGGGAATCTGATTTCTAGAGTTATCATATTATAACTTTCAAATGTTCAGCTTTCAACAAAAAACCCACAAGGCATACAAAAGAAAAAAAAAACAGGAAAGAAGGGTCCATTTATTTATTTATTTATTTAAAGATTTTATTTATTTATTCATGAGACAGAGAGAGAGAGAAGCAGGCTCCATGCAGGGAGCCCGATGTGGGACTCGATCCCTGGTCTCCAGGATCACACCCCGGGCCAAAGGCAAGCACTAAACCACTGAGCCACCCAGGGATCCCCAAGAAGGGTCCATTTATTTATTTATTTATTTATTTATTTATTTATTTTTAAGAAGGGTCCATTTAAAGGAAAAAATAAATACATTCACAGAAACCATCCCTGAGGAAGCATAGGTTTTGGACTTACTAGACAAAAACTGCAAATCAACTAAACTTAATAGACATACACAGAACATTCCAACAATGTCAGAATACACATTCTTCTTGAGTACTTTTGGAACATTCTCCAGAATAGATCACCTGTTAGACTACAAAACAAAACTCAATAAACAGTATTAAAATCATACAAAGTATCTTTTCTGACCTCAATGGAATGAAGCAAGAAATCAAAAACAATGAAAACTGAAAATTCACAAATATGTAGAAATATACTATTATACAGCCAATGGGTCAAAGATGAAATCAAAATGGAAATTAGAAAATACTTGAGACCAATGAAAATGAAAATACAAGATACTTATGGAATGTAGTCAAGGTAGTGAGCAGAAGGAAATTTTATAGCAGTAAATGCCTATATTAAAAGAGAGGAAAGATGTCAAGTCATAATCTAACTTTACACCTTAAGAAATCATAAAAAGAGAAAACCAAACCTAAAGCAAGCATAAAAAAGGAAATAATAAAGGTTAGAGGAGAAATAAATGAAATAGAGAATTTAAAAAATAGAATCAACAAAAGTTGGTTCTTTGAAAAGATCAACAAAATTGACAGACTGTAGCTAGACTGACAAAGACAAAAAGATAGAAGATGCAAATAACTAAATCAGAAATGAAAATGGGGACATTACTACTGAGCTTATAGGAAAAAAAGGATTATAAGAGAATATTATGAACAACTGTGAACAAACAAACCTATGTGAAATGGACAAATTCCTAGAAATACACAAGAAGAGATAGAAAACTTCAACAAACCTGTAAGAGGTGAAGAGAATGAATGAATAATCAAAAACCTCTGTACCGAAAAAGAAACAGTTCAGGACCAGATGCCTTCATGGGTGAATTCAACAAAACATTTTTTAAAAGACTTTAATTTTTTATTCATGAGAGACACACAGAGAGAGGCAGAAACATAGGCAGAGGCAGAAGCAGGCTGCCCACGGGGAGCCCAATGTGGGACTCAGTCCCAGGACCCCAGGATCACCACCTAAACTAAAGGCAGATGCTCAACCACTGAGTCACCCAGGTGCCCTCAACAAAACATTTATTTATTTTTTAATTTTTATTTATTTATGATAGTCACAGAGAGAGAGAGAGAGAGAGAGAGGCAGAGACATAGGCAGAGGGAGAAGCAGGCTCCATGCACCGGGAGCCCAACATGGGATTCAATCCCGGGTCTCCAGGATAGCACCCTGGGCCAAAGGCAGGCGCTAAACCGTTGTGCCACCCAGGGATCCCTCAACAAAACATTTAAAGAAGAACTAACATTAATCCTTCTCAAACTCTTTAAAAAATTAGAAGAGCAAGAGCTGTCCCAAATCTTTCTCTGAGGCCAGCATCACTGTGATACCAAAGTGAAATGAAAGAGAGAAAGAAAGAAAGAAAGAAAGAAAGAAAGAAAGAAAGAAAGAAAGAAAGAGAAAGAAAGAAAGAGAGAAGGAAAGAAAGAAAGAAAAAGAAAGAAAGAAAGAAAGAAAGAAAGAAAGAAAGAAAGAAAGAAGAGAGAAAGAAAGAGAGAAGGAAAGAAAGACATCACAAGAACAGAAAGCCACAGGTCAATATTCTTTTGAATAAAGATACAAACCAAATCCAACAGCATATCTAAAGGATTATGCACTATAACCAAGAGGAATTTATCCCAGGAATGCAAGTCGTTAAACATAAGAAAATAAATTAATATAGTACGACACATTAATAGAGGGAAAAGAATACATGATCATCTGAATACAGAAAAGAGAAAAATTATTTGACAAAATTCAATACTTTTTCATGATAAAAACAATCAGGAAACTAGGAACTAGGAAACTAGGAATACAAAATACACGATAAAGGGATTGCATGAACAGCAGCTAACATCATACTCAATGATGAAAGACCAAAAGCTTTTTCCCCAAAATCAGGAACAAGACAAAGATGCCAATTTTACCAATGCTATTTAACATTTTACTGGAAGTTCTAGCCAAGTAACTAGACAAGAAAAAGAAATAAAAGGCATTGAAATTATAAAGGAAGAAGTAAAGCTATTTATTCACAAATGATATGATTCTATATATAGAAAATTCTAAGAATCCACCAAAAAACTGTTTAAACTAATAGTGATTCTAATAATGATTCAGCAAAATTGTAGAGGACAAGATCAACAGACAAGAATCAGTTGTATTTCTATATACCAGCAAAGAATCTGAAAAGAAAATTTAAAAAACAATTATGTTAGAGACGCCTGGGTGGCTCAGCAGTTGAGGGCCTGCCTTCCGCCCAGGGTGAGATCCTGGAGTCCTGGGATGAAGTCCCGCATTGGGCTTCCTGCATAGAGCCTACTTCTCTCTCTGCCTATGTCTTTGCCTCTCTGTCTCTGTGTCTCTCATGAATAAATAAATAAAATCTTTTTTAAAAAACCAATTATGTTACAATAGCATCCAAAAGAATAAAATACGGGATCCCTGGGTGGCGCAGCGGTTTGGCTCCTGCCTTTGGCCCAGGGCGCGATCCTCGAGACCCGGGATCAAATCCCACATCGGGCTCCCGGTGCATGGAGCCTGCTTCTCCCTCTGCCTATGTCTCTGCCTCTCTCTCTCTCTCTGTATGACTATCATAAGTAAATAAAATAAAAAAAAAAAGAATAAAATACTTAGGAATAATTTTAACCAGAAAGTGAAAGATTTGCACACTGAAACTATAAAACATGGCTAAAAGAAGTTAAAGAAGACCTAAAAAAGTGGAAACACATTCCATGTACACAGATTGGAAGACTCAACATTGTTAAGATGTCAATAACCCAAAGCAATCTTCAACTGCAACACAATCCCTATCAAAATTTCAACAGCCATTTTTGTAGAAATGGAAAGACCTATCCTCTAATTCATATGGAATTGCAGGGGGCTCTGCATAGCCAAAACAATCTTGAAAAAGGAGAAAAACATTGGAGGACTCATTTCCCAATTTCAAAACTTATTATAAAGCTACACTAACCAAAAAAGTGTGATTCTGTCATAAAGATAGACATACAGACCAATGGGATATAAATAAGAGTCCAGATAGGAAATTAATTTTTGACAAGGGTGTCAAGTCCATTTAATGGGGAAGGAAAACTTTCTAACAAATGGTACCAGGACAACTGCCTTTCTATCTGCAAAAGAATGAAGTTGGACTTCTACCTCACTCCATATAGAAAAATCAACTCAAAATAGAGCAACAACCTAAATATAAGGAATAAACCCATAAAATTCTTGGAAGAAAATATAGAAGTAAATAATTATGACCTTGGGGTGCTTGGGTGGCTCAGTGGTTGAGTGTCTGCCTTTGGCTCAGGTCATGATCCCAGGGTCCTGAGATTGAGTCCTGTATCCGGCTCCCCACAGGGAGCCTGCTTCTCCTTCTGCCTATCTCTCTGCCTTTCTCTGTGCATCTCTCATGAAATATTAATAAAATATTAAAAAAATAATTATGACCTTGAATTTAGCAATGGATTCTTAGATAGGATGATGAAAAGCACAAAGAAGAAATGAAAAAAATAGATTACTGGAATTTCATCAAAATTAAAAAATTTGGGGGCAGCCTGGGTGACTCAGCAGTTTAGCACCTGCCTTCAGCCCAGGGTGTGGTCCTGGAGACCCAGGATCGAGTCTCACATTGGGCTCCCTGCATAGAGCCTGCTTCTCCCTCTGCCTGTGTCTTTGCCTCTCTCTCTGTGTCTCTCATGTATAAATAAATAAAAACTTAAAATTAAAAAAATTTTGTACTCCAAAGGATGTTATTTTAAAAATGAGAAGATGACCTATAGAATGGAATTAAATAATTGCAAATCTATATATGATTAGGATTAAATAACCAGAATATATTTTTATTTATTTATTTATTTATTTATTTATTTATTAAATAACCAGAATATATTAAAAAAAAAACTCTTACAAGCTCAAAAACAGATAACCCAATTTAAAAATGGGCAAAAGAAAAAAAAAATGGGCAAAAGATTGAATAGACACTTCTCCAAAGAAAACCTACAAATGACCAACAGGCATCTGAAACGATGCTAAACATCAGTAGTCATTAAGTGAATGCAGATAAAAACCACACAGAGATATTACTCCACACCCACTGTAATAACTATAATTTTTTAAGAAAACGGTAAACAGCAAAAGCTATAATTAAAAAAAAAAATTTTAAAGATTTTATTTATTCATGAGAGACACACAGAGAGAGGCAGAGACACAGGCAGAGGGAGAAGCAGGCTCCATGCAGGAAGCCTGATGTGGGACTCGATCCCAGGACTCCAGGATTACGCCCTGGCTGAAGGCAGGCACTTAACTGCTGAGCCACCGGGTATCCCTATAAGTTTTTTAAAAGGGAGTTTGAGAGGATATGGAGAAATTAGAACCCTCATACAGTGCTGGTGGAAACGTAAAATGGTGCAGCCACTGTGTAAAACAGTTTGATGGCTCTTCAAAAAGTTAAACATAGAATTACCATATGACCCAGTAATTACACTCCAAGGTCTACACATAGAAGAATTGAAAACAGCTACTCAAACAAGTACGTATAAAACAGGTTTATAGCAGCACTATCCACAGTAGTCAAAGGTAAAAACAATCCAAATGTCTATCAACAAATGAATGAATAAACCAAATGTGGTATTTATATACAATGGAATATTATTCAGTCATAAAAAGGAATCCATTACTGGCATATTCTGCAACATGAAAGAACCTTTAAAACATTATGCTAAGTGAAAGAAGGGAGGCACAAAAGACAAATGTTGTCTAATTCCATTATGTGAAATATCCAGAATGAATAAATCCATGGAGACAGAACACAGACTGGTGGTTGCTAGGAGCTGGGGAAAGATGGCAATGGGAAGAAATTCTTTAATGGTTAGAGTTTTACTATGGAGTGACAGAAATGTTTTTAACTATGGAGAAGTAGAGGTTGTACAGCATTATGACTATAATTAATACCATTGAATCATTTACTTTAGGGATACCTGGGTGGCTCAGTGGTTGAGCGTTTACCTTTGGCCCAGGGCATGATCCTGGGGTCCAGGGATTGAGTCCCACATTGGGGTCCCTGCATGGAGCCTGCTTTTCCCTCTGCCTGTGTCTCTGCCTCTCACTCTTTGCGTCTCTCGTGAATAAATAAATAAAATCTTTGAAAAAAAAAAAGAATTGTTTATTTTACACTGCTTAATTTTATATTATGTGAATTTCACCTCAATAAACTATTTTTTAAAGATAGCACCTAAAATATAGTTTTCCTACAAATGTACTATTTCAAAAAAAAACCCACTTTATTAAATACTTATTTGAATACAAAAATTAATTCCAAATTAAATAATTCCTTCTGGAGAAAGGCCCAGAAGAAGAATATAGAGCTGTTTATAGCTTATTGTTAACTTGCAAATGCTGCTGAATCCTTGCCATGCATTTTGCATAATGTAGTTCAGTCAAGTGTTGGGTAATGAGCAGTTCATTTGGAACCATTTTTCCAAAATAGAGGATGCTATTCGTGAAATGATTCTTAGAGTATTTATAGTTAAATGCCAATCTTTGTTTTCTAGTTTATGGGAAGGCTCCTTTTGAAAAGCCCTAATTTGTGACTTGAGTAACTAAAGGAGCCCTGGGATGCTTCTCATTGATAAATGATCCTTTCCCCTCCTCAGATCTAATGTTTTTTAGGCCAATGTAATAGTTTGCTAGGGCTGCTAAAACAAAATACCACACGCTGGGTGGCTTAAACAATAGGAATTACTTTTCTCACAGTTCTGGAGGCTA
Organism: Canis lupus baileyi; assembly: GCF_048164855.1. Taxonomy (NCBI): domain Eukaryota; kingdom Metazoa; phylum Chordata; class Mammalia; order Carnivora; family Canidae; genus Canis; species Canis lupus. The sequence goes on along the minus strand of NC_132856.1, from coordinate 35,381,774 downwards.
GAAACCCAAGATCAAGGTGTTGGCTCATTTGATTTCTCCTCAGACCTCTCTCCTTGGCTTGCAGATGGTGTCTTCTCACTGTGTCCTCACATGGTCTTTTCTCCCTGTTCGTACACATCCCTGCTGTGTCTCTGTGTCCGAATTTCCCCTTCTTATAAGGACACCAATCACATTGGATTAGGGACCAACCTCACAGCCTCATTTTAATTTATTTACCTCTTTAAAAGCCCTATCTCCAAATATAGTCACATTCTGAAGTACTGGGGGTTAGGGCTTCAACATATGAATTTAAGGGGAACACAGTTCAGCCCATAACAGGCCATATTTAAATTAACCCAACAAATTACAATTGTTTCAAATGATAGTGCCATATAAGAGTAGATTCAATCTCATCACCACTGGCAAAGACAGGCAGTTTCATGATGGTTTTCTCATTTTTCTTCTGTAGTCAAGAGAAAAAAATTATTCTCAGTAGCATAAAAATGTCTTTGCTCTCCAAGGATCTAACTTTTTTCCTTTTCCTAAGGCAAGGAGTAATTATCAATGAAGGAAGCATAACCAAGTTCTCAATAATTGTAATACCCTAAGTTTTTGGTGCTTTAATATTCCCATTGGGAAATACATGACTATTCTGAGCCTTACTCCCACTTGTAAAATAGGAATGAAGCCTGTCTTTCCAATATAATTAGATGGTATTGAATAGACAAAGAAATATTTAACAACAGTTGTTTTAACCTTTAAAATGCGACATTAATGCAAAGTGAAACTATTAATAATGCCACTCAGGGCAACAAATGGAGAATGAAGAAATTCGTGACAAAACTTCTCAATTTTTATGCAGCCTTTACTTTTTTTTGGCCAAGATTTATTTCAAGAATTATTGAATGAGCTTAGAAGGAGTAGTGAAATGTATGTATATGCCATTAAGCAAGCTGCTCTTTCCATTAACTAAGAAAAGAATCCGAAGGTGGGGATTTAGGAAGGAAAGAAACTTAGCCAGATTCTAATTTCGTCTCCCTTCTATGTATACTTTTATTTTTCAACATAAATTTGTTTGAACTCAATCAGCACTCTTTTGTGAAGGAAGTGTATGAAATAAAAGGGGTTTGAGAACTAGCCAGTGTCTATGGCAACACAACATTCTAAGGAATGGCAGTGCACATCAATCTTTCCTATCTGATAGCAGAAGAGAAGAGCTAGATGTATGTCTGGGGAAAGGTGGCAATCAGCTTCAATTTGTCTTGTGTAAATAAGGATTCTATTTCTTTCAATGGAAGTTCAAAGCTTTTCATTTTTATCTTTCCTGTCGACATAAATGCTCACCAAGGAAGCATCAGACTTAGAGAAGATTCTCACAATTAGTAATTGCTTTATCTTTTTTATCTCTTCTTAGTTACATGTTGTGAATACCGTAGGAAGGCTGAGTTGTTAACACTAATTATTTCAATCCTGATTTGTTATTCAGCTTTGCAAATGTCAGTCCCCATATGCTTCTGTTTCTACACCTAACTTTAAAAGTTATAGATAAGATAAAGATACATATATCAAAATTTCCAGTTAATAAATAATTCCAAACTTATACAAACTCTCCAAAAATAAAAGAGAATGAAGATGTATACTCAGGTTATTTAAAAACTTAATATAACCTGATATCAAAACAAAAACAAGGAATATTCAGGGGGAAAAAAAAGGTCTGGGCCAACTATATTAACTTATACACCAAAACAAGAATTCTGAACAAAATATTAGTAAATTATATATTATTATCATGACCAAGTTTGATTTATCCAAGAAATGTAAGGTTGGTCTAACACTAGAATAATTTGCTAGTGTACTAAATACCATTTAGAGGTTAAAAGAAAAAAAGTCAAGAACTTGGTAGGTTCAGAAAAAATGTTTGATAAAATTTAAGACATACTTTCTGAATAAAAGTGAGCTTTTTTAACCTATAAAAGGATAACAACAAAATGTCAATAACAAATGTCCTTCATAATGGCAAGATCTTGATCATTTTTTTTAAAGATTTTATTTATTCATGAGAGACACAGAGAAAGAAAGAGAGAGAGAGGCAGAGACACAGGCAGAGGGAGAAGCAGGCTCCCATGCAGGGAGCTCCACGCGGGACTGGAACCCAAGTCTCCAGGATCAGGCCCTGAGCCATCCCGGCTGCCCAATCTTGATCATTCTTATTTAAAGCAGAATAAAACAGATCTATCCTCTATCATCACTTCTATTTAGCAGTAAACCGGAGATCCTAACCAGATGAGATGAAAAAGGTATTGAGATTAGATAGCAAAAGAACCAAATTGTGTTTATTTGAAAATGATATAATTGTTTACATAGAAAAGCCAAAAGAATCTATAAATTACTGAAATTCATAAAGTTATGAAGTGCAACTTATAATAAACAGATGAGTAATAAACTTCAATATTGTTTTTAAAAGAACACTATTTGCAGACACAAAAACAACTATAAAGATGCCATTTGCAAAGTCAAAAACTGTGAGATGCTCTTAAATTAATCAAGCCAGTATATTTAAGACTTCTATAAAGAATATTGTAAAAATTTTTGAAAGAAATTTAAAAGTAACTCAGATGAAGAGATGTGCCCTATTCCCAGATGGAAAACCTCTATATCATAAAGATTTCTAATTTCCTAAACTGGCCTATAAATTCAGTGCAATTCCTACCAAGAAACCTGACAAGCTAATATTAAAATATATGGAAGGGAGTGAATATATATACATATGGGAGAGAAAAGACCTCCCAAAATGAAAAGCAAAGTGGAAAGACTTGCCATACTGGAAATCAAGATTTTATTTTAGAGCTTTAGTAGTTACAACAATAAAATATTAGGAAGCCAATATACTGATGGGGGAAAGAAAAAAACAAATAGGCTGAACACACATATGGAGCGTTAATATATGAGAGAAGTGGCATTGTTAGAGCAGTGGAGGAAGGATCTCAAACCCATCCCACAAACAAAAAAATCAATTAAAGACTTTAATGAGAATGAGGGATTAAAGACTGTAATGTGAGAAACACAATTTTAGGGCAAGGAGAGATGAAGAGGTAGAATACAGAGGATTTTAAAAGCAGTAAAATTACTCTGTATGTTATAACGATGGTTGTCATTATACATTCATCTGAACTCACAGAATGTAAACACCAACAGGGAACTCTAACGTAAACTATGGACTTTGGGTGATTATAACATGTTAGTGTAGCTTCTTTCATTATAACAAATGTACTATTCTGATGGGGGATAGTGACAGTGGAGGAGGCTATGTATATGTGAAGAAAAGGTGCATGTAGGAAGTCTCTTTACCTTCCTCTCAATTTTGCTGTAAATCTAAAATTACTCTTAAAAAAAGAGAAATTGTTTTTATTTATTTATTTTTGGATAGGCTTCATGCCCAACCTGGAGCCCAATGAAGGGCTCAAACTCATGACCTTGAGATCAAGACCTGAGCTGAGGTGAAGAGTCAGACACTTAACAGACTGAGCCACCTAGGCAACTCCCAAAAACTGTCTTTAAATTAAACACACACACACACACACACAAAAACAAATTAATTAATAAACTAGTTAATTGAAAACACACACACACACACAATATGGGAACTTTCTGGGATAGGGCAAATTTTCTTAATTAAGAGACATTATAAGCAAATAATAAAGGAATATATTCATATATTTTACTGCATTAAGATTAAGAATTTCTGTTAAAAAATACATCATAAAGAAAGTGAAAAGATAGTTCACAAACTGATAGATAGTTCATGTGCAGAAATATGCAATCCATGTAAGCAACAAAGGATTAGTATTCAGAATATATGTAAGAATATGTGAATGAGGAAAAGATAACCCAATATAAGAAGGAAAATACAGAATCTAATATAGAAGGGAGTAAAATATAGCAATGTCCACAATAATCAAATTATAGAAAGAGATCCTATGTCCATTGACAGATTAATGGATAAAGAAGATGTGGCATATATATATGGATTAATGGATAAAGAAGATGTGGCATATATATATTAATATATATATACATGGCACACACACACACACATATATATATATAATGGAATATTACTCAGCCAACAAAAAGAATGAAATCTTGTCATTTGCAATAATGTGGATGGAACCACATTATTATGCCTAGTGAAATAAGTTAGTCAGAGACAGACAAATATCATATGATTTCACTTATATAGAGAATTTAAGAAACAAAACAGATGAACATAGAGGAAGGGAAGGAAGAATAAGATAAAAACAGAAAGGGTAAAAAAAAAACAAAAAACAGAAAGGATGGCAAACCATAAGAGACTCTTAACTACAGGAAACAAACTGAGGGTTGCTGGTATACTAGGGGTTAGGACTTCAACATACAAATTTTGGGGGAACAGAATTCAGCCCACAACAAATATCTACATATAAGTGAAGCTACAGTGAAAAACAAAAAGTAAAATAGATAATTAAAATAAAAAAACAGTGGGTCTTTTTGTGGCTAGGAGAGGGATGAGCCCAGGAAGCAGCACACCAGAGACTCCAGTGGTCTTTGTGAAGCTCTGCTTCTTGTGTGAATATCTTGATGTTCACTTAATGTATCTATTACACATGTCCCTTTGTGTGCTTGAAATTTTCATAAAATCAACTTCTCCTAAAAAAAGAAAAATAGAACATAACTATGTCAGGACGGTTTGGTTGCATGTAACACAATTCCAACCAAATTAGCTCAAGTGCAAGGGAAATTATTGGCTTAATATCTAAGAAAAGAAGTCAAGTTTGCTTACACAGGGATAGATCCTAGGGCTTGATTGTTTCCATCCGTTTCCTCACTTGCTTGTTCTCTCTTGTCACGCCCGCTTCCTTCCGCCCATAGGAAGAAAAGCCCAAGAAGTTCCTTTGGGTTTAAGCACAAAATGTGCTCTCTTCCCTTGAATATTCTTCATTGTCAAATTATCATTCCTTTACAATTAGGATGGATTTAAAATATAATAATAAGTTAGTGTCCTAGATAAATGTCTATGCTTCGTCAATGCTTTTTAATCTGTAAGCAGAGAACATTTGGAGTTCAAGATATGGTTTTCCTATTTCCATAGTTAATTCCTTTCAGATAATATTCATGAGAGACACAGAGAGAGAGAGAGAGAGAGGCAGAGACACAGGCAGAGGGAGAAGCAGGTCCCATTCAGGGAGCCTGATGTGGAACTCGATCCCGGGACTCCAGGATCACGCCCCGGGCAGGATCCAAACCGCTGAGCCACCCAGGGATCCCCTAAAATACTTATTCTTGAATCAGCAAGCCAATCGGTCCCAAAAAGCCAGTCTCAGAAATAAAAGGCATTAAATTCTTACACTCAGAAAAGAAAAATTTATCAAGAAAAGAGAAATAAGGACATTTTATATGATAAAATGAAACTACTTTTGTTTGTTGTTGCAATAACATTAAACCCAAATAGACTAAGAGAGATAACCTCAGGGCTTTACTACATTCTAAGCTGATGTTATTTGTACCTCTAAGAAAGGACAGTAAATAAGGTGACAGTTATGGAGGGCTATTATTGAGAATGGAAATGTTATTTAAGAAGTTGTGAATAAAGCATCAGGATGGGTAGAATTGGATTATATTACTCTCCTTTTCAATTCGTAGATGTAGTAGTATTTTGCACACTGGTACAAGGAAAGAAATATTAAAAAGTAACTACAATATATTCAGCATTTATATATTGTATGTACAAAAGATTCTGTTTATTGAGCATCTACTATGTGCCATGAACTACATGTTGAACCACATCTTTTAAAGATTTTACTTATTTATTTATTTATTTGAGAGAGAGCACAAACAGAGGGAGCAGCAGAGGGAGTGGGAGAAGCAGACTCCCAGATGGGAGCCCAACTTGGAGCTCGATCCCAGGACCTCAGGATCATGACCTGAGCCCAAGGCAGACACTTAATTGACTGAGTCACCCAAGAGCTTCCATGTTGAACCACATTATTTGCAATTTCTCCCACATTTTTCTCTGGCTCAATTGAATTTAATCAGGTCAAAAGCTTCTCTATAGAGGGACGCCTGGGTGGCTCAGCGGTTAAGCTTCTGCTTTCAGCTAGGGGCGTGATCTTGGAGTTTCCAGATCGAGTCCCACATCGGGACTCCCTGCAGGGAGCCTGCTTCTCCCTCTGTGTATATCTCTGCCTCTCTCTCTGTGTGTCTCTCATGAATGAATAAATAAAATCTTTAAAATAAAAAAAAAAAAGCTTCTCTATAGAGACAAGAAATAGATCAGTGGTTGCCTGGGGTGGAGGAGGGAGTGTGGATTGAATGTCATTTGTTTGTAAAATTGGATTTTTGAGATTGATTGGCTTACCTAATCAACGACAAACATTAACATATAATTATAGTTGAACCTTGAACAACACAGAACTGTGAACTGCATGAGTCCACTTATTATGTGGATTTTTTTTGATAAATATAGTTTAGTACTGCAAGTGTATTTTCTCTTCCTTATAATTTTCTTAATAACATTTTCTTTTCTCTAACTTACTTTATTGTAAGAATATAGTATATAATACACATAATATACAAAATATGTGTTAATCAACTGTTTATGTTATCTGTAAGGCTTCCAGTCAAAAGTAGGCTATTAGTAGTTAAGTTTAGGGGGGTCAAAATTCATATGTGAATTTTCAGCTCCACGGACGGTCAGTGCCCCTAATCCCTGTGTTGTTCAATGGTCAACTGTACTGTCTCTTTCAGTTACAGTCTTTTCAAAAGATATGCATATGAATCTTGGTGGGAGCTTTTGGAGTGATGGTAGTGCTCTAAAACTAGATGGTGAAAAAAAAAAAAAAATAAAACTAGATGGTGGTGATGAAACCTCAAAAGGTTTTTTTCCCCAAATGCTATTAATTTAAAAATAAGGCCCAATGTGATATTAAAACTTTGTACTAATAGTAAAAACACTTAAGTGTATCAACTATTATGTGAAATAAGTATTTGTGTCACCAGCTAGACTCCCAAGACCTGGCCTTTACCACTTACCTATTTGTGCTCACTAACCTTTGTCTTACACATTTCCTTAAATTCTTTTCTTTGGCTTATGTCTAGACTCTAGCCAATGAAACCCCAAAGTACTCCCCAGGTGATGGCAACAGTCCTGACAAGATTCCAGCAGGCCCAGACCACCGACACATATTGAACTAAACCCAAATTGCACCTGCGTAGATGGACCATGGTGTGGCCTTTACCTCATTATAATACTAAAATCTCCCAGGGAGGAGCCTTTGCCTCATTCACATAGCATACAATGTATGGATAGGAATATTTCCTTAAGGCACATCTGTGACCTTATACTTATCTCTACAAAGGATCACTAGGTATCCCTATCTAAATACTCATCCTAACCCTAAACAAAAGGAAACCATTCACCCTCTCTCAGGGAGTCAAAGCTTTGGAAGCTATTCCCCATGATTTCCTGATTAGCTGCAAATAAAAGTTTTCTCTGTGGGACAACTCAACCTGATGCAATTTCTGACTCACCAAGGAGCAAACTCATTTTGGTTGGGCTACATTTGTGCATGAGAAAGTCTTCTAAAGAACAATTACAAAATTTGATCTGGGTTTTCATGACTATTTTATCTTACAGTTAATAATGCATTGCTAGAATTTTTAAAGCTCAAGCAATAATTATGTCTATGATCAACATTTAATTCTATTTAGTAGACAAGTTTTAAGGTGTCATATTTAATTAATGATTACACACACAGCTATGAAAACACCTATCTTGGCTCTTGCCATTTATGCAAATTTTATGTAATTATTCTCCACAGAGAATAGTCCACTTAAAGTAAAATTCTTAAGCTTGATTTGTTTTTTTCTTTGTTAGTTATATAACACGATCCTTATTATCAATATTACAGAAAGCTACAGCTTGATGAAATTTGAATTAATTTTTACTGCAAAATTTATGTTCAACCTCTAGATATGCATCAGCTAATATACACACAAAAATGCAAACATTTGTGTCCTCAAAAAAGTGATCTCATTAAACCCACATTTAAAATTTTCTTTTATTAATTGAAGTATACTAATATCACAAATAGGAATGGTGGAGTCACCTATAAACCTGCACTTGGGTCAAACTTGTCAGATGCTAAAAGCAAAGAAGTCCCGTTTTCCAGTTGTGCTGCCATTAGGGTGTATCATAGGTTCCCTTTGCACTTACTGCTTGCATGTTTGCCAGGCTCTTCATTCATCCCTCATATCTCAGTTCTGGCATCTCTTCCTGTAGGAAGTCTATCCTCAGCCCCCAAGTCAGATCAGACTCTTGTTAAATGCTCTCTGCTCTCTAAGAGGCAGTCATTTCTTTCAGAGCATTTCTTTGGTTTGCCATTGCATAATCATTAAGTTAAACATTAAATTCATGCTGATCTCCCACAGTTCAACCCACCAGGGGAGCAGAGTCCTTGTCACATTTTGCTCTGTATTGACTGTATCTCTTTATATTAACAAGCCCCTGGCACAGAGCAAACACATAAAGTATCCCTTGAAAGAGGAAAGAAAGAAAAGAAAAACAGCACACTAGATTATTTTCCTGGAGCCATCCTTCTTGAGGTCCAGCCAACCTCCTGGAGGAGAGAATGAGGGTGATTGAAGTCACACATTAAGAAAGCAATATGGAGTGAATGGGTGACGGGCACTGGGTGTTATTCTGTATGTTAGTAAATTGAACACCAATAAAAAATAAATTAAAAAAAAAAAAGAATAAAGAAAGCAATATAATTGTTACCAAGTGCCCTGAGGCAAGCGAATCAGACCTGTTCTCTCCCAGGAATTTAAATCTTGAGGGAATCATACAGGACAAATGCTTAGAGGTGAAGCCTCATCTGAAGGGCCTGAGGTCCCAAAAAGACAAGCTGTCAGCTTTTGTTCCATTGGACCCTCGAGCAGCCTTTGGGCCTTTGCTCTCTGAGACATGGTTCTTCAACTTTCATTTAAATCCTGTGAGCTACTCCAGACTTTTTTATTTTTGCTGAAATTTACCAGAGTTCCTTTCTTTTGCTCACAGCCAAAGAGCTCCAACTGTTACATTTTCCTACCTCCTTTATCCTAGTCTGATATAGACTTCTATATTGCAGTACTTCTCAAGGCTAGGGACTGATGCTTTTAAGTTTCAAAATTATAGGGATGCTTGGGAGGCTCAGTGGTTGAGCATATGCTTTTAGCTCAGGTCATGATCCCAGGTCTGGAGATCGAGTCCCGCGTCGGGCTCCCTGCATGGAGCCTGCTTCTCCCTCTGCCTGTGTCTCTGCCTCTCTCTCTGGGTCTCTCATGAATAAATAAATAAAATCTTTTTTTAAAAAGTTTCAAAATTATAGCTAAAGGAATATGTTTCATTTAATCTATACAAATGCTCAAACACAATGATTGCTTGGACCTGTTGTTGTTGTTTAAAGATTTTATTCATTTATTCATGAGAGACCCAGAAAGGCAGGGACACAGGCAGAGAGAGAAGCAGGCTCCATGCAGGGAGCCCGACGTGGGACTTGATCCAGAGTCTCCAGGATCAGGCCCTGGGCTGAAGGCTAAACCGCTGAGCCGCTGAGGCACCCGGGCTGTCCCGGTTTTTCTCTTTTTAACATCTAAATAACCTTTCTCAAAATTCAAACAGCTTTTTAAGTTCCACATACCTAAACATAAAACTGTAGCTCCATGAATTCCCTCATTTCTCTGGAGCTTACCTACCTCCACCCCATCCTTCTTCCTTCCTGTCTCAGAACAAGAGACTCCTTCCTCATCAAGGCAATTTGCCACCTGTGCCCACCTGTCTGTCTCTTATGGTGCCATCCTCTTGGCAGCCACAGCTAGCATTCACTGAGCTAGGGACAGTTCCAAACACTTTGCCTGCATTACCTCATTAAATCCTGACAACAGCCTTATGAGGTAGGGAGTACTATTGCAGATCCAGGAAATAAGGCTCAGAGAAGTTAACTCTAGATGAGTTCATTATACAACGTTTGGCCCATACAATTCAACACCTGAACATGTATGTGCTCTGAAATACTGTTTTCCTATCTCAGTATTTTTCAGATTTCTTGATATTGTGCAAATCCATGGCCCCTCCCAAAATAAGTTTTACTGGATCCTGCCTTTTCCTATCGCCTTCTTCCTTTCGCCTTCCAGTCACTAAACCACTATAGTCTAGTAGAAGACCTTTAAAAATACATATATTTATGGGCGGGAGGTGGGGGTGACTGGGTGATGGGCACTGAGGGGGGCACTTGATAGGATGAGCACTGGGTGTTATGCTATATGTTGGCAAATTGAACTCCAATAAAAAATATATATATATATATTTTATTTATTTTATAGGGAGAGTGAGCGAGCATCCTTGCGTGAGCACACACACAGGTATGAGGGGGGAGGAGAAAGGAGAGCAGAGGGAGAGGATCTCAAGCAGACTCCTCATTGGGCATGGAGCTCTACGTGGGACTCATTTCCACAACCCGGAGATCTTGACCTGAGCCAGTATCAAGAGTCAGATCCTAACCAACTGCGCCACCAGGCGACCCTAGCTTCTGCCTTTTTTTTTTTTTTTTTTTTTTCATTCATGAGAGAGAGAGAGAGAGGCAGAGACACAGGCAGAGGGAGAAGCAGGCTCCATGCAGAGAGCCAGATATGGGACTATGGGACTCGATCCCAGGTCTCCAGGATCATGCCCTGGGTGGGAGGCAGGTGCTAAACCACTGAGCCACCCAGGGATCCCCAGCTTCTGCCTTTTGATCCCACTAAATCTGCTACAATTCTCATCACAAAAGGGCTCTGCCACACACAGAATATAACTATTGAATTCATCCATCCATTTGCCAAATTATTTTAAGCATCCGTTTTCAGAAACTGCAGAATATGCACTGGGTGAACAAAACGGAGTCTCTTCCATCATGTATGTGAGATCATCAGTGACCTCCTACCTACCAGATCCAGGGACCGCTTTGGCCACTTCTCAGGTTCTTTTTCCTATTTGATCTCTGTAGCATTGGTCATACCAATTATATCTTTCTTGAAATTTGGGGCTTTGGCTTCTACGATGCCTCTTTTTTTTTTTTTTTTAATTTTTTATTTATTTATGATAGTCACAGAGAGAGAGAGGCAGAGACACAGGCAGAGGGAGAAGCAGGCTCCATGCACCGGGAGCCCGACGTGGGATTCGATCCTGGGTCTCCAGGATCGCGCCCTGGGCCAAAGGCAGGCGCTAAACCGCTGCGCCACCCAGGGATCCCTACGATGCCTCTAATACCTGCTTTCTCTCTCCTTCTAGGACCCCACTTTCTTAATCACTTTGATAAATTCCTCTTTTTTCTATCAATCCCTTAAATGATAGAGTTCCTCAGAGTTCTATCATGGAGCACCTCGAAGTCAATAAGCCCCAAACTCTGTTTTTGCCACACCCATTCACATCTTTCCTTCCTTATTCCTTGTTCTTCTTAATGGCAGCATTTAACACCCAATCTCCCTCTCCCTTTCTGTCTCTACACTCTCATACAATGGTCAGAAAATTCTGATATTGATTTTCATCTTTAGAAGTTCAATTTGGAGGATCTCTGGCTGGATCAGTCTATGGGGCATGCAACTCTTCATCTTGGGGTTGTGAATTCAAGTCACATGTTGGGTGAAGAGAATGCTTAAAAATAAAATTTTTATTTTTATTTATTTTCTTAAGATTTTATTTTTAACTAATCTCTCTACCCAATGTGAGGCTTGAACTCACAACTCTGAGATCAAGAGTCGCATGCTCCACCAACTGAGCCAGCCAGGCACCCCAAAAATAAAATATTTTTTAAAAAAAGTTCTATTTGAATCTTTTTTTATAATATTTTCTGTATCTGTACTTGGCTTTTTAAATATGTACAATATAGTTATAACAATTGTTTTCATATTTTTCTCTACTAATTCTAATACCTGTGTGGGTTCCTAGTCAGTTTCAATTGATTGATTATTTTTCTTATTATGGAACATGTTTTCCTACTTCTTTGTATGTGTGGTAATCTTTGATTGGGTGCCAGACATTGTAAATGTTACCTTGTTGAGTACTGAATGTTTTTGTAATCCTATAAATCTTCTTGAGCTTTGTTCCAGGAGGCAGTTAAGTAACTTGGGAACAGTTTGATCCTTTCTAGTTTTTATGATTTGTTAGACAGGTCCAGAGCTGTCAGGAATTCAGTCTAGGAATAATTATTCCTTAATATTGGAAAAAAGAAAGAAAAACTTTCCTGATTTATCTACCCAATGCCATGAATTGAATTATTGGTTTTTCCAGTCTGGCTAGTGGGAATGGTTACTGTTGGCCCTGCATGGGTGTCAGGTGCTGTTCTTTCTAATCTTTTTGAATAGTTCTTTCCCTGGCCTCATACATATGCTGGTCAGTACTTTGCTGAATACTGGAGGGGGTGTCTCTGCAAATCTTTCCCTCCCTGTTAGCTCTCTCCTCTCTGGTATTCTGTTCTATGAAATCAGCTGTTCTGGTCTCCCCAGACTCTTAACTCTCATCAGGGAGACCCCTTGACCCCATCTGTTTTCCCCTCCCTGTACTGCAGTCTAGAAACTCTCTCAGGGTAGTAAGTTGGGGTAATTAATCATAGAGTTCATCTCATTTGTTTCCTGTTTCACAGGGATCTCTGTCTTTTGTTGCCTGATGTTCAGTGTTTTGAAAACCATATATATATATTCATTGTTTCAGGAAGAAGGATAAATCCAAGCCTGTTACTCTGTACTGATTAGAAAAGGAAATACCGCAATTAAATCTTAATGGATCACCTTGCCTCAGACTTCTGTAATCTGTTCACTTCCCCAGTCTTATTTTTCCCTAAAATATCAATCTCTTATTATTCCCTTGCTTAAAGGTTTTTTATGGCACTCTCATTATTTATAGAATAAAATTTAAGCTGCTTATTGTGGTATATTTCATGCGTCCACAATAAGACGCCTTCCCATCCCTCCACCTTCATCCTTCACCATTCCCCCATGTGTACTGTTGGTTGTAACCATTTCAAGATATTTATAGTTGTCCTCTTCATCCCACTAACCAGTAGCTACTTCCTTCTCTTTGAGCATACTGCTGCTTCTACCTCGAGTGTTCTTTTTCTTCTTCCATGTGATGAACTCTTCTTTAACCTAGAAGATATTTTTAAGCATCTGTAAACTTTCCTCAGACCTTCCCATCCCCACCAGATAGAATCACTCCCTTGTCTTTTTCACCACTATGAACTAAATCTTGTGTATGCTCCTTTTTTACTGCATTTATCACACTATACTGTATATATTTGCTTATGTGTCTGTTCCCAGTAATATCTAATACATTCCATGAGGGTAAAGAATGCACTTCCTTAATCTTTTTATTAAGATTTTTTTTTTTTTATTTTAGAGAGAGTGTGTGTGTGTGTCAGAGGGGGGGAGGAGTAGAGGGAGTGAGAGAGAGAATTTCAAGCAGATTCTGTGCTGAGTGCAGAGCCCCCATGCATGGCTCAATCTCATGACCCTGATATCATGACCTGAGCCAAAATTAAGAGTTGGACACTTAACCAACTGAGCCACCCAGGCACCCCCACTTTCCTCATCTTTATATGCTTGGTGTTAAATTCATCCAACCAATAAACATTTCCTGAGCTCTTCACCATGTGCTAGGCACTATTCTATGTCCTGGAGGTACAGTATTGAACAAGACAGAGTCTTTGCCCTTATGGAGTTTATATGGAGGTGGAAGAAGCAGCTGATAAATATAGTAGTGCAGCATATTTAGAGAACAGAGAAGAGAGCCTAGTTAGAAGGCTGTTCCAGCCATCCAGAGAGCAGAGATGATATTAGTTTGGAATAGAGTGAGGGAAGGGAGGAGAAAGGGGAGAGAATTGGATCCACTTGAGACACATTTCTGAGATAAATCCCACATTTCAGCAGGGTTTTGTACATGGATTTCTTATGGGTTGGAAGGGAAGTGGAGAAATTAAGAATGACTTTTATTTGATAAGTACCTAATAAATTTGTGTATAAATAAGCTCCTTGATAATTGAAAACTAGTTTTAAAAAGATGAACCTGTAGGGGCACCTGGGTGACTCAGCTGGTTAAGCATCTGACTCTTGATTTAGGCTCAAGTCATGATCTCAGGGTTGTGAGATTGAGCCCCACATCAGGCTCCATGCTCAGCAAGGAGTCTGCTTGGGATTCTTTTACTCTCCATCCCCCTCTGCCCCTCCCCCACTTATGCATGTGCTCTCTCACTCTTTTTCTCAAATAAATAAATAAATAAATAAATAAATAAATAAATAAATACCCTCCCCCCCAAAAAAGATGGACCTGTAGAATTGATTCAGGATCCAACTGGCCAATTTCACTGAGAAAACTTGCCTTGTACTGACTAGTTACTATAGAATAGAAACATTGAGCAAAATGGGCAAAGGTGGTCAAAAGATATGAACTTCTAGGTATAAAATCAATAAGTCTTGGGATGTAGTATACAGCATAATATAGCTAATAATGCCATATTGTATATGTGAAAGTTGCTAGGAGAGTAGATCTTAAAAGTTGTCATCACAAGAAAAACATTGTAACTATGTGTGGTGATGGACGTTAACTAGGTTTATTGTGGTGATCATTTTGCAGTGTATACACATATAAAAATCATTATGTTGTATACCTGAAACTAACATAATAGTATTCAACAATTATATCCAATAATAGTTTGAAAAGAATATTAGCATTGAAGTTAGACTCCAGAATTAGACTAATTTGGCTTTATACTTGCTTACTGTCTGAACTTAAATTATATAACTTTTCTAGGGTTCAGTTTTATCATTCGTATTATAGAGATAATATTAGTATCTATAGTTGAGGAGTTTTTTAAAAGAATAAATTGAGGGGGGATCCCTGGGTGGCGCAGCGGTTTGGCGCCTGCCTTTGGCCCAGGGCGCGATCCTGGAGACCCGGGATCGAATCCCATGTCGGGCTCCCGGTGCATGGAGCCTGCTTCTCCCTCTGCCTGTGTCTCTGCCTCTCTCTCTCTCTCTCTCTCTCTGTGACTATCATAAATAAAAAAAATAAAGTGCTAATGCTTTAAAAAAAAAAAAAAAAGAATAAATTGAGGGATATCTGGGTGGCTCAGCAGTTGAACGTCTGCCTTTGGCTCAAGGCGTGATCCCACAGTCCAGGGATGGAGTCCCACATTGGGCTCCCTGTCAGGAGCCTACTTCTCCCTCTGCCTGTGTCTCTGCCTCTCTCTCTCTCTCTGTCTCTCATGAATAAATAAAGTCCTTAAAAAAATAAATTGAGAAAAAAGAATAAATTAATAAGTGCTTCTAAAGTCCTTAGTCTATGCCTATTATAGTAGGTAATCAATAAGAAGGAGTTTATTTCAAGATACTATTAGTGAAACAACTAGTTAATCAATATCATGATTAAAATTTTTTGTTCCTATCCAGTGATTCTCTGTAGAAATAAAGTTAGATAATTCTTGCTGTGATGTATTTTGTGTTCTGGAAAAATTAATGAAGCTTTCAAAAATATATACAAAATAAAATACAAAACTAAAGTATCACAAAAATCTCTCCAACAGAATGAAAATTGTACAATGATTTGATACTTTCAAGTACCTTTCTGAAGTATCCCATTTCCAGATATTTCGAGCATTTAAAGAAGAGCCTATTGGTGTATCTTCTAGCTGAGACATGGAGTTCTCGGTTCTCCTGAGCTTTTCTAGGGGAAAGGTAGGTGGACCCTGAAGAAAAGAAGCCTGTGTCCCCAGCAGGGAAGCAGTAAACAAGGTCTGTTGCTAATTTCTTTAGAAATTAGGAGTGAATGAGATGAACACTGGTGAGCAAAATGAGATAACAAGTGGGGTTTCAGAATGGTAAAGAGAATGAGAAGGAGGAAAGAAAAAAAAATCAGGGCCTAATGAAGAAGGGCAGCATATTAGAAACACATCACTCCAAAGACTGGGAAGGAAAGATGTCAGGTGATGGGTGTTTTTACACATCCTGTAGAAGGGAAGGGAGAATATATGCAAGAGGATAACAATGAGAGTGAAGCCTGGCAATCCTCAAGAGCTGTCATCTGTGGTAACACTGTGAACATATTATCACAGTAATCCTACACATCAACATCTATTATTATCTCCATTTTACAGGGAAAGAAACTGAGACTCAGAGCAGCCAGTTAACACCCCTGCCCCACCCCCATACATGACACAGGTGCTAGCAACAAAGCAGAGATTTGAATCTGGCTTTGCTTAACCAGACTGTTCTTTCTTGCGTCTTCCCATACTGCCTTTAAAGTTCTTGCTAATGGGAAGAAAGCTGCAGATTCAATAGAATCTGGAAAACCAAGGTACAGGGGCCTGGGGGCGGGGGATGCAAAGAAAATGTACTGGCAAGATCTATCTGCAGTTCTTAAATAAAAATTGATTTAACTCTCTTTGTGTTTGATTTTTTTTTAGTCTTGTAAAAATGTAATCTTATACCATGGTAATGAACATGAAGATTCTTAAGTAATTTTATGTAAGGGGGCTTTTTTGCCAAAGTTGAACTTGAAGTATCAGTCAGTTCAGACAATCACTCAAATCTTTTATTTATTTTTTTATTGGAGTTCAATTTGCCAACATTTAGCATAACACCCAGTGCTCATCCCACCAAGTGCCCCCGTCAGTGCCCATCACCCAGTCACCCCAACCCCCTGCCCACCTCCCTTTCCACTACCCCTGGTTCGTTTCCCAGAGTTAGGAGACAATTACTCAAATCTTATGAGAATGAGAGTTGTTCAGTGTCTCTTTGGAGGTGCTGATTCCTATTTCTGCATTAGAATTAGCTTTTATATTATTAATGAAGTATTTTTAATGAGTTTAATATAATTAGAATATGCATCTCCAAATCCCCAGGAAGGGAGTCATGACTTTCTACAATTTTATATTTTCTGTTAACTATTTAAAACCACAAATTTTCAGCTAAAGTAAGTTTTGTTTGAAATTATCCATGTTATTATTGCATAGGAAGCTGGACCTACACTGCCATCTGCTGTGTCAAGATTAGGTGAAAAATTACCCACATAAACTGGGTTTAAGGAATGCAAAATATACATATGGAAAGCCTGTCTCACTGTGCTTTGTGGAAAATGAGTACAAGGGAAAATAAATGCCTACAGTTATATATTTCAAACTATATTGAAAGTGTGGGGAGGAATTATGTGTGTGTGTGTTTTGAATATGACATGAAAAACATAATAGAGAATAATATAACTAAACTTATGTCCCAAACATCTATATGGAAAAATGAGTATTACCAGAGTGCCTGGGTGGCTCAGTGGGTTGAGCAACTGACTCTTGGTTTCAGTCCTTGGTCATGATGTCAAGGTCATAAGATCAAGCCCCAAGTGGACCTCTACATTATGTGTGGAGTCTGCTTGAAATTCTCTCTTTCTGCCCCCCACCACATGTGCTCTCTCTCTCTCTCTCATGCACACATACACATACACACACACACACACACACACAAATAGATAGATAATAGATACATAGATAGATGATAGATAAAATCTTAAAAGAAAAATGAATATTACCAATGCTTATTTGTCTCCTTGGTCCCATTACCCACCACTCCTACACCCATGCCAAAGAAATCACTCTCCAATGTCATGTTTATCACTGGAAAGTTTTTAATAAGCAAATGTGTACATTTAACAGGTAAATACGTTCACCTACTTTTGTGTGCTTTATCTAGGTTTACCAGTGAAGTCTCCATGGTAGAAACACTTCATCCTAGGAAGCTAGTGGAGAAGGCTCTATTCCAATACACCTGTTCCCAAGAATCTTTTCCCTCAATTTAAGATGCACAGCTGCCCAGTTAACTTCTCCCTGGTTGTCACTAAGTCTGACAGCAATCATATGGCACCCCTCCTGCTTTGGCATGTCTCAGATGCTATATAACTTATCAGCCTCTGTTGTCCCATTACAGTGCATGTGCAAAGATGTGCATTCTAGGTGGGAGAGAGCTAAGGAAAAGACACAGAAATGAGAGAATAAAAAGTGTATGTGGGGAAAAATAAATAGATTGTCACAGCTGGAGCACGAGGAGGAGGAGAAACATAGAGGTCATGTCATACCACCTGCACACTGACTACCAGGGGCCAGGAAAGACATTGTGTCATTCACAGAATGAAGGAAAATTTGGACACCGACTGTCATGTCAGGGAAAGCCTGGCACAATGGGCATGACCTCTGCTGCATTCATATATTTTCAAATAGCCTGAAAACTGCAGCAGCCAGAAACTGGGAATTTTGTAGCTAAGGAGAGAAATAGAGCCTGGCTATTTCAGAGCCACCCTTACAGAGGTAAGAGCGTAAAGGTGAGTGAGGGGTGAGCAGCCAGAGGAGGGGCCTTGGAGAAGAGCACGGACCATGGGGGCTAGAAAATAAAACTAGAAGAGTTAGTACTAAGATGCCACAGCACACTTTTTGCAAATGATAAAAATACTCCCACCCCCAATTCTCACAGCACCTGACCCCTGTTACCGGCTATAACCAGAGCGTTTTTTTCTTTTGGCTTTATCTTTGAAGTGTCCTTTCGTTCTAATGCACTTGAATAGAGGCAATCCCAGAAGAAAGGATACAGAGCCTGAGACCTTGCACCGTCTACAACCCCTTTCCCAACTCCTTCACCGCTTTTATGTAAGAACAAACTGGTTTAGGTGAATATCAGGCAAACCCGAAGGAAAAGAGAAGCCACAACCAGAGAGGAGCCTGCAGAGTCTAGTTTACAGGGAGGAGAAAACCATCCCTTTAGATGCTATTGTGAAAGAAGGATCTTAGGCATATTTGTGGCAGGCCACATCTTTCTGAATCAGGTTGGTGTTCACGTTTTTATGTTTGCATGTGTGTGGTGAAATGTGTGTAGGAGAGTGGGTGATGAAGAAAGTCAGGGCACTCCAAGCCATTCATAGATCTAAAGCAAATGCTACAGTTTGTTTATCACAGCAGTGATCAGATCTCAGATTTGGGGGCTCAACTCTTTTTGGGTGCTCTACTAGAAAGGAGGTATGCTTACAGAGTAAACATATGTGCTAGTTTTATTACAGCTTTCACAAATTACCACGTTTAGTGGCTTAAAACAGCACAGATTAATTATCTTACAGTCTTGGGTGAACTATTGGTTCAACCATTGGTTCACCAATGGCTATTGGTCTCATGTGGCTAAAATCAAGATGTTGGCAGGTCTGCATTCCTTCTGGAGATTTTAATTTTTTTTTAGATTTTATTTATTTATTCATGAGAGATGAGAGAAAGAGATGGAGAGAGAGAGAGAGAGAGAGAGAGAGAGACAGAGACGGAGACAGAGACAGAGAGGCAGAGGGAGAAGCTGGCTCCATGCTGGAAGCCCAATGTAGGACTCAATCCCAGGTCTCCAGATCAGGCTCTGGGGTGAAGGCGGCGCTAAACCACTAAACCGCTGAGCTGAGCCACCGGGGTTGCCCCCTTCTGGAGATTTTAGAAGGGAATCCAATTCCTTGCTTTTTCCAGCTTCTAGAGACCACTTAAATTCTTTGGCTCATGGTCTCCTTCCTCCATCTTCAAAGCCAAGAGCATAACATCTAGTTGACCCTATTTCTATTGTCACTTCTCTTTTTCTGACCCTCCCCTGCTCCCTTTTCTGTGTTTAAGGATCCTTGTGATTACTTTGGATCACCTCAGGTTATCTCAGATAATCTATTTTGGTGAGCTGGGTAGCAATGTGAATTCTATCTACAACCTTAATTCCTCTGTGTCATGTAAGGTTCTAGGAAAGTTGGGCACATTTTTGGGGTGAGAGGTTGGGGAAGCATCATTCTGCCTACTACAATGGCTTTCATGTATATGACCTGTCATAAATATAATTAGTTGATATCACAATTCATTTCCTTTTTTTTAAAGAATTTATTTAGTTATTTAAGAGAGACAGAGAGGCAAAGACATAGGCAGAGGGAGAAGCAGGATTCCTGTGTGCAGCCCAATGTGGGACTCGATCCCAGAACCCTGGGATCATGACCTGAGCCAAAGCAGACACTCAACTGCTGAGCCACCCAGGTGTCCCAGCACAATTCATTTTCCACAAAGGTTTCACCTTTTTTTTTTTTTTAATAAATTTTTATTTATTTATGATAGTCACACAGAGAGAGGGAGAGAGAGGCAGAGACACAGGCAGAGGGAGAAGCAGGCTCCATGCACCGGGAGCCCGACGTGGGATTCGATCCCGGGTCTCTAGGATCGCGCCCTGGGCCAAAGGCAGGCGCTAAACCGCTGTGCCACCCAGGGATCCCTCACCTTTTACTTCTGTGTGCTCTTTTAAGATTGACCAGTGAAGTAGTCTCCATGCTAGGGACTTCATCTTGGGGAGTTAGTGAAGGAATCTCTATTCTTATACCCTTGTTACAAGAGTTACAAGAGATTTTTTTCCCCAAGTTTAAGACTCAAAGCTGCCTCGCTAACCTCTCTTTGGTTGCTGCTACATCTTATACTTATCCTTGTGTGTACCCCTTTCTTTGGTATGCCTAATATGTAAATTATGTCTCCCTGTTGCCCCATTACAGATTTATATGTAGCACTTTTCCATTCTACATGATTCCTTTTCTAGCAGGTAGTCATTGGCTTATAGCCTTTTTAATGTATCTTCTTTCCAACAAATATTTGTTTAGAAATTACCATGTGTCAGGCTTTGGGGGGAAATGATGAACAAAGGCAGCATGTCCATGCTGTCATACAGAGTACACTCTAGTGGAACACAGAGATGGTCACACAGGATAACAAATGTTATTTGAGAAATAGAGGGTACACCCTGAAGAAATGAGGAGAGAAAGCAGTGAAAAGAACCTCCCAGGAGGATGTGACATCTCAGTAAAGACCTACAGGACAAGTTACTCAGCAAAGTTACTTAGGGAAGTGTCATGAGGAAAAGCACTCCAGCGAGAAGAAATAGCTTGAGGAGGGCAGGGATTTTGTCTGTCTGGATCACTGCTTTATCTTTGGGCTAAAACAATTCTTGGGACACAACAGGCACCCAATAAAATCTGTGATGCAAAGGTGAGAGACAGGAGGAGTGGCTACTTTCGAGGAAGTGGGAGATTGGTGTAGGGAAGCTCAGGGTTTGATGGGCAGTGGTAAGCAAAAATCAGAAAGATCAAGATGGGGCTGGTAAATGTGCTAAGAGATTTGGACTTTATGGCAAGGGCAACAGAGTTTTTATATTATTGTGATAATTAAAGCAGCAGAGTGACTTAAACAGATTTGCATTTTAGCAATCATTCTGACCACAAAATAGAGACTAGTTAGGAGGCTGTTGGAATAGTTCTGGGGAGAGCAGTAGGGGGCTTTAAATGGGATGGAACAGTGGGCATGGAGAGAACTGAGGATAATTTAGAATCATCCACTTAGGAACTGAAAGGAATCTTAGCTCATCTAATCTTTCATATGAAGACTCTGAGGTCAGAGAGGGTTAATTGACTTATTCCTATAGTGGTTTTCTTTCTCTTCTTCCTCTGCTCTTTTGGTATTTCTTACATTTCTCAGAATTGCACAATTAAGACCTTCATCCCTTCACACCTGAACAATTTACTTAATTTAGTTTTGCTTTTGTCTAATATATTGGTCCTTTGGTTTGTATCCATTCCTGGAGACAAAGAAGATGGCTAATTAACTGGCTCTGTAGAGTGGTGCTCACAAAAGAATCACAAACACTACTCGACAGTAATGGTGTGTAAGGAAGAAAAGTGAATTCCATAAATAGAGGATGTAGGAAGGTCTTCCCAGTTAGGTATTTCTGAAAGGCTTTTGAATAGTTTCAATCAGTCAAGGATGCAACTTTCCAGTATAGTTTTAATTATTTTGAATCACATAAAAGTGGATCTGCTGATGTCCAATAGGAAGAAAATTATAGAGGTCGACAGCAGGGTCCTTAGTCATTGATGGTAAAAGAAGCTTCTAGGTAGTCTTTTTTTTTTTTTTAGCTTCTAGGTAGTCTTGATAGAGTCCTCAAAGTTATACAGTTCTGAAGCCACTGGTTTGCACCATCAATCCAAATGCTCCTGCACCAACTGCTAATGCTTGACATACATGATATAATAACATTTTAATATAAATGAAGAGAGAATGGTCCACTGCCACACCCTGTCAGTCAGAAATGTCTAAGTAGGTCTGATACTTAGGGTGGAACTGCAGGAGTGAATTTTTTTATTTTTTTATTTATTTTTATTTTTTATTTTTTTTTATTTAAAAAAATTTTTTTTTAAATTTATTTATGATAGTCACAGAGAGAGAGGCAGAGACACAGGCAGAGGGAGAAGCAGGCTCCATGCACTGGGAGCCCGACGTGGGATTCGATCCTGGGTCTCCAGGATCGCGCCCAGGGCCAAAGGCAGGCGCCAAACCGCTGTGCCACCCAGGGATCCCGAATTTTTTTTTTTTTAAAGATTTATTCATTAGTTTGAGTGATAGAGAGACCATGAGGGGAGGGGCAGAGGGAGAGAGAGGATCTTAAGCAGACTCTGCTTGAGCACAGAGCCCTGCATGGCGCTTGATCTCAAGACCCTGTGATCGGAGGTGAAATTGAGAGTCAGACACTTAACCATCTGAGCCACCAGGTGCCCCTGTAGGAGTGAATTTTTTTTTTAAGATTTT
Organism: Canis lupus baileyi; assembly: GCF_048164855.1. Taxonomy (NCBI): domain Eukaryota; kingdom Metazoa; phylum Chordata; class Mammalia; order Carnivora; family Canidae; genus Canis; species Canis lupus. The sequence goes on along the minus strand of NC_132856.1, from coordinate 35,359,086 downwards.
ATTTATTTATTCATGAGAGACACAGAGAGAAAGAGAGAGAGAGAGAGGCAGAGACATAGGCAGAGAGAGAAGCAGGCTCCAGGCAGGGAGCCCGATGTGGGACTCGATCCTAGGACTCCAGGATCATGCCCTGGGCTGAAGGCAGGCACGCAACCACTGAGACACCCAGGGATCCCTTCAGGAGTGAATTTAATAGAGCCTTCTATGAAGACCTAAGGGAAGAAAGCCCTCAATAATAGGGCCTCCCCTTGCAAATTCCATAAAAACTGAGTGAATGTATTGAAAATCATTCTGTAGTCAGTACAGAAATGCAGGCTAAAACCACAAGGAGATACTATTTTACATCCACTGGAGTGGCTAAAAGGAAAAGCAACAATACCAAATGTTGATGAAAATGTGAAAGCTATTGTACACTGGGAGTGTGAAATAACACAAACTCTTCAGAAAACATTCTGGTAGTTTCTTTTTTTTTTTTTTTTAAAGATTTTATTTGTTTATTCATGAAAGACACACACACACACACACACAGAGGCAGAAACACAGGGAGAGGGAGAAGCAGGCTCCCTGCAAGGAACCCGATGCAGGATTTGATCCCGGATTCCGGGATCACACCCTGAGCTGAGGACTGATGCTTAACTGCTGAGCCACATAGGCATCCCAGTCTGGTAGTTTCTAATAAAAAATTTCAAAACATCTGCTCTCTGACTCAGCAATTCTCCTATTTGCCCTTGAGAAATTAAAATATTTATCCACAGATACTTGTGCAAGAGTATATAGAGCAGCCTTTTTGCGTAATAACTCCAAAACTAGAAGTGATCCGAATATTCAACAGATTGTCATACATTCACACAATGGAACACTACTCAGTAACAAAACAGAACAAACTTCTATACTCACACAACATGATGAATTCACACATATTATGCTGACTGAAAGACGTCAGGCTCAAGAGCCACACCTTGCGTGATTCCATTTTTGTAACATTTTAGAACAACCTAACTAAATCTATGGTGATTAAAATCACAACAGTGATTGTCTACAGAAAGGGATAGGGTTTGATAGGAGTACAAGAGAATTTTGGGGGGGGGTCACAGAAATGTTCTATATCTTGATTGAACTGATGGTTAAATGAGCATATACATTTACCAAAAAAACTCTTTGAATTATACCCTAAGATCTGTGTGCTTTACTATATAAAAATTATTTTACTTATGTTTAAATATTTTATTTATTTGACCGAGAGACAGGATTTGCACATAATGGGGGGAGGGCAGAGGGAAAGTGAGAAGCAGACTCCCCACTGAGCGGGGAGACCTGATGCAGGACACGATCCCAGGACCCTGAGATCATGACCTGAGCCAAAGGCAGACACTTATCCGACTAAGCCACCCAGGTGACTCTGTAAATTTTTTTAAAGTCAGTTTTTATTAAGAATATAAATTGGTCATAAAAATAGCATTCAAGGAGAGTGCTATTAAACAAATGAACTCTAAAGTGGACAGCAATATGTAAAAACACCTGAAATACATAATCTTCTCAAACAGCATATGCTATATCCACACCTGTATATCAATTAGTATTCAATGTCCATCAGATCATGGAGTGATGAACCTTACTATTATGTTGTAGCTCTTTGTTGAAAGACTGTTCTACTAGTATTAAATTCATGGTGCTAGTGAAAGCCTCAGTAGGTATCAAAAATATATGTTAGTTATCAATTTGTCGGCTCAGCTTCACATTCATCCTTTACGTCTCTGTAAAAACGGATCTGGGTCCTTTAAATATTTTTCTTTTGTAGCTGACAGCATGTTTAGCTTTCTTAGTAGAGGAGGCTAGAGAGATACTGAGGGAGGAAAGAGTCCTGTCCTTGCTTCCAGTGTGTTCACTTGGTAGGCTCCTTGGCATCCAACATCTTAGTGGAAGAAGCTTCCCCCACTTTCCAGCTTCTGCAGCACTGGAAGCTTCTCCAACATCAGATTCATGCAACATGGGCAGTATCTCCAGGGTCCAGCCCCCAGCACACAAGTCCCCCTCAGCACTTACTCCTGTAGAGCATGGTGGCCGGTGGCACCCAGCCATCAGCAGCTTGCCCCAGCAACCGCCTTAGGCAGTTTTGTAGTGACCTGCCCCTGGAGAGATATCTCCCTGAATAGATTCCCCCAGTAACCTAGAGCATGGATTTCTGGTAAGATCCTCTGACATAAGCCAGGGCATGACCTCAGTAAGGTCTGGATCTCAGTCCTGTGGGATAAGAGGGACTTTCCTTGGGGAAAACACCTTACATCTGTTATTCTTGTATTTTTTAGAGTTCTCTTTATTTCTTACTAAGCAATCTCTCATTATGCCAGACCCCTATTAACTATTATATAGTTAATAATTCTTTATATTAAATTTTCCTTGTTCAAATTACCATCTGGCTTCTCTCTCTTGATTGGGCTCAGGCTGATACAAACTCCTAGAAGCAAAATAAACACAGAACACCTTTTTAACTTGAAGATAACTTATTGGGTATTTGATAAAAGCAGCAGTTTCCCTGACAAAAAGCGTTTACTCATACAGAAATAAAATACAGGGGCGCCTAGGTGGTGCAGTTGAATAAGTAGCCGACTCTTGATTTTGGCTCAGGCCATGATTTCATGGGTTGTGAGATGGAGCCCTGTGTTCAGTGGGGAGTCTGCTTGAGATTATCTTTTTCCCCTTCCCTCTGCCACTCTCTCTCTCAAGAAAGTAAATAAAGTCCTAAAAAAGGTAAATAAATCCTTTAAAAAATAAAATACAGTATATGAAGAAATGGAAATGATTCACACATGTGGGATTTAGATGACTGAGCAAAGTAAGAACGGAGTTTTTTTTCTAATGCTTTTCTACAGATATCAACAGTTCAATAATCATAACCATGTTTGCTTATTTTTGGATAAGCAAGATGTATGCTTTTTATTATGTTAGGAGGGTCTCTGCAGTGCCCTTAAAGTTAGCTTAATCAAAAGTTAAATTCAGGGGAATCAGGCAACCAAATGGCTTACATTCCTTTCTTCAGTAAAAACCTATGGTCATCTTTAAGAAAACTACATTTTCAAAACCTGCTGTTATCTTTAAGAAAACATTTCTTTTTTTTTTAAAGATTTTATTTATTAATGAGAGGCATACAGAGAGAGGCAGAGACATAGAGAAAGGGAGAAGCAGGCTCCTTGCAGCAAGCCTGATGCTGGACTTGATCCCAGGACCCCAGGATCACACCCTGAGCTGAAGGTGGATGCTCAATCACTGAGCTACCCAGGCGTCCCTTTCTTACTTGTTTAGTTCAAATTGAAGGAGACTAGTTCTATAAAAGAGAGAAGCACAGTACTGTAGTTAAGATCATGGGCAAGGTATATCCCATCTCTGTTATGCAGAAGAGTAGTACACAAAAGGATATAAAGCCATGCGAAATATGACTTACAGAACATGTACAATAAAAATCACCCCTCACGGTTAGGTGAAGGGCTGTTAGGGAACAAGATATCTGCACAGTATCAAACTATCAACCACTCAGATTATTTACTAATTTCAAAAGGGAAAATGGACATTTACACTTGAGAGATGGTCCAGATACCACCTAAAGTCTTCAAACTTGGCCACAGTAACAGGACAACCTTATGTGCTATACTGTGAACCACACAATACCACCTTAAAGTGTTCCTAGCAAAAAATGTCTAAATTGCTGATTACAGGAAAGATAGAGGATAGAGGCACAAGTTAAACAACATCCTGAGGAAATAATCAGACAAATCTGACTGTGAGCTATTCTACAGGTCAGGTGACTGTTAAACATTAAAAGGGAATAAAGAGAAATGACAGCAGCAAAAAGATGGAGCTGGCAGCTCCAAGCTCTAAGAAGCTCTCAAGAAACAAACAAAAGGGCGCCTGGGTGGCTCAGTGGGGAAAGAGTTTGCCTTTGGCTCAGGTCATGACCCCAAGGTCCTGGAATGGAGCCCAAGGAGCCTGCTTCTCTCTCTCCCTCACCCCTGATCATGCTCTCTCTACCTATCTCTCTCAAATAAATAAATAAAACCTCCAAAAATAATAAAAAAAAGAAACAAAACAAGCAGAAACTATGAGCATCAGGGAATCTACTAGAATGGCTATAATTAAAAACAAACAAAAAATGGAAAATAAATGTTGATGAAGATGTGGAGAATTGGAACCCTTGTACGTTGCTGGTAAAAATGTAAGATGGAGCAATTACTGTGGAAATGTTTGCTAATGTCTCAAAAAGCTAAAGATAGAAATACCATATGACCAAGAAATTCCACGTGTAGGTAGATACCCAAAAGAATTGAAAACAGAATGTGATGGTGAATTTCCTTTGTGTCAACTTGACAGGTCCACAGGGTGCCCAGATGTTTGCTTAAATATTATTTCTGGGTGTATTTCTCATGGCGTTCCTGGATGAGATTAGCATTTGCATTGGTAGACTGAGTAAAGCAGATGGGCCTCCCTAGTGTGGCTGAGCATCAACCAATCTGTTGAAAGCCTAGATGGAACAAAAAGGGAAAGCAATGGAATTGTATCTCTGCCTGACTCCTTGAGCTGGGACATTATTCTTATCCTACCCTCTGATTGGGTTTTACACCATGGTGTAAATCCTGGTTTTCAGGCCTTTGGACTCAAACTAGAACTCTATCGTTGGCTTCCCCATGTCTCCAGTTTACAGATCATGGAACTTCTCAGCTTCCATAACTGAGTGGGCTAATTCCTTATAATTCTCTTTCCTCTCTCTTTGTACACATATATACACACACTGACTAAACATAGGGATTCAAATGGATACCTGTAGCCAATGTTCATTATTCACCATAGCCAAAACATGGAAACAACCCAAGTGTCCATCAACAGAAGGATGGATAAGCAAACTGTAGTATGTACATACAATGGAATGTTATTTGGCCATAAAAGAGAATGAAGTTCTGATGCTTCCTTCAGCGTGAATGAACCTTAAAAACATTACGCTAAGCGAAAGAAGCCAGACACAAAAGGACAAATATTGTATAATGATAGGGAAGCTAAAGGGACCTCACAAAGGACTGCTTTTTTGCTGCCTCTATTCTTGCTAGGACCTGCACCCTCACCTTACACACACCTTAATGTATGTCTTCCTTGTAAAGGTCAAGCAGTTAATGATTTCTTTGGAGTCTCCCAGCATAACAGATAACATCTAAGGAGTAACCTAATGAGGTTGAGATTGTCATATATGTTTCCCAAGACCAATGACTCCAGACACCTTGATGCCAAGACCCTTGGGAATAAGATATTCCCCTGGATAGGTAAATACAGGCAGAACATTAGATGTTATCGTGAAATTGCTAATTTTCCTAGGTACAATAATAGTGCCATGGTTATATAACAGAACTTACTATTCCTAGGATTTCTATGCTTTAGTGTTTAAGGATAAAGTGTTATAACATCTGTAACTTACTTACAAATAGTGATACAAAAAAAGGTGTGTGGTGGGGGACAGTGCATGGTGTGCCTGCCCACATGTGTGTAGAGAGAGGAAGAGAGAGAAAGAAAATGTGGCAAAATTTTAACAACTGTCATATCTAGGTAGAGGATATTTAGGTATTCATTGTACCCTTCTGTCATTTTTTGTTTAAATATTTTCATAATAATAAAAGTTAGAAACAAGGTAACATTTTTAAAGTTACACAGCTGTATCTCTGAGAAATACTCCTGTTAAAGTATTGGTTTAAATCCTTTTAGTCTTTTGTTTTTTCTATGCATAGATAAGTAATCCTTAAAAAACACACACACACACACACACACACACACACACACATGCACAAGGGGCACCCGGTGGCTCAGCGATTGAGCATCTGCCTTTGGCTCAGGTCAGGATCCTGGGGTCCTGGGATCAAGTCCTGCATCCAGCTCCAGACTGGGCGCCTGCTTCTCCCGCTGCTTATGTCTCTGCCTCTCTCTGTGTCTCTCATTAATAAATAAATAAAATCTTTAAAAAAATCCTCAGCACAAAATAGCATTCAGAAAAATTTAGTAAAGTTGGTGACATTTTTTAGTTTTTACTGTTCTTTCATTTATCAATTATTTACTGTCTACACCCTTCAGTGTCAGGCGCTCACCTATGGAGGTATGTAAGACACCAACCGCCTGCCCCTCTGAAGCTCACTCTTGACACAGGATCTTAAGTGGATTAGTACTCTGATCAAAAGGGCAGGGGTTGGGGGTGGGGTGAGCAGAGAATAGGTTCCTGATTTACCCACTAATGGATTCCAGAGGAGGTTCTCAGAGGAAATAACGTTTACATTTAGATCTTTAAGAATGAACCGCAGATAGACTCGTAAAACACTAGTTGGGAACACCGGGTCTGGGGTTAAATGGTTTCATAGTCCTTGGGCAAGCTGCTTAAGCTCGGTGCCTCACGGATAATTTTGTAAAGCTCAAATAATAGACAAAGTGCTTGGATCCCCTGTGATTGTTGCAATTTTAAAAGAGTTCTGGGGGGGAAAAAAAAGAGTTCTGGGCAGCCCGGGTGGCCCAGCGGTTTAGCGCCACCTTCGGCTCAGGGCGTGATCCTGGAGACCCGGGATCGAGTCCCACGTCGGGCTCCCTGCATGGAGCCTGCTTCTCTCTCTGCCTGTGTCTCTGCCTCTCTCCCTCTGTGTCTCTCGTGAATAAATAAATAAAATTAAAAAAAAAAAAGAGGTCTAATGTACTAGGCTTCATGCCGAGCGACAAATAAGAGAAATCCTGTCCTCAACCTAGGAGTCTCTCTCCAACGCCCAGCCCTCCAACTTACTCCCAAATTTTAACCTCTTTTCTTACAAATATGGAAAATGTCCGTTTCTTAAAAAGTTTATGCGTTTTGTTTCTCCACATTTTTGTCACCTCCACCTGAGATGAGGCACGCCTCTGAGGGCTCCGAGCGAACTGGGGCGGGGGGGCGGGGTACAGCTCCGTAGAACGAAGGAGCCCAGGGCCAGCCAGAGAGCCTCAGGGTAGGGCGCCCGAATCCACCCCCGCCAACTAGGCGGGTTGCCCCCGCAGCCCGGCCTCCGAGCGCACCCGGCAGCACGCTCAACTCTGATTGGTCCGTTCTCCCAGCTCCCCGGCATCACTGTATCCAATCGGCGCAGCGCTTGTTGCGCGGCGGCGGCGGCGGCGGCAACCGGCGTACACAGGTGGCTGGAGCGTCCTGTGGAGAGAGGGAGAGGTCAGGCCATGAACCTGGGGTAAGCCGGGCGGAGCAGAGCGGTCTTTAGCTGAGGCGGGTGAGGCTGGGTGGTCCCTTGGAGCCCTTCGTGGAACCCCTTCCCACGTTGCGCGGCCGTCAGCGGCCCGGCTCCCTGAGGCGGAGAGGGGGTGAGGGGTTGAGGGCCCCAGGACGGCCTCGGCCTCGGCCGCCGCTGCCGCCATCGCCTTTCCACACGGTAACGCGGAGTAAATCTGCCCGGAACCTGGTTCCTGCCCTCACGTTGACCTCAGGGTGGAGAGGGAGAAGAGGCGATAAGCGGGAGGGCAGATGGAGAGATAAAGCTTAGCGGCTTCCCGGGAGGAATCCGGGCCCAGGCTCGCTGGTCCTGTGCGGCTCTGGCTTTCGCTTCTCTGCGGCCTGTGGGGAGCGCCCAGATGCGCTTCGCGCCGCCAACGCAAGCAGCCGGGTCGCTGCCAGTGCTGGGCCCCTCACACACCCTGCTTGTTAAGTAGTGGTTGAAGGAAAAGGGCTGTTTGTCGCAGGGTTTTCATTCCCCTGGGACGTTTAATATGAAAAGAAGATGAAAAGGCCCCCAAGTTCCGACACTGCACCTCGTTTATCAAATGAACTTGGTGTTTTATACCATGTCCCCTCAGGGAGTGGACAGTGCAGTAATGGTGAACAGACGTACTTCTTGGGTTCATTCTTTTGTTTGTTCAGTTTCACCGACATAAACGTGAATTGTCTTAACCCCACAAAAGGGCTTTTTTTAAATTAATTAATTTATTTATTCGTGAGCGATAGAGAGAGAGGGAGAGACACAGGCAGAGGGAGAAGCAGGCTTCACGCAGGGATCCTGACGTCTGACTCGATCCCGAGTCTCCAGGATCACACCCTGGTCTGCAGGCGGCGCTAAACCGCTGCGCCACCGGGGCTACCCTGCAACAGAGTTTATTTTTATTTTTTTTTTAATCAAATATTTTTTTTCTTCAGATTTTATTTATTTATGAGAGAGAGAGAGAGGCAGAGACACAGGCAGAGGGAGGAGCAGGCTCCACGCAGGGAGCCCGACGTAGGACTCGATCCCAGGTCTCCAGGATCACGCCCCGGGCTGAAGGCCGCGCTAAACCGCTGCGCCACCGGGGCTGCCCTGCAACAGGGTTTAAAACCCGTCCCCCCCCCCCCCCCCCCGTGTTTTGTCTCAATTAAGTGGAGGTATTTTGATGTCCTCTACTGAGCAACGCTGCCAAATGTGTTCCCAGGGAGACCTTTCCCAACGTGTCTCTTCTCTGTTTCGCCCATTGGATTTAATTCTGTCTCTTGGACTTCATTTTTGTTCCTCTTGATGTTTAATGACACACCTTTCCCCTTCCCTGCCCCGCTTTTGGGAAACCGTGTATTAAATGTGGACTATTTTTGTTCTCAGTGGAGTTTTTATTAGGATCTTATGTACGAGTTTCCTTGGCAGTGTCTGCTGTTACTTTGTGCTCTTGCATTGGACATGCACAAGTCAATTAGAGCAGCCAAAGTTTATTACAGATTTATTGTTGTGATAGTAACAAACTGTCACTGTACTCAAAAAAGTTAATAATCCTGGTGGCAGTGTTATAGCTCACTCTCAAATTAACGCTGTAGGTTGCCATAGAATGGGTTAGTCATGAGATCATCATGAAACTAATAAAAGTTAGATATGTTTTTGCTCCTGTAACTTAGGTAAGGAGTTTTGGTAACAGCAAAAAAACAGTTTTAAGAGTTAAGTAGTGCGGGCAGCCCTGGTGGCGCAGCGGTTTAGCGCCGCCTGCAGCCCAGGGCGTGATCCTGGAGACCTGGAATCGAGTCCCACGTCAGGCTCTCTGCATGGAGCCTGCTTCTTTCTCTCTCTCTCTCTCTCTCTCTCTGTCTTTCTATGTCTCTGAATAAATAAATAAAAAATCTTAAAAAAAGAGTTAAGTGGTGCTATGATGATTGAATTTATTGCTTACTAGTAAGAAAAGTTTAAAAAAATAACTTTTCATGTTAAACATAACGAATTCTTTGCATTATTAGAAAGTTTCAGGCATTTTTCTCCTTCTAGAGCTTAGTTTTATCTTGGATTGAAAAACTTTTTTTATTAAAAGAATGGTTTAATATTTTCAAGATTTAAAAAATATTTACAAGATTTATATATGAATTCAAAAGACCATAGTTACTTTTAAGATTCAAATGAGCATGCCATTTCTATTTAAAATATTGCTATTTCTTAAAAATGACAAACTTTATTTTATTTTACAGAGATGGCTTAAAGCTTGAAACTGAATTGTTGGATGGAAAAACCAAGTTAATATTGTCTCCATATGGTATGATGTGTTATCAGAAATCTAAAATGTTAACTTTTAACTTCCTACATAAAATTATACAAGCTTAATATACTTTTTGCTTGTAGAGTAATATTTAAATGATACTTTGTGAAAAGATGTTTTTGACTAACTTTCTCAGATTTATTTTTAGCCAAGTAAAGTCAGAATACATCATTGCTTACCACTGTCAGTATTTATTCATAAAATTTAATGTTCCAGTGTATTTCGTATTTAATATGATGCCTAAACAATAATTAGGTGAGGTTTATGTAATTATGTTCTGTGCATGTTAAGATGTATTGCTCAAGAAAATTAAATTTGTAGTAAGACCACAGTTGCTAAAGTCATTTTTAGTATTAGTTTTAAAACTCAGTATACTATGGTAATCCTCTCATTCTCATCTTCTTTTTCTCTAATCTGTTTATAGTTTTACCTTGGAAAATAAACAAATGAAATAGGAATACTTGAACTACACTGTAAAAGTTAGAACACTCAAATAGGACCTAAAGTTAATGCTTTGGGGGTTAATATTTCTGCTAAATATCTTTTTAAAACCATGCTAATTAAAAATTTCTTTTATAACTGCCTTAGTATGTTTTTGTTGATAGTCCAGTAATTATTGTTTTCTTTTGTAGAATGTAAATCAAAAAATTCTGTGAAGGTAAGCCAAATGACCTGAACTGTTTTTGAATGTAAAATGTGGTTTTCTTTACAGTGGTTTAAAAATAATTCCTGTCAATATATTTTAAAGGGTGTGAGAAGTTACTGTTCTTTTGATTTCAGGTTGGTCCTTTCATAGAAAAGGAATCCTAATTTTTCAGTTTAAAAACCCATACAGAACCTCTTTCTCTAGATCAGTGCTGTCCCAGTAAGTGTTTTTGTGATGATGGAACTGTGGAACTGTCCTAAGATCAATGTTTTCCAAGATGGTAGCCAGTCACTAGTCATGTGTGATTACTGAGCACTTAGAATGTGGCTAGTGTGACAAAGGAAGTGAATTTTTAATTTAAAAAATAAATTTAGTAGTTACTCTGCTGGACAGTGCAGTTCCTGAGATGAAAATATTTTTCTTTTCATACTCAAATTCCATTTTCCCACACCAAAATGCTGTATTTGATTCACAAATTTGTACATGCGTTTTGCTTTCTCCTTAATAGATCGTACTTGAGCTTAATGATAGTTTTCCTTTTAAATTATTTTTCTCAGGACCCCAAAATGCCTTTTTCAACAAAATACATTACCACTTTAACAACTTTTCGATATCCTACTTTTCTTGTTCCCTATTTTTCCAGTTTTAGATTGATATCAGCAGAAATTTCAACCCTCCCATTATTAACTGTAGCCCTCCTTTTCCTCTTATCTTTGTAGCATCTTTTTTTTTCTTTGTAGCATCTTAGTCTTTATTTGTGTTTCTTGAATAGAGCTCAATTTGGATGATGTGGCATTTTCCACCTCTGAGCTTTTGATGGCTTTGCTATTTTTTCCAGGTTTAATCAAAGTGAAGTTGCTTGAGTATCCAGCATAAATGGGTGATGATACAGAGTAATTCCATATGCTGCCCTTTATAAAAGTTATTTTCCAAATATGGTATATAGCCATATATCTTGGGTGCTTTTTTAGTCACAATATGAATAGTATATTTTTTTCCTGTTCCTGCACTATTTAAAAGAAAATTTTTTTTTAAAGTTTTATTTATTTACTTTAGAGGGGGAGGGACAGAGGGAGAAGAGACTGTTAGCAGTCTCCACACTTGGGTGTGGAGCCCCACATGAGGATTGTGGCTCTCCCTCACGGTCCTGAGATCATGACCTATCTGAAACCGAGAGTCAGATGCTTAATCGACCGTGCCACCCAGGTGTCCAAGGTCCTACTCTTAAAATATTGCAACTCATTATTTTATTTGATTTACATTAACAAATACAGCACCTGTTTTTGAGATCTTAGATAAAAAGCTGCTTGTTGTAGTTGATTTCCATCTTCCTCGGCTCTATTCTCTCTCACTTTTATCCCCTTGCATTGATGTCTTTAATGCATTTGCTTTAGTCACCACATTTGTGAAGACATTTCATTGTTTTTGTAACCAACCTAGAATATGTGGTGATCTTCTAGTTTTGAACTTAAAGATTATATTAACAGTCTAGAAATATTTTATCCTAGGATTCTTTTCCAGAATAATGTGTCAGCTGATCTTGATCTTTATTTACTGTCTTAGAGCAAATTGTTTCGTTTTATTTTTCTTGCTTTGAGGACTTCAAAATACTGATGCTGGTAACTATGTGAGGTGATGGATATGTTATTCACTTGATTGTGGTGACTATTTTACAGTGTATGCATATGTTAAATTGTATACCTTAAATAAATAGTTTATAATTGTCAATTATAACTTAATAAAGCTGGAAGAAAATACTGATAGAATTTAAGTCTCCCTTCTCTATTGATTTTATTTCAAGGAGCTTCTCTTCCCTTATTTATCGGAGTTGCTAAGATCCTCCTCATTTCTTTCTTTGCTCTTTTCAGAAGACAAACAAAAACAGTAGTGCTTGTCTTTTTCCTTTTGCTTAAATCTGTTTCTTAATTTCCCAAATCTCAGTTCTGCAGCTATATGTTGGATTCTCTTTTCCGTAAGTTATTGATGGATTCTTTTTTCATAGTGCTTTTCTTTTTCTACTGGGAGAAGTTCCTGAGTGACTACAGCATCTACCTACAGTTCTGTTTTTCCCTTTTCTCACAGGTTGAATTACTATCATCGTCATAGTATGCTCTTTAAACACAACTGAACTTTCTTCATCATCAAGTTTAACACGTGTGGTCAGAGTACTTTCTTTACTTTTCAAAATCCCTTCTGCAATTTTTAAAATCTGTGGTAAGGAATAAGAAGTAAAGATGGTTAACAGCTTAATTTCTTAAGCTTATAGGAGGAGAAATGAAAGAAATATTAATGGTTCAGTGTCATGAGTAATTTACAAATTCTAAACTCTTATGCTTAAAATTCTCACAAATTTGTGGAAATAGGAAACATTAAAAGATTTTTTTTTTTCCACAGGTATTTCTACATGAGAGAATCAGAGTAGTGACACACTAAAGGATATATACAATATTAGTGTTAGGTATCATATTTTATATTTTAAAATACTTTGCTTCTTTCTGGCCTTGGGATCTTGGCTCCATATAAATGGTAAACTCAGCCAGTATTAAACAAATGCATTGGACATTGTTTATATTTTGAAAAACATTGGTAGAATTAAAATTAGCTAAAAGAGCAGCTTGCTATATAAAAATGTTTATGACATGACTCTTTGAGCTGTTAAAATTCATCTGATCCAGTAAATACTTGGGGAATTATTTAGGCTAGATTGCTTTTATTATTAAGTAATCTGAGTATAATTGAATATTTAGTAGGTCATGATCTTTTGCTAGCTCCATTCATTGTTTTTTTCTTTTTTTTTCTTTTTTTTTCCTGGTATTTAGCTACAAAAAGTAATCAGGGGCTGCCTGGATGGCTCAGTCAGTTAAGCATCCCACTCTTGATTTTGGCTCAGGTCATGATCTCAGGGTTGTGAGATCAGGCCCTGCATTGGGCTCCAAGCTAGGCATGGAGCCTGCTTGGGATTCTCCCTCTTTCTGTGCACTGCCCCCTACCCCCCAAAGTAATCAGGATTGAGCTGAATGAATGTATGTTGACCTCATGCCAGGTCATTGCCCACCCTCCTGCCCCCTTAATTAACTTTTAGAAGATTTTTTGGTGTATTTTTTCTTTTGTAAGTGGAATGTAGCAAGATAAATCTACTTAGAGCTCCAATTAGTAGGTTTCTGTTTGACAATGATTTATTGAAGCTGTAAAGTTTTAGTGGAGTGCCATTCTTGACTAATTCTTCCTTGACTGAGAGAAAAAGAGTAAAACCTAGGCCTTGTTTTCTGGAAGTGGGGGTATCAGGTAAATACTGTGTAATACAAGTAGACTGTAAATATGCCATGGTAGGGTTATAAAAGGCAGAGCACTGCAAAGAGCAGCTCTTTGTGGTGTGAGGAGACTAGGGAAAGCTTCGTAAAAGGAGGTGACATTTTAATTAGAACTTAAAAATGAGGCGGGTATTTATAGGTAAGGAGGTAGGGGAGTGTATTCTAAGCTCAGAAAATAGTGGGCAAAACACCAAGATAGAAAGCATAATTTGCATTTGGGGAATAGTACATATCTTGGGGAAGTACAGAGCATAAAACTTGGAGTAGATTACAGTCTTAAAGAGTTCAAATGTATATTTAAGGAGTTTGAACTCCTCGATTTTTGTGTAGGGAGGATTAAAGTATTGAGTCTGTATAGTATAATTTGTGTGTAGGATAGGACTTTGGACAGTTAGGTGAAGGACAAATTGTAAAAGGGAGACCAGTTATGAGCCAGTTATAGTTCAAGGAGAGTCTTAATAAGTTCCTGAACATGTGTAGTGGTTAGTGAAATGAATAAAATGGGACAGAAATGAGAGACTTTCAAGATATGTTAATGGCATGCACTGTACTTTTTAGCAGTTTGGATAAGCAGCTGATTAGAGAAATGAAATGCTCAACTATGAGTGACCCAAAAAAAAGGCTAGTATGAGCCAAAGAAAAGTGACATAGTAGGAGCTGTAGAGACTGAGGTGGTAGGGCTCAGCTATATAAGCTATGTGTATCTGCTGATAATTGCTTAATCCACACAGTGGTTTTTAAAAACTGGAGTGAGTTGTCAATATCTAAAAATTGGAAAATTTAAAGTAAAATCTGACATTTTTGGTTTCCTTGAAATACTGGATGATCTAGCAAGTAGTCTCAGATTCCTATATAGCAGTATAGGCTGGTTCTGAGGAATGCCTGCCTCCTTTAAGTGGAAAAATGTTCTTCAGCTCAAACCAGTTCTTACAGAGCGTAATTTTAAACATTTTTTTAAAAATTTATTTATTTATGATAGTCACAGAGAGAGAGAGAGAGGCAGAGACACAGGCAGAGGGATAAGCAGGCTCCATGCACCGGGAGCCTGACGTGGGATTCGATCCCGGGTCTCCAGGATCGCGCCCTGGGCCAAAGGCAGGCGCCAAACCGCTGCGCCACCCAGGGATCCCCATAGAGCGTAATTTATAGTAGGTATTTGAGTTTGCCACTTCTCTCTTAGAGGATAAGTTATATTACATAAAATAGCCTCAGGGGTGCCTGGGTAGTGCAGTCAGTTTAGTGTCCCACTCTTGGTTTCCACTTGGGTCCTGATCTCAGGGTCATGAGGTCAAGCCATACGTTGGGGCTCCACGCTCAGTGGGGAGTCTGTGTGAGACTCTCCTTCCCCCCTCAGTCCCCCCCCCTCCAAAAAATTTTTTTTAAACAGCCACAAATTGGGAGGGTAAAAAGGCATTTTATAGTGTATTGGTATTATCAAAAGCCTAAAGCCAGGAACAAATAGGATGTAGATGAGATGAAGATGATAATAAACAGATCTAGTAGCTCATAGTACAGGTACATTTTGAAAAGTGAGGTGAAATGAGTTTGGCTAATTGGTCAAAATGTTTTGTATATCATGTAAGTTACTGAAAGACGAGAGTTGGGATATCATAAGCTGGCTAAGTCATGTGGTATCTACCTTACTCTTTGACAGCAAGTATTTTATTAATCTTTACACCCAGCACTTTTCCATATTTGTGAGCACACAAAAAGCAACAGTTAATATTGATTGAATGACTGTTTAATTATGTTAATTAGATTTGCCAAAAGGTACAGTAGATTAAATAGAGGAAAGATATAAACAGGCTGTAATCTAGTAGTGTGGTAATGAAAACCTAAGTTTAGGCTTATCAACATGTAAATGGTTGAGAAAAAGATATTTGAAAGGAAGAAAAGACCAATACTTGCGTGTAAGGTAAAGAAGACCAAGGAGGATGAAGTTAAAGATGACTATGCTTACCGATTGGAGATGTTAGATCAACAGTGCCACAGAAATGGGACATTTTGGAACAGGGAACAAACATAGAATTCAGTTTTTAAAATAGTATCATTGAGGATAATAAAATTTACTGAACACCTACTTTGTTCCATTCACTATTCTCTATTGGGGTTATAGCAATAGATAAAATATACAAAAATCTCTACCCTAGGGTGTTTACATTTGAAAGGAGTTGAATTGACATACAATAAGCAGAATAAATATAGAATGTTACAAGATGAAAAGCGCTATAGAGGAAAAGAGAAAGGGAAGAGGCACAGTCACTTCAGGGGAACAGCAGTCTGGAAAAGGGAGTGAGTGCTAGATAGGTAGAAGTGTGAGAGTGGAACAGGAAACTTGCAACCCGCCCCCCCCCCCCCACACACACACAAAGAACAGGAAACCTACAGTTTTAAATGGGGTGATCAGAGAAGACCTTACTGAGTTGGTAATGTTGGAGGAAAGATTTGAAGGAGGTAAATGCACAAACCATGTAGAATCTGAAGGAGGAATCCCAGTTAGAGGGATTGACTAGTGCTAAGGCCTAAAATTAAAGGTTCTTGTTGAATAGTGAAGAAGCCAGTATGGCTCGTGGCTAAGATAGAAAATGAGATCAGATGAGGTGATAAAGCATGAAGGGTGCACAGATTGTTAATTTTTTTTTTTTTTATTGGTCATTGTATGAAGTTCAATTTTTCCTCCTAAGCAAGCTAGGAAACCATTAGAAGCTTTTGAATAAAGTGACATCTAAGTTAACCTATTAAGTTACTCACTGTGGTTGTTGTGTTGAGAGACTAGAGAGCAGGGGCAGAACCAAGAAAATCAGAAGGCTTTTCAGGCAAGAGCTAATGTTTTGGAATAGAGGGGTGGCAAAAGAGTTGTTCAGGAGTGGTCAGGTTTAGGATATATTTTGGGGATGGAGCAAAACAAAGTTTGATGACGTGTTGGCATATGAGAGAATAGTTGATAATTTCAAAATTTTTGGCATGGGTAGCTGAGATGGAAAAATTGAAGGGCGGAGGTTATTTAGGGGTATGTAGGAAATCAAGAGTTTGGTTTTGGGCATGTTGTTTGAAATGGCTAGTAATAATCCAAGTGGAAGTGTTTGGATAGGCAGATGGAACCTCAAGTTAGAGGAGAGGTCTATCCTGACTGAAGACAAGTTTAGTTAGGAGTCATCAGTATATGGATAATATTTAGAACCACAAGGGTAAGTGAAATTAGCAAGTGAATGAAGTAAATTAGGCTAAGAAGTCCTGGGACTAAGCAACTTCAAGAGGTCTGGGGAAAAGAGAGCCAATAAGACTGAGGAGGAACAGCAAGAACCAGAATTGTGGAGTCCTCAGGAAATCAAGTAGAGAAAGTGACTCAAAATGGGAGGAATAATCAACTGAGTCACGTGCTGCTAATAAGTCTGGTGAGATGATCTGAGAATCAGTCACTGAATTTGCAATGTGAAAAGTTATTAATGACCTTGATGAGCAGTTTTGGTGGAGTGATATGGGTGAAAGCCTAGCTGGAATGGGATTGTGGAAGATGAGAAAGTGTGTTCATGTATTTTTAAAGATGATAAAGATGTGGTCTAGCAGGAAAGAAATAGTTGGTGATTCGGGAGAAAGCAAGAAATGCCTAGAGAAAGATCCTTTAGAAAGAGGGTTATGGGAATATCTATGAGTAACAAGTATAAGCGATTTGTATGAGTACTAGTGCTGGTACAGATTTAGTAATAGAAATTTGAAGTTTTTTCTGATTACTTTTCTATAAGATTTTCAGTGAAATAGTGATCAAGATCTTCAGCTGAGAATAAGTGTGAAAGGGAAAGTGTTTGGAGTTTTGGGAAAGAGGAGAAAGTTGAAATTGTTAAAAGACTAAGAGTAAATGAATTTGTGAAATGCCAGGTAGCATGAAGGGCCTCTTTGTTGTTTTGGGTTGTGTATTTAAGGTGAAATTAGTTGCTGTGGCTTTGTGTTTTTCTTCTGAGCGCAGGCACAGAGTAGGTGAAGAGTTAGATTTTCTCAGTCTGGGGATTTGCAAAGCATGTATGTCAGAGCAGAGCAGTTGACAATAGAAGATGGTGGTGGTTTTGGTTGATCATGGAATTTAAGATTGATAAGGAAGACACGAAGAAAGTGGTAGGATAAATATAGATTCCAGCTGAATAAAAGAATTGTCAGAATTGGGATATGCAAGAAATTAAGCTGGTAAAAAAAAAAAGGTGGTAGTCATTGTGCCCTACTTGAGGTTATGGAGGGATTACAGTGAGCAGTAGTTACAAGATTAGTATAAACTATCACTATGAGAATGAGTAATTGAGATATACTCCTATAAAGTATAGGAGCAGAGTTTAAGGGACACCTGGGTGGCTCAGGGATTGAGTATCTGCCTTCAGCTCAGGACATGATCCCAGGTCTGGGGATTGAGTCCTGCATTGGACTCCCTACGAGGAGCCTGCTTCGTCCTCAGCCTATGTATCTGTTTCTCTATGTTTCTCATGAATAAATAGATAAAATCTTAAAAAAAAAAAAAAAAAAGAGCAGAGTTCAAGGAAATGAGAGGCCAAGGAATTGGAAGAATGATCTATGTGGATATGAAAGCACTAATAATTAAGATAGGAATTATGGTAGAGGGATATTGACCTACAAGTTATTCAAGAAATAAGTAAGTTACAGGTCTATAGATACCTATAAAGAAAAGAGGTAGTCTAAGTGGTATAATCATGACATGAAATTCAAAACTGGAGTAGAATGGAGATGTCCTATAGCAGCTAGAATAAAAATTCTTTATTATGTCTAAATAAAATGATAATTTCCAGTTGTTGAAGCTTTCAAGTAAAGATGTGCAAAGGTTAAATGTTAGTGTATCGTGCATGTCTTAACCAGCAAAATGCAAAATGTTTAGAGGCCTGACATGACCGATGATATAATGATAAGTGTTGATTTTTCAATGGCTGTTATAAAGAATAAATTTTTGGTGTTTTAACAGATGGGAAGTAAGAACAAGATTGCAAAATGTCCTATAAGAACAAAACAGACTGGATACATTCTAAAATCAACACAAAATACATGTATCAGGAGTGGAAAACTTTTGCAAAAGAAGAGAATGGGTTCAGAAACTTCACTGGCAAAAGGTGAAAAAAGTAGCATGATTTTTTCACCCACTAAGGATTTATGCAAGCAGTATGTAGATAAAGACTGTCTTTATGTCCAGAAAGAGATTTCACCTGCAACCCCCACTATACAGAAGACTAGAAACACCATAAATACCTCTGTAGTAGCTAAGCAGAAGCATTGCAAAAAACACATCACAGCTGAAAATACGAAGAGCGGTTTGGTGTGTCTAACACAAGACCAACTACAACAGATTTTAATGACTGTGAACCAAGGAAATAAGTCTATTTCCGCGATTGAAAATGGAAAGGAGGAAACAAGTAAGGTTTTTCTGAAGTTTTAATTAATATTAATTTTACCAGTGTTTTAGAATTTCTTATTCTTTGGATTTTACGTAACTATGTGTCTGAAATTCTAATTTACCATGTAGCACTGTAAAAAGTAATTATTCTTCTAGAGAACATTCTCATGCAAAATTACTTTTATAGCTACAATGTGCTATATTTTAAGGTTAATGATCAGAATATGACAACCATGGTACCATAGCCTTAAGAAACCCAACTCTGTGAACGCTATAAAGATCTTCATACAAAAAGCTGTTGTGCTTATTTTAAAATGTAGAAGGCAAGGACGCCTGGGTGGCTCAGCAGTTGAGCATCTGCCTTCGGCTAGGGACATGATCCCAGAGTTCCAAGATGGAGTTCTGCATTGGGCTCCCTGCAGGGAGCCTGCTTCTCCCTTTGCCTATCTCTACCTTCTCTTTGTCTCTTTCATGAGTAAATAAATAAAAATCTTAAAAAAAATAAAAATACAAAATAAATACAGGAGGCTTTACTTACATGAAAAATAATTATATAAAATGTGCTAAAATATCACTGTAATGTTCCTAGTCAAAATTAAAAGAACCTTAACTTGAATATTTGATTTGGGTTGCCAAAAAAGATTATTTTCTTGATGCCTTCATTGTACTTTTCCTGACCCTTAATCCATGCTGAGGATTGTCAGCACTGTCTTTTTAACCAATATAAAATACAGACTTGGAAGTAGTAGAAGTATGTGTCTTCTTTTTCATTAGTCAGGGCATTGTTTTATATTTTTAAAAGCCTTCTGATTTCCTTAGCTTTGGGATAAGGAATTAATATGAGTAGAAATGTCATTAAAATTTTGTTAGGCAAAAAAAAAAAAAAAAAATTTGTTGTTAGGCAGTAATGAAATAAATAAAAATAACGTTAATAGTCACCAGGAAGAGGCTCCACAACTGATACGGGGACCAGGTAGCTTCTATACACTCCCAAGGTATTCAAGTTGGAGGAATTTATCTTGTCTTGGTCTAGATTATTCTTTGTAAAATGAGGGAGCTGAGTGTTTAATGCTAGAATTATAGCCTAGAGAGCAAAAAGTAAAAACTATGTATAGTGAGTGAGAATATCAACAAAGTTGAAGGCAGATTTTTATCTATTCATATAATGACATGCATATTAAGTATACTTTCTCTTCATTGGGAAAACTAGCACATTAAGGAAGAATTAGAACAATTTTTGAGCCAGGCATAAGACACTGTATATGAAACATTTGAAAGAGATAACGGAGGCATAGAGACAGTGGTCCATAAAAAAGTTTTCCATTTATTTCCCATCTAAATGAGAAAAATCAGGTCAAGGTAATGAGTTTTTCATATATCTATTTGCATTTATTCTTTAAGTTGTGATTTGTGTTTTATTTGTAAAAATATTGTTAGCAAGAATGAATGGAAATTTTTTTGTTGTTGCTTATTTGTTTTCTTATTAGACAGAAGAGGTTATATAGCAATAGCCATATCTCTGGACCATTTAACCTCTGGGCTCAATTTCCTCTTTTGACGAAAGGGAGTCGTAATTCCCACTGAAGGACTGCCGTGAGAGGTGATAACTGGCAATATGGAAGGCAGTGTTTTTAAAGTATGTAGCAGTATGCCAAAATAAGTTATTGTAATACATGCACTTTTAGTGTTAATTTTGAAACCTGTATTTTTACCTCCCAGGTCAAGACAGTCTACATTTAAACAATACTTCCAATCAGCCAAAAGATGAGAACATAATGGGAGTATTCCAAAAAAATGAGGCTCTTTCATCTGTCCTGGATGAAAATAAATCCACTTTAAATAAAAATCAAGAGACATCTAAGCAGTATGAGCAGAAAATTGCCATGTATGTAACTCATATCTATTATTGTGGAATCATCTTATGAAAATGGTTTTGCTTTTCCTTGACTTTCATGTAAAATACTCTGAAGACTAAGAGCTATTTAAGTTTATTAATATTTATGGAGTACCTTGTGCAGAAACATAAGATTTCTATTATTTTTTGTATTGTCCTAGAGAGAATGTATGGAAACCAGCTGACATATTCAGTACTCTGGGCGAAAGAGAACGTGACAGAAGTTTGTTGGAAGCAAAAAAAGCCCAGTGGAAGAAAGAGCTTGGTAGGTAATTACTATACTTTTTATTACAGGTTGGTTGCCGTAAGGAATCTACATTGAGGTTGAAATATATCTTTCAGTATGATATTCTGAAAAATCTTGTTTTATAACATTTGCCATCTAGTAGTTTGCTGTAATATATAGCAAGCTTTGTGGGGGCAGCCTGGGTGGCTCAGGTTTAGCCTGCCTTTGGCCCCGGGTGTGGTCCTGGAGACCCGGGATCGAGTCTCCCTGCATGGAGCCTGCTTCTCCCTCTGCCTGTGTGTTGCCCCCCTCTCTCTCTCTCTCTCTCTCTCTCTCTCTCTCTCTCTGTCTCTCATGAATAAATAAAAATCTTTAGGGATCCCTGGGTGGTGCAGTGGTTTGGCACCTGCCTTTGGCCCAGGGCGCGGATCCTGGAGACCCGGGATCGGATCCCACGTCAGGCTCCCGGTGCATGGAGCCTGCTTCTCCCTCTGCCTCTCTCTCTCTCTCTCTCTCTCTCTCTCTCTCTCTCTGTGTGTGACTATCATAAAAAAAAAAAAAAAAAAAGAAAGAAAGCTGTGTGGTTTTACATTCCTTTAGATTGTGTCTTTTTGTCTGGTAGTCTCTTGGTGTATACCAGAAGACCAGAGGTGAGCACTGAGCATTAATGTCATCAGTATCATTCAGGAGCTCAAAGATTCCTAACTTTGCTCATTTCCTGAGTGAGAATCCATTTTCATCTTTTTCTGTTCTAGAAATTCTATGGATTTAAAGATGGTTTTATTTAAAAATAATTGAGTTTGGATGGCTCAGGGTGTGGTCCTAGGGTCCTGGGGTCGAGTCCTGCATGGAGCTTCCCACAGCATGCCTGCTTCTCTCTCTGCCTCTCTGTCTCTCTCATGAATAAATAAATAAAATCTTTAAAAAATAAGTAAAAATAAAAATAATTGAGCTCATTCTTTAAAACATTCTCATCAAGAATCATTAATATTCTCTCAGTAAGTATATTTCATACAAAAACCAGCTTACTGCTTTTGTCAGCATATAGACCTTAGAAAAATTTATCACTTCTGTTAGGGTCTTAAAATATTGGTAACTAAGAAACTCTTGCTTCTTTTTGGACTAGACTTATGTCTAGGTATCAGAATTTGGAAAATAGGTGAAGTAACAGTTGTACTTCTTAAGAATAGCTGTAAAAAAAAAACAAAAAACATAAAGATGGGCTTCACCCTCCACTCAACTAGAAAGTCCTGTGAGGCAGTTTGTAATGCTGCTGAGACAGGTGATACAGAAAAAGAGATAAGTAGAAGAAATCGGGAATGATTTGATGTTGGAAGTTAAGGTAACAGAAGGTTGGAGAAATTAAATATATAGTAGTATCTTAAGGTTTGGAGATTTGATGTGTTTATATCATAATTTCAGTCTGTATATTTTCTTTCAATAAGATTTTGCTTATCAAACTAATCAAACTTCTGAAGTAGGATGGAACTACTTGGAAATGAAGTTTTATGCTTTATTATCTGAAAAGTTTACTTTTATTTGATAATGTTAAAAAAGCAATCTTTCTTTGTTGAAGTAATGCTTTCATTAATTTTCTTGAAATTTAAATTTATATGTCTCTGACTTTTTAAAGAACTATTGGTGATTTGGGGCTTAGTTTTTTTTTTTTTTTTTTTTTTTTTTGGTATATTTTTCTTTTATTGCAGTTGAGTTTGCTAACGTATAGCGTAACACCCAGTGCCCATCCCGTCAAGTCCCCCCACTCAGTGTGGGGCCTAGTTTTTATATCAGTTTTTAGACATAAGATTTTGATTTTTTCACTTTCAGCAGTTACGAATAATAGTGGCTGACATTTATTATATATTTATTTTGTGCTAGGCCCTGTATGAAATAGGCACTATTCTCTTTACAGAAGAAGAAACTGAGTTTAGGAAGATGAATGGCAGTTTTCCCACAATTACATAGATAGGAAGTGGTTGCAGTTAGATTAATTCCAGGATTCTCTGAATCCAGAGATTTAGCTTTTCAGTCTCTTAGTAATAAATGAAGGAACATTATAGGACAATAGAACCTCAGAATAATTTTCATAATATAAAATATGTTCTGAAAAAATTGATTTTTATTGCTAATTGTGATAAACATTTTTAATCCATTTGTGCCATATCTAAGTTTGGTTCAGTTAAATGTTATATCTCTTAAAATTTTTTTCTGTCTTGTGAGTTAATCTCCCTAAGAAACAATTTTGATTAAATCTGTGTTGGAATCTGGGCTCTTTAAGAAGGTCATGATTTGTTTACGTGATTTTTTTTTTACAGTTTTTGTACATTTTTTTAAAAAGGACATTGTTTACAGATGAACAGGTTGCTTTAAAGAAGAAAGAAAAAGAAGCTTCTGAAAAATGGAACAATCCTTGGAAAAAATTTGAAAGTGATAAAATAGTGTGGGAAAAATTTCAAACTCTTGGCCAGTCTAAGGTAAGAGTATCAAAATGAAGCATTTATGGAATATATACATTTTAATTTTACTTTCTAAAATGGTAAGCCATGTTCATAACGCGTTTTAAAAATTATTTTTCATGTTATTTTTTAAAATGTTATTTTAAATTTAATTAGGACCTCAACTAGTCTTTATTTGCATTGTGTAAATTGTCTTACTTTGTAGGTGAGTGTAGAGGCTTGAGGCTATTCCTTTAGGCCCCTGTAAAAAAGTTCTGCAATTTTTTAGATGACCGCAAAACTCTACCATTGACCTTGTAGTATCTTCTACAA
The DNA here is from genome assembly GCF_048164855.1 of Canis lupus baileyi. Taxonomy (NCBI): domain Eukaryota; kingdom Metazoa; phylum Chordata; class Mammalia; order Carnivora; family Canidae; genus Canis; species Canis lupus. Next base: position 35,335,327 of record NC_132856.1, on the reverse strand, counting down.
GGTTCTATAAAACCTAAGTGATTACTTATCAAACATAAGTACAGACCAGGTGTCTGTTAGGTAGTATTTTAGTGACCTTTAAATTTTGCCTGTGTTTAATATTATATATAGAAAAAGTACTTTGTTTTCTCTTTGTTTGTAGACTAGTCTTAGCTCTTCCAACATTCTGTCACAGTCTCCCAGTCAGATAACAGTGGTCCAGGCTGATGACTACCCACTATGTAGAGCCAGTCAGATTTTAGAGGTAAGTCATAAGTGTCATTACTTTGAATATATAAACCCTTTTGTACTTGATCTCTATATTACTTATTTTCCTTGAAAGAGTGAATCTTAATACTCTTATTAATTACCAGTTAATTTTTGCTGAGTGTATTCTCCTTAAATTTAAAGAAGTTATGAGTTGTTTCTTTTTATACATATAATAATTATTCCTTCCTAGTGAACATTTACCTTTTAACAAATGTATTCTGAAAATAATGTAGTAGCCTAAAGGGATACTTCTAAAGGTAGACATTTTCAGCACTGGTGCATTTCTTACAGAACCCTTCCAAGTTAGATTGTTTGCATGGCTCTAATGGCTGTTCTGTTCCATATAGGGTTGACTTGCCTATATCAAAGAGTTTTATAGTTGTTGTAATTTTACATTAACTAAAGGAATGAAATCTGAATTGTACTTTTCCACATTCCCAAAAACACTTTGACTATTGAAAGGCAATAAATAGCCTTGATAAAAAGGCATTTGGTAAAAATCTGTAGTTCTAGATAATTTTATAAAGGGGAAGGGGCAGAGGGAAAGGAAGAGAGAATCTAGCAAGCTTCCCACCCAGTGTGGAGTCTGATGTAGGGCTTGATCTCACCACCCTGAGATCATGACCCAAGCCAAAATCAAGAGTGGGACACTTAACTGGCTGAACCACCCAGGCACCCCAGTATGATAACTTTGATAACTTTAAGTGTAAAGTTTAAAAATTGATGCATGCAGGTACTACTGAAAATTACAACTAAAACTATTTATGAAATAGGTGTTTTCAGTTAGCAAAAGAAATTTAGGTTGAAATGTTAGTATATCATTTATTATTGATTAATTTGCACTGTATTTTAGGTCGTTTATTATCTGTGAGTAATTCGTACTATGGTTGTTAATGCAAATAGTCATTTGAGGTGACTTTTAGATGTTTTTACATTTTGTATATATTTTTAGATGCTAACATGTATTTTTTTTTTATAATCCAAAGTACCAATAAAATTACTTACATTTCACAGTAGAGATGGGAGTTGGGGACGGAAGAAGGACTAGAAAGTAAAATAATATAAGGACAACCAGTGGTTAAAGGCTATGATTATCTACTCCTTCTCAATAATACAGTTTTTATGCATTTATATATGCATGTTTTAAGATATTGGAGAAATGCTATTTAGGGGAAATTAACTAATTTAAAAACTCCCCTTAAATATCTGCAAACAGTTGGTTTCAGAAATCTAAGCCATAGCCAGAACTATTTGTACTATTTGAATTTTTTTTAAATTTTATTTATTTATTCATGAGAGAGAGAGGGAGAGACACAGGCAGAGGGAGAAGCAGGCTCCATGCAGGGAGACTCGATCCCGGGTCTCCAGGATCAGGCCCTGGGTTGAAGGCGATGCTAAACCGCTGAGCCACCCGGGCTGCCCTACTATTTGAATATTAAGTTAACCTTTTCATTTAGTTAAAAAGAGCAGAAATTTGGTTTCAGCCAGAGTCACCAAGGCCAATTTTGTTAAAACATGAAGTAATGCATGTAAAGTGCTTAGAACAGTGACTGACAACTAGCAAGTCTTCAGTGACGGTTTACTCTATCTGTACCATAACAAAGCAAATCCATTTGGAACAGTGAGGTTCTTTAGATTCAATCATCTCACCAGCTTCCTTCCCTTCTTTTCTTGATTCTCAGTCTTACCCCTCCTCTTCCAGTTGAATGGCCCTGTATTCTCATCTCTGTTTTTTTTTTTTTTTTTTTTTTTTTAAATTTATGATAGTCACACAGAGAGAGAGGCAGAGACACAGGCAGAGGGAGAAGCAGGCTCCATGCACCGGGAGCCCGATGTGGGATTTGATCCCGGGTCTCCAGGATTGCGCCCTGGGCCAAAGGCAGGCGCTAAACCGCTGCGCCACCCAGGGATCCCTCATCTCTGTTTTATTCAACCTAAACATTCTCACATACTGTGTAATTTTGAATTACTATGTGTTTCTAAGAAATTTACTTACAGCCTCAACTTCTTTGGAAATACCTCACTTCCATGAAAACTTGGCTTTCCTTAATCACTACTTCTCTTTGGGAAGGCCTTTGAATGAAGGGAGTATATTCTAATGCATTCTCTAACATGGGTAAGAAAGTGAGGTTATCATTCTGCTAAGTTTCTTATTGCTACCACCATATCATAGTTCTGCAGTTAGCCAGTAAAAAGTTCTATTTTTATTCGTTTTAAACTTTTTTATTGTGACAAAATACAACAATTTACCATTTTAATAATTTTAATGTGCATTGTAGAGGGATTAAGTACATTCACATTGTCAGTCAGCTATCACCATTGTCCACCTCCAGAATTTTTTCGTGTTTGCAAACTGCTCTGTTGGCACCCATTCTAATTTGTCTATGAATTTGACTATTTTAGATACCTTTGAGTGGAATCATGTAATATTTACTCTTTTGTTTCTGACATACTTCACTTAGCATTATGTTTTCAGGATTCATCCATGTTGTAGCATGTTTCAGAATCTCATTCCTTTTTAAGGCTAAATATTTCATTGTATTTATAATATTTTATTCTCCAAATGTTGATGGACATTTGAGTTGTTACCCCTTCTTGTCTATTGTAGAAAAATGCTATGAATATTGAGGTACAAATAATCTATTTAAGGCTCTGCTCTCAATTTTTTTTTTAAAGGTTTTGTTTATTCATGAGAGACACACAGAGAGAGATAGAGACATAGGTGGAGGGAGAAGCAGGCTCCCTCTGGGGATCCTGATACGGGACTCGACCCCAGGACCCTGGGATCACGACTTGAGCCAAAGGCAGGTGCTTAACCATTGAACCGCCCAGGTGCCCCTCTGCTTTCAGTTCTTTGGGGTATATACCCATAAGTGGAAATGTTGGATCCTATAGTATTTTATATTTAATTTTCTTTGTTAAATTTTTACCAATTTTCTTTTTAAGAAGAGAGTTTTTGTTTTTTTTGTGATTTCTTTTGAAAGAGAGCACACCCAAGTGGGTGGTAGGAGAGGCTATGTGGAAAGGGGCAGAGCAGAGGGAGAGGGAGGGAGAATCTTAAGCAGGCTCCATGTTCAGCGGGAATCCCAAAGTGAGGCTTGATCTTAAGACCCTGAGATCATGACCTGAGCCAAAATCAAGATCAAATGCTTAACTGACTCATCCACCCAGGCACCCCAGATTTTTACCAATTTTCATTTGGTAATTTTATGTTTAACTACTCTGCTGTTTTCCAGAGTTGGTATGCCGTTGTACATTTCCATCACCAGTGAGCAAGGGTTCTGATTTTTCCACACCCCACCATTTTTTTTTTTAATAAGAGCCAACCTCTATTAGGTGTGAAGTGGTATAGCTCTTCGTAGTTTTGATTTACATTTTCTTTAATAATTAGTAATGTTAAACATTTTTTCATAGCTTATTGGCTGTGTATCTTCTTTGAAGAAATGTCTAAGATTTTTGCCCATTTATGAATTGGGTTGGTGTTTTTATTGAGTTGTAGGCATTGTTTAGATGTTCTGCACACCTTATCAGATCTATGATTTGCATATATTTTGTACTATTCTTCATGTTGCCTTTTCACTTGCTTGATAGAGCCCTTTTTATTGATTCCTGTCTTATTCCATTGATGACCTGACATGTTTCAGGAAATTCTTATACAAGAATAGGTCCAAGGTGAGAGTAGCAGAAAACTAAGAATACAGTAGAAGGAAAGAAAAAAGATTTGGTAATGAAATAAATTGAAATCACAGGAAGAAGAAATCAGTGTGGGGACACTCCATGAATATAGATAAAAATTTTTTTTTAAGATTTTATTTATTTTTAAGATTTTATTTATTTATTCATGACAGACACAGAAGCAGAGACAGAAGCAGGCTCTCTGTGGGAGAGGCTGATGTGGGACTTGATCCCAGGATTCTGGGATCACGACCTGAGCCGAAGGCAGATGCTCAACCACTAAGCCACCAGGTGCCCCTAAAAGATTTTATTTATTCAAGATAGAGCACAGGAGGACAAGGGGCAGAGGAAGGGGGACAAGTAGACTCCCCATGGAGCGCAGAGCCTGACTCAGGGTTCAATCCCAGAACCATGAGATCATGACCTGAGCTGAAGTCAGACATTTAACCAACTGAGCCACCCAGTGGCTCGAATATAGATAGAATTTTAAAAAGAAATGAAATGTCTGACATAGAAGATTACAAATAGCTTTTAAGACACAACCTTGAATGATAGATTTTTTTCAAATAAAACAGCAGATAGGTAAATATTAACATACACATCAGAGAAAAAAACTTCCTAGACCAGGAAAAAAATTAAGCTAAATGAATAAAAACAGGCTGATTTGAAGATATTTCCCAGTAAGTGTTAAAATTTAAAGAACAAGTATAGACTTCTTTATGCATTTCAAATAAGATGAAGACAGAACAAAAATCAAGTTAACCTTAGATTTCTCCTCTGTAGATAATAGAACAATGTTTAAGAGGTTTAATAGATACAGTGGGGCAAAGAATTTAATGCCTAAACAACAAGTTCACATGTAAAGGGAACATGAAGATGTGTTCAGACCTATATGAATTTATAAAATATTCCTCCCAACGATCTTTCCCCAATTTTTTTTTTAAGTTTTTAAAGATGATTTCTGGGTCAGAAAAGTGGATCAGAATTAAAACACAGGAATTTGTGTGTTTAAAAAAGGAAATAGGGGATCCCTGGGTGGCGCAGCGGTTTGGCTCCTGCCTTTGGCCCAGGGAGCGATCCTGGAGACCCGGGATCGAGTCCCACGTCGGGCTCCCGGTGCATGGAGCCTGCTTCTCCCTCTGCCTGTGTCTCTGCCTCTCTCTCTCTCTCTCTCTCTCTCTCTGTAGGACTATCATAAATAAATAATTAAAAAAAAAAAAAAGGAAATATATACTGACACAAAATCTCTAAGACTTTGTACAATAAGGTAAATTGCAGAACCATACAGTGTAACCATTTCTGTGTTTAAAGGAAAAAAACTCTGGAAGACATCAACAAATATGAATACATAAAAGAAAGCAGATTGTTAGCCTTGTCTGAGTCTGGTGAAGTGTAATGGAAGCAAATGGGAACTTTCCACTTTTGTTCTTTATGGTTTTATGTTTATGCTTTTGTGAAGAGTGTTGATATGTTGCATGATTTCTTTATAAAGACAGAGTTAATTATTCTGAAAAACCAGATAATGGTTTAAGAATGTAGAAAGCAGGGATGCCTGGGTGGCTTAGTGGTTAAGTGCCTGCCTTTGGCCCAGGGTGTGATCCTGGAGTCCTGGGATCGAGTCCTACGTCAGTCAGGCCCCCTGCATGGAGCCTGCTTCTCTCTCTCTCTGCCTATGTCTCTGCCTCTCTCTCTCTCTCTCTCTCTTTCTTTCATGAATAAATAAATAAATAAATCTTTTTTAAAAATGTAGAAAGCAGAGATGCCTGGGTGGCTCAGCAGTTAAGCATGTCTGCCTTTGGCTCAGGGCATGATCCTGGAGTAGCGGGCCCACATCGGGCTCCCTGCATGGAGCCTGCTTCTCCCTCTGCCTATGTCTCTGCCTCTCTCTCTCTCTCTCTCTCTCTCTCTCTCTCTGTCTCATGAATAAACAAATAAAATCTTTTTAAAAAATGTAGAAAGCAAAGATAACCACTAGTTTAATTATAAACAGTATCTACTAATGTAACCTGTACAACAGGAAACATACAGTAAGAAAACAAAAGTCAACTCTGAAAGTTCAAAAGTCTTTTATTTAAAAGCAGAGGTATGAGAACCCCAAATTCATGCTACTTAAAAGAGATATACTTGAAATAAAATTACTTTTACTAAAAATAGATTATATAAGCCAATCAAAATTTTAAAAAAATGGAAAGCAAAACTTCTAGTAATTTTAGAAACATTACCTTGGGAGTGAAAGCTATTTAACTTACTTAGTTTAATTTAGGCTCCATGCCCAGAGTAGAGACCAGTATGGACTTGAACTCACGACCCCAAGATCAAGACCTAAGCTGAAATCATGGGTTGGATGCTTACCTGACTGAGCCATCGTGGTGCCCCCGTAATAGATTTTTCCCCCATAATAGATTTTTGATAAAAAGTAGAGGCACCCTTAAAAAAAAAAAAAAAAAAAAAAGTAGAGGCAGTAACAAAGATGTAAAAATGTTTTTGTGATTCATAAACCAAACATAAATAGGAGAAATTGAGGCACATTTTTACCAGAGTCTTATCAATATTTGGACAAAGAAAATATCAGTAATTTCATTTTCTACAAATATATCAAAATTTTAAATGCCAACAGAGCATTTACAAAATATGCTATAATGTTAAAACATAACCAAAAATAAAAACCAAGAAGAAAATACAACAAATAAGATTTTACAGACCTAAAAATACTAAGATCCCATGATCTCAAGATACTGCACCTTGGTTGTAAACAGCTAGTACCTCCCCTTATGATTAGCTCCTAAGATGCTGTAAGAACTGAGGGAGGGATACTTTTTTGGTTTGTTGAATTGGTAGGTGGTTTATGGTAGAAGTTAATTCAAGCATCTCTGTGGGAGTATAAAATAGGAAACCAATTGTTGGAATTCTGTTCTTGTTAACATGTTTCCCCCTCCCTCCCGTAATTTCATTGTCTTAAATAGTGCCTCACCCTCCATTTACTGTATATCAGATCTCTATTCTAGGTGTCCTCTAGAATAAAATCCCGGGCCAGTCTTTGCTTAAATCTTACTACTTTGGAGAAACTTGGAAAATCAGGTAGAGACTGCTCTGCCTCTTCCTGTTCATATTCACTTGTCTGGTGATTTACAATTGTAATCTAAGTAGTGTTTCCCCCCAAAAAGAAGCTCTGAGGGCAGTGATTTTAGGTTAATGCCTGAGTCTTCACCCAAGGCCTAGTCTGCTTTCTGCCATTCCTACCACTGAATATATTGTTCATTGCTGGACAAGTTTGGTTGATAATGCCAGGAAAAAAATTAACTACTGAAATAACAAAAACACTGGAGAAACACAACTATTTCAAAGAAAAACAATGTAGATAGAGGGGTATCAGAGTCCAACAGAAGCAAAAATATTAGGACAGATTAATAAATTTAGCTTAATGAAATCATAAGAGAAGGGAAAGTGTTACAAATGAGAACATGGACCAGAGACAACCAAGCAGAAAATTTAGGTGTGAAACATACAATAAAGTAAAAAACACAATAGATGAGAAATAGCAGGAATGGTAGAGCTAGGGAATGAGTAAATAATTGGAAAGCCATATTTAGAAAATACCTTGAAAAAGGAAAGGACAAATAGGGAAAAAAAATTTTAAGGCAGTATGAGAATGAAAATAGAAATGCTGACATTCAGATGATAAGCTGCTCAAACAAGAGGGAAATTTGGAGAAGAGAGAAAATATTTGAAAAAATAATTGAGATCAGTTTATTAACTGACCTCAGACTTAAAAGGCCAAAGAGCACCAAAAAAAGAATAAAGAAAACTTGACTACACATGCTGACCTGAAATTTAAGAATATGAAAGACCAAGAAATTGTAAAAGCCTACGGAAAGAAGCAGCAGCACATAAAAGAACAAATATGAGCTTAACTGTTTTTTGGCAGGGGGCATATTTTTCAACAGCAACACTGGGTATAAGAAATTATGGAATCCTATTTTCAAAGTTGATAGAAAAGGTCTTAAACTTAGAATTTAATATCTAGTGAAACTATCATTGAAATAAGAGTAGATAATACCCTCAGGCATTAAAGTCCTCCGAAGATTTTTATTAAAAGGCGCACATTGAAAATAGTTTTGAATGAAGTGCTTAACCAAAAAGGTAAGTTAAAGGATGCTGCAAGACATTCGTGATTATTTACCTTGGTAGAGTTGATTATTATCTTTATAATAAATATACCCTTACTAAGAAAGGTCTAGTTAATACCAACCTTGATGGGGTGGCAGAGGATGCAAGATCAAAGGATATGAGAGCATATTAAGCTTATTAGAAGATGATATTTTGGATATCAAAAATTTAAAGAGTGTTAAAAATAAAGTAGGATAAACTGAAATGTAAGATTAAGATAGTAGAAATAGGGCCAAATACATCAATAAACATAATGAATCTAATCTAAGTGAACCAAAACTCATTAAGAAAATAACTGATTGGAATAAATCAGTTGGAATACCTTCTAGAATACAAATATACTTAAAGCATAAGAATACAGGAAGGTTGAAAATAGTATTTTTAAAAAATGCTAACCAAAATAAAATTGTTATTGCTACACTACTAAAAATAAGACAAAGCATTATTAGGGATGGTGAGGGTTGTTAATATAGATAAGGATATAGCATATCAAGAAGGTATAGCAATTTTGAACATGCATGAACCTGACAAAATACATGAAGCAAAAAATGGTAGATTCAAATAAAGATTCAATTCAGTATCTGAATTGAGAAATTCTTAAACCTGTGGAGAAATTTTTTTTTAAGGATTTATTTGTTTGTTTTAGAAAGCATGAGTGGGAGAGGGGTGAGAGAGAATCTCCAGCAGAGTCCATCCATGCTGAGTGCGGAGCCCAAAGTGGGACTCTTGTCTCATGACCCTGAGATCATGATCCAATCCAAAACCAAGAGTCAGATGCTTAACCAACAGTGCCACCCAGGGACCTTAAAATGGCAGAGAAATTTATAAATTCTTTATTTAAACAGAGATTTCAATAGTCCAGTTAACATATCAGGTTCTTTGTTCAGTTTTTCTCAGGCACACATGGATATATACAAAATTCATTTGTACTAGGACATAAAGGTTCAGATAAAATTTAAATAGCTATTGTAAAGTGATCTCTAATTGCAGGTAATTTAGAAGTTACTAACAAAATGAGTTTTTAAAGTACTATATATATATATTTGGAAATAAAAATCACACTACCTGAGTAACTTGAGTTAAAAGAAAAAACCAGAAATCATAAATACTTGGAAAGAATGATAATGGATATATTCCAGAAACACATAAATTCAAGAGAAGGTGTATTAGAAAAGAAAACCTGTCAGTATGCAAGGTGTACTTTTCCATCTTAAGTTAGAAAAAGGAACAACAGAATAAATCATGAAAATAGGGATACCAGGGATCCCTGGGTGACGCAGCAGTTTAGCGCCTGCCTTTGGTCCAGGGCGCGATCCTAGAGACCCGGGATCGAATCCCATGTCGGGCTCCCGGTGCATGGAGCCTGCTTCTCCCTCTGCCTGTGTCTCTGCCTCTCCCTCTCTCTCTCTCTCTCTCTCTCTGTGTGACTATCATAAATAAATAAAAATTAAAAAAAAAAAAAAAGAAAATAGGGATACTAGTCATAACATACAAAACTGAAGGTTGCCTGTTTTGGAAGAAATAACAAAATGAATCTCCAGAAAAGACTGATCAAGAAGATAAAATTACAAGAGAAAATGACATAATTGCCAGTAGAGATTAAATCATTAGTGAATATTTTATGCCAACAATTCTAAAAACTAGGTGAAATGGGAGAAGTTGCTGTAAAAATTATAACTTTAAAGGGTCCCTGGCTGACTCAGTTCGTAGAACATGTGACTCTTGATCTTGGGGTTGTAAGTTCAAGCCCCACGTTGGGTGTAGAGATTACTTTTTTCAAAAAAAAAAAAAAATCTTAAAAAAACTGACTTAAAAAGAAACAAAAAGCTTGAAAGTCCTCTTATTGTTAAATGTAGATCTGTAGATCTGTCTCCTCAGGCCAGGGAAGCCAGGGAAGCAAAAGCAAAAATACACTGTTGTGTCTTCATCAAAATAGAAAGCCTCTGTACAGCAAAGGAGACAGCAAAACTAAAAGATAACCTACTGAATGGGAGAAGATAGTTGCAAATGACATACCTGGTCATTTGCACCTGGATAGGATTAGTATCCAAAGTATTTAACTTACACAACTGAACACAAAAAGACACAAATAATCCAGTTTAAGAATGAATAGAAGACATGAACTGACATTTCTTCAAAGAAGACAGAGATGGCCAACAGACCTATGAAAAGATAATCAGCATCACAACATCAGGGAAATGCAAATCAAAACTGAGATAGCACCTCACACCTGTCAGAATGGCTAAAATCAAAAACAATTATTGGCAAGGATGTGGAGAAAAAGGAACTGTCATGCATTGTTGGTGGGAATGCAGACTTGGTGCAGCCACTGTGAAAAGCAGTATGTTCAGAAAATTAAACATAGAACTACCACATGATCTAGTAATTTCAGTACTGGATATTTGCCCAAAGGATATGAACACATGGATGGATGCAAATGGATAGGTGCATCCCTGTGTTCATAGCAGCATTGTCTAAAATAGCCAAATTATGGAAGCAGGCCCAAGTGTCTGTTGACAGATGAGTGAATAAAGAAGATGTGGCATATATACAATGGAATATAACTCAGCCATAAAAAAGAAGGAAATTTTGTCATTTGCAAAAACATGGAGCTAGAGAGTATAAAGCAAAATAAGTCAGAGAAGGACAAATACCATATGATTTCACTCAAATGTGAATGTAAAAAAAAATGAACAAATTAAAAAGACAAACTGAAAAAAAGACTTCAAACCAGATCTGGTTAAATCAGACTCAAGAAACAGATGACAGGGCACTTGGGTGGCTCAGTCAGCTAAGCGTCTACCTTTGGGTCAGGTCACGATCCCAGGGTCCTGTGATCAATCAAGTTCTGAATCCGGCTCCTTGCTCTGTGTAGAGTGTGCTTCTCCCAATTACCCACCCTCCCCTTGTGATCTTTCTCTTTCTCATGCTCTACTCTCTCTCAAGTTAATAAATAAAATCTTAAAAACAAAAAACAAAAAACAAAACAGATGGTAGTTCTAAAATGATGAGTGCCACGTTGAGAATATCTTGCTTTAAGGAGTTCAGAAGGGCCATTTGTTTTTCTTTTCCACTGTGGTCTCTAAGATTTCTAGAGATAGAATTGATGAATTACCTCCTTAAAGATAGTGCTCCTTTTGAAGTGGTTTGTTCAGGCTTAAAGAAATGTGATAGTTTTTATCTCTTTAAAACATGTAATAATAAGATTTTTTCTTTTATATAACTATTTCCTTTGATCAAAGCAATTGCTTGTAAACTAGGAGCTTTGCCATCGTTTTTGTTAAAAACAAAAGCAAAGTAACACAAGGTATATTGCCGTCATAGTATTCTGTCAACTACTTTTTAAGGTATATCCTCCAGGTATTCCATATAATGAAATGTTTGTTGCTTAGCTTTTGCCTTTCAGGAAAATTTGAATAGAATATATTCTTTTCTTTTATGTTAGAGTGTACTAAATTTTCATAAATTAAGCAACAACAAATTTTTATGCTATTGCTTTTGTTTTTTAGTCCAAAGACAACCTGGGCACAATATGTGTTTCTTATTGAAACATCAGAGATTGTGATAGGGCTATAGCAGGAGAAATTGAAAGAGGGATAGCCTAGAGAGACATTATGATTCAAGAGAGAAAGCCTCTAGTTTTCTGACATCCTTCTGGCTCTTGGTCCAAAGGCAGTATTTGTTGTATTCTGAAGCCAAATGTAAAATGATATTCACCTATTTTAAATTATTAGTGACTCCTTTCAAAGTATAAACAAGAATTTTGAAAATTCTATAATTTTTTTAGAAAAAGAATTTTTATTTGGAAATTACTTTTTTTACATTTAGTTATTCTATGTTTACTAGCGTATGTTACAAATATTCTGAAAATTGGAATACATCTATTCTTGTATAATTCAAATTTTGTGTTTACAATTATTATTCCTCTTAGAGTTAAATGCCTTTCTATTTAAATCTGTATAAATTTTTGGGAAGATTTATAAAGTGGTTAGAAAAAGAGAGCTGTGCTTTAGATAATATTGATGACTTGTTTAGGAAACAGTACCACTGGAGCGCCCTTTGAGTACTGTGAAACAAGAACAGCAGAGAAAATGGATTGAAGATTTGAACAAGCAAATAGAAGATGATCGGCAAAGAAAAATAGAGGAAAAAATTACATCTTCAAAGGTAACTTGACAAATTTATGTGGATGATATAAAGGGAAAAAATAATTTTAGAATCTTTAATTATAAACCCAAAAGTATCTATCCTAAAACTATTTGATAAGACTAGACTAGTATTCAGATCATTTCACATTTGCTCTTGTAAACCTTTTATTGAATGTATTTTAGTAAGTGATTTTTGCATAGCTCCTTAAAACTACCTTTTTAGGAATTTCCTAATTCTATGAATTTCTCATATTTTCCACATTAGTGTCTAAGTATATGGAATCAGTAAAGAATGTAGTTCCATTCATTTTTATGATGCTAACTCTGTTCAGTGGCAACTTTTAAAAATCATGTTTGATTGTTGTTTTAGGACTTTATACATGAGAACAATTGGAAAAATTCTTAGTAATTCTTGTTTATCGTGTTTAGGGTGAGGAACATGACAGATGGGCAATGCATTTTGATTCATTAAAGAACTATCCTGCTTCTCAGTCTCAACTGTCCTCTCGGTCAATACACAACCAACCAGAGTACTTCTGTGTCTCTCCGGACACTCAGGAACTGTCTGATATCAGCAATGTTTATACACCAACGACTGGAAGCCAGGTTGAACCTTCAGAGGAGGAGCATATAGCAAAACCTGTTAGAGATATGGCTATGGCAAATAGTCAGAAAACAAAGTAAGTTTATTTTTCAGTACTAATGCTTAAGAAAGTGTGCTTTTATGAAAAGGACTGTCATATTTATACGTCTTAATTGATTGGTATTTTTCTTTAAAGTGAAATGACTAGTGGATATATCTGGAAAAAATGATTTGGCATCCTGTTAAATCTACCTTTTGGGGGTTTTGAATAGCTAAAATGTCTATCTTGCCAGCTTTCTCCGTTCTATGACTGCTCTCCTGGATCCAGCTCAGATTGAAGAACGTGACAGGCGACGACAAAAACAGTTAGAACATCAGGTATTACATTGTAAAACACTGTTCTTTGCTTTAATAAGTAATAGTCATGGCCAGTGGATACCTAAATAAATGGAAATAAAAATTTCAATATAAATGTACAGCATAGGCACTGTCCAGTTCTGTGATGAATCTGATTCTTACTGAAGCTTACATTTACATTAAGATTATATTCATTTTGAGAACCAGACAGTATCACATAGTATAGCCAGCCACCTGCCTTCCAGAAGAGTAGGTCTTTAATATAGAAGTCGTATATGTGAAATGGTACTAAATCTTAAGTTAGTATTTATTTTTTTCTTTGGTTTAGTTCTGAGTTCTGTTCAGGATGAAAATTCGTTCTTTTAAGGGAATTATATAGGGCATTGAAGTAGAATTCTGATTGAGAAATCTAGCAGATAAGAGAAGAAAGGACTAAGATTAAAATTCTCTCCTAATTTTAGTCTTTAACACTAAAGGAACTTAAGATTCTGAATAATTCTTTAAAACCTCTGATACATGGAGAATTTGGTTTAATTAATATTGCTACTCTTAATCAGTCAAGTGAATTATAGAACATATATAATTCTCTGCACTGTGCTAAGCACTGAGATTTTTTTTTCTTCAGTTTTCGGATTAGTTCTAACAGTCCTCTGGGGTTAAAGAAAAAGCATATAGAATCTGACAGATGAGATATGTTACTAATACATTGGAAATTGGACACTTTAACTTTACTTATATATGTAATACTATATTATATATTATCTGATATTGATAAACTTATTTTAGAAATACAAATAAATGTTAAAATGGATTTTTTAAATTTATGGCAATGCTTTTTGTGGTTTATGATTTATGACTAGAAAGCCATCACTGCTCAGGTAGAAGAGAAACGCAGGAAGAAGCAGCTGGAAGAACAGCAAAGAAAGAAGGAAGAACAAGAAGAGGAGCGTCGCTTAGCGAGGGAACGAGAAGAGATGCAGAAACAGTATGAAGAAGACATACTTAAGCAAAAACAAAAGGAAGTAAGTACATATTAAAATTTTTTTATTGAAATACATATAGTTAACACAGTGTTACATTAGTTTGAGGTGTACAACAACATAGTGATTCAAGGGTCCTATATATTATGCTATGTTCACAAGCGTTCCTTACACACTATTATAGTACCATTGACTGTATTCCCTATGCTGTTGCTTTCATCCCTGTGACTTATTCATTCCATAACTGGAAGCCTGTACCTCCCACTCCCTTTCACCTGTTTACTAACCCTCTCTCCCCCACTACCAGTTTGTGGGTCATTTTTGTGCTGGTTTGATTTTTTTTGTTTGGCTTTCCATTTTATCTTTTTAGATCCCACCTGTAAGTGACTTCATATGGTATTTGTCTTTCCCATCTGACTTATTTCATTCAGCATAATACTCTCTAAGTCCATTCATGTTATTGCAAATGGCAAGATCTCCTCCTTTTATGGCTAAATAATACTCAACTTTTTGTATATACCACATCTTTATCCATTCATCTACTGATGGATACTTGGGTGGCTTCCATATCTTGGCTATTATAAATAATGCTGGAGTAAACATAGGGGTACATATATCTTTTGTTTCCTTTGGGTAAATATTCAATAGTGGAATTACTGTGATGTATGATAGATAGTTCTACTTTTAATTTTTTGAGGAAAGTCCATACTATTTTCCACAGTGTTATACACTGATTTCCATTCCCACCAGCAGTACATGAGGGTTCCCTTTTCTCTGCATCCTCAACGAACACTTGTTATTTCTTGACTTTTTGGTATTAACTATTCTCATTAGGGTAAGATGATATAGTTATGGTTTTGATTTGGATTTTCCTGATTAGTGATGTTGAGTGTCTTTCCCTGTGCCTGGTAGCTATCTGTATGCTTTGGAAAGCTGTTTGTTTGGGTCCTTTGCCCTTTTTTAAAAATCAGATTATTTTGGGGTGGGGGGAGCACCAGAGTGATTTAATCAGTGAAGAGTCTTACTCTTGATTTCAGCTCAGGTCATGTTCATCAGATCAGGAGACCAAGCCCAGTGTGGAGCCTACTTAAGATCCCTCCCCTACATTACCCCTCCCCACATGCGCAAGCAAAGGTGCTCTCAAAAAAAAAAAAAAAAAAAAGACATTATTTGGGGTTTTGATGTTGAGTTGTACTAGTTCTTTGTATATTTTGGATGTTAACTCCTTTTCATATATATTGTTTGTAGATATCTTCTCCCGTTCAGTAATTTGCCATTTTGTTTTGTGGATGGTTTCCTTGTTGTACAGATGCTTTTTTATTTTGATGTAGTTCCAACAGTTTATTTTTGCTTTTATTTCTCTTGCCTGAAGAGACACATCTAGAAAAATGTTGCTAAGGCCAATGTTTAAGAAGTTACTGCCTGTTTTCTTTAAGGAGTTTTATGGTTTTAGGTCTCAGAGTTTAGATCCATAATCCATTTTCAGTTTATTTTTTTGTGTATGGTGGAGGAAAGTGGTCAGTTTAATTCTTGTGTGTATAACTGTCCAGTTTTCCCAACACTATTTATTGAAGAGACTTTTTCCCATTGCATATTCTTGCCTCCTTTGTTGTAGATTCATTGACCGGGTAAGCATGGTTTTATTTCTGGGCTCTCTATCCTTTTCTGTTGATCTGTCTGTTTTGTGCCATTATTATACTTTGATTACTACAGCTTGAAATGTGAGATTGTGGTATCTTCAGCTTTGTATCTGCTTCCTCAAAATTGGTTTGGCTATTTGGGGCCTTTTATGTTTCCATACAAATTTTAAGATTATTTGTTTTAGTTCTATGGAAAATACTATTGGTATTTTGATAGGGATTGGATTCAATCTGTAGATTGAGTAGAATGGACATTTTAAGTGTTAATTCTTCCTATCCACGAACATAGCAGTATTTATATTATTAATAACATAGAGTAAAAATGGATGTATTTTTAAAGGAAAAGTAATCAAAAGTTGAACATTTGCAGTTATTTTGAAATTTTGAAGGTATATGCAAAAACACTGAAGTTTTACATTAAAAAGTTATGAATGTGGTATGCCTGGGTGGCTCAGTGGTTGAGCATCTTCCTTCAGCTCAGGGCGTGATGCCAGCAGATCCTGCAGGGAGCCTGCTTCTCCTTCTGCCTATGTCTCTGCCTTCTCTCTGTGTCTCTCATGAATAAATAAATCTTTTTTTTTTTTTTTTTAAAGTTATGAACGTAAAGGAGAACCTGGAGAAGGTCTAATTATTTCAAGAGATCAGTTCACCAGTGCCATATTGCTTTGGTGGTTTTCTCTGCTGAGAAGGGTCAATACAATGGAATACAAAAGTTATCCATGTGCTTCATTTTGAAATGTTTTCTAAGCAGTGATTATTAAAAATATTCTATATGTGTTGAAATGATTGGCCTTTCTGTCTGTATTCATTAGTGAACAGGGGCATATGTTTGCAGAGATTGGCTGGGATTAATGATACATTTTATTGCTGTGTTAGAGGTTTCCTGTGTGCTAATATATAAGAGCCTTTTTAAAAAGAGTAGATACTTGGTTACCTAGGAGAACATCTCTATTAAGTGGTGTAGACATCATAGATATAATTGTGTCAGGTGCCATGTGTGAATTGACCTCACGTGAGCAAATCCTACAGTGACGTTTGATTGCCAAGGATTTGTGAGGTTTAGGGGTAGAGCAATGACCATTTCCCCTGGCTCTGGGAGATGGGGCCCAGAGCATGCATTTTCTTGCTTTCATTCCATACTTAGCTGATGAAGCAGCGATAGTCTGGGATCTAATTTCATTATGTTGAATTGGCTTGAGCCAACTACTCCTTTGAAATAACTATAGATCTGAAAAAAAATAAAAGGATTATTTGTTTGAATTGAAGGAAATGGCCTTAACCTTGTAATTAAAAATCTTATATTTTTAATCTTAATGGAGTTCTGATGGAATTGAACCTGGTTTTAGAAACTTTGAAAACTTTATTACTATAAACTTCAGTGGGTAAAGGAGTTCTTATATTTGTGGTCTAATATAGCTGGAGAAAATGATACTAAAGTGTAAGTTACAAAAGGGAGAAACTTTGCTGTGTTGTTTTCCAGTATCTTGAATAGTGCCTGGCTCCTAGGAGGAGCTTGTCTGCTCAGAATAGTTAAGTAGCCTTGGTGGCTTAGCGGTTGAGTGTCTGCCTTTGGCTCAGGGTGTGATCCTGGGTCCTGGGATCAAGTCCAGCATCAGGCTCCCTGTGAGGAGCCTGCTTTTCCCTAAGTCTCTGCCTCTCTCTCTGTGTCTCTCATGAATAAATAAATAAAATCTTTAAAAAAAAAAAGTTTGTTCATGATAACTATGTTTAATAATTTTGTGTAAAAAAATAATAATAATAATAATTTTGTGTACTTCAATATTAATAGGAAATCATGACTCTCAAGACAAATGAATTGTTCCAGACAATGCAGAGAGCACAGGAGCTAGCACAGAGACTGAAACAAGAACAGAGAATACGAGAATTGGCTCAGAAGGGACATGATACGTCTGGATTGATTAAAAATCTTGGTGGTAAGCACTTTGCTAGAATTTCTTTTTTTTTTTTTTTAGAATTTCACTTATAATATCTTTTGAAGATGACTGCCTATTTTAAATACTTTTAATACATTTATTAACATTTTTTTAAGGAATTTCAGACCTTGAACTAATGTAACTTTATATTGCTTATTTTATTTGGGAGATTGCCTTAAGAGCAGAACTAAATAATGTTACACTTTCCAATAATCTTTTATGATGTAGGAAAGATGTTAGGGTTTTTTTTTTTTTTTTAATTTTTATTTATTTATGATAGTCACAGAGAGAGAGAGGCAGAGACACAGGCAGAGGGAGAAGCAGGCTCCATGCACCGAGAGCCCGATGTGGGATTCGATCCCGGGTCTCCAGGATCGCGCCCCGGGCCAAAGGCAGGCGCCAAACCGCTGCGCCACCCAGGGATCCCAAGATGTTAGGGTTTGAAGCTGACAGCCAAGAAAGAATTCTTGAGACGTCTTTGGTGCAAAAAGGTGGTTTTATTAAAGCGTGGGGAGGGAACCCATGGGCAGAAAGAGCTGCACTGTGGTCATGAGGTAGTGACCCATTATATACTTTCTTTTTTCTTTCTTTTTCTTTTTAAGCCATTATATACTTTCAAGTTGGGAGGAGGTTAGAGAGAACGTAAGTCTCTAAGGAATTTTGGAGGCAAGGTTTCCAGGACCTTGAGGGGGCTAGCTTTTGTTAGGAAAAGGTCATTTATTACTGTCTAATAAAACCTTCATTTTATTAGGGACCCTTCAAATGTATATTGGTGGGTTATATGCTTGGGGGATGATTGCCAACATGTATCAAGTAGACTTACAGGATTCTGGGGGCTAAGATTGCCGTTTGCCTTTAGCAAAGTGTCAGCATCCAGGCAGTTGAGTTCCTAGAGGAATGTCACTCTGCCTGTTTCAGGGACTGGTCAGTGGGCTGTAAGTAGCAAGGAAATTTAATAATTTTTTTCTGCCTTTGTTTTCCATATCATTTTATGTTTTGCTCATAGTAGGTAAAATGTATACTTTTTTACCCAATTTTTTTGGTGAAATCTATGTAGTGATCTCTCTATATTCGATAAGGGAGAAAAATGCAGGTCACTTTTTGTAAGAAACTTTGGGATAGTCCTTTTACATTTTCATTGCACTGTTTACACATACTGATTGCACCAAAAGTCTTGTGCATATTAGGTTGCTGCTACACATATTTTGTTAATCTTCCTGAACTGTCATTATTTGGGTAATATATTTCTCTTGTCAGTTGATGATAAAAGTGGAATATGCTACATCTACTAACAACCTTTCAAATTTAGGATATGGCTTGGATGATGTCAGTGGTAAAATGAATACATGTATTAATTCTACAACCTCTCCCAAAAAGGATACTGCTGTACAAACAGGTATTTGTTTAAAACTTGTGATTTGGTTTAAAATTTACTTAAAATTAATGTCACAGTTAGAATTAAGCTCAATTTAGAATTGAGCTCCTGATTAAAAATGAAAGGAGTTGGCATGTCTGGGTGGCTCGTTTGTTTGAGAGTCTGCCTTCAGGCTCAGGTCATGATCCCAGAATCCTGGGATTGAACCCTGCATCAGGCTCCCTGCTTAGCGGGGAGCCTGCCTCTGCCACTCCCCCTGCTTGTGTGCATGCGCTCTCTTTCTCTCTCAAATATGTAAATAAATAAAGTCTTAAAAAATGAAAGGAATTCAAAGTTTTCAATAAGAATTAGAAAATAAAGGAATGTCATGAGTTTTAATTTCTCTGTAACAGCTTTATTGAGGTATAATTCACATAGCATAAAATTAACCCTTTTAAAGGATACAGTGCAGTGTTTTTTCTTTAAGTTTTTTTTTTTTTCTAAGATTAATTTATTCATTAGAGACACATAGAGAGGCAGAGACAAAGGTAGAGGGAGAAGCAGGCTCCCTGCAGGGAGCTTGGTGCAGGACTCAATCCCGGGACCCTAGATCATGACCTGAGCCAAAGGGCTCATCCACTGAGCCCCTTAGGTGTCCCTCAAGTTTTTTTTTTTTTTTTTTTTTTTTTTTAAGATTTTATTTATTTATTCACAAGAGACACGGGGGGGAGAGAGAGGCAGAAGACACAAGCAGAGGGAGAAAAGCAGGCTCCATGCAGGGAGCCCGACGTGGGACTTGATCCCGGGACTCCAGGATCATGCCCTGGGCCCAAGGCAGGTGGTAAACCATTGAGCCACCCAGGGATCCCCGCCCCTCAAGTTTTTATTTAAATTTTTATTAACATATGTGGTGAAAATGTTTCAGGTGTAGATAGAATATAGTGACTCATCACTTAGTAAAATACCCAGTGCATACACAAGTGCCTGTTAATACCAATACCCATTTAGCCCATCCCCCCCGCCCACTTCCCTCCATCACTCATCAGTTTGTTCTCTAGTTAAGAGTCCCTTAGGGTTTGCTTCCCATTCTTTTTTCCCCCTTTCCCTATCTTCATGTGTTTTGTTTTTTAAATTGCGCATAAGAATGAAATCATATGGTATTTCTTTTCTGACTGACGTACTTCACTTAGCATAATACCTTCTAGTTCCACCCATATTGTTGCAAATAGCAAGATTTCATTCTTTTTGATGGCTGAGTGATATTCCGTCTCTTTATCCATTCGTCTATCAGTCCATGGACATTTGGGCTCTTACCATATTTTAGCTATCGTTGATAATGCTGCTGTAAACATCATCGTTCATGTGCCCCTTGAATCAGTATTTTTGTGTCCTTTGGTAAATATCTAGTAGTGCAACTGCTGGGTTGGAGAACAGTTTTACTTTTACCTTTTTGAGGAACCCCCATACTGGTTTCCAGAGTGATTACATCAGTTTGCATTCCCAGCAACAGTGTAAGAGGTTTCCCCTTTCTCCACATCCTTTGACGACATCTGTTGTTTCCTGTGCTGCTAATTTTAGCCATTCTGACAAGTGTGAGATGATATCTCATCATGGTTTTGATTTGTATTTCCCTGATAGTGATGTTGAGCATCTTTTCATGTGTCTATTAGCCAATCTGTATGTCTTCTTTATAAAAATGTTGTCTTCTGCTCATTTCTTAACTGGATGACTTATTTTTTGGGTGTTGAGTTCGTTATGTCCTTTTTTTTTTTTCTTTTTTTTTTTAAAGATTTTATTTATTTATTCATGATAGTCACAGAGAGAGAGAGAGAGAGAGAGGCAGAGACACAGGCAGAGGGAGAAGCAGGCTCCATGCAGGGAGCCCGACGCGGGATTCGATCCCGGGTCTCCAGGATCGCGCCCTGGGCCAAAGGCAGGCGCTAAACCGCTGCGCCACCCAGGGATCCCTGTTATGTCCTTTATAGAGTTTGGATACTGACCCTTTTTCAGACCTGTCATTTGCACAGATCTCCCATCCTTTAGGTTATCTTGTAGTTTTGTTGATCATTTCCTTCACTGTGCAGAAGCTTTTTATTTTGATGAAGTCCCATTAGTTTATTTTCGCTTTTGTTTCCCTTGCTGTTTCTAGAGACGTGTCTAATAAGTTGCTACGGCTGAGGTCAAAGAGGTTTCTGCCTGTGTTTTCCTCTAGGATTTTAATGGTTTCTTGTCTCACATTTATGTCTTTCATTCAATTTGAATTTATTTTTGTGGATGGTATAAAAAAGTGGTCCAGTTCATTCTTTTGTATGTTGCTGTCCAGTTTTCCCAACGCCATTTGTTGAATAGATTAGTTGACCATATAGTTGTGTGACCATTTCTGAGTTCTCTGTTCCACTGATCTGTGTGTCTGTTTTTGTGCCAGTACCATACTATCTTGATTACTACAACTTTGTGATGTAGCTTGAAGTCCAGAATTGTGATGCCTCCAACTTTGCTTTTTCAAGATTGTTTTGGCTATTTGGTATCTTTTGTGGTTCCATACGAATTTTAGGATTGTTCTAGTTCTGTGAAAAATGCTAGTGGTATTTCAATCGAGATTGCATTCAATGTATGGATTGCTTTGGGTAATACATTGTAACCGTATTTGTCTCTCAGTCCATGAGCATGGAATGTTTTTCCATTTCTTTGTGTTGTCTCTAATTTCTTTTCTCAGTGTTTTATAATTTTCAGAGTACAGATCTTTTACCTCTTTGGTTAGGTTTATTCTTAGGTATCTTAAGCTGTTTGGTGCAGTTGTAAATGGGATTAAGTCCTTAGTTTCTCTTTATGATGCTTCATTACTGTTGTATAGAAATGCAGCTGATTTCTATATATTGATTTTTTTATCCTGTGACTTTACTGAATTTTTATCAGTCTTTTTGGTTTTCTTTTATGGGGTGGTTTTCTATATAGAGTATCATGTCATCTGTAATAGAGAAAGTTTGACTTCTTCCTTGCCAATTTGGATGTCTTTTATTTCTTTTTGTCGTCTGATTACTGAGTCTAGGACTTCTAGTACTATGTTAAATATCAGTGATGAGTGGATGTCCCCCTCTTGTTCCTGACTGTAAAGGAAAGCTCTCCGTTTTTTCCCCATTGAGGATGATAGTAGCTCTGAGTTTAGTTTATGGCCTTTATGATGTTGAGGAATGTTCCATTTATCTCTACTTTGTTGAGGGTTTTTATTAAGAATGGATGCGTATTTTGTCAAATGCTTTTTCTGCATCTATTTAGAGGATCATATGGTTCTTATCCTTTCTTTTATTACTGTGGTGTATTATGTTGATTTGCAAATATTGAAATATCCTTGCAGCCCAGGAATAAATCCCACTTGATTGTGGTGAATAATTCTTTTAATGTCCTGTTGGATTTGATTTGCTAGTATCTTGTTGAGAATTTTCACATCCATGTTCATTCATCAGGGATATTGGCCTGTAATTCTTTATTAATGGGGATCTTCTTTTGTTTGTTTTTTAAGATTTTATTTATTCATTCATGAGAGACACAGAGAGGCAGAGACACAGGCCGAGGGAGAAGCAGGTTCCATACAGGGAGCCTGATGTGGGACTTGATCCCGGGACTCCAGTATCATGCGCTGAGCTGAAGGCAGACACTTAACCGCTGAGCCACCCAGGCATCCCTCCATTTCTGTTTTTATTGTTTGTTTGTTGGGACCTGATTTTTGATTACTGATTCAGTTTCTTTGCTGGTTATGGGTCTGTTAAGATTTTTTTCTTCCTGTTTCAGTTTTGGTAGTTTGTAAGTTTCTAAGAATTTATCCATTTCTTCCAGATTGCCCATTTTGTTGGCATATAAGATTTCATAATAGTCTCTTAACTAGGGCACCTGAGTGGCTCAGTGTTTGAGCGTCTGCCTTTGGTTCAGATTGTGATTCCGGGGTCCTGGGATTGAGTCCCACACAGGACTTCCTGCATGGAGCCTGCTTCTCCCTCTGCCTATGTCTCTGCCTCTCTCTTACGAATAAATAAAATCTTAAAGGAAAAAACAAACTTAATCTCTTATAATTGTATTTCTGTGGTGTTGGTTGTGATCTCCCCTCTTTTATTTGAGTCCTTTCTCCATTTTGATAAAGCTGGTTAGGGATTTATCAATTGTATTAATTCTTTCAAAGAAACATTTCATTAATCTGTTCTATTGGTATTTTTGTTTCTGTACCATTTATTTCTGCTGTAATCTTTATTTCCTTTCTTCTGCTGGCTTAGACATAGCTGTTCCTTTTCTAGCTCCTTTAGGTGTAAGGTTAGGTTGTGTATTTAAGACTTTTCTTGCTTCTTGAGGTATGCCTTTATTGCAGTATACTTCCCTTTTAGGACCACCTTGCTATATCCCAGAGGTTTTGGACTGTCATGTTTTCATTTTGATTTGCGTCCATGCATTTTTTAAATTTCTTAAGAGTTTCCTGGTTAACCTCATTCTTCAGTAGGATATTCTTTTATCTCTATGCATTTGTGGTCTTTCCAAATTTTTTCTTGTGGTTGACTTCAGGGTTGTAGCATTGTGGTCTGAAAATATGCATGGTATGATCTCCGTCTTTTTGTATTTGTTGAAGGCCATTGGGACCCAGTATGCAATCTATTCTGGAGAATGTTCCATGTTCACTCAAAAAGGATGTATTCTGATGCTTTAGGGTGACACTCATGTTCATAGCAATATTAGTCACAATAACTAAAAGGTGGAATCGATCCAAATGTCCCTACAGATGAATGGATAAACAAACTGTGGTATACACCTACAGTGGTATATTACTCAGCTTCAAAAAGGGAGGAATTAGGACACAAGCTATACAAATACATGAACGAACTCCGAGGACATTATCCTCATAGGAAAACAAGCCTGTCCTAAAAAGACAACGTATGATTCCACTGATAAGGTACTTAGTCAAACTCATAGAAACAAAGTAGAATGGTGATTGCCAGAAGTGGGCAGGGAAGAAGGGAAGGGGAAGTTAATAGGTATAGAACCTGTTTTGAAAACCAAAAACTATGTAAATGCTTTTGAAAAAAAATAGTTAAAATAATAAATTTTGTGTTTTACAACAATTGAAAATTAATCCTCTGAAAATTTTTCTTTAGATGACTTAAATACAGGAATGTTCACCATTGCAGAATCATGCTGTGGATCAATAATAGAGAGGGAAATTCTAAATTGCTCATCTCCTGAGATTCCTGCAGAATTTAATGACCAGTTTAAGAAAGACAAACAGGAACTAATCAATCAGGATAAAGCAGCCAACTTAGAAAAAGAAAACAGTTGGTACAATGATCAGTATGAGTTTGCAAGGACAGAGAAAAAACATATGAAGAAGTGTCCTAAAAGGCCTGATTGGAATATAAATAAGCCACTCAAAAGGTATATTCCGGCATCAGAAAAGTACCCTAAACAGCTTCAAAAGCAGAGAGAAGAAAAAAAAGTAAGAAGGCAGATGGAACTGCTTAATTTGGTAGAAAGAAATAATCCTGGACATCTCTCTCAAAATAGAGGGACTTCACCAGTTCTTCCTTCACCTCAAGAAGCAGAGGCAAGGTTCAGGTGGCATCTAATCAGAAAGGTAACTCTTCTGTCTTAAAGTATGTATTGATGTTTCTAGATGAAAACAGTTCCCCACATGCTTATTTTGACAAGACTGTTCTGGATCTAAGCAAGAATTTAAGAAATTTGCTTTCATTTGTACCAGGCATTTGTCATGGGCAAATCCATCATGCTGTTGCTTTTGTAAATCAAGTTTTATAGGAACACATCCAGGCTCATCCTTTTATGAATTGTCTGTGTCTGGCTTAGAGTAGTTCCAAGAGACCACCACGTGGCCCACAAAGCCAAAAGTATTTACTATTGGGTCCTTAAAGCAAGACTTGACACTTAAACTCTGTATAGATTAATGGTATTCATTATTCAAATAGCCATTTAAAACTCATTTGTATTTCATATATACAGGATAATTTTTCAAGGTCAGGAATTACTGCATTGGTTCCCTGGGACTGAAAAAAAATAACAAAATCTCTTTATCCCATTATTTAGTATCTGTTACTCCATTATTATCCTCAGATTATTTCAAAAAGTTATTAAATATTTGTGGGGACCTACGGCAGTACTATTACTTCTCTCTGCATTTATCTGCCTTTTAGGAGGAACCTCTGAAAAGTGATTCTTTCAGCAAGGAAAGGTATGTTATGGATTGGATTGATTGCATAGCTACTTAGTGCTGTGTGGTAAAGTACAAAATTTTTGCTCAGACTATAGGTAAGATCAAAGCATGTATATACATGAAGTCAGTTACAGTAAACTGTAGGGACTTTTGAGGTGAGATACAGAAGTTTAGGGGAAGTGTGGCTAGCATTTATCTACAATTTGAAGACCCAGTTAGGACTGGGCCTAAGCATCTGGGTAGCAGTGTAGGGGAGGTATTGTCTGCAGACTTAGCCAAGATAGTTTTGACTTGGGGTGACTGGGTGGCTCAATAAAAGTGACTTGGTTTCACCTCATGTCATGATCTCGGTCGGGGTCATGGGATTGATTATCAACCCATGTCAGGCTCTGTGCTTAGTCTGCTCCTTCCCCCCCGTTAAAATAGTTTGGACTTTCTACTTATGTCAGTAGTAGAACAGACATTCTACTTGGATCAAGGAAGTTATGAAAAAATGACTAGTAGGGATGAGAAATTTTATTCCATGCCTTTGTGCATGAACCAGGTGGTTTAGAGTTGTGTCACAATGTGGCTCTACCTAAGAAGTTTGGTTCACTTGGTAAGTACAACATTAGGCTTAAATCAGCCCAGCTAGTGTTGATCCTCATTTTTCCTCTACTGCATATATCCTTGCCAAGTAAAAATTCATCCTATTCTGTTGCCATTTTAGGAAAACTGTCATAGAACTCACTTCTATACGAATAAATTGAAATGTGATTAAAGAGTAGATGTGCTTAAAGCTTCTTAGTTAATTGTGCTTTTTTGGGGAAAAAAAAAAACAGGTCTCAGTCACCACTGGAACTGGTGAAAAACAGAACACAACAAACTCAGACACTAAAAAACAGAGAGAATCTGATCTTAGGAGACAGTCAGACAGAAACATCACCTGGAGCTTCTGAACCATCCCATTTTATCCCCTATGTCCGAACCAATGAGATTTATCATCTTGATCCAGATGCACCACTGTCCAGGCCTTTAAACCAGGATCTTCAGTACCAAAATCCACATGGTAAGCACCTTCCCCCCAAACAGTAACTAGGAGGGGTAGAATCTTTCTTCTGGGGTCCGTTACTAAATTTTTAATCGAATATTAACTTAAATTTTGCTTGGTATTGGTACTTTCTTAATGAATCCTAATACTTACCACTTTCATCTGTCTTCAGACTGTGACCAAGAACAATGGCAGCTATTTGAATCTGATGTCAGGGACCCACTTCTCAATCCTAACTTGGTGAAAAACAGGGATCGACAGCAAGCAATCCTTAAGGGATTATCAGAACTGAGACAGGTAGGCTTTAATTGTGAATAACTTTGCTGTATATGGCTGATGGACAGCTAGATAGAAGCAGGACTACTGGGTTACATGATGTTTAAAAATTCCCTTGTATATTAATATTGAAATAAAACAGGAGTTTGATTCACATTGCCATCTTAAATATTCCAGTATGAAACCATGAGACAGTTCAAATATTAAGACAGTTTTATTAAGTGAAAAAAAAAAAAAAACCATACATTTGAAAAGTAAAACATTATCATAAGGCCCTAAAATGAACGGCAGAAAATATACAATTATGCTTTAATAAATTCTTAGTGATGCAGTTCACTTTTTTTTAAATTGAATGTGTTGGCAGTGTTCAGAACAGAATGTTGATGCAAATCCCAAAGAAAAATACCCATCCGACTACAGGTCTTCCAGATCAGTTATTGTCACTTCTCATTATCTTGCTCAGGCAAAAATAAAATCTAGTAACACATTCAGTACTTAAGGCTATATAACCTTTATCAACTGGCTTTTAAATACCTATCCCTGATCTTAGGAAAAAATAAGCTACCACTTTAGGAGTGTCCTTTTCCATGTCTGGTCATTTATTTACATTTGCCTCTTGCATTTCAAAAATGTTACCCAATTTGTTGGCATAGAGCTAAAAAATGACAAGTATCTTTTAGTTCTTTAAATGCCAGCTTTGGTTACATATAGGCTATGTAACAAGCAGTAAATATTTAAAAATTTTCCTTTAAAGTGACAAGGCACTAATAGAGGTAAAAGTTGTGAGGTCAAGAGGCAGGAATATATATATATATAGTGACCCACCATGTGTAGTAGCCACATCTTATTTCAGCAGGGCCTTGTCTAAGCCACTAAAGGTTAGTGCAGTCAAGATAAACACTGGATGTGTTAAGGGAGACTCCTTCAGTGTGTCTAATTACCATTTTAAGAGCCTTGGGGGGGGGGGGGGGATTTCAGCCCCATAGTTGTGGAGACTTGGAAAAGTCATCCCTATTGGTTTTTATGCTAAAAACATATGTGATAGCTACACAATATCCAAGTGAGAAAATCTGATGTAAGTTTTTTGAGTGCTTAAAATTCAACATGACAAAAAGCTTAAGCTATGGCCAACTAAGTTATTACAGGTTTTCAAAGTAAATATAATTCTTGGATTTAGGGGGGCTGAAATGTAAAATAGGAATAATTTGCAAGTCTGCTGCACACCTTACTAACATATCAATGTGATTTCAGGGCCTTCTCCAGAAGCAAAGGGAGTTGGAAACTAATCTCATGCCTTTAGCTGCAAATCAAGAAGAGAATTTTAATTCTTCGTTTTAAATGTAGAAAATCAAATCCTTCACATTTGTTGCTTTTAAATTATGTGTTCATTGCATAACTGTATTTTCCAGATAACCTAGATTTTAAAAATGCTTATTTAAAACTTGTACATTATATAGTACAACGCTGTGTGTGTATATATATATATTTTTACAATAAAACACATTTTTGTAAAGCTTAGTTTAAAAAACCATTTTTTTCTGCTCTATCACAATCTAGGCATTTAAGCACTTTCTACTTACCTTAAGACAGGTTAAGACAGGTTTCTGACCTGTTCACAGACAATGTTCTTCTACACTTACATAGCTTATTATTGAAGTACCACTTAGGTATAGTCTATAAAAAGATTTAAGAGGTTAGAACTCTTCCAAGTTCTCTGAGGGGCCAAAGGAAGGTCTGACTTAACACATCCTAACATTAACTAAAATAGCTCAAGATTTCTTTTTTTAAGACTCTTCAAAAACAAGTTTGCATTTGTAATGCAGGCAGTTTATTAGCAACAGATAAAGTATATGGGGATCAATTTTAAAACCAGTATCTGAAACGTTATTTTTAGTAAAGCACTTAAGTGTTTACCACCTCAAAAATATACTTTTTTCTAGGACTACCAATTTAAAAATCTATAGCAAAGTTCAATGCCTTTAATAAACAGAAGTCTATCTTTTGGAAATATGGTTAAGTCAAAGACCACACACTAAGCACTGAAAATCATAATGATCAAAATACCTCAAATAAAAAGAAAGGTTTACCCAAAATTTTAGCAGCAGGCAATTTTTACACGGCCAAGCCTAAAGATAAAAAATAATGCTGCCTGGTATTAAGTCTTATGTACATAGTTTATCATTTAAATGAAACTGCATTCATTGTTAGATAAATCTTGAGGTATTGAGCCAAAATCCTCTAAGTATCTATTGACATCACTGGCTTATACCTGTATAAAAAACTATACAAACGCTTAAAATAAATACAACAGTTGATTGGTACGTCATTTCAGCAAAAGTAGTTGGTATCATCTGACGGGGGGGGGGAAGAAAAGCCACTGTTTATTATCCTTTTGCAAATATCTCATTTTATATATAAAACAGGCTTCAATTTGAAGCCCAAGTACAGGTGACATATAAATGTAAAACTTAAAAGTGCCAACATGAGATAATTCAAGTACAATATGTTAAAAATATATATATTTATTTCAATTTGCAGATGCTTCAACTGTTACAGGCCATCATGATTTAAATAAGAGGAAAAAAAAACATTTGAGGAAGGACAAGAAACCTTTTGTTTAGAGAATGAAATATAAATTGTTAATTCACTTATAAGAAACAGTCCAGTAACAACCTATTTCAAAAAAAAGTGACTATTTCTCTTTTGAAAACGGCCTGGAAGAATCACTTTTCCCCCAACTTAATGGAGATTTATCTCTATCCAAGCTTTGAGTATAAGCAGATAAAAAGTAATTTTCACTTTCTTGAGGCTGACTTGATGAAAGGGCATATGGTGTCCCCAAAAACGTCTGATGAGTGAGAACATTAAAATGACTAAACTGATGGGACATATTTAATTGACTGTGATAAACCTGAAAGTTGCTATATGAATCTTGTTCAGTTGCACTGCTGTTCTCTCCTTCAGAGCATGCTATAGCAACAGAAGCTCTCTCTTCAGAATCAATTTGATAAGTCTTATCTTCTAATAAACTGTTTTGCACGTCAGGAGATGATTGCAACTCAATTTGAATATTCTTATTCTGATCTGTTCCACGTGATCCTTTGGTCTCTTTCGCCAATATTTCTGAATGAAAATTGCTGCATACTTCTATTTGTGAGATTTCATCCCCTGAATCCAGAGACATATCCTCTTCATCCTTTTCATCGTTTTCTAAAAGAGCTACATTTAAAAAACAAAAAGTCCTCCTCTATTGAAATACACAATTTGTTTAAGTTTTAAAATTATACACTACTCACACAATATAATGCGTCAGGGTCTGCAAGTCCACAATCCCTTAAAGCTTGGTCTTCAGCCACAAGTTCACTTAGTCACAACACTCACACTAGGTGTGAATGTCCAGATAATCCGATGCTAAAAGCTTCTGCGAAATGTGTTCACGTTTAATGTTGGGAAATCCCAACTCCCAGCTCCAAAGGGGTTAATGTCAAAACAGCATCTAAAGTTATACGGTAATTCAGTATTTGACAAGACAAATAAAAAATAAAAATTTTGACATCTAGCTTCATTGGATTATGACTAAACTGGTTAGTTCTAGCAAATGTTTGATCATCTCTGCTTTTCATCAAAAACAAACTACATCTTTCATTTAACCTAAATCCTGGAACCAAAGCAGAGGCCGCCACACAAAACACTAAAGCTATGGATATATCCCTACTACCTTGTACCTAAATTGCTTTATACGTCTGGGGAGATTTCATAGCCCAATGCTAAATCCCCATTATCTGGTGTCGTCCTTTTAAAAAACAGGACCCCCTTGCTGACAACAGCAGCCAATAAAGTTTACATACCCTCAAAGAAAAAATGCCTACTCTGTAGTATGAAGCATACTTAACAGCTTGTATTGACTACAGTATAATAAATGAGCAGATTTTGTGTACGCTAAGCGTAAGAACGATAAGTGCCTTGAAACACTTCCCCTGAAGCTGTTTTACACGGAGGGGGAAGTAGTTTCAGAACAGGCATTTCGTTCTATGAAAACGAACCAAAATCGTTCCTCTTTTTCTGTCTGCCTTAAAGAAAAGGAAAACTACTGAAAAGTTACCTGACTGCGACTCAAGATTCTCATTAGCACCAAGCAGTGGAAGGTTTTCTTCTGTGATTGAGTTGTGATAGCCCACAAGATTTTTAAAGTTTTGCATGAAGTCTTCAGTAGTTGCAACCACTATTCCATTATCTGTATAACTGGAAAGCATCTTGATATTCTTTTCTAAATGGAAAAAAAAAAAAAAAAGATTCAAGTCAAGACCTGAGAAAACCTACACAGACAACGATGCCTGCCCCCAGCCCCCATGAAAAGTGCTTAACACCCACCACAGGCCAACAAAAACATTCCATGCACATTCCTATATTCATAATAGAAAGCTTAAGAAGACGCTCTTTACCTGTTAGAAAGACTATGTGTCGTTGCTGTATGTTCTGAGCCTGAAGTCTGATAAGGCAATCCAATTCTGGAGCATTTCGAGTTTGCGAATCACAATTGTGGTATGACAAAATTTCAACCAGATGTTTCTTCTGATAGACATTCAGAAGTGTCAACAGACTTAGAGCTTTAGCATTCAACCTGTGAAAGTAAGTAGTTCAATATTTGGGTCTGCATTTCTAAAATTTGGTATGGATGTTTTTGCTTCAAATTAAAACCATAATTTCTCAATTGAGGCAACCAATGACAACTGCACTGCTTATTAGTTCCTGCCTGATGCACAGGGTGCTTCCAAAGAGAGAGGGGAGTAGGAAAATTGTGCAACCCACGTAAGTCCAGGGGATTTCTATGGGTGCAAAGCCTGAGAGCCAGTTATTGAACTTAGACTAAAATCTCAGTCATTTTACTTACTAAATAACATTTCCTCCTTTACCTTTACTAATTTAGAACTTGAATAAAGGTCATAGAAGGACAAAAAAAAAAAAAACTTTTCCTGCAAAAAAAAAACATGGCTCAAAGCTGCTTCTACACATGGCAACAAGTGGTAGAAATCAGCACCAAAGTAATACTTTTGGGCCTCATTATTATCTGTTTACCGTTCCCTGTAAACAAGCCCTATGCAAAGGTAAACATTTTTCCAATGCTGTTTTCACATAATTTGAAGATAAAGCAAGTTTTAAAAAACTAAATACAAAAAGTTAAATACTTCTCAATTATTTAAGCCTGAATTTCCCTGTGTACCATAGAATTAGAAGGTATTACAGTATCAGAAGAAAAAAATGTCTTCCTGTCTAAGTTTAAAAAAATGCTGGTTGTACAAAATAGAAAACAATTTTAACTAGAGAGTCTCTCAGAACCTTAAATGTGTAAGTACACTATATGGACTCTAGTAGTAGGATACAGTATCCAAAATTCATCTTAGATCATCATTTGTGGAGCCTCTCAAGTAGACTAGTACTCCAATGACCAGTAGGCATTTTAGAAATCAACTACATAAATTAATGTCCTAATCACAAATCCCATCATTATCTTGGAATTGATGTCTCAGTATGTGTGTTATTACTAGATGAGCAGCCTAAGGCAGTCCTCAACTGGGAGAGAGCCTGATCTAGTTGGCATATATAGTTTGATTAAAAAAAAAAATGATGC
The DNA here is from genome assembly GCF_048164855.1 of Canis lupus baileyi. NCBI lineage: Eukaryota > Metazoa > Chordata > Mammalia > Carnivora > Canidae > Canis > Canis lupus. The sequence continues at coordinate 35,303,100 of NC_132856.1, read as the reverse complement.
AGAGTATTCCATTTTGATTATTCTAAACCATCAAGTGGCAAAGATTAAACCAATTTTACCTATACACATAACTAGAACTTCAATGTTAGCAAACTTCTACCTAAATAAGAATACTATTTCCAAACAGGCTAGAATAACTATATTCCCCCTTATTGCTGGCTAAACACATATGTGAAAACTGAGCAGCATTTATAATCTTTAAACAAAAATAGAGAAATTTTGTGAACACAATGTTAACATCAACAACCATTTTATAGTTTTTTATAGTTCTTTTTCAAATCTTACCTGCCTAATTCCTTTAGTTTTTTCTGAAATTTACAGTGGACTTTCCATTGCCATTTTCCTTCAGGAGTACTGAGTTCTTCAAGGAATGTCAAAAAATTTTTAAGGTTCTCTGTTAGAGATAATGAAGTTCATTTTAAATTTAATAAAAGTCACTCAACGGAATTATGGAAGAAATGTTTGTTGCTACCATATAGAAACATCTACATTCCTATATAGTATTTTCCTTGTTCCACCCCCCCACAAGGGAGACAGACAGCTATAGATCTAAGCATCCTCTTAGATTTAAAAACATATGCATTAAAAAACAAAACAAAAAACCCATGCTGATAACAGTAACAAAGCAGAAGGGATCCAAATGCAGTAGGTGCAGAGACCTGCTTTACACCAAATTTAGAGGAAATTATATGCAAAGACTAACAGACTCAGAATTTGAGGCAATAAAATGATGGAAACGTACTAGTTATTCTGATTGGCACACTGGACAATACATTTAGAAAGCATGAGTTATTAATGAGAAAAACCTAGAAAGGATAGAAGTTGTTCATGCTCCAAAGAATGCATAAATCTTACCAATTGTGATAAGTTCTGGATTTAGAATGGATTCATCAGACACAATAAAACCTCCAGATACAAATAATTCATTATATGTATGATTTTTAACATCATCCAGACTATCAACACCAGCAAAACTAACGCAAGAGAGCTTCTTTAAAGTCACCAAGCCAGGTACCTGTTTAAATCCCCCCCCCCAAAAAAAAACAGAATTAAGGACAGATAAGAGAATGAAATGGTTAAAACTCAGGTGTGAAATAAACCTATAAGAAAAGGCTAACAAATACAAAAATAATTATTCCCAACATGTCCAAATATATAAACCAACATTTCTGTACTGGGTACATACCATGTACAGAACACTCTTGAGAAAATGGCACCTACAACAGACCTAGAAAAAGAATGATAGAGGCCATCCTGTCTAGCCTTCTAGAGTGCAGTCAGAATTAGAGGGCAAGAGCCCATGCAGTCAGGAAAGCCTTCAAAGGGCCGCAGGACTTGAGACAGGCTCCTAAGACTGGATGGGGTACCTCCAAATGCAACACAAAGGGGAAATGATCTGGCAAAGAGGGGGTACAAACAGGTTTTACCTGGGACATACAAATGAAGATGACAACAATATAAAGAGAGTCAACAGACCTACTGACATTCAAAGATTATTATTTGTCTTGATAAGTGACCGGGAGGGTCTGTGACATGCTATAGTTTAAAATTTTGCAGAAGTACAAACTCGATCACAAGCTGATTCACAGATGGATCATTTAGGTCTTAAGTCCTACATCTCCCAACCTTGAAGTTTTATCTTTTGGATCTTATATTTTAAAAACAAACAGTTTTAGCCTCAAAGACAGTAAGATTTGAAAATAAGGGAGCTTTTATAACCAAAATAATAGTGAATGACTTAATAGTCTACCTTGTGAATGAAACCTGCAATGTCTTCATTCTGAATAATAATCAATAGTTTATCTAATTTTGATCTTCTTTCCAAAAACTGTTCTGGATGACATTCTGTATTGCCTAATTTGATAAGATACTCCTGTTAAAGAGAAAAACTAAATCAACATTAAAAAGCTTTTTTGCAAATATCTACTTAACACCAGAAATGCAGTATTAAAATAATAAGTAGTCGCTGAGTACAGTCACTGAGTAATGAGGGCCTTATACTCTGAACCTGAGAGATCAGGCCCACTCTTGTAGAAAAATCTATAGCTCAGAGCTTAAGTGGCCACAGTCACAATGTTAGGATGCTATGCAAGCAGAGCCAAGTAAATGCCAGTGATGGGTAACAAAATTGTAACAACAATAGCTGGGATTAGCCCAGCTTCTTAACCCAGTTCCATTATTTATTCTGGGAAACCCAGAGCCCAATCAGTAACCACTCCCTCATCTCATTTTCCTCTCCTTTCAATGGTTATTTGCAGCAAGGTTGCTGGTAAACTACTCCTTCCATTACAAAGCACTTTTCTGACTACTTGAGCTCATTTAATGGTCCTAAAGTCCTACATACAGAGCTTCAGCATCTACCATGGCATTCACATTCTATTTAGCCATGCCTGTCAAGTTCACACCTTCAAACAAAACAGACCCTCCCATCTAATACCTTCCCCTCCATGTTGGTGACATGGTACTACCTTTCAAAGGACACATGGTGGTAGTACACGCAGAAGTTTCCTTTGCTCTTTGCTTGCTGGTGGAATCCTGAAGTCTGAAGTAAACTACAGGGTCCTAGAGGTCACATTCCTTCAGGTACAGGAGCAGATTAATTTTCTCTAGGTTGGCAAGGCTGGTTAGACAGCCATTAAGTCTAAACCTAGCATGCCTCACAACCAGTCTGCTGCTCTGTCAAGAATGGTCTATAAGGGATCCCTGGGTGGCGCAGCGGTTTGGCGCCTGCCTTTGGCCCAGGGCGCGATCCTGGAGATCCGGGATCGAATCCCACATCGGGCTCCTGGTGCATGGAGCCTGCTTCTCCCTCTGCCTGTGTCTCTGCCTCTCTCTCTCTCTCTCTCTGTGACTATCATAAATAAATAAAAATTAAAAAAAAAAAAAAAAAAAAAAAGAATGGTCTATAAGCAATACCCCAAAGAGGATGTTTCTGTGGTAGCCCTCAACTAAAGCAGCATCTTCATTATTAGATTTTGCTCTAACCTCTAAAGCTTCTGGGCAAATCTCAGAACAGCTTAAAGACAGGTAATGAGAAGGTAAATTACTGTCTGACCAGCTTGTAATTTTTGGTCCTTTTTACAATAAAAAACTTTAACTGCAAATTCCTTTTAGAAAAGACCATTTTACTCCTATAATAATAAATCTGTTGGACTCTGGAAATATTTAAGCTTAAAATTTTATTCACAGTATTTTTACTCCTAACATTTTTGCTGTATATTTTCCAATGGATATTGATTAAAAGAGTTAAAGTTCAGGTCTCCTATCAGATTTGTAAAATACATGGTACCCTTTTCTTCTACGTAACAAAAATTGGACTTACTCTATGCTAGAATGAATTAAATGCACCATTCATAAATCAATGCATTTCCTGTGTGATACAATTAGTTTTAAAAATGTGGTGGGGTAGGTGGGATAATGATGAGCACACCGAGGAACTGTATCCACTCTATCCTCTCATCTAGAACCCCCAACACACAGCTATTGCCCCTACAAATATTATGCTTGAATATGTTGCTGAGAGTGGGAAAACTTAAGAAGCTCTACATTTTATGATACAGGGCAAAAATGCAACTAAGAAACTCCTAGTAAGTCTGGTTTCATCTTCCCCAAAAATCACTTCCTCCTTCATTTCCATGTTCCTCTTGTTCTCATGAGCACACTATCTGAAACATGCTGACATCAAAGAGATCCTCAAACTGAGGCTCAGGACATGTCAGGACAGTTTCTGGGCCACTCTAGGCTATAAGGCACTTGTTTGTAGTACATTCTGCTTTCTCTGACAAAACAAGCATAAACTCATCATAATATGTCAATTCCATAAATGGGAGCAGGCATTTATTTTAAAACCTATGCCAATCCCTTAAAGGATTAAAATCCTATAGTTTAGTAAATACTAATTATTAATATTAAAACGCTGATATGATTTTTCCTGTCTTAATTTAAATTTTACATATCTTACATAAAAGATAAGATAAGCACACACAAAAATACGCATGTATTTTTAAAAATCAAATACTTGAAACACTGGTCTTACTCTAGCTTCAGTAGAAAAAGAATGTACCTTGCAGTGAGGAATCTTTCATGATTGGAGAGTCTTTCAGAATCATCATATTTTTTGATCAAAAAGGCTGTAGGGAACCCTGACATGACCAGGGTATCGAGAAATGCCAAAAGATTATATATATCACCATTAGGTCATCCCTGGACAGTTTTTTCTATTTGACTGATAAAAACCCCCAAGAGGTAAACACTAACAGCTTCTTCTACCTCTCTATATCTTTCCCGTTAAAAACCAAATAAAAAACATTTAAAAAAATATTTGAATCAAAAGTTTTTTAAGGTTTGCAATGTACATACAAATCGTCTTTAAAATCACTGGATAAAACAAGATTCTAAATTCAAAGATACTTAGGTCACAGGTTCTAAATTTAAACTTGCTATTAATTAGTCTTAATACACTGTATTAAATTGTGAAAATATATGATCAACATTTAAAAACAAAATTTCCATTTTATAGAGATCAGGCCCAACAAGACAAGTTTATACAGCATGACTATTATTACCTTCTCATTTAGTTACCTTTATTTCTTTACAGAGCACACTCTCTTCTTCTTCATGAATATAAAATTTCACAGTATTTTTCTGGACATCTTTCATGATTTTAACCAAACTGTTAAATACTTCAGGTTCTAACTGGCTTATAAAATTTGAAAGAGCTGGTTGGGCAGAAATGTTTACATCACTGGGAGATTTTGTTGTTTCTTTTTCTACGGGTTCCCGGGCAGTATCACCAGGTACAGTATGATCAGAAGTCAACATCAGCTCTGTGACATGCTGTGGCTGGTTCACTTCTACTTCAGTTAAACCCAAAGTTGAAGAGGAATGCTGCTCATTGGAGTTGGTGTCTTTCAAAGTATCACTACAAAGTGGCTCAAGGAGCTGTTTGTTGTTGAAGTCACTTGAGGAAACTGGTAAGACAGGCTTTCCCAGAGGATTCAATGCTATCTTAGTACAAGAATCATTAGGCCTGACTGGTGGCAAATTCCCACCCTTGGCTGATGCTTTGATAATAATAGTATTTAGTTTCTCATGCAAGCCATCTACAAACTCCTGTACACCAGCTTTGGAAGTCTTAGAATATATGAACTCAGAAAGCCGTTTCATCTTCTCTTGTGATGAAAAAATAGGTGTGGAAATTCTACTGACATATGAAACATTCTTTTGCTTCAAAATCTCTTCTATCTTCCTAGAAAAGAGATTGTACTCTCCTAACACTGTCCTCTCTGTGGTTTCACTCATTGTGGGCGGCTCTGCTGCTGGCACACACTGCTCCTCCACTGTCACCACCTGACCTGTCAACACGTCCTCCTCAGTGGTGCCCTTTAGTGTGTCTGTAAATGGAGAGGATGGAAACTGGTAATCAGAACTTCTCTGTCTACTTATTACCCGGGGGTCGTTAGGAAAGGCCTCCTGTGGTGGCAGACACACCAGCTGTTCTTCTGGTGATTTCATACCTATATAGGAAGAGTTCATTATTATAAGAGCAATCCAAAAAAATAACATCTGAAAATACAAACTCATAAATAAGAATGTCAGATCAAAGTATATATTTAAAACTAATTACGCACTGGTAGGCAGAACAAAAATCTCAAATGATGGTATGAACCCCATTTTCTATGTGCCCTACTTAAGCCTGGTCTCTGGATTTCAGTAGCTAGAGTAACAAGTTTGGACGTTATTTTCTTTGATTCCTTTTGAAGTGTTCGAACATGTGCCAATTTGGCATCATTACAAATTAAGTCATTTGCTTATTTCTGCTTCCCAGATAGATCTATCAGGGGGATAAAAAAGGTTCAATAATATGAAAGAGAACATATTTCATATCTGCATTAACAGTAATACTCTTGAGATGAAGAGGTCATTCAGCTACCTGATGTTAATGGAACTATAACTTTAACTTTTGACAACTAGCTCAATCCACAGACTGTACCTTTTTCCCAGAAATTCTAAATTCAAACACAATATGTTTTTAGAACTACATTTCAAAATGGATACACGTAAGTACCCCCCCTTTAGATTTTATTTATTTATTCATGAGACACAGAGAGAGAGAGAGAGAGAGAGGCAGAGAGAGAGAGAGGCAGAGACACAGGCAGAGGGAGAAGCAGGCTCCCTGCAGGCAGCCTGATGTGGAATTTGAACCCAGGACTCCAGGATCACACCCTGAACCAAAGGCAGTTGCTCAACTGCTGAGCCACCCAGGCGTCCCCCTTAAGTCCCTTTTTAAAAACAAGGGGAAAATATGGTTAATGGCAATATATAGTAATATTTTAAGAAAAAAAAATTTGTGATCTTTGCCTAGATGATATTATTCTATTTTTTAAATTAATTTTTCTTAGCTCTTAGCCAATATTTCCTAACAAATCACTGTTGTGGTCTATGAAAAGGTACCTCTATATCAGGAAGTTGCAGGTACAAGTATAGTTTTCAAAATTACAGTACTTTAAAGGTATAGTAAATTCCCTATTTAAGTTTTGCACCCAGGTATGGCCACATGCTCTCTCCACACAAATTCAGTTTGGGGTTTCCTCACATTCACACTTTCCTAAGGCTCTTAACAGCCTCAGCAGCAGTCAGCTTGTAACATTTCTCCACCAACCCTGGTAGTTACCATGAACCACTCCTTCCCATTAACTACTGCAAAGGCACCTGTTGGCAGTTAAGAAGACCACAACAGGTCTATGGGTGGAAGAAGAGTAGGGAACCAAAATATCCAATGTACCAACGTAAGAATTAAAACTGTGTGAAACTGATAAACCAGAAATTCAAATTCCATAAAGTAACTGAAATATAGAACATCCTTCTTAAATCTGCACCATGGGGTTTAGTGCACACATAAAATGTCTGGAAGGATACATAAGAAACTTATAATAGATGTTGATCCATGCAAAGAAACTAGGTGTCTGGGCTAGGGCTGCAAGAATTCCTGAAGTATTTTACTTTCTGAAATATTTTTGTACTTCTTGAGTTATGTACCATATCAAATGTCTGATTTATTAAATAAAACATTTTAAATTGTACCTTGTAAAACAAAAAGGCTGGGGAGGACCACCTATAATTTTTAAACCTCCGATTATTATTTCAAATGAAATACCTGCTCCAAAAATGTATAGCTGTAGTTAAGATCAATAAGCTTACACCTGAAAGGCTACAGATAAAGGGATTTTTTTTTTTTTTTTAAGCTGAATAGAGTTTACATCCATCTAGGGAATTTCTTTTAAAAATGCAAATTACCATTACTTAATTTTAATTCTATTTTGCACAAATTTCCCCTATGAAATTCTAATCACTAAAATTTACTGTATTTTATAAATTGTCTTCATCAATAAACGTTTTAAAGGAAACACCCATCAATATCCATAATGCATGTTTTCTACTGTCATTCCAGCATTGCAGTACTTTGACTTAAGTGAAAAGGGGAATAATGGGTTCTCTAAAGGCAGCATCATTCATGTATTTACATTTTCAATCACAAAATAGAAAGATGGTATACCAAATAAGAGAGGACTGCAGATGCCAGTGGCACATGTTGAAGCATAAACAAGATACCTGGCTGCTTCTAATGAGAAAGAATTCCTGACAGATACAAAATAGACGAATCCCCGACAAATTGTTGAGTGAAAGAGCCAAAAGTAAAACAGGACGTGTGTAGGTTCCATTTATCTTAAATTTAAGAACAGGTAAAACTGATCTATGGTAAAAGAGATTACTGGTTACTGTTGGGTCAGGGAGAGTACTGACAGGAAGGATATAGAAGAAAATTTAAGAGATGTTGGACATGTTCTACATCTAGATTTGGGTAGTGGTAACATAAGTCTATATACATGTAAAAATCCACTGAATTGTGTACTAAAGATTTATGCACCTTCCTGTATGTCATCTATCTGTTCCTGTTTTGCCTTTTTGGGTCATTTTTCCTAGGAGACAAAGATTTTCTTGAAGAAAACTATTCAGTCTTTTTTTAATTCCCCAAAGAGAGGAAAACCATAAAGATCTACTAAAACTAAGCCACTCAGCTTTCCTTCCAAATTAAAGGTTGTGTGTGGGGGATCCACTACCACTTAAGATTTCTGAAAGAGTAGGATACAACAAAATAAAAACAAAAAAGGCCCACCACCAAACCCAAAGCAAGAAAACAAGGTCTATGACCATCTGCAGAGATGTTCAATTGATTGAACTCAGACAAAAGAAAAAGTCTTCTAGGAACCACCAGCAACTAGCTCATCAGCAACATCTGTAACTGTTTCTGGAGTCCCAGAGTTTCCTAATCTCTTATTTATACTACCCTTAAATAATAAGAATTGGGTAAAAAAATTCAAGATAAGGAATATAGAACCTGAAAGATAAATGGCATCACTTCTTGAAGACTATTTCTTAGGATATTCTACAGAAATGTATTAAGAAAAATACTCCAGTCTTCCCAAGTCATCATATCAGACAGAATCACTACAGGTGAAGAAAACTTAACTTCTCTGAATATTCAGTGACTTCTTTAAACACATTCTTTGTAAAAGAATATTTTATGCAAATCAGGTAACGATTTTAAATGCAAATATGATAATTGTCCAAATTTTCTCTAATTAACAGAACTTAAAATGATGCCTATTGATAGAGAACCAGAAATACAAGTAGCAATTCTGAAGAAGGGCACAGTGGGAGGAAAAGCAAAGGGAGCCTTCTCACCTGGTGTTTGTTTCTCACCATGTTTCCCCAGCTGGTCTTCTGGGCTTCTTGCATTCCCTCCTGAGGGAAAGCATCCATTAGTTTTGTACACTCTCTTCAGATATTGGTGATAACTATTAAACACCCTTCAGACAACCCCAAATGCTAACAAATCCAAGTATTCCACCTTTTGCCTACAATAATCCAGAAGGGTCATTCAGAAATAGGAAGTTGCTTCCCTTTCCATTCAGGTGATGATGGAGTCATCAACACCTAGATGCTATGCCTTCAAATGGCTCTGAACATTAACTATGAAGCTGCCTAAATGAGGAATGGTTACGATAATCATTTGTATTGACTACTTTCTTATTCTGTTTTTCCCACTCAAGCCAACACCTCCAGCTCCTAAGTACCAGTTAGTTTTCTCTACCATCACTTCTAGGTCTCTTGCCCCTTCTGGTAAGGTAACTAAGTAGAGAATGGTGCTGACACCCTTGGAAACTCATCAAGTTTTAGAAATTATTCTCAAAGTTCTTGGAAGTCTCAGTAACTTCTAGGTCACAAGCCAGTCTTTTAGCAAAAGTTATTTTCTTTTTAAAAATCTAGGAATAGAAAAGATGTGCCCTGGGAATATTTAAAAAAATGCTTAGCTAACAAAGAACTGGAATAGTATGTACATATGTGTATGTGTATATGTATGTGTTTGCACAGAGAAATTAGAACAATGTAAAATGATATTTCAACATTTGCTAACCTAGTCTTGCCCCATGATCCAATAAGCTTTCTAGGGATTTTTGCATTTAATCATTTCAGGCCACACTCTATGATGATCTAATTTCTCGAAGATAACCCAGTATTAAGAAATGAAGTTTTTTTTTTTTTTTCAAATAGATGAACCTCAACATGACCACTTCTTAGATTTCTTAGATGATAGCTTGTTATGAAGTATACTCTAATAATTTGAGAAGACTGCATTTAGTCTGCTTCCCCAAAGACCATCATTTCATCTTTGTCACTACTTTACCTTATTAGAAATTCAAATTTCTGCCAACAATTTTCATTTGAAGTCTGCATGCTAAACTGCATTGGGAAGGTTAAGTATGTTTTAAATCCCTCTGCTTTCATAGGCTGTTTTGCAGATATTTGCTGATGTTGACCAAACCAGCAATAATCAAGGGGAATTCTAAACTGCTCAAAATGAGATATGAAGATGTCAGAGCCAAGTAAGATGAGCCACCTAGTAACCCAAGAATGGAATCTAGAAAAGATGAAGGCCTTCAGGAGACTGCTCCCTCAGTAAAACCAAGCCAACCAAAGTCCCAGTATACTTTTCTTACCTGTAATTGGAATCAGTTTCCAATGTATTTCAGTCTCTTCAACACTGTTTGACTTAGATTGTCTACGGAATCCATGTTCAATGGGAACAGTGGGACACAAACTGCAATCTTCAAAATTATTCATGCTAATTAAATTTGGATCCTAAAAATTAGAGTACATATTCAATAGCTTTCTTTTCGATTCATTTTTATGTCCAGAATAAACAACTTTCTTTTTTTTTAAGTAGGCTCCAAACCCAATGTGGGGGCTTGAACTCACAACCCTAAGACCAAGAGTCACATGTTCTGTTTTTTGTTAGCAAATCCACAACCTTCAATCTAAACATTACAAGGGAGTAAAATCAGCATGGCAAAGTTAAAATACTCTAGTCTTAAATTAAAACATGTTTTCCCTCAAAACATAATTTGATGTTGATTTAGAGCAGATAAGCTTTTTTATTAGTAAAGCACCACATATTTTAGGTTTTGTGGGCCAGATACTCAAGTCGCCACTGTAGTGGCAAAAGCAGCCAGAAGCAATACCTAAATAAATGGGCATGGCTGTGTTCCATTAAACTTTAGTTACAAAAAAGGCAGTGGGTGGGGTTCAGCCCACGCTCCCATTGACCCAATTTGGAATATTAAATATGCCAGGAAATGTTATTAATATAAGTTACATAAGTTACATACTTCCCTAAGTGAGTCTCCTGCCATCATCCTCCCCCTAAAATATCCTAAAACTAAATGGAGAGTCTGGGCATGTGCATATGACTTTTATTCAAAGGCAAGGAGGAGAAATAGGAGGGAACAGTAAATTAAAAATAAGACCTTAGGAAAATGGTGCCATCTTCTTATTACCCAGAGATGCAGTCACTCTCTGGGGAAGACAAAACCCCTTCTTAGCTAGGGATCAGTACTCTCCAACGTCATATCATAAACTGGAGGTCCTGTCACTTTCCATTCCCATTTGCATGAAAAATACGAAATACCTAATCTTGTTTTTAATACTGACACACTGGCTTTGGTCACCTTATTGACCTCACTTTTGGGTTCTAGTACTGCCAGCAGAAAGCCAATCTTTTGAGGATTCAATTTTACTAACTATATATAAGTTAGTACGCATAATTCTGTAAGCTGGAAGGAAAACTGCTACTTCTGCACTTACACTTTATAACAAGGAATAACTTAGAAGTACTACCCTGGAAAGATAATTTTATTGCAATGTGTATTTTATTTCTTTTTGAAAGGGAAAAAACCCCATTGAACCACACCTACGTCCTCTTTCAGACATACATTCACAAAAGCAAGAAAGATAATCAAAAGACATAGGCTTACTTCTTTCAAATGTAGTTTATGGTCAGTGCCTGCTTCACTGGTAGAAAGAGCAACAGGATATTTTAACAATGATGTATCAATTTCTAGCAATGGGCTCTGAGTACCCTTAAAATGCACATTTTCAATTTTTGCACAAGTAGGCTGCTCATATTCTTTCTTATCTGGAGAGTTCAACTCATACTCATGCTTTTGCCTCAGCTCTTCATAGGGATCATCAGTGTTCAATCCTAAGGCTTTGTTAACCGTGTCTGTCAAGGATGCATCAGAATGACGTGCATTTGCTAGTGTTTCTGATAGCCAATTAAATAGCCGATGGATGTCAGCAACACCAGAGTTAGAGGTATCCTGCTGCTGCTGTCTCAAATCAGCATCATGCCCAAGAGAGCCAATAGGCTGCGGAGACTCTGAAGGGGAAGAGAAAGAAAAACTATCTTTAAAGTTAAGTTTGGAATGCTAGCATAAAAACTTAAAAATCAAATATACCTAAAGATTAATTATAAGATATTTATGGGCAACAACTGGCTTAGATTATAGAAGTATATTCATCCTTTTCTTTACAAATATAACTGATTCTACAATTTTGCATAGCTAAAAATTCCCATAAAGTTTATTTTCATCATAATTTGAAAACTATTAATGGAGAAAAGAGCTCAGATACCATGTTGGTAGTATGGGTAATATATATTAATACCTGTGCTGTAGTTACCTTAAACTCTACTACCAAAATCCCAATCAGTTTAATCTCAGTTTTGTCTGACTTGAAAACAGATAAAATATCTGTACTTATTTTGCAAAGTGTTAGGAGGATATGCAGATTACATTTAACTCTACTAAAAAAACCTCAAAAACATGGCTTGATTTCTATCTCCTCTATGCCTATTAGATTTTGTCTTTAAGATAACTGATACTTATAATCTAAAACTTTATCTTGAATGGACTCAGTTAATTTCATAACAATGCTAAGATACTGGAGATACAAAATCATCCTGAAGAAATCTATACCAAACTTGCACTAAGAAAAAAAACACTATGAAAGAAAACATGTTAAGACATGGTTACAAGCAGGTATAAATCTGGGTACTCTGTACAATCACTATATTAAAACCTGCAAAGGGAAAAAACATTCAGAAAGTCATATGCCTTTTAATGCTGAAGGGGGATAAAGCCTGGATAGATGTCAGGATTTCCAATTTAAGCAGGGTATAATGTACCACGGCAAAAAAAAAAAAAAAAAAAAAAGAAAGGAAACAGCATAGTAAAACCTATATGATTCCCACTATATGAATTATAAAATCACAGAAGTGGAAAAACTATTATATAGAAACAGAAAGCAGATCACTGGTGGGGTGGGGTGAGATTACAAAGGAGTACAAGGCAAATCTGGGGGTAATGAAAATGTTCTACATGTTGGTGTGGTAGCAACTAGCTATCAAAATTCATCTTTAAACTGTGCCTTTAAAATGGGTACATATATATATAGAAGTCAGATCTCAAAAAAATTAATGTAAAAGGGGGTGGTGAAGATAGGTTACCTCTTATGAAATGAGTGGATTTACTAGCAAATCAAGATGAGGGTATTTTAAAAGTTAGAAACCAACCTTTAAATCTCTATTTTCAAAAATCAAAAGTATATACAATGACTAAAAAGAAACACAAATGAGGAACACCTATAAATGCAAGTCTGTCACCAGTTCCAGTTTAACCTATCTCCCCCTTCTCCCCTGACCTACTTCTCCTTTGGCCTATTAGTACAGTTTTCCCACCATTTCAATTATTGATAAAACCTGTCACCTACAACTATTTTTTCACACATAAAAAAATTAGCCAATTATCAGCTTAAATAGTACTAAAATTTACGTATCTTGACCATTATGTGCTCAGTGCTAGTAAATACAGCCAAGTTTAGGAACAATGTTTTAGAGCCAGACACAGCTAAGTTATAACCTTAGGGATAATTATTCAACTTCTTGGAGATGGGTTTTCTCATCTGTAAATTAAGAATAATAATGTCTACCACTTGAACTAAACTGAGTCCATGTATGTACAGCACCTGGCACATAGTAAGCACTTAATTCTCAAGACACAGGTCAACAGTGTTAAGGCAGTGCAGATCAGTAAATATCAACAGGTTCAGCATGGCGGAAGCAAAAGGAAATAAAAACCATCAAGAAGCAGAACAGGCAGAAAGCTAGGGAGGGATCTGAACTGCAGAGATATGAGGCTTGAGAGAAATGAAAGATGCTTCAGGAAGAAAGAAGTGTAAAGGCTGACCATGACATTCCGAGGAGAGAGATGAACCCTAATCAAGGAATATGTAAAAAAAAAAAAAAAAAAAAAAAAAAAAAAGAGTGGTAAACATGGTACCCAGGTGGAACTGGCTGGTCTATAAAAATACCTTTGAAAAGACAAATACAAAGCTGAGACTGAAGAACATGATACTGAAATGGGTGACAGATGCTAGGAAAGCCACCCAAGAGGTAAGAGCAAGAGGAAAATGTTGGAAAGAAAAAGAGAACACAGGTCACGTGAAGAAAAAAAAAAAAAACACTTAAAAGTTACTGAAGACACAGCCCTGTCAAATAGAACTTTCTATAATGATGGAAATGTTCCCCATTTTTGCTATTCCAATACAGTGGTACGGCTTCTGAAATGTTTCAATATAGTGCATGAAATGAATTTTCATTTAATTTTAATTTAAACGTAAATAACAACATGGGGCTAGTGGCTATCATATGTGCAGAAAGAGAGGAAGGAGAACAGATAATTGAAAAGTAACTGAGGACACAAGCACCAATTGCTCAGAAAACAGTATAATAAAAACATTGATTTAACCTAGTCTTTTCTGAGACACACTGAATTTGAACATATACAAGTTAAACTGCTTAGTAAGAAACAAAAATAGAATACTAAGATCTGCCATAAACAAGAACAGCAGCAGCACAAAATTACAAGGTCCCTGAACTCAAAGAACACATTTCATGCTTATTTTAGTAGTGTAATAAAAAACTAGATGAAAAAATGTTTTAGAGTACTTGCAATAATGAAACACTCTTTTAAGAGAAGGGTCTCCCATTTCTTTTACTGTCAACTAAAACAAAATAAAGAAAAATAGAAAAAAGATAAAGGCAAACATATTACTGAGCTCCTGAGATGTGAAAAAAAATCTGTATGCCCCTAAGAAATCTGATTTTAAAGCTCAGAAGATTCCTTTTCACAGCAATATGCTAAGAAAACCCAATATTCAATGTACTTTTCCAACCATAAAATTAAAGGGATATAAGGCCAAGAACTCCAATTAATAGGATAATAGCCGAGCATACTTTATTTTCCTCATATTAGCCTCAACTACACAATTCAGAAATCTGATGTATTTTCTTTATAAAAACAAGGGACAGGCTGGATTTGCCTCTGAGGCTGTAATTTGCAGAGCCCTGTACTAGGGGAAAGGACAAAACTACTTTATTATATTTTTGGTTATTTTTATACTATACAAAAGCAACCTGATATTTTTACCTTCATATAGATGGCAATTTTCAGATAAATTACTGGTTTTGGCGAGCTTTTTCATATTTTCAGGTAGATCCTCAAGCTTCCTCTTCAAGACAGTTTTGCTTCTCATATCTTCTGTGTCTGAGTCCCCACCCACATTTTTTTTCCTACACTGAATTAAATTAATCAATTCTTTGACTCTATCCTTATCATAATCCAAAGAATGAGAAGACTTCTGCTTTCTAGGTATAATAGTTTCACCCCTTGAGTTATTTCGTTTTCCAAATTTCATTTTTGTACCATTCATTTCTTCTTCTTGGCCTTCATAGTCTGATAGTGGACTGAATTGTTGAAGTTTTCTATTTTCTTCAAAAAGCTCTTTTAATTTACAAATTGGTAACTGATACATCTCAGGCCGAAAAATATAGGCATGCAAACAATTATCAATATGGGATTTATTTTTTGGAGCCGAGTATAAAAATTTTTTATCATCTAATCGTGAATCATACGGAAACATGATAAACTCTCGTTTACCTGAACCAAAACCTCGTTTAAAAAATTCATTTACATACTTTTCAACAACAGAATGAAAATTTATAGTATTTATATCTTTGAATTCCTTTCGACACTGAATCAAAGCAAACTGTAAAAACTGAGTTATTTTTAATACATCTGTCATGCTCTCATGTCTCTTCTGTGGTGCTGCATTAGTTGAACCTTTTTGTGCTGTAAACAAACAAAAAAGCAAATCATGTTAGCCATCAAGAATCAAATACACATCTACATGTTGTCAAAAAGAAATTCAACATTCATACATTAATGGTAAACCAAACTAGCAATATGTAACCTAATACATATATGTAGTATAGAAATAAATGAAGAGTTTGCTTTTAAAAACAGGCCAATAATAAACTAAAACTAAAAACTGCAGAAGATATTTTAAAGGGAAAAACACCCATTTCACTGATGATCTTCATTTCTTACTGTCCCTAGGCAATTCAACTGGTGGTAAGCAAAATATAAGGAGAGATAAAGAAGCAGGGCAAGATCGGAGGCTCCTAGCAAGAGAATCCTGCAAATGATAGCAATGTCACTCCTTCCTACTATAACAAGTTTAACTTTACATAAATGTTCTACCCTCATAAGTAAGCATATAGGCACCCAGTGGCTACAACTGAAAATGTCATTCTTAATCTAACAGTGAAACCCATCAGTGGGAATTTTACCTTAATATAGGATTCCAGTATGTTTTTAAAAACAGTGAATAGCAAATTTTCTCGAACATCAGTGTGAAAAATTTTTATTAATTTTAAATGGCGTAAATTTAACCTAGCACGATTCTTTTACTGTTGCTAAAATTTGAATGCAAAACTTAACTCAGCTAGAAAAGATTCATAATACAAAACACTAAAAAACAAAGCAACAGTATTTTAATAATTACAATATTTAGTGAAAACACTGATCACACCCAAATAATTTTTCATAAAAAAAATCGAATCATATATAACTTATGTTTTATTCTGCTAATATCTCTTAATACCCCTAATATTTTCTAAAATATAAGAAACAAAATGCTTACTGAGTTATCTGGAAAATTTCAATGAAATTTAAGAATCTATCAGTGACTGGATTTAGATATTCAAAGAACTTACAAGGAACTATGCCTCTAGATTCTTGAAATAGAAATAAAGCATGTAGGACTCGAGACTTGGCAGTTTGATGTTCTAAAAAAAAAAAAAAAAAAAAAAAAGAAGCCAAATTGATTAGCAATATGTTCTCATGAAAAAAATTAAAGAACTATAAAAATTAAAGCCATCACCTACCATATGGAGAAACCATTTGACAAGGAGAAAGAAGAAAAAGGTATCCTCGGTCTCCCAAAGGTTTAACAAGAACCTGAATTTTTGGAAGAGGGAAGAAGTTGAATCTGCTTTATTATTACTCATCATAAGGCAGGCACATAGCAGTTTCAACTAATTATGAAGAAAATAAGTTATTGATCATCTTTCTTTAGGAAAAATATTGCTACCAAATTAAAAACTCTACTAACTGATTAACAAAATTCCAATCAAACAAAAATTCCCTAGTTTTCTCATACAAACAATAACCAGAAAATATTACTGAGCGAATTTCCCTAATTAAGACCGATTTGATTTTTCCATGAAGCTCAAATACAAGGACCAAATTAAAGACTTCAAATATCTTCCTCACAATTCAAAAGACATGTTATTAATTGTCAAGGCAGTGTGCTAGATGTTGGTAGCATAAGTACTGCCTTTCATGAAATCAAGCTAATCTCAAATGAAATGTATTTTTAGAATCTAATTCTTCACGTAGTTAATAAACACCTTTCAACCTAAGGCAATCTGCCTTGCCAGAAATAACTTCAAAGACAGGCAACACAAGACAGAGAAGGTCTCAAAAAGATAATACAAAATAACAGGAAGAGAAAAAAATACACTTTATAGCTGGAAAAGGTACTTAGAGTATACTTCAGGTGGATTTTGAAGGATGGGAACATCGCCAAGAGCCCAAAATTATGGGAAGGATATTTCAATAGAGTGAACATCGTAAGCAAAGGCAGAGTTATAATTGAGAGAACAATTTGCAGGCAGTACTTATGACTAGCAAAAGGGTGACGACAGACTAGGCCAAACGTATAAGTCTAGAAGGAAAGATCCTAGGCTCAACTGTAAAAAGAAAAGAATGCCAGGTTGGCCAGGAATGCCCTCAAGAGTATACACACCCTTTCCAACTGGAGTTCAAAAAATGACAACAAAAAAACTCCAACAGCACTGTGAAGGAGGAGGAAAGAAAACAACATAAATGTGAAGAAAGTTCATGAGCTACTACAATTGTTTGCAAAATGGAAGTAAAGAACTAAACATGACAGACACAAAATCTAATAGAATAAAATCTTAAAAACATGTTAAAAATATAAAACAGCAAGCTTATAAACTAAGAGGAAATAAGCTACTCTAAAATTTAGCAGAAACAACAGATTCCAACATCCAAGGACTTAAAATTGGAATTATTAAATATAATATATAAAATAATAGGTATGGATGCTTAAAGAAATAACTGGCAGAATCGAAAACATGCTCACAGAAAAACTGCTATACAAATTATCATAGCAGCTTATCCATAACAGCCAAAGAGTGGAAACAATTGATGAATAGACAAAATACGGTATTATCCATACAAGAAAATACTGTTAAGGCAGCCCAGCCCGGGTGGCTCAGCGGTTTGGCGCTGCCTTCAGCCCAGGGCCTAATCCTGGAGACCCTGCATCGGGTCCTGCTTTGGGCTCCCCGCATGGAGCCTGCTTCTCCCTCTGCCTGTGTCTCTGCCTCTCTCTCTCTCGTGTGTCTCATGAATAAATAAAATCTTTAAGAAAAAAAAAAAATTCTGTTCAGCCATAAGAAAGGAATGAAGTACCGATACATAAAAGTATTATGCTAAGAGGGATGCCTGGGTGGCTCAGTCAGTTGAGCGACCAACTCTTGGTTTCAGCTGAGGTCATGATCCCATGGATCGTGAGCTTATGCACCATATAGGGCTCTCCATGCTCAGTGGGGAGTCTACTTGAAGAGTCTCTCTGCTCCTCCCCTCTCAAATAAAAAGAATCTTTAAAAAATATTACTATGCTAAGTGAAAGAAGCCAGGCAGATACCGCATGTATAAAATATCTAGAACAGACAAATCCATAAAGACAGAAGCAGATTCATAGTTAGTAGGAACTAAAGAAAAAAATGCAGAGTGTATGCTTAATGGGTATGAGGCTGCTCTCTGTGGTGATCAAAATGTTCTGAAAATAGTGGTGATGGTTGCATAATACTGTGAATCCACTAAAAATCACTCAAAAAGTGTACACTTAAAAAAAAAGTATACACTTAAAGTGAAGTTTATTTCGATTAAAAAAATACCAAGGAGGGATGCCTGGGTGGCTCAGCGGTTGAGTATCTGTCTTTGGCTCAGGGCGTGATCCTGGGATTGAGTCTCACATCAGGCTCCCCGCATGGAGCCTGCTTCTCCCTCTGCCTGTGTCTCTGCCTCTCTCTGTATCTCTCACGTATAAATAAATAAAATCGTAAAAAAAGAAATACCAAGGAGTATCAGAATATAACTTTTACCTCCTTTAACAGTGCCTGACACATAACAGGTACTCAAGTAAGTGTTACTGAAAAAGTTAAGAATCTGTCCCCCAAAAAAGAAAAGACCAGGCAGATCTCAAAAATAATCAAGTATACTTGTTTAGAAATAAAAACTATGTGATATAAGAAACTCAATGCATGAATTAAACAGCAAATTAGACACAGCTAAACACAGAATTTGTAAGCTAGAAGATAGCTATGAAATACTCAGAATGCAGCACACTGAAAAACAAGTGGATGTAAAACACAAAAGTTCAGATAGCAAGTACATCATGAAAAGACCTGACATATAAGATACTCTAGGGTCCTAGAAAGTCTAAACAGAATGAAGAATTAATCAGATAGTAACTAACTGTATTTACAGAAATGAATATGTAAATCCAGATACTAAAGAATATACAGCAAGTTGGATAAATGAAAAATCTATACTTAGATATGTAACTGCAAAACACCAAAGATTAAAAAAGCAAACAAAAAAGATGACAACCGACAAAGGAGTAATAATTAGACTAAGAACTAACCTCTCAACAAAGACAGATGCCAAAAGATACAGTAATATAGTCAAAGTGCTAAGAGAAAACAGCTGTCAACCCAGAATTGTGTACCCAGTTTCTAACAATTAAGGAAGACACTTTTTCGGGGGGGAGGGGGTTAATCTACCCAGGGGGCATGTTAAAAAACTGAGCACAATGTCAGCTTTACATCAAGTATCAATAAATTTTCAATAATTACCACCTGTTCTGATTATAACAGAATTAAATTAGAAAAAAACAATACTCTTGTGGAATGCAACTAAAGCAGTATTTGGAACTCAAAATTCATTGAACATTTTTCCAACTTAAGAAGGCAGAAATTACAAAATGAACCCCCAAAAGTAGGAGTTAATAAAACAGCTAAAACTAATAAGAGAGTAAAACAAAGCTGTAACAGAAGTTAAAACCATATTTGATTCTTAATAAAATAGACAAACCTCTGGTGAAAGTGACTAACCAGGGAAAGCATAATGAAAATATTATCACATAATAATGCTCACAGCAGCTATTAATAAGAGTCTATAAATGACTATCACAATAAACACAAAAACATAGAAGAAATGGACAAATCCCTAAAAACCAAACTGACTTGAGAAAAAACAGAAAGCCTGTAAAGTTTAACTACTAAATTGAATACTTTAAAATCATCCATAAATGAATGACAGTTTTGTAGTTAAGTGCTAGCCAACATCCAAAAAATAGATTTTAATCATAAATATATATCCACCTTTGCAAAATGAGAAATACTGCCTAACTCAATTCTGAGAAACTACAGATGTTGATACAAAAACTAGATAAGGACAGTATGAGAAAGATTGCAGGTCAATCTCACTCATCATCACTGATACAAAATTCCTAAAAAAAAATCCACAGATCAAACCATGCATTTGAAAGAAAAAAAAGAGTTGGTGGGGTTTTTTGTTTGTTTGTTTTTAAAAGTAGGCTCCATGCTGGCAAGGCTTCAACTCATGACTATGAGATCAAAACCTGAGCTGAGATCAGAGTCAGATCTTAGCCGAATGAGCCACACAGGGCCACTGGAGTTGGTATTCTTTTTTTTTTTTTTTTTTTAAATCTTTTTATTTATTTATGATAGTTACACAAAGAGAGAGAGAGACAGAGACACAGGCAGAGAGAGAAGCAGGCTCCATGCACCAGGAGCCCGATGTGGGATTCGATCCCGGGTCTCCAGGATCACACCCTGGGCCAAAGGCAGGCGCCAAACCGCTGCGCCACCCAGGGATCCCTGGAGTTGGTATTCTTAATCAGCAACACAAATACAGTTTAATACCGGAAAAAGATAAAATATAATTCATTTTATAAGCCTGTAAGATAAATTCTATATATGATGGTTCATTTTACATGTCAACTTGACTGGGTCACAAGGTGTCCAGATACTTGGTCAAACCTTATTCTTGCTATTTCTGAGAGTATTTTTAGGTGAGTTGAACATATAAGCTCTCCCGAATCTCCAGCTTGCTGACTGTAAATCTTGGAACATTTTAGCCTCCATAATTGTGGGAGCCAATTTTTTATAATAAATCTCTTTCCATATGTACATCCTCTTAGTTCTGCTCCTTTGGAAAACCCTAATACACCAATACACCATGTTACCATCTTGATAAATGCCCCTTGCCCAAGCATTTAACAAAATTCAAAACCCATCATGGTTAAAAAAAAATAATGAAGGAAATTTTTAAACTGGTAAAGATATCTGTGAAAAACCTACTGCAAACTTCCTACTTAATGATTAATGTTAGATATGTTCTTTTTAAAATCAAAAAGACAAGAATGCCTACCACTACCACCTTTATTAAACATTGTACTAGGGACGCCTGGGTGGCTCAGCCATTGAGTGTCTGCCTTCAGCTCAGGCCATGATCCCAGTGTCCTGGGACAGAGTCCCACATTGGGCTCCCTGCATGGAGCCTGCTTCTCCCTCTGCCTGTGCCTTGTGCCTGTCTCTTTCTCTCTCTCTGCGTCTCTTCATGAATAAATAAAATTTAAAAAAAAAACAAAACAACAAAAAAAACATTGTACTACAGATCCTAGATTACACAGTAATACAAGAAAGAGAAATAAAAAGCTTAAGGACTAGAGGGAGGAGGAGGAAAACAAAACAATGTTGCTCCCAGATAATAAAGCCTATATAGCAATCCCAAAGAATGTACAAAAAAGAATTACTTAAATTTCATACACTGATCTAACATAAAATCAACATAAATACCAATTACATTTTTATATACCTAACAAATAGAAAAAGAACCCAAATGGAAAATACTGTTTATAACAGCATCAAAAATAGTAAGATGCCTGGGGATAAACTGAATAAAAAATAACCAAGATGTGTATCCAGAAAACTATAAAACTCTATTAAAAGAATACCCTAAAGGAGTAAAGAGCTATCTTGTTCATGGATAAGACAGTACACAAAAGATATCAATTCTCTTAAACTCGATCTATAGACCTAACAAAATTCCAATTAAAAAAATCCCAATAGGGTTTTTTGGGGGCAAGGTGAGAAGGCAGGGAGGGGGAACTTAAAAGCGGATTCTAATTTTTTTTAAAAAGTAAAGCTGAAACTTAAGTTCTTGAAAAAAGCTACGTCTCAAATAGCTAAACACTCCTAAACCAAACAGGATGAAAAAAGTGGGGCAGTTGGCCCTACCTCCAATCAAGGCTTCTTAGTGGAGAAAGGAGGGACTATTCAATAAATGATTCAGGAACAACTTGTTACTCACATTGGGGAAAAATGAAGTTGGGTTCCTATACTGTCAAACAAAACAAAAACAAAAACAAAAACAAACCTAAAACTATTTATTTAAGGACTTAAGTGCCTTAGGCCAAATCATAACACATTCAGAAGAAAACACAGGGCAATACCTGTAAGATCTAGGGGTAAGGAAAGATTTCTTAAAGAGGCCACAAAGTGCTTCACATTCAGGGAGATAAAGTTAATTACATTAAGAACATCTGTTCTTCAAAAAAAACACCATGAGTAAAATAAAAAAGGCAAGCACAGATTATGAAAAAAAATTCTAGCACACATACCTCACTGTTAGTACCCAAAATATATGTATCAAATTCCTCAAATTATTAAGAAAACACAAGCCACTCAAAGGAAAAATAGGCAAGTGAACACTAAGAAATTTATAAAAGGATGATCAACTCATCATATTTTAGGAAAATACAGGCTAAAATCCCAGTACAATATATTTTACAACTACCAGATTGGTAAGATTCTGCCACAATCTGTACCAGCGACTGTGTGAATTGATGAGAACTTGCTGGTAGCAGGGGATATATATTGGTACCAACACTTAAAACAATTATCACATTATCTTGTAAAGCCAGTCATGTGTATATGTTATGATTCAATAATTTTACTTATAAATAAATCCAATATACTAGATATATACCCAAGAGAAAAACTTGTACATATACACCAGGAGATATACAGAATGTTCACATTAGAAACAACATTCAAATTTAGCGACATCCATCATTTTCCTTAAGTTAGTTCTTTTTTTTATATTTAGTTCTAAGAATTATTAACTTATGCCTTACCACAAGAGAGCTCAATATAATCATATTCACATAATAAATCTCCCTGTGAGAAAATAAAATTTCCCTAGATTTCTCAGTGCTCCTCCACCAAAACTAGCCTGCTGATACACAGAAAAGTAAATACAAAGAGAGAATAATCGCTTTCATTTCCTCTAGAAATATTTTACTCTTCATATACTTTAAGAATTAGATCTGTAGGGGGTCCCTGGGTGGCGCAGCGGTTTGGCGTCTGCCTTTGGCCCAGGGCGTGATCCTGGAGACCTGGGATCGAATCCCGCATCGGGCTCCCGGTGCATGGAGCCTGCTTCTCCCTCTGCCTATGTCTCTACCTCTCTCTCTCTCTCTGTGTGACTATCATAAATAAATAAAAATTAAAAAAAAAAGAATTAGATCTGTAGCCAATTATCTAAATAACTGCTCTGATCGAAAAGGATAATTAAATTTCCCTTATCTCCCTGAGAATGCCAAGTGGGTACACAAGAGGGTCAAGAGGTTACAGCACAATTAAATCCTATATTAAGCCCCAAGGTGCCAGAAGACGTAGGTATGTATATTTCAAGGATGAATGAGTCCCAGAAACTTGGAGATGTTCTTAGGTCCCAGAGGGCTAAACAGCTCCTGAAAAGATTTATTTACTACAGGGTTGTAATTAATATGTAATACTCTTTACATTTTCAAAGAGAACTTTCCAGGAGGGGAAGGAGATAGTGGCCTTCTTCCTTTAATAAGCCAAGAGAAATCATTTTACCTCATCTGTTGCCTGTTTGATTGGTTTCCTTGGGTTGCCCTAAGGCTAAAGACTGGGGCAAAGGAAGGCTAATATAATTATTACTGTGATGTATTCATTAAATCTATCTCTGATCCATAACATTTTGTGTGCATATTCAAGACAGAATTATTGAGAACCCAACAGTCCTCAACGCATCTCCCATCATTAGACTATAAAGAAAGTAGCTATAGTTAGAATAATTCCCAATGAGGTTTGCAGGAAAAGGGATAGCTACACAAAATATCTAGGGTCCATTACATTTAGGTAATGTATCCTTGTGGAATGCTCATGTCCTCTAAGATATAAAATCTTACTTCTGGGAAAACCCAGTCCTCCAAGAACCTAAAATAATAAGGAAAGAAAGAAAGAAAATACTAGTAACTTCCTATCCTGATTCTTACTACTAGAAATGGAACAGATGTTATAATCTTCTGATAAACTCCTCATTGCCAAGACTCAATATTCATTCTCTGAAATGCAAGAACCGAACAGATTTGGATAAACCAGTATCATTATATCATTATATCATTATATCATTATATCATTATATCCAAACCTACTATCCAAAACTTGCACTTTCTGAACTCTGGAATTATTTTTTTTTAAAAGGTTTATTTATTTATTTAATTGTGATAGACAGAGAGAGAGGCAGAGACACAGGAGGAGGGAGAAGCAGGCTCCATGCCCGGAGCCTGACGTGGGACTCGATTCCGAGACCAGGATCGCGCCCTAGGCCAAAGGCAGGCGCTAAACCACTGAGCCACCCAGGGATCCCCCGAACTCTGGAATTAAACAGATTTTGATCATGAGGAATAGTTTTATTTTAGAAGAAAAAAGATATGTAAATATAAAAGTATATCCATATGTAGTGAATGTGTATGTGTGTATATGCATGTGTGTGTTCTAAAATGCCTAACCCCAAGATTTCTAGCTGGTTAATTAACAAGTTATTGTTAGACGTCCACCAATTCCTAAGTGTATAAACTCTGCCTCTAAGTTTTGTATACAATTTGACTCTCCTACCTATAAACAATGGATTAGGTAAGCAAATATATGTGTATACAATGAAATTCTACAAAGCCATTAAAAATGCAGTTGCAAATTCTGAAAATCATTAACAGTAACCTCCATTTGACTACAATTTGAAATTGAGGCTCAACAAAGTAGGAGTAAAAGGAAGTCAACTACTGAAAAACTTGTATCACATAGCATATCTGTGCAAAAACTTCCCCTCTACTGAAACATTCCATCAACATTTAAACATGAGTTCATCTATCTCAGGTTAACAGAAACCTTGAAATAGCTCTTCTCTCTCCTGTCCCCTTCAGTTAAACTATACATAACAGCATATATTCATTTTCTGTTCATTCCTGAATCCATCACAGCTGATGCCTGACCTATCCCTCTATTCAAATTCAGTAAAATCAGTATCTATTAAATTGGATACTATCTAGTAAGTATCTCTTAAATCAATCTCTATCATTACTCTTAACCTTTCTTCTCCAAGCCACTATCACCCAGTAATGTAATGCTAGTTTCCTGCCTCCCCTCCCCTCAATTCATTACCTAATGAGTAACCAAATAAACTTCCACAGCACAGATCTGATCATGTTGTGTACATAATCAAAACCTCATGCTACTCCCTTTAAAACCCAATTACTCTTAAGATTACATCCAAACTTCCAAACATTTTAATACCACCTACATGACCCTGCAGGACACAGTCCTCTACACATTTTCCTAGTCTCATGTCCTACCACTTTCCCCCAACTACTCTAGTGTTCCTTTATTTCTTTTCAACCTCACCAAGCACCCTGTTCTTTCTGAATCTTCAAATATGACACAGAGTCAACTGAAACACACCACATCTATCTGAGGAATTCCATTTATCACTCTGTATAATCCAAAAGAATAGTCTCCTTATCTCATTCTTTACTGAAGTATACACTCAGCATAAGAAAATAGTATTCAATAAATATATGTTGTCACATCACAAAATACAATAAAGATTGTATTCATGGGGAAGACTGGCTTACAGAAGGTCTACTGTCATGGCTAAAATAAAAAGACTATCAAAAAAAAAAAAAAAAAAGACTATCAAAGGCCATAGTAAAACTGTTCGCTAAATAGCAACAAAGAGACATTATGGTACTTTCAGAGGCAAAAATGAAATAAATTTAAATAATCTGGTCACTTATTCAAATGCTTATTTCTAAGGGAGAATGAGGAACATTTAAAAATCTTTCACTCACAAGTTTTTCCTTCTCTAGTTTTTGTAGTAAACTCTCCATGTTACTTCCAATTCTTGTTTTTTCTACAACTTCATAAAGGCTGCAATACATTCCATTCTTCAAAACTGACATAAGAAAAAATACACAGTAAATATTCAAATCAAATCTGCTTTTTATATATCTTAATAAAATTAAATTACTTACCTTCACTTGGACCTAAGTATGTTTCCTTATAAAATAGTGCTGGAGGGATTTTCTGTTTCAGATGATCAATACTCATAACTGTTTCAACATCTAACTTTTCAGGACTGAAAGAAAATTGAAAAAGCATGTTTCCCTTACCTGTATGTTTAACTCTACAAATGTTATTTCCTCCCCTCCCCCACTCATATGAGGATCTTGGTGGAAAGCAGAAGAACATATTTATTAATATTATAGGTGATTCTAAAGAGGATTTGCTATGGAAGTCCAGATATATTCACAGAAGTATATAAAAGGCTGCCAGTATCACCAACCTTCAACTTTAAGCCAGAAGCTAACCTTATATACCACTTTTACTAAAACAGAAAGGATAAAAGGCTGTCTTTTTATTAAAGATAATTCAAGTATGAACTGTTAAAGTAATCTTCAAACATTTATGAAGGCCCATGATATTTACTGGGGTGATAGCAAATGATCATTCTAGACCTTTCTATCCTAATATATGCTGCACAGGACTGAAAACAGTCTATAAATTTTAACTCACCACATCAAAACTGTTTCCAACACAGAACTGATAACTTTTAAGTCTATCATGTGCTAAATGAAAAAAATATATATATTTAATTAGCATAAAACTTTGAAAAAATCACTGTTAAAATTTAAAGTCACACAGAGAAAGTTTTATGCCATAAATGTGTATGACTATTTATTTAGCCCACTCTCAAGCTAAGACAGAAAGGTAGAGGGCTCATTTTGCCAACTAACTCTCCCAAGTTATCAATTTTTTAAAAACAAGTTGACATTTATATTCTTTCAAACTAAAGTAAAATTTAAGAATAAAAAAACAAAAGAAGAAACTGAATAATTAGCAACCACTAATTGCTATTTTCTTGTAATATAACATACTTACAGCTTGATAGGCAAAAAAGCACGAGTGGCTGACCTCAGAGAAATATAACACAAAAGCTTTCCTTTATTTAAAAGCTGTCCTTTCCACAAGGTGTAGTTAAATTTATCTAAATAAAAAGAATAATGACACAATTCAGCCACTGGCAGCCCAGGAGCAAATACTTGTTTGCTAGATAGAAATAAGGGAAACACACCTAGAAACAATGTTTAAGTAGAGGAACAGCAACAACAACAGAAAACAAAATAAACCCCATGACATTTCTATTTACAAGAGAATAGAAATATTAGGATTTTTCTTTCAGTATTTTTTCCTTCACATGGTTATTTCAGGTCCAAAAAATAACAAATATGTCTAAATGTCTTCATATCTGAAAGTTTAAGATCAAAGACAATATATTTAGTGCCCTCATTTCCCCCAAAGACAACTGTATTAAATCCAGTTAACTACATGAATTCCTACAGCATCTCATACCCTCTACTTACTCTCTTTTCATTGTGGAGAAACTGAATGACAGAAAATGTCAGTATTGTTTTTAATCTTCTCTAGGTCTTCTAAATCCTAAACCTCTGATAAACATAGATTTTAAAAAGCTGAGTTGCGAAGCTTGTTTATTTTTTTACCTTTGTCAAAGTGTTAAAATCCTTTGGACTATTCATAGTATTAGTAGCTTCTCAAACGAGACCTTATGCTTGAACAACCAAATGTTGATGCTACATCATAACATGGCCTCAGCCCTTTTTCAGACTTTGCAAATTTTTGTTCATTATAAATAAAAAGAACACTTATTTCTTATTCTATGTACTTATTTTTTCAATTTAAAAAATTGAAGGAAAGAAATAAAAGAATCTTACCTGTGTTTCTATCTGCATTGAAACTGTTAGATCTGTAAATAAATTTTTTTAAAAAATTACTGATTGGTAACAACAAGAAGGTTAACACTCAGGACCTTGACTAAGTGCTACTTTTAGTAGTGTAACGTATAGGAAAATTAAGTCCTTCATCCAAGTATGAAGAACATATTAACTACTTATTGCAACATTTAATAGATCTAAGTCCACATGAAGAAAACAGTTACCTACTTGGATCAAATTACTGTATCTGTCCAAATTTATGGGAGCTATTTTTCTCAAAAATAGTCATCAGGAGAGAATAGAGTCCATTAAAGTCTCTGAATTATTTTAATGATGAGATTTGAAGAAATAGCCTCCATATATATTTAAACTGATTTATTAAATATTAAATGTTTGGGCAGCCCTGGTGGCTCAGCGGTTTAGCACCGCCTTCAGCCCAGGGCGAAATCCTGGAGACCCGGGATCGAGTCCCACGTCGGGCTCCCTGCGTGGATCCTGCTTCTCCCTCTGCCTGTGTCTCTGCCTCTCTCTCTCTCTCTCTCAGGAATAAATAAATAAAATATTTTTAAAAAATTAAATGTTTAATGTTAAATTAATTACAAGTTAAACCTATTCAATAAATATTTGCCACGCTCCTATTATTTACCAGGCACAGTTCTAGGTAATAGATTACCAGGATGAAAAATGCCCCTACCTTCACACAGTTAACAATTTCATGAAGACAGACAACAATCAAAAATTAAGTATATAGTTTACCAGACAATGATGGTTTTAAGTGCTATGGAGAAAAAAAGCAACTAAAGGTATGGGGTTAAAAATAAGAATCATGGAAGACCTCAATGATAAGGAGAGATCTGATAAAAGTGTTAAGTGTAAATGATGCCGCTAATTGGCAAGAGAACAGCAAATGCAGAGGCCTTGTGGCAGAAGCATTCATGGCAGCATTCAATGTACAGCAAGAATGTTTAATCAATGCTCGTTTTAAATGATATAGAGATCAAAAGATGGAATCAAAGAAGAGGCAAAGAAAATTAGCAGATAGTTACTATTCCTAGAAGTATGGCCTCATAATTAAGTGCTGGGTGTCTTTTAAAGATTACTGTTGAAAGGCACTATTGTAAATACATCATGGAAATCATAAATACAGAGCCACAAGAAAAATGAAAATCACAAGTGTCTAGATGTCATATGAATTGCTACTTATGGCTATGGATGGATGGTTACCAGGGCTATTTGCTGACATGAAAAAAAAAAAGTGCTGGATCTCAACTTAAATGAAGACAAGATAATGTGATCTGGAAAACCAATGAAAAGACTGACCTCAAAAATACATGTATTTCAAAAAAATATATATATATATGTATTTCATGAAATGTGGCTTTTTAAAACAGTATTTCTAAGTAAGTATCAACTTCACCAACATTTTTCTGAAATCACCACATGGGAAAAAAATAAGGGAAACTGCTTTATATTTGGTCACTTTACATTAGAGCTTGTAAGAAATCATCAGTGATTCTCAATTCATTAAAAATTAGAATCAGGGATCCCTGGGTGGCACAGCGGTTTGGCACCTGCCTTTGGCCCAGGGCGCGATCCCGGAGACCCGGGATCGAATCCCACATCGGGCTCCCGGTGCATGGAGCCTGCTTCTCCCTCTGCCTGTGTCTCTGCCTCTCTCTCTCTCTCTGTGTGACTATCATAAATAAATAAAAAAAAATAAAAAAAAAAATTAGAATCACATACAAGCTTTAAAAATTATCAATGCCTAGCCTCCTTAATAAACATTTGATTTAATCGTTTGAGATGGGACTCGAGCATCTTTTGTAGAAGCTCGCCATTTCTAGGAGAGCTAATACATAAAACTTCACTTTTAAAAACTGCATTTTACTCAACTATACAAATCTTTAATATCAAGAAAAAAGGTTAACTGGTCAAGTTTAAGTAAATTGTAGTTTGTATCTCCACATAAATTATGTTCTCCACACTGACCTTTAAAAAGTCATCATGAACACTCATGCATCTAATTAATTGCAAGGTAAGAAAAAAATGGGAAGAAAATACAGTGTGCAGCAGGGCAGGACATGTAAAATAATATTCTGGATGATGTCTAAAACTCATGAGTCTTACCTTGATGAAGGCACAAACTTTGGAGTTTGTATATCATCTTTGTATGTAAATGATACAACTGCATATGGACACACGTGTCTTGGTCTTCGCCTGAGTTCATCAAAGCTATACTCATAAAAATAATACTAAAAATAAGAGAGTGCAAAATTAACTTCTGTAAGAAGACAAAATGTACACAGTGGAATCTTTATCTGCCTGATTTCTGAGAAATGTAACACTATTTAAAAGTACCTCTAAAGAAACTATCTTTAAGCACTGTTTGCCAATATATTTAAAATAATTTGCACTTTATATTTTGATATAATATATTCTGCTTTTGTTTGTATGTACGTACCTATCTATCTTAGATGCACTAAAAGCTTAATTCTGAAGAGCTGACCGCTGGGAATGTGCAACAAATTTCCTCATAAAAATGTTACAACTGGGGGCACCTGGGTGACTCACTGGTTGAGCATCTGCCTTTGGCTCAGGTTGTGATCCCGGAGTCCTGGGATCGAGTCCCGCATCAGGCTTGCTGCAGGGAGCCTGTTTTTCCCTCTGCCTATGTCTCTGCCTCTCTCTCTCATGAATAAATAAATAAAATCTTAAAAAAATAAGTACAAATGAACATTTGTAACCTCCCAAGTCAGCCCAGAAATGTC
This sequence comes from Canis lupus baileyi, assembly GCF_048164855.1. Taxonomy (NCBI): domain Eukaryota; kingdom Metazoa; phylum Chordata; class Mammalia; order Carnivora; family Canidae; genus Canis; species Canis lupus. The sequence goes on along the minus strand of NC_132856.1, from coordinate 35,272,252 downwards.
ATTTTGATACAAAAAAGTAAAATGCTAAACAACCTCAACCAAAATCTAGCATTTTGTTATTTCAAAATAAAAACATAGTATCAGTTCCAACTACAGACCAAGCAGCAAAGAGGAGGTGGAAGAGATTATGAATGCAGGTGACAAAGGTAGTTCATTCTCTTCTTACGACCCATCTGCCTCTCCCCTTCACCTATTCACAACATTAGGGTTTTGTGACTTGCGGACTAGTGATTTTCATTAAAAAGAATGCCCTAGTTTATGAACAAAGCCTTGTCCGTCAAAGTCCATTTCCTTGGGAAACTAACAATTGCAGTAATGTTGCTGCTTTAAAAATGCCTGGAAATTTTTTGGAAACATCAAGCCAGTTTACAAGTTCTGCTAGAAAAAAACATACTACTTAAAAAAAAGAAAGAAAAGAAAAAGAAAAACCTACTGCTACCTTCTGAAACTACTGTCCAGAAGATAATCAAATGAGCCATCCCAGAAGACTTTAGTGAATATAATTTTTTGCTAAAAGCCTCCCTGAGTATTAAGAGTCAACTATACTACAATTAAAAAAAAGGTTTCGGGCAGCCCGGGTGGCTCAGCGGTTTAGCACCGCCTTCAGCCCAGGACCTGATCCTGGAGACCTGGGATCGAGTCCCGTGTCGGGCTCCCTGCATGGAGCCTGCTTCTCCCTCTGCCTATGTCTCTCATGAATAAATAAATAAAATATTTAAAAAAAAAAAAAGGTTTCACTTACAACTGTTTTTTAAAAAAAGGAGCAAGAATAAATTTTATTTTAAATAAATATAGATTAAAGAAAAAATAAAAAAAAAACATTTCCAGGGGGGTTAACATACCACTTTCTTCCCAACCAATCCATCTATACACACTTTTTAGAAGTGTTAAAAAAAAAAAAAAGTCGATACTTCATACACTTTATACAGTAGCCCCCCATCCCCATATATGCAGTTTCACTTTCTAGTTTCAGCTTCTGTGGGTAACCATAGTCCAGAAGCAGAGGTTTCTCCTTCTGACAAATGGTCAGAAGGTCAAGAGTAGCCTAATACTATACCATACGGCCTATGTCATTCATTTTACTTCATCCCATCACACAGGCATTTTATAATCTCACATCACCACAAAGGTAAATAGCACAATGAGATTCTGAGAGACCACAATAATTTGTATTATAGTATAATTGTTCTCTCTTAATGTTACTGTGATTAATCTCTTACTGTTCCTAATTTGTAAATTAAACTTTATCATAGGTATGCAGGCATAGGAAAAACATTATACATACAGAGTTCAGTACTATCTGTGGTTTCAGGCACCCACTGGGAGCCTTGGAACATATCCCTGAGGATAAGGGGGGACTGTTGTCAAAGATCATATAAAAACAATGACTAAAATTAGACAAATACACACTTCACTGTATATCAACTGTATCTGAATAAAGCTTAAAATTTAACTCTAAGTTTGCATCTTAGAAAAATGTTAATAAAAATAAAAAATATCTATCAAATCAATAGTATAGTATTACATGAATTAAGGTAATTCAAGGGGCTTCAACTTTACCTTGAAAGATGAGTAGTATTTTATTAGGCAGGAGATCTTTCTAGACCAGGATTTAGGCCAAGAGAAGCCACAGCTTCAAAATGAAATGAGGCATGTTGAGGGCAGCAATCATACAAAATACCAGGTTGGAAGAAAGAACTAGACTACGGAATCTCAATATTATTACTCTTAAGTCTGGGGAGCCACGATATGTGAAAATACTAAACAAACAGGAGCGAGAGACACTTAAGTCTGGTGGTAGTATAAGGAAACCAGAGGTTGACTGGTGTGGTGGCAAAAGGTACATAAAGAGATACATTTTACAGTATTTGGTGACAAAGAGATATGAAGTCATAATGAATCCAGGCACCTACCTGAGTAAGTTCATAGGCTCTGTAAGCCAAAAGTGATGTAATTCTATTGGCATTCTTTGACACATGACATTCATGCTTTGGTGTTGGGTCCAAAGCACTTTTATTTAATATAGATTCCAAACTTTTTACACCCATGGGGTCGTATATACTCTTTATTTTACCCTAAAATAGACAAAACCTTTTAAGTCCACCTAAACTTAATTAACAACTACACAACATTATAAAATACTGCTGTGAATATAGATCACCTATGACAACAGCTCTTTTCTTTAAGAGCTGGTAACATTCAACACCTTTTACCAATGTTGGAGCAGTAAAAATAAATAATAAAAATCAACCATGGGGAAAGAAAGTGCTGTAGTGCTGTTCAAATATGCTTAATAACAAGGAAATAAAAATTGCATTTACAATACTGTTCATTAGCCTAAATGATATTACCAACATATTACCCTCTTCATTCTTCTCTTTGGAAAGGAAGCCAAATAGATCAAAGATAGCAAACCACTCTTGGAAATATCTCTATATACTAAACTAAGCAAGGACTGATTTTAATTTAATTGAACTCTTAAAAAGATAGGACCAACTAAAATCAAAATCAAATGTTGTCCTTGATATATGAAAATGTAAATGTTAAAATTACCTTCATTATTTTAAAAATAACAACATCGCCCACTGCCCCAGCTTCCAAAGGATTAGCTTGTAATAAATCAGCATACCTAGAAAGATAGATACCTAGTGAAGAGGAAAAATTAAAGAATCTGAATAAGAGCACAAATACAAAAAAGAAAATCCAAACATTTAACCTAATGATAAGAGATAAAAGGTATGACACCTTTTTTCAAAAAAATGTAATGATAGTGAAGATTAGCTGATATTTAACCAAAGCAAAACATCAAAAAAACAAAAACAAAAACAAAAAAAAAACCCAGAAACATCAAACGAACCAAATTTCTCAAAATCACCAGGACTGACTTTAAAAAAAATCTCTGATCAATTTGAAGTATGCAAAATCAGAAACAAAGGGCAAAACTGATTTTACATCGCAGAACCTGAAACTATCCTCCTTTTCTGGAAACAGGACAAAGTGTATATGAATTTAATTTTAAGTAATGCAGTAAAATTAAGTAATATATGTTTAAATGGCAACTTAATAGTAGATAAATGAAAAAAAAAAATTACCCATGGAAGGACTGCCAAGAATTGTTATTTTGGACTGGCCAACCTGTAATCCTTTTTCACATATGCTTTGAACCTAAATAAACAAAACACTTCATCTCACAATCATAATAGATAAAAAAGTGAACAGATAATTTGCAAACTTGCACTAAATAAAAGCCAAGCTTCTGAACTATGTAAGTTCTGCATTACAGAAATTTTATATATATATATAACAGTTTATAACTAAATATCAATGTGAAACTGGCTTATGCTTCCAATGTAACCAGAGCTGGAATCCATTTTTGTTTATACTAGGTGTGACAGTCAGAATTCATGCCACTCACATATATAAACACCCCTTTTTAGATAGCATTAGACTGGCAAAATATTTAAATAAAAAGTAACTCCAACTAAACATCTTTAATTGAAGGAGAAAAAAAAAAGTTCCCATCACATATTAACAATACAGACGATAAAATTAATAAAAGAAAAATTATTCATGATCAAGCACATCCTAGGAAAAGAATATAGGTTTGGTCAGAGAAAAACTAAGCATATTTGAAAAGCAAATTACTTGACAATGAAATATCTTGCCCTACTAAATCATCTCTTTCGTTTATATATATATCATTTATACTAATTTATAAAATAGTTTATGATTATTAAGTGTATTATTACATTGCAAAATTAGTAACTTACAATGGAAACATCTTCAAATGATTTTTTTATAAAATGAATTCACCCACCTGGTATCGATCAACCATAAGAAATGCATAGGATTCTGAAAGTTCTTTATCTAAACGACCATCAAACTTCAGTTCTCTTCGCTTTTCTGTGAACTAAATGAAACTAAATCTGTAACAACTCCTTAAGTATGTTATGTCTTTCAAGCTAAGAGCTTCAGTAATTTTACTTCTAAGAAATCTCAAATGTAACCAAAGCACAAATTATCTTTTCTCTCCCTGTAATTTCTGTGCTTCAATTTTTTTCTCCATTATAACTAGCTCTGTACCTCATAATAATCGGATAAAATCAGATAAGCATTTAGTGCTTATCAATTTTAACTAAATTTCTACGAAGATTTTACCATATTCCAACTCTCCCACAGATTTTTTTAAGATTTTTTTTTTTTTTTTTAATTCATGAGAGACACACAGAGAGAGAGGCAGAGACACAGGCAGAGGGAGAAGCAGGCTCCACTGCAGGGAGCCTGACGTGGGACTCGAACCTGGGTCTCCAGGATCACACCCCGGGCCAAAGGCGGCGCTAAACCACTGAGCCACCGGAGCTGCCCCTCTCCCACAGATTTTTAAGTTCATATTTTAGTTACCTTTGGATCTCTCACTTTACTTGACATGATGCACTGCATACAGTAGGTGGTTTAATAAATCTCTGCTGAATGAGTATAAACTCCACTTCTGGACTATAAACTCAATTAGGACAAGGAAAAATGTTTCGTTTCTTTATAACTATATTCTCAATGCCAACTACATAAGATGTGCTCCATACATATTGCCAGGATAAAACTACTTTGTCTAAGTATAAATGAACTGCATGTCGCCTAAAACTGTTGACTTTCACTTTTAGATACAAGCAAATAGATATATATTCAAAATATGGAGCTCACATCTAGTAGATTTATATGCAGTATTCAGACCATTACTGATGTTCAGTAATATAATTAATGAATCATTACACTAAATTTTCATATGAACTTAATAAATAACCCCTATCGGGATCCCTGGATGGCGCAGCGGTTTGGCGCCTGCCTTTGGCCCAGGGCGCGATCCTGGAGACCCGGGATCGAATCCCACATCGGGCTCCCGGTGCATGGAGCCTGCTTCTCCCTCTGCCTTTGTTTCTGGCTCTCTCTGTCTCTCAGTCTTTCATGAATAAATAAATAAATAAAATCTTTAAAAATAAATAAATAAATAAATAAATAACCCCTATCATACCATGAAATCACATCAAACTATCAAGGTTTTAAACTTCTCAGGGAGCCAGAAAGTTAACCACCAACTTTTTTTTTTTTTTTTACCACCAACTTATTAAAAATACAAACTTAATAGTATTTCATGTGCATTAGAAAGCAATAAACAACCAAAAAAAAAAAAAAAAAAGAAAGCAATAAACACATAAAATATTTCTAAACATCTCATTTATATTACCTCAGAATTATATATTCTGGCTTTTCCTAAAAATATTCTAATTTTTACATGAAACTTAAATTTACTATCTTATACACTTCGTTTCCACTTTTTCTTTTCTGTTCCTATTTTTTCATTAAGAATTTCTACTAGTGATATTAAGATAATTCAGCCACTAGGCAGTAAATGAGGGGAAAAATTAAAAATATCCTAAAAAAAAGTACGTATTTGATTTCATTATCTTCCAGTTTAGATGTAATATAGATTATAGATTTCATTTAATTAATACATACTTAAAAGAGCAAAGGGCCTTGTAAATTTATAATTAAGCCGTTATACAATAAGCTATTTCTATGCTTAAGATTTTATATAACTGAACATTAGTTTATCACAACAGATAAACAGTGCTTTATCAATAATATTTAGAAGAAAAAAGATGTCATTTAAAATTTTTTTCCTTACCATAATTTGGTTTTCCTAAAAATTGGTGTGTTTAAAGAAAAGGAACATAAAACAACTTCCAGGCTATTAATTGCTTCTGAAGAATCTTACAATAAGCAAAATATAAAACCTACCTCCTTTTCCAAAAGTTCATTATGTATCAAGCAAGCACGTTTGTAGTTAAAATTTGTTACTGAGGTTGGTTCAAGGTAAGATGAATGGAGAATATTTAGAACATCTTCAAATTCTCGAGAGCCTGGAGTTAATGGCTGAAAAAGTGCTAAAACAAAAAAGACATTAATTTTAAGATTATTCCATCTTAAATGCAGTCTCTTAAATTTTGTGGGTTTAATGTAACTTCTAATGAATTTGGAAAAAAAGGCATCAAGGCTATCTTTTTTAAATGATATGCCAAAGAGACACTTATCAAGTCAATGAAGAAAAATTACAATCAGTTGCCTACATTGACCAGTTCCTTCAGCAATGAGCATCTGGCATTACACATGCAGACAAGAGGTAAAAATTTTGCAAACCTTAAGAATGCTACATTAGGCAACCTAAATTGCTTAAAGACACTCATAAGAAAAAAACTTGTGCATATCCTCAACTTCTATTTTGTTACACTGAAATAGTATGTCTAGGGCCATTTACTTCAGCAAACTAAAAACTTACAGCATAAATGAATGCCTAAAAACATTTAAGACACTTAGATATCTATAAAATTATTCTATTTGGTTTTTAGTACTAAAGTTAGGATAAAATATGCTACATCCATTGGCTTCTTGTACACCAACATAAAGTAGTAGAACATTTATTATGAAACCTTAGTGAAATGGAAAGATGTAGAGCTTTGGAGTCAAGCCTGAACACAAATATCAAATCTAGCATTCACTAACTTTGTGGGAGAGTCTGAGTAAATCAATTAACCAAAAACAAGCTCAGTTCTCTCATCCGTAAAAAAGAACTCTAGCTATCCTAATAACCACTAAATTCTACATGCCACACAAGACAACACATGGAAAAAGCTCTAAGCATAACATCTGGCATAAAGACAATAAAAGTGTTTATTCTCCCCTCCTACAACTATTTCATACCCACATTTAATTTTTAAAATACTTAAAAGTCAAATATCCTATTTATTCTTGGATCAGTGGATTTCTGGCCTAATAATTTCAAATTTCCACTTTATGCATGAAATAGTTTAACTTACTAATAAATTTCAAAAGTTGACACATATGTTCTCCAAGCCACAAAAGGAACCACTTATATCTCACTGTATATAGAAGTATCCATAGAACTTATATTATCTTAACTTCTTTTGAGATACTATTTCTAAAGAGTCAATAAATGTCAAATTACCTTTAGGCTACTACTAAAAACAATGTCCTACTTGTACACATTCTTAAAAATACTAGACAGAGACTAATAAACTGTTTATTGTACTTTCTATACATAGTATTAGGCTTTAAAGGATGTGATGTCAAATGACATATCCACTCATCTACCAAACTATGTATGTATTATAAAAGTGTCTGTAAAAAACTAACATTCAGTAACAAAATGTGCATAAATGGTTCCTATTACTTTGGGATCCCACACTGAAATAAACCCAACATAATTATGATGCAAAAAAGATACTAAATAGGGGTAGCAGGAAAAAAATTCAAAAAGAACATACTATTAAAAACAAAAGGTGGGATCCCTGGGTGGCGCAGCAGTTTGGCGCCTGCCTTTGGCCCAGGGCGCGATCCTGGAGACCCGGGATCGAGTCCCACGTCCGGCTCCCGGTGCATGGAGCCTGCTTCTCCCTCTGCCTGTGTCTCTGCCTCTCTCTGTGTGTGACTATCATAAATAAATAAAAATTAAAAAAAAAAAAAGGTGTCCTGTAATCAAATTTGTAGCATGTACTTGATAATTTATTGACTTTTAAGGTCCATATGAGCAAGACCTATATCTGCTTTGTTCTTTACTCTATCTTTATCATATGCCAATCGCTGGAACTATGAACACTGGGCCTAAGTAAACTGAATAAGTTGGTAAGGAAAACAAGAATAAGCTTTGTAAAAGATTTTTAAAACTGAATACAAATATATCCTACAACTACCGAAGTATCATGGCTGTCATCTTAAATTCTCAAATTCAACAATTCAGTAATATGTAAAACAAAATGAAAGCTCCAGAGGAGGAAATACATCCTTATTCAAATGTTTTACAGAATATGGTTGGGAAAAACATCTTTGTGACTGTTCCCAACTAAATTGGGAAAAACTTGGCAAGGAAAACAGCATGTGAAATAGTCTTTATAGACTTTCACATAAAAAACGGGTGAAGTATGATTTTTAAAATTGCATTTTATGCAGACTGATTTTTGTTTCTAACAAAGTGTCTTCAGACATCTAAAATGCTCCCCCTGAAAGTACCATATGGCTTTAAACTTCTATGAAATTTTACACGCCTACATAAATTATTTTCCTTACCTAAGCTGTCCCAATACTACTTTCACCACTGACCCAATAAGTGAAAAATTAAATCATATAAATTTATGTAGAAATTAACATTCCAATTCTCTGAGAAGTACTTAACAGTTGTTTCATTCCAAAGTATGTCCTACAATCATGTCAAATGTACTTAAGTAGACTGCCGAGGAAAAATAATTATGTATGAAAATATACAAAAAGATGCCTGTGTCCTAGGTATATTTCAAATGACTCCATTGGCTTTACTACTTAGGCCAGTAGAACTTTTTTCCCTTCCCAGTTATCATTTCCACAAAAATAACTATTTTTAAGGATTTCAAATCAATGTGCTGGTAATAATTAGAAATTTAACGAATTTATGTTCTGAATGTACATTCCCTAGTGGCCTATTTTGTACTTCATAATCCTCTTATACTGCACATCCTTTGGTCACTTCTCTTAAAGAAAACACATATGTATCATAATCTTATTATGGGCCATTATTTGAGGCAATAATAATCAACTCTGATTATCCAAATGGGGAACAGAACATTTTACATGGTAATTATTTAACTTAAGAAAGTCATATCAAATACATTGTTCTCTGGATTCTGACAATTACTGAGTCTAACCATTAGTGGGTCACTATCACTATTCAGATACTATACTAAGTGCTTTGCATGCATTATCTCATTTAGTCATTAAAACCAGCTCATGAAATTTGATTATATTCATTTTACAAATGAACCTAACAGCTATAGCAGTCCGAGGTTACAGTTAATGAATAAATAGGACAGGTAAGATTCAAATTCAGGCCACTTAGCTCCAAATTTTGTATCCTGAACTCTTAAGATTTATGTGTGTATACACAAGAGCTGAAACTAATCATTACAGAGCTGGAAAAAAACGGTTTTCTCATTTTAGGCCAAGAAATCATATATAACACTAGACACAGGAAGTTAGGTGTAAAAGGAAATGAACTTGATGTCCAGTATTATGCTCTACCTTCTTATTGTCTCTTCTGTCAAATCTTATTTTTTTCTCATTTTAATGCATTTAACAGGGCCAAAAGCCATCACACTCTTTTGGTTCATAAAGGTTAAATAGTTACTCCACACATTGAGAAACATAATTTTTCTTTACAGGACTTCCATCAAATACATGTTAAACACAGGACTAATGAGTTGACTTTCATAATTCACAAGATCTCCTTATTGACAAAATTGATTATAGAGGTTTTATGGGACTGAGCGCAGATTTAGAAAGACAATAAGACACTAATTCAGACAAGGAAAATTAGAACTGGATTTCAGATCTCCTGATTCTATACTATCCATACTATCATTAATCATTTTTCCTTATAACTGGTAGCTTACAAAATATTTGTTATAATTTAAGTAGTTGGAATAGATATAAAATATAGGTCACAAAACAGCTTGGTTCCTTACTCAAAGGAACATTTTTTTCAATTACTTTTACCAATTTATTTAGTTCAATACCATGTATTGTGTATATGTAAAACAAAAAAATCATGTAAACATATATACAAAACAAGCTAACTTTTTATATATGTTTTTAAAGATTTTATTTTTATTTACTCATGAGAGACATGGAGGGAGGCAAAGACATAGGAAGAGGGAGAAGCAGGCTTCCTCAGGGAAGCCTGATACAGGACTCAATCCCAGGACCCTGGGATCATGATCTGAGCCAAAGACAGACGCTCAACCACTGAGCCACCCAGGTGCCCCACAAACTAACTTCTTAAATAAAAACCACTGTTACCAAAACATACAAAAAAGACAATGTGAAATACACATTCCAATTTAAAGTAACTAATTCATGGAAGAAAAGGAAATAGCCAGGAGTGGGATGTGGATCATGTAGGTTCTACAATTCTCTGAATTCATTTCTCTGAGGTCTACTGGTGCTGATTAAAATACAACAAATACCCATGTTCCTTCCAATATTTACTTAAAAGATTTTAAAAATAATTTCTCTTCAGTCTAATAAAATTGCTACAGACATAATACTTACAGAATGGAGTTTCATCTCTAAATCAAGATTGAACATAGGAGGGCACTTGGGTGGCTCAGGAGGTTAAGCGTCTGCCTTTGGCTCAAGTCATGATTCCAGGTTCCTGGGATCAAACCTGGCATAGGGTCCCCTGCACAGCAGGGAGTCTGCTTCTCCTTCTCCCTCTCCCTCTGCTCCTCCCCCTCCCACTGTTGCACTCTCTCATTCTCTAATAAATAAAATCTTTAAATAAAAAGATTGAACATAGTACAAATAAGAATATGATGACTATGCTGGCAGAGATCTAGAGAGACAAATACAAATATAAAACTATTGACTTTTTCTGGCCTGAGGAATAAATCAAAGAAAACTGTACTTCTATTACTTAGAATTTATACACACCTACCAAATGTTTTATATGGATGACCGGATTCTGCCTGTACTTGCCTGCTTACTTCTATACAGAGAAATCTATGGTACTTAGAACCCAATCATTCATGTACAACTACGGAAACACCATACAAATATCCTTAAAGGAGACTTTGCCCCAAAGTCTTCAAAAGCTGCAAATTTTGTGGGGAAAAGATGGGTGTTGGAGAGAATTAGCCATTTATCCTGCTAGACTAGACCAGTATGGATGCAGGTACATGAGCAGTTAGTCTTGTGCCCTACAGAAAACATTAACCAATAAACATTTTCCAGAAACTGAATCATCACTATTTCCCCCAAGAACTTTGGAAGGAAAAATTATATCAAATTACCAATTTTAATTTACTTTTAAATGACTTATAGTATTAGAGTTAAAAAAAAAAAAAGAAAGAATGAAACCTCTACTGACAAAATGCAATTATACAATTTGGTTAAATGTTAGAACAGTGCCTGTTTACACTATAGAAAATAGCCCAGCTGATAAACAACACAACACACATCAAAGAGTAAATTTTACTCTTCCAGTCGATAGTTATGTCACTTAATCTGTCACTGATGAAATGTGTTAATTTCATAATAAACACACTTTCTGAATCTCAAAATACCCCAGAGATGAAGACATACTAAATATTTCTAAATTTAACAGAGGTTAAAAAAATTTTAATAAGTCAGATCAAAAGCTAACAAAGACATTTATATTATAAAAAAAGAAGTCTTGCTACAGTTTTAGTGTTAACTACTAGACACCTAAGTTCAAAATCCAATTCTACCTTTTTCTAGCTATATGACCTTGAGCCAGGTTTTTAACTTCTCAATACTTCGGTTTCCTCATCTGTAAAATGGGAATACCTACTACAGAGTTGTTGAGATTTAGTTAGTATGTGTAAATTGCTTTAAACAATGCTTACAACTTACTAAGCACTACAAAGTGTTTGCCAATGTTATTAATTAGAACGGCAGTATTCTGGGTGTTATGTTATCGTCAAGACCAAGAAAACTTTGAGTCAGCAAGTTGTACTCACATAGTATTTAAGATACCCAAAATAATCAAGTCATAATGTTAAGTTTCACTGGAAAAGCACAGTCACAAGCCAAGTTCTGCCATATTAAAATATGAATGCAAAAGAATCTCTGATACTGAAAGGTTCAGAGGTATTTCTGAAAATGATCTAACATTTGCGCTAAAAGATTCAAATGACCACTACTGATATCCAGCCAAATCCGGTGCATAAAGTGATACCTTTCAAGAGGTGATTTGGGGATGAAGTGTGAAACTAGCAGCGCCTGCTATAGTATTTCTAATAAAGCTTTTTTTTTTTTTTTTAAATAATGCAATTTCAATTTTCCTATTAAACTCTATCGGCAAGCACTAACTTCTTCCAGCTCAAACAGGACAAAGTCTGTGGTGGTAAAATAGCTGCTTATTTAAAGTTTTAAAAGCTCTATTTAAATCGTTACTGCATTACTTGAACAGCTGCCGCGTAGTGCATAAATTATTTATTTTCACTCAACAGGAGAAAAGTCCGGTGTGTTTATTTTCCTTACCTATAACCTCCCTGACAAGACAAAGGTTGAGAACCCTTTGCCTCTAGTAAGTGAAAATAGAAAACATAAATCTTCCCCAAGGAGCATCAGACTCAGGGGAGAAAGCTAGGTTTTATATTTCCTAATTCCTCAATTATATCCACTTTTAGCATTCAAATAAAGCCTATTTTACAGCAACCTCTGGATTTACCTAATTAAAAAAAAGAACATGTAAATACAGTGCACTTCAACATTTCCTGGTGACTTCCCTCATCTCAAACCAAACCATGAGGATTTCTACAACAATATTCTGGTCCTATCAAAAATTTAAAGATGGTAAATCTATGGTTTAGAATTATCATAAACCATATACTTGGGCACTTAAAAGATAAAAGAAAAAAAAAAAACGGGACTTCAAAATTATCAAGCTTGGAACAAAAAAGCTTCAATCTCCTACCTCCTCAGAGCCCACCCGAATGTACTTTAAACTTATTCTCTGCCAGTTGATAATTTAGGATGAGCATCTAACTTTCCTCATATAGAGGATACCATATATCTTAACTAAACCAAAGAATTGACTTTTACAAGTATCCTCTTGAACTCTACATCAATTCCCTTAAAAGATATTTCTAGAAACATTCCTCATGCTAGTGGACAAAGGTAACTTCATTTTTGTCAACATGGTTTCTCATACCAAGGATTTCCTTGGCTTCGTCATTGAAATAGAAATTAACAGTTTGACTTTATTTGTATATTACTGATAAAAGGCTCTAACAACTTCAGTTGTACAAATGGAGATGGTTAAGCACATGGAAAAAGGAAGCTCAGGCTTCATTCAAGATTCTAAGTCTTTACTATTATTTAAATTACAAATTAAAAAGTTTTCTGCAAATAAGAATTCCCATAATTTTCCAAAGTAAGTCATGAAAAACTGAACCACGCAGTACAACAGAGACTTTAAATTGACTAAATCCAGAACATCCCAAATCACTGGATAGTCAAAAATAGTACAATAGAAAACGATAATAGTAATTTCGATCTCCATTAGAAATGTGTCATAATATAGCATTAAGTTTTAAAAAGGTAAAAGTAGTTCATATAACTGTTCCTATGTTGGTTCCAAAAACTAGACTGGCCTTTTTATAAAAAGTTCTCTTGTCTGCAAGATCAAGTTGGTGACTCTTGGGCATAAGCTAACTTCCTATTTTTTTTTTTTTTTCCTTTCCAGAGGGAAATTACTGCACCAAGAACCTACCTTCCCATTCCTCTCAAATACAAGAGAAAACATTCTAAAGTTTGGATTTAAAGAGAGAGACCTATTTAATCTTACGCTTCAAAAACAAGGGGAAGAATCTACATGGAAATGAAGTGTGATGGAAAATAGCAGTGTGCATGGATCACATCTAATGGAGACTTCTAAACAAGGGGAGACGCTGACATCGAGCAAATTTCAAGTAGACACTTCTAGCTGAAGAAATTTCCATAGGGAGAAGCACTTGTGGTCCTCTGAATGCAATGGCCTTGGAGAAAGCCCCAGAATCCATGGCCACGAGCTATTTCCACAGTGAGACTTGTCAGAAGCATCCTTAGGAGGACACACCAGCTTCTGTGCCTTCAGGGGCTGGGAGGGAGGGGCGCCGAGCACCATCTTTCCTCTCTGGGAGCTGCAGCCTTACGGACAAGCTTCCAACCTGAGCTACTTCCAACTTCCGCGGGGACAGGGGGAGCAGGGGAGCGTGGTTCCACCGCTTTCCTCTCGCACCAGGCGCAGCAGCTGGGTGGCAGCGAGGGGAGGCGGCTGGCGCTGCATGCGTGTTTACGTGTCTCGGATGGGTGTGGGAAGAAGAGACAGAGAGGTTCTAATGAAAAGATGGAGGGGAGAGAGAAAGAGGGGTTGGGGAGGAGGGGAAGCACCACCTTTCTTTTCTCTGCTCTTCCTGGGGATCTGAAAACTCCTCCTAACGGGCCTCTCGGGCTCTTCGGGGCCTTTGAGCAGAGCGGCCGCGCCCGCCTCAGACGCGTCCTGAGGCTGCTCGTGGCTGACGCCCGGGGCGGCCGAGGCCGCAGCGGTCTCCTCAGGCCCGGCCCCGCCGCCGGGCTCCGCGATGCTGAGGCCGCCGCCGCCGCCGCCGCCGCCGCCGCCGCCATTTTGTGGGGAGGACTCAAGCTCCGGAAGCGCCAGCTTCATCTCGTCGTCCCCGCCGCCGCCACTTTCCCAGCTCGCGTCCGTCGGCGGAGAGGCCTCCGTCTCCCCAGCAGTCGCCATCGCGCCGGCGTGAGGAGCTCCGGGAAGCTTCTGCCGGCAAGGTCGACGGGGGTGGGGGGGAAGGGGCGGCGGGCCGGCCTCGCCGCCGAGCTGCTCTCAGCCCACCCACCCCCTTCCCCCCGTGACCGCGGGCCGCGGTCCCGACCCAGCAGCCTCTGCGGGGGTCCCAAAGCTGGCGCCCCAACCGTGCCGGCCGGCCCCAGGAGCCGCTCCTCGCTCGGGCAGTTCTGCTGCCGGCCCCCGCCACTCAACGTGCTCGCGTCGGGGCCGGGAGGGGGCGGGGCCTCCGCGGGCCGCTCCGCCAATGGGGGCGCGGCGCCCGCTTCCGCGGGCGCGGATAGACGGCGCAGGGGGGCGGAGCCTCGGGGCGCCCGAGCCCGCCAAAAGGGGTGACGGCAACGCCCTGCCGATACCTCGACGCCGCGGCGGGCTCTGGGGGTGGCCGGGGCTGAAGGCCCGCCGCGAGCTCCCGGGCCGCTGCGGCCGGCGCTGCGGGGAGGGAGGCAAGCCTGGATGGCTCCCGCGGGCGCAGGCATCGCCTAACGTAGCAAGATAACCCCTTTGTCCGCACGCACGGGCTTCCTCCACCAAAAGAGCATTCAAGCAGCGGATGCCGGAGGAAACCCAGCCTTGTGAAATACTTGCGTGTGTATGGGGGCCTGGAGAGGAGATAAGACAAAGGACTGCTGCAACAAGCACCTGAAAGCCTCTGGGCCCGGAGGTTGGGCCTTTCCCACCAGATCTTGCAACCCACCCCGCCCCCCTTTTATCTTAAAGAGTTGGAACCTGTGGCTTGCCTCCAGCCAGCAGTCAATACCTGGGATCCTTTTTTTTTTTTTTTTTTTTAATTTATGATAGTCATACAGACAGAGAGAGAGGCAGGGACACAGGCAGAGGGAGAAGCAGGCTCCATGCACCGGGAGCCCGACGTGGGATTCGATCCCGGGTCTCCAGGATCGCGCCCTGGGCCAAAGGCAGGCGCCAAACCGCTGCGCCACCCAGGGATCCCAATACCTGGGATCCTTTGATGTGACTTCACCGCCCAGTGTTTGTTAACAGGATTTGGATCTGGGGAACTTAAAGGGGCGGGGGGTGCGGATTGCTGGCTTCTAGGCTTTTTTTTTTTTTTTTCCCCCTTTGGTGTTTTCAATTTTCCTGTATTGAAGTATAAAAAGTCTGGAAGTTTACCAGCACATTAAAAGAGACACAGCAGGTGGTCGCTCTCCCTTAAAACAATTTGTCAGGTGGAAGGCGTTTTAAATACTTGATGCTAACTAAATTAAAACCACTAACATGGGTTATCTTAAGTACAGACTATTTACGGGGTGCTTTCCGTATGCCAGGCACTGGACAAGGCCTGTGGACAAGTATACATACTTTATCTCCATTTAATCCTCCCAAAAAGAGGTATCAGGAAGATGCTATCATGCACAATTTAAATAAGTGTTGTAAGACATTGAACAATTTAAGTTAATTAAAAAAAATCAGAATTTGAAGCCAGGTCTATCTAATTCTGACATAGAGTACTTGCACTTAACTACTTTTCTAAGATTCAATCTTCACAGCAGGCCTGCACCTGTATCCATTTTGTGACTGAAGAAATGAGGATATTTTGCTCAGTCTCCAAAGAGATGGGGACCCAGGTCTCCATTTTCAAGCTCTAGCTGTCTCCCAAGGAGTTGATTGGCCAAGCCTGTATTATAAAACCCTAG
This sequence comes from Canis lupus baileyi, assembly GCF_048164855.1. NCBI lineage: Eukaryota > Metazoa > Chordata > Mammalia > Carnivora > Canidae > Canis > Canis lupus. The sequence continues at coordinate 35,256,193 of NC_132856.1, read as the reverse complement.
GCCTTACCAGGTGAGTACTAGTTAAAGAGTACTGTACCCCCGGGGCAACAGGAAAAGTCGGATTCCAAAGTTCTGTGTTAAATAGCATCCCAGCTAATGTGGAAATGCTAATCATGCTTGGCCAATCTATTTGCATCAGCTCACTAAATCCTAGGAAAGTGAGTTTCAAACAATCACTTTTTATTAAATAGTTAATGTAAAAACATTTTTAAAAACTGATGAAAACACTAGAGGCTATATTAAGACAAATTACTATGTTATTTTAAGTTAAAGGTAACCGGAAGGTGGGGGATCAGACTTTACTTAATAATAAAAGAGGCTACAGAAGATCAGAAACTCGGATGTTGAGGTCTCCAGATGGTAACTTTCTTTTTTGTTGGTTCATTAAAGGCATCCCTACAAGCTCATTTTTATCAGATTAAAAGATAAGGAGGAACTAATTGCATGCTGGAGCCATTACTCAACTAAATAAGGATTTCGTCATTTGCTCAGCAAAAGCCAACTTTACTTGGAAACTAGAAACCCTTAGGCTATGTATAAGGCAAACACACACGTTGTTGGTACAGTACCTAAAACGAAGTCAGGATAAACCATTTCTACAGAGATCGAATCTTAAATTTTATAAGGACAAAAATTTTTCCCATCCAAATCATTTATTTAAAAAAATTTAATGAATTCGTTATTATACCTCATAAGGTAAAAGAAATTGGGAAGATTTAACATATAATCTTGACAATTGTAGATAGCAAAAATATTTAGGTTTAGCTGGGTCACAATACTAATATGCAATATTAAAAATACCTTTTTAGGGATCCCTGGGTGGCGCAGCGGTTTGGCGCCTGCCTTTGGCCCAGGGCGCGATCCTGGAGATCCGGGATCGAATCCCACGTCAGGCTCCCGGTGCATGGAGCCTGCTTCTCCCTCTGCCTGTGTCTCTGCCTCTCTCTCTCACTGTGTGCCTATCATGAATAAATAAAAATTAAAAAAAAAACCTTTTTAATGAAAAATACGTGCTTATTGGGGGCTAAGCACTGCTATATGCTGAGATGTACCTCTGAAGCAGATGGACATGGTTACCTCCTTCGAGTTTACAAATCAGTGGGGAATGTATGTAAAATTAGAATCTATGGTGATGGTTAAGGAGAGACAATAAGCTATAAGAAAGAGATAGAGGATGCATAAATTTGCTCAATCCTACCTATCTCAGAAAAACTGAGAGGCTATCCATATGTGTATTTATATATGTATGCATATAGATATCCAGCATATATATTTGGCAGAGGTGGGGGGAATACAAGGGGAAGAGCCACTACAGATGTACATGATTCTAGAGCAATGGCTACCAAAGGTTCAAAGTATAAAACCTATGTTGTCCCCTACCCACAGCAATTAACAATAACACAAGGAACATTAGAGAACAACGTAAGACAGTATATAATTATCCAGGGACTACAATCACCTTTTAAAACTTGGAAACAAAACAACCCTGTTCAAACTTCTCATTTTAAAAATAGAAACAGGGCAGCCCGGGTGGCTAGGCGGTTTAGCACCGCATTCGGCCCAGGGCCTGATCCTGGAGTCCCACGATCCAGTCCCACGTCAGGCTCCCTGCATGGAGCCTGTTTCTCCCTCTGCCTGTGCCTCTGCCTTTCTCTCTCTCTCTCTCTCTCTCTGTCTCTCATGAATAAATAAATAAAATTTAAAAAAAGAAAATAGAAAAAGACAGTGGCCCAAGATCACATTGCCAGCTAGTAAGAGGTAACATTTATTGAGCACTTCCTATGTGTCAGGCACTGGTATAAAAGTTTTACATGTATTATTTCATTAATACCCACAGAAAGTACTAATTGTTGGGCCGGCAGGATCAAGGGGGATCGGACCCCCCATCTAGTTACCCTCACCTCAGAAGGTAGCACCAGCAGACCGCCCAAGGACACGTCGCCATGGGGACACAGGACCTATGCAGGAAACCTGAACCGCACCTTACCCAAACCCCATATAAGGGCATAAGCAGTTATTGCCCCATACCAATTCCACCAGTAATATGCCCTAATACTGATCACCTCAGACACAACTCTTCACCCCTCCCCCCCTTAAAATGCTCGCATGTACGCCCTTTGGGTGCGATTCCCGTCCCCGACTTCCCCAGCTTCACTCCCTTGCGGGGCCGGAACCTCGTCCGAAAGTGCTTCCATTAAAAGCTTGCCTCCACCCACCTTTGCCTGGCCTCTATTTCACTTCACTACCAACCGGATTAAACCTGACATTTGGTGCCGAAACCCAGGAGGAGATCGAGGCCCCACTCTGGTGGGAAGCCCCTCTCCTCTCATCACCAGGACCTTAACTGAACCCAACGCCTTGAGACGCCGCTAAGTTCCCCCCTTCCACACCCCCGACCAGGTGGTCCTGCCCGAAGCCCGCAGCCGCGCCAGGGCACCCCCGCCGAGCGCCGCGTGGCTCTCCGTTGGTCCCTGGGGATCAGGAGATGTCCTCATCCTCACAGTGACCTTTGTTTCTGTCCATAACCTTGAGCTGCAAACGGGGACGCCTGTTTTCAGTCTCTGGGTTACCCGGCGGGAATCATGGGAACTGCCCAATCCAAATTTGACCCCAAAGCTCCCTTGGGTTGTCTACTGGTCAATTTTGAAAATCTGGGGTTCTCACAGGATCTCAGAAAACGCCGTCTTAACCAGATCCTTACGGATCTGAACAACCTCTGTCAACGCCAGGGTGAATGGCCTGAGGTCCCTTACATTCAGGCTTCTTGGACCCTCCGCTCTCACTCCTCCCTCTGTTCCCAGTGTTCTACTGCTCAAGTCCTGGCGTAGGCGCCACCTCCTTCTGTCCCAAAAACAAAAGGCCCTGATTGGGGGCCCGTCCAGGATCCGAGAGGACCCTGTTGTACCCGAGATTGCGAATCTGAGAAACCACCAAGGAGCCAGCACCGATGCAAGCGCACGAGGGTTTATTAGCAAGCTCGAGCTTGGGTCCAAGTGTACCCGACACTGCAGAGCAGGGACTTGGACCCCGAGGTGGGTTCCAGCTGGGTTTTTATGGGCTGGTCTAGGAGATTTCCAGAAGGGGTGGAGGAATTTCTTCATTCTGATATGGGGGAAAGGGTGGGGGAGTTTCTTAAGCTCTGTCTTCATTCCTATATGGGACTTTCTGTCAAGGGTGTTCTGCGGTTTTTCCTGTAACTGAAGTCGGGTGAAGTTCAGCTCTTGTTCACAGGGGCCTGAGATGGCTGCTGAAGCTAAGATGGCTGTACTTGTGCCAACGCTAAACTTGAGGTGGAATGGCCTTAATTTTCTTGGCCTCCACAACCCCACCCAGAGGGTACTGCGCCTCGTGAGTGCACTCAACTTTTTCTACCTTTTGCGTGCATATTCTCTGAGAGCTCTAAACTGTACTTTTACCTGTAGGAATTCCAATTTGTATTAGGTCGACATTGGCTTAGGCAGACGTGCTGGAGGGCCATCAACCAGGGGTCTTGAGGAGACGTTCCTTGCCCCCGCCAGGAGGACGAAATCCTCATCTGTGAGGAGGGCCGACTGCCCTTATGGACAGCCAGCCCTTCGGTTTACTTGCCTCTGCGGCCACACTGGAACACACTGGAACATTTGTCTGTGTAACTGTGTTCTTGTTAATCGTCATAACTGTCTGTGCCTTGGTGTGGACGGGGAACATAACGGGGCAGACACAAACCACCCCCCTGTCTCTTATGCTCTCCCACTTCTCGGACGTTAGGGAAAGAGCTCATAATCTGAGCACAGACATACAGAGAGGGAAATTTCAAACTTAATTGCATGTCAGAATGGCCAACCTTTGACGTGGGGTGGCCCCGAGATGGAAATTTCCACCTACCTATTATCTTACAGGTTAAGGCTGTGATCTTCAGGGATAAACCGGTCAGCCACCCTGACCAGGTTCCCTACATCCTGGTCTGGCAGGACATGATCGAGAATCCCCCTCCTTGGCTAAAATCATTTTTACCCCCCAAAGCAGGACCTTCCAAGATTCTAGCCCTGCGAAAGGCCGAGAAGGAGATTGACTCTAAGACCAAAAGGCCCCTTTATCCGGTCTTGCAGGATTCTTCTCCAGAGGACCTGATTCTCCCACTGCCCTACCTGATGCCCCCTCACCCTTCTGCCCCTCCATTGGAGGCACCGGGGGCTGCAGAAGGGGCACCACCCCTCCCTGACGAGGGAGTCCCTGTGCGCGGGCCAGCAATAGGGACACGTGGACGGACCCACTGGGCGGCCCCACCTCCAAATGTGGGGCCGGCCAACTCCACCGCCCTTCCCCTCTGCGCCATGGGGCCTCCCAATGAGACTGGAGAACAACCAATGTTATATTGTCCATTCTCCACCCGTGATTTATATAATTGGAGAACCCAAAATGCAAAATTATCTGATAACCTGAAAGATGTAATCGGGGTTTTAGATACTGTTCTCTTTACTCACCAGCCTACTTGGGATGACTGCCAACAGCTCTTGCAGGTTCTCTTCACCACCAAAGAGACAGAATGAATTCAGGTGGAAGACTGGAATCTGTCCTGGGAGAGGACAGACAGCTGACTCAAAATCCAGACCTCATAAATGCTGCCTTCCCCTTATCCCACCCTACCTGGGACTACAACTCGGCTGAAGGTAAGGAGAGACTCCGGGTCTACCGCCAGACTCTAATGGCAGGTCTCAAGGCTGCCACGTGCAAGCCTACCAATCTGGCCAAGGTATATGATGTAAGACAAGGTAAGGATGAGAGTCCAGCAGCCTTCTTAGAATCATAGAGGCTTTTAGGCAGTACACCCCCATGAACCCAGAAGACCCAGAAACAAAGGCTGCAATTATCATGGCTTTTGTTAACCAGGCCACTCCAGACATTAAAAAGAAATTACAAAGAGTAGAGAGACTGGGAGAGACGAGCTTGCAGGACTTAATAATAGTAGCAGAAAGAGTTTATAATAATGGAGAAAGTCCGGAAGAGCAACAAACTAAACCAAGCGACCGGCAGACCCAAAACCTGGCCAAGATCCTGCTGGCCACAACCATGGATGACCCACAGGAACAATGGAGGCACCTTAAGAAGCTGGCTTCAGGGACAGGTAAGGAGGATGGCCCTGGTCCCCATCGGGAGCGCCCTAAACTGAACAAAAACCAATGTGCTTATTGCAAAGAAGAGGGCCCCTGGGTCAAAGACTGCCCTAACAAAATACCTAAGGCCCCTGCCAAGATCTTGGAGATGGAGGGCCTGGATGACTAGGGGAGTCGGGGTTCGGCACCCCTCCCTGAGCCCAGGGTAACTCTCAGAGTGGAGGGGCAACCTGTTGAATTCCTAGTGGACACTGGGGCACAACACTCAGTTTTATTACAACCCCAAGGGCAATTGGCAAGCAAGACTTCATGGGTGCAAGGGGCCACAGGCACCAAACAGTACCATGGACTACCCGAAGAACTGTGGATCTTGGCATGGGCTGGGTATCCCACTACTTCATGGTCATCCCTGAGTGTCCCTACCTGTTGTTAGGTCGGGACTTGCTCACCAAGATGGGGGCACAAATTCGCTTCCACCCTGAAGGGGCAAAAATCCTAAACAAGGAGGGAAACCCGATTCAGGTGCTTGTCCTGAGTTTAGAAGACGAATATCATCTCCACCAAACGCTCTCAGCCCCAATGACTGTTGGCTGCAGGAATATCCCCAAGCATAGGCAGAAACTGGGGGAATTGGGCTGGCCCAGCACTGACTGGCCATATATATAGAACTAAAGCCAGGGGCAGACCCTGTCAGGGTCCGCCAATACCCCATGCCTCTCGTAGCGTGAATGGGAATCACACCCCACATACAGCGACTACTGGACTTGGGCATATTGAGGCCTTGCCAATCGGCATGGAACACTCCCTTGCTGCCAGTGCAGAAACTGCACTCTAACGATTATAGGCCAGTCCAGGACTTAAGGGAAGTCAACCAGTGAGTAGAGGATATGTACCCTATGGTCCCAAACCCATACACCCTCCTCTCCACCTTGCCTCCAGACAAAACTTGGTATATGGTATTAGATTTAAAAGACGCCTTTTTCAGCCTGCCTTTAGCACCCAAGAGCCAAGACCTTTTTGCCTTTGAATGGACGGACCCTGAGAAAGGCATCAATGGCCAGCTCACCTAGACTTGACTGCCAGGATTCAAAAATTAGCCAACCATCTTCGATGAGGCCTTACATGAAGACTTGGGTGAGTTCCGTTCCAAGCACACTCATTTGACCTTATTGCAATATGTAGATATTATCCTGTTGGCGGCAGAGGACCAGGACACATGCCTGCGAGGCACCAAGGACTTGCTCCAGACAATAGTGGCTCTAGGATACCGGGCCTCAGCTAAAAAAGCCCAGATCTGCAGAGCAGAGGCTACCTAGGGTACAAATTAAAGGATGGACAAAGATGGTTGACAGATGCGTGGAAGGAAACTGTCCTAAGGATCCCACAGCCACAAACCGTCTGCCAGATACATGAATTTCTGGGGTCAGCAGGGTTCTGTCGATTATGGATTCCGAGTTTTGCTGAGATGGCCAGACCCTCTATGAGGCCACCAGGCACCAGCAAAATTTTGAATGGACGGAGGCCATGAATAAAGCCTTTAATGACATTACACAGGACTTGCTGTCTGCCCCAGCTCTCGGGTTGCTCGACCTAACCAAGCCCTTCCACCTGTATGTGGATGAGAAAGACGGGGTGGCAAAAGGGGTCCTTGTCCAGTACATAGGTCCCTGGAAGAGACCCATAGCCTATCTCTCCATAAAGCTGGACAAGGTGGCCACTGGATGGCCCCCATGCTTAAAAATTATTGCTGTGGTGGCCACTATGGTCAAAGATGCAGACAAGCTGGCCATGGGGCAAGAACTGTATGTTACCACCCCACATGCTATTTAAGGGGTACTCAAACAGCCCCCAGACCACTGAATCAGCAATGCTTGTCTGACCCATTATCAGAGCCTACTGCTAAACCCCACCAGAATCTTATTCAAGCCACCAACAACCCTGAATCCGGCAATGCTACTCCCTAACCCAGACTGGGACCCCCTTCTGCATGACTGTCAAGAAATTTTGGCACAGGTACACAGAATCAGAGCTGATCTCCAGGACCAGCCACTGCCTAATGCAGACGCCACCTGGTATATGGATGGCAGCAGTTTTGTCCAAGAAGGAATCAGATACGCGGGGGCAGCCGTAACCACAGAAACGGAGACCATCTGGGCAGAGCCATTGGCAGCCGGAACATTGGCTCAACAGGCAGAACTGATCGCACTGGCCAAGGTGCTAACCATGGGAGAAGGTAAACGAATAAACATTTACACCAACAGCAGGTACGCCTTTGCCACTGCTCATATCCATGGAGCCCTTTACAGAGAGAGAGGGCTTCTGACAGCAGAAGGAAAGACTATTAAAAACAAAACAGAGATCCTTGAACTCCTGAGGGCCCTCTGGCTGCCCAAGGCACTAGCTATCATCCATTGTCTGGGACACCAAAAAGCAGATACACCAGTAGCTAGGGGAAACCGGATAGCCGATTCAAAAGCAAAGGAGGTGGCCCTTTAGGTGACCCAGGTCTTAACAACCATGCTACCCGATCCGGAGGCACCGACCCTGCCAGACACCCCCAACTATACTGATGCTGACTTACACTGGATCAAACGCTTGCCTATGACCCAGTGCTTGCGTGGCTGGTGGAGGGCCGCAGACTCCAGCATCATCCTGCCAGAGGAACTAGGATGACGAGTCCTATCCAAAATGCATCGGAGTACTCATATGGGAACAAGAAAGATGGAAGACCTCATACGACATGCAAAGATCACTGTTAAAGACTCTCAAGCAGCCCCGGTGGCACAGTAGTTTAGCGCTGCTTCAGCCCGGGGTGTGATCCTGGAGACCCAGGATCGAGTCCCATGTTGGGCTCCCTGCGTGGAGCCTGCTTCTCCCTCTGCCTGTCTCTCTGCCTCTCTCTCTCTCTGTGTCTGTCATGAATAAATAAATTAAAAATCTTAAAAAAAAAAAAAAAGACTCTCAAGCAAAGATTGAGCAGATTGTGGCAAGTGTCATGCATGCCAGTTAACCAACGCCACTGCCCATGGGTCTAACCCCAGAACCCGACTCAGGGGAGACCTCCCAGGAGCATACTGGGAAGTAGATTTCACTGAGGTAAGGCCTGGAAGGTATTGCTAGTTTTTATAGATACCTTTTCAGGGTGGACGGAGGCGTTCCCCACCAAACATGAAACAGCACAAATTGTGACCAAAAAGCTGCTGGAGGACATTCTGCCAAGGTATGGATTTCCTTCCAGGATTGGATCCGACAATGGACCAGGGTTCATTTCTAAGGTAACACAGGGAATAGCACAAATACTGGGGGCAGATTGGAAATTACGTTGTGCTTACAGACCCCAGAGCTCAGGTCAAGTAGAAAGGATGAATAGGACATTAAAAGAGACTTTAACTAAATTAGTCTTGGAGACTGGCGGGGACTGGGTGACTCTCCTCCTTTTTGCCCTATATAGGGTGAGGAACTTAACATATAAGATGGGACTGACTCCCTACGAAATCATATTTGGTATACCCCCACCTATCATTCCTACCCTGAAACCCAAAGTGCTTGCTGAGTTCAATGACCAACAACTTCTTTTCTCCCTCCAAATGTTACAAAGAGCCCATGAGCAGGTATGGCCTAAGCTGAGGGCCCTCTATGAGACTGGGCCACCCCCTGACCCCCATCGATATTGACTGGGCGATTGGATGTACGTGCAGAGATACCAACACTCCAGCCTCGCTGGAAAGGACCCTACATTGTGATCCTGACTACACCCACCACTCTCAAGGTCGATGGAATAACTCCCTGGATCCACTACACCCACGTCCGGCCAGCTGATCCACATGCTGTCCTCAAGGACTTTGTTCCAGAATGGAAGAGTCAGCCTGACAAGGACAATTCCCTAAAGCTAAGGCTGCGTTGCTCCCACTTACCCCGCTAATATTACTTGCACTGTATCCCCTCGCGGCTAAAACCAACCCCCACCAGCCACTTAATCTAACCTGGCAAGTCCTCATCCCAAACTCTAATCAGATAGTAACCCAGCTGTCGGGGCTACCCACTAGAGGTACCTGGTGGCCTAATCTGACTATCAACTTATGTGAACTATTTAGTCAGGACCCCTGGCACCAAGGCAGAATAGGAATACCAGGATTGGCACCAAGAGGGCCAAGATGGCCCTCTGAGATACCTGCTTTTACATATGTCTGGCCCCCTCCCAGTCTGACCATAATAAGGCCTCCAAATGTGGTGGCTGAATGGACTACTTCTGCAAAACATGGGGTTGCGAACAAACTGGGACATGCCATTGGCTGTCACAAAACCCAACCGGCCTCATAAAAATCCAACTGAATACTACATGCCCCACATGCTCGGGATGCCCTTACTGTAATCTAGTCACCATTTCCTTCACAGAGGCTGGGAAACAAGATACAAATTGGGAGGTAGGACTTCTGTGGGGGGCTCTGACTTTACCAAAGCGGGTATGATAATGGAGTCCTATTCATGATCAGACAACTTGAGAAGCCACAAGGTCAAACTCAAAGGATAGGCCCCAACCCTGTGCTAGTGCCTCTTCAATCTCAGGCAATATCTACAACACCCCCTTTGAATTTTTCCCACAACTCCTCCAGTTGGGGCACCCCAGTCCTGACTCGCCTTCCCCTCAACCCTTCTCAACACCCTCTTTGGGCTCTGATGTCCCAAGCTTACAAATTCCTCAATGCAGCTAAACCTAATTTTACCCATCCTGCTGGCTGTGCTATGACATCCGGCCCCCCTTCTATGAAGGAATTGCAATAATGGGTCAATATAACACAACCATGGACCCTAATGCTTGCAGGTGGAACCAAAAGCCTGGTAGTAAAGGCCTCACCTTACAATCCGTGTCAGGCCAAGGGCTCTGCTAGGCACTTCTCCACACCACTACCAGATTCTGTGCAACATTACACAGCCTATAAACAGTACCAGGTATTGTCTACCGCCCTAAGACAGTTGGTGGGCCTGTTCTGAGGGATTAACTCCCTGCGCTCACCGACAGGTTATAAACAGAACTAGGGGCTTCTGTGTGCTGGTTCAACTACTCCCTAGAATCATCTACCATTCAGATGAGCAGGTACTTTAATGGATGGACCCGGGTACCCACGGGCGAAATAAACGAGAGCCCACCTCTGCTGTCACCATCGCCACCCTACTAGGAATTGGTTTGGCTGGTGCAAGAATAGGTATTGCCTCACTGGCCACCCAGGCTTCCCAGTACAGTAGCCTTAGGGCTGCCATTGATGTAGACATAGAGTGCATAGAGACCTTCATTTCCCACCTTCAAGAATCCCTAACATCTTTATTTGAAATGGTGCTCCAAAACAGGAGGGGGTTAGACCTAATTTTTCTACAGCAAGGGGGAATCTGTGCTGCCCTGAACAAAGAGTGCTATTTCTACAATGACCACTCAGGGATAGTCCAAGAATCGATGGCAAAGGTCAGGGAAGGACTGGCCAGGTGAAAACAAGAGTGAGGGCAGCAACAGGGGTGGTTCAAATCCTGGTTTGATTATTCCCCCTGGCTAACTACCTTGTTGTCCTAGCTGGCCCCCTCCTCCTCCTCTTTCTGATCTTTACACCCTGCCTCATTAATAGACTAGTGGCTTTTGTCAGGGACCAGGTTAACACTGTTCAACTCATGGTGCTAAGGCAACAATACCAACCACTGAACATTCAGGACCCAATCATGGATCCTGCATTGGGTTCCTCTGAAAAAGGGGGGAATGTGGGACCCAAGAAATTTCAGAAAATGTCCCCCACCCCTGACCCCTAGATAGTAACAACTGCGGCCTCTAGCCCAAGTTAGTTCCAAGAAAAACCGCAGAGCATGCCCTTAACAGGAAGTTCCATATTGGAATGAGGAACTAAGAGCTTGAGAAACTCCCCACCCTTACCGGAAATCCCCTAGACCAGCCCATAAAAATCCAGCTGGAACCCACTTTGGGGTCCAAGTCCCTGCTCCGCTGTGACAGGTATACTTGGACCCAAGCTCAAGCTTGCTAATAAACCGTCGTGTGCTTGCATTGGTGTCGGCTCCTTGGTGGTTTCTCGGATTTGCAATCTTGGGCATAACAAAAACCCTGCCGTTTTCCTTAATAGATTCACTGAGGCAGTGAATCTATTCACTGAGGCAGTAAACCCAGTACACTCTATTCAGTGAGGCAGTAAACCCAGTACACTCGCCTGGACCCTACCTCCCCAGCTGGGGCTACTGTCTTGGTGACCCATTTTATCTCTCAGTCCTCCCCTGATATCTGTAAAAAATTAAAGGCTGAGGAGGGTCCTTAAACTCCCATTCCCGACCTGGTGAAAATGGCATTTAAAGTCTTTAATACCCAGGAGGAAGCGGCTGAACTCAAGTGGCAGGCCAGCCTCCAACAGAAGGTCCAACTCCAGACCCAAGCCTTGGTGGCAGCCCTGCGGCTGGCGGGCTCCGGGAGCCCACAGAAAGGGGGAACCAACTGTACCCTGCCTGGGGCTTCCTTCAGATGTGGCACCGGGGGACACTGGGCCTGTCAATGTTTCAATCCCCAGGAGCCAATGCGGCCATGCCCTCAATGTTGAATGATGGGCCACTGGAAATCCGACTGTCCAGGTCTCGGAGGATCCTCGGTGCCTCCACACAGAGGAAGAAACCCTGAACCAGTAAGTCCAGACTTCCAACTACTCGGATTGGCTGATGACTGATGGGGCCCAGACTTAGACACCCCCTAACCCAGGCCAAGCCCAGGGTCCTGCTCCAGGCAGCAGATAAGTCCATCTCTTTCCTGTTGGACATGGGGGCGACCTACTCTGTTCTGCCTTCCTACTCAGGGGCCAGTTTCACCTCCCTAGTAGCGGTGGTAGGAATTGATGGCACCTCCTCTAGTCCATGAACTACCCCACTACTCTCTTGCAGCCTGGATGGGTTCCCCTTCTCACACTCCTTCCTTATCATTCCTTCCTGCCCAGCTCCTCTCCTCGACCGGGATATCCTACACAAACTCAAGGCCACCATTTGTCTTTCTCCCTCACCCATTGTCTCTACTCACCTCATCTTACCCTTAATTTCTCCTGATCCCTCCCCACCTTCCTTTACCCATTAACCCCCAAGTCTGGGACACCTCTAAACCAGTTGTGTCCACTCCCCCCATTCCCCAAGTAAAAATCCAGTTAAAAGATCAAACCTTCTTTCCTTCTCGTCCCCAATTTCCAATTTCAGAAACTCACCAACCGGGTCTTTTTTTTTTTTTTTTTTCTGACCGGGTCTTAAACCTATTAATTTGTCCCACTGCTTTATCTGTGCCACCTTGGGCAAAGCCCCCCTGGTGGCTGTTCCCCTCTGCAATCCATTTAACTGCACCAACCCCACACCCACACCTCTGGGACCTTCTCCCTCTCTGCATGACATTCCCTTATTCACCGACCCTCTCAACCACCAATTCCCTTTCTGTATTCCACCCCTAACTCTCCCTCTGCAACGCCACCCTGTCAAAGGTTACCACTCATCACGCCCCTATTGGTGGTTTCTTTTGGTACAATGGCACCCTTTCTAAATCTCTTAATACCTCTGCCTCTCTCCTCTGTCTGCCTGTCTCCTTGGTTCTGGGGTTAACTATCTATAGTCAGGCAGAAGTAGCTCTCCTCGCCAGCACCCTGGAAAAGCAGAAATGAGTGGTCTTTCTCCCACTAGTTGTTGGTGTCTCCCTGGCCTCAACCCTAGTGGCCACGGGATTGGGGATGGGGGCCTTAATCCACTCTGTAGATTCCACCAGGGACCTATCTGAAAGGCTTCAAATGGCCATCGAGGCCTCGGCAGAGTCTCTGGCTTCCCTACAATGCAAAATAACCTCAGTGGCCCGGATAGCTCTCCAGAACCAAGGTGCCTTGGACCTCCTCACCGCAGACAAGGGCCAAACTTGCATGTTTCTCAATGAAGAATGCTGTTACTATATCAGTGAAACAGGTGTAGTTGAGACCAATCTCCACACCCTTGCCAAAGTTCATGAGTCTCTCCAAACCTGGTCCCACCCCAGCAGCCAACTACACCTCAATGGTGGCAGACCCCACTAACTACATGGCTCCTCCCCCTTCTAAGCCCACTCCTAATCATTGGCATATTATTAATGGTGGCCCCTTGCATTCTCGGATTCATTCAGGAACGAATTCGTGAAATGTCTCGAATATCTGTCAACCAACTCCTCCTATACTCCTACTGCTGCTTGCCCACTTCCAAGGGACCCCCATAATGCCCCCTACTCAGCAGTAAGTAGCCAGATCTGAACTGACGCCCTATAACAACAAAAGGATCAGAATGTTGGGCCGGCGGGATCAAGCGGGATCGGTAGGCACCAACAACATGGCAGCGGACTCTCCATCTTGTTACCCTCATTTCACTACCAACCAGACTAAACCTGACACTAATGCCATCCCATTTTACAGCTCAAGAAACTGAAGCTGAGGGGTTATTTAACTTTCTTTCTTTCTTTCTTTCTTTCTTTCTTTCTTTCTTTCTTTTTTTTTGTTGTTGTTATTTAACTTTCTTAAGGTCATTTAGGTCATAAGTGGCAGAACTAAGATTCTAACCCAGGCAGTCTGCCTCCAAAGCCCATGCTCTTAATAACCACTGTACACTAACTTCTCTTGTTAGTGGTAAAATAAAGTCCAGAACTCAGGGCATTTTCTGTTATATAATCTCACCTCCCTCCCTCAAACAGTACTTTAAAAGACAGATTAGGGATCCCTGGGTGGTGCAGCGGTTTAGTGCCTGCCTTTGGCTCAGGGTGGATCCTGGAGACCCAGGATCGAGTCCCACGTCGGGCTCCCAGTGCATGGAGCCTGCTTCTCCCTCTGCCTATATCTCTGCCTCTCTCTCTCTCTCTCTGTGACTATCGTAAATAAATAAAAAAAAATTAAAAAATAAAATAAAAGATTATAAGTGGATAACTGAACAATATTAGTATTATTAATGGATGAACCTCTGATCTAGCAATTTTACTTCTAGAAATTTATAATGCAGATATATTCATTCACATCCAAAATCTTTAAACATATCTGTTGCTGTTTATAATGGAATATCAAGTGTTTGTAATAGCAAAGGATTGGACACAACCTAAATATCCATACAATGGATAGGATATATCCATACAATGGAATACTATGCAGCCATAACAAGGCATGAAAAACTGATATATGCTGCAACATGGACGCACCTTGAAAACATTGTACTAAGTGAAAGAAGCCAGACACAAAAGGCCACTATATTATATGCCTATTCATATGAATGTTCAGAATAGGCAAATCCATAGAAACAGCAAATTGGTGGTTACCAAAGCTAGAAAAGGTGAGGAGGGAGGGTATTCAGGGAATGAGGACAGACTGCTAATGAATATGGGATTTCTTTTTAGGGTGATAAAAATATTCTGAAGTTAGACATGATGATAATTGCATAGCTTTGTACATATTCTATCAACCACTGAAATATGCACTTTAAAGGATGGATTTTTGGGTGCCTGGCTGGCTCAGTCCTTGGAATACTGAGGTCAGCAACTCTTGATCTCAGGGTTATGGATTCAAGCCCCAAATTGGATGTAGAACTTACTTTAAAATTTTTTTTAAAAAAGGATGGATTTTGTGATATATGAATTATATCTCAATGAAAAAAAAGAATAGAGGACCTACTCATTCCCTGAGATCAGAGACTCCAAGCAGCAGAATCATCCCCCCCCCCCCTTGCTGGCTTTAATAAAGCAAATTGGCCATAAATTCTACAGCTGCCAACAACTTGAGAGCACTTAAAAGCAAATTCTTTCCTAGTGAGTCTCCAGGTGAGAATGAAGCCCAGCTGATGTCATGATTTCAGCCTTGTGAGACCCAGGCACAGAAATCAGCTAAGCTATACTGACTCTGGCCTCTGGAAACTCTAAGACACCTCGGTATTGCTTTATGCCACTAAGTTTGTGGTAGTTTGTTATGCAGCAATAGGAAATGAATATAGAGGCTACAATATACTTGGTGCTTTCTAAGTACTTTGCATATGTTAAGCTTATTTATTTTCACAACTATGAGGTGGGTACTCAAGTGATTCCCATTTTTCTGATGAAGTAGCTTATGTGCTTAAAAACAAAACAAACAAAAACAAGGTACAGAACAGGATAGAATGTTATCATTTGCACTACGAAAGTATGTATATCTATTTGCACAAAACTTCTGTGGAAATCTACATGAGTAACTAGCAACATTGCTTTCCCTTTGAAAGGGAGAAAGCTCTGAAAGAGAAGGTGGGAGACTTTATATCCTTTCATAATTTATTTCTGTTTTTACAGATTTATTTAAGAGGAGGAGATGGAGAGGGAGAAGAGTGTTAAGCAGACTCTGTGCTGAGAGTGGAGCCCAACTAGGGGCTTGGTCTCACAATCCTAAGATCATGACCTGAGCCAAAACTAAGAGTTGAACACTCAACCAACTACACCACTGAGGTGCCCTTATCCTTTCATTCTTTAAAGCATATGAATACATCCCTATAAAAAAATATGGAAAAGCATGCTCAGAAACTGTCATTGTCATTACTCAGTAGCTCTGGCAAGAATAAAACAAGGTCTTAATCCCCCAAAAAGCCAATGCAGAGGTTTTAGAAGGGCCTCTATTTTAATCTAGAGGAACTGTAGATTTCTACATGCTGATCAAAGCTATGAGGTAAGTAAAAAACCAGCTACAGGATTCACACAGTGTAAAACAGAAGCATTAATAACAGAACTGAGGTAAACAAAAGCACTAATAAGATTGGTAGTCACAATATACCTTAACATTTGCAAAAAAATTTCACGTGTCGGGGATCCCAGGGTGGCTCAGCAGTTTAGTGCCTGCCTTTGATTCAGGGCATGATCCTGGGGTCCCAGGATCAAGCCCCACATCGGGCTCCCTGCATGGAGCCTGCTTCTCCCTCTGCCTGTGTCTCTGCCTCTCTCTCTCAGTCTGTGTCTCTCATGAATAAATAGAATCTTTAAAAAAAAAATTTCACGTGTCTTTTTCAGCTAATAGATGCTCACCTTGAGACTCATGCTCACCTTGAGACTTCAAAGTTACACAGCTAAGAAGCTTTTTGTTTGTTTGTTTGACATTTCCATTAAAAAGCAGCAGTATGGAAGCATAATGAAAACCAATCAACAAAACCACCACTAACAGATCCAATTCATAGAGCTTCAAGGATCTGAGAGATTAATTAGTTCAATCCATTCATTTTTATGAATAAAGACAGTATTTATTTATTTTTATTTTTATTTTTATTTTTTTATAAAGACAGTATTTAAAGGCTACAATGCCATTGCCTATTCAGATGCATCAAAAAACATGAAACTGTCATTCCTTCCATTACACTTAAGATAAAACAGCAATTCTACTTACACGGAGTCTTCTTCCCTGAAGTATTTATCCTGTTATTCATTTAACAGATATATTTCTTGAGTATATCCCAGGTAACTATAATAAAGACCCTGTAGTTGGACAATAAACTTGTTTGAAATTCATTCATAGTTGATATCTGGAAGGAAAAACTTGTATGCAATGAAAATAATAAGGATGAGCAAGTATGCAAGTATCCCTTCAAATGCACAGCTGACTCTGTTAACCACAAATATCAACTAAACCCAGGAGTCAAGAGCTGTTACCAAGTTACCGTTAGTTTTTGTTTCATTTCTGAGTCAAACCCTTCTAAGGCTTCTGTTAAATTTAGTACTATGGCTGAATCTCATAGGCACAATGTTAAATGAAGTACATCCAGATACAAAACAGTGTGTGTAGTATGATTTCATTTATATGAATTTCAAGAACAGGCAAGAACAATCTATGCTGATAAATAATTGATTCCTAGTGTTTGGTGTGGAGAGGGTATGTTGACTCAAAGGGAACATGAGGAACTTTCTGGAATGGTGGAAATGTTCTGCATCTTGATCTGGGTGATTGTTATGCAGTGTATACATATATAAATATTATTGGACTATATACACATTTTACGGTTGTGCATCTTACCCTATGATGTTATTCTTCAATTAAACAAAAAACAAAACAAAACAAACAAAAAAACCAAACCACGCTCTTCTGAGGGTTCTTATTATTCAAGGGATAAAGAAAAGAATTCTTCATGTGGCCCATATTGCCTTGCTGATTCTGACCTTCATATACCTTTCCATCTGCATTCCTCTTCCCTAAGCCCCTCCTTGGTGCTCTCTCAGCCTGGCACACTTGCTAAGCTCCCCATGGCGACCTTAGTACATGCGGTTTCCCCAGTGTGGTGTGCCATTCTCTTCCCTATTAGCTCTTGCACTTCCTTTAGCTCAAGGAATCCTTCCTTGTCATCTAGGTTGGGTTCCCCTGTTTGGTGCTTTCATAGAAATTTGTTTCTTGCACCCAATTTACTTCCCACTTCTCTCAATCCCGCATTTGTGGGATTAATTCAATCTGTCTCTCCCAGTAGACCTTATGGTCTGTTCCATGGGCTAAGGAATAATATCTGGGTTTGCTAACCATGGTCTGACACAGTGCCTGATACATAGCAGGTGTTTACTAAGTATGTTTTGACTGCTAAGGTCAAAGAGAGTGGCATCTGGTATTTTCTGGCTAAAAAATTGCTAATATCTCACATTACCCAATTTGGTTTTACCCCATTAAGTGCTTATTGGTATATCTTGCTTTATGCCATCTGGATTCATTATGTGAGAATCTGAATTTTTTGAAAATATAAGTTAGGGCATGTCTAGCAAATGCCCCTTGAATGATCTACACAAATTCGTAGTGTCTTGTACTGCATTTGAGAAGACAGATGAACTTCATCTGCCAAATCCAAGACTTGTTGAATTAAAAGGATTTAACAGTTGGAAGTGATTGTTGTGTCATATCAGCTGGCTAGCTGGTACAGACTTCATAAGATCATTAAACCACTGCCACTTGCACCTAAAGAAAGACTCAGATTTATACTAACTTTACATTGCAGAGTTCTCTAAGAAGGAGGAGGGTGCCAAGAAAATGAGTCACACAAAAAGTAAAAATGTTTAGGAGGAAGTAGCACACTGCAAAAATGCAAACAGTGGTGAAATGTGTGAAAAATTCAAATGAAAAGTCTTTGCTTTTATGGTTTTATTTATAATAAAGGAGGTCAAAAGAACGTCAGGTAGAAATTCATATTTTCAGAATAAGACCCATCACACCGCTTAATGTGGAAGATTAAATAAATTGGAAGAAAAGGCGTAATAAATCAGAAAGAACATTTGAATAACTCCTTACAGTGTACCAAATGCTTCATTCATTCCCTCAACATATACTTCTTGGAACCTTATCTGCTACCAGTCCCAGGCTGGGCTTCTGGGTATACAGCTGAAAACAAAGCAGGTCCATCCTGACCCTGGGTTTACCATCTAGTGCTTCCCATGACCTCATTTAATCTTCACAGAAATTGTCAGAAGAGAACATTGCCACTTTGGGCAGGGGAGGAAATGGCGCCTTAATTGTCTTTCTGAAATACCACCAGGAATTGATGGAGCAGGACCCAAATTTGCATCTCCTAACTCCAATTTCAGGCTTTTCTAATCTTACAAAATCAATTTGCTTGCCAGTCTCTAGGATCTTTAGTTTGTCAATCAAGGCTCTCAAGAGAAATAAGGAAGAATGATTGAGGTACAGCAGTATTGCGTTTCAGTCCCTCTCCAGTGTGGTCTTTCTCTTCTCTGGTTTGTCTCACTATTCTTCTAGGGCAGTAGGAAACTTTCCACCAAATCCCTTACAAACACAAGCTTCTTTCATTTTTACTTGTTTCTTTCTTTTTTTCCTAAGGATTTATTTATTTATTTGAGAGAGAGAGTGCATGTGAGCACGAATGGGAGGAGCAAAGGGAGAGGAGGAGAGAAACTCAAGTAGACTCTGCCCTGAGCCTGAGCCAGGCACTGGGCTTGATCTCACGACTCTGAGATCGTGACAGGAGCTGAAACCAAGAGTTGGTCACCTTAACTAACTCCAAGAGTCAGACGCCTTAACTGACTGCACCACCCAGTCACCCTGCATTTTTACTTGTTTCTAATGGCACCTACAGATTCATAGATGGGAGCAAATCACCCATCCTTAACTGAGCAAAAACTGAACCAAGAGCCTTCCCTTTTACATCACATGATTCAGGTTATTGGTCTATTATTTGGTGCTACATAGTCCCAGAAACATATTCAGACTGACTTTGATTTTGCACATTTTCTCCCCAATTTATAAAAGCTTAGTAATAAAAGATGTGTTTGACAGGACATTTTGCTACACGGTAAATACTGATTTTAAGAGAACAGTATTGGGATTGGGGTGCCTGGATGGCTAAATTGGTTGAGCCTCTGACTCTTAGTTTCAGCTCAGGTCATGATCTCAAGATCGTGAGACTGAGCCCTCCACATGGGCTCCGTGCTTGGCATAAAGTCAGCCTGAGATTCTCTTCCTCCCCCTCTGCCCCTTCCCTTGCATGTGTTCACGTGCACACACACACACACACACACACACACACTTTCATTCAAATAAATAAGTAAATAAATAAATGAACATTATTAGCAAATATCTATCAACTGATGAATGGATGAATAAAATGTGGTATTCTCTATACAACAGAATACAAAGGAATAAAGAACTGGTACGTGCAATGTAGATGAGCTTTGAAAACTATGCTAAGGGAGAGAAGTCAGTCACCAAAGGCTGCATTTAGAATTATTCCATTTATACGAAATGGCCAGTATATGGAAATCTATAAAGAGACAGAAAGTACATTTGTGTTTACTTAGAGCTGGAGGCATGGGTGGATTTAGGGGTGAAAGCTAAAGAGTATGGTTTCCTTTTAGGATGATGAAAATGTCCTAAAATTAAATGTGATGATTACACTAAACACTGACTTGCATACTTTAATAATTCGGTGGTATATGAATTATATCCGTAAGACTATTTTTTTTTAAAGGAAATTGAAAGGGCAGCCCTGTTGGTTCAGCGGTTTAGCGCCGCCTTCAGCCCGGGGTGTAATCCTGGAGACCCAGGATCGAGTCCCACATCAGGCTTCCTGCATGGAGCCTGTTTATCCCTCTGCCTGTGTCTCTGCCTCTCTGTGTGCGTGTCTTGTGAATAAATAAATAAAATCTTAAAAAAAAAAAAAAAAGGAAATTGACAAAGTGGTCCACTAATAACTTGGGGGAAATACTTTTTTTCAGGCATATGATGTAGGAAGTTATTTTGACCTCCAACCAATGCTTACATCTGTGTTGACTAAAGATAACTGAATAATTTTCTATGTTTTTTCTTCAAAGAAAAAGAACAAATATGAGATTCCACCAATGCAGCAGCAGTATGATGCAAATATAACAGCTGAGATATAGTCTAGGTCAATGAAGGCAGCAATAATTGACATCTATCTGTACTGTATTCATGTCTCTATCCAGCCATTATAATATGTGCCTATATAAGTAGCAAAAGTGCTATCTGTGTCTTTTCTTGATTTTTATGTTTTAAAATTTTTTATGAAAATTAATATTAACCTCCATAAAAAGACTATTAAACAGAAGTTCTTGTGAATTATCAATATAAGATATTCCAGAATATTTTTCCAAAAAATCCGTTTCAATTTTTTTTTCTGGTACATTTCTTTCTTTTTTTTTAATAATAAATTTATTTTTTATTGGTGTTCAATTTGCCAACATACAGAATAACACCCAGTGCTCATCCCATCAAGTGCCCCCCTCAGTGCCCATCACCCATTCACCCCCACCACCCTCCCACCTCCCCCAATTTTTTTAAATAAAGGTTAGACTATTGTTTGGCTTTAAATACTATATTTCAAACATCCTTTCCCATAAAACCCCCAAACACACGCAAAAATGTTTATTCCAATTATTCTTCCATTTAATGTAAAAAAATTTCTGGCTAGAAGAGATTTGCAAAAATAGAATGTTACAAAAAATATGATCTAGAGTTTTAGTACCCCCCAGTGGCTCTGAAAAGATAGGCAACTAATTATTATAAGTTTTCTCCTAAGAAGTCTTTGGGGAACCAGCCAAGCTTAAATAGGGTAATTGGTAGGTCTATGGTTGCAATTTACATAAATTATAGAAACATAACACCAGACATTTATCTAATTGAAGAAAATGCGGTGTTCAGTTACTTATCTAGAGGAATCCTACTCGTGGTTTGTGTCATATAGTGATCAATTCGTTCTCTTGAGACTCTAAATGTGTTTCTCTGGGGACAGCATATGGTAATAATGTTTCAAAATTCATTTTGCTTTACTTTGCAAAGGCTCAAAATATATATTAAATATGAAATACTATTCATATATATTTTTAAATAAAAATAGCATTAAAATAATCTAACTCCAAAATTTTTTTTACAAGATTTTTATCCACACCCCTACTAGAGATGTTGATTATACTCACATATGTGCTGCTGCTTCTTTAAATGCTAACAAATTCATCACTCTGCTAATCTATCTGCTATCATAGATCCTATTGTTGTGCCCAAGATTGTGAATCCGAGAAACCACCAAGGAGCCGACACCGAGGGTTTATTAGCAAGCTCGAGCTTGGGTCCAAGTATACCTGTCACAGTGGAGCAGGGACTTGGACCCCAAAGTGGGTTACAGCTGGGTTTTTTATAGGCTGGTCTAGGGGATTTTCAAAAGGGGTGGAGGAATTTCTCAAGGTCTGTTTACATTTTGATATGGGGTTTTCAAGGGTATTGAGCTCTGTTCTCATTCTAATATGGGATTTTCTACCACAGGTGTGGGCTCTGTTGTCTTTCTGATATGGGATTCTCTGCCGAGGGCAATTCTGAGCTCTGTTGTCTTTCTTTCTTTCTTTCTTTCTTTCTTTCTTTCTTTCTTTCTTTCTTTCTTTCTTTCTTTTCTTTCTTTTTTTTTTTTTATGATAGTCACACACACACACACACACACACACAGAGGCAGAGACACAGGCAGAGGGAGAAGCAGGCTCCATGCACCGGGAGCCCGATGTGGGATTCGATCCCGGGTCTCCAGGATCACGCCCTGGGCGCCAAACTGCTGCGCCACCCAGGGATCCCTCTGTTGTCTTTTTGATATGGGATTCCCTGTGAGGACATTGAGGACATTCTGCAGTTTTTTCCTATAAAGTTCAGCTCTTATTCACAGGGGCCTAAGATGGCTATACTTGTGCTAATGCTAAACTTGAGGTGGAATGGCCTTGATTTTTCTCGGCCTCCACACTATGTCTCTTAGTTGAGTTTCTTTCCTATAAATATAATAAGCAATGTAAGACATTAATATTTTTCCAGATATTTCTTACACTCTATAAGTATGAAGTTACCATTTCTATAAAAATCATATTCCACAGATCTTACATTTTTGCAGAATTGCACACAAGAGAATGTATCCCAGATATTTAAGTTTTGTATATTATCCAAGCAAAATTCTTTGTCACTATGTCTGGGGTGGAGTCAAATTGCAAGTCTTATCATACAAGCATATCTTAATGTCTCAAACAACCTCTAAACAGAGCCTGTCTACAATAACATAGGACATTTGTAAGACAGGAGAACATTTCATACCTGCACATCGGGACATTGATAATTTGGAGCTTACCACACTCATGCTGCTGGTACTCATTTACTAAACCTATTTAATTATTTGGCAATTAGTTATTAAACAGTATATGTTTGCTGGGAACTGTATCTGATGCAGAGGATTAAACATAAGACATAGTTGCTGCTTGTAAAGATAATAAAGCAATCAAACAAAGGAGACCATCCACTAGAAACTCACTGAGTTAGCAAAGGGCAGAAATGAGGAGGAAGTGAAGTGTCAGGGAGCATGACAGGAACCCTGTAGGGAGGACAGTGAGGGAAAAAGAGACAAAGATACTAATGTGAGAAGCAAAAAGGTTTATGCAGCAGGGAAGCACAGTTGGCTCTTGTTTTGGAATACAGGGTGAGGCAGGAAGTCAAGAAGCAAGCTGCTGAATCACATAAGCTCATGTGCTATGTTAAGGAACTTGGACCTAATCCTGAAGGCAAGAGATAAGAACTTAAGACTTTAGGTAAAGGCTGACCCAATCACATGTGTATTTTTGGCAGATTGTTCTGGTGCTTGTTATAGAGGTGGATTTTAGGGATATAACACGAAAGCAAGAAGACCAGTTAGTATATTGTTGCTAAAACCTAGGTATGAGATGGCTTAGAACCTCACCAGCCTTGGCTGTTGTCAGCCTAGACACAAACCAAAGTTGTGTTACAGTGTGAGAGAATTTCAAATGGATGAAGAGATGGAAGAAATAAAAAATATTTACTAAGGAAGCTGTTGTTGTTCTCCCTGCCACCATATTCCTTTAAAAAAAAAATGACAGTAATCTAGAAATCACTGAAAGGATCACGTAGTAAACCATAAAGTAATGTTGCCAGGTGTTTTTAAGTAAACTGTATAAAGGATGAAAATCCTACCAATTCACAATTCGGATGCAAAGGACCCTATAATACTTTACAAATTTCAAGCTAGTCACACCCCCTATGAAATATTAGAAGGTATTTCCCTATTGGAATGTATAACAGAGGACCACAGAGTTTGAAATGGAGTGATGGAGCACAAAAGTTTTTTTTTTTTTTAAGATTTTATTTATTTATTCATGAGAGACACACAGAGAGAGGCAGAGACATAGGCAGAGCGAGAAGCAGACTCCCTACCTGGAGCCCAATGTGGGAATCGATCCCAGGACCCCAGGATCACGATCTGAGCCAAAGGCAAATGTTCAACCACTGAGCAACCCAGGCGTCCCAAGGAGCATAAAAGTTTAAGAGCAAATAGTAAGAAGACTGAATGGCTTAAGATATTTCTCTTTGCATTCTAGACTAGATTCAGGTCATATCTGGTGTGTCAAAATTAGATTACGTAACATCTAAATACACCATATTGTGTTTATTGTAAAAATAGTTTTAGTGATAGGAAATAAAATTTGAAGCAGACACTTGCAGAATGTCTAAGACACTTTTATGAAGCTCTAGGCTCTGAGAACAGAATCTGTCACTGGGCTAGGAAACACAACACTTGACGCTTTTTAATCCCTTTGTTGCCAGAAACCAGACTTTTGGGAGCATATACACAAACTTTCCAGCAGAGGGCAGCAAAACTTCACTATGCAGTTTTTAAAGACCCTAGCCAGTTTTTTATATTGCTTAACAATATTTTTAAATATTCAGCAGAAGGCTATGTGAATATGTTTTTTTTTTTTTTTTTTTTAAGATTTTATTTATTGGGCAGCCCGGGTGGCTCAGCGGTTTACTGCCGCCTTCAGCCCAGGATGTGATCCTAGAGTCCTGGGATCGAGTCCCACATGGAGCTCCCTGCATGGAGCCTGTTTCTCCCTCTGCCTCTGTCTCTGCCTTTCTCTCTCTGTGTCTCTCATGAATAAATGAATCTTTAAAAAAAGATGTTATTTATTTATTCATGAGACACACACACACACACACAGGCAGAGACACAGGCAGAAGGAGAAGCAGGCTCCATGCAGGGAGCCCAAAGTGGGACTCCATCCCAGGTCCTCTTGTGATGGGCTTGCTCGTTTAACACAATGTCCTCAAGGTTCATCCACAGTGTGCCTGCGTCAGAATTTTCTTCCTTTTCAAGGCTGAATAATATTCCACTATATATTTATATGTCTATATCTATAATCTATCCATATCTGGTATATTTTAAAATACAAATTTTAGAAATGATTTTAGGCCCCCTGCTTCCAGTAAAACTGGGATAACTAAGATCAGACATAGCCCTTCCATCTAAGCAGCTAAGAAATTGGCCAAAATATATAAAACATTGGTATTCAGACATTAGACAATAGGAAGTATGGATTGTCTATAAGTATAATAAGTATAAGTATCTATAAGTATCTATAAGTATGAGAGAAGGGAAACAAAAAGATAGACTCCTACAGCCACCCCAGATTTTTGCCTAGAGGCCATTCCAAGCATGGATGCAGGGAAGGGAATGCAAACAGAGGCCAGAAGTCTCTGAGTTGAAAAGTTGGTGAGGCCAAGATGACTAGAGAGCTAGACAGAGTTCTAGAGAATAGGGAGCTGTGCAGAAGGAGACCCAGAGTTCACTAGGACATCCCCTGACCATGCATATGTAGATGAACATTCATAAGATAGGGCAAAGAAAGACCGGGCAGTTGTAAATTAAGTAATACTTAGAGAATACTCAGTAATCTGTGGGAACTTCAATTAACCCGAACTCTCAGCTTAGTAGTAAGAATGAACAATTCCCAGAATAAAGGCATGTGTTGTAGCAAAAATTAAAATAGGTCTTAAAAGCATGAAATTGTTCAATAATTCACTTACCTGCCAGCCAGAACAGAGCCTAACATTCTATAAAGGAAAACAACAAAATTTAGACACTCATAATGAGTGTATCATAATGTATCAGATACATTATGAGATCTGATAACATATTATTAGATGTGCCAAGAATCAGGAAAATGTTGATTCATAACCAACGGGAAAAAAATCAGTCAGTAAAAACAGACGTAGAAATTATTGGGATGATGGAACTAACAAACAGATAAGAATATTAAAATAGCTATTATAACGATGTAAGTTTGTTTATTTATTTATTTATTTATTTATTTATTTATTTTTACCCCCCCAACAATGTAAGTATATTTAAATAAAAATATAAGCACAACAATAGCCAAACTGTGGAAGGAGCCTCGGTGTCCATCGAAAGATGAATGGATAAAGAAGATGTGGTTTATGTATACGATGGAATATTACTCAGCCATTAGAAATGACAAATACCCACCATTTGCTTCAATGTGGATGGAACTGGAGGGTATTATGCTGATTGAAATAAGTCAATCGGAGAAGGACAAACATTATATGGTCTCATTCATTTGGGGAATATAAATAATAGTAAAAGGGAATAGAAGGGAAGGGAGAAGAAATGGGTAGGAAATATCAGAAAGGGAGACAGAACATAAAGACTCCTAACTCTGGGAAACAAACTAGGGGTGGTGGAAGGGGAAGAGGGTGGGGGGTGGGGGTGAATGGGTGACGGGCACTGAGGGGGGCACTTGACGGGATGAGCACTGGGTGTTACTCTGTATGTTGGCAAATTGAGCACCAATAAAAAATAAATTTATTATTAAAATAAAAAAATATAAGCACAATGAGGAAAGAAATGGAAGATATAAAAAGACCAAATAGAATATGCTGAATTGAAAAATATAGTATCAGAAATTAAAGTTTCTTTAGATGGCACTAATAAGATTAGACACTGCTAAAAAATAAGCCAGTGAACTTGAAGACCTAGCAATAGAATCCATATAAAATAAAGCACAGATTTTTAAAAGATTGGAAAGTCGAATGAACAGAGCCTCACTGACCTATGGGAAAAAACATGGAGTTGTCTAATTAATATGTGTAATTGGGTCCCAAAAGGAGGGGAGTACAAAAAACTATTTGAATAAATAATGGACTGTAGTTTTCCAAATTTTGTGAAAATTATAAATTCAGAGATTCAAGAAACTCAATGAACTCCAAGAAAGTTAAACACATTCATAGATACAAACCATAACAAGTTGTCTCATAATCAAATTGTTGAACATCGATAATTAAGAGATGATCCTAGATGCAACAACAACAAAGAAACACCACCCTCAACCACCACCACATTCCATACAAATGAATAAGGTAAGAATTACCAGAAACTATCATCAGAAACTATGCAAAACAGAAAATAATGCCATTGCATCTTTAAAGTGATGAGAGAAAAAACATTGTCAGACTAGAATTCTATATCTAATGCAATATCCCTTAAAAATTACGGCATAACTTTTTCCAACAAAAACTGAAGGAATTTGTTACTAGTAGACCTCCAATAAAAGAGTTCTGTAGGCTGAAATAAAATGATAACAAAGGAAATCTTGATATATACAAAGGATGTAAAAGTAGTACAAATGGCGAATAAGTGGATAAATATAACATGATTTTTAAAAAGGTTTTTATTTATTTATTTGACAAAGAGAGTGCACGAGTGGGGGGAGGGGCAAAGGGAGAGGGAGAAGTAGGCTCCCCACCTGAGCAGGGAGCCCTGATGGAGGCTCAATTCCAGGACCCCAGGATCATGACCTGAGCAGAAAGCAGATGCTTAACTGAGCCACTCAGGTGCTCCAAATATAACATGATTTTTATCTAAGTGCTTTATTAAAGAAGATGAATACCTTTATTAAGAAAATATAATGACTGAATTGTAGGGCTTATTACAAAAGGAAACAAATTGTATAACATTAGCACAAAGAATGGAAAAGAGGAAATGGAAATATATTGGTATCAGTTTCTTTCTTTTTTTTTTTTTTTTTTTTTTTAAATTTTTATTTATTTATGATAGTCACAGAGAGAGAGAGAGGCAGAGACACAGGCAGAGGGAGAAGCAGGCTCCATGCACCGGGAGCCCGACGTGGGATTCGATCCCGGGTCTCCAGGATCGCGCCCTGGGCCAAAGGCAGGCGCCAAACCGCTGCGCCACCCAGGGATCCCTGGTATCAGTTTCTTAAATTATACATGAAATAGTTTAATATTACTTCATGGTAGAACTGTAATAAGAGTTAGAATAAGATTGTGATAACAACCACTATGAAAAAAAGAGTGAGACAGAGGCAGAGAGAGACAGAGAGAGAATAATAAATCAATAATGGAGATAAAATGAAATATTAAAAAACACTAATTCTAAAGGTAGGAAAAGGGAAAGAAGAACATGGAGCATAAACAAAACAAGTAGCAAGATGGTAAACCTATAATGAAGTATATTATTAATTACTTTAAGTACAAAGGGCATAAAGCCTCCAATTAAAAGACAGAGATTGTCAGGCAAGATTTTAAAAAATGTGAGACCTGTAATGCCTTTTGCAAGAAATCTATCTAAATGTAAAGACATACAAATCAAAAGCTATGATGACAAAAGATATATCATTTATGCACTAATCAGAAGAAAGCTAGAGTGGTTATATTAATATTAAAAAGAAAGTTTTAGAATGAGGAATATTACCAGAAATAGAGGACATTTCATAATGGTAAAGGGGTTAATTCATCTAGAAGATATGCCAATCCTAAATGTGTTTGTACACAATAACAAAGCTTCAAAATACATACGCAAAAACTTATAGAACTAAAGGAAAATAGACAAATCCAAAATTATATTCGGAAATATGAATACTTAAAAAATTAATTGATATAAAAAGTAGACAGGAAATCAACATTGATATAGAATACTTAATTAAACAGCACTATAAACCAACTTCATCTAATTGACATCCTACCTAACAATATCAGAGTTCACATTCATTTCAAACACACATGAAATATTCACCAAAATAGACCATATTCTGGGATATAAAACAAGTCTTAATAGATTTTCAAGGATTAAAAAGGATACTCTAAGGGGTGCCTGACTGGCTCACTCAGTGGAGCATTCAACTCTTGATCTCAGGGTTGTGAATTTGAGCCCTGCACTGGGTGTGGAGGTTACTTAAAAATAAATTCTTTTAGAAAAAAAGGATACTCTAAGATCAAGTAGCATATATTTTAAGAATGCAAAGTTGGTTTAATATTAGAAATTAATAGGATTATACTATTAAAAAAGGGTAACCATATGATCACCTCAATAAATTAAATAACTTTAGATGAAATTCAACATCCATTTAAGCTATAAAAAACAAAGCAGGGACGCCTGGGTGCCTCAGCGGTTGAGCGTTTGCCTTCAGCCCAGGGCGTGATCCTGGAGACCCGGGATCGAGTCCCACATTGGACTACTTGCATGGAGCCTGCTTCTGCCTCTGCTGTGTCTTTACCTCTCTCTCTAAGTGTCTTTCATAAATGAATGGGTGAAGTGTTTAAAACAAACAAACAAACAAACAAAAAACAAAGCAAAATAATCTCTCAGTAAATTAGGAGTAGAGAGAACTTACCTTGATATATTCAAAGACATAAATGTATACAGAGAAAAAGCATGTCCATTGATTGAAAGGCAATATTATTAAAATGAAATTCTCTTCAAATTGATTTTTTTAAAAGATTTTATTTATTTATGAGGGACACAGAGAGAGAGAGAGAGAGAGAGAGAGAGGCAGAGGGAGAAGCAGGCTCCATGCAGGGAGCCCGACGTGGGACTCAATCCAGGGACTCCAGGATCAGGCCCTTGGGCTGAAGTGAAGGTGGTGCTAAACCGCTGAGCCACCCGGGCTGTCCTTCAAATTGATTTTTATAATCAATATAATGCCAGTCAAAATCTCAGTAGGCTTTTTTGGTAAAAATTGATAAGCTTACTCTAAAATTTATTTGGAAAAAGAAACAGAGGACTTAAAAAAGCCAAAGTCATCATGAAAAATAAACAAGAAAAAAAAGTAATGTTCAGACTATCTAACTTTAAGAAGTGCTATAAAGCTACAAGAGTCAAGGCTATGTAGTATTGATGGAAGGATAGTCATCGGCAAAGCAAAAACTGGATAAAGACGTTCCAGAATATATAAAGAGCTCTCAGAACGCAATACTGAGAGCACAGCAACTCTACAAAAATAGGCAAAATATTTGGACACTTTACAAAAGTAGATATGAGGGTGACTGATAAAGTACATGAAAAGAATCTCAACATTTTTAGTAATCAGGGAAATACAATTAAAATCACTATCAGATATGGTTACATGCCCACTAGTCCCATGAAAAAGAGATGGAGAAACAAACCAAACAATACCATGTGTTTTTGAAGACACAGAGTAACTGAGATTTACTCCTGGGAATATAAAATGATACAATCATATGAAAAATAGTTCAGAAGTTTCTCATTAAACTAAAATACACCTAATATATACCCCATCAGCTGCACTAATTTACCCAAGAGAAATGAAAATATAGGTCTACAGTAAGACTTGTATGTGAATGTTTACAGCAGTTTTTTTTTTTTTTTTAAAGATTTTATTTATTTATTCATGATAGTCACAGAGAGAGAGAGGCAGAGACACAGGCAGAGGGAGAAGCAGGCTCCAAGCACCGGGAGCCCGATGTGGGATTCGATCCCGGGTCTCCAGGATCGCGCCCTGGGCCAAAGGCAGGCGCCAAACCGCTGCGCCACCCAGGGATCCCTGTTTACAGCAGTTTTAATTATAAATCCATCAACAGGTGAATGCATAAGCAAATTGTGGTATATTCACATCATAGAATATGATTCATTGATAAGAAGGAATGTACTATTGATCTATATGACAACCTGATTGAATTTTAAAACTGTTGTGATGAGGAAAAGCAGCCAAACACAAAAGAATATATACTATGTTGTTTCAGTTATATGAAACTCTAGAAAAATAAACCCTAATCTACAGTGACAGAAAAAAGAATAGTCAGCTGGAGCCAACAGCAGGATGGGAATAGGTGGAGGTGTTGACCTTGATAATATATGCCAATCTTACTCAGATTTTCCCAGTTTAACTTGTACTTATTTGGGTTGTGTGTAATGCCAATGTTAGGTTTTTTTTTTTTTTTTTTTTTTTTTTTTTTTTTTTTTTTTTTTTTTTTTTTTTTTTTTTTTTAAGTCTTACATGTTCCTGGGGCTCTCTTTGTTTCTTTCTAGTTCATTTTCTCTCTATGGTTCAGGTCAATTCTATTGATCTGTCTTTGAATTTCTGATCCTTTTGTCTATAATCTCCACTTTACTATCAAGCCCAAAGGGCTTTTTGGTTTAATTTCTTTGGTTGTTTTCACATTCTAAAATTTCTTTTTTTTTTTTTTCTAAAATTTCCACTTGATAACTGTTTCATGTAAGTTCTATTTCTTTCCTGAGATTTTCTATTTTTAAAATTTGTTTCAAGAGAATTTGCAGTTGATTTTTGAAGCATTATTGTGATGGCTGATTTAAAATCCTGGTCAAATATTGCCAGTATTTGATGTATTGATGTTAGCTTTAATTGATTGTCTTTCTCTTTCTCTCTCTTTCTTTTTCTTTTCTTCTTTCTTTCTTTCTTTTTCTTTTTTCTTTTTCTTTCTTTTTATCTTCTTTTCTTTCTCTTTCTTTTTCTTTAAGATTTTATTTATTCAAGAGAAGTGGGGGGAGAGAGAGAGAGAGAGCACAAGCTGGGGTGGGGGGGAGGGCAGAGGCAGAGGGAGAAGCAGACTTCCTGCTGAGCAAGGAGCTGAACACAATTGTTTTTTCTTATTCAAGTTGTAATCTTCCTGTTTTTTTAATTGCAAAAAAAGGTGGTAAATTAGTTTTAGGTGTACAATATAGTGATTCAACAATTCTATTGCATTCATCAAGATAGGTATACTCTTCATCCCCTTCACCTATTTCACACATTGTCCTGCCCACCTCCCCTCTGTAGTTAGTTATCTGTCTGTTCTCTATAGTTAAGTTTATTTTTCTGGTTTGTCTCTCTTTATTTCCCTTTGTTTCCTAAATTTTAGGTATGAGTGAAATCATACGGTATTTGTCTTTCTCTGACTTATTTCACTTAGCATTATACTCTCTAGCTCCAACCATGTTGTTGCAAATAGCAAGATTTCTTTCTTTTTTTTTTTTTTGCTAAATAATATTTCATGCCACGTCTTCTTTATCCATTCATTTATTGATGGACACTTACATAATTTGGCCATTATAAGTAATGTTGCAATAAACATAGGGGTGCTTATTTCCTTTCAAATTAGTGTTTTCATATTCTTTGGGTAACTTACCCAGTAGTGTGATTACTAAAAATAGAAGCATTATAGGGTGCTATTTTTACTTTTTTGAGGATCCTTCATACTGTTTTCCACAACTGGAAACTGGCTGCACCAGTTTGCATTCTTACCAACAGTGCACAAGGATTCCTTTTTCTCCATATCCTCATCAATATTTATTGTTTCTTATGTTGACTTTAGCCATTTTGAGGTGTGAAGTGATAACTTGTTTTGATTTACATTTTCATTTTCCTGATGATGAATGATGTTGAGCATCTTTTCATGTGTCTCTTGGCCATCTGTATGTCTTCTTTGGAGAAATGTCTGTTCATGTCTTCTGCTCATTTTTTAATTGGATTATTATTTTTTTGGTATTAAGTTATATACTTTTTAAATATATTTTGGATACTAACCTGTTATCGAATATGTCATTTGCAAATATCTTCTCCCATTCAGTAGGTTGTCTTTTACTTTTGTTGATAATTTCCTTTGCTGTGCAGAATTTTTAGTCCATTTTAAAATTCAATTGTTATTGAATTTTCATATTTATTTATATACATTGGATTCAAGTTCTCTATCAGAGATTTTGTTTGCAAACATTTTCTCCCATTCTACTGCTTGTATTTTCAGTCTTTTAACCATCTCTTGTGAAGAGAAGTTCAATGTCACTTTTTATGTCACTTTTAATGAAGTTCAATTTATCAGTTTTTTCTTTTGTGGATTTTGATTTTGAAGTTATATCTAACCCCAAATTTGCCTTACCTTTGTGTTTGTCTTATCCAAGGTCACAAAGATTTTCTCATAATTTCTTCTTAAGATTTTATAGTTTTTAGTTTTATAGTTTTAGTTTATGTCTATGATCCATTTGAGTTAATTTTTTAAAATAAGATGTGATATAAGTCTAAATTTCTAGGTCTTGCTGAATTTAGATATCCAGTTACTTTAGCATCATTTATTTAAAAAATATTCTTTTACACTGAAATGCCTTCACATTTTTTGCTGAAAATCAGTTGACCATATGTTTGGTTATACTTCTGGACTCTATTTGGGTCTATTGATTGTCTATATGTATACCAACTACACTGTTTTGGAATTTGTAGCTTTATATTAAGTTTCATACTTTTTTTAAGACTTTATTTTTTTTAAGTAATCTCTACACCCAATGTAGGGCATGAACCCACAACCCCAACACATGCTCCACTGACTGAGCCAGCCCAGTGCCCTATAAGTTTTGGATAAGTCTTCCAACTTTGTTAATCTTTACAGAGTTGTTTTGGCTATTATAGGTCTCATAGATTTTCATATGAATTTTAGAATTGACTTGTCAACTTCTACAAACCATCCCAATTAGATTCAGATTTGCATTGTGTTAAATCTATGAATTAATACTGGGGAGAGCTTAAAATATTGAGTTTTCCAAACCATGAAAGTTTGGAAAGTTGAGTTTTTTCATTCATTTAGGTATTCTTTAATTTTTGTCATCAATGTTTTAAATTTTCAATGTACAGGTTTTATAAATTTGTCTTGTGACACACTTATGCTTTTTTCATTAAAAAATTATCTTTGTTTAATGGTGAATAGTTTATATTGCTAATAGTTTATATTACTAATTTTTTTTTCCTGCAATGTATAATCTGCTATTAATCCCACCCAGTGTATTGTTCATCTCATCCATGGTAGCTTGCATCTCTAGAAGTTAAATTTGTGTCTTTTTTTTCCTTTTTTTTTTCCTTTTTTTTTTTTAATTAAGATTTTTATTTATTTATTCATGAGCGACACAGAGAGAGAGAGAGAAGAAGAGACACAGGCAGAGGGAGAAGCAGGCTCCAAGCAGGGAGCCTGATTTGGGACTCAGTTCTGGGTCTCCAGGATCACACCCTGGGCTGAAGGCGGCGCTAAACCGCTGAGTCACCCGGGCTGCCCCGGGTCTTTTTAAAACTATTTTTATTTCTCCATGTACCATTAAAATATGGAACACAGCTATAACTTTTCAAGCACTTTTCTTTTAATTCCAACATTGGTGTCAGTTCTGAGTTGGTTTCAATTGTTTTTTATATAGTTTTCTTCACTATGGGTTGTACTTTCCTGCATGCCTTATAGCCCTTGATTAGATGTCAGGCACTGTGAATTTTACCCTGTTAGATGCGGGATAATTTTGAAGTTCTATAAATAATTGAGTTTTATTCTGGGATGCAGTTAAGTTGCTTGGAAATGGTTTGATCCTTTTTAGCCTTTCTTATAAGACTTGTTAGGTGGAAACCAGAGTAGTGTTTACTATAGAGTTAATTATTCCCCACACCTGAAAGTAGGCCCTTCTGGGCACTTTACTCAATTGTGATATTCTTCTGGTGTGGTTTGTGGGAACAGGCACTATTCCCAGCACTGTGTGAGTTCCCTCTAATCCTTTTTGATAGGTTGTACCACCCTTGGGTAGTTTTTTCACATGTGTACACTGATCAGTACTCAGCTGAGCACCTGAGTGGGTCCCTCTGCAGACCACCACTGTTCTCTCATTAGGCATTGGTCCCTCTCTAAATCATAGCTGCCTTGGTCTCCCTTCACTTTCAGCTCCATCTATTCCACTCAGTGAGTTCACTGGGTTTCCACTCTCTGCACTGCTGCCTGAAAACTCTCTCAAGGCCAGAAGCTGGAGCAAATCATAGGCCTCACTCATTTGCTCCCCGTCTCTTAGGGCCATTGTTCTTCCATATCTGATGTCTAGTGTCTTCAAAACCACAGCTGCATGTATATTCTCTCTCTCTCTCTTTTTTCAGATGAAAAGGTAAAAGTAATACTTGTTACTCTATAATAGCTGGAAGTCATTAATTTAAGGAGATTTAAACAAGAAGAAGAGTATTTCTTATTTTGCCACATAGTTGCATTTTTAGGGCTCTACTTTCTATTGTGTGGATCCATATGTCCATCTAGTGTCATTTTTCTTCGATTGAAAGAAGATTCTTTAACACTTCTTGTAGTATAGGCCTGCTGGTTATGAACTCTTTTGACTTTGGTATGCCTGAAAAAGTCTATTTTGCCTTTGTTTTTGAAATATATTTTCATGTTTCTTCTCAGAAAACAATCCATCACAACAATAAGAAACAGAAACACAAAATCCATCTTTGATGATTCCACAAGATCTTTGTATCCTTGAACCACAACACATGAAAATAGAATGCAGATGGTGGAATAACAGTGATGATGAAGATGTAGCACATGTTAAATAATGTTTATTATGTCAGACACTAGTATCTGTCAGAGGCTTAGCAAGCTTTGCAGCAGATTCAAATTAGGTTAATTCAAGGAGGACTTCATAAAGGACTTATGCACTTGTGGGCAGGGTATAGAAACAATGCAGTCTCCTACGGCTAGTGACAGTAGGCTGGTACCATCCTAGGCTGGCAAGCTTAATGGGAACTCAGAGAGGACTCCTTGAGGGGAGTTGTGAATTCATGTCAAGAGATGCAGTCAGACCGAGGCATTCTTCAAGAGGGCTGGAGGAATAAATACTCTAACCTCACTTGCTGCCCTCTCTGATGTCATGCAAGGACTCCCCTCTGGTCAGAAGCTACAAGCAAGAGAGCCCATTGAAGTACATGCAAGTCCCACAGGCACAGTAAAGGAAGAATCAGGTTAGGGAGTGGCTTTGGAGAGGTAAATGAAGAGAGAGAACAAAATATAAGGAAATGAAAAGTAGGAATAAAGGGATAAGGATTTTGAAAACCAATCAAGAATAAGAGACCAAATCCACAAGGTTCAAAATCTCTTTCTGGGGTTGCTGAAAGAAAGAAAGAAAGAAAGAAAGAAAGAAAGAAAGAAAGAAAGAA
Source organism: Canis lupus baileyi (assembly GCF_048164855.1). Classification (NCBI taxonomy): domain Eukaryota; kingdom Metazoa; phylum Chordata; class Mammalia; order Carnivora; family Canidae; genus Canis; species Canis lupus. The sequence goes on along the minus strand of NC_132856.1, from coordinate 35,220,556 downwards.
AAAGAAAGAAAGAAAACAAAACAGAAAATTGTGGGAAAGAAAATACCAAAGAAAAAATACAAAAAAATACTCTGGATTTGCTGGATTGAGAAGACAACTTATCCCTCTTTCAATTATTCAGTACAATGAATGAAAAAGGCCAATGCCATACTTTTGAGAAATTTCATAATGCTGTATGTAAATTTAAAAGTATTAAATAACAACAATGAAAACTATTATCTCTTAGTTTTCAAAGTGATTTCATATTCACTATCTCACTTTTTTAAATGGTCTGAAGGTTTAAGGTGTCTCTTCACAGACACGGAAACAGATACAGTGAATACAACACTTGCAGGATGATATTCTTCAAACCTTTCACAGACGAGTAGCATAGCTCATTAACATTTAAGTGTGTCTGTGTGTGAACACATATGTGTCAATGGACCAGTCATTTTGAATGCCCATCCCGTTTCCTGAACTAGATGATCAGCTTTCAAAGTCATGAAGCATGGTTTCCAATTCCTCGCTATGCTCTCCAGGTCAGTTGAAGAAGTACTTAGTCTGGGTGAATCTACACAACCGACTAATGTGCCTACCAAGCCTGGAGGAAGAAGGTGTGACACTATGAGCAGCGATTGTTTTGCAGCTTGTTTGCATGAAGGCATAGTAGGTGCAGTGAATATAGTCACCTTTTCTCATTGTGTGTTCCTATGAACAAGGTTTTAAATCTTCATGATCTTCAGATTCTTTCTGGTAGGTTTGGGCTTGAGTCACCCTCTTCAAATTCCCTTTCAATGCGATAATTCCAGCATTCTGTCAACAAACAAAGACAGTATGAGTTAAATGAACCAACTGCATCAGTGAGAAGGGGTGTCCAGTGTGGGTTCTCTGTAGCCAAGGGGAGTCAGGTGGGGAAATGGCTCAAATAAAACTGTGTGATCAAATCTCCCTAAGAGTTCTCAGGCTTTTGGAGAATTAGTAAAAGGTGGACACAGACAGAATGTAAATGGAAAGTTTAACAGCTTGCTTTCCAAGACAGTGGATTGCAGTTTCCTGTACTCACAGAAATTTTGTGAAAACAGCACTGTTGTAATGAAGAGTTTTACATTCTCAGCTGCTGAAGACTGTGCCAGGGATGGAAATGAAAGCAGTCACTGCTGGTGACCACAACCCAGAAGCTGAAACCACACTCTAATTTTGCACAAAATTGCTGGTTCTTACTCTTCTTTGCTTCTGACTTTTCATTTTGACTGCAAGGATTACATCGAGTTATGTGTAAAATAACATCTTGAGAATAAACTGAAGAAAACCATTTAGCCCTCAGTCATTTGTACTAACCCACAACATGCTAGTACACTACCAGACAGCCTCCAGTATCAAAGTCAGTATGATCATGGTAATCAGAGGTGGAAGGGACATCCAAAGAAGCACCAGAGAAAGACAAGGAGGATGGAAAGGAAGGAGGAGAAAGAAAAGGATGAGGAGTGAGTTTTCATTTGGAAAAGGAAAAATTGGACTTACATTTATGTGAATATATTGACTAATCTTAGAATTAACAGCAGGTTACAGAAAATGGTGGGAGTTTATTACAAAGATGAGACTATCTACTAGCCTTATTGAGCCACCCTGTTATTGAGAATTGGTGACCAATAGCTTAAAAGTTTTTAGCCTTTTCTTTTTTTTTTAAAGATTGATTTATTTATGATAGACACACAAACAGAGAGAGAGAGAGAGAGAGAGAGAGAGAGAGAGGCAGAGACATAGGCAGAGGGAGAAGCAGGCTCCACGCCGGGAGCCTGACGCGGGACTCGATCCTGGGACTCCAGGATCGCGCCCTGGGCCAAAGGCAGGCGCCAAACCGCTGAGCCACCCAGGGATCCCCTAATTTTTAGCCTTTTCATCTAAAGACTACTTTTTGGGGGCACCTGGGTGGCTTAGTTGGTTGTCTGACTCTTGCTTTTGGCTCAGAGTTGTGAAATGGAGACCGGTGTTGGGCTCCACACTCAATATGGAACCTGCTTAAGATTCTCTCTTTCTTTCTCCCCCACAACTCTAAACAAATAAATAAAATAAAAAAAATAAAGACTACTCTTTGGAGGAATAAAACTAACCATATTTATAAAAGATTTATTTATTTATTTTTCAGAGAGCTGGCATTAAAATGTTAATTCTCAAGCACACTCCTCTGCTGAGCATGGAGCCCTGTGTGGGGCTCAATCTCACAACTCTGAGATCACAACCTGAGCCAAAATCAAGAGACGGTTGCTTAAGTGACTGAGCCACCCAGGTGCCCCCAAATTAACCACTAAACTCAAGAAAAAGTGGCTTGAATTTCCAGTAAGAATTTTTTAAAAAATTTTTATTTATTCATGAGAAACACACAGAGAGAGTCAGAGACACAGGCAGAAGGAGAAGCAGCCTCCCTTCGGGGACCCCGATGTGGGACTCGATCCCAGGACCCTGGGGTCATGACTTGAGCTGAAGGCAGACGCTCAACCACTGCACTACCCAGGTGCCCCCTCCATTAAGAATTTCCAAGTAGAATTTGCTTTCTACTATTTGGTGTCAATTTTTTCAACAGTCGCCTATCCTAGCAGTGAGATTCAACACTCTTTTCCTATCACAATCATGACTTATCTCTTGACTTTACATGAGGTACAGATTCAAGATACAGAAGTGAAACATGAATAAATGAATAAGTAAATGAGTTGAGAATGCTTGAAAAAATAGATCTTAGAAACAGGACCTCTGCAAAAGTCTTGATAGATCAAATCAAAACATTTATTTCAACCTGCACCCCATTTTAAAGTTTGTATTTGGGCACAAGAAGCAAAAATTCCAGAAAGAACCTCCTAGGAAGATAGCTGAAATTTGACATTTCTAGTGCACATACTGTACACAGAGAGGATAACATTTTAATGTAATTTATTTGAAATGCTTCCAGAAAAGTTTAAGGCCATTATACAAAAACATTCATTTCATCAAAACATTCACTTTCTTCTCATAGGCCAGCACTTAACAGACCTCTTGTCTCAACATACTGGCCAAAGTGGCCAATGGCTCTTGCAGAAAATGATTTCCTCTTCCTCCACCATCAAACATCAGTTCTCAGCTTATGTCTGCTTTTATCTGCAGTTCATTCACTTGCTAAATCAATAACAATTTGAGAAACAAAGGAATTTTAAATAAACTCATAATAGAAAAAAATTCACCAAGTTTAAAATCTATAAATACAGAAATATGTTTTACAGGGTAAAATTGACCACAATATTTTTTTGTTTTTGAAAAATAAGTAATATTACCTTGTTTTCATATTGATACATCTTGTCACACAGCTTCTTTGAATGCACATGTTAGATGTACATAATAAAATGATAACATAGCATTTACTGCTTTCTGTAAACTCAAAAGACACAGAAGATTTAAAAAAAATTTTTTTGGCAATAATTTAGAATCATTACTACTAGTGCTGGTGTGGGAATAATTTTGCACAAGTCACCCTTGATATTTACACTCACAGGGAGCTTCTCTGTGTATTCAGTTAACTTTTTTTAAAGGTTGGCAGTCTACCCTGCATTGTAAATCAAGGCTAGACAAGGAGGTTACTAGTTTGGCTAACTGATTCTACTTAATCATAGAGTTAATTAAAATTGGCCTACAGAGAATGTAATTATGACTGATCATAGCACAGAGCCTGAGACGGCAAAGTGTTGACCCAAAAGCAGAGCAGGAAAACCCAAGACTCTGGCCTTTCCCAGAAGGGCACTGGCTCTTGCTTTTCTCTTAATGTTTCCTGCCTAAGGTCATGATGAAGCACTTCTTCCAAATTCTTCTCATATGTTTCGATAAACAGAGTCACTGACTCACCTACAGTCTCTTCCTCAATGCTCCAAAATATGAGTAGCCCTTGGCACATGAAACAAAGTGATGATAGGCCTTCTCATTATCCTGCCAGGTATCCCCCAGGCCTTTTGAGTTCTATTCTGGTATTTGAGGCTAGAAATGGCTCTCTAAAGCAAGCCAGCAACTGTGACAGAGATCTCTTAGTGCAACTGCATTTCATTCAAGATTCAGAGCTGACAGCTGCTTTTAGGCTAGTTCTCTTAAGGTCTATTCCAAGAGACTATTCCAAGTCCTAATAGATTATTTGCACTGAATGATATCAACATAGTGCTTCTTCCTTTGCAAAATTAAGCATCCAGAATCCCCAAGTATGTGTTCATGCTTTTGGGATGGATAACATTGAACCAGGTTCACTGTAAGGACTGATCTTTTCCCGTTTTCCTGCAAAGATCATCATGATACACAAGTGACTTCCTCATGCCCTGTAAATTCCATGCTTTCAGCTATCATGTCAAAGAGCTAGAAAAGCACTAGAGAAAACACAGGAGGACTCTTAAGCAATCTACATGAAACAGTAGTTTAGAGATTCTTTTCTATTGGTTTAAATCCAGCAGAACACATGAAAGTAACTTGTTCAAGTACCTCTCCAACCATCCAGACACTTGTGAAATGCAACACAAGGTGAGTTGCCATGGAACCCCAGCTTACAGACAGATTGGCAGTTACAGTACTAGAGACAAGGATACAGATACAAGGGACTGGGTCAACAGGGTCACAAAAGTATTAAAAAGTGCTTCTCCAAACTGTTCCATGTGTGGAATGCAAATACTGTACAGGTAAGACACAGGGTTACTTCCAGGAAGTACACACGCCTCTGTCAGACATTGCTCTCAACGTGCCTGCTGTTCCCACAGGAAGAGTCTGTCTGTTCCATGCGCTCATAGTCGAGGCTGACCTCACTCGTGTCCATACTACAGTCTGACTCACTGTCTGATTGGTCCATCTGCTCAAGTTTTGTTTCTCCCTGTGGCTCCCTGCTCCCAGTGGCAGGATTTAGGAACGGTCCCTCGGAGTCCAGGTCCCCAGCCTGCCCGGCAGCACACAGAACTGTTTCTTTGGCTTGACGAATGCAGTTGAGCCACTGCTGTTTGTTGAAGGTGTCGTTGGCTTGTAGTGAGTGGGTCTGACTTTGGGATCCGTTTTTGAAACTTACTCTGAAGAAGTTTTTAACTAGAAGTGAAAAATACATATAAAAAAGGTCAATGGACAGGTCTTTCCCAGGTCAAAGGTGGCCTTAACTCCCCCTGTATCTAGGGCAGACATCATTCATTGATTGTGAAACATGTCCCACCGGTCCAGGACATGGCTCAGCTCTGCCCTGCAGCCACCATTGACTAAGTTTGATGCCAAGGTAGCTCTCAGTTGCCTGTGATGCTAGCAAATGGACCTCAGTTTAAACCCGGGTGCATATTAAAACCCCTTGTGAACTTGTTAAAAACATAGATGCCCAGACCCTACCCTTAGAGATTAGGATTCAATAGGTACAAGGTGGGTGGGCCTAATAATCTGGAATTTCAACCACTGCCCCAAGCTACAGCCTTTTCAATTTTCAGAAGCTCTATGGAATATCAAAATATGCCCATGATCCTCCACACAATGGTACCTGTATATCTAGTACCTGAATGGTTGAGAAGATAGGTAAAGACTCAGAGCAGTTACAAGTTCAGTTTCATTTTAAAATAAAAATGAAAAAAAAATAAAAATGCATTTTCATTATCTCCAGAGGAGTTGTGTGCATTTGAAAAACGGTAGTGTACAGTTTGGAAGACCTTTTATTTAGTTTAACTGGCACATAACAGGTCCCACATGCCATGTGCAAAGCTTGGTTCACAGAAGCACATGTGCTCAGTCCCCTTGCACTATTCTGTAGCCAGCGGGCTGGGGAACTACCACTTCAGACAAATTCAGGCTCTGCCCTTTGCTCCTGGCAAGTGCCTTAACTTCTCCATGTCTCAGTGTCCTTCTTTGTAAAATGGGAGAAACAAAGAGAACCTATCTTTTAACATTATTATGAGGGCTAAATGTGATAATATACGTACTGATACAATACCAGGCACACAGTCAGTATTCAACCACCACCAGCACCACCACCACCAAGGTGGAGGAACTGATGAGTAGGTAAGAGGCAGTACATACTCATTATTTTGACAATATGATGCCAGTGTTAACCCAAGAGGCTTGAATGTCACTTTCTCAAGGAAGACTCCTCTGATCATTTCCCCCAAAGCAAACCTCCAACCGTTATCCCTATCTACCTCATACTAGGTTTTAGTTCTCTTAATGGCATCTGAATATTTCTTCATCGTTTATCTCCTATCATAATGTAAGCTCTGTAGGGGCAAGGAATTTGACCTAGTTTACCAGTGTGTACTAGTTCCTGGAATGACACACAAGATACTCTGGAAACGCTGCCATCTTAGCTTCTCTTGGTCAATTTCTTTGTTTAAGTCTCAAGTTAGGGAAGCCCATTCAAGTAATTGCAGATGAATCCTCAGCCCAGATGACCATTCTCGAGCTTCTTCAGGGACCAGCCTGCTGGCTCAACAAGAGCCACCAGTAAGCAACTGGTATCGACATAGGGACTAACAGGTATCAAGCATGCTTTTATTCAATAGAAGGAGATAGAGAAAAGGAACCTAAGGAGCACCTGTTTTGTGCAGACAGGTTTACTTGCAGTATCTTAATCCTTAAAACAACTTTATAAAGTAGGAATGTATACATGCCCATTTTGCAGATGGGAAACTGAGGCTCACAGAGATTACACAAGGTTACACAGGCAGTGAGTAATGAGACAGCACTGGAATGTAGCGTGACTCTGAGGCCATGGCTCTTCTCTTTCCCCCAGCCACTCCCTCTGAACCACCACAACCAAAACCATTCAACAGGTCAAAACTGACTGCCATCCATACTTCTCTCATTGTTGCTAAATGCCCCACGCAAGGAGCCGCCCAGCCTCACTTCTCCATCCTGCAGGTCTTCCAGTAGGAGGTCCTTTACAGGGATTGGCTGCCGGTACAACTGGTAGCAGAGCTGCTCATTGTGAGTGACAGCTCGAGTGATCACAAGCACTTCTTGGAACAGGAAAACATGCAGTTTCTAGAAGAGAAGAATCCACAGGATTTTCTTAAGCAACAGTCTAATAAGAAGTTGATCAGTGGACTTCTGTGGGTAAGAGTTCCCCAGGTACCAGGTTCACATTGTATTATAAACTTCAAGGCTCAAATCTACCTCCAGAACAGAAGTCAGGCATTTTGGGGATATTTCTAGACGCATTTAGTGCCTATCCTGGAGGAATGTCTCCCTAGGATCACCATGGAGAAGGCCTTTCTGCCTACAGACATCTGCAGCCAGGACTGCCAGCTCCAGGGACACCAATTCACATTGTATTTCACAACCTGTGCAGACACACATAGCCTCCAGCTTCCGTAAGAAAAAAGTGAGAAGGGGTAATAGAATAAAAGGAGCAATGAAGAAAAAAGAAGTTATTACCCCCACTCCCACCTGAGCTTTGGTTTATAGGACCCAATATAATCCTAAGAGATGATAATGAACAATAGTCTATAAAAGATGTGATGGGCATATCAAAGCCTAATATTAATCTTTGCTTCCCAAACCCATAAAAACACTTATTCCTTAAACCACAGAGCTGAGTATCAGCTCCATCCGGGCACTTCAACTTGGAACACTGCCCATTCCCGAGGGAACCAGAGCATGCTGCTTTAGCCACAAAGAAAGATGATCAAAGAACTGGTCCTTCTCAGTTATGTTCCTCAGAACCTCAGTTCTCTGAAGAGGTTGTTCTTAAAAGGCTGAATGACTGATGTGTGTGTTGTGGGTGAAAAGAAAATCTCAAAAATAAAGACTTGTCTCAAACCACATCATGAAAGCAATTTCGCTGGGTGGAGCTGGGGTAAATTGGCTCCATTCAATTCCAAGTGCTAGACTCTTCTCACAGTTTGGAAATGCTGACGAATTGAAATGAAAAGATCTACAACATTTGCAGCTGGTTCTGGTTTTCCAATGGAGATATTTGGGAACGTGAACCTGGGGGTCTCAAAAAGGTGGAAACTCAGATTAGAATCTTGATTTGGGGGCAGGGGAAGCACATTCAGCATTATCAGACAATTTTATATTTGGGAGAAAAGAAACTTGTGGATCCCTCCCACACCCACTCTGACGCGCACACACACACACACACACACACACACACACACACACTTGTAGAAATTAAAGCTCAAATGTTGGGTGGTGGAAATATAAGTGATAATTTTGTACTGGGTGGAAGGAGGTTGAGGAGTGTGATTTTGTTTATCAAATGTGCATTTAAACAGAGTAAAGAAAAACTAAAAACAATAACAACAACAAAAAAGAACCAAGTTAAGGGCCTTTTTTTTTGAGGAGGGGGATATAGAAAGAATGTTAAGACTTCTTTGGGGGATGGGGCAGGAAGGGGTTGGCCTTTGTTTTATATACTAAACCTTTTTTTTTTTTTTTTTTTTTTTTTTTACAGTTTCTACTTCAATCAATCCTCTAACCAAAATAGACAATTTGAACTCAGATTGTCTGGGAAACTTTTTTTTTTTTAAAGGTTTTATTAATTTGTTCATGAGAGACACACAGAGAAAGGCAGAGACATAGGCAGAGGGAGAAGCAGGCTTCCTGCGGGGAGCCTAATGTGGGACTTGATCCCAGGACCCCAGAATCATGACCTGAGCCAAAGGCAGATAGATACTCAACCACTGAGCCATCCAGGTGTTTCTGGGAAACCTTTTTAAAATATCCCTTATGTATGAGTGTTCACTGAGAATTTCCATCCTTAGTCTCAGCTTCTTTTAGCTCTCAAGTTATCGAGCTTTCCTTTTGACACAGGACTTTGTTCATAATGGCTTCTATAATCTATTGGGAAATAGATTAAAAAAAAAATTGGGAAATAGATTAAAAAAAGCAAATAACTAAAACAAACCTCCCACCTCAACTACTATCTTTGTTTTCAAAAATCTATCTGCCTGAAATATGAACTAGAGTTCATCTTTAAAGCCCTAGGTACATCCAGCCAGAGCCTCAGTCCTTTTCTGATGGACAGAAAGAGAATATATCATTCCATGCAGTGATATATTTCCCTATTTCCCACAGGGCTTCTGAGAAAGAATGTTTAAGAAGCCAGAGTATTAGACATTAGAAGTCCATCAGGGCTTTCTGAAAATCAGCAAGAAGCAGAATTCAGCTTTCTAGCAATCAGTAACTCTATAGTCAAACAGAAACACTTCTTCAAGCAGTGGCCTGTGACCAGTCTCATTACCTCTGTTGTACCATCAGCTGGTTGGATCCGCAGCAGCTCTGAGAATGGGTGCTATGACATACACTCAATGATTTCAAATAACATTTCGTAGCCTGCTCACGAATGCCACTCCAAAGTCCAGGTCAAAAGGTTGCCCCTTGAATCATCAAAGCTTTATAATTTTTTTTTTATTTTTTATTTTTTTTTTATTTATGATAGGCACACAGTGAGAGAGAGAGGCAGAGACATAGGCAGAGGGAGAAGCAGGCTCCATGCACTGGGAGCCCGACATGGGATTCGATCCCGGGTCTCCAGGACCGCGCCCCGGGCCAAAGGCAGGCGCCAAACCGCTGCGCCACCCAGGGATCCCTCATCAAAGCTTTATTAAGAACTATTCAATCTAGTTTTGGCTTCTATTCTAAGGGTTAACTAGATACTGAAGATGAAATATAATAAAAGAAGAGATTCTCTTTTTAAATGGCTTTCCCAACATTGAATTTAAGTACATATTACATATAATACAATCTAAGTTGTTATACATATATTTTTATGTATATGTATAAATTATAATATACAATATATATATTAGCATTAATTTCTACTGGCTACACACAAAAATAGTCTGGTGAGTTAAAAGAATTTTGAACTCTCACAAAATTTAAATCCATCCTTTCTTTATACAAACATTCATTCATTCATTCCTTCACTCATTCACCTAACATTATTGAGTGCTTAGTCCATGCCAGGTCCCCATAATAAAGTGCTGGGGATTAACAAGACATGGTCTTTACCCTAAAAGATCATAGCATAATGGAAAATACTGACAGATATATGGTAATTATAACCCATTGTAGTATGTGCTCCAGGGAGATCCATCCAAGTTACTACAACAGGAGAGAAGGAACAATTTTAATATCTACTCAGGAATAAAAAGCCAGGAAATTGGGTGGAGTTAAATATGCAGCCAATGGAGGGCAGGTTATTGTTTTAAAAAAAGTAAAAATGGCAGTGTGTGGATGGGTACCAGTCCATAAAAAAAGCAAAGAATTTCTCATAAACCTAAGAGTTTTAATTTAAGAGCTGTTTTTCTAAGATCATAATATACATTCTGCTAAAATCACCCCTTTTTTTCTGATATTAAAGCAGGAGGAGATGCTAACTGTTCTGTATTTGATATTGAAGGTCATGATCAAACAAAATACAAAGTTGGCAACCCTATGTTGGTTTCCAAAATTCTTCCTGAATATGTACTGGTTGTGAAATTTAAAATAAAAATAAATAAATAAATAAATAAATAAATAAATAAATAAATAAATAAATAAAATACTTTGTATAAAATATGTAAGTATATATTAATTATAAGTTAGAAACAGAATGCATATTATTTATATAAAAATTATAATACATAAATATACATACAATATATATCCAATTATAGGGGATCCTATGATACAAAAGACACCGGAAAGCAATTTTTGTATAAAGCATGTGACCCTGGGTAAGAAAGGCATAGGAGGCTGGGCATCAAATGGATTAAGCATTGGGGGAGGTCTAGGAGGAAACCACTGGAAGAGAGTAGCTACTCACCACTCCTCGATTGTTCTTCAGTTCTCCATGACAACACAGCACTCTCGAATTGTCGATTAGAGAGTCTTTCTGGCCTTCTTCCAAGTAAAGCAGCCGTTCTTTATAATAGCGGCACTCAGATTCCCCCGTCTTGGTGTTGATTTCTGCCACTATTCCCTGAATGATGTTTATCTATGGAAACAAAGAAGAAAGTATGGGGAAAGTAAGCAAACCATCCACACCAACAAGTCCCAGGGGCTCAGCCTAGAAGGTCACCAAGATAGACTTGTATCTAATTCTGAGATTCTGTTATCTAACTAGCTGCTTTGGGAAAAGGCAAAAATAAATACAAGCTTTGAATATATTGTGTCCATCTATCCATATACACATAGATATACATATACATACATACATATTTATATACACATATAGATATTTGTGTTATATATAAAACTGATTTTTTTTTTTCTGAGAGGAAGAGATATAAGGTATAGCTTTTGATGTGCAGGACTCGTAACTACTGAGCTCTATGTTGCACATTTCTTCAAACATGTTTATAATGTTGAAAATATAGGCATATAAAAACTTTAGCCAAGGAGAGAAAACAAAGCAGGATGTAGTAGTCCCCAAAAGGGATTATCTTTGGGGTTTAAACCCAGTTGCAAGGTGTCTCTACATGTACTCAATCTAACCTACAAACCATATTTGCAAATTGGCTGTGAAGAAATGGTTTGGACACCTTTTTTGTGATAAAATATAAATGATTTATAAAGGACAGAAAACTATACATGGAAAGAAGAAACACTAGCTGTAATGATGGGAACCATTTTTCTATATACGTACACTCACGCATGCCTATAGCACATGTGAATAAGTTAGGGGTGAAGGGGTTTCACAGCAATGGTGGATAGACTATTGTTAATACAAAATGAAACAAAACAAAGCAATACAAGTACAGTACTCAGACACAATCAGTGAGCATTTATTCTGATGCGTTATTCTATCACATGTTCTATCACTTTTATGTCTAAAAGCTATAAAATACTAAAAAACAAAGGAACAAGAAATTAGTTGAGTAAAAACTCAATGACACCAACCAGAGGCAAAATGATGACTTCCTCTCCAGGGTCCTCTGTTCTCTAAGAGTGGAAAGATCAACAGTCCCATATATCTTGTGGTAATATATATTTTAAAGTTTTTATTTAAATTCCAGTTAGTTAACATAGGCTATAATAGTATTTTTATGTGTACAAATGAAATGATTCAACACTTCCATACAACACCCAGTGCTCATCATAAGCACACTCCTTAATCCCCATTACCTCTTTTACCCATCCCCCACACCCCCTCTGATCATAATCAATCTGTTTTCTATAGTTAAGAGTTTATTTCTTGGTTTGCCTCTTCATTGCTTCCCCCCCCCACCACACACACTCTTTGCTTGTTTTGTTTCTTAGATTCCACATATGAGTGAAATCATTTGGTATTTGTCTATCTCTGACTTGTTTCACCTAGCATAATACTCTCTAGCTCTATCTATGTCCTTGCAAATGGCAAAATTTCATTCCTCATGGCAGAGTAATATTCCATTACCACACACACACACACACACAAACACACACACACTTCATATGTTCTTTATCCATTCATCAGTTGATGGACAATTGGGCTGTTTCCATAATTTGGCTATTGTAGATAATGCTGCTGTAAACATCAGGGTGCATGTATCCCTTCAAATTAGCATTTTGGTATTCTTTTGGTAAATACCTAATAGTACAATTGTTGGATCATAAGGTAGTTCTATTTTTAACTTTTTGAGGAACCTCCATACTATTTTCCACAGTGGCTGCACCAGTTCGCATTTCCACCAACAGTGCACGAGGGTCGCTCTTTCTCCACATCCTCATCAACACCTATTGTTTCTTGTGTTGTTGATTTTAGCCACTCTGACAGGAGTGAGGTGGTATCTCATTGTTGTTTTGATTTGTGTTTTCCTGATGATCAGTGATATTGACCACCTTTTTTTGTGTCTATTGGCTGTCCGTATGTCTTCTCTATTCATGTCTTCTGCCCATTTTTAATTGGATTATTCATTTTGGGGCATTTTTGTAAGTTCTTTTTATATTGTGGATACTAACCTTTTTTCAGGTATGTCATTTGCAAATAGCTTCTCCTATTCTGTAGATTGCCTTTTAGTTTTGGTGATTGTTTCCTTCACTGTACATAAGCTTCTTATTTTGATGAAGTCCCAATAAACAATTTTTGCTTTTGCTTCCCTGGCCTCAGGAAACATATCTAAAAAGAAGCTGCCACAGCCATTGTCAAAGATTACTGCCTGTCTTCTCCTCTAGGACTTTGATAGTTCCCTGTTTCACATTTAGGTCTTTCATCCATTTTGAATTCATTTTATTTATTTATTTATTTATTTATTTATTTTATAATAAATTTATTTTTTATTGGTGTTCAATTTGCCAACATACAGAATAACACCCAGTGCTCATCATGTCAAGTGCCCCCCTCAGTGCCTGTCACCCATTCACCCCCACCCCCCGCCCTCCTCCCCTGAATTTATTTTTGTGTATGGTGTAAGAAAGTGGCTCAGTTTCATTCTTTTGTATGTTACTTTCCAGTTTTCCCAACATCATTTGTTGAAGAGACTCTCTTTTTCCCATTGGATATTCTGTTGAAGATTAATTGACCATCTAGTTGTGGGTTCATTTCTGGGTTTTCTGTTCTGTGCCAATGATTGATGGGTCTATTTTTGTGTCAGTACCATACTGTTTTGATCACTACAGTTTTGTAATATAATTTAAAGTCTGGAATTGTGATGCTTTCAGCTTTGCTTTTTTTTTTTTTTCAAGGTTCCTTTAGCTATTCGGGGTCTTTTGTAGTTGCATACAAGTTTTAGGATCGTTTGTTCTAGCTCCATGAAAAATGTTGGTATTTTGATAGGGATTGCATTAAATATATAGTCTGCTTTGGTATTATAGACAATTTAGTAATATTTGTTCTTCCAATGCATGAGCATGAAATGTCTTTCCATTTCTTTGTGTCATCTTCATTTTTTTTTATCAGTGTTGTATAGTTTTCAGAGACAGGTCTTTCAACTCTTTAGTTAGATTTATTCCTAGGTATCTTACTGTTTTTGGCACAACTGTAAATGGGATTGATTCCTTAATTTCTCTTTCTGCTGCTTCATAATTGGTGTGTAGACACGCAACCAATTTCTATATGTTTATTTTTTTATCTGGTGAGTTTACTGAATTCATTTATCTATTTTATTTAATTAATTAATTAATTAATTAATTAATTTATTTCTGATAGTCACACACAGAGAGAGAGAGAGAGAGAGAGAGGCAGAGACATAGGCAGAGGGAGAAGCAGGCTCCATGTACCAGGAGCCTGACGTGGGATTCGATCCCGGGTCTCCAGGATCGTGCCCTGGGCCAAAGGCAGGTGCTAAACTGCTGGGTCACCCAGGGATCCCCAATTCTAGCAATTTTTTGATGGAGTCTTTTGGGTTTTCTATATAGAGTATCATGTCATATGCAAATAGTGAAAGTTCGACTTCTTCCTTGCCAGTTTGAATGCCTTTAATTTCTTTTTGTTGTCTGATTGCTGTTGCTAGGACTTCCAGTATCATGTTAAATAACAGTGGTGAAAGTAAACATCCCTGTCTTATTCCTGACTATACAGGAAAGGCTCTCATTTTTCCTCCATTGAGGATGATATTAGCTGTGGGTTTTTCATATACAGCGTTTATGATTTTTTTTTTTTGGCGTTTATGATTTCTGAGGTATGTTCCCTCTAAACCTATTTTGTTCAGGGTTTTACCATGAATGGATGTTGTACTTTGTCAAATGCTTTTTCTGCATCTATTGACTATACCCTATGAACAGATGCATAATCTATATATTTTTGTAGCTATTATGACTTTCAAAGCTCATGTGTTCTTTTTTCTATTTCCCAAAGTTTAGCGGTAGCATTACTTTGATAAAAACACATCCTTTTTCAAAGCACACAGGCTTTTTGTATCATAAAATAATGTCAATGTGACATTAAATATAAGTTCTATGAAATTAATCTGAGTTTTATTAACATAAAACAAATAATAAATAGAACTCTGGTACACAAACTTTCTCTTTGTTTTTTCCCCCCCTCTCTTGGTTTTCAGACATGACTGATTACTTATTGTTACCTTCAAAAAAAACCTCTCTCAATCTCTCTCTCTGTGTCTGTCATAAATAAATAAATAAAATCTTTAAAAAAAATTTTACAAAACATACCAAACTATGACTCATCCTTCAAATTAATTCAATTATTGCTCATTGAGCATCTGTTCAGTGTCAAATTAGGTGGTATCATTCAAAGAAATGAGACAGGGTCCCTGCCCTCAAGAAGCTTTAAAATATATGGGAGATATCTTATACACTCTTTTAGGTCTACCCTAATCTTTTACCTTACTACATTTTTTTTAAAGATTTCATTTATTCATGAAAGACACACACACACATACACACACACACAGAGAGAGAGAGAGAGAGAGAGAGGTAGAGACACAGGCTGAGGGAGAAGTAGGCTCCATGTGGGGAGCCCAACGAGGGACTGGATCCTGGGTCTCCAGAATCAGGCCCTGGGCTGAAGGTGGCGCTAAACCCCTGAGCCACCTGGGCTGCCCCTACATTTTTATTTTTTATTTTTATTTTTTTAAAGATTATTTATTTATTTATGATAGAGAGAGAGAGACAGAGAGAGGCAGAGAGAGAGAGAGAGAGGCAGAGACACAGGAGGAGGGAGAAGCAGGCTCCATGCCGGGAGCCCGACGTGGGACTTGATCCCGGGACTCCAGGATCACGCCCTGGGCCAAAGGCAGGTACCAAACCGCTGAGCCACCAGGGATCCCTACATTTTTAATATATAGTAGAATCCATACTTTTCCCTTGCTTTTAAAGGTCTTAGCGTTAATTGCTGTGGCTCTTTTTAGAGTTTACTATTACTAGGTTTACCTGTAAGTATCCAGGACAACAGAAAAATGATGTACTATAGGGATAAAAATGTGTTCACTTTCTAAGTTAACTCAGGGACTGAACAGCTGGCATATCACATGAAGATTAATAAACTCAAATAACACAGTGGTTCCTTGGGTAGCTATGACTACTGTCTGATGCTACTTCTTTCTCTGATATTTGAAAAAAATAGAGACAAACAACAGAAATGATCAGTGTTATTCCACATTCTTTGTGGACATTATAATAGCACTTCCGGGTCTGCTTTCATTTACTTATTTTTTTTTTAAGATTTTACTTATTTATTCATGAGAGACACAGAGAGAGAGGCAGAGACATAGGCAGAGGGAGAAGCAGGTTCCATGCAGGGAGCCCAATGTGGGACTCGATCCAGGGACTCCAGGAACATGCCCTGGGCAGAAGGCAGGAGCTCAACCACTGAGAAACCCAGGCATCCCTCTGCTTTCATTTATTAAAAATGTTGTTTTGTAGTTATAAACACCTCTACATCATAAGCATCTAATTTCTGCACTGGTTCTTTTTTTATTTATGAGATTTATTTATTCAAGAGAAAGAGAGAGAGAGAGTACAAGTGGGGGGAAGGGCAGAGGAAGAGAATCTCAAGCCGATTCCCTGTTGAGCACAGAGCCCACCCAGGGCTTGATCCCAAGACCAATGAGATCATGGTCATGGTCTGAGCTGAAACCAAGAGTGGGATGCTCAATCGACTGAACCACCCAGGTGCCCCCTGCACTGGTTCTTGAGAGGACTTTATTTTGCAGATTCACAGTGAGGAATAAAAGTGTAGATAGCAGATTGCCAATATCAAATAGTCATGGTGGTTACACATTTAAGTTCAACTTACTGTTGTATCTCTCATCAGGTTTCAAACTGAAGGGGAAGAACCGATAAAGCAAGATGACGACAAATATCTGGGAAGAGAATGGGGGTTAAGCCCACACATGCCATGATCATTACCCTCAAAGTGGAATCTGAAAGCCCTGTCTAGTTCCTTGGGTGGTAAGGTCGTCTACTCGTGGGCTTCTGACATGAACCAAGAATAGCAGCCAGCACTGCAGGAACAGCAGGACTGTTCTTCTCATTGATTTCAGTGATTTTTTTTTAAAGAGTTGGGGAACTGTGGTGGGCAGAGGGAAGAGATGGTCTGCAAGATCATTTGTAGCCTGAAACAATCTTTAGAATTTAAAATGTCAGAACAAACAGACTGCTGGAATATCTAAATATCGGAAGTTCTATTTAAAAATGTTCTCTTTTGCGGGAAAATGTCTATCAACCCTCCAAAACACTATTAAGAAATTCTAATAATGATGTGGTAGTTTATGCATTGCAGTAAAAGCGAGACTTTTTTTAGATCTAATTATAGGACTGGACACTTGATGTAGAAGCAATTTAGTTAGGTTCTCCAATTCTTCCCTTTTCATAGGTGGAAAATCTATTCAGGGAACTTGTAATTCAAGCTACATCAGTACTCTGGGTTTTATATTCATCAAGCATTCACAATGTACCCAAGAGTACAGGGCTAAATATTTCTGCTCATCTGGGTTAATGCCCAGATGATTTTGAAAAGAAGGGGAAAAAAAACCCCCACAAAAACCCAAAACAACATTGCTGTGCCTCTATTGTGTAAATGGGCATTTAGAAGACTTGCTTTGTAGACATTTTCAAACGCAGGTCTAACCATGCTTCACACAAAATCTGCCTGAATAACAGGTACAGATTCAACTTTTAAAAATGACATCACATCTTATGCACCAGGGAAACTGGTACATCCTTTCATATCACAAGCAATCTTATTCTTATGCATTTTTTAAATCCAAACTTTCGGTCACTGGGTGGTTTTAGAAATAAAGCATTATTCTTTCATGCTGCATATTAAAAAGAAGAAATCTTAACAGTAAAAGAGCAGGCTCACATGCTTCAAAAAAGTAATTATTTAGACTAGCTTGAGTCCCCTGTTGTTTTCATTCCCACAGACCACACACTTGCTGGGATGAAATATGGAGAGGAGGCAACTCTACGGCATGCTTCCCAATGTAAAAACAGACATAATGAAGTGGAATGGGCCTCATCCCTGGGGCCTGTGTCCCCTATCTGTGCTGGATTGGGGACCTGGTCTGTGTGTGTTTGCAATCAGTCAAGAGTACCTTTCTCCCATCTTTTCTATCCCTGCAAGGAGGCACCCAGCCCACCTCTGACCAGTGAGGCCTCTCTACAAAGCCTAGAGGCCAGACAGCTTTCTGTACTTCTACAGGCAACAGTGGCTCAAAGAAGCAGCCAGGCTTTCAGCTCCATGGGATAGGATCATAAAAAAGTGGAACAGGCACAGGTTTTGCAGCCCACACTGACAGATTTCAGATATCAACCTCATCATGTGCTGGCCCTAGAGCCAGGCAAGTTATTCAAGCCCTCCAAACCTCATCTGGAATATGGTCCTAACAAGCACAGCTATCTCACAGGTTATTATAAGGGTTAAATGAGATACATAACCTCTACAGTAATTATATAAAGCTAATTTACTAGGTATTCAAGAAATGTCAGCAGGTATTGCTAGAATTATTATTGTTTGTGATTGCTACTTATTATTAAACCTCTCTCTGGGGGGAGATAGGCAGTTTGCTGGCAGATTTCATGGCTGCAGATTTCATAGCTTCAGATTTTCAAGTCACCTATGCATATCCTCTTTCTGTTCCAGATACAGTCAGGGAATGGACTCTTTGAATTGGTCTCTAGGCCTCATCCCCATGGCCCCTCCCTCAGCAGGTTTCTATGACTGTATGTTGAGCATCCTCTCAACTTGCCTCTTTGTCTGTGGTCCCTTCCTCCTCTGTCCCCTGTCTTACAGACAAGGAGAGTAATGTGTCCAAGATTCCATAGCTTGTCAGTACTGGGGCTGGGATTTGAACTCTGAATCCCAGCTACTTAGAAAACAAAAAACAAACAAAACACAGCAAAGGAAAACTATCTCAAACTGATATTTAAAACCTTCTATAACCAGATCTGAACCCCCATCCTCTGCCTTCTCTCCTGCTGTTCGTCAGATTATCGGTTGTCAATCCCAGGCAGACAGATCCATGGTATTCCCCAGGCATCACCTGTCCTGTCATTCCTCCATAGCTTTGCTCAGGCCACTGGCTCCTCCTGGCCATCACCTCTTCTCTGTCCCACAGAGCACCCTAATCAGAACTAAGTTCCAAGGACAGAACACTCACTGTTCACAATATTCTCATAAGATGAATCAATTTTTCCTGGTCTTCTTTTGCTGCTAGGGAAGAATGAACCTCTCTCCATACTCAATAAACATTTTCTGGTGAGCAGGA
Organism: Canis lupus baileyi; assembly: GCF_048164855.1. Classification (NCBI taxonomy): domain Eukaryota; kingdom Metazoa; phylum Chordata; class Mammalia; order Carnivora; family Canidae; genus Canis; species Canis lupus. The sequence goes on along the minus strand of NC_132856.1, from coordinate 35,201,486 downwards.
AGTTTGACTAGGTTGGTTCCTCACTGCAGTCAGAGGAGAGCTGGATCTGAAATGGGTGTTGACTTTGCAGATGGGCTCAGGGGCTAAAGTAAGATGCAACTCCCATTTGCTAAACAGAGATATTCAATTTAAAATCTCCAGAGATTTTAACCCTCACAACCACTGTAACAAACAGATTATAGTTTATTATGAATTGTAATTACAGATTACAGAGTTACCTTTACAGAATCAAGAACTCTCAGAAATCAAAGGGACTTATTTGTTTGTTTATTTTTTTCCAAAGGGACCTTAGAGTGGATTTCATATAAACACTACATTATATAGGTTAGGAGACTGAGGCAGAGAGAGAAGTGACTTGTAAAATCAAAACATGACTGATAGTAACACCAAGCCTGGAAGCCAAGACCCCTGCATCCCATGTACCCAGAGACCCTTCATTCACCCATGCACCCTATCTGCTAGACGTAAGGGAGAAAACAAGGTAAAGACAGGAAGAAACAGATGAACTTACAGCTTCTTCCAGGTGCTGCTGATCTGGATTATCATTTGGTGTGTGCCTCAAGATTTCTCGAAGAAGCAAAGGGTATTTCACTAGACGGCTCCTTGGAATATCGAGAAAATTCCAGAGATCTAGCTTGCGGCTAAAGGGGGATTCTAAACATCGCTGTAGGAAATCCTGGACTCGGTGATCTTGTTTTTTGTGGTCCAGCAGAGCTTTGGCGGCTACTTGATTGCTGCAATAGCTGTCGTAGGAGCTGAGACAAGGCAGCTAAGAAAGGAACACCAAAACAGGGTTGGAGTGTAGAGCTAATTGTTCTGTGAAGCTACAAGCAAGTATCACTTGTGTGGACTGCACAAAACCTAATTGGTCTCCAGGCCTGGCCAACATTCCTTTATCTGTATGGCTGCAGGAGACAGACTAGTATAATCTTCAAACTAGCAAGCAATGAACAGTTTCTAGGCTTTGGCTTGCTTGCTCAAAGTTAATTTCTTAGTTGCACATTTACTTTCTTGATTAAGACCCTATCATAATTTGTTTGCATATTTCTGCCAATCTAAGCTAGAAACGAAAGAACCAAAATAACTGCATACGCATACAGCTCAAAATTTTCCTGAACTTCCAAAAGCATCTGGTGAGGGGAAAGCTTCCCATCTTTAAAAACAGCAAATGGGGTTTCTTTAAAACTTATTCATAAGAAACTCATCTGGAAGACTTAGGCATAAAAAGAAAGCAAGAAGTCAGACTCTATGGCCCAGCCCTTTGCATGGCCTGGTGCAAGCATCTCTGTTAGTTGAAGATTACCTGATTCCAAAAGGTGGAATCAGAACTCCAAGAAGTGTAAAGCAAAAGTATAATTAGTAAAAAATTAGATGCAGGAAGCATTTAGAAAAATCTTTTAAATTAGATTCTTGTCTATACCTCATTATTAGCATCACAATACCATGCAAAGAACATTTAAGCTTAAAGACTTTGGAACACTTCGACTCCCCTATCTTCCTTCTACCAAAATATTAATTTCTCTCACATGTCCCATCAGTCACATTGTGCGAACACAGAGTCAGAGAGCCAGTAAGAGGACTGGCATCTCTCTTTTCCACTCCTTCCTATTAGTGGCATCCAAGGCTCAGCATCCTAATGCATGGGTTGTCAGCTTCCGTAAAAAGTGCCAGAGGCAATAAAAAAAGCAGCCAATGGCCCTGCTGTGTTGGCTTCTTTCCTTTGGACTAAGAAGCCACATTTATCACAACACCTGCCCTGTGGAGGGATTTAGTGCAAGGCAGTGGCAAGAGGGTCTTTAATTTCTGCATCCTCAATACTTTGCACCGGGCCTACCGTTCACAGACATTCAAAGTTTATATTCTGAATTAACAAATAAATCAGTGTTTAATGATTTCCAGATTAGGAAATATTCGATAGTCTGGGAACATGGTTTAGAAGTAAGTTGTGGCAGCATCTGAACAATGTGTCAAAGTGTAAGTATTCTGGTGCTTCTTTTATACTTCTTACTGAAATTATTTTCTCAGCAACTAAAACCAAAAAGAGATACCAAGGAAGTAATGTTTAAGTTCACTGTATAGTTTAACATTCTTTGGAAAGGTTTACCTTCCTTACGTGTCATAAAAAACGACAAACCTTTATTTGTGTAAAAAGAGCTGCAGAAATTCTTTACTCAACCTTGTATTTGAAAGTAATGATAATTGCTACTTACACACACACACACACACCCCAGATGTAGTATTGTGGCTTGTAATTTAGATTTTCAGAGTTAATTAAAAAGAGCTTCAGGCCCTCTTAATTTCATTTCCACTTCCTCGCCTTTTAAAAAGACCTGGAAATGCCTGATGTTTTCATTATGGAGAAACAAATCAGCAGTAACTATCGGATGTAAACTAGTGAGGAACTCTGACCACACTGCTGCTCCCTGTCCAATGGGCCATTACTCTCTGATCCTGCTGCCCCCACTGCCATGGCAACCCAATCCAGCTCTGGTCCTGTTCACACCTGACAGGGTGCTCATTTCCTGAGCATGACCTGAAAGCCTATCTGGTTCAACCCACTGGCTAGAAAAGGCCACACAAGTGATAACTTGATAGGGAATGAAGAATGTACACATCTCGGTTCCCAAATATGCACATTCAGTTACGTAAGATGTGAGCGGCGATAATACAGTGGTTAAGAGGGTGGACTCTGGAACCAGGGATAATCATGTTCAAAGCTTAAGCTGGACAGTTACTAGTCAGGTGACCCTCTGAGCCTCAGTTTTGCTACTTAAAAAATGTATATACTAATGTCTTACTATCTTTTAATGAGCTAAGGCAGATAAAAAGTACCAGGGCTTGGCTTCTGGTGAAGAATCAGTAAGTACTAGCTATTATTATTATTTATCCCTAGGATATTTTTATTGAAGAAATTGTGGTTTAGAGAAGCAAAACTACTTGCTCAGCTAGAAACAAAACCAGTCTGCCCCACGTTCTTCCTCCATCCTTCCCCCCAAAGCTCTGAACTACTCAACATCTCTTTAAATAGACTATCAAGAATTTATAAAGGAAACTCTTCACTTTCTTTAGAACTCCCTAACATTGTGAAAAGTGATAGAACAAATCTATTTTTTTTTGCTTCTATGTACCCTGCCTTTCTCTATAGAATTAAAATTTAATTAGAACCCAAATTAACATGAAAACCTGCTGCCTTGGAGAGCTCATAAATTATTTTATTACTGAAAAAACGTTAGCATGAAGATAAGTCGCTTGGGAAGGTGTTTCTGTACAACAGGGGAAGTGTATGGGATCAGCCTACCCATCTGGGAGACTGATCCTCAGTGACCAGGGAGGCTCCCTGAGAAAACCACCACTCTGCTTCAGGCCTTCAAAGTACAAGTAATTGATTCATTCAAAGGTCAAAAGGACTTGCCAGGCTTGTCCCACAAGGGAGGCTCACTTGTTTAAAAGGGTTTTCTTTATTTTTTTCTTCACCTTTTTTCCTTGGGAGGGGTTTGGGAGGGGTGAATAAATCAATTTTTCATGGGTCGAATGGGCTCTGACTTTTCTCATTCAAAGTCCCCTCAGATGTTTATTTTGTTCTGTTAAAAAGACCAGAACTCAAACAGATGTACCCCTTGGTTTACAGTTCCCACTCGCATGGACACATCTGCAGTTAAAAGTGGGAAAACATTTAACAGCTCGTCGAGCCTGATAAATAAGAGCCGTTTCTCATGAGGTCTGGTCACAATGGGCCAGTTGTTTAATTTTAGGCTGCTCTTCAAGCTGTAAGTCTCCATTTGATGTCTGAAGGGTTCAGATAGCAGTGGAAGTGGTCACATTTCCTTTGAGTACATACAGAAAAGGTCTGCAAAGCCACCCCCAGATCAAACCTATTTCCTAATAAGAGTGGCAAATATTTATTTCAGAAAAAAATTATTAACAAGGAAATGCCTACACTTTTGCTTCTGACAATTTGTATATGATGTCTAAGGAAACCATGTTGTTCTATATTGCCATCTCATCAAAAACAGAATAGGTATCGTGCTAATTCTAGAAAGCAGCCTCACTGGCCCTTCACTCACATCAGAGCAGCTCAAGACTCAGGAAGTTTAAGAAATACTGAGACAGAATCTCTCTTCTCATTATACCTTCTCTGTCTCCAGCTGGCTGGCTCTCTTTATAGAGAAATTTCTTTGAAGTCTAAAGAAGTTAAAACACCTACCACATCTTATAATAAAATGAAACTCAAAAATATAAGATGAATGATCTCTCCTAAAATATTAAGGCACATTTTCTAAATTATTCATCTTAGAACGTTGCTTGCCTTTCAGATGCCTTTGGGGTATTTTGGCCTCAGCGCTAAAAGAGACTTGTGAGCTAAAGCTATTTAAGTCATGAAAACCTCAAACTTTCTTGATCAAGGCAGTAATTGAGAAGTAGAAGTTAGGATAAGAGATCAACATCAAAACGTCAGAACTGGAAGGCCTAGGAAGGTTAAAATATAAGTACAAATATAATTGGATAAAGAGAACTCACATGGTGATAGTAGGTTTTATAACCTTCACAATATTCCCCCAAACAGTGGGATGACTCTAATGCTTGCTGCTGGAGCACTTCCTGCCTATTTTTCTGGAAGACCGTGTGGATCAGAGAGATGAGAGATCTAATGCTGTGTGGAAGAAGTCATCAAAGTAATCTGCTTTTATTTCCTGCTTCATAACAAATAAAAACCACCTGGAGCTGGGGTGGTACACTCAAGGACTCAAAGGAAACAGAAATGTAGTAATAGGGAATGGTTGGGACTGTGGCAAAAATAGAAAGTGCAAGTCTGGTCTAAAGGACATTAAACAAATGAACAACCACATTAGGTACCCAACAAAACACAAATTTAGCTCCAAGACCATAAATTTAGAACCTTAATCTAAGGTCACAGCTGATTTCTTTGTTTAATTAGGAAAGGGAATTGGTTATTCGGGATGAAGGTCAGCATAATACCAAGCCTTCCTATGAAGTTATTCAGAATCAGATATATGTTAAACATTAACATTTAGTATTGCCTTGCATATGAAACTACATTTTACCATGAGAGTTTTTAAAGCCTGAATAAAAGCATCTTCTTTGGTGATGGATAAGAATATGTCTGTGAATATTAACTGGAATTGAAATGATAGTAATCACATTATCAGTAATTGGCCTAAACTGAATATTAACTAGTTTTACTTTATTTGATGTAAAATTAGTAACCATTTCATATGTGCCTTTACTTATTTTACTGCAACAAGGCCATGTTATCTTTAAATGCTGCAAATGTGTATTAAGAAAAAAAAATTGTTCCCATGCTTTGAAGAGATAAAACCTTAATATGATAAATTTTGCTAGGAATTTGATGTAAAACTATGATGTAAACCTACATCATTATGATGTAAAACTAACATTTGCTAATATAAAAAGTCTAGCTAAAATGAAACTATGTTATTGAAATTTATTTTCTTTTCTTACCCAGCCCACAAGGATGGGACCGACATGTTCAGTAGAGCCATCAGGCTTCCGAGCATCTCGAAGTTGACTAAGGAGCTCTGGTAAAAACAAAAAACAAAACAAAACAAAAAACAGAACAAACAGAATGCTTATTTTGTTAGGCATTCAAATATGAACAGGACTGGAAGTAGATTCTGGGTTAATCACATTATTACATAATCATGACTTGTTGTAAGACAACTCAATTAAGGCTACAAGTCATGACTCATTCTGGGAACAAAATTATACCTTCATGTAGAGGAATGAGAGAGTCCAGTGTTCCAAAAATTTGATTCAACTCTTGTTCCGTCATTATAGAGAGTTTCAGCATGGGGTCATGATAGGCCTGCGCAAGAAGGGCAAGAGATAGAAGCAAACATTTAAAATCAGAGGAAACAAGTTATTGTAAATGGCATCGGTGTGAGGCCCCACTTAATAACAAAATATTTGGCTTTCCCCAACGGCTTCTCCCAAAATGCTGTGGAGACAGCAGATGGGTGTGGACAGAACAGACGAGAATCCAGCACTGCCTCGAGCCCTTTGTGGTTGTTGATAAACCAAAGTAGATTTTTAAAAAGCTTTTTTCTTCTAGTATATCATACATTCAGGCAGGGCACAAATCCTAAGTAGAGAGCGGATATGATTTGTATAAGGTTTTAAAATTTAACATTATTGAAGATCTTGCAGCTTAAAAAATACCTAATTTATACAAAATTAGTTGCTACCAGGTTTTTTCAATTAGTCCATATTTAAACTAAGTAAAGGAAGAAAGAAAAAAGTGATGGCATCATTTACCACTGATCTGAAGCCAAGAGACCAAAATCTGTCAATCTTATCAACTCTTATTAATGATAATTAAACAAGAACACACAATTATACCCAGGTCACTGTAATAGAGTACAAACACTCAGAGGGCATAGCCCCTGACTCCAAGGAGACTTATAAAGCCAACTGGGAGATAAGAAGAACATGTGGATAATTAGATATATGTTTTTAAAAGTTCAAGATTAAAAACAGGAGAGATGGATGGGGAGGGGCTCAGTTAGTTAAGTGTCTGCTCTTGGCTCAGATCATGATCTCCAGGTCCTGGGATTGAGCCCTGCATCAGACTCCCTGCTCAGTGGGGAGTCTGCTTCTTCCTCTGCCTACAGCTCCCCCTGCTTGTGCTCTTTCTTTCTCTGTCAAATAAATAAATAAATAAATAAATAAATAAATAAATAAATAAATAAATAAATAAATAAATAAAATCTTTCTTTAAAAAAAAAAAAACACAAACAGGAGAGATATCACATAGCAGCAAAAATGGGTCAAATCATAACTGCTCAGAGGCTGAGAGAATTAAAGCTAGAGTAGTCCAGGAAGGTTTAAGATGAGCTGTCTGGTATGGAGAAGGAGGCAGTAAATACTGGTGAAAAATGAACTGAGATTTGAGCTGGTTCCTGAAGGATGTCTGGATATGGACAGTTGAAAGGAAACTAAGGGGTGGAACTACCACAAGCAAAAGGATGGCAGGAAAACATCCTTAAGGTGCTTTGCTCTGGGGAATGTTTTTTTTTTTTTTTTTTTGCTCTGGGGAATGTTGATACATGAAGGAGAAGCTGGATAGGTGACCAGCAAGATGTCTCACAGAGTTAAATGCTTTCTTTGTCGTCTCCTTCTCCAGCCCTGCCTAAAAACTCAGTTTCTTGGCTGTATGTCCAAGAGAAGTATATGGCCATCTCCCAGGAATGCTACAGACAAGACTTCATATGAGGAGGAATCTGGACTCAGGACTCTTAAAAGAAGGGAGGCATTTTCCCAACCCTGTGATTCTTTAAAGAGGGCTGGAAATGTCAGATGAAGGAATATGGATTTCAGCCTCCAGAGGGGGTTACTGGGATCCACAGGTTTTGAGGAAAGTTTGTTGCCCAGACAATACAGGCTACAAGGCATGGGTTTCCTCTCCCTTTCTGCACATAATGTGATTAAAACATAAGTTTCTATATAAAAGACTCTAATGCACATGATAGTATGCAATTGCCTCACTTAAGCACTTTCTCTACTTACAAGATTCAAATGACTTTATTTCTAAGACATAGTTCTAGTTTCCAACACCCACACACTCTTTCTCATGGGTAAGAAGGCTCCACATGAGAGACAATGAAATATATGGAAAGCTGGGCCTCTATGAACACTTCTTGATTAAACTTGAGTATTCTTTGAGGTACATTAGAGACGTGCACAGATACCAGGATCAGAGAACCTTCTTGTTTTGAGCCATTTTCCCCACTACTTGGTGTGTGCAGGTTCTTCTCAATTGTTGATGACCTTAGTCATAAAAAGGGTGCTCTTAAGGCACAATCCTAGAATTGTGAAATTACTCATAAGAAAAAAAAAAAAAGGAGGTGGCCCAAATGACACTGGATTCAAATTTACCTTTTTTGCCAATTTCAAGTCCTCTATCAAGTCTTCTTCTCCTTGGGAAAGCTCAAAGATTGCCTGCAAGCAAAGACAAAACACATTCACTGAACACTCCATTTATGAGACCAAATTCAGACAGCACTGGTTCTGTTGCCCAAAGCCCTGAATCTACCCGTTTCTTAAGTATTTTTAAAGGATTCTTTAAAAAGTTAAATTAACCTGCATCAAATACATCTAGTAGTTAAAAAATACAAAGGAAGAATTTTGCAAAACTTCTATATAACACACTCACCTGTTTGTGGGAGAAAGAGGTTCCACATATGTTTCCAACCCAGTAAGTGACCTTTCACATTACAGAACTTGGGTGCAGTCAAACAAGAGGGAACTATTTTAGGTAAAATAATGATAGCTGGATTCTGTGTCTCTCATGTGTGCAGCAACCATCATAAGTGATTTGGGGTCTGTTCTCGGTTATGGGCACGGCAGTATTATGAACTGGGTCATCACAATTTGTCTTTGCTCTACTCAACAGAAGGTGAATCGCAGAAAGCTTTATTCTTATCAGCCACTTGTCTTGAGGCTGGAATTGTAGGAAGAATCCAATATTTTATCACTCTAGATGTCTGGTGAAGTTAATTCATTCTAAATTACTTCTCAGCTCTACATGGTACAATAAATAAAATTAGAGGAGCCAGCTGTGTGCAAGAGTGTGTAAATGGACCGTTTCTAATTTGGCTCTATTAAGCCATCATCGCTTAAGAGCTATGATGTGCAGAATGCTCTTTCACTCATCTGGGAGTCTAAACTGTTGGCAAACATGAATTGTTAAAGGATTATATGTTCAGTCCTCTAACAGGAGTGATAGTTTGGGGACTACTACATTTCTTTCAGACTAAAGGCAAGAAGTGAGCTGGCCTAGAGAGCATCCTCCACCTCTGGGGGTGGGGTACAGTATAAGACACTGAGTTTGCTCTCAGGAATAACCAGGTGGAGGCAGTATACTGTGCTGGAGGCCAGTGCATGGTGACCCTTCCCAAGGCCCAGGCAAGCCTCCACATCATGCCCTCTTGGTATGCTATTTTGTTGAATCTTTTATTTTGAAATAATTACAGACTCATAGGAGAAGTTGTAAACATAGTACAGCAAGGTCCTGTGTACCCATTACTCAGCTTTCCCCAGTGGTGGTGTTTTGAGAGTTATCAAAACCAGGAAATGGGGATCCCTGGGTGGCTCAGTGGTTTAGCGCTTGCCTTCGACCCAGCGTGTGATCCTGGAGTCCCGGGATCGAGTCCCACTTGGGCTCCCTACATGGAGCTTGCTTCTCCCTCTGCCTGTGTCTCTGCCTCTCTCTCTCTCTCTCTCTCTCTCTGTGTGTGTGTCTCATTAATAAATAAATAAAATCTTAAAAAAATTATTTAAAAAAACCCCAGGAAATGGATTGGCACAATACAGTTAGCTAGACTTTACTTAGACCTTCCTCAGATTTCCTGTTTCACTAGAGCTCACTTACATAGGTGTGATGGTCTGACTGAACAAATGTGGTCCCCAGGAGAGGAAAACCATAGAACCCCATACTGGGAAACACCACAGTCAGTTGTCTGCTGTGGGACACACACAGTGTCACCATGAAGATCATGGGCTTTGGAGTAGGAGAGGACCTGGGTTCATATCCCAGCTCTGTAACTTTCTAGATGAGTGAACTTGTATTCACTGTATGGTAATAATCTCCTCATCTGCAGAATCAATCTCTCTTTCCTTCCTTCCTTCCTACTATCAGATTGTAAAAGTTTTTTAAAATTCATTTTTATTTATTTATGATAGAGAGAGAGAGAGAGAGAGAGAGAGAGAGAGGCAGAGACACAGGCAGAGGGAGAAGCAGGCTCCATGCCGGGAGCCCGACGTGGGACTCCATCCCGGGACTCCAGGATCGCGCCCTGGGCCAAAGGCAGGCGCGAAACCGCTGAGCCACCCAGGGATCCCCCAGATTGTAAAAGTTATGTATGTATACTGTCAACACTTGGGAAAACACAAAAAAAGTGTAAAGTGGAAAATTTTAATAGTACCCATAATACCCTCTTGTTACTGTTAAGGTTTTGCCATATTTCTTCACAGATGTTTTTTTCAGTGCATGTATTATTTTAAAATGCTTTATTATTTCTTTTAAATAAGTAATAAATTAACATAGTTCAAAATTTATAGCGCACAAATAGGTACATGGTGAAAACTTCCCTTCTTGCCTCTATCCAGCCACCCAGGTCCCTCCCAGGAGGCAACAATGTTACCAGTTTCCTTGTCAGTCCTTCCAGAAATATTTTATGATTCTATAGGCAAAATAGGTGTCTATATACATATACGTGCATTTTTCCTTGTTCTTTCACATAGATGGTAAAAGGACATAATATACTATTTTGTGCCTTGCCTTATCTACTTAGCCATATATGCATATTAGCACTTCTTGTGTTTTTACAGTTACACAGTATTTCATGTATATATGTATTCCATGTATACCTAACAGAGATTCATTATTTAGCCAATCCCTGGCAATAGATGTTCAGGCTCTTTCTAGCACTATTATAAACATAACTGTGATGAATCACCTTACATATATATCTCTTCATTGGTGTATAAGTGTGTCTGGCAGATAGATTCCTAGAAAGAAATTGCTGAACTCAAACCTAGAAAGTTTTCAAGTATTCCTTTTGCCAATGTCAGGTTTTCCACACAAATAGATGTTCCAAGGCTTTCACTAGATGATGCACATTTGAAGTGCTTTGGCACAGATTGGCACATGACAAGCTTGACAAGCTTTCTTTCTTTTTTTTTTTTTTTTTGACAAGCTTTCTATAAAGGGTAATATTACCACAGTCATTTAGAGCTACTGATACAGAAAACTTATAGGTAATGAAATTAACTGCATTCCATAGATAAGTTCTCCACAAAACCGAATCAAAGTTTTATAAATTGAGTATTTTAAAACATTCTAGAAATTGCTATTAAAATATAACTCAAGTGATTATTTTTATGAGCTCTGGGATCCTAAATAGACGCTTCCTGATTCATTTTCTTTGTAAATTCAGATCTTCACATCAGTTTCTTTTTAAAGCAGGGGCCACCCACCCAGCTGGATGCTGGTTTCTCAGTTCCTTACAAGCTGTGACACCCCAGTTTGTCCTCCTACAAATGCAACAAAGATTTGATTTGGAGCCTGTAGTGGAGACCCAGTTTGGCTCCTGTCTATAGTGTACTTCATTCCAGAGACAGGCCCAACTCCTAGGTCCACAGCCTACCTCCTGACGCTTGATTTCCTTGGATGGAAGCATCTGATTGACGCATACATCGAAAGTCTCACTCCACAGCTTGCTGTCTCTCCGCTTCGTGCTTGAGGGGGCAGCATTTCTGGACCAGGGTCGGGGGGCAAGGATGTCAGGACGGCTCTCGCTGCGGAAGCTAATGGAACGCTAAACAATGAGAAAAACAAACCATCACGGGGGCAGTGGCAGGACTTGGGTGGATCATTTGAGCAGCTTCCTGTCACTGACAGAACATAAATCAGATATTCACAAGAAAGAGAGGACAATGCCATAAGGCCTTTTGGGAAATGGGGCATTTTCTTGAGCCTACGTGCTAAGGGAAATTGAGAAAAGGGGGCTGCGTTCACACATATACTGGGAGTATCCATTCTGTGAGACCTGGACACAGCACAGAAACAAAGGCAGCTCTCAGAGAAGCCACATCCACTTTTTTCTAGTGGACACCTCCCTTCTTCAGAAGAACAATGGTTAACAGCAGTGGGTGTTTTACATCTGACCAGTACTCCTACTTTTGTCCTCAATCAAGGAACAGAAGCCCGCTACCCTTGGTTATCCCACTTGGTGCACAGTTTGGGTGGGATACCCCAGACAAGACCGGTCAGAGTAGTCCTCCACCCTGGTTCAAGGAGAGGCACCTGATTTTCTAAAATTTGCTAAGTGGTTCATGGGAGAAAGAGTGGAAGGGTCTTTATCCCTTTAGTATTGTGAACTTGAGAGATAAAATAAGCAGGAATTTCTTGTAGTAACTCTCTGGCCAGGCAGGTAAGTCTATTTGCTATTGAGGAAAAAAAAAAGGACACACAGAATAAAGGATAGAGGGAAAGAGACCTATGGAGGGAGGGAACAAGCTTTACCTACACTATTTAAACCCCTGGGACCCACTGTGCATGAAGCCAGGAAGAGCCCTTCTTAGATTAAGCGGCTAATGCATTCACGCTTCTCTTTACATTAATCTCAGTTGGGATTCTATCAATTTGAAAAAGATCAACTAATATGTATATTAAATACCACCTTGGCAGCAAATGATGCCTATCCCTGAGATATTTTCTTATTTTTCAAAGAAGCCCTGATAGTCTTTTGGGTGGTGTGACTACCCGAAGTCTACCCTTATGGCTATGTGAAACATGCTATCATGGCACCTTCTTATGACAAATACAAATGATCAAGAAGAAAGCTAAGTGCATCATCTTCAGCTTTCATCCTAGAAGATTTCAGCACTCTTACTGGGAACTTTGCCAAAGCAATAAGGTGTTGCTGTGCTCAAAACCACATTCTTGTTTAGCTAAAACTTCAGAAGTTTTAACTCCTCAGTTTGGCAGAGAAGACCTCTTGTAATCTGACCACAGTCTATAGACCTAGAATCACCTCCTGCCACTCGCCCATGAGCCCTCTGTTCTCTGGTCCTTCTAGGCAATCTGCCATTTCCTAAATGCATCATGCTTTGCCATCCCTCTGTGCTTCCTTCAAGCAGTCTTCCTTTCCTGGGATGCTTTTCTTTCATTTATTAACTGGCTAACTCCTACGTGTCCTCAGGATATAAATCAAACTCCTCCTCTAAGAAGCCTTTACCACTTTCCTGGAGCAATTTGCATATATCTCTGATGTAGAAATGACCACATTTTATTACAATTATTGGTCACCAGCTCTGACCTATAAACTTCCTGAGGGAAGAACTGATGTTGCATGTGACATATGAGCTGTCATCACTAAGATATTTTAAGGCAGCTTCCAAATGTTTTGAGATTCAACAACAAAATTTAAGAAAGCAAAGAAAATTCTAAGAGAGCTATTCAACATAAAGGCATTATTAAATAAATTATAATTCATCTGCTTGATGGTATATTATGTAGCCAATTAGACAATTCTGAGACCATTTTAACAGCTAAAAGTCCCTTTTATGTAAGTTAAAATCAGAACTAAAATTTGTACATGAATGCTGTTTAGCACATGAGTAAAGATATAAAAAGAACACCACAAAATTCTGTTTTTACCTGATGACATCATAAGTGATTTTTTATCTTAGTTTACAAATTTTTATAATTCAAGAAAAAAGTGAATAAATGAAAAATGTAAAAAGAAACTTCCAAAGGGCTTCAAGGTATTATTGCAACCTTTTAGAAGCAGGAAGTTAGCTGTTATGCAAGTAGCAACAAGAGTTCCTCAGGCTGGCACAGGCATCCATGAGCCCCTGGGCTCATTAGTGAGCTCATGATCATTGGACTAGCCCCTGATGTTGGTCAAGAAAGGACTTGCACCAAATACGCGGTTTACTAATGGTATCTTGCAAATCCTTGTGATCTCTTGAAAACAAGCCCTTATAAACAGTGACCAGACTAATGCTTGCAGATCCTCAGCACTCAGAATCAATTAGCCACAGGCACGGAAAGGTCAAAACAAGCAAAGTGAGTCATCAGGTTACTCACTGATCTCAGCTTTCGGTTCTGAATACAGCCAGGGCGAGAATTAAAGAGCAGAAAGAGAGGAAAACACAAAAACAAGATTCAAAGTGAAAGACATTTTCCACTTTCACTGGAGAGAATCAATTGCCCACCTTGTAACAGTTTCAACCCCTGACCAGCTTCAAATTCCCCCCTTTCCACCACCAGTTTGCAAGTAATTTATGCTAACTTTAAATTTTCATACGTTACAAAAGTATAAAAAACTCTCGTACATTACAAAAGTATATAAAATCAAGTACAAACCACCTCATTTTCCCAAGTCTACTTTCTAGAAGTGACTGCTAGTAAGTCTGTTTTAGATCTTCCCAAACCTTTTAAATGCATTTGCCAACAATCACTGAAAACAGAATGTTTTCTCTTCTTACTCAACAGTATGTCTCTCCCTATTAGCATATAAGACTCATTCTTCTAAAAATATAATAATTTATGGGGGTAAATTTCACATAACATAAATTAACCATTTTTGTGAACAATTCAGTGGCCTTTAGTACATTTACAGAACTACCACCTCTGTGTAGTTCCAAAACATTTCCATCATCCCCAAATCACTCTTTCTCTTTAATGAGTGCGGAGTTAGGATCCCATGGTCCAGATGGACCACATGGATTTAATCAACCTCCCACTGATGTACATTAAAATCGTTTCCAGTGTCTGGCTATTTCAAAAAATGCTTCAGTGAACATCCTTTATGTATTTGTGCTATTTTTATAAGGCAATTCCTTAAGTAAAATTCCTTGGTCTAAGAAATATCAACATTTTAGCATTTGACATGCATTGCCAAATTTGCCAAATTGACATCCAGACAGTCTGTTTCAAACTTTATCACCCCCCAGAAAGGTATATGAATTATCTTTTTCCATACTCTCATCAATAGCATATTATTATTAATCTAATAGGGAAAACAACTACAGCTTATCCTTAAACAACATGAGTTTGAACTTTGAGGGTCCATTCACATGCAGATTTTTTTCAACAAATATGGCAGAGGACTGTAAATGTATTTTCTCTTCCTTGTGATTTTAATAACATTTTCTTTTTGTCAGCTTACTTTTTTTTTTTTTTAATTTTTTAAAATTTATTTATGATAGTCACAGAGAGAGAGAGAGAGGCAGAGACACAGGCAGAGGGAGAAGCAGGCTCCATGCACCGGGAGCCCGACGTGGGATTCGATCCCCGGTCTCCAGGATCGCGCCCTGGGCCAAAGGCAGGCGCCAAACCGCTGCACCACCCAGGGATCCCTTGTCAGCTTACTTTATTGTAAGAATACAGTACATAATACTTATAAATACAAAATATGTGCCAATTGTGTTTATGTTATTGGTAAGGCTTCCGGTCAATAGCAGGCTATTAAGAAGTTAAGTAATGGGCGAGTCAAAAGTTACATATGGATTTTCAACTCACCGCAGAGTGGGGGGTGTTGGTGTCCCTAACCCTGCATTGTTCAAGGGTCAATTGTATACCTTAACTTCAGTTTCATGTTTTGAATGTAAGACTGGGCATATTTTTATGTATTTCTTGAAAAACTTCCCAGAGGGCTAGAGATATTCTTCTGTTGCAGTTTGGGGGGAGGGAGAGGTGAGCTACACTAGGTGAGCTCTAATGTTAAGAATTCCTTGTTTTGTGTTTTCTTAGTGAGTGCTGAACTTGGGAACAAAGGGATAAGAGACTAGGCAAAGTTCACCACATATATCAGAGAGGTCCCTTTATGTGCCTGCCCACTTCTGATGAATTCTCTCACAATCACCCTCAAGGTGGGGGCTTATTCCCATTTTACTGATGAGGAAACTGAGGTTCAGAGAGGCTAAGGTACTTACTCAGGTAGGATTCAAAACCACATCTCTTTTGCTCCAAAACCTGAGCTCTTTCTATCATGAAGGCTGTATACCTACTACTTATATGCAAATCATGGATTGCAGGGTGGTTTCAGTGAGACAGGTACCAGGCTTCTAAGAGTTTAAATCTAGGTGATGGGCACTGAGGAGGGCACTTGACATGATGAGCAGTGAATGTTATACTATATGTTGGCAAATTGAACTTCAATTAAAAAAAATATATATATATATAAAATAAATCTAGGTAAGCAAAGGGAATAATGACTGAGTGGCTCTTTGACCGATCAAACTTCAGATTCATACCTTTAGTTAGGTAGATTAAAAGAAACATCTTGCGATTTTTAACTCCACTTATAAAGGGAAGGATGTTGAAAAGAATTCCAGAGAAGCAATAAAGAATGCCGATCAGGTGTGAGGTCAGCAGCTGGCCAGCCCTGGGGATGGTTCACAGCCAACCAGGCTCAAGCCATGGGCAGGTATTCAAGACTATACACCATGACCTATACCTCTACCAATCCTTAGTACAACTGGGCACAATTAGATGAGAGGATTGGACCTGGCACCCAAAGAAAAGGATGCCTCTTGAGGGAAGAGATCAGCCATGTCCCTTCCAGTGCCGATCTCCCTTCTCCTGCCTCATTTTTCTCTATTTTCACCATGTGCTGTGTGATTCATTTACTGGTTTCCGACATGTCTGTTTCCTCCCAACTGAAGGTAAGCTCCTTGAAGGCAAGGATATCTATCTGTTTTGTTCACTGATGGACTTATTAGCAACTGACACATAGGACCTCAACAATTTTGCTTAATGAACGAATGGCATGCTGGTATGTGCTGGGCATGTGGAGGGGAGCTTTAGAACCTTGTATAAACAAGAAGTAAGGATTGCTATCCCGTTTTACAGATGAGGAAACCAGAGGCTCAGAAAGGGTAATACTTTGCTAAAGGTTGTGTGGCTAATGATTGATGCTCCAGAATTTAAACCCAGGTCAATAATGAACTCAGAATGGCAATAAAGATCTGGTCTATTTGAGTCCACCCCCATCCCAACCAGGCCCCTGTTCACAATGTTAACCGATATCCTGCCCTGCTTCCCTGAGTGCAAGATTCCAAGTATGGTAGGGTACGTGTGCCAAATAAATGACTTTCAGGCTACTTCTCAGTCCATGACAGGGATTCCAAATCTTGCCACCAGTAATACTTTGGACCAGAAAATTCTTTGTTGTGAGGGGCTGTCCTGTATTTGGTAGGATGTTTAGCAGCATCCTATCACTAACCCTTAGATGCTAGTAGTGTCTCTATCCTAGTTGTGACAATCAACACACCTCCACAGCTGAATGCCCTTGGGGTGAGAAACACCAGTCCATGATGACTAGGAGAGACCCAACCTTGGGAGGTATGGCATAAAAACAGACACATGTACAGAGATCCCTCTGGGTGTGGGGAATGAAAAATGTTCCAGGACAAGCAAGAGTTTCCATGAGGGAATCCAGCTTAGCAAATGAGTCAAAAATCTAAAGCTCATAATTACTGGCAGCTAAAATAACAATAGTAATATCAGACACAGATAATGCAGATTTAGGAAATGGGTGCTCGTGTTTATGCCTGAGCAGGGTATGTGGAAAAGATGCTGCATGTGCAAAGGGGACTGTCTGTCAGGTGGGAAAAGAGGGACCCTTTACATGTGTCAGAGGAAATGTAAACCCAGCAGGTGAGGCATGATGGAACAGATTTAATTTGTTAATGCCGACTGTTCAGCAGGGTGCTCCCTTGCCCTTTTCCAAAAACAGAAGGTCTCTACAGCTAAAGATAACACGCTCCAATAAAGAGAATTTAAGCTAGGGAAATTCTCTAAACTTATCATTGCTATTTTGTAGCAGATGGTTTATTATTACATGGACTGGAGGCTAGGGTGGGACTGTCAGAGGGAAATGGGTTTCTATGTTGCTACCTACTACAACGGGTTAAACCAAAATGTACAGTAATTATGGCTAGGATTGGAAAATGTTCTTGAAGAGCATCTTGAAGGAGTCTCCTATGTAAGGCTTGATTAGAGCAATTAACTTAAACTGAGAAAGGACACTTCTCAGTTCTGTGGCTTTCATTACTTTTGACCCTCATGCTAGTCTTGGGAGAGGCAACTGGACAGGTTTTTGCATTTTTGCTCTTTTTAATAGATGAGAAATCTGAGCATCAGGAGATTTAGTGACTGGCCTAAGGTAAGTGTTGCAATAGGAACTGAGTCTAGTCTTTTCACTGTAAAACACGGATTTGGGTTAAGAATACAGGCTTTACAGCAATGTCCACAATAGCCAAACTGTGGCAGGAGCCTCGGCATCTATTGAAAGATGAATGGATAAGGAAGATGTAGACATAGAATATTATATATGTATACATGGAATATTACTCAGCCATTAGAAACAATGAATACCCAGCATTTGCTTCAACGTGGTGGGTTGAAGGGTATTATACCCTTCATAATACCCTGGAGGGTATTATGCTGAGTGAAGTAAGTCAATCGGAGAAGGACGAACATTATATGGTTTCATTCATTTGGGGAATATAAATAAAAAACAGTGAAAGGGATGATAGGCGAAAGGAGAGAAAGTGAGTGGGAAATATCAGTGAGGGCAACAGAACATAAGAGACTCCTAACTCTGGGAAATGAACAAGGGGTGGTGGAAAGAGAGGTGGGTGGGGGGATGGGGGACTGGGTGACAGGCACTGAGGGGGCACTTGGGTGTTATACTATATGTTGGCAAATTGAACTTGAATAAAAAAACTACAAAAAGTAATAAAAAAAAAGAAGAATACAGGCTTTAGAGTAAAACAGACATGGCTTGAAGTCATCTCAGTCCTAAGGGACCTTGGGGAGGTTAATTTCTCTGGATTTCAGTTTTCTTATCTGTGTGGGTCTTTTTTAAAAAAGGACTTATGTATGTATGTATGTATGTATGTATTTAGAGAGCACATGCACAGGAGCAGGGGGGAGGGGCAGAGACACAGGTCTTGATCTCAGGACCCCAATGATCATGATCCTAGCTGAAACCAAGAGTCAGACACTTAACCAACTAAGCCACCTGGGGACTCCCTTAGTTTCCTTATTTGTAAAAGGGCACAGTAATGAGTACCTCACAACATTGCAGTAAGGATTACATAAGACAAAATATGTCAAAGCCTTAGCCAGTGCCTGATATGTGGGCAAAAGGCAATGGATGTTACCTCTCACTGTTATAATTGGCTGCACTGCCACCATTAATGCTGGTTTATATGTTTTCATTCATTAGCTAACAGCAGACATATCTTTGAAAACTTGGACCAAATGGATCCTTGGAGATTTCCATTAGGATAACTGATAGGAGGAGAAACCCTTCAGCAGTGCTGTTATAGAGCAGATCTAGAAACAGCCTAAAGTGACCAATAGGGAATAGTTAAATAAATTACAGTGTAATCATAAAATGGAACATTATATATTTGCTAAAAACATTCTTTTAAGAAAAGCTTAATGATAATGGGAAAGTCTTCCATGTAGAGTTTAGGAAAGGAAGATCCCTATTTAAAATACATGTTAATAGATGTTACCCCCAGATGGTGGGCTATGAATGTTTTTATTTTCATTTCCATACTTCTCTACATGTATTTTCCATAAGAGATATTAACTAAGAAAAAAAGAAATCAGTAGACAAATGTGCAAGACCATGAACACAGAGTTTGAAGTGGTACTGTAAACATAAAATCCTATTTGGATTTGGTTCAGATTAATGTACATTGAAAACATGGTAAAAAGGCACCCGATCCAATCACAATAAAAAAAAAAAATCAAACTCCATAGACCCAGGGCAAGGAGATGTCTTTCTGGAGCTGAGAGAGATTCTGAGTAGAATGAATGAAAAGCCAGAGAAAATATTTGGTTGAGGTGTAGGAAAAATATTGTACAATTTTCTTAGTGCAAACCAAAAATTAGGAACCTTCCAGAGGCTTGGGACAGCAGCCCACCCTCTTCATTTGGCACCATAAAATGGCTTTTGCACAATAATGTTAATGATACAATATTCTATTAGCTGAAATGGAAATGACGACTCTCTTTGCCACACAGGCAAACAAGGAGTAAAGAACAACAGTGAAGTGTGATGCTCCAGACCAAAAGTCTGGCCATCATTTATATATCCTAGCAAACTACAGGCTTTCTTTCAACCAGCTGACTTATTTGCAGAAGCTGACTCCATGAGAGGCACCGTGAAAACCCTGTAGGATCCCAGCTCCAGTATTTACTGGCTGCGTGACACAGGGCACATTTTTTAATCTTCAGGTTCCTCGCCTACAAAGTGGTGCTAAATCCTACCTTGGGTTGTTATGGAAAAGATGAAATGAAGCCACAAATGTAAAGTACTTCTCACAGAACTTGGCTCATTATAAATGCTCAACTCCTGGAAGTTGTTATTATTAAATAAAAAAAGACAAGCTTTAAATTTTAATAGTCAACTATGATGGTGGTCTACCAGAGATAGTAAAGATCCACAGAAAGTAAGGGGTTCCTCTTGAGTGGAAAACAGGTCACTTCTTAGCTACATCCCTACCTTCCAGACGGCAAGGCACTATGATTTCTGGTTGCTTACACACACACACACACACACACACACACACTCCAAGCTTATTTCCATATCTGCCAGATAACTTACGATCAAAGACTTTTTGTCAATTATAGAAAGTGTATGACCTGGGAACAAGAGACTAAGCTTGAGATCCTTGGAGAAGAAAATCAGGTTTTGAGCACATGGGAATTAAGCACATGTGCTCGGGGACTCTTCTACTTATTTCTCAAATTAGAAAGCATCAGCCTTCTCGTGCTCCTTCCTCAAACCTGAAACACCCTCCCCTTCCCTTCTCCTTATCAGCTCTGAGCTGTTCCAGGCCCAACACAAATCCTTCTGCCCTTGCCAGGGAGCCTTCCTTTACCTGTTCCCCCAATTCCCACAACTCAGCCATTACTAGGCTCCCTCTCTCTAGTATATTTTATTATATAAAATTTTAAAATCGTATACATTTGGTGGTCAAGATAATATAATTATTTAAAAAGTCCAAGCATGGTAGGAATATATAATGTAAAAAATAAAAGTCAATAGATCCAGCCTGTTTATTCATTCTCTACTGATTTGTAATTCTTATGTAGTAGGAAATAAAAGGAGAACATTAGAAAGAAAACAAAAGAGGTATCAGTCTCTTATACTTGTATTCCCAAGAGATAACCACTATTAAGAATTTGATGATATTCCTAGTTTCCTATCCATATATTACAATGGGTACATATTATTAATTGGGATATAATGGTTTTAAATTTCCTTTTTTTTTTTTTTTAGTTGCTGACATATCTTAGACAAGTTTAACAAGTAGATTTTATCCTACTCAAGAGTAGGCCCTGTCTCCTTTTGCATACTGATTACTTCTCCCAATAGGTCTAGAGCAGAACAAATAACACAGTAGATATAATGAATAATAAATGGGGAACATTAATATATCCCGTTTTCTGCTGCATCTGGGTAAAATGAAATACTTTGTAGATCTAAGGGCCCAGGAATGGAGCAATGAGAGATTGTGGTTACCAGAAACCCTTCCTAAGCCACAATAATCCTCCCTGAGGGGATACAAGTGTGAGAGGGCTGATATTCTGTTGTGAAGTAACCCAGTTATTATACAACATTACTAGGTGGGCACCCAATACCTGTCCTGGAGAGCCCCTAGGAAGAGCAATGGCCAACTTTTCTAGTAATAAACACAATAATAACACTAATGGCCAATTTTTGAGCATATCCCAAGTCACATGTAGTACTAGGGATACAAAGAAAAGAAAGACTTTGTTCTTTGTGGAAAGTCAAGGGGCCCCCTGGAAGGGCCATCCTGTGAAGATGTCACAGCAGTGGGAAAAACTGTGGCAAAAGAGAGGGGAAAATGTGACTATGAGTCTAGAATTAGGATGTGTGAACACCAAGGAGCAATTTTGCCCAAGACAGGTACACACCAGGAAGAGAGGCCTGGCTCTAGAGACATCAGATGCCTTGAATTTACATCTCTTGATCAGAATTTCACTTCTGGGAATATCATCTAAGGAAAGGAAGGAATGTAAACACACATAAGATTTGTGATTAGGATGTTTAAAGCAGTGTCATCTATAATGGTAGAAAAATGGAGATAGATGTTCAACCAAAGAAGAGTGAATAATCAATACCTGGTATATCTTTTTGATGAAATATTATATGAATTCATTAAGGATTGGGTTTGTGAAAAATACTTTTTTTTGGTGAAAAATACTTAATCATATGAAAGTGTATTCTACTGTAAGGTTATTTGACACTGTTAAGACAAAAACATGTTAAAAGATAGCATATATATGTACTATATACATATGTATATATGATTATGATTTTGTTTAAAAAAACACACGCAGGTATATTGTAAAAGAAAAGATTGTCTGAGTGCACACCTAAATGTTAATATGAGATTTTCAGTGATGGGTAGAAGGGATTGCAAGTGACTTTTACTCCCTTTTCTATGTTTCTCTATATTTTTCAATCTTAAAAAGATGTTCTATAATCAAAAGAAAGCATAATTAGAAGGCACTTTAAAAAATAGGACAAATGTCTTAATACAGAGTTGTTTGACAATATAAAAAATATTCACAGCCTAAATATCCATTAATAGGAGACGGGTTATGCAAAATAAGTCACATCACCACATTGGAATAATATATATTTGGTCCATGAAGATCACATTTTCCAAGAATAACTTGAAAAAGTGATATCATACTTGTCTTAAGCCATAACAAAATCCTGATCCAGCTAACTGACAAAGAGAGGATACAAATAAAAGAGATGGAAGAAACCAGACAAAATGCAAATACAAAAAAAAAAGAGAGAGAGAGAGAGAGAGAGAGAGAAAGACATAACTCGACAAAAAGCATTAAAAGAAATAAAGAGGGCTATTGAACCTTCATGAAAGGTACAATTCCCCCAAGAGGCTGTAACAATGACGAAGAGGAACCTTTACATACCTAACTGTGTAGCTTGGAAATATGTTAGGCCAAGACCAATAGAAACGCCAAGAGAAACTGACCATGCAGGGTCCCCATGGGAGATTTCAATCCAAGAGTGAACAGATTACACAAAGATAAGACTGGGTACACCGTAAGTAACCTCAAATGAGCCTCAGAGTATGTAAGTGTAGATATACTTAGAATAACACTGGAAGGAAGTTATTAAAATATTAACGGGTTGTTTTGCAGTGGAATCTTTTCTCTTTCTCCTTTTTTTGTATTTTTCCATAATGAACGCATGCTTTTATAATGGAAAAGAAATGAAGCTTGTGTTCAGAGAGGACACAGGGCTCCACCACAGTGCTGTGAACACAGCATTCCATAGCACACCCTGGCCCCAGCTCAAATGCGTCTACCAGCTGTGCGGAGCCATGGTGGGAGAGGCAGGGCTCAGCGACACGCCCACGGCCAGCCCGCTGTCTTCACTGCCAGGAGGGGTGCACGCAGGCCCCTTTCAGAGCTGGGCTGCATTTTCCTCTCAGGCAGGCCAGTGAGGAGATTTTCAGGCCCACAGGGATGCAGACATCTGTGCTCCCGTCTATCAGCAGCACTAACTTCCTGGTCAGACACAGACACAAAGCCAGGCAGACGGCTGGCTGTTCCTCTCCAACTTCTACAAATGCTGTCTTTGTGCTGAAGCCTGAGCCCCCAGTCTATATGGGGCACAGGGGAGGCAAGAGACAAGTCCTGCAGTGTCTTGGGTGAAGGGTTGCCGCAAGGATCACTCACATTTGTGGCTGGGGTTTTAACCTCTTTGGAAAAGCTGCTAGCCCCAAGCTATTCTGATATCCTCTTGGCCTACCCTGTGGCCTCCTGAGGAGCCAGAGGAAGGACTGCTAAGTGCTCCATTATTGATTGTGTTTGGGTGTTTGGGCCTAACTCATCTCTTCTTCTATAATAAAAGGAATACAACCTCGACATAACTGGACGCTGAAAGGGATATATATGTCTCTGTGAGTCCAGGCAGCAGGGACATGGAATACTGTGGCAGGGAACCAAGCTGCTCAATTATAGCCTCGAGTTGTTTTTAGAAGTAGAAGAGGCATATATAATAAGCACCTATGAGTAAAGAACGCATGCCGAGAGGTTTGGGGCAGCCCCTTCCCTACTCTCTTTGTTCTTTGTTCTTCCCCTTTTATTTATTTTTTATTTAAATTTTTTTTTTTAAGATTTTACTTATTTATTCACGAGAGACACACAGAGGGAGGCAGAGACATAGGCAGAGGGAGAAGCAGGCTCCCCACGGGGAGCCTGATGTGGAACTCAATCCTGGGACCCCCGAAGATCACAACCTGAGCCAAAGGCAGATGCTCAACCACTGAGCCGAGCCACCCAGGTGCCCCTGTTCCTCCCCTTTTAGAACAGGCACCAAAATCACTGTACACAAAATGGAAGAGGATGTGAAGATGGCCCTCCAAGTATCTCTTTGGGGCCTCCTGCTTCCCCTCCTCCTCTCTGCTCCTCAGATCATATTAGCACTCTATCCTGTTCTAGCTGCAGGGGGAAGCAATAAAGTCATGGAGTAGTTACTGGGATGCAAGCTGGAAATCATTTTGCAAAACATGCATTGCATGCACCAAGGTGACCAACAGGGAGATATATTTGGGAGGCAAGAAAGCATTCTCTGGGTTTTGCTGATCATCCTGTAAACATGGCTGTCTAACTCTGCACAGGGTCATATTTCCATTCACTGACCCCCTCAAGGACACATTCTCAACATAAGGATGCTGCTCAAGTTCTCTCTGTGTCCATATGTATAACCATTATGAAGAGCCATTCTGCTTCTGCCGGGTTGTTTCTGTCCCATAAATGGAGCCTGGAATTAGCTATTTATCATGACATTTGAAGAAAGTAAATTAAAAAATTATTTTGCCAAAAAAAATCTTTGAGGTTTTAGAAACCAATTTCCACATGTCAGATCCCTCCCTCGGGTCTGGCTTTCTCAGCCTTATTATCCTTATTTGGCTTCAGTCTGTTGGATTTCAGACATAGCTTGATTTCTTTCTGTCCCAGTTCTCTAGGTCAATGCAAATTTTCAAGGTGATCAGATATTCCCTGCAGGCTTCCCTGTGTAGGATCTGTGTAGGGCAGAGATGAGAGAAGAGAAATAAAGGTTTCCTGGGAAGCCCAAGGAAAGGTTTTGAAGGTATGACAATGGAGGATCTTACAGCAACATACAGTCAGGTCTGTGCTGTGGTAGGAGGGATAGATTAAGTTGTCCCTAGACCTAGGGATAAACGTGGAGTCTACAGGCCAGGCAAAGTGATGACAGTGAGTTAAGGTGTTGAAAGGACAATTGGGAGAGGTGAGGACATCTGTAGGTGACAATTAGCTGGCTACCCAGGTCCAGCTCATTTTGCCATGTGGCAACACAAGCCCAGAACTGGCAAGCCTTTCAATTCTTTAAAAGAAGTCCGAATTCTAAATTCTTTTTTCTTTTTAAAATGACTCTATCTATCTATCATCTATCTATCTATCTATCTATTATCTATCATCTATCTATCTATCTATCTATCTATCTATCTATCTATCTATCTATCACATATACAAGCAGAGGGAGAGAGAGAATCCCAAGTAAGCTCCATGTCCAGCACAGAGCCCGACAAGGGGCTCAACCCTGCAACCCTGAGATCATGACCTGAGCCGAAACTAATAGTTGGATGCTCAACTGACTGAGTCACTCAAGTGCCCCTGGAACTCCAAATTCTTATATGAGTTGTTTGGATTTTTATATGTTAGTTCAAAACACTACACATCCAAACAAAAGACAATTTAAGGGCTAAATGTGATCATGAATCTACCAGAAGGCAACTCTGTCTGGAATGTAAGCAACGTGAGGGCAGGATGTAGAGCCTTGCACTTGATGAGGGCCCACCTAATGCTTACAGAATGAGTAAGGGCCTTCCTAGGGAAGAGGTTCAACTATCCTAGGAGAGCCAATGGGAAGACATGGCTGGCAATATGGAGGTCTCATCGTCAAAGGAGGAAATAACTATAGAATGAACTCAAGCCTCAGCTACTAGGATGGAAAGGAAAGGGTGAAATGGCAGTAGACAGGCTAAAGAATTTTCAAAAAGCAGAACTCAGCTAAAGACCAGATGTGCAGGACAAGGGCGGTGATGAATCTTCCAGGGGAAGCCTGTGATGAACTTGGCCAGAGGGCTGAGGGACTGGTCACGAGGGAGAGAAGGTAAACACATTTTTCTTCACTAGCTTCAAAGCCCTTCATCCGGCTCCCCCAGACAACCTTATTTCTTTTTCTTCTCTATTCTCCCACAGAGGGGATCAGGGGATAAGCAAGGGCCCAGAGGCCCAAGCACTGACAGAAAAAGGGCCAAACCTATAGCTAATTCAGTGATGAGGTCTTTTTTCAGGAGAAACTGAGGAGAGCTAACAGAGCAATGGACAGGGCAGGGAATAAGCCCTGGAGAAGGAGAGCTCCATGGGGAAATGGAGAGAAGAGCCTGGGCTATGCAGAATCATGGCAATGTTGGCTGAATGGTGTGGAAGTGATGGCAGGAGGGGGTGAGGGAGATCTAAAATACTTCTCAAATCATAGATTTTCATAGCATAGAACATGCCTTGGGTTCTGGTCCACAATTTTCTTAGTAACTTGGAAAGCCACAATAAAAATACTGCTAAGTAAAAGTATGCAGGACAAATAAGAAATGGCAGACTCAAGACCACTTCCCATCTAAACAAGATAAGCCTTTTGATGGCATGGCTTTTGTTGGCTTCCATCTGCAAGAGGATTTTTTATGATTATTGAATTTGGTCCAAGGCCTTGGACAAATCTTAACTTTTACCTTAAAATATAAACTTTACTGGGAGTCTAAGAGCAACTACAGCCACTTGTTTACCAAAGAATTATTATAATAGCTAATATTTACTACTTAGCTAACTAATTAGTAAATTAGTGATTGCTAACAAAGGGCTTAGTATAGTTCTGTTAGCAATATAGCCCTTTAAATGCACTATCTTATAAATCTGTAGTATGATTCTATTCTAAAGAAGCTGGTGACATCACTCACAATTTACCCATTAGGAATAAAAGCAAGACATAGAGATGTTAAGTCACCTGCCCAAGGTAACCAAGTCTTTGACTGACAGAGCCAAGGTCAGAATTGAAGTAGTTCTACTGCAGGGCCTTTTTCTAAGTCAGGTCAGCAAACATTTTCTGTAAAGGGGCCGGATAGTAAATATTTTGGGTCTTGTGTGCAGTATGGTCTCTGCCACAACTCCTCCACTGTGCCCTTGCAGTGCAAAAGCAACCACATACAGTTCACAAATATTTAAGCATGATTTCTCCAACAAATTTTCACTTACGGACACTGAAATTTGAACTTCATGTAATTTTCAAGTGTCATGAAATATTGTTCTTTTGACTTTACCCCCAGTCATTTTAAAAGGAAAAACCATTTGCAGCTTGTGCGCCATAAGAAAACATAGGGCAGGATGAATTTTTCTCCCCATGCTGTAGTCTGCAGACCCTGGTCTAAACACTAGGTTCTCCTACCCTCCAGCTTATATCACATGCTGGTTTTCTTAGGAGGCCCGTGGTGTTTTAGGACAAAACCTGTGAGTGTACATATGAAAGGGGTACAGGATTCTGAGGAAAGAGCCAACAGAAATGATTCCTCCAGTCATCCCTCAAAGGACTCCATCTGACCCCAGTTTACAACTTAGAAACACATCTTTCTTCCTTTCAGGTCCCTCAATGCTCTCTTCTGCTGAAATAAGCATTGATTCAGATCTCAGCAGAGGTTCTAGGTAGAGCAGCAATGACCCCTCCTGCCTAACATGATTTCCTGCAAACATAAGCCCACCATGTCCTTCTTACCTGTAGGGTTTGGCTGAAGCGCTTTAACGGTGTGGCCTTCACGGGTGGAATGAGGTTTGCTAGTGATGTGACTCTGGAAAGGGGTTTGACCCGTTTATTACTAGGCTCCTATAAGGTTAAAGAAAAAAAAAAAGGAAGAAAAATGTCAAGGTTAATTACAGACAACATAACTCCGCCCTACAGTCCAGCCCCACTCCACAAGCTGCTGGCTGCACACTGATCTATGGAATGTGAACAGTGCCCCGTCTCACTCCGGCTGTGTGGAGATGACCTAGCTCAGGAGCAAGGGAAGGGGAAATGGCACAGGGTGTCAACAGAAGCAGCCTCTGATCAGACAGCAAATGGGTAGGGTCTGCTCCCTATGCTTCACCCCCAATATCTGCCAGCTTTTAATTCAGGAGCTTCCACTTAGAATCATTCTCTCCAATGCCTCCTGTAAAGAAAAGCTGCCTCAGATTTCCCATCCCATGACCTTGTCAGGGAGTTGTTTTTTGAAGCTTCTGGTTTCATCTTTTTAAAAACCTTTTCTCTACCTTGCCTGAAGCCACTCTCCAAATTTCTTTGATGCGATGGTTTTTCTAAAGCACGTGGAATGTTTGTTTTTTTAGTTCACTAAAAAAAATTTTTTTTAAGAAAATTCTTCTATTACTGGGCCATTTAAAACGCATCTTTGTATCTATAATATATTTGAAATACACCTATGAGTATTTATAAATAACAACCAGCAAGAGAGAAAGTACAGAGAGAAAATCCTACCACGGGCATCTGTTTTTGTAATTTATAGCTACAGGTTTTGAGAATCACTTACACGTAAAATATTTGTAAATCTGCAAGTTACCCCAAACCAAGTTGATGGTGAGAGGGAGCCTACCCATTCCGATGTCTTTGCAAATGAAAATTATATAAAAACAACAGGCTGTGGGAAAGAGGGACATGACAGACAAAACATTTTACAAAGACAAAGAGAACAGTTACCCTTGCCTTCCTAAGCTCCATCTGACCTGCAGTAGATGCTGGACAGCACATGAAGACACCAAATTTTGATGGGAAAAAGCCAAACTTGCCAGTTGCTGTGGTGAACCTCAACCATTTCCAGAGGAAGCCTCAAGATGCTCATCTTTCTTTTTCAGCCATTGCTTTCAAAGTTTTGAGGGTTAACCCAGAACTTCAGATTCTCCAGGACATCCCTGAAGGGTGTTTTGAACATAGTAGGTGCTTGGAAAATCTTGCCTGAATTTGGAATTCTGCTGAGAAACTCATGTCATTTTTTGTCCTTGCCAATCTCAGATATCAGAGCCCTCCTGGAAATAGACCCAATCTTTCTGGCATTTAAATAGAAAAATTAAAAGACTAAAGAAAAAAAAGTACAGAACAATTCCATAATGTTGCCAGGATTGACTTCATGATTTCTCGAAGCAGTGAAATACTTTTCCAAGACACAGAATGAATCCGGGCTGCCGGGGACCTCTCCAGCCTCTTGGCATGCTAAGCGGAACAGACAGTAGGAATCTCTCCGAACACTGAGAAGGCTCAGTTCCAAAATGGAAAGAATGAATCTATCAATATGAGAGACTTCATGTTACTATTATTGAGGTGCTGAAGAGAAAGATCCAATAGCTCTTCTGCCTCCAGGTGACTATGCCCTTCAGGATGCTCCCTGTCCAATGCCTGGCTCCTGAGCATCTGTGCCCAGAGAGGATTTTTTTTTTTTCCAGAGGAGGATTTTTAAAATATTTTTTACGTCAGAGCTGCATCACCAGCATACTAAACACACACACACACACACACACCCTCTTGAGCATCCACTGAATTTCTCTAAATAGCTCCTGCTTTGGGCTTGAAATGCCAGAGTTGTGATATCACCACCTTTGGTGGCACAAACTGCACTGCAGCAAATGAGGAAAGGAGGGATTTCATGGGGCAGCTGAACTTGGTCTCAGATAATCCTCAGGCACCTGAGAGCCTGGAGACTTCTGGATCTCTAGTTTTTTGGTTGTTTGTTTTTTGGATTTTTTTGTTTGTTTTCCTTCAGATCTCTGTTTTTTTTTTTTTAACAATTAAAGGTGCTGGATCACAGCTTCTGTATCAGAATGGTGAAGCTGAAGGGTAAATGCCAATAGGGGTCTCTTGCTTTAAAAAGAGGCAGGGAGCTTTGCACACTAGGCAGGATGGGGGACAATTCAGTTCTGTCCCACTTGCTGTGTCATCTTTTCTAAGGTTCTGCTGACTTTGCTGCCCATTTTATATGACCCAGTCAATGTGTGTTTCCTACACAGCTAAAAGATATATGTAAAATGCAGATGCCCCTCTGCAGGTTGTGTACAGTGGCACTACATGAAATTGTAATTAAAACTCCTTTCCTGGGATGCCTGGGTGGCTCACCAGTTGGGCACCTGCTTCAGCTCAGGTTGTGATCCCGGGATCCGGGGTCTTGTCTCACATCGGGCTCCCTGCGAGGAGCCTACTTCTCCCTCGGCCTGTGTCTCTGCTTCTCTCTCTCAGTCTGTGTCTCTCATGAATAAATAAATAAATCTTAAAAAAAAAAAAACTTTCTTAAGGCATTGCCCATTTAGAAGTAAACATCAGGCTGTTCTCTGGCAATCTGACATTCCCAAGTAATGAACAAGTGAGCCAGAACCACTGCTGCATGATTTAGTGCTGTGATCCAGCAAAGCAAGCAAGTGCAATTTCAAGACCACAACATTTACAGGTTCTTGGATCTATGAAGGAGGCTTTATGCCTGACCCACAAGAGCAGAGTGTGAATTATGCTGTTCACCTTGAGGGCTTCAGTGAGAATAGGAGATTAAAAAAATTCTTGGCCTAATTTGATTTTTCTTTTCCATTTACTCAGTATGTCTCCAGCTTCATTTTACTGCTATCTAAAAAGAGCCCTCAGGGAAAATGTTTCCAGATTCTAGTTAAATAGCTCTACAGAAAGCTAGCAAATGTAATTCCAAGGATGCTTTCGGGCTTTACAGAGAGAGGACAAAATACAACCTGCAGAGGCTTCCTAGTCCAATGACTCAGCTGCCAGTCCAAGCTGGATAAGGTCAATGGTAAACCCAGAAACAAGATATCCTGTTTCAAGCATAGATACCACCCCTACCATGCAATTTTAAGAGAGGGCAGGAGGGCATCTCACTAAAAAGGTTAAAAAACAGAAAAAAAATAAAGGCATTGAGTATTGTGTCTAGGTAGTATTGTCTGAATAAGAAAAGTTTGTTTCATCTTTTCTAGGACTTATAGGTTTTTTGGTTTTCTTGTCTTATTGCACTAGTTAGGACCACCTATATATTATTGATTATAAGCTGAGAGAGCAGGTACATTAGTGTAATTCTTGATTCTAAAGTGGTTATTATGAAGAATTCATCATTATGGACTGTGTTTGCTGAGACCATGGAAGAGATTACCCTTTATCAAGTAGAAAAAGTTCCACTCTATGCTGTTCGCTACGAATTTTTATAATGAATGAATATTGACTTTTATCAAATGTTTTCTCATTATCTTTTCAGAAGACCAGGAAAGGAGGAAAAAAAAAAAGAAGGGAGAGGTGGCAGGAAGAGAAGGAGACAATGTAGAGGCATGGAGGTTACATATTTTCATAAATGAATTGGCACGGCAATTTAATACATCTCTTGCGCTTAAATAACAAATGAAAGGGAATAAAGCACTCTGCCATTTTATTCTTACTATGAGATTTTATTTTTTATTTTTGTTTTTCAATGATTTTATTTTTTGGGGGGGAGAAAAAGAGAGAGAGACAATATAAGCAGGGGAGAGAGAGTGAGAAAAAGGATATGTGTGGGGCAGAGAGAGAGGGAGAAACAGACTCCCCACCAAGCAGGGAGCCCGATGCAGGGCTTGAGCCCAGGACCCTGGGATCACAACCCAAGCCAAAGGCAGAGGCCTAACCAACTCAGCCACCCAGGTGCCCCTAATGTGAGAATTTATTAACAGATTTTAATACTCCTACCATAGGGGAAACAACGGTTTTCTTTCCCTCTCCTCATTCTTACCTCCCAACAGGTAAAAACAAAAGCAGATTATATGCATGTAAGAAATTGTCTATCATATCAATATGATCTAGCTTAAATGTGTATTCCTTCAAAAATGCTTTCATTCTAATAGACATGGCATATAGGCAATCATTACTCATTCTCCTTGCACTTCATTTTTCCAGCTAGAGTGGCACTGGGGAACAACAGGAGGGTCTTCCTCATAATGTTTGTAGCTACCATGAGACCACCTTCACTCAGCCACAAACCCAGCTCAAGAGGGACCAGAAATGCATTCATCAGTGCAGGACTGACCACTTTACTGCAAGCAATACTGCTCCTGGCTGTTATACACCCGGCCAGGAACAAGGGAGAGGTGAGAATCAACTGTGCTAGCAGATGCTGCTGCTCATGAGTTGATGGAGTCAGAAAAGTCTTTCAAATGTTTGAAGACACCAGGGCAGCCTTAGGCAGGGTTCCATCTCTGTAGCGGGAGGAGGTGTGCTGGAAACACGTAGTAGCCCTCTAAGAGGCTTTCATCATCCTCATGTTAAACAGAAATTACAATCTCAGAGTGGTTAGAAGCTCTCACATTATGAAATAATAATAATAATAATAATCATCTCATATTTAGTGCAGGGATTCCTCTCAATGCTTTATAGATATCTACTAATTTATTCCTCCTAAATATTCCTGCAAGGTAGATACTATTATGATCCATATTTTAAAGATGGAGATACTGAGGCAGAGGATGAGCAATGTGCTTAAAATCACTCAAAAAAGATGGCCAGGACTTAAACCTAGGCAGGCTGGCTCCAGAGCCCATGCCCTACAGCTTTGTGTAACGGGCCAGACGGGAAATGTTTTAGACTTTGTGGGCATCTGTAATGACTACTCATCTCTGCCATCGGCCTTAAACAGTATGTAAATAAATGAATGTGATTATGTTCCATTATAGACACTAAAATCTGAATTCCTTTTTTTTTTTAAAGATTTTATTTATTTAGTCATGAGAGAGAGAGAGAGAGGCAGAGACACAGGCAGAGGGAGAAGCAGGCTCCATGATGCAGGGAGCCCGATGTAGGACTTGATCCCAGGACTCCAGGATCACATCCTAGGCCAAAGGCAGGCGCTAAACCGCTGAGCCACCCAGGGATCCCCTAAAATCTGAATTCTATAGAGTTTTTACACGTCACAAAATATTATTGTTTTGTTTTGTTCAACCATTAAAAATAGAAACGATTCTTTGCTTGAAGACCATAGGAAGTGGGCTATATTTGGCTCATGGGCCACAGTTTGTAGACCACTGCTCTACACTACTCCTGGCTTTTATAGGGATCATTTCCTGTGTCAGTGGTCCTCATCCTCAGCTTTCCTGCTGTGACATACCCAAAGACTCCCCCAGGTATGTCTTTCTGGAGCCAGGTATACAGGGTTCTCCCCTGATAAGCAAGGGGAGATATCTGACTTATCTTTATGTGAGTAAACCCTAACCTCCTACATTTTAGTGTCTTAACTTTCCAAACAATCAGCCCAAGCATGACACAAACTTTCCCTGACCATTGATGTATACAAATAAGGGACAAGTAAAATAATAGGATGCCTGGGATCTGCTTCATAGTTATATACAGGGAGAGGGAGTGAGATGTGTAGGAAACAAGGCTGATCACAGATTGGTAACTCTCAAAGTCCTGCCTGTGGTATACAGTCAAAAGACTATATAATACAAAGGTTTATTTTAATGGACAAAAAAACATTTTGCAAATATATCAGTGAGCACACAGATGCCATCCAAGATTTGTACTTCAGCTGTTAGTGAGAAAGGATACTGAAAGAGACAGATGACAGACATCTAGAACTGAACATAATTAGAAGAAACCTAGCAAAATGAAAAAAAAATCTCACTACTGAATTTCAGTAATTTTTCACTAACATAGACTAGAAGACAGAAGGGTCTATCTGGCTGGGAAATCAAAAGCTGAGAGAGCTACCTTGAAACATTCAAACTTAAAGATGCCTCTAACCCCATGGAGAGGCACCAATCAACTGCCATACTCCCTGAAGTCTGCTCTACTCTATGGACTGTTTTCTTATTTGCTCTCATGAAGAAACCCATCAACACGCTGCCAATTACTGGATTCCACAACATAAAATAATCTGGTGGAGTTCAACTCTGGGATGCAGAAACATACAGAGAAAATAGCCATTCAAGGTCAGACTGCCCTGTGAGGGAAGACCTCTGTTCTCTTGTATTTATTTTATGAGTGTGCTTTCCTTTCCCCAAGTCTGCCTCCTCAAATTCATGTTTTTCTCTCCATTCCTACACCACCACCATCTTCTCCTAAGAAGGCAAATCCCTCCCATCCTTGCCAGAGCCTCAATCCCACTCTGCCCCCTTCAGTCAAGTCAATGTAAAGCTCATGACTCCATGACTATCTTGACTTGACTTGACCACCCCCATCCTTGGGCCCAGAGGCTGGTTTACAGTGTCTTATGGTTTATGCCCAAGATTCTCACCCTCAAAACTTCTAGGTCACCACAAATATTATGGTGTTCTCACTTCTTTTGACACCTCCTATTGCCAAAGCCTTCCCACCCTTTCTGGGTTTCTTACTGACTTCTTGACCAGTTCTTTTATACTTGTCTGTGTTTCTTCCAAGCTATAGCTTTAATTCAAGTGGCTCCTCTCCTCCCCCTTTGGGGGAGCTGACAGCCTGCTTTGTATCTTGTTCCTCAAAGACAAGATATTCCTGCAGGTTCTCCTTCCTAGTTAATGTTTTACTAAATAAATGACTAAAAATGAGCCTCACTAAAAATATCTATCGTCTATCTATCTATCTATCTATCTATCTATCTATCTATCTATCTATCTATCCCTGGCTCCCATACATTCTAGCTAGGTGATCTCAAGCAAGTTACTTACCCACAGTTTCTTCAACTGAAAAACAAGGAAGGAATTCTCTCATAATGCAGTAGTGGGAATTGTGGCTAACAGCTATCATTTAATTCTGTAAGGGTTTACAATCTGTGTCAGGTACTGGGCTGACTGCTTTGTATAGATTTGCTTATGACATCTTCAGAACATCCAATGAGAGAGCTAATATCATTATTCTCATTTTATAGATGAGTAAGCTGAGACTCAACGAGCATCAGTAGTGACACAGGTCACCTATCTCAGGTGGCAGAGGCGAGAAGGGGTTCAGATCCTGGAACACATACTTCAGCTACAGTATTCTATCCAAGATACAAAGATAATGACTACATAGCACAGTGCCTTGTGAAAAGCAAGCTTTCCATTA
This sequence comes from Canis lupus baileyi, assembly GCF_048164855.1. Taxonomy (NCBI): domain Eukaryota; kingdom Metazoa; phylum Chordata; class Mammalia; order Carnivora; family Canidae; genus Canis; species Canis lupus. The sequence continues at coordinate 35,166,765 of NC_132856.1, read as the reverse complement.
ACAGAGCCTAAAATTGAACTTACAAATTGATATGTTTTTACTAGATTATTTCTCCTCCCCTTTGCCCCTAAGAACAGGTGAATTTACCTAATCAACTCAATGTGTGCATTCTCTTTTTATTTTTTTATTATTTTTTAAAGATTTCACCCATTATTTGACAGAGAGAGAGTGAGAGAGCGCATAAGTAGGCAGAGTGGCAGGCAGAAGGAGAGGGAGAAGCAGGCTCCCTGATGACTAGACAGCCCTGAAGCAGGGCTTGATTCCAGGACCCTGGGTTCATGACCTGAGCTGAAGACAGATGCTCAACCGACTGAGCCACCTTGGCGCCCTGTGCATTCTTTTTTTTTTTTTTTTTAAAGAAATCGATCTTGAAATAATTTTAGGTTTATAGAAGCATTGCAAGAATAGTACATAATGTTCCCATGCACTCTGTACCTTCTCGATGTTAACATCTTACATAACCATGGTACATTTATCAAAATTACAGTACTAACATTGCTACAAGATTATTAATTAAACTATTAAAGGATTTACTAGGATTTCACCAATTTTCCCACTAATGTCCCTTTTCTGTTTCAGGATCCAATCCAGAACCTCACATTATATTTCACCATCACATCTCTGTAGTTTCCTACAATCTGTGAGTTTCCTGGTCTGGTCTGTCTTTCATAAAGTTGACACTTTTGAAGAGTACTGGTCAGTGATTTTGCTGAAGGTCTCTCTACTTAGATCTGAGGTTTTCTTATGATTAAATCAAGATTATGCATTTTTGTGGGCACTTGGGTGGCTCAGTCGGTTAAGTGTCAAACTCTTGTTTTTCACTCAGGTCATAATCCTGGGGGTGGTGAGATAAAGAGCCGTGTGCTCAGTGGGGAATCTGTTTGAGTATACTCTCTCTCCCTCTGCCCTTCCCCCGACTCACACGTGCATGCTCTCTCAAAGTAAATAAATCTTTAAAAAAAAAAGATTTTTAAATCTTAAAAAAAAAGTATGCATTTTTGGCAAGAATACAACAGAAGTGTTTTGTCCTTTTCGGTACATCACATCAGAGTAATATTATCCTTACCACTTGGTTAAGGTAGTGTCATGGGTTGAACTGTATGTATACCCCTAAAAAGATACATTGAGGTTCTACCCCTAAACCTGTGAAAGTGACCTTATTTGAAAACAGGATCTTTGCAGATATAATCAAGTTAGGATGAGGTCATACTAGATTAAAGTGTGTCCTAAATCCAATCACTGGTGTTCTTATAGAAAGAAGATTTAAAGACACAAAGGGAGAAGGCAGTATAATGACAGAGCAACTGGAGTGATGTATCTATAAGCCAAAGAACACCAAGGATTGACAACAAATACCAGAAGCTAGGAAGAGCCAAGGAAGGATTCTCCTGCAGGTTTCTGAGGCCAATACTTTGATTTCAGACTTCTGGTCTCCAGAACGGTGAGAAATAATTTTCTGTTCTAAGCTACCCAGCTTGTGGTACTTTGTTATAGCTGTCCTAGTTAGCGAATATATATATAGTGAATAGTTATCTGTTGGAGTTCTCCCTACAAATTTACTACTCTCTCCATAATTAATACATATATTGGAAGAGATAAATTGTAACTATGTGCATCCTTTTAAATCTAACTCTGTGACTACCCAGCATTTGCAAAACTGCCTTCACTGAAGTGTACATTATCACCCTAGAGGGGATGCCTCCTGGCTGAACTGGGAGGTCAATCCAGGCAAAGTACCCAATAGAGTCAGAGCGGGTTGAAGTGGGCCAGGAGAGGGGCAGCTGATCAGCAGGCAGCGTACAACAGACCATAGGGGCACGTAGGACACGGAGGCAGTGATAAGGAAACCTTCATAGAGCTGTCTGAGCAAGAGGACCAGAGCTACAGGAACACAAAGGGAAGCTTCTCTGGAGCCTGCAAGTGGCTCTCCATCTTATATTTTTGTAAATAGAAAAAGACAATAATGAAATAATGGTCTCTAACTCTAAAATTTCCATGAAGGTTTTTTTTTTTTTTTTTTTTTTTTTCTGTTCTCTTTTCCCTGGCACAGAGCTAACTGACCTGGTGTCATCTGTTACCAGAAGTTGAAAGGCAGATAATGAGGCCCAAATTCCAACGGAAACCTGGCTTCATTGATTAGGCCAAATGCATTTCAGGATTATTGGTTTCTAACCCACAAGGTGAGCAAAAGGTCTTCAAACTCAGAACTATAATTTTCCTTTAGAGATGCTTATCAGTGCTTTCAACAAAAGGCAACAGACCCTGTGGACTTTGACAAACCACCAGGAACAGTTCCTGGAGGGATCCCTGATACCTTTGTCTTGGCTAATCTCAAAGATGGAGGCCACACCTTTGTGTTTATTCTCTCCAGCTGTGGGTCTGGTTGCCTTGCCCTATGCATCCAAGAGAGATTTGATTTCCTCTGTGATGAAATGGCTTAACTCTCCATATCAGATGCTATAAGAAAAACATCTCAATTTCTTAAAAAAAAAAAGCTGTGTAGTTTTTTGTTTATTATTTATTTTCGTATTTTTGCTTGCTAGTGGACAGCAAGGAGAGCCTGGATAAATAAAATTCATAGGCCACGCTGAGTTAGTTCAGTCTCATGACAAGCTGCGGGCAGGATATTGGACTGCTATGTTGAGAACCAAACAATTTCTCCAGCCTCCTCTCATGGAAATGCTAAACAGCAGATGATAGAGATGTCACAAGATGGTCTGGGTAGACCCACAAATTAAACCATCAGTTATCAGGGCCATAAAACTGAACATGTGAAGGTTAGAGAGGTTATATTTATTCCCTGAACATCAAGTCTTCTCAGCCCGCATCACTCAGCACCTGCGGCATCTAGCCAAAGTCTGCCTGTGAGGTGGCTGCTTTTGGGAAGCCTTGATTAAGGGGGAGACATCAGGGAGACATGTGACTGAGTGAAGACAATACTGGCACAAGCCTCTGAAACCTTGCTCAGTCCCTCCCCCAAACAGGGCCTCCCACAAAAAGTAAATAAAAAATGAGGCTCGAAAGAAATGACACTTTCGGACAACTTCTGTGGTCATCCCGGCTTCATTTCCTCCAGGCCTTCTCGTTTCCTTCAAGTCTAAAACACATGCTGGCAAAATGCTATAGCTCCCTAATGTTCGTACAAACTAAATGGCAGAATGAAGGGAAAGAGGGGTGTGGAATGAGGGAGATGGATTTCAGCCAATATACCCTGCAGAAGCAATTAATCTTACTACAAACTCTGAGAGGGCTAATGTTCAGGGCAAACCATTTTGTTTCTGAGGGCAGACGTCAAGCAACTTATTATCTTTATTTTCTGATTATCATTGAATTTGTGCCTCTACATTAGAAAAATAACCTGACCTACTTGTCTGCCATGGGGAAATTCATTTTTGCTGAATGACGGTGATGGGATGGAAAAAAAATGAACCTTGGGAAATAATTCAGTAAAATATGGAACTCTCTCAGAGCTGAAGCAGTCAGCAGCAGCCTAGGTTACGAACATAATCTCTTAGCAGTGCCAGTAAAATAAAACAGAACCACTGTTTCAGACACTGTATTTTTGGCAAATGTTTCACTTTTCAATTACTTTCAAAGTTATTCGTTTCAGTCAACATTATAAGGGTAAGTCAACATTTGTCCTGGCAGCAAGCCCAAATTTGTTATTTTATTAGTCTGCTACTGGTTAAATTGGCCCAAGATTAAACACATCTAATAAATAGCCCTAAAATATTGGAGTTTAGTAGAAGACCACATTCAAGTTCTCTTACACAGGATGTTACCATTAACCTTGGGCAGAGGAGAAATGTACACCCACACCCCAGTTAAGTTCCTTTCAGCAAACGCCAGCCCATTGCCTGCAACTCATTTTGGTCATGCCCAGACATGGCACTACAGACCTTCAGAGAAAGAGGAACCCAAATATTCAGCTCTCTCTGCGGTCCCTGGGTCCATGTCTGCCTTCCGAACATCAAGCAAACTCTTACTGTCTTGAGGCAGACAGGGCCAGATGCTCAGGCCTGAAGTACTTCAAGAGTCTGACCCCCTAAAAAAGTGTTGGGGCTGCCAGCAGAGTCATCCCTCTGTGGCCTTTGAGGAAAGGCCAGCTTTGGGCCCAAGAGATATTTTCTCACCATTAGATTCAGGTTGTGCATTTTTGGCAAGAATGTGCATTTTGTGCCCATCATGCTACACTCATCCGTAGGTCTAGAAAAATGGGGTCAAAGCACACACTGCTGGTTGCAGAATGCCAACAAGGCACCTGGAGGTGGCAGTGGTGGCCTAATCACAGGCACAGGGCCCAGAGGAAGGCCTCTGTGGTTCTGGGGTTTCACAGGCAGTTATTTCCTACTGACTTCTTAGAACTCCTTTGGTGGGATACAAATTCTGCATTTGTTTATCTCTATAAAAGGGAATCCCTGGCTTCCCCTCGGGCTGAGTTGAGGGGAAGAGGGAGAATGCCATTGGAGATCACACCATACTTCAGGTTTGGGAACTGCTGTGTACAGACTAAGGATATTTGCTGAGGCTTCCCCAGAGTTTAGGAAGAAGTGGAAAGTCTCTGCGGCAAGTGACAAAGTTCTTATCATGCTGGCCCAAAGAATGTGTTGATTCTTTGCAAAGGATCTAAGGATAAAATATGAGCCAAACTTCCTGGCCAGAGCACAATGCCCTATGACCTCGGACCAACAATGGAACCTCCATGGGCTTGGTCTCCTCCCCTGTGAAGTGGGGGTGACTCTCCTACCCCTTCACAAAGTTGTTGGGAAGATGACATGAGATCATGTGTGTGCAATGTGCTTGCTACAAGCCTGCCCCATAAGTAAATATCAGATTATTTCTCTTATTTCTGATGCCCAGGGAGAGGTGTGGTCTCTCCCCAAGGCTGCTCTCCTACCCTGGTCCACTTCCTGCAGCACTAGATTTTTGCCCTGGGCCTCTCTGGGATGAAGCTGGAACTCCATGTCACTTGCCACAACACAATCTCACCAATGACATGCTCCTGCTACTACATCTCAGGTTATGAGACCACATATTTTGATTCCACATTCCTGCCTTGCCTTTCTTCCTGCAGTTTTATCATCTGTTTAGTCAAGCTCTAGCTGGATAGAGAAACACTGGGCGTGGTTTGGCAGGATCTAAGGCTATGCCGGAGGAGAGGAAAATGAAATCTCAAGATAAGAACCTGAATTGGGGAAGGGAATCCAAGTGGGTCTTGAGGTCTTCATCAGAACCACCCTACCCAACCCAACATCACTAAATTATGGGCTAGAAGAGCTGGTCTCCAATCTTGTCAGATCCCAGTATGACCTGGGATTAGATACTGATAGGAACCGTGGGTGTTTAGCTCATGTCAGGTGAGCAAGGTGGAATCTCTCCCCCAAATAACAAGTTTCCCTGGGCTTCCAGAAAGGACCATACAGATACACTGGCATGTCCTTTCTGTTTTTCATCCACCTATTATCCTCTGAACCTCAGCATTATCTTCATTTCCCAGAAATGGAAAAAAAAAAAAAAAGCACAGAAATAAAAAAAGATGCTCAGATTTTAATCTCAATGTCCCAAAGGAAGGACAGACTGTTCCAGCTGAATTTGGGATGATCAAATATGTCTCAGGCAAGCAAAGGGACAGCGAGGTCTGCCATCTGACTGAAGACTAGGATGGGACCAGCAATCTCACATACACCTGCTGGGTAAAACCTACAGGGACAAATGACCAAGGGCATGGGGTCAACTGGATGAGAACATGGACCCCCTACTCTTGTGGTCCACTCAACTTCTGTTTTTGGCAAGAACAATATCTGAGTAGACAAGACTTGCAGAAATGTGGCCTCCAGAGAGAATCATAAAATACATTTGCCACACTCCCTGGTCCCCCCCAGCCGGCCCTTCTAGCACAATTTATCTCTTCAAATCATTGAGCCCACGTGCATCCTCAACAGCACATGCCTCCAGTTAGAACCAGGGAACACTGCACTTGCAGGTTTTAGAACAGTCTGCTCTCAACTGAGAACAGAATACACTGAAATCTGATTATTCAAAATGGAAAAAGCTACCAGTGGCACAGCCATAAGGGATTGACTGAATTGGGAATAAAATTTAAAAAATTTAAGCTTTCCTGTTTTCAGCTTTTAGCTGACATCTTACCACCCACTGAGCAATGGTATGTAGAAAAATAAGGTACAAAGTATGCTGTTCGGGAAGCTGAGAGGTAGGTAATCTATAATGGATTCATATGGCCTTTCTGTTGCTCCTACACACTCCAAATAAGCACATGATAACTTCAAAATGTTATCCCTTGGGAGATGTGTAAGTGTGTGTGTGTGTATGTGTGTGTGCATGCACACAGAACACAAGACTACCTTTACTTAAGACAGTTTTCATTCTGTAGCACATTCTTAATGACAGAAATGAAAAATGCCCACTAAGAATGGGTTTTTCCAAAGACTCCTAACAAACACTTGGTTCTCAGTGTTGTACATTTGCAACCTTGAAACATAGTGATTATGTATTATTTCTAACTCTGAGCAATTAATATACAACCAGATGTATTATTATCTACAGTGTATTAAAATTCAGAAGCCTGCAAATTTGGAGAAGAGTGTATCATACACGACAAAGGAGGCAGAAGCCTCAGGCAAATTGAACTCCAATAAAAAATATACATATTAAATAAAAAAAAAGTCACAAGAGAGAAAATGAATAAACAATGAAGTTGACTTAAAAGAAAAGAAGTAGACACAAACCTGTGATTTGACTGTTTGGTTTGTAAAAAAAATGTTGGTTTAGCCATTGGAGATTCAGTGGTAAGGGATGCCAGTAAGAGTTTCCAGAAAAGACAAAGGCAGTTTTGTGGTAAAAGAAAAATGTTATTTATTGTGGCAGAAAGGGGCAAATTCCCATGAGTCTTCCAGCTCAGGCCGTCCACAGATGGGAGGGTTCTTTTGGAAGACCACATGGGGTCTAATCTGGCAAGATTTCCCTGGAAAAGTTTCCTCCAGGGATGAAGGGAAAAGTCTCACTGGCCGGATGCTTGCACCTCCTGCCCCACCATTTAGAAGTGAGGCTCTGGGGCTGCTCCTGAATTTATAAAGCAGGGCTGTACAGAGTGTTAGGGGCCATGTAACCCTGCAAAGCCTCCAGAATGGTTATTAAATTACATACTGCTGGGTTCCTTACTTACAGATTCTGGCAATTTTCTAGAAATAGAGACGTCGTCCCACACCTAACCCAAGTGTGATTCATCTCTTCTATCAACTAGAGAAGGAAGTGCTAGACGATGGGGGACCCTTATGTGGGGACTCTAAGAGCCATGGAGTCACCCTGTGCCAGGTGTTGGCACACACACACTCATCTATACCATACAGCAACCCCATCACCTCATTTTATAAAAGAGAAAGCCGGTGTTCAGAGAAGTAAAGTGACTTGCCCCAAGTCATACCTAGTAGGAGCTGCAATTGAAATTCAAATCTACCTGACTTGAAAGCCCTCCCTGCCACCCCCCACACCAGCTTCCCTAGATACACAACTTCCTCTTACAACACAATAGCAACAATACTGACAATGACTTCATGCCAGGCTGTGCCAAAGTGCTCTCTATGCACGATTTCCTTGATTTCTCTTAAGTTAGTACTATTAATATACCCATTTCATAAAACTGATGGAACTGAGGCTCAGAGGGGTTAAGAACTTTTCCTAAGGTTACACAGCCAGTGGCAGAGCCAGGACTGAGCCCAAGGCTGTTCCTCAGCGAGACCTGTGATTTTAACCATAGCCCTGCTCATCTCCTAAACCCTGTGGGAAATAAAGATGGTAGAACAGGGCAATGCAGACTGAGGCAGGAAGTGGAAAATTTGAAGCTGTTTATTCCACATTCAAGCCCTGTCACTCTGGAGTCAGCAGCCTCCCTTGTCTTCCCCCTGCCCTGTACCCACCAGGATCTTCGAGAGCCCAGCCAGGTGCACAGGTGCTCTGCTTATGTGCCTCAGTGGACATAGCCCTTTGTTAGGGCAAACCTGGGGAATGGTGTGTGAACATCCAGCACCAGGGGGCTCATTGGATGACCACCTCCCAGTACTGTCCCCTCGAAGTCTGTCAAAATCCCCAGTGAGATTGCCTGCTTCCCCATCCCTCTTTCCACTGATTGACAATCACTGCCTGTTTGTTAGGGTTCTGAATGACTCAGTCAAACTAAAGTACAAGTTCCTTGAGGAGAGAAAGCATGCCTTTCCCTTTTAAATTCAGGAGAAATTGTTAGACTGTGGTCTCAATAAATATTTACTGACAATCACAGAGCAATTAAGGGTCATTTTTAGTTGTGTGGTTCTTCACCAAGTTGTGTCCATCACGCTATGGAACTTCCCCACATTTCTAACAAAGGATCTATTTATAATTAAAGCACGCTGCTAATGAATAGGGCAGGAAGAACTCGCAAAGCAACCTAATCCTCCTCACCTGCGCTGGGTCTGTCCCTGTGGTTGGAGCTTGGTTCCCAGATGACATGGATCAGATGGGAGCCAGCCTTGTGGATGGATGACATGCTCTTCATCTCCCATGACCAGGGTGCTTCTCTACCCTGAGCTCACACTCCTGCTTGAAAGTCATTCTGGGAACATCAGAAAATCATACTAGTTTTTTTTTTTCATCCTGCCTGGCAGGAATGAACATGAATCTTGCCAGTGTGCTTCGGAACATCTTTTGTTTTTTAAAAAAAATAGTGGCCAGGGCCAACTCAAATCCCTGGGAAATCGGGTGGGTATTTCCTACAAGGGAAGGAGTGATCTCCCAGCAGACCCCTTGAGAGGATGATCAGCCACAGCTTCTACTCAACTGATGTACACTGTAAATAGATGCTGCTATTGTTGCTACTCATCTGTGGAATACTTGCTTTGTGGAAGCCTTCTGCATGCTCATTCATCTTTCCAGTTCCCTTGGAAACTCTTATTTACAGATAAGGAAACTGAGGCTTTAGAGGATGAGTCACTGTCCAAGGTCTCCTGGCTCACAAGTAGCCAATTTGGGATTCAGACAAGGCTCAGTCTATCCTTAAATCCAAATTCCTAACCACCACTCTGGGACTACCCCAAATTAAAATATAACCTTGCTCAATCCTGCTCTTGGGGTGAAGGGGAAATGGAAGAAGATGGGTTAAATGACTTCAGCTGGAACTTGGGAACTTGAAGCTTTGAAAAGAAAGAAAACGATTTTTGTTCTTAGAACAGAAATCCAATTAAAAAAAATTGCTGGTGATCCCTGGGTGGCTCAGCGGTTTAGCACCTGCCTTTGGTCCAGGGCGTGGTCCTGGAGTCCCAGGATTGAGTCCCGAATCAGGCTTCCGGCATGGAGCCTACTTCTCCCTCCGCCTGTGCCTCTGCCCAACCCCCCTCTCTGTGTCTATCATGAATAAATAAATAAAATCTTTAAAAAAAATTGCTAACATCTAGTCCAGGATAATTTTATATGACACACTAAAGTCCATCTTTATCTGTTAAAAAAATCTTGATATTTGAAATCTGGGTCCTATGTTCGAAGTCCAAATTTAAGATTTAGTCTGTATGCAGCTGTACCCAAACTTGGGAACCTATTGCTGCAGAGCTCTGGCCAGAGAAGAGCCCTCAGAATACACGCAATGTGCAGTTTCCAAACTCTCAGTACCATTGTGACAACTTTTTTTTTTGCCAATGTACATACCACCTGAACTATTACATAGTTAATATTTCCTTAAGTTACTCATCTTTTACTTAAGTAACCATATTATAAAAACAAACACTATCACTGCCTTGGCTCTAAGTAGAAAATAACTTGAAAAAATGAACCCTATTGTTAAATTCTTATTAGATACTCTTGCCTGCCTGAAGCTTCTAAGCCTGAGGCCTGAGTTGTGTTAAAAAGGGGAACCAGCAAGTGCTCGAAAGGTATTAAAGACACATTAACTCCAAACTAAGACTTTCTCCTCAGCATGATCAAAAGGATCAGGACAGGAAGAGAACTGAAAAGAGAAAGGGATTCAAAATTACTGTATGTGTCCTATCTCTGTATCCCCCTTGTCCCTGGTATCTGTTCGGGCTACCACAAATGGTATGAAACCCACCTTCTGGTAAAAAAGTGACTAAGCCAGTGTTCTCATTCCAGAATCAAAGACTCTGAGGTCCCCTGAGTCTACTTGTGTCCTGTCCCCAAGTAGTAGGGAGATTCTTTTAAGAATCAGCTTAGAAATCAATGCTGCTAAAGAAATTGAGATTTAAGCTTTTAAGAGTTCTCCAAAGCAAGTCCCCATTCCTTGCTGCTGAGTCAGAACATAGCTCACTCCCCTCGGCCCTTAGAGAGTGGACATAAAGCATTCAGAAACTAATAAGAGAAAACCAACCCTCTTCAAACACGCTCCCTTTCAAAGCTGTCCAACTTAAGTCACCAAACAGCTGAGCCAGAAGGTGACTTTTCACATGTCTGTGGTTGACACTTAAGTTACCATCAATTTTTTTCTTCTTGTAATAGTCTGTTTCCTTCTTCACAGTGGTTTCAGACCCCTTCTGCAAGACCACACCCAGAACATCCAATGTAACCACCAACCAGTAAGGAGAATAACTAAAGGTGTGTGAGAATAAACAAGACCCAAAAACCTAACAGGATACCGATAAGCCACCCCAACCTGTGCAAAGTCAAACATATGAATAGTCTTCACCAGTGACCTTTAATTATCTTCTCTATTTGCCTGGGGTTGTTCTTCACATGCCTGCATCACTTGGGGATTATGAAATGTTAGCATTTCAGTGTAAGATAACACTGGAGAGGGATGCTTGCACTGGCCTTGTGTTGGGGCCAGAGAGCACACAGACTTACTAATTGTCCCCCTCAGGTATCAGGCCTGTAGCTCTTTCTCTTTCCACTCACTGGCTGCTTCCCTTTTTTTCTGTGGCTTCTTCCTCCAGGAAGTCTCCAAAGTTCCAAATCTGACAATGGTGGCAACAGCTAAACATTTAACTTTACATATTTTTTTCAAGGTCCTGACATAGGCTCTCAGTTTTATTTTGCTCAGGTTGCCAATTTCTCATGGTATCTATGGAAACCATCCCTTAGAGGGGGAGGGAATGCTCTATTTCTCTTTACCATTTAATTATCACCTCTGCTGCAAACATTAGATCTGCAGGATCTGAGCTCAGGAAGACATCATTTTAAGGGATGTCATCTACATGTACAAAAGTTTCTGTCTATCCATTTTTTTGTGGGCTTCTTGTTTAACACCAATCATACATCAAATATAAAGTAAGCTTTGCACTTGAATCTGGAGTGCAGGCCATGGGATGGACCCACCAGTCCACTGGCTCCCAAGTGAGGTCTCTGCATGCAGTGTTCTAAATTTATTGGCATTCACTTTGAACACCAAAAATATAGCTCTGCTTACCACCAACCTGAGAGGTCAAGGCTGGGCAAGGAAGGCCCAACATTTTGGCCCTGCCTCCTAATGTCTCTGAATCTCTGTTTCTTCAGTTGACAAACAAAGAGGACAGTCCTTGCCTTGGTCAGCCTCCCTCAGCCTGTGCAAGGTTCAAAGGAGATCATATATATGAAAATAGCTGCCTGCTATTTGAACACAGGGCAGCATTGCTGTGAATTTAGTGAGCATAGTGACAGAAGGAGAGGGGCATGGGTAGAAATATCTCTTCCCTGACTTCTCTACATCCCATGTGCATACATATACATTTAAATGGGCTATATCATGTGTGTAATTATGCTCCACTTTTTTCCTTTTTAATTTTTTACAAAAACATTAAAGCATTTCTGTTGCCTAGCGTGCAATGCCTCAAATGATGCCACTGATGCCTGTGCCAGAGGCCGTGCTACACGGAGCCATTTCCTCATTATAGGTCAGAGGGATTGTCGGTTTTTCTGTTTTAAAAATAAGGAGGGATGCTAAACTGAAATCAGACAACTGGACTTCAAGCTTCAGCTCTGCTATGCCCAGTTGTGTGATCCTGTGAAAATTATTGAATATCTCTGATTCTCAGGATCCTAATCTTTAAAGTGGGGATAATTATACCCAAGTGAGGAAAAGAATATAAAAATGCTTTGGAACCTATAAAATGCACAAAAATACAGTATAATCATTACTGTAAATAATATCATTATGAACAACTTTGGACACATAGCATTCTTCCTCCTAAGAGCTAGAATACTGGGTCCAGAGATTTGAACCTTTTTTGTGTTTTAATATATACTGATGAATACCCTCATTCTCCACAGATGCATGTTATTTCCCTGCAACATCCCTAGGACTGGGTTCTATCATATCTTTAAAATATTTGTGATGTCAGGGGGGTGCCTGGGTGGCTCAGTCAGTTAAGTGTCTGCCTTTAGCTTAAGTCATGATCCCAGGATCCTGGAATCGAGTCCCTCATCCTCCTGTTTGTGCTCTCTCTTCCTATCTCTCTCTGTCTCAAATAAATAAAATCTTTAAAAAAATATTTGTGATGTCAATTAGGTATGAAACAGCACCTATTATACCTTTTTCATTTCTATAGCTTCTATTAGAGTGAACATTTAAACAATCTTTACTTTCACAGTTCCTTGTCTGTGAACTACCTATTAATGCCTCTTTGCCCATTTATCAATGGACATCTCGGAAGGTTCTTTTACATTTGTATAAATTACATGACAAAAATATTAATCTTCAGTCTGGCATCTCTATTTCAAAAATTCTCTTCAATGTATTAGTCTACCTCTTTTGTCTAAGGAAGCACATTAAACCCAACAAACACCTTGTTTGTTGATATAACATTATATACAGTGTCTCTGTGGGCTAATCAATGCTCAAGATGTCCAGGGACACTGAGGATGTCTGGTGCAAACAAGCAAGGAAGAGAAAGAGATTGGATAGTATGTTCCATTTGGAAAAGTTAGAGGAACCAGGATGTCTAGCCAAAAGAAACAAGCTCCTGGGGGAAGCATGTGTGTGTGTGTGTGTGTGTGTGTGTGTGTGTGTGTGTGTATACACATGTGTGCATGTGTGTGTGCAGAGTGGGAGTAGTTAGGGAAAAAGGGTTTTCAAATATTTAAGGAGATGCCTTAATGCCTCTTAAACACATGAGAAAATATTACTGTGTAATATTCAGTTGGAGAAAGCAATGTTACTATTAAGAGAGGATTTTTTTCATGATGCATACTGAACAAAGACCGAATGTACAGGCTCAGAAGGTAATGAGCTCTCTGTCTTTGGAGATGTTTAAGCAGAGATTGAAAGGATCCAACAGCAGATTAGCACTGGGCTCCATGTTCTCAACAGGCCTTTCCTACTCTAAGGTTCTCGAATGCAATGACCCTGGGTCATTTCCTGGAGGCTAGTTTTGTTTGTTTGTTTCATAAATCCCCGGAAAAAAAAAAAAAAAAAAGATTGTTTTGCTACTCCTTACCTCCTCATCTTAAGAGTCAGAAGAGGGGGGAAAATCCAGTGAATTTACCATTAAGATTTCTGGTTCTGCTCCAATCAATTGAAGTTTAGTAATAATCAGACCTGCCTTCTCACAAAAGAACACAATGGCTCAAACACAGAAGGTCCAGACACAAGTGTTTCTAGACTTAAGAAGAAACCACTCCTTTACCGGGCAGTGGGAGCTTCAGAAGCCTTTCTTGATTAACGTGTGACATAGCCTCTTCTAAGCTAATAACCGGTGTCAATTTATAAAAAATGGAAGGCATTAGAAACCCACTGGCCTTCATTCTTGACAGTCCATGAGTCGATATAAAAATAAATGGCAATGCAATCACAGCAATTTCCTCATTTTGTGTGTGACCTGTACACATTACCAACGCTGACAAACTATGGAAGGCAACTGCATGCATACATCATAAATGAAGTAGCCCTTCTAGAGTACACAGGCCATTAATAACAATTACATGTGCACAGGGCTTTGCAAAATTAGGATATGATCAGTAATTTATTTTCATTCAGTTGTTATAAAAACAGTGGCACCAGTCCAGGATTTTATAGGCAATTGCAGAGTGACTTGAGAAAATGACACAATTTGCAAGTATCCAGATGGAATCAGGGCCTTCCAGTTATTGGTTTAGGTGGAAGGCTGGTGGTTAATGTAGATAAGCAAAATGACTAATTGCAGAACTAACGGTGTCATCTCCACAGAGCTGAGCATGCGGAATTCTGCCAAAGATCAGCTTTTTGGTGTTGAGAAACACAGAACGGAAGTTGCCAAAACCTTCCCTCATGGAGGCTTACAATTCCTACTCCTTTGGGTTTGTAGCCATTCTGTGAAGTGGGCTCTCTGAGTAATGGCAGGGTCTCCCATCCAGAAACTCAGGAAAAAGTAGGCTTTTGACCGTGAAGCTATTTGCTCCAGCAAATCCTTCATGTGTTATGTGGTGAGGAGACCAGTGATTTAGTCATTTAGACTCAATGTGATGTGGTTGGGAAAGTACAGACTTCAGGGTCAGAGTAGGGTGTGAATCTTGGCTCCTCCACCTAGTAGCTCAACCATCCTAGAAAGGCTATTACCCAGCTCTGAGCCTCAGCTTCTTCTTCTATAAAAAGGAACATGTACACCAACCTCATAGGATTGTTGTGGAGATAAAAATTTGAGAAGCCATAGAAAGGCCCCTAATGCCCTGCTATGCATAAAAGAACACTCATAAAATTAGGATAGTGATCATTAATTAAAATTATTTGGGGAATCTTTTCAAGATGCACAAGTCTTGATGATGATGGTGCTATTTATTGAACACTTACTATGTGCCAAGCACTGGGACTAAGCATGAATCACCTCGTTGACCCTCACTATGATCCTAGGAGGTAGAACTCTCATCATCCCATTTTACCACTGAGGAAAACAAGGCTTAGAGAGGCAAAGTAGTTTGTCCAAGGTGACACCACTGAGCAGGTGGTGGAGATGGCATTAGGACTCAGTTCAGAGTTGATACCCTGAACATCCTTAAATGTACATGTGTAAAGTCAACATGTTTTACTTTAATAGGCCTATGTTCCTAGTTCAAGTACATTGTAATCTGGAGGCCCCTCAAGACCCCATTTGAACAGGTCTCAGAATTATGGGCTGGATGACCATAACTGGATCCTATCAGTAAGTGATGGCCTTTACCTGAGTAACTCTATGTTGCTTCCCTTCCAGCAAGACCCAAAGTCACATGATTCATGGAATCTACTTATTTGGTCACTTGAAGAAATATCAGGATTCTAACTGCAATAACTCCTCAGAGCTATTTCCATGCAGTTGGTAGTATATACTTTAGGTCAACACTATATGATATAGATTCCAAGAAATGTATAAATTACTGGAAACCATTTGACTTCTTTAGCTCTCCAGCTGGCATGCAAGGAGTACAACTCCAGGTGCATACAATTTTCAAGTCCACATGTGGACTTACTGGGGCATAAATTATGGCAGGGGCACAGGGTTCATCTTACCCTTTAGAGCTGAAGCTTTAAAAGTACTCCCCCAGTTACATAAAGTACTCATGATTATATATTTAAAAGAAAACATTTTAAAGCATTTTACATGTCTGTTAAGTTTTCATTCCACTCTCTTTTTCTTCATAGAGGTAAATACCCTTATGTGCCACAAAGTATGCCGGTATAAAATGTTGGACTAAATCCATCAGGAAACCTCGCACCGGATCTTGGTTCAGCTGCTGATTTTCTTCATGGCTTTCTGCAAGTCACCTCCCCTCAGTGTCTTTATTCATAAAGTAAGGAGAAAAATATGTGCTTTATGTTAACCCTATAAAACATAGCTAGGGTCTTAAGTGAGACACTAGATCTGGAACTTAGGGATAGAGCTCTGTCATTTCTAGGGACATGTCATTCCAAGAGCCACACAAGGTTACTGGTAGAGTCAAAATCAGATCATATACTTTTGAGAGACAAAGGCAATGATTACAAATACTGCAAACTAAATCTGGTCTAATCCTGACCAACATCTTAGATAATGAATCTTAAAACCCAAAGTGAGCTGTCTATCAAATTGTCAGATATATTCTTTTTTTTTGTCAGATATATTCTTAAAAAGAAAATAATGGAAACATCTCTTTATATTTTCATTAAAAATGAAATGGACCTCAAACTCTTAAAACCTTCTCACCAGGCTCCAGCATTCTTAGCCAACATAGGCATTCATTTGAGCTGTCTTTCTTTCTTTTTTAAAAAATAAGATTATTTATTGGGCAAGGCGAGGGCTAGAGAGAGAAAAATAATCCCAAGTGGACTCCATGCTGAGCATGGAGCTAGATGAGGGGCTCGATCTCACAACCCTCAGATCATGATCTGAGCTGAAATCAAGAGTCAGATGCGCAACTGACTGAGCCACCCAGTCGCCCCTGAGCTGCTTTTTTTAAAAGCAAAAAAATAGTGGAAATAGTGACTTTTGTCACTATGTGGAAATAGTGACTTTTAACTTATAATCATTGTAATTCATTAAAAACTAACAGCTTTCTTTCTAGTGACTTGATCAGGTGTTCAGAGCAATTAACATGCCTGGAAGGACCAGTACCTCCTGGCATGGGAATAAGTACCCAATAAATAAGAAGACAGATAAACTGAGCAAAGCTACATAAGTGATCAGAAGAAGCAAGCTTAACCATGCTCATGTGATACCATGTTTCTCTGTAAAAGTCAAGAGCAATGGACTAAAATGGACTCAGCTCCTTGAATTTCACAGTTAATGATTAGAGTTGGAAGGATCTAGCTGGTTTGTGATAGTAAACACTTGCAACCCAACTCATACATCCATGCCATAAGGAAATATCAGATTAGAAAGCAGTATTATATTAATATCATAATCCATGTAGAATACTTCCGGTGTTTAAAAGAAACATTTTAAAGAAAATAAATTTTAAAAATATAACTTTTTTTCACTGGAAACTATCACTGAAATTAAGAAAATCACAAAACACTTAAATCTCAAGGAGAACTTTAGTTATAATTTGCATTTAAGAGAATGTTTATTGTTGCATATTTTAAACTCAAGTGTATGGTATCAAATGCACATTGCCACACACCAGCCCCTTCCCCACAAGTCTTTCCTTAAGTGGCTTTCCCCAGCATGCCGGCTGCAACCACAAGAACCATGCTAGAAGGCACTTGACTGTACATTGCTCCTCCCCATAGCAAATTCCGAAGGAACAGCCATTATTATGTCTAAAGGGCACAGGTGCTTTATAGAAACTGCGTTTGAAGGTCAAAAAGTACTTTGGATAAGCCAGTCTTTCTCTGTAGAACTACCTTGTTTTGGAAAAAAAATGATCAGTCTTAAAAAATTACTTTCATAGGAATTAATAGTCAATGCCTTATTTATAATCATGTTTTTCAAAAGGCCTACCAGGATATGTTGTTCTTTAAACATTTATAAATACTGATGACACCTGCTGGTAGAAAATATATTTTAGTTAATTGTTTATGGAGAAGTAAGGCCTACAAGGGTTGACTGTCTTTTGCACAGATAATGAAACCAGAAAACTACCCCCTAAATTCACTTCAGTTTCTTTTCCCAACTTTGCCTATTGTCATTATCAGGAAATGAAGCTAGGAGATGCACTGGACTGGACATCTCTGCCTCAAGATGTATAGAGCATACATGATACTTCTCTGATTTAAACTGCACACACATACACAAAACACTCAATGGGGATATTTACCATTTCCAAAACTGTTCCTCTCTCATCCTTACTCCCATACCAAGACATCCTTATAAAAGGAAAATAAGTCTCACTTTATAATTTTGATTTTGATCTGCCTGCCATGAAGAAAATTAATATTTGACATTTGGTGGTACATTTCTTTCATTACACTTGTGATATACAGATATATTTCTAAGTATAAGAATAAGAAAAGATCAAGCAGATGAGTTTTACCTAAGCTTTTAGCCAAACTACAGAAAACATAGGACTAAGGGATAGCAAGAAAGGACTAGTTAGAGTCCAGAGCTATTCTCACTATTCTTTCCTTTGATCCATTTCAAGTTAGTAATTCAACTTTGTTATGCTTTGCTTCTTTCCAAAAGGAGTTTCAGAGGATACTAGCTTCTTTGGTCCCACATGCATTAAATTATGAAGCTCCTACTGAAAAATCATTATATCCATTCCAAGCCTGAACAACCTATGCTGGTGCTATCTTGTCAAAACTTAAATAAGAGTCCAAACACCAAACACCATTAAATAAGAGTCCAAACACACTTCCACAGCTGCTGAGAACAAAAACTCTTTGTGAAATTATACAACTGAGCTGGAGTGTGGGGTGGGGGTGGGGGTGAGAAGTTAGTTGTGCTCAGCTTACAGAAAGCTGATTACAACTGAAGACTGTTTGGAGTCTTGTCAGCTTGGAGCAGCTCTTGTTAAAAGCAATGAATCTTTGATGCTGTCCTCCCGAACATACGTAATTCAGTGAGCCAAGTGCACACAGCTAAGTAGACCCAAGGGTGGTGGGTGGGTGGAACCCTCAAGACTGCTGCATCAAGGTCGGATGTACATCTGCCTCCAGACTTTCCCCAGTCATGGTTGGACAGAGTGACAATTTCTCAGATACACCCATGAGCAGCAGGGATGATTTGGGTCCTTGGGTTTCACTATAGCTCGGCCACAGCAAAGCTGTGGTCTAGTGGAAGCAACTATAGTCCCTAAGGCCCTCAAAGACCGAGAAGGATGCTTTCTCACCCAGCTGAACCCAACCTTTAAGGCCAGTGAGCTCTTTGCTGGAGATGTAACACACAGAAGTAAAAGGCAAGACCAAACACAAGCCAGGAGGAGGAGGACTCCCTCACATTGCCCTCAAGGCACCAGAAAGCTCCCAGAAAGAGAAATGCTTCCAGTATTCCAAGACAGCTTCCCACTGCCCCCAAGGAGTTTAATTCATTTTCAGGATCCATGTGCAAGACACTCAGATTACTCATTTAGTCTCTAGACCCCCAGCTGAATGACTCCACTGGCCACAGATGACAAGCAGAGGTGTCAGGTCCTGTCCTGGCTGCCAAACAGCTACAAAGTCAAGCCTGACAGGTGGGATGGCCCCAAAGGCCTCCTCTTGCTCCCCAACCCAGGCAAGAGGAAACCCAAGCTTAAAAGGTAGCTCTTCAGTAGCTCTTCGCCGACTTCAGGGCCTAAGGATACAGTAAAAGAAGGTCTCGACAGAAGATTGACAGTCTGAGGAGAGCCCTGCAGGATGCAAGAGAGTCCAGGCCAAGTGGAAGAGGAGACTCATGATGATCCACAGAGGAGGGGCAGAAGAAAGGAGATAGAGAGAAAGTGAGGCAAGGAGGGAGAAGAGTGTGTGTGAGAGAGAGAAATGGGGAGAGGGGGAGAGAGGATAAGAGGGAAGGGGAGAGGTAGAGGGAAAGAAGGGGAGGAGGAGGGAGAGCGAGCAAGGAGGAGGTGAACACACTGAACGAGAGATGCAAGCACGGAGAGACCGACAGAGCGAGGGAGCCGAGAGAGAGATGGAGCGAGACGTAGGGTCAGACAGACGGACGGACGAACGGACCCTGAGAGGTCCCAGTGGAGGTCCTACCTCCAGGTCCTTCGCCGGACTGCTGGACGGGGGTACATCCAGGCTGCAGTTCGCCCTCTTGACCGTGAGGTAGAAGGGGTAATCCTTGGCCACCATGGTGGCTGCCGGGCCTGCTCTTTGGGATGTCACAGCTGACCCGAGGCGACCACAAAACTCCCAGGCGAAAGGGGGCCCCAGCTCCACGGTGCCGGGCGGCAGCGTCTGCTCGGAGACTGACAGCCGGCTTCTCGCCCGGCGGGACCGACTCGGCTCTGCGGCTGAAAGGGGGTGGAGCCTCGGCCGGGCCCGCCCACCTGGGGCGGGGCCAGGGGGAGCCGGGGGGGTGGGGGCGGAGCGCCGGCTCGGAGAGTGACAGCCGGCTTCTCGCCTGGCGGGACCGACTCGGCTCTCCGGCTGAAAAGGGGGTGGAGCCTCGGCCGGGCTCGCCCACCTGGGGCGGGACAGGTGGGGACGGAGCGCCGGCTCGAAGAGTGACAGCCGGCTTCTCGCCTGGCGGTACCGACTCGGCTCTCCGGCTGAAAGGGGGTGGAGCCTCAACCGGGCACGCCCACCTGGGGGCGGGGCCAGGGAGCCGGGGGGCGGAGCGCCGGCTCGGAGAGTGACAGCCGACTTCTTCCCTGGCAGGACCGACTCGGCTCTCCGGCTGAAACGGGGGGTGGAGCCTCGGCCGGGCCCGCCCACCTGGGGGCGGGGCCAGGGAGCCGAGGGTGGGTGGGCGGAGCGCCGGCTCGGAGACTGACAGCCGACTTCTTCCCTGGCAGGACCGACTCGGCTCTCCGGCTGAAAGGGGGTGGAGCCTCGGCTGGGCCCGCCCACCTGGGCGGGGCGGGGGCGGAGCGCCGGCTCGGCCGCCTCGACGCGGCCCCGGAGCGCCCAGGTACAGCCTCGCGGAAACCCCCTTAGCTCCCCAGGCGCGAGCCCGCGGTGGGATCCTTCTTCCCGCCGGCGGGAGGCGGGAGGCGGGAGGCGGGAGGCCGCCCACCCAGTGACTGCCTGGCTGGCACTCGGGGGCTGGAAGAGGCGGCGGGTAGAACCGAGGCTGGGGCGAAGCTGGGCGGCGGGTAGAGGAGGCCCGGTGGAGAAGCGAGCCTTTTAAAAGCCCACATTAAGGGGCGCCTGGGTGGCTCAGTGGGTTAAGTCTGCCTTCAGCCCAGGTCATGACCTCAGGGTCTTGGGATGGAGCTCCACGTGGGAGCTCAGCGGGAAGCCTGCTCCTCCCTCCCCTCCCTGCTCTTGCTCTCTCTGTCGCGATATCGGGTTCTCTCTCAAATAAATAAAATCTTTAAAAAAAAAAAAAAAGCCCACATTAAGAAGAGGCGGTATCCTGTCTTGCCTTATTTCCAGCCAACCTTCCTTCACACATTTGTTTTTTAAAGGAACGTCACTGGAGTACGATCTATAAAGAGTAAGCTGTGCCCATTTAAAGTATACAGCTAGTGGAGTGTTGACAAATGTAAACACTTACATAACCACTTTCATAATCAGGAAATATATTTCCACCACTTCCTGACACTTCCTTTGAGCTCCTTCCTCTGCACCCATTTATATATATGAGGAGGCTGCTTAGAGGTAGTCAGCCACTCAGAAGGGCAATCTGACAGGGTCTGTCAAGATGAAGCTGTGAGGGGGCCAGCCGGCTGTACCAAGCCTTACTGGAGAAATACATTATAAATGTCCGATAGGGAATTCTAAGATCATTTGCTGCATCCCTGTCTGGGACAGTAAAAAACAAACCAACCCCAAACTGGAAACAACTGTAATGTCTATCAACTGGGAGTGCTTAACTAAATTCTCCTTATAGAACTCTGCTCAAAAAGAAGGAATCTCTAGGCCTGTGGCATGGAAAGATCTCCAATGTATTAAGTTCAGTTAAAGAATAATTGCAGAGTAAGCACAGTACCATACCATTTGTGTTGAAAACACATCTGCATATACCATGTATTTTCTATAGCAACATGTAGGTAAATGGTTTCACTGGAAACCATCCAGAAGGATATACAGCAAATTTACGAGTCTCCTTGGGGCTAGTCTCCTTGGGGGAGGCAATCAGTGCGAGGGTGTACACCGGGGATTAAAGGATTAAACGTAGCAAAGGAGACTTTAACTTTATAGCTATTGTTCTTAAAATTTTTACAAAACATATTTGTATGTTACTGGGTAACTTAGAAGTTATTTTTTTTAAATATTAAAATGATCACTGTCTCAAAAGTTATTTTTGTGAACAGCACTGTTGAACTCCCCTGCCCTCCCCCCATCAGTCATGACCACAGCAGGTGGTGGTATGGGGAGATGATGTCTTTTGTTTTGACTTCTTAGGTCTACAGGAGGTTATGGTAATGGAAATATCTAGACCCTGTTTCAGCATTCTCTGCTTCCAGCTAAGGCCAGAGTCCACAGTTTCTACTTTCCAGGCAGGAAACCTCATGATACATAGCTTATTCATCCCAGGTACCAAACCCACACTCTGGCACTAAATTCACCTATTTTCCTATCCAGCTAGTGTGGACAAACTGCCTTCAGAAAAGGTAGAGTCTATTGGCCAGTTTTGCTAGCCTTGTTTTTACCACACATGTAAAGGAGACTCTTGAATTAGTGAGATCCAGTTGAGACTGAAGAAAGCACCTGAGGTTTTTTCCCCCTCAAATATATATCCTGGGGCACATCTGGATGGCTCAGATGGTTAAGCATCTTTTTTTTAAGATATATTTTTAAATTTATTTATTCATGAGAGAGAGAGAGAGAGAGAGAGAGACAGGCAGAGGGAGAAGCAGGCTCCATGCAGGGAGCCTGATGTAGGACTCGACCCTGGGTCTCCAGGATCAGGGCCTGAGCCGAAGGTGGTGCTAAACCACTGAGCCACCCGGCCTGCCCAAGCATCTGACTCTTGATTTCAGCTCAGGTCATGATCTCAGGGTCCTGGGATTAAGCCCTGCATGGGACTCTATACTCCGTGGGGAGTCTGCTTGAGGATTCTCTCTCTCCTTTCCCTTTGCCCCTGCCCCCCCCCCAAATAAATAAATAAATCTTAAATATGTCGATGCCGATGAAGGTGGCGGACATCTTCAGCCCCTGGGGTGGGATGTCACAGACAGCTGTTTTCACGTTGTTGGGGATCCACTCGACGAAGTAGCTGCTGTTCTTGTTTTGGATGTTTAGCATCTGCTCGTCCACCTCCTTCATGGACATGCAGCCCCTGAATACTGCGGCCACGGTCAGGTAGCAGCCGTGGCAGGGGTCACAGGCAGCCATCATGTTCTTAACATCAGACATCTTTTGGGTGAGTTCAGGCACCGTCAGGGCCCGGGACCACTGGCTGCCTTGGCTGCTCAGTGGGGCGAAGCTGGGGAAGGGGACGATACTGACAGCCAGCTTGGCGCAGGTCAGCAATGAACTGGCCAGGAAAGCGCAGGCAGGTGGTGACCCTGCTCATGGTGGCTGATACCAGGTGGCTGAGGTCCCCATAGGTAGGTGTGGTCAGTTTTAGGGTTCTGAAGTAGATATCACAGAGAGCCTCATTATCAATGCAATAGGTTTCGTCTGTGTTTTCTACCAGCTGGTGGACCGAGAGGGCGGCGGTTATAGGGCTCCACCACCTTGTCCGACGCCATGGGTGAGGGCACCACACTGAATGTGTTCATAATCCTGTCTGGGTACTCCTCCCGGATCTTGCTGATGAGGAGCGTCCCCATCCCAGACCCAGTACCCCCCCACCCAGGGAGTGGGTCAGCTGGAAGCCCTGCAGGCAGTCCATCCACTAAAGCAGTGGGAAGAAGGTGATTAAAGAGGAGATATGGGGTGAGAGAGATGCCCTTGGACCACTGATTTTTCCTATTTGTATTCCCAACCACAGCTTCATCTTTTTTTTTTTTTTTTTTTTAGCTTCATCTTTTTAACCCAAGCTGTGCTGAATGGGAGCTTACACAGATGCTCCTGTAAGCTTGACCAAGTTTGGTGGGGGATGTGAAGGGAACCTTATCTCCAAGGGCACCCAACTAAAGCAGCCCCTGATTAATTCTGCAGCCATGGGAGGACCAGGAGAGGCACTGACACACCTCACTCAGGGTTCCCCTGGCTGCTGAGGATATGAGCTGAAGCACCTAGAGCTGCTCCTTATTCCATTTCTCCTGCTCTTCTGGCACCCATGAGCCCACCGTCTCAACTAGATGACTGGCTAGCAGCAGCCCCTTTGGGGACAGGCTTTGATCCCTGGTGGAGTTCACTGGGCCTTATCCTTCCGTTGGGAAGTTTACTTCCAGCACTGGGTGAAGAAGAGTGATTCTAGCAAACTATGACTGGTCTTCTCACTGTGGGAACCTCAGGGCCAGGCAGAAAGTCTGACATATCATAAGCCCAGTGTGGTAATAAATAAACCCTTTGGAAAGGAGGACTTCAACCTCACATTTAGGTACAACTACTGTAGAGCAAAGAATAGTCACATTGGTTGAGGAGAAAGCTGCTATACCTACTTTCTCTCATAACATTTTTTTTGCCCCTCCTCAAAAGACTTGGAACAATAAAAATCATTATTTTTATTTTCATTATTCATGGCCATTTAACATTGCAGCAAACTTCTGTTTTGTGCTCTACATGCTAGGCAGAGACAAGACAGAGAGAGATTGTTAGTGACGTGTAACCATTTAAACAGTGCTTTAAAAAAAAAAAAAAAAAAGCCTAAGCCCCAAGATGAGTGTGAAAGAAAAGATGAGAATCTGGAATTCCCTTGGGTACTCTGATGCTTCTAAAGCTTCTCATAGTATGAATGTCTCACCACTATAAATAGGGTTCCGGTGTTTAAAGACATATACTTTTGGTACAATAAGGCCTGTAAACTGAAGCTGGCAATTTGGGGTATACACATGCCATGTATGTGGTCCCTGAGACATTTAAAGGATTTTAAGAGTATTTTGACCCCATGCAATGTCCACCTTGTGCCCTGACTCCCTCCAGAACCTCCGCTCTGCGTGATGTGCTGCTCCAACATTAGCAGACTCAGGGTTTGGGTGTTCTGTCTGGATTCCAACCAGAGATGTCTGCGACCAAAGGATTGGTCAGGAAGCAGGCTGCTCTACAGGAGGGTTCCCAAGCCCACTCCTGAGGCTGGTGTCGCAATTGCGGGAAGCCAGTCCAAC
This sequence comes from Canis lupus baileyi, assembly GCF_048164855.1. Classification (NCBI taxonomy): domain Eukaryota; kingdom Metazoa; phylum Chordata; class Mammalia; order Carnivora; family Canidae; genus Canis; species Canis lupus. The sequence continues at coordinate 35,142,120 of NC_132856.1, read as the reverse complement.
TCTGCAATGCTGCCCAGCTGAGTGGGTCCCAGGAGCCTGGCGTTTCCCATCCTGCCTGTGTGTGTGTGTTTATGAGCTTAGGAACAACACTGCCCTAACAGTCAGTTTCACTCAAAGCAATGGCACAAAGTGCCTTTCAGAACTTGCCTTCAGCACACTCCGTTATAATCCCATAAAACGCTTCATAGCCGGGCAGTGTTCCTTGCTAGCCAGAAGCCTGGAGACTGGAATAAAGAAGCCTGTTCTGCATTTCCAGGAATGGTGCCAAGAGCAGGGCCTGCATTCTTGCCTGGGCGGAGCAGGGCTCATTTGTGCTGCTGGCGGAGTAGTGGGCCTCCACTCATAAGCCCACCACTGGTTATAAGCTCCTTTCAGGAGAGCAGACAGCCAGACTTGGCTGGGAGACCATCATTCAACTCCTCAAATCCCACTGCTATGGCAGTGAGTAGAACAGGCCCAGCATGAGGCTAAAACTTCCGAAGTTAAAGTAGTTGTGGCCATCTTCTCAGCCAACAGGATGATGCCTTGTTCTATTACCATTATATTTAACATCAGAGTTAGTGTCTTTTTTTTTCTTAAAGGCTCATTCATTTGTTCATCTATCCATCCATCCAATATGAAAGTGTTTATTACAGAGAGGTGCTCAATTAGCTACATTTCTCCCCTTTCCTCTCTACCTATTCCTGAACCTCTATGCTGGGAAGGTGTGTAATACACATCTGCTCAAGGAATATGGTTGACTTTAAAACAAGCTTTCACCTGTAGCCTCGGCAGTGAGGTGTGCATTTGCAGAAGGAGCTCAGGGACAATAGCCAATCCCCTGAAGCCCAGCCTTCGAAACACACATGTGCACCCCCATCTGCTCTCTTGGCATCTGGAGCTATCCTTCTACCTGCTAATCTCACACAGTCGTGTAGGTACATGTTGGACACACATGTGTACCAACACCTCTCCCCTCCCCTTCCATTTGGGCAAAATTCCCAGTTAATGACTGAGCTCCCTCTCCTCTCTGTCACTTCAGTCTTGATAGGAGAGGGAAGTCAAAAACCTGAAAAAGTTCTGGCAGTGAATTCTGAGAGATCAGGACTGTGGTTTCCTGCCAGACGGGTAAAATGGCACAAATGAAACACTGATAATATCTAAAATCATACCAGCATTATGACTCTCCCCTTGCCTCGGGTTATGTCCACTGGCTCCAGGCTAGATTTATGAAAATGTATCCCTGGATATTCTAAAGCTGGAAAACTTCATTCTTGCATTCACTTAAAGATCTCATTTTTTGAAACAAGTTTGAAAAACCAGTTAAGTGAGAGAATCTTTTTCTCCCAGGATTGAGCTAATCATATGGATTAGTAGCTATAATGCAAAAGTAATCAAGACTTTATGTTTAAAAAAATGAATATTTGTTTTGCCCTGATGTACCACAGACAGGTATACTCCCTAGTCTCTAGTTCATTACAGCAGTGATTCTCAACTGGGGGCAATTTTGTCCCCCCCCAAACCCCCCTCCCCCAGTGACATTTGGGAATTTCTGGATACATTTTTGATTGTTGCTGGGGGAGGATCCTAGTGGCAACTAATGGATAGAGGCCCAGGACAGCCCCCCCCCCCCCACACACACAAAGAATTAACAGGTTCAAAATGCCAATAACGCTGCTGTTGAGAAACCCTACATTAAATAGAATAGAACTGAAATATAGCATCAGAGTCAGGATAATTTCTTGGTTTTGACCTCAAGGATATTCTTGCTTCAGACCTTGACCATTGATTGATGTCAAATGTCAGTCTGGGCATAGTGGGGCAAAGAAAAAAAATGCTTCAGTGCCAAGTAGCTTCAGAATTATTGACATGCCTAGAATCTTTCCCTGTTGCCCAAACCTGATCCTTAACAGAATAATAGATTTCACAAAACACAAAAGGACAAGAGAACAAAAAGTACAGGAATAAAGGGTGGGGGACAGGAAACTTAAACTCTTCAGATATGAAAATGCACTTCAAAAGACCAGTGAAAATGAAATTTTCAATGAAAGGTAATAATACTTTAAGAAGAAATTGGGAAGGAGGAAGAAATGCCTCAACGCTTGGCTTTCCCAGGAAAACCTTTATCAACAGAGTTAATTGTTTGAGGGTTGGAGGGCAGAAATTCAAACTCAGTGATGAAATAAAAACCCCAGAGGATTCAATTTACTGTCTTTTTGATGTATAATATTTCTGGCCACACAGTGGGTATGCTTGGAAACCTGTCTTCACTCAAGGTTTTGCAATAAGAATCCTGACTTTCTCCAATTTGAGCTGATTACTATCAGCAGGCTTGTTTTGCTTACAGAATATAAGCCAACCTTTAGAACACTTTCCATATACTACTACAAGGTCTTTGAACTTTATGGATAGTCTTCATCTGTTTGAGAGTATTTCATATCTCTTGACCAAGAATTCAGTAAGTTTGTTACACTCCAAAAATATTTAATACCCTCAGACTATAGCTAATGTTATGTTACTGTTACGTAGATTTTCTATACTGACTATTGCATGGAGGGATTGAAATCTAAAATATGTAAATTCTAGCTTTGGATAGAAGCCTTTTCTCTTTCATCAACTACTAACTCAGCAATCAAAGTACCATATTTCATCAAGCCTAAGATGCCAAAGACTGTAATATGTGCTATTATTTTATGTATTACTAAGAAAGGAAAAAAATTTGCCAGTTAAATTATAGCATGTGATCAATTATAAGATACAACCCAATTCTAGAAAAATTAAAATGTGGAGGAAATGAGCATTTCAATGATAGCAGTATTCATATCATCTGGCTGGGATTTGAAAACCTACATATTATAGTAACACGACTTCTGGGAATTTAGGGACAAGTCCAGAGACTACCTGTAATAAAATCAACTGAGAAGCTTATCAAATCCATACCCCTGGACCCCATTTTGTGTCTGCTGAATTGGAATCTTTGGCAGTGGACTCTAGGAATTTGAATTTTTGATAAACACCTTCAAAGAACATTTGTTTCAGTAGCATGGTGTTGTGAGAATTATCAGCCAGCCCAAAAATGAACCTGCCTGCCTCTCCCATTATAGGAATACTCTGAACCACAGATTCTCAGGCCAAAGGTGCCCAGAGGTAAATAACCCAATGGTTATAGCACCAAATCCAGGGTGAGCATGGAGAGCTGCTTATTTGCTTATCCAGTACTGAGGAACTATTATATGCTTGATAGCCAGCTCTGTACATATGGGTGCATCAGGAATACAATGAAAAATGTGCAAGTCCACAATCCAAGTAAACTACCAACTAAACCACCCACCAGAAGACATGTTCTGGCTCTTAGAACTTGATTTACAATCTGGTACCCAGAGTTTCAATTAAAAACACGCTTATCTGCATAGTCAGGGACATGACTGCATTTAAGTTTTTTTTTTTTTTTTTTAAATTAGCTGTAATAGTAGAGAATGGGAGGAGGGCAGTTGGCTTGAGATGTTTACTTGAAAAGGATCTGGGGCTGGGGGTTGGGGGGTGAAGAGAGGGGAATGGTGTGTGCAGAGGTCCTTAATTAGAGTATGAGTTCAATGAGCAGAAGCAGACTTGGGGACTCCTGGCAAGTATGTGTCTCACTCACGTGGTGGGAGCAGAAGTAGGCTGGTGTGTGCTAGAGAGCAGCCCATTAGCTAAAAGTGTTCCTTGTGTTGTGGGTGTCTGACAATACTACAGAGGGGACAGAGGGTGTAAGTTCACTGGGTGCTTTGGTTAAGTGGGAAGTGAGTTCTGCTATGTTTGAATTTTTTCATCTTGCATCCAAAACCAAGCTCAGCAACTCAGGTCTCACATGCTTATTAGTATTCTGACTGAACCAAAAGCCTTGGCAACAGAAGGCTGAACAAAAGGACAGGCTTCTAGTTCACCAACTTTTATTGCTGCGTGATCGTTTAGTTCTTTGGCATGACAAGAACAATCACCAAATGGCTCCCTGGATAATTCCTCTCATCCAAGGCTGTCCTTGATCCCCAGGCAAGGGGAAACCTTGCTTTGTACCACCCCCAGAACTGAAGACTTCTCTTTCCCCAACACCCACCCAGCTTATAATGACTGATTCCAGGTGCCACCACCACCTGACAGGGAGTTATAAAGGTACAGGGACCATATTTATCTTGCTCACCACAGTGGCTCCAGCTCCTTCTATCATGCAGACACATGGTAGAAGGATAAATATCTGTTAAAATGAACACTGAATCAAAGTGGGGTTAATCAAAGAACATGTCATGAAAGAGGTGAATTCAGAAAAGAATTCTTGGAATAAGGAACTCACCTATTTAAAGTTTCTGTGATGGGACCAAGAAATCATATGCAGAATTCTACAGTGGGCTGTTAGAAATTTTTTTGAGAAGTAGATAGGGTAAACATGTTTCTTGAAGAATCCAAAATGCACCAAAACCACTTTGAGAGACAGTTCCTGCAGTGTAAGGCTATGAGGCTCTCTTGGATATTACTGACAGCTTTCAGTTCCCTCCAGCTTTTTACACAGACCTGGCAATTTACACTAATTCTGGAACCAGGTGGGCTTGCCAGGGACACTGAAACCAGTGGTGAAAGATATCAAACAGTCTGTTTTCAGAGATGCCATGTAACATCTCTTCTGTCCTTTTCTTTCACTCCAGAGGCACTTTCTTCCTTTTCCTTCTCTGGGTTTTTTTTTTTTTTAAGATTTTATTTATTTATTCTTGAGAGACACACAGAGGGAGGCAGAGACAAAGGCAGAGGGAGAAGCAGGCGTCCTGTGGGGAGCCTGATGCAAGATTTGATCCCAGGACCCCAGGATTATGACTTGAGCCAAAGGCAAAGGCTCAATGACTGAATCACCCAGGTGGCTCTCTCTCTAGGTTTTTGATTTTAGGTTTAAACTCCCTATATATACTTTTTCTTTTCAACTTGCCATGCTCATAACCTAGTGTTATTTATATTGAAACTTTGTTCTCTTCAGTTGGGCTCTCATGAGGGGCTGACTTTTAAGGGGAGGGGAGGTGTTAGCCTGGTGTTTCTGCAAGATTAAACATGGGACTAATCTAAAGTTCTCAGGCTGATGTGAAATTACGGACTCATGGACTTTTTAAAATCCAAGGAAGCCGATGGGAGAAGGAAGTTTCTCTGCTGGCTGCTCCATCAAGAGGGGGTGTCGCTCTCTCCGTCTGGGCATCCTCACCTGGAGTCTTACAAGAGATGCTTTTAGAGCTCATTCTAGTTTAGACACAGTACACGGGAAACAAAATTCATCTGTCAGGAAGTGGGAGGAAAGAAGGGAGGAAGGTAAGAGAGAATTAAAATTGTAAAGCCAACATCACGTGGCTTCCTCCTTGAACTTTAATAACCCAACACTGTCTGCAGGCTCAGAGAAACCAAATGCAATGGGTAGGTAGAGGGATTACTCTGGTGCCAGGAAAATGCAATAAGACATAACTTTTACAAGGTAAGCAATGAATAAACGCCCTGCAGGAACAAAACAGCTTTTAACATCTCTGAAGTTGGCAGCCGGGTGCCTGAAACATTGGTCCAGTGCATCCAAAATGTACAACAGATAGGACCACCTTCTTTAAGATCAGGTCGTATTTCAGGGGAAACAATGACTGGATAGGCTGGGTTTCTATGATGGAGGGAAGGAGGGGAATTTGATAGTACTTTCTTTGCCACAGCAAGACCCATTTCAATGCATGTGAGAGATTTTCCACATGTTGGGTATATTTTCTACAATTTTTTAAAGGGAAAACTTTCTGCAGAGTACCTTGGCTTCTGAAAGAGGTATCTTTCTCTCTGGGTCAGGGAGGGATCTTATTCTGTCCCATGCTGTTATCGAGAAGATCTGAAAACTACAAATCTTCTTTTAGATTCCGCTGTTCTAAAATGCGGTTTTGGGGTGTCTTGTTACACTTTACCCCCAGAAGTGTTAAAGGAAGTGCCTGTCACCAACATTCAAAAATAAAAATGAAAATGATGCTTGGCCAGGCTCAAAAACCAAAGAGATCAGCATTTTGCTTCAGTTTCCTGTTCATAAAACTTTATAAAAACAACCCACCCATTAAAGAAAAAAGCCCACAACAATAGCTCATTATTCTTTTCCGAAACGCTTGCTTCATGCCACTCTGAAATTAGGTGCCATCACATTTCCTGAGTTATGGGCTCCAAACACCACATCCCTTTCCTCCCTTCCTTGCCCCCACCCCACCTGGCATCACTCCTAAATTTAGACACTTCAGTTTCTGAACTCAGCAGAGAGAGGCCAGTGCACTCCCTCCTACCTGTCCAGAAGAGGCCAAGCATTTGGACCAGCTGGAAGCAGGAGTAATGGAGCCTTCCAAATTAATTTCCATTCCCTAAGGAAACTTTTTTTTTTCAAGATTTTATTTATTTATTCATGAGAGACAGAGAGAGAGGCAGAGACATAGGCAGAGGGGGAAGCAGGCTCCCTTCAGGGAGCCTGATCCAAAGGGATCCAAAGGGATCATGCCCTGAATCAAAGTCAGATGCTCAACCACTGAACCACCCAGCACCGCCCCCAAAGAAACTTTTAATATGAAAGGTGCAAAGTTACAAAGTGAAGGAAAAAAAGATACCTATAGACTGTTCCAGTAAACTGAAAAATAATTACACATGCATTACCTTGTGTTGTTAATTTTCGAAGAACACAAGATTTCCCTTCTACCCTGGCTCTACAGTACAACTTTATGGAATATTAAACACTTCATCCTTCAGTTTCTGGTAGAACATGGGAAAATACAAGTTTTAGAAAAAGAAGCCTAGATGCAAGTACCAAGTTTTCCACTTGCTAACTATACGACTTTGGACAATTTATTTAACCATACCAAACCTCTGTGTAATCATCTGTAAAATGGGGCTATGAGAATTTCAAAACTTCAACGAGATAAAATATATGAATAGTTTGATGAGATAATACATAACGTCAGCATTCTAGGCATAAGGTAAGCACATAATCCATATTGTTATTAACCTTTTGTACTCTCTTTTTCCCTCAGTGAATTAGAAGAGAAAGGATGGGGGGGTGGGCACCTGGGTGGCTCAGTCAGATGAGCATCTGCCTTCAGCTTAGGTCATGGTCTCAGGGTCCTGGGATCAAGCCCTGCATCAGGCTCCCTGCTCAGTAGGAAGTTTGCTTCTCCCCCTCCCTCTACCCATCCCCTTGCTTATGCTCTCTCTCAAATAAATAAAATCTTTTTTTAAAAAGGAAAAGATGGGATTTAGGGATCTTTCCTACCCTTATTGCTTCCAGAGGGGTTAATAATTCTTTAAATCCATGATTTCAAATATCGATTTAACCATTGCGCATATATAAAAGCAGTGGCACAGGGAAAAGTGAACTGATCTAAATCTGAAAATGTAGGGTCCAATCCTTGTGCTACCTCTAAATCTGTTGTGTGACCTCGGACAAGTCAACTAAACTCACTACAGCCCAGTTCTTGAACTATAAAATAAGGTGATTTAAACACAGATGCTTACCTTCTGTCATTCTATAAAACAGCAAAGACTGAAGTGTCCATGAAGTACTGCCTTAGTTTTATGTTTATTTCAGGAAAAAAAATAAAACTGGTATCATCACCAACTGACGAAAGCATCCTTATCTAAAGTCATCATGTTTGCTGTAGGCAGCCCACATTTTGGGTTAGTCAGTATGGTAATGTTTTATAAGGGCTCATCAGAAAATTCAGCTTAATGTCTTCATTTGCCAGGGAATGCAATGAGTATAAAGATTCCTTTAATATCAAATGGTCAAGAAAGCAAGATCTAAACAGAGGTAGGGCGAACTACAAGCAAAAACAAAAACAAAAACAAAAACAAAAACAAAAACAAAACATTGAGAAGGAAATGCAGCTACATTATAAATGGGATGGAATAGGCCTGAAATATATCACTGTTACTTAAAAATAGGTACTGGGCCACATGGTGCCTATCTGTATGACAACATTTGGTTCCTACTGTGTCCTCTTCCTACAGGCCTGTTATGACTAGGAGAGCTGTCTGTTCCTTCAGTGACCAAGTCTTGCTGCCTCATGGATTTTCCCCAGTCATAACTTCCTTTCTGCCCTTTGGGTAGGCTGCTTATGTCCGAGTGGAAGGACTGCCACCAGTTCTGTTCTGGATGCAACACACAGATGGCTGTTGGCATGTGGTGCCAAGCAGCATCAGGGGCTTCAGGGATGAGGGCTCTGTGTGCCCAAGGCCAAGCTTCTGATGCAAAATATTGACACTGATGTCACACATTTATAAAAATCAAAACTAAAGTGAAAGGTACACTGCTGCAGCTTCTAAACAGTGCCCTATAAATAAATGGAACTAGATTTACTGAACAAATTCTGAGCTTCATTATTCTTTGACATCTGTGTCTCCCACTTGACTGTAAGCTCCATAAGGGCAAAAATCATGACTTTTTTGTCCAGGGTTCTAGCCCCAGTGCTGAAAGATGCCTGGTAAGTGCCAGGAACTCAACAAATAATGACCTTAGCTAATGCTCACTGAGAGTTTGCTCTCTGCCAGGCACTGTGCTTTGTTGTTGTTGTTGTTGTTGTTGTTGTTGTTTTTTTCCAGGCACTTTACATGATGTATCTCAAGTGATCCTCACAACAATCCAATCAGGTGGGTCCTTCTATAAAGGGAGAAACTGAGGTACAGGGAATTCAACTTGCCCAAAGTCACAGAGCTGGTAGAGCTAGGGGGCACCTGGGTGGCTCTGTGGTTGAGTGTCTGCCTTTGGCTCAGGTCACAATCTCAGGGTCCTGGGATCGAGTTCCACATCAAGCTCCCCATGGGGAGCCTGCACCTCCCTCTGCCTCTGTCTCTGCCTTTCTCTCTGTGTCTCTCATGAATAAATAGATTAAAATCTAAAAACAAACAAACAAACAAACAAAAAAACACCCAAAAACAAAAGGCAGAGCAGGGGGTTCAAATGCAAGTATTTTGCTTCCAGAACCTTTAGTTCCAATCATGAAATGGAACATTAATTATTTTTAGGCCATCCGTAACTTAGCAGGTGTCCTGATACCAGAGACTATGATGCTAAGGGTCAAGGATTCAAGCCTTTATGATATGATTGAAAGAACATCAAACAAGAGTCCTGACAGTTCAGATCTGAACCCTGGACTCCTACACCAACTTCGGTCAGGTCCTATGACTTCTTTGGTCACCAGTCTCTCCTGCTGGTCAAAAAAGGGTTGGATGGCCACTCAGGTTCCTGACAGTTGTAAATCCCAAGTGTTAGAGTCACCCCAGACATAATCTCACATCCAGACAACTGCAGGTCACACAAGTATATTCCTCCATCTTCTAGTCTTCAACAATCTTCAATAATCAGACAAGTTACTCACTCTCTGAGCCTCAGTGCTCTCATCTGCAATTAGGATATAATAGCACCAACTTCAAAGGGTGGAGGTGAAGATTAGAGAGAAGCCAGGTAAGAGGCTAACACATAGTAGTAATTTTATAAACAGTAGCTAAGTTTATTATGGTCCAAAGAGAGCTGGGAAGTAAGTCTGGAGGAGAAAAGAATCTCCTTAAAGCCCAGGAACCAACCAACTGATTGAAAAGACAGCTCTAAAACAAAGTTGTTTAAATAATTTCTAAAAGTAGAGTACATGTTTGCTACATACCCAGATCAAAAATCCCTTACTGGATTCTCTTTCCAAAAAATGGAATAACACAGATAGATGTGAATTAACTTCAGGTGGAACAAAAAGGAACCACTGTGATCTGGGGAGTTCGCATGTTAGTGCTGAAACACTAGAAAATTTGCTTTATGCCAATCCTGCGACAAGCATGTGACATGTAATATCTTACTTAGTCCTCACAACCTGCTGAAAAGGGTACTTTCTCTGTTTTATGATGGGGGTACAGAGGGTCAGAAAGGCTAAGTAACTTGCTCAAGGTCACACAACTACTAAATATTACCTCCAGAGCTTATTCTGCTCAAGACACTAATGGTCTTTTTTTTTTTTTTTTTAAGATTTTATTTATTTATTTGAGATAGAGTGTGAGAGAGAGCATGAGCAGGGCAAGGGGCAGAGGGAGAGGGAACAGACTCCCCTCTGACCAGGCAGCCCAACTCAGGGATTGTTCTCAGGACCCTGGGATCATGATCTGAGCTGAAGGCAGATGCTTATCCAACCGAGTCACCCAGGTGCTCTGACACTAATGGTCTTAACCACGCAGCTGCACCCTTCCCCAAAGATGAAATGTCATTGGCCTTGGTATGTCCCAAAGAGCAGCAATTCTTGTCCACAACATGGGTGGGTGGCTTTAGAGGTAGCACATTTGTGTGGGCTCAAGCAGCCTGGGGTTTCAGTCCCTATTTACCCACAGACTCCCAGCAGAGCTATTATTTAATTTTCCTGGATCTTGTTCCCATCAAACTGAATGTACTAGATTGGGGTTTTCCAATCCAAGACTTGTGGAACATTAGCCACTTCAGTTTTATATGTGGAAGGTTAGGGACAAAAGAGCTAAGATGTGAGTGGTCTTCTGTCTGATTTCCTGGTTGGGGGAAGAAGTGGAACACATTGTTAGCAAACCCAGAACTGAGTGACTCCTCAATTCCTTTTAATCTTGAAGATAATGAAATTCTACTGAATGTTACGTGATAAGGAAAGAGAAAGGGGAAGAGAGGGACTTACAGGAATCATGGGGGGGTGGGATGGCAGGGGTTCATTTGAAACTGTGTTTGTGTAGCAGCCACAATGGACATATTTAGCTTGTAAACTTACTCAGGGTGCTTTGGGGTGGGGGCTGGTGGAGGTAATGGGGAGGGAAGCTATATCCGTCCTCTTGAAATGACCACTGTAGCACACATCTAGCACTCAGTAGATGCTGGTAGAATTGAATTCACAGGAAAACAGACTTGGACCAAATTGGTAGAGGTTGAGCTGCTGCAGACAAATGAATATGTCAAAAAATGCTAACAATTTCTTTCCGTTGTTCCCAGCCACCCACTCTATCATAGGCCATTTTCCATCTCAAGATGAATTCTTGTCCATGTGAACAAGCACACCTCTTCCTCCAAGATACCACAGGTAAGCCTTCCCTCTGCCTCTATCCTACGTGTTTGGAACCTGAACAAAGGTGAGCTGTCTGGGAGCTAAAGAATTCTTGTTTTCATTTGTACTCTTTCTTGCCCGGGGCAGTGACAAATATTGTTTCATAAGTTTCCAGTTTGGCTTTAGAGCTCAAAGGATAAAGCGCCTCAACAAGAAAGACAAGAGAGGAAAGAAGGTAAGAGAATTTAAAAATTTAAGATATACACACATATAAAATACATATATATTATATAATAAATCATATATATAATTCAACTAGTTGGATATATAAAAATATATAAATTTTATTCAAGTGGCAGAGTCTTTTTTTCCCAGGAAAGGTGACAGTCAAACCTGTTGGAGTCTCCCACTGGAGATACCAGAAGGACCAATAACCTCGAGGAGTTCCTTTTGTAGTTTTAATCTAAAAACAAGATTTCAGAGTAAGGTCTTCTGATTCCCAGCTGATGTTCCTTCCATGAAGTCAGGTCGCCTCATAAGCCATGTTCCTGTGGCACAAAAAAGGCTGGCACATACTAGCTGCTCTATAAATATTTGTTGAATAAAGAACAAAGGACAGAAAAAGTCTCAGAAGACAAGTAGGGAAGGCTGTCAACATGTGTGGATGGATTGGCCAACATTGGGAAAGTCTTGTGCGTCTTTTTTTTTTTCTTGTTTTTGTTTTTGTTTTGTTTTGTTTTGTTTTCTTGTGCATCTTTGAACTTGAGTCCAGAATAGCCCCTCTCTTATCTTTCTCTGTCTTTCAAACATCACCAGTTGTGAAAATCCTGGACCAATGTTTTCTTCTCAGAAGCCTTCCCAGGTCAACCCAGTCCATAGGAGAGGGTTCCTTTCTTGGGTTTCTAACAACTGTTACTACTACCACTCAGTAACCATGTTCTGTCAGGTGGCAACTTCTGAAATTACTTAACAGACCACAGCCATGTACTGTTTCTGATTATCTTCCCACCTAGAGTGGAGGGTAGGGCCCATTCACACTTACCTCTGTATCTGTTTTTAGGACACTGGCACAAAGAAACAATGACTTCCAGAGCAATGACTGATTACACTGGAGTATTCTAAAGCTAATATAATCATCTATTCCTTTAATAAACTTCTTCCAACTAGTTGAATGGTCAACAGAATTCTTTGTGCAGTTCTCCCACTGCCAGGGGAGGCCAGTAAAAATTGCATAAGACTCTACTCAGGGAAAGACTGTAAGAGGGCATTGTCTCCTCAAAATACCACGTTAAAATTAAGGATGGTGCTTATCAAATCTCCAGATTCACCTACCAGTTTACTTAAAACAGGAGAGAAAGAAAAGTTAAGCTGCACCATGACAAAGCAATCACTGAAACAAGGATAGAAAACATTCCACAAGATCAATGACCTGGTTTCTCCAACAAATCAATAGCATGGGGGAAAAACACAGAGAGGGGGAAGTTTTACAGAGTAAGAGTCATAAAAAACAAGTGAACCATGTTGGGATCCTGATTCAAATGGGATCTCTTTGATCAAGAGTCTCAAATTTCATGCTCTATCCACTGAACCAGCCAGGCTCCTCCCCCCTCCCTTTTTTTTTTTTCCAAATAGGATCTCTTTGTTTGTTTGTTTGTTTGTTTTTTAGGGGGGGGGGCTGTGTGCATCCAGGGGAGGGGGGATGGGCAGAAGAAGAGAAAATCTTAAGCAGACCCACCCCCAGCTTGGAGCCTTATGCAGGGCTCCATCTCACCATTCTGAGATCATGACCTGAGCCGAAATCAAGAGTTGGAGCCACTCAGGCACCCTGAATAGAAGCTCTCTGAGACAAATTAACAAGAATCCCCTTCATATCACCTAAGATGCAGTCCAAAGGCAAATCTGAATTGGGGAAATCTGACTTTGGACCAAATATTAGATGATATGAAGGAATTCTTGTTAGCCTTAAGTGTGGTAAGGCATGGGAGTTACATAAAAAAATAAAACGTCCTTATCAGGTAGAGATGTACATGGCAATTCTGACGACTGAAATGATAGGGTTCTGAAAACACAGTGTGGGGAAGACTGGGAAGAGGTTTACCATGGTGGATGCTGGGTGTGTAGAGGTGCTAATTATACTATTCTCTCTTCTTTATTCATGTGGGCAGATCACAAGGCATCATGTCTAACATACTAAATTGTCCAACTTAGCAAATGATCGTTTCCAGTGCTGGTGAGGGTATAGTGAAATGGTACACTCAGAATTGTTGATGACAGTGAAAACTATGATATGGAGAGATACATATATGCCGACGGCAATAGAAACATGCAAAAATGTCTCAGCCCAGTTTTGCTATGTCTGTGAACTTACCAAATGAAAATAATCCAAAAGAAAATATTTTCCATGCATTGTCATTTAATAGTGATGAAGTAGAAATAATAAGACTAGCTATTGAATATGGAAAATGCACTATGTGCCAGGAACTATACTAAATGCTTATATATATCAAACAACCCTTTGAGGAAAGTATTCTTATTCTCTTGGCAGGTCCCTAGGTTGGCACAGCTAACAAGTGGTGGAGTAGGAAATCGGGTCAGGTCCGTTTCCAGGCCCACATTTTCCAGTCTTGCACTAAGTTGCCCTGAAACCCAAATGCTGGATAACAGGGGATATTTAATTAAATTACAGGACATCCACTGTAAACATTAATAAGTATACTAATGAAGTCAAGCAACATGAAAAAACTGCTAAGTTAAAAAAAGCCATTTGAAAGCCATGCGTCGGAGCACCTATGCAGTATGTACACATGTGGAAAGGCTGGCAGGGAAAACACACACAATGAAAACCACGGTTGTATCAATTATGGGCCATGCAGTTATTTCTTTTTATAATGAAAAAATTGCGGGGGAGATCACTGAACTGAGTGCATCACAATTGCAGACAGAACCAGAGCATTTCGTAGTGGTGTTGCCATTAACATTGTAAGCCATCAGTTTCTTCAAATCAGTTTTTTTCTTCTTCTTTGGAAGCCTACCAAAACTAAAGGAAAAAATATTGCTCTCCTTCCTCAAATATCTTTCCAATGACCTCTGCTAGGAATTCACCTACTTTGATCAGGAAGCAAGAATTATCCTGTAGTTTCCCCTTGCAGCAGATGCTGCTGAGTAAAATGTTACAGTATAAGATGAATGTCTTAAACATACCACAAGAGAAAAATAAAAGAAAAAAAGGAAGAAGACAGCTTAAATGAATCTGTAAAGGATTGTTTTATGATCGAGGTTCCCTCTGAGTCTTGTGAAAGCCTCTCACAAGTCGTTTGTTATTAGCATGACTGAGAAAAGCACCAGAAAGCAGGAGACGTGGTTCTCCTTATCACAGCCCAGTCCAGGCCCGTCCTAAGTGCATCTAAAGGAACGCTAATCGCCTCAAAATCCCATGCCACAGCTCAGCATCCTGGACTCACTCTCCTCCTCCCCCTCACCTTCCCTGGACAGACATATCTGACCAGCACCCAGGGACAAGTTCACTGTGAGAGTATGTATATGGAAAAGTTCTGGAACCTATAAAATGCTCTACAGATGGGAGATTATTCTGATTAAAAACCTGATACGTGTGCCCTTGTGTGTTTCTTCTGCCATAAATGAATTCCAGAGATGTTCCTTGGGGAGGAGAAAGAACAACTAACTAGTTCCCAGGTTATTTTAACTGCCAGAACTAGGGTTGCCATAAATAATCAACTTTTTATGACAAAGCTTCTGCAACTACCAGAGGGATCACTATAACCTGAAAAAGGCACTAATCTATGAGGCAAGCCACGTGACCATGTGTGCTTCTCCGTGGTATTCGTCAGTACCTGTCACCAAGATAACAGCTTGATCTTGAATGGAGGAGGTGAGCATATTTTAGAGAAAGGCCTGCAAGAGGTTCCCCTTTAAAGAGCTAAACAGAGAGAAAAGATTTCAGGGAAAGAATGAAAACAGAAGGAGCCAGACAGCCAGCTGGAAGAGAAGACTGAGCTAAAGCCACCGACCCCTTCAGGGAGTTAGTCCAACTTTTGTGGGAGATTATGGAAAAGCTACTGTTTCAAAGTCTCTGGACATCAGAGGAAAAAACACAAAGGAGAGTTTGCTGAACAGAGAGCTTTAAACAATTCAAGTTCAAACAAACAGAATTCCAGGAATTAGGAAGAGAGGAAATTGCAAGGTGCTTTGCAAACCATTGCAAAGAAAAGGATGTTTAACTATTAAATGTCAGTGATAAAAATGGAGACCTTATGGTGCTGGAGTTTATCTTCTGAGGGGGAAGGGTGAGGACAAAAAATAATAAGTTAATTGTAATTGTAATAATCAATGTTTAGTTGACTGGCACCTGGCCTTTTCTGAGCACTTCTTAGGGTCAGCACTGTGCTGAGCACCTTGTATACTTCATCTTCTTTAATCCCACGACAGCCCTGTGAGCTCAGACCTACTGATGACCCCTTCATAGATGAAGAACCTGAGGTTCAGACAGGCCCCACAACTTCTTTGAGGTCACAATGGCAGGACTGTGATTCAAACCTAGATTTGCTTAAAAGCTCAGCCTTGGAACCCTTTACACACAGGTATATAATTACCAGATCTCACAGATCGGACTATTTTTAAAGATCACTGACAATTATAAAATTCAGAGCTGATGGCTAACTTGGCCAACATCCTGGCTACTTGCCTTCCTTCCTAAAGATAAAATGAAAAGAATCGAATGCTATTTGGTCTGTTTCTGGAAAAGGTGGCAGGAAAGCGATTGGAGAAATCTGTTCTTATTAAGAACTAATGCTATACCAGGATTCTTAGAGTAGAACACTTTCATGGCATCACTGTTTAAATGTTCTTCTAACAACCCAAGGGTTCATCTGCAAAAGGGAATTTAGGAAACCGAGTGAGGTGACAAGGTCAGGATTACACAGCCAGCTAATTACTAATGCACTGTTAGGAACCCATATTCTGGAGTCTAGCTACCTGAGTCTGAATTCTGATTCTACTATTTATTTATTGCTCTGGGACACATGGTAAGGAGATCCTTCTGAGCCTTGGTTTCCTCACCTTTAAAATGGGGATAAAGACAGTCCATAGGGCTATTACAAAAACCAAATGAGATAACCCACGGAGGTGTAAGGTAACAGACAGCAAAGTAGCCAGATGGCTTCATTTACAAAGATCCTTGCATTTTATGCCATGTTTCTTCATAATCTATAGAATATTCAGGTGTGGAATGAGTAACTGTCATGTGCAAAAGCACAAAATTAAAATCTTATCCCACCAAGACTTTGTTCTTTCCCCAGACCATAGTCAGTGGTAGAGAAAGGGAAACAATCTTTCCACATGTTCTCTTTTGCTAGATTTTGGTATTTATTTATTTATTTATTTATTTATTTATTTATTTATTTATTTATTATTTATTTATGACAGATAGAGAGAGAGAGAGGCAGAGACACAGGAAGAGGGAGAAGCAGGCTCCATGCACCGGGAGCCCGATGTGGGATTCGATCCCGGGTCTCCAGGATCACGCCCTGGGCCAAAGGCAGGCGCCAAACCGCTGCGCCACCCAGGGATCCCCTAGATTTTGGTATTTAATAAATACTGATGACACAATGGTAGATTTTCCAACAAATTCCATTAGAATCTCAGAAACTCATCATCAGTAATAGGCAGCAATGTTTTCTGTTTGTTTAGTTGTATTTAGTCACACTGGTGAAAACTGACAAAAGTTATTGCTCTTGATTATCACAAGACAGCAACCCAGGAAACTTTCATTTTTATGGGTTTAACAGACTGCTCCAATCATGACTTTCACTGCTTTTATGTTGTTGGCACCTGGAGTCGACTCTTCAAGGGCTCTTAGGACAGGAAGCTGGTGGTGTGGAGCACTCTGGGGTTTGACTCGCTCAGCATTGGTTCCTCCCTCTTCTAATAATAGTTCTTCCATTTTTCTTGGGGGAAACTGCCCCCCTTCTCAGTGTTTGTGGTTTTAATGGGACAGAGCCCACTGTCAGTCCCCTTGGGAATACATGCAACTCAGGACTGGCCAATGAACAGCCCCCTATTTCTAGTCACAGTGATTGGTTCAGGAAAAGGCCTGAGAACCAGGCTTGGGATTTTTGCAGGAAGAACTGGGGCAAGAAAGCACCTGTAAAATAAGCTTAGAGATGTTGATGGCCATATTTCCACCAAGAGAGGAGAACATATCTGAGAATGGAGGCAACAACGGAGAAATACAAGGTGAGAGGTGAAGAGAGGGAGAGAGGAATTTCTGAAGGAAAATTCACATCTAGATCCAGCCATGCCTGAAGTCAGGAACTACTGGACTTTTCTGTTACATCAGCATAAAATCCCTTTCAGCTTAGGAATTTCAGTTGTGTTTCTGACACTTGTAACTGGAAGAGTTTTGATTCAAATACGTATAAAAAGGTCTTTAGCATATAAATGAGTATTTATCTTTTTACTCCTGTGTATTATTCAGGATTTGTATTACATATCTAAGTCTTAAAAAAAAAAAAAAAAAACATATCTAAGTCTTGCTTCTTCCCTCAATGAGCCTGTAAGTTCCTTGAAGCCAGAAGACAAATGGAACAACCCACTGATAAAGTAAAACTTTTTGTCAACACCAAGCCTAGGATAGCTGAAGAATCATTTTATAGTAACATCAAAGAGAAAAGAGTATGAAAATATTAAGGATGTTTCACAGGTGAGCTTTTGGAAACTGATGACATAAGGAGTCAGAGGTCTCCTGAGTATCCAAAGTTACCTACAGAAGTTTCATTTGTCTGATTGTCCTCTCTTGAGCTTCCCACATCACCCTCACTTAGCCATCGTAATGTACAGGAAAACCCCCTACTGAAGCTTCAGGCTAGAGATCTGATTAGAATTGTGAACAACTTCCTACTTATCATTTGTGATGCCAATGAACCTACTTTTATTCTTAAAGGAAGATACACTACTCCAGATACTCTTCATACACAAACTTTTACCACATTTGGATAGGGTAATTTGTTTTCGAAGTGGTTTTTGAAGTTTTTTTTAACCTGTATCTCACATTTTATACCAGGATAAACTTCAAATTGATCAAAGATTTAAATGTAAATATGAAAACATGAAAGTGCTAGAGGATGGGCAAATTCCCTGATATAGAGAAGACGTTTCTATGACTCAAAGTCCAGAAGAAAATATAATAAAAACCCCTTCTACATAGTAAATAAAATGACAAGAACATCATAAGCAAGTCAAAAGGAAAACTGGGAAAATATATTTGCGACTCATATTAGAAACTTCTAATCTCCATGATATATAAAACTTCCTAGAAATCAAGAAGCAAAAGACCAACAACTATCTCTGTATGATTGTGTGATTGGTGTGAAAACAATCATGAGGAGCAAAGCCACTTATTATCCATGAGTGTTTTAAGGGCTAATAGAGTGAGTTAAGGACTTGGTTGCCCAGGTTCAAATCCCAGCTCTGTGAAATAAGTCAATCGGAAAAGGACAAACATTATATGGTCTCATTCATTTGGGGAATATAAAAAATAGTGAAAGGGAGTAAAAGGGAAAGGAGAAAATATGAGTGGGAAATATCAGAAAGGAAGACAGAACATGAGAGACTCCTAACTCTGGGAAATGAACTAGGGGTGGTAGAAAGGGAGGTGGGCAGGGGGTGGGGGTGACTGGGTGACGGGCACTGAGGGGGCACTTGATGGGATGAGTGCTGGGGGTTATTCTATATGTTGGCAAATTGAACACCAATAAAAAAATAAATTTTTATATATATATATATAAATCCCAGCTCTGCCACATTCTAATTTGTGACTTAGGTGAGCCATTTCACCTGTGTGAGCCTCATTTTTCTCATCTATAAAATGGGGATTATAATAGTATCCACCTTGCATTGCCATTCCAAGGATCAAACACATGTGAATGTGCTCAGTGACTATCACATAATAGGTGCTCAATAAATGTGTGCTGTTAGTTAATTCCAGTAGAGATTTAAAAATTAACAATATACAAGATAAATAAAACTAAGAATATAAGCTAACCTCAAGACCTTGCAGATATTCAGATGTAAGGCCCAGGTACAGTAACAAAACATCAACACAATATATAACTTAGTAAGATACTAGCTTACAAATACAGTTGTGTTCACAACAACTATGAATATATGTATTATGATTCCCCTTTACATATGAGGACACTGAGACTCAGAGTGTTTAAACGACTTGCTTCAGGTGGCAGCTACTACGTGATAAAACTAAGATTGAACTCCAGCTATGACTGGCTTTGAAAGCTGGGTGTTTGTTTTGCTATGCCATCCTGTCTCTCTGTAATTTGAAGCTAAGAAATAAGTCATCCAACAAAGTGGTCACAGGAAAAGATATCCAGAGCTCTTGAAGTTCTAAAAATCCCAGCCCTCAGGTAGAGGAATGGACTCTGGCCTAGAAGTAAAACTTGCCATCTGCTTCTGAGTGGAAGGGAGAAGGGTCTGGGTATTAGCAGATATTACCAAATGTTGCTACTAATTGTCCTTTTGATTACTCAGAAGTTAGAAAGGTTAAGAAATCCCTTCTGTGGTTGTAGGTGGAAGGGAACGAACATATATTGCTATCTCTTGGGAACAGACTTTCATATGGCACAACTTTTATATGGCACAATTTGTCTGGGCTCCAGATGAGTCTACAACAGGGAGCTTTTCTCACATCCCAGATGCTGGTCCCATTGTTCCAGCAGCCTGCCTGTCTCATGCATGACTGGGCGATGCATGACAATAAGGTCCCCATATCTGGTCCAGGTTGTTCAAAGCCCATAGCTGGAATACTCAGGAAGCTCTTGCTACCCCTGACGCCCTACAGCTGAAATGAGGGTCTGCCTAAGATAGAGAAATGAGATGTCCTTCCCCAGCCTCCTGTAAGAAGCAATGCCTTCTGGATGACAAGCCTGCCAACTCCCACACAGACGTGGCTTTTCAGAGCAGGCACAGAACTATGACACTCTTTTCTGTGGCAATCCCAGTACATTTTCTTGCCTTTTCATCTTTGGAATGCTGATTTAAAAGCCTGCAGCTAAAATGTTCTAACAAACAGTGGGGCTGTCTTGGCTCTCTGAAACTGCAGCATTTTAGAGGTCAAAGAGAGAGCCCTCCCATCAGCCCCAACAATCAATGGGTTACATAAAGAAGGATTTGTTTTTGACCCCTAAGGATGATATCCATAGAGTGTGAGAATTTTAGCAATATTCACTAAATCTACCAAATAAAGGACCATCTGCCAGCCTCCAAATAATAGGAACAGTGTGTAGGTTTACTATCTGCTAAGTAGCACATAATGATACTCTACAATGTCCCATAAGAAAGGTACTATGATCCTCCCATTTTACAGAGAAGATAACTCAAACACAGAGAGGATGTGTATTTGCCCACCATCACAGAGCTTATTAGTGGGCTGAACCCAAGTAGCACAGCTTGAGTCCATACTCTTAACCATAGTACTACTGTTCCTCAAGATGATAATGGGGGTCCTGATGGTGGAGGAGGAGGTGGTGGCGGTGCTAACGACAGTAATGATGATGACCCTATGTCCTTGGCCCCATGCTAAACATTTCCGGTACATTATCACATGAAGTCTGATCTTCCAGCAAGTTCCGTGAGTTTCACTGCATGCATCTACTTGTCTCCATCTTGCCTGCCATGCATGGTCCCAGCCCAAGCTGCCTTCATCGCTCACCTGGAACATGCAATAGCCTGCTAACTATTCTCCCTGTTCCAAACCTTGTCTACACAGTCTCACCACACTACAGCTGCCAGAAGGATCATTTGAATACTTTATATCACAGCACTCACCCTCCAGTGGTTTCCACTGAACTTAGGCTGAAATCCCAATTCTTTGCCACAACTGATGAGGCCCCACAGGATCTTGCCCTACTGACCTGTCAATCTCATTCTCCTGCTTCTTTCCTCACCCACAAGGCTGTTCTACAGCCTTCTTTCCTTCCTGACCACAGCAGCCTCATTGCCAGGCCAGGATGTTTGTACTGGCTATTTCCTCTGCCCCCAAATCTCTGCCGGACTGCCTCTTTTTTTTTTTTTGTCATTGAGGCATCAGCTCAAAAGACCCTTCCTTGGAGGGGGTTACTCTAAACTCTTAGCTATAATAGTTCCCTAATGCCGATCTCTCTCCCTATCCCCCTGCCCAAGCACCTCAAGACCAATTTACTGTTAATACACCATCGGGTTACAACTCTGTCCTTCATGTTTGCTGTTATATCACTAGCACCTCAAACAGTGCTTGGCACTGAATGGGGTCCAATAAATATTTACTGATGAAATAACTGAGTTATCTCACTCTTCTCAAGAACACTGGTTAAGAAATGAGGATTTGTAACCTTCAATAACATACCCAAGGTCGTAAGTCTAGTTAAGTAGCAGTTAATTCCAGAGTCCACACTCTTAACCCCCAGGCAATGTGATCCTGTCTTATCACCCCATTTCTCTGCATTTCAGTGCCACCCTCGCTTGAAGATAAGAAGATGGGAAGATCTTGTCTCTTAACTATTTTCTAAGAGTATTGGAGTTAAGAGCCCATGTTTCTAACCACTAGACCAGGAACTGGCAAACTTTCCTGTAAAGGGCAGATAATAATTATTTTTGGCTCTGTGGGCCATGAGGTCTCTGTTATAGCTACTCCATTCTGTTGATGCAGTACAAAAATATAGACAATAAGTAAATAAAAGTGTGGTTGTGTTTCAATAAAACTTTTATAAAAACAGTAGGTCAGGGGTGCCTGGGTGGCTCAGTTGGTTAAGCAAGTCATGATCTCAGTGTCGTGAGATTGAGACTTGCGTTGGGCTCTTGTGCAGCAGGGAGTCTGAAGATTCTCTCCCTCTGCCCCTCCCTCCATACTCGATCACCTATGTGCACTCACACACATAAGAGCGTTCTCTTTTTCTCTCAAATAAATAAATAAATCTTTAAAAATAGACAGTAGGTCAGATTTGGCTGTAGTTTGATGATACCTGCATTAGACTGCTCAGAAAGAAGCCTAAAGTTTTCAAATCATTCAGGTTTTTTTTTTTTTTTTTCATTTTCAGTTATTATGAGACCTGGTAAATAGACATGAGTATCAATTCCCAGAACAGAGTATGTTTTTATGAAAGGTCAAGGTCTTCTCTGCAGCTCCATATTAACCAGTCATCATATTCATAGGAACAGAATGGACACTTTTCTGTTTTTTTTCTGGACTTGAACAATCTTTGGGTGAGTCTGATGGCAGGGCATTCTCTAACAGGAAAGAAGATTTTTGTTCAGGCTCAGGGAGGAGACGGGGAGTAAATATCTGCTGATGAATCACCAAAGAGTCAAGAACCTTGACATTTCTCCTAAATCAGGAGGTGTAACAATGCTTTTGGTCAAGAGGGGCCACTGAAGACTGTACGGAAAGAGTTTACCAACTAGAGGGCCAGGATCAGTGGGATCTTAGGAGGTAGGCAGAGGTCTGAGATGGCAAGACAGCTCTCCTCATGCTGAGCTCCCACCTTCTGGGTATTCTTCATCTGATATATATATATATATTAGAAATTTAAAAAATCATAGCAAATGCTGTGGGCAATATACAATAAATGCCAACATTCACCACCCAGCATTAAGAGCTCAATGTTTTGTTAAAGTTGCTTCCAGTACTTTCTTTTTATATGCAAAAGAAATAAAACATTAGTAATATATACATAACATCTCCTTTTCCCATCACCTGAGTCCTATATCCTACCTCTAGCCACCTCAGTGGCAACTACTATTATGGGTTAGGTGTGTTACCAGTCCACTTAACATTATAAAAAATTTTTTTAATTGAGATAAAGTTCATTATTTTAACACTTTTAAAATATACAACTCAATGGTGATTAATATATTTACAATATTATGCAGCCATCACCACTATCTAATTCCAGAACATTTCTATCACCCATCCCCCAATTAAGCCCCAAATCTCCTCTCCTCCCAGTCCCTGGCAACCACTAAGCCTCTGTCTTTATGGATTTGCCTGTGCTGGTCATTTCAAATAAATGAGATCATAGTATATATGATCTTCTGGATTTTGGACTTTCTCAGGTTTATCCATGTTGGAGCATGTATCAGGATTCACTCATTTTTCTGGCTGAATAATATTCCATTGTTCAGATATATAGCATTTTGTTTATCTATTCATCCATTGATGGAAATATAAGTTGTTTACAGTTTTTGGCTATTATGAATAATGTTGCTATGAACATTTGTGTGCAAGCATTCGAGTTCATGCTTTCAACTTTTTGGGGTATATGCCTAAGAGTGAAATTACTGAGTCATACAGTAACTCTCCATTTAACTATCTCTACTATCCACAGTGGCTGTACCATTTTACATTCCCACCAGCAGTGCATGAGGGGTCCGTTTTCCTACATCCTTCCCAACGCTTGAATTTTCAATTTTTTTCCTTTTTTATGATAGTCATCCTAGTAGGCACGAATAGTATATTATTGTGGTTTTGATTTGCATTTCCCTAATGACAATTCATACTGAGCATTTTTTCATGCACCTATTGGCTTTTGTATATTTCTTTGGAGACAATTTATTACTTTTTATCCATGTATTTATTCCAGGCACCCAAAATAAAGGGTAACATTACTTTGTGAGTATAAATCTAAATATTTTCTCTGCTTAGCATTGTTTTTGAGCTCCCTCCCATGTTGTTTTCTATAGATCTAGTTAAAAGCTTACCCGTATCTAGCATCCCTTACACTGTATTTTATCTGTTCTCTTATTTATGGATAGTTGGATTTTCTTCTTCTTCTTCTTCTTTTTTTTTTTTTTTGTTAGAAAAATCATTCCCTTTCCTTCCCTGACACACCTCCACTGCATTCCTGAGATTGGTTCTCTGAAGCTTAAACATGTATAAAGCAGGATCACAGGATATGCACATTTACAAACTTACCAGATGTTCAGATTCTTTTTAAACATACATTTGGAAATGCAAATCCAAGTTTGGATCACACTCCAGGAGACTCCTCAGCCTCCAGTGTAATTCCCACCAGCACATTTACCAACCTGGACAACTATTCAATTTTTCTGAATATTTAGAATTCTTAAGTGCCATCACAAGCATTCTGATCAGGAGGTAGTGTAATGATTCTTTTCCATCATACCTGTCAGACCAGTGGCTTCCAGGATTTGGTCCTGGGAGCAGCAGCATAAGCATCACCTGGGAACTTGTTAGGAAAGCAGATTCTTAGGCCTCCTCCCAGACCTGAGTCAGAAATTCTGCAATTCCTCAATGGGATGCTGATTGAAAAATGTGAGAACCACTGTATTAAGCTTTCCCATTTTACAAGTGAAAGTAGTAGAAAAAAGCCAATCACCTAATTGTGATGATAAAGTCAACAGTTGAAGAAAGGAGGGAGCAATCTATACTATAGAGTCTATAGACCATGGGGAAAAAGCAGGGGACAGTGGCACAGGATGAGGCTTTAGGACCAAAGAGAGGAGTGTTCAGGTCCTAGTCCTGCAGGATGGGAATCCCTGGCAAGACTCTGAACCTCCCTGGGTCTTACCTCACAGGGTTTGTGAAGATTAAAAGAGATGTTACACAAAAAGTCCTATGTTGTATAATTCCATTTATAGGATAATACCCAGGATAGGTAAACCTACAGAGAGAAAGTGGATCAGTGGTTGGTTACTATGTGCCAGGGAAGGGGGAGGGGGAATAACTGCTTATCAGGTATAGCATTTCTCTTTAGAGTGATGAAAATGTTTTCGAACTAGATAGAAGCAATGGTTTCACTAATATTTTGAGTGTTTTAAACAACACAGAATTGTACACCTAATTAATTTATATTTTTAGAGTGTGCCCAGAAACTAGCTACACATCCAAACCACCTACAGAACTTATTATAAATGCAGATTCCCAGTCTCACTTATCATTACAGCAAAATCACTTTCCAGAGTTACAGAAGCCACATTTTAGTTGAGTTTTTTATAATTTTTAAAAGTAATCTCTACACCCAATGTAGGGCTTGAACTCATGACTTTGAGATCAAGAGTCACATGCTCTACCAACTGAGCCAGCCAGGTGCCCATGCATACTTTAAAATAGTTAATTTTATGTTATGTAAAGTTTACCTGAATTAAATAAAAAGAGAGATGTTACATGGGAAGATGTTCCACATAGCACTGGGTATGAAGTAGAAAGTAGCTACCATTATTCTAAAAAGTTGAGTTTATAGTAAGAAAAACTGGAAGCAGGCTATATGTCTAAGAATAGTGGATTAATTAAAGGTAGGTCCCAGTTGAACAATTTGATATGATGCAGATATTAAGAATAAATGCAGGTATGTATGAACAAGAACAATGTTCATATGTAAGAACAAGAAAGCCACAAAACACTATCTGCACATCACGCTCCCCTATTTGTGTGTACACATAATTATACATTTGTGAGAGCTGTATGGCAAAATATGAAGAGTAGCTCTGGGTGGTACAAATATGACAAAATAATCTTTCTCTAAGTTTGTCCTTATTTTATAATTTTCTACAACATCCATGCAATGCTACTATAATAAAGAAATAAAATTTGAAAAATAAGTGCCTTAGGGTGCTTTTCCCTTAAAGATTAACAGTAGTGAATCTTTAACTAAAAGTATTTTGAATATAAATTCCCTAAGTTATCTAGAGTTTTGTGTTTATGATTTTAATGTTAGGCTTTCTCAAAACAGATGCATGCCCATATTGCATTCATTTAAATGAAACACTTATAAGACATGCTACATATTAAATAAAAGCATTAATTCAGAGTAAAATGTTATTCATTGTTTAATTGCTATTTCCATTTCCAAAGGCCCAAGCCACATGGAAAGACCATATTGCTCCCTTGAAAGAACTATTGAGCTTTAGCAGAAAGGCTTAAACACACAACCCCTGTCCCCACTTTTTATACAGATGACTTGTAAAAGGTTCAGCACAGCCCAGGCTGGGTGGCTAAAATGGGTCCTGGTAGAGTGCCCTGTGGCTGAGTCATCCTCAGTTCACTCTTGACCTCTGGGAAAAAGAGAGTAAAGAAGCTTAATCATGCACCTCCACAAGGACTTCCTGTGCAAGAAAGATTTCTCATACAGGGAAGAAATGACTTAACTCTTGGTTTCTTCAGTTCCCCTAAAGAGAGAAAAATCACTTCTCTTAGAAAAACTACTGGTGTTTAGTGTGAGAGTTTCTGCAGCAAAAATTCCCTTTTGATACAGTTCAGCAAGAAAGGTATCACATTTATATCTGATTAGTGCAAGACATTTTATCACTTTTCCTTGCCTCTACCCTGCACTCCCATCTTATATTCCCCCATGCTTGAAAGTCAACTTCTCAGGACTGCATAAGGTTAGCAATTTTAGGAATAAATAGGTTGAAAACCACATGCTTGTTTTTGATCAATAGTTGATGAAAAGCTTCTCAAGAAATAAAGGCCATCTATTCCCTTTAAGGAAAGTAGCCTTCTTTAGGACAGGATTTTTAAAGAATTCCTTCATACTTTGTGCACAGAGATGTTCTACTAATTTCAATCTTACTACTTGGGGGCAGTGAGAGACGGACAGTTGACATCTTTAATTAAAAGAGAACTCTGAAACATTATAAATAATCCCACCATGGGATTACTCTAATGAACTGTGTCACATACTCATTCAGTGATTCATTCACTCATTCTCCAGAGTCCCTAAGTGGGCCCAACATAATCCTGTGCCTGGGGAGGCAAACAGGATTTCAACCCATTCCCTGCTCACCTGGATTTTTTTTTTTTCTTGTTTTGTTCTATTCTGAATGATCCACACCAGTTCTGAAGAAACTTATGAAAGACAACCAGATGAGACAAAGACATTGTGTACAGGCCAACAATTAGTCTGCATTACAGAATTTTTATTTCCCATAAAAACTCTTTCCCTGATGGCCCATCCTCCAAATATTCAACATGAACTCATGCTTTCAGAGATACAGAATCTGCAGAAAGTATGTTTTTTTAAAGGTATTTTTAAAAATTTATTTATTCATGAGAGACACAGAGAGAGAAAGAGAGGCATAGACACAGACAGAGGGAGAAGCAGGCTCCATGCAGGGAGCCCGACGTGGGACTCGATCCCAGGTCCCCAGGATCACACCCTGGGCCGAAGGCGGTGCTAAACCTCTGAGCCATCCAGGTTTCCCAGAAAGTATGTTTTATTTGACAAATGACTTCCTAAAGAAAGGGAAGAGTCTGGATCAGAATCAGAAGGTTCAGAAAAATTATTTTGAATTTTTGAAAAAGACTGGCACTAAATTGTTGATTAAAAAGAAGAGTGATGACAATGGTGAAGGGGAGGGAGAGATACAGGCTTCCAGTTGTAGAATGATCAAGTCACAGGGATAAAGGTACATACAGTATAGGGAATATAGTCAGTGTTACTGTAATAGTGTTGTATGGTGACAGATGGTAGCTACACTTGAGGTGGGCATAGCATCATGTATATACTTGTTGAATTCCTCTTTTGTACACCTGAAACTAATGTGATGTGGTGTGTCAGTATATCAGTATATACTGTATATATCAGTAAAATAAATATTTAAAAATAAAAAAATTTAAAAATAAAAAATGAATGGTGATGCCCAGAGGAGAGTCTAATTAAGAGACTTTATTTAAGGGGTGACTGGGTGGCTCATTGGTTGAGCATCTCCCTTTGGCTCAAGTCATGATCCCAGAGCCCTAGGAAGGTCCTGGGAGGGTCCTAGGATTGAGCCCCACTTTGGGGTTCCCTGCTCAGTAGGAGTCTGCTACTCCCAGAGGGGAGTCTGCTTCTCCCTCTCTCCCTTTGCCCCTCCCCCTGCTTGTGTTTGCTTTCTCTCAAATAAATAAATGTCTTTTTAAAAAGAGAGACTATTTAAAAGGAAGGAGAAGAAACAAGCAAAGAATCCATTTTCTTACTCTGCTACTCTACTCAGAGAAGAGTACAGCTCCCTGAAGTCCTGGGTGATCAAACCCTTGCCTCCAGGTCCAGCATTAGCACCACACTCCCGCCACCTGAGTTAACTGGAATTGACTGCTCAATGGAACTAGTCTTCCACTTTTAATTGGCTAGAAAACTTGCCAAGAAGTTCTGCCTAACAGTCAACCAGGCAGAAAACATGAGGATGGTCCTATAATTACCAATGGGAATCGAAGAGGATGACTATTCATTAAAGAGGCTATGTCATGAAGCTGTTTGAAGCTGAAGGGCAAGGAAATGCTGTGTGGGAGCCTGTGGGAGCCTGCCCCTTGTAAACCCTGGGTTCCAAGGCCATCACCCCCAGCAGATAAGGTCACAACAAACTGCAACAGGTCTTGACAAACAGTTTCCTACTTGGAGTCAGTAAGTCACCAAAAAGGCTTAGCTTTTTGTCTGAATTCCCTTCAGTGTGAACACACTACCAGAATGGTCCAAGTGGGGGCTGTTTCCTTTGCTACTGTGCAAACAGCCACTTGAACAACTCTACTCTGGAACCTCAGGCTGTATCTTCCTTCAGCAGGTAGAAAAGCTCACATGTCTAACACTCTGATAAATGTGCAAATTGCTATCAAGATGCATGAAAGTGTATATTTTTGCCCCATAATCTCACTCCTGGGAGAACAGCCTTTTGAATGTGTGCAAAAGTATAGCTGCAAAGACTATCACAGGACTATATTTTTACAAATGGAAGAAACTTAGATATCATTGTATATGTGCTAAATATAGCCATAAAATGGAATATTATGTAGCCTTTCAAAATAATGATATGGAAAATAAACTTTTTTTTCAAGATTTTATTTATTTATTCATGAAAGATACACAGAGAGAGAGGCAGAGAAACAGGCAGAGGGAGAAGCAGACTCCATGCAGGGAGCCCGATGTGGGACTCGATTCTGGATCCATCCTCAGGATCATGTCCTGGGCTGAAGGCAGATGCTCAACCGCTGAGCTGAGCCACCCAGGCTGCCCCTGGAAAATAAACTTATCTATATTTTCCAATTTTTCTACAATAAACAAATATTGTTGTAAAGCATGTAAAAAAAACAATGGGTGAAAAATCTAAAATTTCACAGAAGTTGGGATGTCTGGGTGGCTCAGTGGTTGAGCATCTCCTTCAGCACAAGGTGTGATCCCGGAGTTCCGGGATCAAGACCCACATCAGGCTCCCTACGTGGACTCTGCTTCTCCCTCTCTCTATGTCTCTGCCTCTCTGTGTGTGTCTCTTGTGAATAAATAAGGAAAATCTTTAAAAAATATATAAAAACAAAATTTCACCTAGGTTAATGTTTACACAGTTAAAGTGATCATTTGAATACACCAGAAGAACATAATACTAGGGTGAGTTTTTTGGTAAAAATCTCTACATAAGACAGATATTAATTCCTATATTTTTAGCTATTAAAATCTGGATTCTAGGGGTGCCTGGGTGGTTCAGTGGTTGAGTGTCTGCCTTTGGCTCAGGTTGTGATCCTGGGGTCCTGGGATCAAGTCCTATATTGGGCTCTCCGCAGGGAGCCTGCTTCTCCCTCTGCCTATGTCTTTGCCTCTCTCTCTGTGTCTCTTGTGAATAAATAAAATAGTAAAAAAAATAAAATCTGGATTTTATTACTTAAATTATCACTAACTTTTGCTTTGTTATTTATCAAAATACAGTCAAAAACTGGAAAATAAGATAATAAAAAGGCTTTTGAAAAAAATGTCATAAAATCCACCTCCTGATATAGCCCACAAACCTCATTTACAGGTAGTTTTCCTTCCATAATTCTAAGAAGCCCTACTGCATGGTTACGAAATCTAAATAGGTTAGCAACTGAAGTGTAGATGTGACAACGTCTGCCATGGACAAAAAAAAAAATGCTGATGGCAGAGAAGAATAACAGCTGGCAGCCTGGTAATGTGAGAAGGTCTAGAAAAACTGTGGCAAGCTGATCTGAGGACTCAAAAAAGTGCTGATTCCTGGGGCCAAACAACCCTAAAACATCAAGAGGCCAAGGCAATATAGCTTTGCTATATTTGCATAGTGACTGTTGCTCATCCCAAAGTGGCAAATGATAATTTGTATAATCTGTCTCAAAAGACAGGTGAACACAGTATGTATTATATAATGAGATAAATTTGTGTAGTGGCATATATACATTTAAAAAATAAGGTTTTATATATATTTATGTATTGGTGCATACATAGGTATATGTACCTGACTTAGCTTTTTTTTTTTTTTTTAATCTTGTTTTTTAAAGGAGAATGTGTGGTGAAATCCAAATAGACTTGAGTTTCATAAGTAGTACTGTATCAATATGACTTTCCTTTTTTTTTTTTTTTTAAAGATTTTATACATTAATCATGAGAGACACAGAGAGAGGCAGAGACACAAGCAGAGGGAGAAGTAGGCTCCATGTAGGGAGCCCGACATGGGACTCGATCCTGGGACTCCGGGATCACGCCCTGAGCCAAAGGCAGATGCTCAACCACTGAACCACCCAGGTGTCCCTCAATATGACTTTCTTGATTTTGATAAATGTGGTTATGTAAAATATTAACATTAGAGGAAGCTGAGGGAAGGTTTTACAGGAACTCTGCCAAATTTGCAATTTTTCTGTAAATCTAAAGTTATTCCAAGATGAAAGTTTACATAAAATATAGAGGAACGAAACAAAGATTAAGGGCTTGGTTATTTAAACACATTTTCTATCCCCTGCACCCTCTCCCAAAACCTCAAGGAGTCTGGTAACTAAGGTTTTACTGATTGGATCTGCTTGCATCAATGCATCATTGCAAGGCCACTTTCACCCTAGATGGCTATCTTCCTTTAGAATCTGATAGCTCACAGCAAAATATCACGTTTACCCATTCACCACCCTGGGAAAAGGAGTGATTTCCCATAACAGGGTATTAAGAGAGTGGGCCTGGTCCCCTGGTTTGCCAACTCTGGAAAGAAACTAGTAGAACACCACAGGATTCCAGTGTTCTCGGGACCGGAAGAGCTTCATCTGATAGGAAGTCCCGTGGAGATGACCTCAACCACCACATCCCAGGCATTATCTCATCTTGGCAGTGTGTAATCCTCTGCACATTCCCTCAAGTTGCTAAGAGGAAATGGGGAATGCTCCAGCAGCCCACCTTGTTGTTAGGTAAATATTTTTAGCACTCTGAAGCAAAGTGGTTACTTTTTAAGACCATCCCAGACATTCTGCAAAGGAGAGATGGAGACTTTCTCCACTATACTCTAATGAAAACCCCATGCTGTGCTTAGAGCCAGCCAACAATGGTCAGCACAGGAAAAAACACTCTGCTTCAGGGGGCCGTAAATATTTACCATGTCGGATGGTATATTTACTACTCCGTGATCATGCAAAACAAATGTTCTAGGATAAAGACATGGTCTGTGTTCCCACAGGCTCATAGTTTCAAAGCTGGAAAGGAGCAGAGGTGTCATCCAGTTTGCACATTTTAGAGACGAGAAGGTTGAATCTCCAAGTATGCTCCCATCAAATGTCTCCTTTTAAAGCATCTCTATTACAACACACGTCCCCTGACCCACAGTTCATTGTTTATACATTTGTCTTTCACATGAGATTAGAAGTGTGCATTTGCTGAGGGACTTAGTACAGCAAGCTTCATAAGCGTCAATAAAAGTCTGAGACACCAGGATGGAAGCTCAGCTCTGCCCTGACTCATGTTCCTGGGAATCTCTTTACTGGACCTAATTTTAAAACTGAGAAGACAAATCCTACTCTTGAAAGACTGAAACCACAGCCGGGAGTACATTGGAAATTCACTTGCTGATATATTATAAAATTAATACTATCTATTCAAAAATAACAAATTATTCTTTGGCTCATTTCATCAGGTAAAGACTAAAATGTCTTTTTTTTTAAGTTAAGAATTTCTAGGATGTTGCTTTGTTGAGTTTCATGGGTAGGAAGATTTACTGAGATAGAAAAGGTCTTCAAAAATAAGAGGAAAGATGAAAAGAGAAAAGTTTCTGATATTAACATAGACACAGTTACACAATGCCAAAGAAACCCTTAAGCCCCAGAATGTATCTATGTGATCTGAGGAATGCTTAAATTAGCATTCCAGGCTGCAGAATTGCTGAAAACCCTTTTCTTCACTTCCAATACGTGAGAACCTCCAGTTCCTCATCTGCACTAATCAAGTTCAGGGTTAAACAAAACGGCAAATTAAGATCCCTAGATACATCCACTTGGTATCTCAATTGCAAGACAGAGAAGGATAGACCTGGCTTGAGTCTTTGCCTATGGTAGCGATGGTAGGGAAAGCCCACCAGCTAATCAGAAGCTGTAAAGAAGTGACAAGGAAAACTTGGGAGTGTCCTAATGGGTGCGCCTCCCAAGCCAAATCACCTTTTCAGACGCAACACCCTCCTATTTGCTCTGTTATGTGAGGTCTTCCAAGACCTCCATCAAGGCACAACTTACCCAATTAGTGGCCATCAACTCTGCCTGGCTCCCACTCTCCCCATCAAGGCAGTCACTTAAAAGCTACTGAGCTGAGTTG
This sequence comes from Canis lupus baileyi, assembly GCF_048164855.1. Taxonomy (NCBI): domain Eukaryota; kingdom Metazoa; phylum Chordata; class Mammalia; order Carnivora; family Canidae; genus Canis; species Canis lupus. The sequence continues at coordinate 35,109,533 of NC_132856.1, read as the reverse complement.
AAACTTCACTTTTCTAAGTAAAAAGTTATCTAGCCAGCACTTGAGCCAGAGCAGATGTATGTGATACAAAATTTAAACATAAGCACCCACAATCTGATGAGATGTTTCTAAGGCTTTAGTTACATAGTTTCATACTAGAGACTTCACCCCCACAAAGACCATTTAATTAGAAAAATTCTTGGGTATGATTCTGTGCATTTCAGAATAAGTATGTAATCACTTTGGTTCTGTGTTTTGCCTTTTTCAGCCATCAGATTGATTTGAAATAGGTATTTCCATGCATTATAGCCAAAATGTTAATTTAAAAAGGATCAAAAGGGAACAGTTTAGGGGAACAGCCCACCCTCCATACATACACACATACAAATTTTCAAAACAAGAAATTAAGTACTGTACCATCACCAAAGAATGGCAGCATCTATTATAGACATTGTATTTAATCAAGATCTTGGCATTTGTTTATTATTTGCACAGATTTTTTTTTTTGCTAATAAATTGTAGGCACTACACATGTTTTATAGAAGTTAGCTTAGATAATCCTTTACAATTACCCTACAAGGTAGGAACCACTAATAAGCCTACGTGGAGGTGAGGAAATTCAAGGCTAAGAAGGTTAAGTCCTCAGGTTAGTAAGTTAGTTGTGGAGGCAATATGGGAACCCAGCTCCTTCCCAAAGCTCATCCCACTTCTGACAATGCTTCCCTAAACATGGTCCATGTACCACCACTAGAATGTGAGATTTTTTTTTTTTTTAAAGTGGGGCTCTATACTGGGTGTGGAGCCCAGTGCAGGGCTTAAACTCACAACCCTGACTGAGATCAAGACCTGAGCTGAGACTGAGATGCTTAGATAACTGAACCATCCAGGCACGTGAGATTTTAAGATGCACATGGCTATATACATTTTTGGTTTAACAGTTATATATGTGTTTCTTTTAATGTGGATTAGAAAAAAATGATTCAGATGTAACTTGGATCTTTTTGCTGAGGACCTGGCTAATTTAGCATCAGTGACACACTTTGCAAGATCTAGAAAAACAGTCAAGAATTCTTATGCCATTTCTTCTAAGGAATTAAGTGATCTGGCCCACCAAAGGATGGAATCCATGCCAGTCTCATTAGGCTGGCACCCAGCTGACTTAATCAGCCTGGACATTAAGTGATTCCTCGCAAATGTCTAGAATGCAATCCTTTTTTTTTTTTAAGATTTCATTTATTCATGAGAGACACATTGAGAGAGAGAGAGAGAGAGAGAGAGGCACAGACACAGGCAGGGGGAGAAGCAGGCTCCATTCCATGCAGGGAGCTTGACGTGGGACTCGATCCAGAATCTCCAGGACCACACCCTGGGCTGAAGGCGGCGCTAAACCGCTGAGCCACCTGGGGCTGCCTGAATCCAATCCTTTCACCTTCAAAGAAGAGTTTCTTTTCTTACCCCTCTCTTCTCCATCCACTAACTCCCTTACCTCCCCCCAACCCCCAACACACATACTCATCTGGCTCTGGGAGATTACCCAACATAAGGTGAAGTGATTGAGAGCAGAGATATCTAGAAGGAAACAGACCTGCTCACTCATCCCTCTGTCCCCAGCATAGCTCATCAGAGAACTCTTCCTAGGGTGGCCACAGCTGACTCTTGAGCAAGCACCCGGTTTAGACAAAAGCCAGCCTTCAAATCTCCAGCTGACTGAGAAAACTTGGGGGGGGGGGGGGGGCAAATTCTTCTTGGTAACATAGTATTTTTAGTTTATCCTTTTTCTTTATTGTTGAAGTGACTTTATAACTTTTGGCTGTGGTCCTTTAAGAAACTGGCTGACTGTGTTTTGTATTTTTTTAAAATAATTTCTAATTGCACAAGTAACACAAATACTTTCTCCTTGTAAACACATAAAATGTTAAAAATTAAACGAAAATTAAACGAAAGCTGTCCCAGATGGCCACTGGAGCCAACACCAGACCCCATCCTCAGAGGTAATTATTTTAATGAGCTGAGGGTGTTATCCTTTCAGGTTGCTTTCAATACATTTATGTATCTTTGAAAATTAAATACTTGCTTTCTAATGGTTTTTACAAATGTTTTATTTTAATGAAACTGGTACAGACAATGCCCATTTTAAACCCATATCTCTGACCAAAAATTAAAAAAAAAAGCAGTGTTCTGTTGAATACTCTTCTGCATGAATAACTTTATTAACTGCTAATGAAAATTACAATTTTCTGACAAAATTTTTCCCAAAATATTTTCTCTTCAATGAAGCCATCTTTGGAGTTAGTCATTACTCTCATTATCTCTGTCATCTTGACTCCAGCCTGATACCTCTCTTCTTTTGGTCCAGGCCCTCAAATTTTCAAAGCAGCTTTAAGTTAAGGAAAGGTCATTTTTCCACAGTTGAGTTATCTGAAAAACTTCCATCTGTCACTGAAAGTCATAGTCCAGGAGTGAAGTAATCACATGCTAGAACTTTAGGGCTAACTGGAAAGTCATCATGAACACTCCCATTGGTGGATCTTACTTACCACAATCCTGAAAATGCATTGTCCTAGAAAAGGTGGCATCTCTGTGCATATGTATAATTTTAAAAAAGGAAAGGGCACTATGAAGAGGGCTGAGGCTTTTTTTTTTTTTTTTTTTTTTTTTTGAGAGAGAGTGGGTGGGGAGGGGCAGAAGGAGAGGGAGGAGAATCCCAAGCCAGCCCTACACCCGACATGGTGCTTGATCTCACAACACTAAGATCATGACCTGTGCTGAAATTAGGAGTTGGAGGCTCTTAAAAAAAAAAAAAAAAAAAAGTCATATGCTCAAACGACTGAACCACCCAGGTGCCCCAAGAAGGCTGAGGTTTAATCACCAAAAATCAGTACAATGAAAACAAATGATAATGGCTAATGGGTACTAGAATTCAAATTACCATTTGTCTTAAAGAGATGGGGTGCCAGTTTTCAATTCTAGTTTGGAACGCTACATTACAAAAAAAACTATTTTATTTTTTTTAAGATGTATGTATGTATGTATGTATGTATGTATGTATGTATTTATTTATTTAAAGAGGGGACAGATAGACACTGGGGCTGGTGGGGAGAAGGAGAGAGAGTATCCCAAAGAGGCTCTACACCTGACATGGGGGCTCAATCACACAATCCTGAAATCAGACTTGAGCCAAAACCAAGAGTGGATGCTCATCCAGCTATGCCACGCAGGTGCCCCAACAACTATTTTTTAAAATAAAAAAGGATTGAGAGTAAAGAAAAAAAAAGAAAGAAAAAGAATATCTAAATCATTGAATGATCCCATTTGTTTCCAATAAACTTCAACCACCTCTTCTTCTTCCATTCCCAGTTCTTTTGGAGTGTGATTATCAGCAAGTCTCTGACCTTAAAAAGAAACTGGAGTGAATTCATTGAATGCAGTGTCTTTGACAGTATGACTTTCTTGAGATGTGTTGTCATTTTCACTTTGAAGCGAATCTCCCTGCTATTCTATTTAATGACTTTGAGTTTAACGTATTCTCCTTCCTTCTTATCCTCCAAGTCCTCTATTGAAGGCTTTTGCTTCGTGGTCAGACTTAGTGATGGTGGCTTCACCCATGGTCTCCACACAGCAGCAGCCTTGGGTAGGGAGAGCCTCGCTCTAGGGTTTACAAATCCGTCTCTCTTCCCCACCTAAATAATTGCTTTTTCTTTTCTTTCTAAATGATTGCTTTTTGTGTGACTAAGGTTAGCACACAAATGGCATCATACTCAAATTTCTCCAACTTGCTTTTTTCTTTTTCATTTATTTATTATTTGTTTATTTAAAAGCAACTTACTTCTTAAAATCTAACACTATATCTTGACAATCTTTTCTATTTTAAGCTTACCTCACGTTTTCTCTTTCTTTTCTTTTCTTTTTTTAAATTGCTGTATTGTATTCCACAGTATGGATATATATTTTGAAAGGTGAAAATATCATGCAATTCAACCTGTGGCTTTTCTATAGCACTTTTTCTTAGCAATAACACTCCTTTCTGTCTTCTAAAAAACTGCCGCTGATTTCAGTAAAAATAATAAATGGGTCATGATCTGAGTGAGGGATCGACCTTAGTTTCATATATCCCGGTGCAATGACATGTTAACAGGCTATGGTGTCATGCAAAATCCCAATTCAGAGCTACATGGCCTTAGAACTATTTTTTTAAAGATTTTATTTATTTACCCATGAGAGACACACAAAGAGAGAAAGAGGCAGAGACACAGGCAGAGAGAGAAGCAGGCCCCACGCAGGGAGCCCGACGTGAGACTCGATCCCGGGTCTCCAGGATCATGCCCTGGACCAAAGGCGGTGCTAAACCGCTGAGCCACCTGGACTGCCCGGCCTTAGACCTATTAAATGACATTTCTGAATCCCAGACTCATCATCCACAAAATGAAGATATTACTATTTACCTTTCAATGTCACTGTCAAGACTGGTAAGAAAAGGAAAGGAAAAGAGCCAGCAGAGACACTGACACATGGTAAATACTTAGTTCATGACAATTATTTAGAGCTTCATGGCACAGTTTTGCTCAACAGTGCAGAACGCAAATCAATTTCTATTGTGTAAGATTTCCAGTTTATGTAAAAAATTATTAGTTCCCCTTGGAATTAATATGGACTATCCTAGGGGAAGTAGTATGGATACTGCACCCAATGGATTTATAGGTAGGAAAATTGAGATAGAGATATACTTAAGGTAGATCCATAATGGTGCCAGGCTTTTCTATGAGCCATAGAGCTCCTTCTTTTATGATTTATCATGAAGCTAATAAACAGAATGCTTGAAATTGTTACCTGAAACCTGCTAAGTATATTGTCTGGAATCTTGCTTGCCCTTGCTAATTGCCTTCAAAACACTATTATTCAAATTAATTGAGCTACACAAATTAAAGTTAAAAGCAACCAAAGGGAACAAAGTCAGGCAAGGAGGATAATATTTAATGAAACAAAACAAAACAAAAAAGATATAGGAAAAGAAAACCAATACAGATGAGTGCTGCCACTAGGATTCCAGCCAACAGATAATGAAACAGGTTTTGCCTCAATCTTGTAGCAGGGCTAAAATAATAAGCCTGAAGGATTCAGGACTCTGGATCAATTTTCCAGTACTACTGGAGTAAGAGGAAAACAGAGGGCAGCTTTCTGGCAACAGCAATATTTCCTGGGAGCTCTACAGGTTCTGGTCTCTTTACTCTCTTATCTGCTCTATCAAGTCACTGAACATGGCATATGGCAGAAAGCCTCTTCGGGTGGCCTCTGACTCCTGCTTTCTTGTGTTTGTGCCCTTGAGTGATCTTGAGTGTAGGCTGACCTGGTAATAATGTGCTTTTAGCCATAGAGAATATGGCAAAATGACAGGATGTGCATGATTGTATATATGTGATTACAATGGATTATAATACTCATATTTCAAGGCAACTCTCTCCTTGGCTGGCATTGAGGAGGCATGTGGGGAGGCCCATGTGGCAAGAATTGAGGGCAGCCTTCGCCAATAGCTGACCTGAAGCCTTTAGCCTTGTAACCACAAGGAACTGAATGCCGCCAACAACCATGTGAGTTTAGAAGCAGGTCTTCCCTAGTCAAACCTCGGGTGAGACCACAGCCCTGGCTGACACCTTGATTCCAGCCTTGTGAGACTTTGAATTAGAGGATCCAGCTTAGCCATGCTGAACTCCTGACCTACAAACAATGTGAGATAATAAATGTATGTTGTTATAAGGTGCTCAATTTGTGGTAATACCGTTACAGATAACTAATTCATCACATTTGCTTTCATTTATCCATCTGAACCAAGAAGAGAAATCCTAAAAGCCTGGTCTCATCAGTAATGAGAGAGTAAAAATCTATAGCAGTATTGGGTCTATTTGATGATATTTGAATTGAAATGAGCCTTATTCCAAAACTGGTGCTATATTTTGTGGGGATTTTTGTTCATCAATTTTTCATTTTTTGTTCACAGTGAAAGAGAACAACATACATTTTAACATATAATAGAGCAGAGGATTTCCCTGGGAGATTTCCCTGACTTCCTAATTGATATACCAGCTGCCAGGCCCCAGCTTCACAGATCTACTCTCTCCGTTCTTGACCTCGTGAGAAAACCATTCTGATCAGATCCTTCTTCCAAAACCATCTCTGCCTGGAGAAATTAAACCCAAACTCCTCAGCAAGGTTCCAAGGCCCAGTTTGTTGAGTGAATGAAGAAATTAAAAGGCATGTCGTAGAAAGCATACCACAATGCACTGAAGTTAGGATTCCTCAATGGCAAAGACTGTATCTCACTCATTTTCACTTCCCAGGTGCCCAGCACAGGGCTTGCCATGGAGCAACTGCCCCTAAGTTGCCACTATGATGCTGAAACAAAAATGCTGCATCACACTACCCTGCTGTAAGGATCTCTGTGTCACCCTAATTAGTGGCCTTGCTTCTGGCACCTGGCACTAGGGACAAGGAGCCCAGGCTTTCCCAGGCCAATAATCTGTCCATTATATAATAACATTTAGCAGCTAACAATGTACACACCATCTGTTTAACAGACCAAAATTCCTGCTTGGGTCCCTAATTCCTTCTTCACTACAATCCAAGGAAGTTTTATTAATACCTTTCATTTGATATGTTTTACTCCACTTCATATCTCAAGGGAGCATAAGGACACCAGCACAACTGTGCAGAAACGGAGATCAGAAAATGGAGCTACAGGAAACAGGAGTTGAATGAAAAGACCAGGTAACCATCTCACAGCTTATGGAGGTGTGTGTTGAGACAGGCAGCCAGTTCAGCAATGGTTAACAAAAGTTAACAAGAGAGGGTGAAAATGTCTAGAGAATCTCCAGGCCCAGGTGTTGTTTATTCAAAAGGGACACAAATAGAAATTGTTGTGAATGGGCTCAATGTCTATGTATGCTGTTTGATTTGCTGTTTTTGTTGCTTTGAATGCTCTTCTGTACACCGGAAACTATATGGTGCTGTTTCAGAGTAGGGCTTGCTTGTGCACTAGCTTCACGACCTCTTCCCCATTCAGCCAAACCTCCCCTCATCCAGCCTTTCATCAAATATATTTTTAGTGAGCCCAGGGCCTTGTACTCCTTGCCCTCCCTGTCAAGGTTCCAAGAATCATTCATAAGGACAGATTACTATTCAGAGCACTCTCTTCCAAAGGCACTTGCATTGTAACAAGGAAAATACTAATAATTATTACAGAAGTTACTTACAAATTATTTTCAAATACACCATCTTCTTTGATGCCTCGTGCTTAGCCCATGGTAGGCACTCATTTGTATTTATGGAATGGATGAGTTAAGAAACAGAGGCTCAGAGAGGTTAAATGACTTGCCTAAGGTCACACAGTGAATTAAAGCAGAACAGGGGAAGAGAACACAGGTTTTCTGCTTCCATATCCCAAGCTTCCACTTTTCCCACTAAGTCAAGCCAGAGACAGAAAAATTCACCAGAAGAAGTTCAATTTGGGGAGAAACTGGTCTTCCCAACTCCCCAGAGTTTATTTCACAAAAGCAGTTTCTTCTGTAATTCAACCCTACTTAAATTGAGGCATATTCTGAGAATCAAATTTGCAAACTCAAACCAGAATTTGTCCTCATTTTGTACCTTCAAGCAATTACTGGCCAACTGTACTTCCATGTAAGAGGCTTTCAAGATGTAAGCAGTGAGTCTGGGGTTCAGAAGGAGCCTTTTATCATCTCTCCTTTAGAAGATTCTCTGTTTCCCTAGGATAGCTTGAAAGTTGTGAACTCCCAATTTTTTTTAAAGTTGAAAAGTCTTTAAGAGCATGTACTTCTCATTTTACAAGCAGTAGTTGGCCCTACCAACTCAGTGCAGTGTGGGGGCGGGGTTGGAGTGGGAGAGAATGGCTCAGCCGCTACCCCCTTGGAGTTTATGAGGCACAGGAAGTGATCACAGAGACATCACAACCACAATAAGTACCAAGAAGGAGAAAAAAAAAGTTCATTGTAAAGCAGAGCAAGCCGAGAGCAGAGTAGGAAGTAGTTTTAAAGCAAAAACTGTTAATGTTATGATATTGAAACCGCCTTTGGGTTTTATTTATGGGTTAAATGATATGATATTTGGGATTTGCCCTAAGACATCTGAATGAATGAATGAATGAATGGTGTGTGGATAGGGGACTAGGTAAAAGAAAACCGGTAAACCTGGATCCTGAAACCAGGATCTGGGGGTTTCACATTACACTGATCTCTCAAATGTTGTGAATGCTTGAGAATTTCTACAGTAAACAAAAATAAAATAGTTGGGGAGTCAATTCAAAGCTCTGTCATTTGCTAGCTTTGTGACTTTAGGCAGTTCACTTAACTCTTCAGAGCCTCAGTTTCCCCAAGTGTAAAATGGCTGTTATACCCCCTCTCTTAGATGGCTCTTTTTGAGACTTAAGTAATAATAAAATATATATAAAGGACCTGGTATTATTTCTGGAAAAATGTAGTAGCTCAACAAAAGGTAGTATATTATTGTTATCAGGTAATAAAAATTATTTGGAGGAGGGCAGGGAACATACCCCTACATATATACAATCTCTATTCACCTCTCTCGCTAAGACATCTTAATACATTTGACATGCATGTGGCTCTTTAAAAAGGCTGAACTGCATACTAATTATTATCAGTAGGTATCCAGTCTTTATTTAGTAAAACCACTAAAAGAATTGTATTTTTATCTTAATTGCAGTGAATCAAGCCTCATTCACCTCCCGCAGATGTGAGAGCCAGCCTTTTATGACGCTATTTCCTTCTGTACATTCATGGGGGCTTACAAAATAGCACCTAAGTATCTTGTACCTACAGAATCAGAAGGGTTTTTTTTTTTTTTAACCAGGAACTTACATAATTCATCTTTACAAGTTTGCATGAGAAGCTAGAACTCTGGTTTATTTAAAATAAAAATAGCACACTCTTGAGGCTTTTCCATACATACATACAATGTGGCTAAGTGTTAGTGCCTGGATTCATCCTACCAATATGGAGTTATAGCCCTGATCAAGCGTCCTGCCTCTTTTGGTCTCACTTTTTTTTTTTTTTCATTTGTAAAATGGGGACAGTGATAGTAGCAACTTCTCAAGGTTGTTGAAAGGATTAAAGGAGAATATACATGTTAAGTCACACCATAAAAGTTTAATAAATGTTAGCTGGTTTTATTACTCATGTATCATGACCTCAACCAGAAAACTCTCACATTGATATCACTTCCCTCCCATGATGTCCATAGCCTGTTGTGCCTTAAAGATGATGTTTTATCAACTCTAGTAACCCAAAATAGATGGTCCCTCCCCACCTCTGGGTGAAACAACAAGAAACTTAATTACCAGACAAAGAAAACACACTTTGTTTTCTATTTCTAGATACCAATCTTAAAGTAGCACAAAGAGTGGAAGAGTGTGTCTGAAAACACATTTTCATCTAGGTTGGCTGTTTCTAGAATTCAGAGAACAATGCCTTCTAAAAATACTGAGCCTGCATCTTCTCCTGTTTCCCCCTTCAGAGGGCTGCTTTAACACTCTGACCTGGACCTGACAGCTGAAAGGGCCTTTTGGAAGCATGCCTTACAAAAGGCAGTCCCATGCCTTAGATTTACTGATTTGGGCTAAAGATCTAAAACAAAGTTGCTTTGCATATTTTCTGAGTTTTAAGCAGTGCTCCCTGCCCGCCCCCCCCCACAGTAACGCACTGCCAGACTCTTATCAACAATGTTTTTAAGCCCTATTTGTTTAATTGATGCTTTCCCACATCATCCATCATATGTAGGTACAAGGCACTGCAGCTTCTGGAATTTTTGAAAATACAGGCAGTCTGATGAAATAGGGGTGTTACCAACATTTCTTTGTAAACTTGGTTATTTGGAACTTGAAATGAGTTCCCCCCCCCCCCCAAGGCAAAGGAAACAAAGCCTTCTGAGGCCTATGTAACTCATGGTACAGTCAAAAAATTATTTAAAAATCTAACTGTCACGTGTATTTACCTGACAATATAGTTGTCAGAGGGCTTACAACATACCTGCCTAGCAGTATGTGAGGCACTTGGGGAGAGGCTGATTAAACACACATTCAAGGCCCTCAGGGGCTTGAAAGTACAGGCCCCGTTTCTATTTACCAATCATTATATGGAGCTAACAGACACCACACACCGTGTTAACCACCATACAAATATTAACTCATTTAATTCCTGTAACAACCTTATGAAGCAGATATTCTTAGCTCCATTTACAAATGGGGAAACTAAGGCACAAGAAGTCTTGTAACTTATTTTAAGGTCATGCTTTAGTAAGTGATGGCATGAAGACCAAAAGCCAGGTGGTCTGGTTCCCAGGTTCACCTACTTGCTTGCTCACCGTATTACCTTGCAGCGGCAGAAATGCCCTCAGATTCCACCTGAGAGCCTCAGCCATATGCTGGGAAGGGTGCTATTCAGCTGTATGCTGGGGAGGGTGCTATGTCCCCATATCCCCACTTCCTTCATGCCTGCTGGGTACCCCTCTCCTCCTCCCTCCTCCAACCATCTCTGCTTCAGTTACTGATACGAGGCTATGACTCTCCTATGGTCCCCCTCCCCTTGCCTGTCTCTGGGCACTGTGGATTCCACTTGAAAATACTGTTCTCTCCCGTCCTCCTCTGAGCCCCTATCACTCTTCACCTGGACTATTTCAAGAACCTTCTATAGGGTTTCCCTTAGTCTTCCTCCAATACTCTTCCCCCCGCTTTTTAAAAAAGTTTTTTTTTTTTTTTTTTAATTAGAGAGAGAGCATACAAGAGGGATGAGGGGCAGAGGGAAAGGGAGAGAGAGAATCCGAAGCAGGCTCCACATTGAGGCTTAGTCTCAAGACCCTGAGATCATGACCTGAGCTGAAACCAAGAGTCTGAACCTTAACCAACTGAGCCACCCAGGTACCCCCAACCCTCTTTTCTTAAAAAACAAACAAAAACCTGTGTTACAGGGTTTTTTCTTTTAGTGTGTAAGTAACACATGATTTCTGCAGAGAAGGTATAGGATCCAGACAAGGAAAAAGAAAAAATTAAAATTACCCAAAGCTTATCCCCAGAGATAAATTTGTTTTCAAATGATTTTAGATTTTGTCTCTCTATATATATATTATATAGATAGCAACATCAGTCTACCATTTATCTACAAAATCTGTTTCTTAACAATGATTCATATTGTTAGGCTAATTGGATCACAGCACACGTAGGTGGGGGGCACAGACCTTCAAAGGTTCCAAGTGGAGTCCAGCCTTGTCGACTTGGCCCCTATGCCTCCTGCCACCCACCCCTCACTCTGAGAGCATGTAGTCAGCCCTGAAGTCCTGGGAGTCTTCCTATACCATCTGACTTACTCTGCTCCCACCCAACATTTCCCAACCCTGGGCCTTCTGTTAGGGCTCCTCCTTGTGCAGGGAAAGCCCACACAAAGCAGAGGCATGGGTCATATGCAACAAAAATGCCCTAGTGTAGCAACAAGAAGCTTCCTCCTGGGCATCCCCCAGTGCCCTGTGAGCCCTGCATGTTCTAATCCTATTTGATTATTGATTGCTGTCTTCACGTATGGAGTGTTGTGTCTCACAGGAGGGAGAATCTGAGTAAGTGTTCTCCCCATTCTTCCTCTTACAGTTTCTTTGATTGAATCAGAGCCCAGAGATATCAGAGACCTGAAAGAATGGAACTGCTGGGCCCACCACACTGATCACCAGTGACCTGACCCCAGGAGGCAAAGCCTGGCAAGTCACTCGACCTCCTACATGCCAACATCACACACACACACACACACACACACACACACACACACACACCCCCAAGACCTAAATTGCCATTTTCCCGAATGCAGCTGCAGAAAGCTATAGGACTGGGCCCCTTTCTCCTTCTTCTGCAGATCAAAATCATGGTTAATTCTCTTTTGTTTCATGGGACTAAAGGAAAAGACTCTACACAACTGTCACAAACTGATTGACATGCTGTAAAAAACCACTTGTGTAAATATGCCATTTTTAATGGTCAATCTGAAGAAGAAAATGTGAAGTATGCTGCTGGTAATCTCTCTAGCTTCAGGCTGGGCTGCCTGATTCATCAAATCTCAGCCTGACATATCTCCTTGATCGTCTCCACCACTGCCTTGAATCACTGGAATTATTACTTCCCGAAGAGGAAGGCTGGCTGCTCAATGGATGTGTAGATCCTGCATCATCTTTAAAAAATAGTGAAAGCCCAGGCTAAGAAAAGCCAAACTGCTTTAGTTGAGAGTCTCTCTTTAAAGTTCAAGGGATTTTGTGGTTAAGAATGCACAGAAGTGGCAGATTTTTAAATGATTTTTAAATGTTGAATTTGACCCAAAGTTGGAAGTATGTACATGTGATAAACCTTGTTTCTTATTTCTTTTACTGCAGCACTTCTCTCCAGTCCCTGGGCACAGGGTGCGGAGGTAACAGAACAGGCCACATAGCGTTATCAGAGGAAAATTCAGAGATGATGACAAGTCAGAAGTCTACCAATAAACAGGTTTCATGATTGTGAGGAAGAAGGATCATATCTTCCACCCTCAAAACTATAACTGAATTACCTTGTGATTCAAGATTTTCCTGCTACATTTTTATTTTAGACAGTTTTGTTAAGAACTGAAATGAATGAATGCTTTAAAATTACAGAGCCCCTTGCCCCTTGCTTTAGCATCCAGCTCTTGGTTTCAGCTCAGATCATGATCTCGGGGTCATGAGATTGAGCCCTGAGTTGGGCTCTGTCCTAAGTGCAGAGTCCTCCCTCACCCTCCTCCCCCTGCCCCCGCCACATGCTCTTACTTTCGCTCTAAAATCAATCAATCTATCTTTTAAAAAATAAATAACTAAAGCTACAGAGCTTTCACACACTGTGAATCCTCATTTTTCCTTTCTTGGCTGAGTACTTGGGAAGCACATACTTTGTTCCCAGAGTGGGAACTGACATAACAAGTGAAAACACAGGCTGCTATGGAAGCCTCCAGAAGAGCCACCTGACTGAGGGTCAGGGAGGGCTCGGAAGTCATGAGAAAGCTGAGACCCAAAGGACAATCAGGCAAGGGTGAAGATGAAGGAAAGAAGACTCCGGCAGAAGCAGCAGGTGGAAAGGACTATATGGTCAGGGAAGTCTGGTCCATTTCAAGGGAGAAAAGAAATGATAAGAGACACAGGGAGCAGGCAGGGTGGGGACTTGCAAGTCACATTGAGAAGGAGGCTTTCTTCTTGGGCTTTCTCTAGAGAGAACAGGAAGAGGCAGCACAAAAGGTAAAGCAGCAGAGCAACAGCCCCATGAGTGTTTTAGGAAGGTCCCTCTGGCATTCTATAGGGAATAGACATGACAGGGAGGAAGGAGGCAGGTTGACCTGGTTGGCAGCAGGAATGCAGGCCAAAGAGGAAATGCCCTCAGCAAAGGAAGAGGCATCGGGGCTGGAGAAAACCAGAGGATTCCAGAGATACTTAGGAGATGGGCAAGTTGAGACTTGGTGATAGCTTCAGTGTGGGAAACGAGGAAAGAGAACCAGGCTATCATGCCACCCAGGTTTCTGGCTTTGCCAACCAAGAGGTACTATTTGGGGGGACACAAGTACCTGAGAGGCAGGGGGTATCGTGGGGTGGGGGGAGGCAGGAGCAATACCTTAAACATGTAGAGGATAAGTTCTGGGGGAGACAGTCTGATGCAGCTGACCAGGAAGCCTCACTCAGGACCCCAACGGACATCTCCATTTAAGGGATGGCCACAGCAGGAAGAACCTGTGAAGGGATCCTGAGTGGCCAGCAAGGTGAGGGTGGAAACAGGAGAGTGTGGGTCATGGAGGCCACACAGAAGGGAGAAGTGCATCAGGAATGGTCAGTCATACCACGTGACAGAGGTCAGGATGGGAAACAAGCCATTAGATGTGGCCATGGCAAGACCTGGTTGGCCAATGCCACATGATGTCTGACTATGGGGTCAGACCAAGGCTCAGGGAGGAATCAAGACCCGTGTGAATCTAGGACCAAATGAAGCTGAAGAGAATGGAGGGGTGAGCTATGGGGTGAGGGGCAGGCTGTAGGGGGTACCTGCAGTCACCAAAGGGGTTTCACTGCAGTGAGAAAGACTTGAGAATGTCGAGCAAGATTACTGTTGCCATTTTTATGCAGAGGATAAAATGACTTTCCAAAAAAAGTGGAGGAACAGGAATTCAAACACGTGTTTTCTGCCTCTTTTCAAAACGTCTCATCCTGGTAGCAATACATGGACGTCTCATCCTGGTAGCAATACACAGATTTTAGTGATATGAAAACAAGTACTCTGGGCTGCCTGTCCCCTCGATGACTGCAGAACAGAACTAGAGTCTCTGAAGGGGAAATAGCTGTAATCCTGAACCATAGATCCCGCAAATTTGAGACATCCATGGCACAAATGATGAATGATGGTCACCATCAGCAAAGGCATCCCAAATACTGAACCTTAATCCTAAAACACAAGGAAACTTAACATCTAAAGCCACACCTCCAAAAAGACAAGTGTCATTTTTCAACTCTGGCTTTCAAAGGGCTTCTTTTCTCATTCCAGTTAGGTCCTATCACTCAGTTTGGAGGGGGAGGGGGTCAGAGGGCCTGCAAACCAGCAGGGGCCAATGCTGAGAAGGGAGATGTAGGGCTGGGGGGCTGACCAGGTGTTCATGGGAAATGCCTGCCAGCAGGGTGGGAGTGGAGTAGCTGGACCATCTGAATCCACAACCAGTCCATCCCAGGAAGTGTCATCATTGAAAAGCACCAAGCTGCATGAAATACACATAATTCAGGGAGAAAAAAAAAGTATGGAGATAATAAAGAGGAAGAAAAAGAAAAAGAAAATGAATGCCCTATGTCTATATCTGTCTATATCTGTCTGACTCAACATTTTTAAAAATCTCAACCTCTTTCCTTAGCTCTTTGCCCAGAGCCTTCATATACCAGCATAGGACCAAAGGATTCTCAAGTTATTAAATCTAATACTGAGATTTCACTTGTCCATTTATTGCTGATAAACTCTGTCTTTTATTAATATTTTATACCAGCAATTCATAAATACACATCCTCCTTACAGATATGGCTTGAGTCCCTTCAGGCACTCTCCCCTGCACATCCATTCCTGAGGTGCTCCCTTCTCTGCTGAAGTATAGGTGGCTCTTCTTTCAGACTTTTCTCTGTGCATTTACACATATATATTATATAAACATAGATCCCCTCATTTACTTGTGTCTTGTGTTTTATAATTTTCCCAAGTGAACCAAATTCTATTCCACCTTGAGAGGTTCTTTCTTATTTTTAACTTTAATTTTTATTTATTTTTATTTTTTTGAGAGGTTCTTTTTTAAAAAAAAAATTCATAGAATTCATCACAATTGCAGTTGACACTTCTGCTGTAATAAAACTGGAATTAAAAAAGAGAGAGAGGTTTTTAGAGCACAGTTAGAGGCTTTGCTCTGCCTTCCAAGATCAATTGACTTGCTTCTTCATAATCTAAGTAAGATCTAAGCAATGTAATTTATTTGAAAATTTATATTAGAGCTTTTCCAAATCCCTGGCACACATTCTCCCTTAAAACTAACTATGGAGACCAAAGCCTGTTATATAAGCATCCATGTCTGTAGCCATGGGCCATAATTCTTCAGTGCCAGATCACATGACTGATAACAAGGCCAAGATAAAAGCAATAATTTAAATTTTTTTTTCTAGAAGAAAAATGACCAATGCATTTGAAAAAATAAAAAACAAAGAGATTCAAGCAATTCCCATAGAAACTCATTCTAAATAGTTATTTCTCAAAACTAAAACAAAAAGAAATCTGATTTTTTTAAAGATTTATTTATTCATTTGAGAGAGAGTGGGAGAGTGCATGCACAAACAGAGGGAGAGGCAGAAGGAGAGGGAGAGAGAACCCCAAGCAGATTCCCCTCCGAGCACAGAGCCCAATGTGGGGTTCAATCCCACAACCCTGAGACCACAACCCCAGCTGAAACTGAGAGTCAGACACTCAACCAACTGAGCCCCCCAGGTGCCCCAGAAATTTGATTAAAAAAAAAAAGCTACACCTATAATGGACACTGTGGGCTGCCTTTCTAATATCTAGTCCCTCTTTCTCATCCTCATGGAACCCATTTTCTGCAAAAATTTACTGCATGCTCACTGCATAATCTGAGTCCAACTGCCTGGCATTCCTCTGGGAGCTGTTACTGGCACAGGGATGAGCGTATGACTTAATGTGCCAATTATACGAAAAGGAAGGACTTATTTTCAAGAAAAGAGAAGCACATTGCTTCCATAGCTACTGGCAGTCATCTTGTGACCATGAAAATCACCAGCCTGACGTGAATGGAGAATCTGGGGAAATGGAAATGCCTGGTGTTTGCTTTGAGTTAAGTAACTGAGTCAGTCAACAGGGGTCCAGCCTACCTCTGTACTTGTTCTGAGCGACAGAGGATCCTTATTGTCCAAGGTTGTGTGAATCAGATTTTTGCTGCTTTTTCCAAACCGATACGCCACCAAAGAAGGCAGGAGGGAAAATTTGGTGCCCTTTTCTGACCTATAAATTACAGCTGACATGTTTCTTCTTTCTTTCGGTGTCACTGACATAACCTATTCACTATATCCACATGCATTTTTGTACCTGAATACATTTCCCTAGGTTCTGAAGCAACTATTTTAATGGTTTTAAGCCTAGTGATTGAATGAGTATGATGAACTGGCTGCCGTCGTGGAGAGTTCAAGAGAAGCAAAGTCAGCTTAGAGGATACTAGCACTTTGGTAGACACCAGCACCAAATCAGTATCCTCTGAGCTGGGGTCTCTATGTGTTTGTGGATTTACCTTCTGGTGCCTAGCTCTAACTGCCAAGAGGAGACACTGGGGGAGGGCAGGGCTTCCTCTAGATTGGATTATCAGGTACCACATGGCCTCTATAAGGACACAGAATAAAAGGCTGAGATCAGAGCAAGATGGGAACCAGATCTGGGGGAAGAAGAAAGACAGGAATGAACCTGGCATGTTTGAGGAACACCAGGATGTTCTGGTTTACTAGAAGGTGCCAAGAGAGGGAGATGGTGGAGGGAATGAGGTTGGCAGGTTGGCAGGAGCCTAGGCATATCAGGCCCTACAGGCCAAGGAATGGGCATCTGTATTTTATTCTAAGGCAGGGATTCTTCACTGTCTCTGTGCCAAGAACCTCATGGGCAGCTTGCTGAAGCCTACTGACCACTCCTTACAAAGTGTTTTTAAATGACAAAAAGCAAAACAAAACAAAATAGAAACAAACAAAAAATTAGGATTGTGAAGAGCACCTGGGTGGCTCAGTTGGTTAAATGTCGGACTCTTGATTTTAGCTCAGGTCGTGATCTCAGGGTCATGAGATTGAGCCCTGAGTCAGGCTCTGTGCTCAGCGTGGAGTCTACTTGTGCCCTTTTCCTTCCCCTCTGTTCCTCCTCCCAAGCTCTCTCTCTCTAAAATCAAGAAATGAAGTCTTAAAAAAAATTAGGACTTTGACGATCATAGTTGAGGATATGGGAGCGGGGGGATAATGGAAGTGGTTTATTTTGGCAGGGAGGAGTATTTTATCAATGACATTGTTTAGAGTTGCCAGTGTGTAGTGATAATAAAAGGAAGATAGACTTGAAGCCAACTTTTTATTGCTTTTAAATTCTTTGGCCAATGCATCACCTTATTGCCTGAAATAGGGCAACTGCTCCCTTCACTCTTCTATACCCTGCCTTGGTACACTTCTGATAAAGGAAACCATTATAGTAAGATAGTTAACATATTAGATAATTAATTTATCATATGGTAACAAATGATTTCTTTGTTCATGCTTTAATTAACAAGATCTGGTGGTGGGTCTAATCACTACTGTCATTTTCAGTAATATGGACATACAAGATATTTAGAGATATATGCAACCAGTGTAATGTAAAAAGAAAATATCAGGCCATTCTTTTGGTGACAAAGTCATAGGTATGGTTTGTTGCTCTCATTTGTAACAATGGGAAATGTACTTTTCAGTTGGAAGTTAGTGAAAATAAAGATGCAATTTTTTTTTCCAATCCAAATTTATAGACCCCCATGGAAATTGCTGAGAGGTTTGACCAAGGGTGTAACATGATCTGGTTTATGTTTTTTAAAAATCAGCCTAATAAAAAAAAAAAATCAGCCTAATAGATGTTGGAGGTAAGGCAAAAGAAAAAAAAATGCACTAAGGTTATTTCCTGTTGAGAAGCTGGCAATGGCCATCTATAAAGAGCAGCAACACCATGGCATTTCTTGCTGAGAAACTGCTAAAGAACAGATCTGTCTTTATGAGCACTCCCTGGGCTGGGGATGAAAAAGACCACACTGCAGCAATATAGCACCTCTGGCCCTCTGCAGCAGGGAGGAATGGAGGTCACAGCC
Source organism: Canis lupus baileyi (assembly GCF_048164855.1). NCBI lineage: Eukaryota > Metazoa > Chordata > Mammalia > Carnivora > Canidae > Canis > Canis lupus. The sequence goes on along the minus strand of NC_132856.1, from coordinate 35,091,114 downwards.
GGGAAAGACCCCTGTGCTAATCAGTGAAGATCAGAGAAAAAAAAAAAAAAAAAAAAAACACGTTTGCCTGTTTCCTGGAAGATGGGCCTGATAATAATAACCTGCCAGGCTGGTTCTGCAAACGAGAGGAACTGCCGGACACAGTGCAAGGCACCAGCGAGCTTTCAGTAAATTGTGGTCAGTGCTGTGGTGGGACTGGCCTCTTCTGGTGCCTTCTGCATGGGACCCTGATTGTGCACTTTGGAGGCAGGGTGGGGCATAGAGGAGTCTTAGGGGCCATCTCACTTTTGCAGAAGTCAAGGGATGGCCCCAGGTGATTATAAAGCCAGGGGCTGCAAGGGACCGGGGCACAATTTGGGCATCTAGGGTGGAACAAAACCAATGTGGCTCCTCAAATACCCAAAATTTAAAGCCTAGATTGTCCACATAAAAATATGCCAAAGGAGGGCAGCCCCGGTGGCACAGCGGTTTAGCGCCGCCTGCGGCCCAGGGTGTGATCCTGGAGACCCCGGATCGAGTCCCATACCCCGGATCGAGTCCCATATCGGGCTCTCTGTATGGTGCCTGCTTCTCCCTCTGCCTGTGTCTCTGCTTCTCTCTCTCTGTGTCTCTATGAATAAATAAATAAAATCTTAAAAAAATATATGCCAAAGGAAACCCACCTTCTAGCAGGGAAAGCAAGGAGACCAAAAGAGGGTAAAGCAGAAGCTACCAGACCCAGGCCTTCCTCTTTGCGTTTGTAGGAGGGGCAATCGCAACCTGCTTCTGAAAGGGAGCCTGCGCCCCTAAGGCTGAGGGGCAGGAGGGTGGGGTTGATGAGGCCAAGACTTGCAGGGCCCTTAGAGGAGGGGCTGCTCAGAACCCCGCTGGGAGCCAAGAATAGAGTCCACCACCACCACATCCTGTGCTTGGGCCAGAAGTCCTGCCAGACAGCACTCCTTCTCACCCCAAAACTGGAGAATGTGTCTCATTCAATTCTTCCTCCTCTTTTACTTCTAAGGGTCACTCTACATTTTGGTTTCTTTGTTTGTTTCTTTTTTACTCTTTCTCTTCCAAATGCCTCCAAATCTAAAAAGCAGCAGCTCTACTTCCACTGGCTTACAACAGTTCTCAAGTGGCCCCCAAAACTCACACACAGCAACAGAGTACACTAAAAAAAAAAAAAAAAGGCCAAAGGCCTCTGGCCAATCTGATACAGAGTCAAAAACAGAGATTCTTATCCACAGCTTGAAATGGGGGAGCCAAAGAAAGTGTGACTCCCTGATCCTCCTTGGCCATCCACCTTTGGGGAATTTACAAGGAATAGCACAGAGGCAGAGATATAATGAGGGAGACTGGAACATGGAGTGGGGGCAGTTTGTCCTCCTTCAAGTGTGAGAGATGCAGCACCCTCCCCTCCCCCAGAGCGACCAAAGCACCACCCAAGAGCCGCTCTACTCCACAAATCCTCTGTGTCCACTTTGAACTCAGATCCGTGGAAGAGCTTTTGTCGAGCCAACATCAAACCACTTTTTAAGAGGGTGGGGAAATACTCATTCCCAAATCTTGGCTCTTGTTCCAATGGCTAATCAAAAAGCTTTTATGAGGATTATTTCACTGGGTGACATGGCACAAAGAAAGCAGCCCGCTTGCCGCCTGAAGGTCAACAGTGCTGCTTTGTTTGAGTTTGTGTCCTCTCCAGGGACAAGGCTGAGTCCTGCCACCCTCCGGGGATCTCTGTGGCAATGTGCATTCATTTAAAGAGTCACTCAGGATGAGGCTGCTGCGGGCAGCTGACCAAGACTGGCCAGCAAATTACACCTCCTGTCTTTCCTTTGGCCTTCTCATTAGATTTGTTTTTAGGTCCATGAAAATGTTATCAACACTCCTCCACTGGAAAATGTTTGTGGTTGCAGCTGAGCACGCCTGTTACAACTGCTGACGAAGGATTCCAAAATCATAGGACACAAGAGTCAAATGAACCCCCTTAGCAAAAACTCCTCTCGCTTTTTTCCACTCCATTTGGTTTGTGTTCACGGGGCTGCTTCATTAGAATGCCTGCTTTCACTCCTACTCATGTGAAAGGTTTTGTTTTATTTTTCTAATGAATCACATCTGGTGTGTTTCAAAAAGGCATCTGTTATGGACTGAATGTGTCCCCCTAAAATTCATATGTTGAACCCTTAACCCCTATTGTTACAGTCTTTGGAGGTGGGCCTTTGGGAGGCAATTAGGTTTAGATGAAGTCATGAGGATGGGGCCCCCACAATGAGATTAGTGTCCTTACAAGAGCTCCCATTGTCTTCCAGCCAACTGAAGACACAGAGAGAAGGTAAGATGGTGGTTGTCTGCAAGCCAGTTAGAGAACTCTCATGGGGATCCAAATCTTCTGCCATACTGATCTTGAGCTTCCCAACTATAAGAAATTTCTATAACCAAATTTCTGTTGGTTAAGCCACTCAGATTGAGATATTTTGTTACCTTAGCAGCCTGAGCTAAAACAGCATCCTAATTAAAGAACAGTCTTATGTTTACCATGATGAGAAACAGAAAAGTATGCATCATGTCCTTAACTGCTTATGTCTTCCTCCACCATCCAAGGAGTGGAGAGGATTTGAAGTAAGGTGGTCACATGAGCAAACTTAAGATGCTGGTCTCCCATTATTAACTAATTTCTAATGTATTTACCTAATCATCTACATGAAAAACCCATGGTACCCAAAACATCAGGGATCTAGGGAATTTGGGCACTGGGAAGGATGTAATTTGACTGCTTTACTTTACAGATGTGTAAACTGGTATCCAGAGAGGTGAAGCAACAGGTACAAGGTCAGATAGCTACACAATGCCAGAAGTCAAAATAAAACCCTGGTCTTCTAATCCATGCTGAGAAACAAACACCTGTCCCAGATGAGGCAGTAAAGATACAAGGTTGTACATCTGTTCCTAAACCCATCTGCTCCTCAGCCAGCTAAGTCTTACATTGAACCTTGGCTTCCTCAGACATTTTCCATTCAGCAACCAGAAGAATCTTCTCAAAACACACACCACACCCTTGTTTAGACCTCCCCCTACCCCTACTAGTGACTACCTACTGTTCTTAGGATAACAATCTAAATCTTGAGCATGTTCTTTGAGCTTCTGCATGGTCTGGTTTCTGCCAATTGCTCTAATCTTACTGTCTACCACCTACCAGACACACTTGCTTTTAAAGCAGCATGTTCCATCCTACTACAGGACCCTTGCACGTGCTGTTCCCATGCTGCAACTCTTTCACTCTCCCCTTTAATCTAGTTAATAGTCTCCCTTCTTTCAGATCTTACTTCCTCAAAGATGCCTTCCTTGACCTTTCATGATTAGGTCAAGGTTCTTGATTAAATGTCCTCACAGCAGCATGCTCCTCTCACTTTCAAAGCTTTTATTTCCGTTACTCTATTCTTGCTACTGTAATTATTAATTAATGTCTGCCTCCTAGACTAGACTGTAAATTACCAGACATTTGCCTATGTTGTCACCATTTTATCCTCTATCAACACAGTGTGAGTGTAGAGATGCTCAGTCAATATGCATATGAATAAAAGAATTAATGAGAAAAGGAATGAAAAATACATATAAGGCCCTCGAGGATCTTAGAGTCTAGAAATGTCTTCTGACTCACTTGTACATTGGGAAGCTAGTCAATGATCAATGTTGCTTCACATAGATCTTTCTAGGAGAGAGAGAAATGACTTGATATCCTTCTCTCAGAAGCATGCTTTCTTCTTCAAGATCACATCACATAAAATATAGGAACATTTCAACATCTATCTACTGAGTCAAATGTCACTCTTCTACTAACATGAGACCTCCCATCAAATGGAAGTTCCTAAACTAAATAAAATTTCTGGTATCCCACTGGCAATTTTGTTCCTTACTGTGATTTTGTGAGACCCCATCAATCAAGGCCTTCGTTATATAACACACAGAGATAACCCTCCTTTCATACCATCACTGTTTTCAGACACATTCTTCACGACCATCGCCAGCAGTGGGCTCATTTCTCATTTCAGACACTCCTCCACTTTCCTGTGGGGACAGTGAGCACATTGCCTATTTCCCTCAATCTGACAACAATTTAAATTAAACCTCAGCCTCAATTTCTGGTTGTATTATGGAGGGAGGCCATCACCGAGGAACATAGAGAAACTTAAAGCAGTCATGTGTCAGAGAGTACAGGCAGTGTGGTGCTTTAGACACAAAAGCATAAGACAAGACCCTTTTCTATGTGAACGCAAAACAACATGAAATGTCGACTTTAAGCAAAGATGATTTATAATATTTTAAAGCCAGATATTTTCCAGCTGAATATAACATTCAAATCTGTGAAAACCAAACCGTGTTAAGATGTTTTCCCTCAGGAGCACCTGGGTGGCTCAGTGGTTGAGCGTCTGCTTTTGGCTCAGGTTGTGATCCCAGGGTCCTGGGATCAAGTCCTGCATGGTGCTCCCTACAGGGAGCCTGCTTCTGTCTCTGCCTCTCTCTGTGTGTCTCTCATGAATAAATAAATTAAATATTAAAAAAAAGATGTTTTCTCTCTTCTCTCTCCTCTATGGAATTTAATCAATTCCTGTAGCTTTGACATCTGGATAGGCGGCTGGTTAGGTGCCATCTGCAAGTATGGATATATTATTCAAAGGGCAGTCACCTCTATCAGCTATAGGTGGGTCATCTGTCATTTGGGTTATTTGCAAATAAAAACAAGCCTACTTTTCTTTTAAATTATTAGCATGATTAAACTGAGTAGATCATCATGTCCATTTTGGGGGGTCCATTCAGCACCTCTTATTTAGTTTCCCCCTGCCTTATAATCAATAAACGCCATTTTAAACCATGACCTTATTTACCCTCTCCAAATAAGATAAGCCAAAAACAAGGTAAAGAGAAGGTGGTGGATCGGCATGGCAGCTACCCCGCAGGACTTCCCATGTGGGGCTCCTCCACTAACCCTGGAGAGTGAGTAGGGAGGAATTCTATTCAGGTCCAGCTGGAAAAGCCTGGTACACTTCTAGTTCCTACAAAATTGGGTCTCTCCAAAGTGGCTCCCTTATTTTCTCTACAGTACTGATAATGCTCAGGAATGCAAGGCACGCTCACATTTCAAGGCAATCGCCAGAATGCATTCCAGGCTGGAATATAAATCATGTACTGGTACTCCGCTGTTGTTAAATGTCCTAGAATGTACTCCTTCCTATTAATTTGGATCACTCAGAGATGAGCGTAGTGACAACGCCTTACAAGCTCCTCTCTTTCCATGGCCACCTGGTAGGCATGAGGAGCAGTGCTCTATGCTCAATAAATACCAGTCAAATGGGAAGAAAGAGAGACTTCAAAAGGGAAATGTTTTTCATTTTAACAGAAAATTTCCATTCTGCCCATTATCCTGAGAGAGATGTGTAAGCATAGGCATTAGCGATTCCACATCTGCAGAAATCATGTGTACATTCTATGTTGTTTATGTCTTCTTATCTTCAGGCGGATTTATTTTGTTAGCTCAGAAAACACTGGCACTATGTTCACTTATCTTGCTTTGTATACCACCAGAAGGCCTCTTCAGGTGGGTAGGCCTTGTTTTTTTCCTCTTGTTTTATCACTTTTCTTCAAAATGAGAGAATGCAAAAATGTGCACACAAAGTTAGACAGACATTCTTAAAATGTTGCCAAGATAAAACCAAGTCATGTTTACAGTAACCTTTCAAAGACAGCATGAAACATGAACACTGAAGTGGCCACTCATTCAGTTATCCAACAAATGTTAATTGGACACACTCTGTGCCAGACACCATTCCAGATGTTAGGAATATGGCAGAAAATGAAAAGAAAGTGATATTCCAGTGTGAAGATATTGATAACTGAAAAATATATAACAGGGCAATACTGTGAAGAAAAAAATAAAGTCAGGTAGGAAGAGTAGGGAGTGCTTGGGAGGGTGTGGTGGGGAATGGGGAATAGAGAAAGCCCATCTAAGGACACTGGAGCAGATACCTGAAGGAAGATGAAGGAGTATGTCACATGGGTATCAAAAAGAGCTTTCCATAGAGAGAATTGGCTTTGTCAAGGCCCTGGAGTGTGAGTGTAGAAGAAAAAGAAGGGCAGGGTGTGAAAGTACAGGGAAGAGAGAGTGGTAGGTGATGAGGTGCAGAAGAAGCCTCATGACCTGATTGTGCTCGGCCTCAAAGGGCCACCAGGAAGATGTAGCAATGCCACTGAGTCAGGAGGGAGACATGAGTGAGATGGCATGTGATTTAAGCTTTAAAAAAGCTCTCTAGCTGCCACGTTGAGAGTAGACAACAGAGGGCCAAGGGCAGAAGCAAGGAGACCTGGTGGGAAACTTCTGAAATCATCCAGCTGCTACAGAGATGATAGGAGCCTGATAAAGGTGGTCCAGCTGGATGTGAGAATGGCGTGGTTCTAGGCCTACTGCAAGGCAGAGGTCAGGTGGCGTTCTTAGCCGGTTGCCCATCGTTCCTGACTGCTTAGATCTGAATCGAGCTTGGCAGAATGTGATTGACAACTGAGACATTTGTTAAATACTTCTATTTATTCTTATTTATAAATGATAATTCATTTAAAATCAAACTTGCTTTATATCATCTTTATATCTGCCTTTCTGGAATCACTTATCGTTAGAGAGAATTACCAAATTTACATTTGAAAAAAATCCATTCAACAAATCTTTCTGGGGGCTGGATACACACCGGCAATTTCCTGGGCACCAGGGTGACAGTTGTGCCTAAAATAGACAATATCTCTGTCTGTGTCCCATCCCATGCTCCTGGATCATTTTACAACATCAGTAGCAACAAAGTGCTTACTTGTGCCAAAGCCGCGCTACATTACCTTTCTGAATCCTTACAACAACTCAATTATCATCTGCATTTTCTAGCCAAGGAAACCATAATACAGAGAGGTTGAATATGCTGCCCAAGGTCACACAGCTAGGAAATGGTGAGGCCAGAATTTAAAACACCAGAACCAGAACTCTTAGCTTCTGCATCGTCCTGGATTTGAGGTACAATCCAGAACATTAGTCCCAAGAGACTTCTACTCTCACTCTTCTTGGTCATTTTGGGCAGGACACTTAACTTTTTTCAGCTTCCATTTTCATATCTACAATATGAAATGTATTCAACTAAATAATCTCTAAGGTCCTTTCCAGGTCTAAAACTTCTAGAGATATTGCCCTGAAACCCAGTGCTCTCAGAGCTAAATACCCTAACCATAAGAACACAGAGCAAAGCCCACCTACATATGATATAATTCTCAATGTCAGCTTTTGCATACAATAAAGTGAAGCAATCCCCAGATGAACCTTTGTGTTGACCAGCTAAAAGAAAGTAAGTCAATTTCAAGGATCCTCTGAGGGAGTAAAATGTTAGTAGCAGTGGAATCTATAGCAAAATTTCTTTCTTTCCAAAACTAACCAACAATCTGGAATTACTCCCTTACAAGAAGGAGGAAACCAGATATAGCTAAAATGTATCTTCCCTGTGCTTGGTTAACTTGTAACAAAATCAAGAGCAATCCCACTTGTCTGTTGACAAAAAGTCTTAAGTCTTACTTCCTACAGTGCCTGACACAGGGTAAAGTTCAAGAAATACCAGTTGATTGAATTAGTACATGAATGATTGAATGAATGCACTAAAGAATGAACAGATGCACTCACTAATTCTACAGTGATAAATATTTCCTCAATAGAATTTATGGAGATCTGGCCAGCAAATACATCACTTTCTTCTGCCAAATATAAGTGAAGAAAATAGTTTAGATATATTGATTCTAGTCTTTAGTAGAAGACTCCAATTTTGTAAACTGATATTTTGAGGCGTGTGGGGAGTAAAAGAAATCTCATATATAGAACTATAAGAGGAAAAAGTCAGTCTGCTCAGGAATAAAAAACATAATAAACACCATCAGTTCCCTGCAGGACTCTTAAGGAGTTAACCCCAAGGTGGCATTTTGATGACTGAAGATAAGCCCATGGTTCAGTTTCAAATGCTTCACCATCAATACTAACCATGACTGTTGTTTGCAAAGAAACCACCTGCTCATATGGGGTCAACTCACCCCATAAAATGATGTGTACACAGCAAGTTTAAACTGGACAGCAGGGTGGAGGAAAACACACAAACCATGAGCTTCCTCCTGGACCTTTCATTCTTCTAGTGTTTTTCAGAAATTACCCAGGAGCATAAGTATCAATCAGGTGATTGAAAGCTTATGTACAGTCAGCATCAAGAGAAAAAGTCAACATACCACCTTTTCTTCACAGAGAATGAGCATCAGACACAACTGAGAAAGTAAAAAGAAAGAAAAACAGCTTCTGGTATTAAAACCTGTAATATATAACCAGATGAAAGAGGAAGCTCGATACAATTATGTAAGTCATTTGGGGGAAAAACTCAATTAGCTGGGAACGGAAGCCCGGATAGAACCTCCTAACCAAGATAATTTACATAATTTTTAGGTGGACAGACCTAGGCTACATTTTAGAATAAAAATCATCAGCAAAAGTATTATGAGCAATTATTTTCTAGTGACTTTTTACTGCAAATAATCTCAAAATAGAGCTACTGGTAAACTTCAAAATTTTAAAGGCAGTTGAAATGCAAACTTTGTCAACATCACAAATTTACTCTTTGAATTCACAACTACAGTTTATTCTTTCTTTTCTTTCCTTTCTTTTTTCTTTTTCTTTCTCTTTCTTCCTTTCTTTTTCTTTCTTTTGTCTCCCCTCCTGCCCTCCCTCCCTCCCTTCCTTCCATCCTTCCTTCCTTCTTCTTTCTAACCATGCGTGACTCAAGGAATATGCCTCCAGATATATACATTTAAAAGTTGCATATACTTTTGCTTAAATGATGCACACGATAGACACAAAATAACTTTCCTTTTCCACCAATTCTCAGAGCCTGTTCAGATCTGCATTTGATAACAGTATGGTTTTTATCTGTTTGCTTTTCTTTGGTGTCCATGAATTGAAGCAAAACAAACAAACAAAAAAACCCCACAGGAATTTGAACCACAAAAATAGTAATTTAATATTATTCAAACTAACATTAAAATAGCAAGTATCGGGCAGCCTGGGTGGCTCAGCAGTTTAGTGCCACTGTCAGCCCAGGACGTGATCCTGGAGACCCGGGATCGAGTCCCATGTCAGGCTCCCCGCATGGAGCCTACTTCTCCCTCTACCTGTGTCTCTGCCTCTTTCTCTCTCCTCTCTGTGTTTCTCATGAATGAGTAAATAAAATAAAATTAAAAAATAGCAAGTATCCACAGGTACTTTTTTGCATTTACCTTACTGCTTGCTCTGAAATATGAGATAGTCTTTGTAACTGGAAAATATTGGACATCAGAAGTGCCCCTCAATGGAGAATCATGTTAAAATCATGGAGAATCTTATTAAACTATGATCCATTTGTTTATGAAATAATGAGAAGCAGTTAAAAAAATAAGATATCGTTTACTAGGTGAATGAGTAACTGTGGTACATCTATACAATGAAATATGATTTCAGTGATAAAAAAGCAGTGAGTTCTCAAGCCACAAAAAAAAAGACATGGAGGAAACTTAAATTCATATTACTAAGTGAAAGAAGCCAGGCTGAAAAGGCTACATACTGTATGACATTTTGGAAAAGGCAAAAACTATGGAGATAGTAAAAACATCAGTGGTTTCCAGGAGTTGGGGGATAGAGGGATGAATAGGCTGAGCAGAGAGGATTTTCAGGGCAGTGAAACCATTCTGCAAGGTGCTGTAATGGGGGATATTTGTCATTACACATTTGTCAAAACAACAGTGAGTGAAGTCTAATGAAACTATGGACTTTGGGTAAAAATCATGTGAAAATGTAGGTTCATTGATTATAACAAACATACCACTCTGGTGGAAGATGGTGACTGTGGGGAAGAGGGCTCTGTAAGTGAAGGGGCAAGGGTGTATGGAAACTCTCTGCACTCCGTGCCCAATTTTGCTGTGAATCTAAAACTGCTCTAAATAATAAAGACTATTTTAAAAAGAAAAACAAAAAACAAATTGCAGAGTAAAACAAAAAATGGCAACACTTATGCCTGTCAAAAGCCACCACAAGCTAATTTTTATATCTCTATATCTAACCAGGTCTAAACACTTGGAAGGTGACTAAATTGTTAACCAGGATTATACCTGAAGAGATACGTGGAATCAGGGCATCATCATGGGGCTGTTAGCTCTATTACTATTCGATTTTTTTTGAAGATTTTATTTATTTCGTGAGAGACACAGAGAGAGAGGCAAAGACACTGGCAGAGGGAGAAGCAGGCTCCATGCAGGGAGCCCGATGTGGTACTCGATCCTGGAACTCCAGGATCACACCCTGAGCTGAAGGCAGACACTCAACCACTGAGCCACCCAGGCGTCCCATCGATTTTTTTAAATTATGAAAATGTGTACAGTATTACTTGTGTATTAAGAATAAAACTGTTTTTCTCTTTAAAATATTCACTTCATATCTTATGCTAAAGAGGTCCAAAGTAAATGACAGATATCATGACATGCTATTCCTAAATACTTCAGAATTCATCTCTAACAAAAACATTTTTCCACCCTAAAACTATTTTTTTCTAGTAACAGAAGAAGCAGAAAAGATCTTCTACTAAAATATTGGGGTGACTCAATTAATCTATTTCTTTAAAAAAAAAGATGTATTTATTTATTTGAGAGAGAGAGTGTGTGCTGGTACACACAAGTACACCTGAGCACGGGTGAGGTGGGGGCAGAGGGAAAGAGTCTCAAGCAGACTCCCCACTGAGCATGAGCCCCAGAAGGAGCTTGATCTCATGACCCTGAAATCATGATCTGAATGGAAATCAAGAGTCCATCTGAGTGGAAATTAAGAGTTCAACATTCAACTGATTGAGCCACCAAGGCACCCCTCAATTAATCTATTTCAAAAAGCTAAGGTGATATCAAAGAAAAACCTAAATCCAAGTGTTAAGAATTGATCTAAGGGTTATTACAAGGTTTTCCTAAAAACATTATCATCATTATCCGAGCCCCTTACTTTTATACAACATTATACAACATTCTCTCCTTTAAAACACCAACAACCTCATGTACCAACAGGTCAAAATTAATTATATTTGTTGTATTTTTTATTTCAGTCATTTGAATTACAAAAGTAATACAATGTAAAAGACCTATCATAGCAGTGTCTTGAACCAAGAATATCTTGGTGTCTTAAGCAAGAATTCCTAATTTAGAATTCTCAGCCTCCCACCAAGAAGTACATGGACAAAATTCAGAGCATCTGTGAATTGGGTGGAAAAAAAATACATCTTTAGTTTCATTAACAACTGAAATCTAGCATTTCCTTCCAGTATAAATGAAGGCCACAGATCACAAAAGCATTAGCAGACCTGTGACTCTGTCACCATAGAAATCACTGTATTTTCATATCACAGAGTAATTGGTGCAGATATTTCAAAATGTCATTCACTTGTATCATCTTGTAGAAGGTGTATTAGTTATTAGACTTGTTGCTGGATCTTGTCACTTAAAGCATTAATTAAGAAGCACGTGTGTAACTTTTACCACAAATTTGTAAATTAAATATTTTGATAATTGCATTTCAATATAACTGGGTTTTGTTGTCATCTTATGTATTTAATTTTAGGCACATATAGATGGCCTTCTGGGGGGAAGCGGAAGTCATAGGTTTCAAAAGATGCCAAAGGTTAAGAACCGTGGAACTGAAGCTCCCCTTCACATAATTCCATCCCCCCTCCCAAAGCCAAAGCCACTGTCCACAATGCAGTACATGTTCCTCCATGTTTATTCCTTTACATAGACAAATATATAAAAACATATATAAAAACATCTAGGGAAATAATTTCTATTTTATGTGCTCTGTCATTGTGTTTTATACTTATTTATATAATATGTTTATAACTCTCTATAGAAATTGAATATTCATGCTATTTCCAGCTTTTGGCTATTATTTAAAAAATGCTGTAATAAAACTCCTTGTATATGTTTCTTCATATATTGGTATTTTTTAAAAAATTCACAATCAGTTCTATTTATGGATCACTTTTGACAACAACAAATACCCTTAAATTTAACCATAAAGTCAATTTTGTATTATGAAATCAACAGAAAATAGCTAGTATTTTTGTACTTACTATGGGCCAGATTCTAAGTGCTTTACATGAACTAATTCATTTTAATTCTTACAACTCTAAGATGGGGCACTGTCTAGATTTCAGTTTGTAGGTGAGGAAACTGAAGTACAGAGCAGTGTTCGGTCTCTAAGCTCCCAAAGCATGTGGTTCTAATGACAAATTCAAACAAACAGGTATTTTCAGAGCATGAGAAGTCTCATTTAACACGGGTGCCATCAATGTCACTTTGAAGGGAGTAGTAAATGATGACTGACCCTTTGTTACATCATTACCTTCTGAGAATGTGTCCTGAAGCTCCTTAGAATTTCATTGTCACTGTACATTTCAAGAGGTAGCTCAAAGAATAAAGATCACAGTGATTACTATAATCTACCACCTAATCAATTAGGCCAAAGGGTAGATGGAATGCATCTAGTGTCAATAATGAACAAATTTACCATTGGAGATGGTAGCACCACCTTGGACTCAACATAGGATCTCCACTATGTTAGGCCTAAGCAATTTCACAGGCAGCAACAGCAGATCATAAATCCAAAATAGAAACTATGCCAACAGGTTAGATATAAGCATACGTTAATGAAGACCCAATCTCAGTGCAGGCCTGGTCTCCTCAGCGATAAGAGCCTTATTAAACTCTCCCACATAATTCATCAAGGCCCCATGCAGGCCAGGTCAAGGCTAATCTCTCTCCCCAGTTAGCAAGTTCCAGAACAGACCAAGAGAATCCAAACTGCAGAAATGGTGTATCTTTTTTAATTATCTGGACTCTGCTGAGGAAAGATAAAATAATCCTTGCTGCTATTCCATGTCTGCCTTAACATATCCTAGCAATGAAATGTCACTTAGGTTAATCGAGACAAGAAAGCTCTGTCCCTCTTCTATACCCATTCTTATGCTTTGAGCATCCCTATAACAGGGTAAATAATCAGAAAGCACAGGTAACAAAAATGTCATAAACCTCAAAGGTGGTTTGCCAATAAGAGGAGCTAAATGTCCTATACATCATCTATTACTGGAAGCCATGGAGCCAAATGCTTTCATCTTTTTCCCAGCCTGGAGGCAGCATAGGGAAGCTATGGAACCCAACCATCCTGGCCTTGAATCTACAATAAGCTGGTATTTTGAGCAAATTGCTAAGACTTAGTTTCTTCATCTTCAAAAGGGCATGATAACACCTAGGGTGAAGGCAGTTGTGTCAACTAAATGGATCTTATTCTACTTCAATCATGGTTCAGACACCTGCTCCCATGGGAAAGCCCCTTCAGCAGGGAACGGACAGTCCACCATTAGCTCTACCTCTGTAGCCCCATCCCCACCAGTCACAAGAAGAGCCTCTGCCCTGCCAGGGGTGATGAGGGGCTCTTCCAAAACAGGCAGTATAAGGAAATGACCCATATAAAGTCACAGACTTAGCAAGGGACCAGCAATAGTTGAAAGAGAAATGGGCCAGAGCAACCTGAGAACAATCCCCACCCTGAGTTTCTGAACAAAACTCAACTGCTCTGAACTGCATTTCCATCTCTCACTTCCAGAAGGGGTACAGATCTGGTCACGAGTTTAGAAATATTTGTACTCTTTTAGCCAGGAATTTCTTATTTTATCCATTTTATCCTACTGATATAAGATGACACAGATATTCTTAAATGCTTGTCAGTGTTATTTTTAATAGTGAAAAATTATAGTTTATCTAAATATCCAGTGAAGGCTTGGTTAAAAAAAATGGTGCATCCATTTGACAAAGTATTGGATAGTTACCAAAAATAACACTTAAAGAATATTTTAGGATGTGGTGACATGAGGTCAATGTATATATGAAAATTTTAGAAATAAATTAGTACGTGTTATAATCCCAATTTTTAAAAATTTGTGCTTATATAAATTTAAAATTACATGTTACTTATAGATACACAAGTGTAGCAAGTTTATAGACAGGCAAGGCAACAATAACCATTAAACTAAGCAGATCAAGAGGTTCTGTTTTGCTGTTAAGGGCATGTTTCCCAGTTGCATTGCTAAGTATATTTTATATTATCCTTGATGCCATTTTGTATGTCTGCAATATTCATGATGAAAAATTTTAAAGTCACAAAAAAAAAAGAAAAATTTTAAAGTGTGTGTACAATGCCAGGAAGGTAATACATCAAAATGTAGCCACTGCTTTGAGGTGGGATGATTAATGAATTCTCTTGTTCACAGTGTCCAGATTTTCTACAAAGAACATGTATTCCTTTTTATCTTTTACACTGTTTTTTTTTTTTTTTTCAATCAGTGGAAACTATTTTTATGCCCACCTCAGAACTCATTTGTTTCTTAAGAAAGGATGCTTGGTGCTAAGCAGTGCTCTGCATCAGGGATACACCTGGCTCTTCCATTCTTCCACCACCTTGTTTCCTGGGAAACCACCAACACTGGCTCTTCACTCAGGCATGTCTCCCCGATTAGAAGTTAAACCAGAAAAGTGCTGTGGGGGAAGCAATGTCCCTGAAACCATCCCACTCGCATCCTCTGACGTGAGAAGAGATTTGTAGGCGGCTGCTAGGAGCATTCTCCACTCTGCAATTTGTTCTCAAAAGTATAGGTTGCCTTTTTTTTCCCCCTGGAATATTTTGTGTTCTATCCTGCCAGGAAGCTGGGGGCTCAGCCAGTGGCTTGGGTAAAGTGGTGGGAAAAATTAGAGAATGATTATAGCGTCAGCTAGCATGGACATTCCATCACCATTTATTTTTCACCAAGTGCTGGGGGTGGAGGGTGGGAGAATAATTCTTTGAAGATACGTCACCATGTCTTAAGACCCTTCCAATTTCCTTTTTAAAAAGGAACTCTTAACACGGGGTCTTGGCTGAGCTCCATGGGGCCCATGAAATCACACATCAATCTTGTAAAATCTTCTGGAGCCCAGATTCCCAAAAGAGTCCATGACCCCCCTAAACAATGGAAGATCCCTGTCTGTAACTTCTAATGTAAATGCACTTCTATTTGGTCACTAAGTCCAAATTCAGTAGGAGGATAGGAGGAAAACTCTCTTCCAGGCACCATCAGAATCGTCATCTGAGGCTTTAAACTAAAGCAAGATGTCAGTGGAATGTTTGGTGTTATCATCACTCACACACCCTGAGGGGCTCTATACATACTTTTTATCAAAGGGGGAAGATTTCATCTGTGTTAACATCTCCCAACTCTACATCACAGATATATTTCTTTAAAAGGGCTCTATATGCTAAATTCTACTAGGAGGGTTCACTGTTTTTTTGTTTTTGTTTTTGTTTTGTTTTTTAAACCAATCAAGCAATAAGTACGTACCAACAGCTCAATGTGCATGCAGCATTGGGCTGGAGCACAGTGGAAACTTGACCATGATCCCCAAAAGACCCCATCCCTTCATCTAGTAACTTCTTGTTGAAAGCACACATCTGATGAATATCTTTCCACTAATTAAATGGAATCAAAATTGAGAGTTACTAATACTACTTTCCCAAGCCCTCACATCCTCCTATATGAGTCATCTGTCAGAACCCACCTTCTTTTCAGATACTTTCCACGACATATAGAAACAGGCTCAAACAACTCTTCAATAATGCTGCTGGTTGGTTAAGGGACTGTGACTACTGGATATCACCATTTTAAAGCATCTTCAAGTTGCCTACAAATGCTATTTATTTATTAGAACAATTCATTTGCTGGAATCAGATGTTTATTGAGACATTGCTGCCTTCATGGCAAAACATCTTCTTATTAGTGGTTCCATCCACCACTTCATTCAATTCAATGTACCTCTGCTGAGTGCCAGTTAATTGCAAGGCACTAGAAGTCAGTACCACTTCTTCTGAGGCCTCAGCTGGATCTATCACATATCCTGTTATTTTCATATGACTAGGATTGTCCATAAACCTGGAACACACCAGTTTTCACGTCTTCTAACAGTTTTTAGAAATCTAGGATTTTTCTAACTTTTACAATTATTATAAAACCACATGACAATATCTGGAGGAAACTCTGCTAAGGTCCTAGAATCTGTGTACCAAGATTCAGGAAAAATGCCAGACAAATTAGAAAGGAGTTTGGCCAACTGAATCCCTAAGTATAAATGTAGATTTCTCTGCTATACAAGTCTATTATGACAAAACATGATATGAGATGGTTAAAAAAGGGAGAAATATCTTTTGCAGCTGCATCAAGAGAAAAGAAGTCAGATGGTTGATCATATGAGACTTATGTGACCTTAAGAGAAGGTGAGGTTATTGATGATAATCAGCACAAAAAAACAAATTAAAACTCATAATTGTAAAGAATCACTTCATATGAGAGGGTTTTGGGATTTTTTATTTAAAAAAACTTCTAGAGACATGTTTTCCTGAAAAATAAATATAATGCAGTTGAAGAAATATGTATGATGAGATGTGATCTTAGAAGTGGCTTAAAGTCTTGCCTAAAATCACTACATCTTCCTGGGCTTTTGCTCTTCATTTTCAAAGTGGGAAGACAGAACTATATAATGGCTAACACCTCTTTCAATTCGGAAAATCAATGATCCTAATAATTACCACAAAATTTAAAACATTCAAATACGAAAAAAACATGTTATTGCTAAGGGAAGTTTCATTGACTTCACCTGTCAATAATAAAACATTCAATGAGTAAAGTAAAACCCAGTAGATCATCATCTTTTTGTCCTGTTACCATGGTATCCAAGTGAACTGGTCCAACTCCATCAATCTGATGGTCTAAAGACTGGAACAAACACCATATGGTGAAAAAAAAAAGATGGCAAAGTACATTCATTAAATGCCAGCTCAGGATCATTCCATCACGGCAATTTGCATCACACATAATTTTGCAATCACTGAAAATAACTGAAAGAGTATTGTTTATACTGGTCAATAAATGTTGTCATATGAGAACCCAATGATCCATGTTCAACAAACTTTCAAATTTTCACAATAGTTTTAGAAGACTTGATCTCAAACCTCTTTTTTTTTTTTTTTTTTTTAACAAATGAGAAAACTGAGGCCCAGAGAGGAGAAGCAACTTGCCAAGGTTGAACTGTTAGTTACAGACAGAGCAGGACAATGACCCAGCTCTTAACTCTCAGCACAGAAGCCTTCTCATCTCACAACAATGGCTTCAGTGGTTTCTGTGGAGGAGAAAGATCAGGGCCTAATGCTGGATGGATCCACATGCACAATGACTGCACTCCAAGGAAGTATACATGATGAATGGACATTGGGAGCCCAAGAGAACCTGAATGTCCACTCCCCAGTTCTTCGGTAATGAGGCCCTTTAGAGGCCCAGGTGGGCCTCCCTATTGGGTCATTGGGGAGACAAGGAGACCATACAAAGAAAGCTGCTAAAATTCAGCACCCAGGACATAGCCCAAAAAATTCAAGAAAGCTCTTTACTTCTATCATCACCAGCACTCGACTACCATGTTGTTAAACCTCTTTTGTAAACTTCTGCTTTTAATTAGTAATACTCACACCTTGGATAAACCTCATTGGCTGTGATACTGCCACTGCGCAAAGCTATAAACTTCTGCTTTTTTATTTTTATTTATTTTTAATTAATTAATTAATTAATTAATTAATTTATGATAGTCACACAGAGAGAGAGAGAGGCAGAGACACAGGCAGAGAGAGAAGCAGGCTCGGAGCCCGACGTGGGATTCGATCCCAGGTCTCCCGGATCGCGCCCTGGGCCAAAGGCAGGCGCCAAACTGCTGCGCCACCCAGGGATCCCTAAACTTCTGCTTTTAAAGAAAAATACAACAAGATTCATTTGGTGGGTGCCTAGTATTTACTAGGCAATGTGCTTAGAATTCTCACTTTCATTGTTTATTTGATCCTCACAACAGTCCTGTTAGATGAAATCTTTTCATCTCTATTTTTGAGATGAGAAAACAGAGATAGGGAAAGGTGTCACATTAATGGTAAGTATAGAATCTTGACTGAAATGAAGATCTGTTAAATCCAAAGTCACTCACTCTCCCAGCCTTTGGGCACCAGTTGCCTGAGTTGGGCCAACTCACTAACTTCCCTGAAAGGGGGACAGACATCTGACCATCTTCTGGAACCAACTTCTAAAACGGCATAGTGACATTTATGTTGATTCTACTCAGATGCTTTGATTTCATAATGCATTTTATGAGAGAAAAAACATGAGCTATAAACAACTTGGCTTGCAATCTGAAGTTGGCCACCTAGCTTTCTCCAGTCAAATTAAATGTTTAAGAGTTTTCTCCAGGTCACAACTTCCACTATCAGCAGCCAGAGGCCCACTTAAAGCACACAGCACGTTAACAGATTCAGAGACGAGAGGTATTCTCATGGCAGAGGCTGTAGGAAGCACCGTACTTACACTTATGTCGAGACTACAAAGGCTAACAGCATCCTCATCTTGGGTGCTCTGCTTGCGTTTTCGCTGCAAAACAAATGATAAAGTTCAAATGTAGACAAGGATTATGGCTTTGATTAAGAAAAGAAAAAAAAAAGCACCCAATTGAATGGTACCTGCAATCCTTATCATTCTATCATGTCCCCCCCAAATCTTTAACCAACCTATGTAAAAGAACAATTCCAAGAAAACCTAAGAAATCACAAGAAGCTCTTAAACTCTGGGGAAATTGGTTTACATTATTGTTCTTATTCCTGCTACTACAATTTGTTTCTTTTTGTATCTCCTCTTTTCCTAAACGTATCTATATATCAGGGCTTAGAAATTTAGATACAAAGTTCAGATTCTGATGAACTTGGGAAAAGAAACTAGATTGGAAAGAAAATCTAATTCACTTAAACACATTTCATTTTCAGAGCTCTTTGTACTTGGGTAATTTAAATTTGTTCTAAACCTCATGCAGGGTCTGTGATATAATCACAGAACCAGAATGCTGGAACAAACCTTAGACATCATCTCCAACCCTTCTGTTTTATAGCCAAAAACACCAAGAACAACTCTTACTTGAACTAAAGAAAACTGTATTTGAAATGAACTTATGACCAAGGAAGTCTGCCAGGTTAAATGTGGAAAATATGTTTTCTTCTTTATAAAAAGAAAAAAAAAACTCCATTTACAAACCATAATAAAGCGCATCACCTCTCTTCTACATCCCAGCTCATCAACCAGGCAAGTAGTGCTTGAGTCCCTAATTTGTGACTTGCTAAGTCTTCCTGATCCTACTTGGCAGAAACCTACCAAAGGACCAAAATCACTGGCATGAAGTTTTCGTGGAGTCTTCATCTGGAGTCTTCAATACCTAAAGAAGCCCACTTCTTCCTCCCCCTCTATCATACCCTGAGCAGGAAAGACAGAGAGTGGAAACCAACCAGAGCCAGCCTTGTCTATCTTACTATAATTGTTCTATTATTCCTTGCTTCAATTCAAGGAAAATTTGTGAGCATCTACCATGAGCCAGGCCCTTCATTTGCTTCTGGGACTGCAAAGACCAGCAGTATCCATAGCTAAAGAACTCACATTCTTGTAGAGGAACAGACTCTGAAGAAATTAATTATAATGCAGTAAAATCCAAATATCCTAGGAAAGTCACATCACTTTGCTGAGTTACCCCTTCTCAACTCTTAAGGGGAGGGTGGTGACATTAGCTTCTGTTCTCAAAGAGAGAGGAGAAAATATGGTAATGCATTTTAGAACTTAGCAGAGTGCCTGGTACACAATGGGTACTCAAAACATGGGTTGGAAGACTCTGGAAGCACAGTGAGGAACAAGGAGTTTGACCTCAGTGGGGGTTGGGGAGGTCTTCTCAGAGGAGAAGACAATTGTTTTTGTTCTTTTAAGATTTTATTTATTTATTTATTCATGAGAGACACACACAGAGAGACAGAGATATAAGTAGAAGGAGAAACAGGCTCCCTGCATGGAGCCTGATGCGAAACTCGATTCCGGGACTCCAGGATCATGACCTGAGCTGAAGGCAGATGCTCAACTACTGAGCCACCCAGGTGTCCCAGGACAAGACATTGGAATAGGCCAGAAGGCGAATAAGAATTTGCCAGATAGAGATATTGGGAAGGGACTAGGGCTTCTTGTTCCATAGCCAGCTACCTAGATCTTTAGAACTCCACAGGTGCATATGGTTCTATCCAGAGTAGTGGGATTCCAGATCCTCTATATTATTCCACTTGTGCAGTGGGATGATTTAGAGATGAACGCCAGGAATCAGGACATTGAATAGGCCATCTGGGATGGTGATCAAGAATCTGCATTAATGAACTCACCAAGTGATTTGTAGGGAGTCAAACACTATTATGAGGTTTTAGGGGAGAGCCTTGAGAAGATGCTGATAGTCACTTGCCATTTTTGAGGACATTTCATGTTTACATAGGAACCGGACCCTCACTGATTCATCATCTAGTTACAATTAAAAGCAGCACTATGGAGTCAGTGAAGCCAACTCACTGGTTAATATTTATAGGATGACTTTTTGAGGCAAGTAGGACAAGGGATAATTTCCATTCTAGGGTAAATAAACTGAAGTCAGAGGTGATTTGTTCAAAGTTACGTGGCTACAGTGTAACACTCTGAATCTAGAATTCTAATTCCTGGGGCAAAACTCTTCACACACATCACTTAAGGCATACTTGGCAAATAGGTTACAACTCATTTGCTATCTGGAATGTCTGGTAGCATCTGCTGGAGAGCTGTATTGAGAAGGACTACATAGCACAGAAAGTGAGAGAATGCTTCAATCAATCAGTAACATGTGCTGGGGTGTCAGAGAGGGGAACAGCTGCTGCCCTGGAGAGCCCCTGCCCCTCCTGATTCTGGCTCCTCTTTCCTTGAGAGTCTACAGTATTATACCTGGGATCTTGGGAAATGCCATGAGGTGCTGAGGCTCTGGGATGTTATCTGTAAAGTGGAAATAGTGGAAAGAATGCCTACTGGGTCAAGCTGTTGTAAGGATCATAGATGATATGTATATGGCAGCTGGAAGGAGGCCTGATATATAGTAGGTGCACAATAATGGGCAGCTGCTGTCATGTATTACCCAAACTGTAAGCCACACAGGTATATGCTGCTACCAAATACTGCCAAATTATAGAACTTTGTGGTGCTACAATTCCATTCCATTTTGTCAATGCAACACATTAATGGTAGCCTGTTACCCCAAGAAGCCACCCTGGTAAAGGAGAGGGGATAATAAGATTTTTTTTTCCTCATAGGCAGGCAGCCCTCTCCAGACCAACTTAACACATTACCCAGCACCAGAACCCAGTCTCCAGAGCACCCCTCACCCCAGACACTTCCACATGCCTCAAATGTCAAATCCAGAAGACAAATGTCCTCTAGCAGCCTTTTAATTAAGTTATGGCCAGTTAATCTGGAATAGAATGATCTCCTTAAGAAACCCACACATTTTATAAAATGAAAGCTGAATGGATTATCAAAGTGGATTTTCTTTTCAATTTCTGTTACACAGGGTGGTAACTGACCACTGCCAGCATCAGAGAAGGAGCCTGATGTTTAAATTCTGGGCCTGTCGATGAAGAAGAAGAAGAAGGATTGGAAGGACTGGAAGACATTGAAGGATTGGAAGAAGGAGATAAGGATGAAGGTGAAGAAGATGGAGATGATGATAAGAGGGAGGAAGGAGAGGAGGAGGATGATGGAGAAGATGACTAATGAAACACTGATTGATTCCAACCTTCCTTTTCTAATTTTCTCCAGTCCCTGAGAGCAACTTGCATCTCTTTTTTTCCCCTTCCTCTGGTGCTCATTCGCTCTGTTTTTTGAAATCTCTTTTCTCTCCCTTTATACCATGGTTCTCAAATTATTTTGGAGGAAATACGGTGAACATAATATGGTGAGAAAAGAATCTCTACCCCTTTCTGTTCCAAATTCATTTTTATCCCTTCCTGACTCAACAAAAACTATGGAGTCAACACCACCATGCTCTGTGGGGAAAAAGGAAAACCTTCTGCTCACTTAGCTCTGCTGGAAGCTGGAGGGTGCTAGGCTTCTGTGTAGTAGTGCATAGAATTCTAGCTTTTTTTCTCCTTTCTCTGTATATTGGGCTCAGAGATTGTACTGTGTCCCTATGTGAATATGGACAGTCAGCATTTACCAACATGTACATGTCTACTTTCTCTTGTGTAAAAGAAGAAAAAAAACTTTTTAAAATGGGGTGATAGAAGGTCAGCAAAGGGTGGGTTTGACATGTTTGGGGGGGGTTAAGTCGGCATTTTGACAACATGGCTTCTCCTTTAGCATGTTTAATTGTGATGTTTAATGGACATCCTTGCAGTTTAAGATGACACTTTTAAAATAAAACTCTTCTAATGATGACTTGAGCCCTGTCATTCGATGGGAGAATCAGCAGAACCTGTAGGATCTTATTTGGAATTAACATTCTCTATTGTAATTTTGTTCCTGTTTATTTTTTAATTTTATTTTTGCTTCACCAGAAAGGAAAGATGCTCAGTTTTAAATGTTGAAAGTGTACAAGTTGCTTCGTTACAGTAAACTAAATGTGTACACAAAATTAATCAATTAATCAATTAATTAACTAATTCTGGGCCTGAGACAAAATTTCACAAACTGTCACTTAGTCATTTGTTCACTTGCTTTATGCTCACCAAGCACTTGTGATGTGCAGAGCCCTGCTGTCAGTCTGGGGAGACAGCAGTGAATGAGCCAGTCATGCTCCTTGCCCATTAATTGGGAGTTAAAACAAAATAATTACAGATTATGATCTCTGCTGTGAATGAGTCAGATGAAGTGCTGAGACAGAGACTAGCAAGGGAGATCTAGTTTAGAAAGATAATTTAATTTAATATTTTGTTTTCTGGTTTTTGGTTGACCTTCTCATCAGACATAAGCCCATGAAGACAGAACTTGGTCTGTCAAGGGTACATTCCAGAACCTGGTGCAGTATCTGGTACATGGCTAATACCCCCTACAATAGTATTTAATTGTTTTGTTGATGCCCTTGGTCCTGCTCCCTTTGACAAGCTTGTTGCTGCACCATTTACCCAACTCCAAGAAGGGCAGAGGTGGAGGCAGCAGAGGGAACCAAATGGGCACCCCTTCCACCAGACTGGCAAGTCCAATCAACTCACCTTATCCAGGAGCTTCTAAATTCTACCCAGGAATTCCTAAACTATTAGAGAGCTGAGCTCATGACAATGATCTAAAGAAAAGTTCATGGAAGAAATCACTAGTGGGAAATTAAATCCTGGAGACACAGACAAATGAACATCTCAAAGAGCAGAGGATATAGCAGGACACTGCAGTCATTTTGAACTTCACCAAAATGATTGATAATGATAATAATCAGCTTTAGCTTGTTATACACTCATGACATGCCAATCATAGAACTAAATCTTCATATGCATGATCTGATTTGATCCTCACGACCACCTCAAGAGGTGGGCAGGAACGGGTATTATCTCCATTTTGCAGAGGAGGAGATGGAGGCTCAGAAAGGGGCAGGGACTTGCCCAAAGCTCTATAATTAGCAAGCAGCAGAGCCTGTATTCATTGGGCTTCAAGCTACGTGTTTCCCTATTTCACTGTTCTGTCCCAGAGTCTGGAAGTGCATATCATACAGAGATGGCCTAAGAAAGCGTTGAACACAAGGAGTTTGGGAGGAAATACCTTTATAACTTATTCTACTAAAGAACTGGCCTTGGGGCATCTGGGTGGTTCAGTAGGTTAAGCATTCGGCTCTTGATTTTGGCTCAGGTCATGATGTCAGGGTTATGAGATTAAGCCCCACACTGGGCTCCGTGCTGGGCATGGAGTCTGCTTAAGATTTTCTTGCTCTACTTCTCCCCCTGCCCCCTCTTAAAAAAAAAAAAAAAAAAAAAAAAAAGGTGGGATGCCTGGGTGGCTCAACAGTTGAGCATCTGCCTTTGGCCCAGGGGGTGATCCTGAAGTCCTGGGATCAAGTCCCACATCGGGCTCCCTGCATGGAGCCTGCTTCTTTGTTTGCCTGTGTCTCTGCCTCTGTCTCTCTGTGTCTCTCATGAATAAATAAATAAAATCTTTTTAAAAAAGGGGGGGGGATTAAAAAAAAAAAGAAAAAAGGAATTGGCCTTGAAGATAGTACATGTAGATAACATTTTAGGTCCTTTCTAGTTTTAAAAGCTATCATTGCTTGCTATCTGGTAGGCTACAGATGAGCCAAGTCACCATTTTATTTTCCCTGTGCATCAGAAACCACGGGCAGGTTTTGGGGGGAGGGGAGTTTTCTAGGCAGGAAGGACACTGTGTGAACTGTCTGCATTTACACACTTGGCCTCACATATTCTCATCAGCCAATTGGAGAAGCCATGGACCCACCCTGTTATTCTTGCTAAATTTACTGAAGCGAATGCACAGTTCACTTCCCTTTCAACCATGAAAACAAAGTGCCTTGGGTGCTATAGTCTATGCTGATTTGAGCACATGACTTTAAACCCCAATGCCCTGTGCAGTGGGTCAATGAATAGTTTCTGAATGAGTGACTAAAAGAAAGAATGAATAAAGGAGACCAATGTTTTTGAGGTGACACCCTTCCCTTCTGCTAACCACCTGGCTGCCAAAATTAAATCAAAACCTCAAAAGCAAAGATCACTGAAAGCTGACATTCTTCAACCTCAGATTTTCTTGGAGACTCAAAACCTGCAAGTTCAAGCTGCGACTCTTGCTTTGCAAATAGGAAAGTTTTTTTCCTTACCACCAAGGGGATTTATTTTCTTTAAAGTACATAGACATGCTAAAAGAAATCATGGCTGTTCAAACATTGGTCCAAGTGGGATACTGGTGACTTCCACTCCCCCTGTGAAAAGGAATGTCAGATCAGTTCAAGGGTGAGGCACACCCATGACCAGGGCATCTATCCAGGCACTGCCCTCAGCAATGGCATGGGGACTCAGTCTTTGTGCTTCAGGAACAAGGAATCCAAGTATGATAATACCTCAATTGAAAGGGAACAGTTGGGATGCCTGGGTGGCTCAGTGGTTGAGCGTCTGCCTTCAGTTAAGGGCATGATCCTGGAGTTCCAGGATGGAGTCCCACATCAGGCTCCCTGCATGGAGCCTGTTTCTCCCTCTGCCTGTGTCTCTGCCTCTCTCTCTCTCTCTCTCTCTCTCTCTGTGTGTGTGTCTCTCATGAATAAATAAATAAAATCTTAAAAAAAAAAAAGGGAACAGTTAACTGAAGCAAATTATAAGTGAACTTAATGGGTCCCTGAACCCTTTGTCTGAATACCTTGGTGCCTGTCTAGGGCAGGCAGGAAAGGCAGTTACGGAGGGGAATTTATGGGAACAGAGGGTCTGAATACACTATTTGATTCCTTACCCTGCAGGGCACATATTTGAGAAGGCACTTTCTAGAGGTGCTTGGGTGCTGGAAAAACTCTCTCATGGTTTTCAATTCAAGACATAAGCAGGAGGCCCTTTGTTAATTTGCAACACAGTAAAGCCTTTTGTATATTTGGATGTGAGGTCTGATGGAGATATGGGTATATCTGGACTGATCGAGTAGACTCTGTGACTCACTACTGCTAACACCATCCTGCTAACCTTAGATCTTCCTCTGTGGTCCTTCTGACCCACTTTCATGAAGCATCATTGTTCTTCAGGCCACTCAATGGCTATCTCCTTTAGGCTTGGCTACCTTCTGAGACCACTAAATCTCATCAGTAAATGGTCGATAAACAACTACTTTTTCTGTTGTTCTGGGTAAGGCTCTCTGTGGAGAGCACTGACCCTATCCTTAGCTGACCAATGTTCAGAAGAGCTGGTCCAAGGGGTGCCTGATGGCTCAGTTAAACATCTGACTCTTGATTTTGGCTCAGGTCACGATCTCAGGGATGTGGGACTGAGTCCTGCACAGGGCTCTGTGCTCAGTGGGGAATCTGCTTCTCTCCTCACACTGCCCCAGTGTGCATATACTCTCTCTCTTTCTAAAAATAAACAAATAAATCTTTAAAGAAGAAGAAGAAGAGGAAGAACTTGAAGAAGAGGAGATTTTAAGCCATAGAATCCAAGGAGAATCACCAAGTGCTTTCTAATACACAAGCGGAGGGAAGTGGATGCCAGAACTGGGCACCTGTTATGAGCTAAGCACTCTGCTCCCAGTTTAAAGGACTGTTCCATTTAGGCTTCTCTTTAACCCGGTTTATTTTTTTTTAAAAGATTTTATTTATTTATTCATGAGAGAGACAGAGAGAGAGAGAGAGAGAGAGAGAGGGAGAGGCAGAGACACAGGCAGAGGAAGAAGCAGGCTCCATGCAAGGAGCCCAACGTGGGACTTGATCCCGAGACTCTAGGATCACGCCTGGGCCAAAGGCAGGCGCTAAACCTCTGAGCCACCCAGGGATCCTCCTCTTTAACCCAGTTTAAACAAGTATTACTGTGTTTGTTTTACAGTGAGGGACACTCAAGTTCACCCTAGGTCACAAAATTAGTAAATACTAGAGAGGGATTCTCCCTGGGCCAGCCTGAGTCCCAAACCACTGATCTTTCTGCCATGCAATGCTATTTCTCCTTTGTATATTGTTTAAAAGCATTATGTGCTTTATTAAAATTAATATATTAAAACTATAAAATAAATTTAAATGCTTATTTAAAACAATACATATTTTTAAAACAATATAGAAAGGCTCACAAGGCATTTACCTACATACCCGATGGACATTAAGAGCATAAATCAGACAGGTCTGAGTTCGAAATCCAGCCCCAACATTTGCTATTTTGTGTGATAGCTACTTCTCTATCTCTTCATTCACTCAACAGTAATTTACTGAGGACCTACTATGAGCCAGGAGGCTTCCAGATGTGAGGATCTGTAAATGTCTATAAAACATTTCTATAAGCTTTGATTTCTCCATGACAGGGTTATTCAAGGATTAAAGGAAATGAAATATTTATAACAGGGTTAGACAAAAGGTAAAAGATTAAAACATGGTCATTATTCTTGCTACTGTGGCTCTCACCATAATTACTATTACTACCACCATCACTGCTGTTTTGCTGTTATTTTGAGGTACACAGGGTGGGCATCACAGATGGGGATCCTGCAGGATGGTGGGTGATCTAGCTGGGATGCGGCCTGACCCTCCTTGAATTGCCCACATCACACGAGGGTCTACATACACAGTCACGTTTGCAGCGTGTGGTTCCCGCTCCTCTGGCAGAGACAGGGCAAATGCAAGGCCTGATTTCTTTTTAAATGGATGAGATTGAATTGATTAGTGTTGGAACAGCCCTGTGATTTAATCACAGGGTTTTTCTATTTAATAACCAAGTGACCAGAACAGCAAAAACACCCTGATGGAGGGAGTGCAGCTCCCGACCTGACAGCAAATGTCCCCTGATTAGTTGTTTGTAATTATTAAATTCAAACCAGATCTCAAACCTTTTTGATTTATCTCTTTGCTGGCAAACAGCTTTGGTGGTTTCAGAGGCTTTAATGCCTCCCTTTCATCTGCGCCTTCTTGAGGGAGAGATTAGCAAAAGGATTTTGTGTTCTTGTACTTGCCCTTAGCTGGAGCTTGACTCACTGAACTCACGTTTGAATGGGGAATGGATCCACATTCTGTTTCTCTTCTCTCTGTGGCTAGAAGTATGAGCAAGACAGAGGGACCCCTCTTCCATTTTTAATATGCTGCTGGGGGTTTCTTCCTCTTTATTTTTAAAACATCCTTTGCCAGCACTCAGGAACCCTGAGCCTTTTTTCTTGGACTCTTCCAAGTGCTTACGGGGTAGGAAACCTGGAAATCATGGTGCTCGCTGAGCTACTGGTCAATAAATCTTTACTACCATGAAATGTAATTTGGTGTTCAGATGCCATTAACTGTAGTTGGAAGATGTTAAGTGGGTGCTAAAATCAGACTTGGTGGCTTCACCAAGTAGTAGTTACCCTTTTTTCTTGTTGTAAAGCCTTAAGCACATCATTTCACCTCTCCATCCCTGAACTTCCTCATCTATAAAATGGGAACACAAAAGCTATTAGGAATTAACTAGATCAATGTGGGTTAAGTGCTTAGCACAATGCCTGGCACACAGGAACCCTCAAGTACTAGCTCAATAGTGACAGAAGCCACTGCAGCAATGACGGCAAGTGAGGGCAGGCGCCAGAGGGAAAACAAATCCCAGAGAAAATACTTGAAATGTATAAAAGTCTACCCGTTAACTTGATTTTGGCAAACTAGGAAAAGCCCCAATTATTGATTTTGGCCATGGAACACTTGGCCCTTAGCAGGTTTGGAAACAGAGATGAAGTTGCCTTGGCCAAAGAAAAGTCCTTCTCTCCCGTGGGAAGGAAAAACATGTTCACCCAGACGAACGAGAGAAGGGGAGAGCCAGTCAGTGCATAAGTGCCACCACCAGCCCTGCTAACCAACCGGCAACCAGATTCACCATCATTTCTCAAACACAGACCACTTTCCCCTCCAAAATGCGCAAGGCCAGGGCAGTAGGAAGGAAGACACGAAATTTGTCTACCCAAGGCAGAGACTGGGGAGTATATTTTTCAGAAAGATTATCCTAGAAAAACTTCCTTATGGGAAGAAGAGGTTGTTACAAAGATTTTCAACAATGGGATGTGACAAGAACCACAAAATTGAATTAACCAGAGTACTTTTTTCTTGGCCTTCTAATAATTACTATAATTATTTCATATTTTTTTCTACTGGATCTCAGGTGCACTGAATGGGACTAATCATAGTCCTTGGTCCATAACACATTCTGATCGCTGGTTCTTCCCTGGACCTCTTTTATGTGTTTATTCATTTATTTTTATTTTTAATAGCATAATGGACTCCCATTTATTAAAATTCTTTGCATATGGAATGGTTTGAAATCCTCATCAACAAAAATATTATTCATATACTTTAGGGAATATCCAAACAAGTGCTTAATATTTAGATAGTTACTTCATGTAACCAATTAACTTAGATAGTCCAACTATACAATTCAGAGTCAAATGTGTTTATGGTCCACAGTAATACTGGAAAGCTGATTTTACAAGGAGAGTCCTTAGTTCTTTACTCTGTTTATTTCCGTTCCTGCCTTTCCTATCTAGAAAGACCCCAAGTGCACTCTATGCATTCCCAAGTAGGTTTCCAAATGCTAACAGGCAGACATTTCACCATAGGGAGAGCAAGGCTTCCCTTCAGCCACTGGTCTCTGGAACATCTACTCTCCACAAAGCAGAGACGAAGAACACTGGAGAAATGGCCACACCCGCTAAGATGCTCTGTAAATCCTGACAACTCAGGACAGCCCTTTAAATAAAGAAAAGTTTCCTCAGCAGAACCATTAGGTACTGCCCATGGTTAGACTCAGATTAGAACCTCCCTCCTTCCTTTGCTGGGTTTATAATGACAAGTGTCTATTAAGATTTCACTGCATACAGGGTACTTTCCATATGTGACATCCAATCTTTACAGCACTACAAAGAAATGATTACACATGAGGAAGTCAAGGCTTAAAGAGTTTAAATGGCTCAGTAGGGCTGCTCTGTAAGTGCACAAAACTGAGATTTTTCTATCAGATCCCGCTAACTGTGTAGCCAGTACTGCCGGCCCATATCTCCAGGCAGTCACTATTCCTCTGCATCCCTGAGCTTTCTACAGGCCAGAAATGCCTGGGATTTAATGCCATCTGGAGCAGCCCTCAACCTGGGATGTAGTGGAGTTGATATGTAAATAGTCCAGCTTCCTAAAGTTTGGGGGGACAATACTGAGGTGTGGTCTCAGTCTTGATTGCATATTAGAACAACCTAGGGAGTTTAAAAGCTCTCGGTGCCTGGAATCCTAACATCCAGGGATCCTGAGCATCAGGAATTCCAAAAGCTCCCCAGGTAATTCTAATATGCAGCAAAATTTGAGAACCACTGTCCTATGTAGTGTCCCAGAAGCCCCCAGCAGGATTGAGCCTCAGCTGCCCACAGGGCTAACCTATTCATGATTACTTCCTGCATCAGCTTCCTTTCCTTCCCTGTCTCTTCCCTGCTCCCTCACAGTGCTTCTGGGAATCACTTCCCAAATAAACTACTTGCACTTGTATCCGGGTCTGTTTTTGTGGGACAGAGCAGAAGATAAGCTGAATTAGCCCTGTGCATCTAACACTGGAAGTGCACTAGGAGGTAGGTGAATCCACAGAATAAACACAGTCCATCAACTTGACTTTGCAGGAAGCCATGCCAGCCATTATTTATATATTTCAACAAGAACGGAATGTCAATTTACATGAGATTTTAAAGATAAGTCTGGGAAGAAATTTAAAATCAAGTGACCTTCACATTGATCTTCCCTTGTACAAGACACACAAAGGGCTGAGTCGGCTTCCCTCTTGATCAGAGGTTGGGAAGTGTCCAGAAGCCAGAGAGAGTCACAGCTCCTCCTTCTCCTGGCTACATGGTCCATTCACAGTTCTCCAGCAGAGAGGAGTCCTGGTAATACTCTATGGGGGGGGGGGGAGTCATCCAATATTTGGTTACTTATTAGAGACCAAATGGCTTTAAGTATAAGCTCTCATGGCTAACAAGGACAGCACCATTTTCCCAGTGTTACTTTTTTTGTGTCTCTATTCACCAGGTGAAGTTCATTCTTGCATGGAGAGATTAAACTTGCAGATTTTTTGGGGGGGGGAGGGGTAGGGAGAAGGGCCACAGGAGAGGGAAAGAGAGAGAATCTTAAGCAGACTCCATGCCCAGCATGAAGCCAGATGCAGGGCTCGATCTCACAACACTGAGATCATGACCTGAGCCGAAATCAAGAGTCAGATGCTTAACCAACTGAGCCACCCAGGCACCTAGACCCACAGATTTTTAAATTAAAGTAAGAAACAACAACCCAAATAGGCATTTAATTACAGTCTAAGGATAGAAGCCTGGTTTGATTCTTTTGGTCTCCATGACTGGATGGAAACGGTACTGCTGGAGACTTGTAATCAGGAGCCTTAGAAGTGTGCAGGCAGGATGTCATCATCATTTAACCTGTCCTTTGTTACTGCATACAGAAGGATGAGGTTATATAAGTGAAGCGAACTTTCTGGAAGATGCTCTGATAATACTTATCAAAAGAAAAAACCCAAAACAAACCACCTATTAGGAAGAACCATGGGATAACCATGGATATACTTTTATCGAGATCCATGCACAAGGATATTTACTGTAGTGTTATTTATAATAGCAAGACACTGAAAAAAAATGTTCACTAAAAGAGATCAGTTAAATAAAACTAGCCCATCTGTATAAGAAGAAATACAATGGTATTAGAAAGAATAGTACAGAGTCACACAATATATGGAAGGACCTCCAAGATGTATTGAGTTATCAATATGATAATAGAATAATAAAAATAAATAGTATGCACAGCATTTTTCCTGCTGTGTCAAATTCTTAAAATTAAAAGAAAAAAACATACTTTCATGTACATACATACATCCTGATATATATATTAAATTTTTTTTCTGTAAGGAAGCACATGAAACTGGGGACAGACCTGAGCATATGTATACGTTATTTTATTAATGCCATCATAGCTTATCTGGGTACTGGGAAAACTGTCCTTTTGTTTGGTGATGGTTGTTTCTTCTTTCTGTATCTGTATTAAAGAAAGATGACATGCACTTGAAACTGTTGTGTTTAAAAAAAAAAAACAGATAAATGTAGGTAGATTGCAATCAGAAGCATCAGAATGAATTCATGGTTGTCCATACACACACATTTCTATTTTTTCCCTACTTCTATCTACTGTGGGGTATAAAAGCATTAACAACCTAGCAGCTATGAATACACTCAGCACCCAGATCTTGTTTTCTAAATACTACTCACCAATAAAAGGACCCAGGCAACCTGGAGAAAAGGCTGATTCCAGGGTTAGGGCAGGGAAAATACAAGATGAACCCAGAACGTCTTTTTGTATCAGGAAGTAATGAAGTGCTCTAAGAATGACAGAGTCACCAGCTGAAGGGCTCTCACTAGCCACATTTGAGGCAATCTCAGCATCAAATGAATGATGATAGTAATGGACCATAACCCACTGAATAAAAAAGGAATGCAGGAGCCCATGCTGACATGAATAATTGAATGAATAAACAGTGGAGAAGGGAAATATCTTCTGTACAGTTAGAACACCAACTAAAAACAGAGACGGAATGATAGAGTTTAGCATCAATAAATGCTAAAACTAGTAGGTTAACACTTCATGACAAATAGGACTCTTTCATAGTTTTGATTTACTAGTTAAAAAGGGAAAAATCATGACTTCACAATGAAGTAATGTACAAGATGCCATTTCAACTAAGTAATCAAAGCTAATGTCACCAATATTGGGACAAACTGGTATCACAAATCCTCTGATGTGACACACTGAGAAAGATAACATATCACTCCTCTAAATGTTCCTGTAAAAAATGCACAGTTTTAAAAAAAAAGTATCCTCCTATAACTCTAGATATTTTTAAAGGCATAATCTGAATCTAAACATATGAACAAATATTTAATAAACCCACAGTGAGGGAAACCATATAACATAACTGACCTCTACTCTTTAAAACTCTCAAAATCAAGAAATACCAAGAAAGCCTAGGGAACTGTTCCAGATTAAAGGAGGCTAAAGAACACATAACAATAAATGCAATGCATGACCCTGAATTGGATTATGGACCAGAAAAAAACAATAGCTATAAAATATTGTGACTATTGGCAAATTTGAAAAATGAATGGATTAGTTAATATGTTCTATCAATATTAAATTTCCTGCCTTTGGTAATTATACTGTATGCTCTTGTTCTTACACTGAAGTATTTGGGGCTACAGGGACATAATGTCTGTAATTCAATCTCAAACACGGACAGAAATAATTTACATTTATATAGTATGTAAATGTATACTATATAGTCTCTGTATATGTATGTATATACATACATATGTACATACATGTACATGTATATACACACATACCCTCAAAACAATGTACTTGAATATGCCAACAATCTCTCTTAACATAGCTCTTCTGAATGCTGCCTCAGGAGGCAACTAGAGCCTCAGGAAAAGCCATAGACTGTCCATGTGCCAAAGACATCTCATCCAGACCAACTGGAGTTCATTAGCTGCAGTTTTCAGAGTAGTCTTGACTAACTTGAAAATGATGCTTTTGGCAAAAGTCTGCAAGAGAAGCCATCAGGACAATAATGTGAAAGCCAGTTACCATTTCTGATGGGCTGGCTATCTGGAAAGATGTCAGCTGTGATTAGAGGGACATTTTCCTTCTGCAGCTATCTTTGAAAGTGGAGGAGGGCCTCACCACAACCCCAAATTACAGGAGGTAGGCCAGGGGCCCCAAAAGGTGCCAGGACATGCAGGTATTCAGGACACCTCTCCTTTGTGGCACTATCAGGTCCTGTCGAGTTTTGAGTAAAAAGCAAAAGTTGTGGTGAGCCACTAATGAGCTGCAGGGAGTGGGGGAAATAATCTGTGCTAAATTTTCTAATCCTGAATTTTTGTTTCAAAGCCCAGCCCAATCACTTTTGTGGCACCACATTCGGGGCTCGATCTCACAACCCTGAGATCATAATCTGAGCAGAAACCAAGGGTCCGAGGCTTAACCAACTGAATCACTCAGGTGCCCCAAGGAGGAAGTTTCTAAAGTCCTCTAATCAATCATTAAGAGTTCAAGTTCTTTCCTCTCACATGTCCACCACACAGTAACTGATGCTTGTTCTAATGGGTCAGTGCCCATGCACCTGTGGTGCTCCCATATCTAACACCTGTTCTGATTGGTCAGGGCCCATGTATGTGATCATTTACATGGAATTGTGGCAATTCCCAGTTTACTTAAAAAGAAAATGGGGGTGAATAACTTTATTCTTCCTCTTTGTGTTATTTATAGCCATCAAAAAAGTCCTGAATTTCTCAAGACTTGTTACTTTCCTCTAAGCCCCTGTATAAAATCAGGTTGTGGCCTACCTCCCATCTCCACCCTTATCCTCTCTGCTCTGAGCTCTGGCCTCCTATAATCCCAGTTCATCTTCTTCCATACTTCCTTATGCCTGGAGTCTTCTCCCTTCCCCCCTTTCTCACAGTTAATTCATCTTTCAAATGCCAGCCCTGTCAAGGAAGTATTCCAAGATGGTTCCAAACCAGATCAGATCTCCTAGTTATATCCTCTCAGCATCATGTGTTTCTTCTTTGTTGTACTAACCCATCAAAATGTCGCCATTTACTTGTGTGATTCCCTGATTAATGTCTGTCTCCTCCCTCAGAGCTGAGTTCATTGAGTGCAGAAACCAGATCAAGTTTCACCCACTGTGGCACCTCTAGCACCTTCCACTGTGAGGGCACACAGCATTTAATGCTTTGCTGTCACCATCTTGAAATTCTTAGAAAATTTTTAACAAGGGCATTTTCATTCTGCTCTGGACCCCACAAATTATGTAGCCAGTCCTGAAAAAAGAAAGAATGTAGGGACTCTTCTGTGATTGACAGTCATTCTGATGCCACTTTCTGGTTCTGAGGCCACCATTCCTAAAAGCCCAAAGCAAGTTTCAGGCCAAGTGTGTATTCATTCAAATATCACACAGATATTGATTAGGCAACTCTATCTGCTCCACAGGGTGGAGCCCTTCTGAGTGCAGAGCCCTGTCCACGAAGCTGGCCCTACTCCTGCCTTCCCCTTGGAGGTCCTGATCCCATTTCACTTACAGATGCATCTCTGACTCTTCTGATATATCCTGGGTATGTCACCCTGGACCTCATCACTCTCTAAAATAGCCTAAGTTTAAGGGAACAGAACCTCCCTGGCATGGGCTCAACCCTGAATAAATTATTTCCCCATTAGAACTGCATTTCTGCCTTCTCGGCCTGCCTTTTTTGGCTTAGGTCAAGACAGAAACTCTATCCGGCAGAAGCACCTGTTTGATCTCCCTAATTTTGAAATCTTGGTTCTCCTCAGGATATTGTAAAAGCTTGCTAGAAATGGCCCCCTGAAAACACTACCCTGCTGTGTTTCAGCCAGGCTTATCATCGATGCATTTACAAATGTTTACTTGAGGGGCCAGATACCCATACTCACTGGGTGTCTCCCACTGGCAAACAACCAATAAATGCCAAACAGTGAATTAAATTTACAGGCAAATTCAGGAACACCAAGTTTGTTAGCAAATTCTAATACCATATTGAAGGAGGGATAGCAAAAGTGGAGACCGATGTTACTCATCAGAACACAGTATCACCAATGTGTTAGGGAGAATGCCAGAGAGTTGAACATGAAGAATTTCAATGTATTTTTTAATTCAGAGAAAGAAGTGATATGTCGCTTTACACTATTTGGGTATATACCTTGCGGTAGTGCTTCCCAAAGGCTAGGTCTAGTACCTCAGTGGTTTGTAAGATCACCTTAGGGAGAATGCTTACCAGCTGTCTTAATTTGAGCTCCACTCAAAGCAGATCCTGGGGTAATGATTTAGGTGTAAGATTTTTACAGGAGGCAATCCCCAGAAAGAACTGTAGGGAGTGAGGAAGTGAGACAGGGAAAGGAGGGAAGCCATGAAAGGATGTGGAGCCAGCAAGTTATGGTTACAGCCATGGGCAGCCAGAGTTAAGTGACTGGGGACCCACTGACATACTGTGTAGTAGGTCATATCTCACAAGTTTCCACTAAGGGATGAAGTGGGGCAAGCATTCAATTCACTAACTCTTGACTCTCTTTGATGGTGAAGGGCTCCTCGGGATGTCAACCCCCTTGGCTGGAGATCCCCTCAAGTAGAAGGACTCAGAAAGTCATAGTGGGTAGAGGGGACTCTGTAGGTGATACAGGTGGGGAACTGGGAGTCTGCTTTACCCACACCAGATCACATAATAAGAAAGTCATGTTTTCAATTCCCTGTTGGTGTGAATCCATCAAGAAGAAAGGCTGAGCTTGAGCTACCTCACCTTCAATGCCCACCTAATGCTGCTTACCAACCTCAGTCTTTCTTTTCTGGGTGCAGAGGCTCAGGCAACAGCACCTAGCTGGAATTTAGTAACATTATTTTGTGCCTATTTATTTAATAGTTCCATTCTATTTACGGCAAGCATACTGGTTTTCCATTTGTCACAATAATATCAATTATTGATATTTCCATCAAAGGTAACTATAAGAGAAAAAAACTGTGTTGTTCTGTAGAAAGTTACTAAGTATTTTTCAATGTTAGGGGCTAAAGTAAAAGGTGATCCACAAATGAGGGAGGTTTAGGAATACCTTCTTTGTGGAAAATCCCTCTTGTAATTGTCACACAAAGTAACCATCCCTTGTGTTTGGCCCTGACAAGTACAGAAAAAGCAACACTGTGATGCCCTGCCCCTGGGATGACTGCAAGGGGCCTCCTTTTTCGCCTGCCTTCGGAGAGGATCTGTAGCCTTCTGTCTGCCCAGTCATGGATTAAAAATGAAATTCGTATCTAATAGGTCTAACTTTAGCCACAGGAAATGGGAGTGCTTAGGACCCAAAGGGTTAGCCATACTTTGAGGATGGGCACATTATCTTTACTGAACCTTCTTCCTTCCCCTTTTTGAGAGGAGAGGGAGTGGAGGCTAAGGTTTGGGGAACAGACAGGAAGGGAGGCCTGCTGGATCTGTTTCCTGGTCTCCTTTGTGGGAGATATCTCCCCTCCCTGTTGTCAGTCCTAGCACTCAAATTTCTGCTACATTTCATTAGTACCAAGTAATGCCCACTTTCGAATGTATTATAAAAGATACTTTGATGATGGAAACCACCTGAATGAGGAATTTAAAAGCCTTCCATGTCTCAAGCATCTAGACACCTTCACTGCAGATATGAAATGCTTCTGTGAAAAATAAGAAAATTTAAACCTGGTGCCCCTATCTTCTCCGGTTTTATTACAACATACACAACTTAGGGATCCCTGGGTGGCTCAGCGGTTTAGCGCCGCCTTCAGTCCAGGGCATGATCCTGGAGTCCCGGGATTGAGTCCCACGTCAGGCTCCCCGAGTGGAGCCTGCCTCTCTCTCTGTGTCTCTCATGAATAAATAAATAAAATCTTAAAAAAAAAAAAAAAAAAAAGAAATTCTGGGATTTAATGTCTTGAATGCAAAAAAAGCATTAAAAAGCCTGGAAAAACATCTAATCCTACTAAGTTCTAAGTAATGCAATTAAAATAAAATGCAGGGCAGCCTGGGTGGCTCAGCAGTTTAGCGCCGCCTTCAGCCCAGGGCCTGATCCTAGAGTCCCGGGATCAAGTCTCGTGTCTGGCTCCCTGCATGGAGCCTGCTTTTCCCTCTGCCTGTGTCTCTGCCTCTCTCTGTGTGTGTCTCTCATGAATAAATAAATAAATCTTAAAAAAAAAAGACATACACAATTTGCAGAAATCCGTTTTATAAATTTTTTATCAGAAGCTGCCAGATGACAACTAATGCTATCTTTCTCATAAAGATATTTGATACATATAGTAAAATAAAGCGAACGAGGAATAATTTGTAGCTAGTTGTTTTCTAGTTGTTAAGGTCATCCAACTAGCTCTGCGACCTCAGGCATTTCACTTTCCCTCCCTGGATCTCAGTTTCATTATCTGTGAAACAAGAGCTTTGGGCCAGGTGACCTCTAAAGTCTCCTTCTAACATTGGATGTATAACAACATGTGGCCAGGGAGAGGGCCGAGTGGGAAACATTTTCCAGACGTACATGGGAGACTCTCAATTTGCCTCAAAATCATGGATTACAATCCTATCTGCAAGCAATATTTTTGAAACATAAGGTCTGTGTGCAGACCCCAGCATAGCCTAGGGAATTGCAGAAAGAAGGTGACCCACAAATGGCTATCTAGTGAATGGACAGAGGTACCTTTCCTGGGCACATCTTGAGGACCCAAGGCTAATGCCAGCAGGACCAATGATCAGTGAAAGAGAACAGAAAATTCAAGAGATTAAAAGACAGGCAAAAAAAAGGGGGGAGGAGAGTGAGCAAGGGAGAGGACGGAAAAGGAAAAG
The DNA here is from genome assembly GCF_048164855.1 of Canis lupus baileyi. NCBI lineage: Eukaryota > Metazoa > Chordata > Mammalia > Carnivora > Canidae > Canis > Canis lupus. The sequence goes on along the minus strand of NC_132856.1, from coordinate 35,053,012 downwards.
ACAAAGATACATACATAAATAGTCCATGCTGGCTATTTGCAGTTGTTATGTTCTATAAAGTCTCCTTGAATGGTGAGTAAGTGAACACAGGGCTAAGTTTCTGCAAGCCTCTGGTCACAATACTTTTGTCAACCAGCCAAGACATAATCTTGCTTTATGTATATTTCTAGTTAAAGACCCCTTCTTCAGGGGCACCTGATGGCTCAGTGGTTGAGCATCTGCCTTGGGCTCAGGTTGTGATCCTGGGGTCCTAGGATTGAGTCCCGCATCGGGCTCCCCACAGAGAGCCTGCTTCTCCCTCTGCCTATGTCTCTGCCTCTCTCTCTCTGTGTCTCTCATGAATAAATAAATAAAATCTTGAAAAAGTCACTCTTTTTAATATATATTGTGGATTCATTGAAGTTGAACTCACAGCCAACAGCACTATAACTTGTACCTGAAGTTATTTTTTTTTAAACTTTTTTTTTATTTATTTATGATAGTCATACAGAGAGAGAGAGAGAGGCAGAGACACAACAGGCAGAGGGAGAAGCAGGCTCCATGCACCGGGAGCCCGATGTGGGATTCGATCCCGGGTCTCCAGGATCGCGCCCTGGGCCAAAGGCAGGCGCCAAACCGCTGCGCCACCCAGGGATCCCTGTACCTGAAGTTATAAACCTGACAGCATGTATGTTCTAAGGCACAGAACAGCCATCCTGCGCTTACACAGCACTTCACTGCTACACTCAGAAAAATAACGACATCAACAGTAGTACAAAAATGTGAAAAACATGGTACTAAATAGACCACGAAAAAGACACTTGTTTGTAGTAGCTGAGAAGGAACAAGGCAAAAGGTTGCCATGACTGACCCCAGGTGAGAACATGTGGGTCGAGTCATTCAAATTTTTTGCTACTCTATTCATGTCCCTGAATGACCGCAAAAGTGCTCTGGGTATTGGTTTGGAGGTTACAAGTACATTTTAGCAAGTGGGTAAATATGGAATTTGTGAATGGTGAGGACTGATAGCATATATGTATATTTATATGACTCTGGGTGTGTATATGTGGAAAGAGAGAGAGAAGTAAAAGAAAGAAAATGTATGAAATGAGGAAATGTATATATTACCCAAAAGAGCTTTAGTGGGGTCACAGCGGGGTCAGGCCCTGCAGAGAGTGAGAACATTGTGACCCATGTTGCTGTATCCCTCACCCCACACCCTTTTTAATCTGACAGACATAAAGATGCTTCAGGCACAGCTGGCTATATAATCTGCAGAAGTCAGAAAAAAATGAAAATGTAGGACTCTTTGAAATCCAAAAATTACTGAGTTTGAGGTCAGCTACAGCAGAGCATGAAACCACACATGTGGCCCTTCTGAGTGCAGGAAGGACCCTGTGCACCTGAATAGGTCACAGGCTAGAGAAGTAGGCCCTGGCTTCTGGACCACAGGGAGGCCTGAGTTGGGTGAGGACATGTGAGCGGTTGAAAGACGACGCTTCACCCCACACTCCACTTGCTTATACAAAACCTCAGGTCTTGGCTTAACGTCTCAGATTTGGGCTTTACCTCAAACACCAGGCCAGGCAGTGCAGAAAAGCTCAATTTCTCCTCCTTCAGGGCAGATCCACCTCGTTCCAAATTACAGCAAACAGCACAAGAGCAGGAGGGGTGGACTGGGTAATTTCTATCTAAAATAAAGGGGGGGTCCCTAATTGTTTATTCTTTCCTTATCCAGAAACCAGAGTACAAACCTGCCTCTGTGTTCACACATTCGCACACAGTAATGTGTTTCCTTGAAGGAAAGACTCTACTTGAATCATCTAAAAATCAGATTTGAGTAATTTATGCTCCAAGGTGAGGAAGCAAAGGACTCATGGTGGGCTTGGGGTTAAAATAAGAGGCCATTTCCCACCCATCAGATTGGCAAAATCAATAAATCTGACAGCATGAAGGGTTGGGGACTCACATAAGGATGGAGGGAGGCTCACAGACTGGATAACTTGACAGCTTCCAGGCAAGCTAAAGATGTGCATGTCTCACTGCCCAGCATTCCACTTGCAGGGACTCCAGAGTAACTCCTGCATGTGCTGGGCACTTGGCAACCCCGTGCATGGATGTGTATAACAGCACAGCAGCAGTATCTATTCGTACAGAAGTGGAGGACAGGACTTGAACCAACAGCCCTGTCAGTCAAAACCAATCCATCAAGCAAGCTCCCTCTTTCACACATACCTGCCCGGACCATTTCTTTGCTCCCAGATGTGAAACATTCATATCAGCTCTGGCACTGCTCACTCACACCTCTTACCTGATTCACATTTGGATAGGATGTTTGTTTTCCTATGGTTTACTTTGATCCAACCAGTGTGGCTCTCAGAATTTTTGGTTTCAGGATGCCTCTGCACTTTTAAAAATTATTGAAGGCCCTGAGGAACTTTTGTTTATGAGAGTTATGTCTATCAATATTTACAGTACTAGAAAAAAAATTGAGACATTAAAAGAAACTATTCTTTTAAAATGTAGTGTATTACTTTTTACTCTAATTAATATATTTTAATGAATATTAGGATGGCTCAGTCAGTTAAGCATCCAAGTCTTGATCTCAGCTCAGGTCTTGATCTCAGAGTCATGAGTTCAAGCCCCACATTTGGTTCCACAATGGGTGTGGTGTCTACTCAAAAAAACAAACACATTTTAATGAAAATTGGCTATATCTTCAAAAACAAAACACAGTGAGAAAAGCAGCATTGCTTTATAATTTTACAGCTGTCTTTACTGTCTGGCTGCATAACAGAAGCTGATTCACATACCTGTTTCTGCAATCAAGCCACTGTGATTGTTATTTTGGTAGATACATATAAAGAAAATCTCTTTTGTAGTGATGTATTTCATTTCTAGGTCTTGGGGATAAGACTCATAGGGTTCCATGGATCACACTTTGGGAATCACTATTTCAAATCATTCTCCACTTTGCCAAAAGTTGTCTTTCGCACAAACTCAATTACATCATTTCCTGCTTTCTTCAAACTGTCAAAGGCTGCCTGTGGTCCAAACTCTGCTCACAAAATCCTTCCCATTTGGCCATTCCAATGCCTGTCCAGACTCTACTTTCACCCTGTTTCATTTACTGAGTACTCTGCCCACCATTAGGTACACACAGATGCTTGAACCTGTCCTGTTTGTTTGTGTCTCTGAGCCAAAGCCTTCCTCCTGCTATATGGACTCCTATGCATCTCTTAAAAGTCAATCCAAAGACAATCTCCCCTAGGAAGCCTTCTGTGATTCACCCTTCTCTTAGAGTTTCCTCTTCTTGTGTCTTATTTTTTGGCTAGGTAATTCAAGTACATGAGATTAAATTCCAAAAAGATATACTCTACCATGAAAAGTAGACCTCTCTCCCACCCCAGCTTCTCCCTTCTTCTCCCAGGAGGCAACACTGTGATAGGCACCTTCTGCCAGCTTCCAGAGCTGCTCTAGACATAAATAAGCAAATCATTTATTTTACCTAAATGGTAACATACTATATACAATGCTCTACACTTGCTTCAGGCCATATCTTACACAGCCTTCCATGTCATCAAATAAACATTGGCCTTGTTTTTTCAACAGCTGCCAATTACATTTTTCAAATGTAACATAACTTATTTATCTAGTCCCCCACTGACATGGTATATGTGTGCTTTTTGATCTTTTGCTGCAGCAAATATTCTCCTACATAAACCAGTCCACACATATAATAGACACTGTAACATTAACGTCTAGAATACAGCTGCTGGACCCAAGGGCATATATACTAGAAATTTGATAAATATGGCCAAACTGTTCTCCATAAAAACTGTTTCTAATTTACTCTCCCACTGGCCAGGCACGTAAGGTTCTGTTACCCTCACCAAACAGTGTTCTCCAATGTTTTAATCTCTGCCAATGCAGTAGATAAAAAATTCTACCTTAAGTTTAAGTTGATAGTTCTCTAACAAGGTCAAATCTTTAGAGCTGTACTGTCCATATATGATAGCCACTAGGTATATATGGCTGTTTAGGTTTAATTTTAATTCATTAACATTGGATAAAATTTAAAACTTCGCTCCTTAGCTGTACTAGCTACATTTGCAGCGCTTCAGAGCCATCTGTGCCTAACAGTCTCGTAGGAGACACTGCAGATACCATCATCATAAAAAGTTCTACTGGACAATCTGCTCTAGATCCACAATGCCCAATGGCTCCCATGAGCCACATGTGGGTAGTGAGCACTTGGAATGTGTCCAGTCTGAACTAAGATGTGCTCTAAGTGGATAACACACACTGAATTTCAAAGACTCCATGTGAAAAAGAGAATGGAAAATGTCTTCTTAATTTTTATATGGGATAACATGTTAAAATGCTAATATTTGAATATACTGGGCTAGATAAATTATGACAATAAATTTCACCTCTTTCTTTTTCTCTCTTTCAATGTGACTATTAGGAAATTTTAAATTAAGCATGTGACTTAATGTTCTATTTCTCTGGGAGAACAATGCTCCAGAGGGCACAGTGCTCTGTTGAGACTTGGATTTTAGCATTTTTTTCTTTGTATTAAATGTAGTCATTATTGCTATAAAGAAAAACAGATTCATCAGACTCTTCTTCCTCCTCACCCTTCCCCACCCCATGCAGACAGGGTGGGCAACAAAGAAAGAAAGGGTACGATGGTCCCGATGACGAATGATCAGCCCTAAAACAAACCAGTGCACTTCCCACCTGGGCGGCCACAGGCAGGAACCAGTGGCATCGCTGACCCCGAGCAGGGACTGATTTCCTGGTGGATGTTAAAACAATACAACAGAGAACAAAGTGCCTTCAAACCTAAGAATAGAAGAATGGCTCCAAATAAGATTTCCAGGACTCCATAGGAACACATTCCTCCCCTGTACCGACCCTAATCCACCTTCCACCCTTGATTTGGCCTGGCCCCTTGGCTTGACAAATGTCTCTGTCTTAGACTCAACCTTCTTGCATTCTCAGCAGTCTGTACACATAGTTCTGGGTGATGACTGAGTGATGGAGTGGGATGGGTAAACCAGAGAAAGAGATGACAAGGAGTCTGCCCTAAAGGGCTCATACCACAGTGACTCTACAGTGGAGACAATGGTATATATGTTTCTGTCATCCTTGTCTTTGACTTTGGATATGAAAGTCAAGAACACTCAAGTTTTGCAACATGATATATAGATCTGATAGATCAGAATGACACTGTTTTCTAATCAGGCACTGAGAGAAGGAGACCTCATTGTATTTGAGCATAAGTTATTTGCTTGGAGGAAAACATTAATTCATTATTATTACTACTACTATTATTAACTGTGTGCCTTTGGGCAAGTGAACTAACCTCTCTGGGTCTCAGTTTTATCATCTATAAAATAAAGGGATTGCCAAAGAAAAGGAAAACACTAATTCAAAAAGAGATATGCACGCCCATATTTATAGTAGCATTATTTACAATAGCTAAGCTATGGGAGCAGCTCAAGTATCCAGGAATAGATGAATGAATAAAGAAAGATGTGGTGTACACACACACACACACACACACTCTGGAATATTACTCAGCCAAAAAAAAAAAAGAATGAAATCTTGCTAGTTGCAACAACCTGGATGGAGCTAGAGAGTATTATGCTAAGTGAAATAAACCAGACAGAGAAAAACAAATACCATATGACTTCACTTATATGCAGGATCTGAAAAACAAAATAAAACAAACAGCCTCTTAAATACAGAGAACAAACTGATGGTTGCCAGAGGTGGGGTGGTGGCGATAAGCAAAATAGGTGAAGGGGATTAAGAAGTACAAACTTCCAGCTCTACATTAAGATGAAAAGTACAGCCTAGGGAATATCAATAATAGTCAATAATCTTGTAACATGTTTGTATGTTGACAGATGGTGACTACGATTATCATGATGAGCACTGAGTAATGAATAGAATTGTCATATCAGTATGTTGTACACCTGAAACTAATATAATTGTAGGTCAACTATATTTCAGTAATAGATTTTTTTATTTTTAAAGATTTTATTTATTTATTCATGAGAGACAGAGAGGGGGGGGGGGCAGAGACACAGATAGAGGGAGAAGCAGGCTCTATGCAGGGAACCTGACCTGGGACTTGATCCTGGGACTCCAGGATCACACCCTGGGCCGAAGGCGGTGCTAAACCGCTGAGCCACCCGGGCTGCCCTCAGTAATAGATATTTAAATAAAATAAAGGGGTTGGATAATATAAGCTTTCCTATCTCATCCATTCCAAAAGTTTTATGATCCCATCCATATGCAAACAAGATATTACTAACCCTTTCATCTTCATTCTCTCACACACTTAAAAAAAAAAACACTCATTAGGCTGGCCATTGATAGGAGCCAGACCCTGAGCCTGACACTGGCATACAAATACAGAAAAATGTCTTTTCCCATGGATGACATTCTTAAGAGAGAGAAGGAAAGAGAGGGGGAAAGGGGCAGGAATGAATATCTGTGGCACAGTTCTTCACCTGGGGCCATGGGCCTGCACAGAAATTTTCACATCTCTGTGTGGTTTTCTGAAGAGAATATTAAAAAATGTATGGGACCTCTAAAAAGCAGAGGGCTAGGGACTTAGAGAAACTATGATAGGCCAGGTATCATGCTAAATTCCTAGTATGTGATGGGTGCTTAAAGAGTTAGCACCCAAGGGATGCCTGGGTGGCTCAGCGATTGAGCGCCTGATCCCAGAATCCAAAATCGAGTCCCACATCCGGCTCCTTGTGAGAAGCCTGCTCCTCCCTCCCTCTCTCTCTCTCTCTCTCTCTCTCTCTCTCCCTCATGAATAAATAAATCTTAAAAAGCGTTAGCACCCAAGGCAGTGTACAAAGTGTAATGGAATAAGTGTATGAGGGATCTGAGGCAGAGCCTTTTTGGTGCAAAGGTTGCCTCTTTCCCCATATCAGGGAGGATCTCTTTGCGTATAGCTTCTCCCTGCTACTGCATCTTCACATCCCTCACATCAGAAGACTGTAAGCATTTAACAGGCCAAAATGGCATCTACTTGTTTGACCTGGGATGATTGCACCTGCCCAACCAGGGATTGGAGAATAAAAGGCGATAACCTACATGAAACACTCTTTGCTAGCCAGCACTCCAGGTACTACAGATACTCATTCATTAGGTATTTGTTTAGGACCTACACCATGCCAGACCTTGGGCTAGACGTCCTCATTATCTTCGTCATTTATTATGACTCTATTTATCTTCCCCCAACATGGCAGCATGCTCCACATAACTGTGGGCTGAATGAGTAAATAGTGAGGATCTCTGTAGTGGATTAAGTTTGCTGGATCCTTCAGCAAACTTTTATGCTCTCTCCTGACATCCATGGTTTTGTACTGTCACTTGCTCTGGCTGATGATACGGGCGGAAAAGTCAGTGTATCAATTCTGAGCCTAGGCCTTAAGGGACATCCTATGTCTCTGCTTGCTCCTCTGGGACCTTCTGACCTCCACCAGGGAAGAACAAACATGCGTAGCTAATGAACCCAAATGGGACAGATCGCCCCCATCAGCCTGCACAGCTCTGAACATAAGAACACGTGCCTGTTGTTGTTTGCCACTGAGCTGAGGTGGTTGCTAGTCAGCAAAAGCTGAGATCTTGACCCACATCCAGAGATTTCAGGCAGAGATTTCTTGGCTTCTCTTACTTCTCATTAAGGAGAGATTGCAGCAGCTAGATTATTTCATGTCTCTCTCTACTCCATTTTCTCAGGGCTGGTAATGTCCCATTCAAAGAAGATAGAAAAGGCTACAGAGAGCCATCATTAGGGTATCTTGGCACCTGGCACAGAGACAGACACAAAGCTGGTTCTCAGGCACAGCCTGGTGAGTGAAAGGATGGGCTGACTGTTCATTTTGGTGGGATTAGCATTGTGAACACCAGTAGCAGGCAACTAGCTGGGTCTCAGATGCTCAGAGCCACTGGTGCTGTGGTTCCCCAAAGTGCAGGAATTGGCCTGGGGAGATACAATATCATTTCAGACCACATGCAGTAGACCTGGATGTATTTATTACAATGTATTTTGGGAAACATATTATAACATTTAATGACTGCAAAGGTATTCCCACTTAGCATGAGCCTGAATAAAAAATAATAAATAACTAGACAACTAAAAAATAACCAGTAAGTGAAAAATAACAATACAAATGGGATGTGGAAATGAGAAATATAACTGAAGTTTAGGAAACACGGGCCCAGCTCAAGTCTCATTTTTCTACAATCACAACCGTAATCATAGCTAGCATTTTTTTTTATTTTAGAGGGAGTGGTGCAGAAGAAGAGAGGGCCATAAGTAGACATTGTGCTGAGTGCAGAGCCAGACATGGAGCTCAATCTCATGACCCTGAGACCACGACCTGAGCCAAACCAAGAGTCAGATGCTTAGCCATCCAGGCCCAATCATAATTAGCATTTTTGAGCGCTGAAACAAGATGCACTGTTTTAAGGGTTTCACGGTATTATTTTATAAACTCCTAGTGGTAACTGAGGCAGATATTACTACGATCTCCATTTTGCAGGTGAGGTTAATGAGGCCCAGGGAGGTAAAGAATCTGCCCAAGGTCAAGTCACAATGAGGATTTAGACCCAGATAGTCAACCTCCAGGATCCAGGTTCTTAAGAGTGATATTTCCATTGGAGAATCTGGTACCCAGTGAGGTTCAGCATTGCCCACAGTTGACTGCAAAACCAAGACCTGAACCCAAACTCCTGACTCCCAGTCACCAACTATCCTATCTTATGGCAAGAGCACCTGGAGTTTCTGGCAAGGCCTGGGCGTGGTCTGCAAGAAACAAGGAAGAGAGGTGGTAAACGCTGTAAGTAAAACTTGGGAAGGAACAGATGGGGACATAAACAAGGCTGCCAATCAGAGGCAAATGCTCAACAGATGTGGAGAAGCTAGAATATGGACAAAATTATCCAGAAAAAGAGGGCTGACAGAGCAAGGATTGGCACACAGGGGTTGCTTCCTGAGCTCTTCCCAAGAGACTCGCCCACCCTGGTCAGCATCGGGAACTGGTTTCCCTAAGTGACATCCACATGGTCTATATTTAGGTCCTACAGTCACCCATTGTTTCTGTCTCGGTGGACACTGGGGGTCACCACCCTGACCTCGCCCTCTCCGAGTCATACCTCTGAGTGTTCTATCAAGAAAGGCCTTTATAGAATCTGGTTTGAATCAACTTCCCTTTTCGTGGCTACTACTTGGCATCCTGGCCAAGCTGTAAAAACATGGCTGGAATTGGGGCTTTAAAATAAAGTATTGACCTTCCGTGGAATATGCTTCCTTCCCTCAACAAAATCGAACCCTGGTCATCTCTGTATATAAATATGCACTCAGGATTCATGTCTCTGGTGCCCACCAACATTCTACAGTCAATAAGACCTAGGACATGGATCACATTTGCTGAGTTCTGGCTCTGTGTGAGGCACTACTGTGGGTCATTTCATTTATTCCTTATGACAGTCCTATATAGTAGATGTTCTTTATTATCACCATTTTGCAGAGCAAAAGACAGACTAAGAGATATTTGGTAATATGCCTAGGATCACATGGCTAATAAGAGGCAAAGTTGGAACCTACATCTGAGTAGTCCTAAAACCCATGCCCTTAATCATTACACTCTACCATTTCTCCACTGATACAGAACTACCTTGGCCAAATCTCAGAAGATGGATTTATGAGATCTTTAAAGAGTTTGTATCCTCCTTTTCTCTACCATTTACCAATTGACCTCCCACACCCAGTCCCCATTCCTCCAGATCCTTTCCCTGAAAACTCTCAAACCGAGAAATAAATATTTAGTCAGTAATATTTTCAAGAGCAAAATAAAGGTCAACAGCCACCCAGCCAATTACATTGTGAGTTCCAGTTCCTTGGGAAATGTATGTTTAAGTGCACTCATTTAGCTTTGAAATAGGAAATATGTGAGACCTATTTTTGACTTTTTGTACAAGATATTTGCACACCTTAGATTTGTATCAGAACTAAAATGAGTTTAGAGAAACTTCCATTTGACAGGTAGGGAAGCTAAGTCCAGAGAAGGTAGTAATTTGTCTAGATGCCCCTTTGGTAGCTGCTAATTGGACCACAGCAAACATCCACCAAAACAGGCTGACTTGCCAAAGGATAGGAAAGCAAAGTGTTATTGAAGATGCTGCAGATGATGTAGAAAGGGTCCCATCATTGAAATCCTCATGCAGCACCTAATAGCTAAGAATGTCATTTCTGGATCCATTCTGCCTGAGTTTGAAGCCTGATCCACTGCTCCCCAGCTAGGTGACCTTGGGCAAATTATTTATCTTCTCAAAATCGGAGTTTTACCATCTAAAATTAGAGATACTAATAATAGTCAATTCTATAGTGTTGTAGGAATTTCATGAGCTAATGGGAGTAAAGTGCTTACTAATGTGAAAAGTACCTAACAGGGGGATCCCTGGGTGGCTCAGCGGTTTGGCGCCTGCCTTTGGCCCGGGGCGCAATCCTGGAGTACTGGGATCGAGTCCTGCGTCGGGCTCCTGGCATGGAGCCTGTTTCTCCCTCTGCCTGTGTCTCTGCCTCTCTCTCTCTCTGTGTCTATCATGAATAAATAAATAAATAAATCTTAAAAAAGGTATCTAACAAATGTTGGCTAGTATTATATTATTTTTTATTTATGTTGCATTAACTATCACTAAATTGTAGTAAGTCATTTTAAATGTCAATTTCTGTATCTCAAAGGCTCAAAAATGATTCTTTATCAGGTGAGCAAACAGATGGATGAGTCAGATGGGAAAGGAGAAAGACCGTAAAACCACCCAAATCACACAAAAAGATTTAAAATGTATGTCTAGAATGGTCATGTATGAGAGTTGGAGTTAGCATTACAAAAACCAGCCTCAGAATTCCAGTGAGAGGAGTAGAAAAAGCAGTGGACACTTTCTTTGGAAAATAGTGGTGGTTTATCCAAAGCTTTAATACCCACCCACAAACAAAAAGGACAGAGGGAGTCACCTTCAGGCCTCCTAATCATTCTTCAGCCCATAGAAATGTAACATTTCCAGCCATTCTTTCAGACATAACCAAACTAAGCACCAACACTCTTAATGAAAACACCAGTGAGTCTGGATGTCCCCTAATATCTGACTTCATCTTCTCAATGATGAACACATTCACAAGATTCACGATGAGGAAACCTACAAAAAAGTTGTTCCAAGCAGAATGAATTTCCAGAATTGATTTCAGCCATCTTTCAACTCAAAGGAGAAGAAAAGATCTTGGAAATCTACTTTGTGACTTTGTAAACGCCCCCCGCCCCAAACAAAGAAACGCCAGACGGCAGATGCATCCTTTTTTCCCCTCTTTTTTTCCCCATTTAATTGAAAACAGATCTCTTATGAAAATTAAAACAGTAGCATCGTGGAACAAAGAGTGAAAGACACCCCCCTCACACACGCACACACACTCTCTCCTCCAATCACAGATGCTAAAGGAAGCACTGACAGCTAGACGCTCGCTTAACTCACCATCTCCAACCAAGCAACCATTGTGGTCTTAAACACAACCACACAGCTTTTTTTCTGATTCACGTGAAGCAGACAGAAGTCCTCCTCCATCATTCCAGGTGTTTGTAAAGCCCCTCCCTGCCCATTTGTCTTGGGAGGTGAAAGACAGCTTCGCCCTCCTGCACCCCAGCTCCTGGCACCGCCCAGCCAGGCATGGGTGGAAGCTGGGAGCCCATTCATCCCTGGCTCTGCCACAGGGAGCTTACCTGAGCCCTGACAAAGAAGCAGCACCAAACCATGGGGCGCTCTGGCCTCATCCACGCAGAGTCCCCCGCCCCTAATTGCGACGGAGCCCTGCAGACGGGATTCTCTGAGCTGAGCAGAGCATGGTTTCCCTGAAGGAACTCCTCCCCGCCACTTGGGCTGCATGACAGGAAGTGACAGGGGGCCATCAGTTATAAGTGTCAGAAGCTGAGACCACACCAGCCAAGAGCTCCCCACCTCCAGCGGTTTCCTCGCCGGCTGCTGCTTTTTCAGAGCACTGTGTCTTTGAGCATTTAAAAGCACACCAGAAATTCAGTGTCTGGCTGGCAATCCCCAGCTGGTAAGAAACAAACAATGCTCACTGGGTCCCCACCTAAAGCCATGCCCAGCACTCCAGCAGCTCTAAAGAGTTCTCTGCTAGGACATCAGGCCTGGCGTCTGGAGCTTTGTAGACCTAAACCCAAACATCAGCAGGAGACAGAGAGAGAAGGGACACTGGGAGAACTTTGTGTGTTCAGAGCAGAATCAATAGTCCACTTGAACTTAACCCAAGAGCCAGCTGCCCTGCCCGGGACACAGAGCTGTCACTGAATCCCAAATTCAACTCAATAAATGAGAGTGGTGGTAAACACCACACCCATCCGTTTCTTTTTTTCTTAGGCAAATCTTCTCTTCAGAGCCCCCTTCAAAATAGCTGCTTCTGGAAACCTCCCTCTCTGCTTTTTTTTTTTTTTTTTTTTTTTTTTAAATCTATCTATTCATGAGAGGGACAGAAAAAAAGGCAGAAACACAGCAGATGGAGAAGCAGACTCCCTGTAGGGAGCCTGATGCGGCATTCGATCCCAAGACCCCAGGATCATGACCTGAGCCAAAGTCAGATGTTCAACCACTGAGCCACCCAGGTGCCCTCCCTTTCAGCCTTTGACATGGATCACGGAAGGCCTTAAAGCTCTTCTCAGAGTGATTATGGAAATAACTCAGGGCTGGCATTTCTCATTTCACAAAATGGGATCTCACCAGAATGAACACCTTGCCCGGGTTGCCTGCCTTTTACAAAACCCAGATCCCTTGGGTGACACAGATTGTCTCACAGACACCTACCAGGTTTCAGGGAAAAGAACAAAACAAAACAAAACAAACAAACAAAAACATGCCCTGTTCAAACCCCTCCACAAATAATTCAACCCCCTCACCCTCCTTGCATGGTAACAGTGGATCTCAAATCCACGGAGACATAATTCCAGTGCAGCTTTCAATTATTATTATTATTATTATTTTAGTTTTCTAATGGAGTAGTATTTGATTTGCAACTTCTAGCTGCCAAGATTGAGGCAAAAGTCTCCCAAGGTTGTCTTAAAAATGCAGATTTTTAAGAACCTCTACTTGTCTGAGCCCTGAGTAAAGTGGGGGACCCAGCAAAGAAAGAACAAGCTTCCAGCTAAGACTGGGCTCTAGGGCATACAAGAAAGCAGGCTCTCCCCATTCTCTCCAGGCAGTGACCTGGCCTCTAACATATGGCCTCTGAAGAGCGCCCTGTACTCCACAGACATTACAGAAGGAGGCACCAGGCTCTGGGAGTACAAAGGTGAACCACTGGTGACCTGAGAACAAATTAAGTGCTGCCAGGATCTACAACAAAGTACTGAGGGGGCAAGAAATAACTGAGCCTGGCAAATGCATTATTTTTTATGGGAACAGAGTCTGGGAAGGCTTCTTAGAGCAAGAGACACATGGGTAGAACTCTGGGGGGTTTTCTAGGCAGGAGAATTGGCAAGGGCAGTAGCAAGGGAGTACAGGCCAACAGGACACTCTGGAAGAAAAGCAAATGCTTTGAAAGCACTGCTCCGACAGACAGACACGGGTCTTGCTTCAAAGAGCTTAAAGGGTCCTATCTGGAGAAAGAAGGAAGTGAAATCACCATGAAAAGGCTAAGCACTTTCAAGCAACCATCTGGGTCACCTCAAAGCCCACATGTGGTACCTACCAGGTCTGGTACTCAGGAAACACGCAGTGATGTTTGTCAAAAAACAGAGCTTACTAAAGGTGGGTTTCAGCTCATCTTTAGGATCCTCTATTTCCAAGAACCTGACTCCCCACAGAGCAAACCTGGGGTAGGTGGCAGCTGGTTGGGGAGAGATGGAAGGCATTCCTTAAAAAATGCCTCTCCCCCAGCCTCCTGCACAGAAAGGGGTCTGAATTCATAGAGGCCTATCAATAAACTGAGATTAGCCAGCCCTGGAGACTTTTCAGCTAGTGAAGAATGTCAATCTCCTGAGGACCAATGGAAGTTCCCATAAGCCCAGCCACTCGTCTCCTGGAGGGTTTTCAAACAAGCCACTGAATGGGCCCCAAGAGCCAAGGCTGGGATCACCCCCAAGGAGGGTCCAAAGGAAAATGTAAAATGATCAGGGCACTCTAGACTTTCTTTCTTTTCTGGGGGAGGGAGGGCATAGTCACATCAACTAATCCAAGAATGATTAAGCCTGACTTCTGGTTGCTGACACTGAACGAGAAAGAAGAACCGAAACCCGTGGGCTGCAGCACTTCGTGGAAGAGGTGAAACTTGACTGGGTCCCAGGGCAGGTAGCAGTGAAGGAGGGAGGTTGGGCAGGAGAACCAGCAGGTGGCCTGGCTGGAGAAAAGGAAGGGAAGAGCAGGGCATGGCCATCTCCGGCTATCCCTGCTTTGACCAGAAGCAAGAACTCCAGTAATGAAATTGGCCCACGCAGAGGACATCTTGAAGGAACATTTCAATAATAAGAGGCTCCTGCCATGCAGAGTTCAAGTTTATTTTTAGCTTCATAATGGAACTTTATAAAGGAACTAGAATGTGGGTTTTCTCTACATAGCACCTAGGATACTACCAAGTATTCAAATATGGTTTTCTACTGATTTTTAAACTTTTAAAAGTAACATGGTGTCACTATAATACATTCAAAACATACAGAAATATATAGTGTAAAAAGTGAGTCTTCCCAAAGGCCCTGCTTTTTTCTCCATCCCAGTCCCTTTTGCCAGAGGCACCCATGTCAAAGCCAGCTGTAGATAAAAGGGTTATAAACCCAAATGTTTTCAGGGCCAGGAGTCAGGTACCTGAAGGAAAAGCCTGGGTGGGCTCTCAGGGGGGCCCTCAGTCAGTTCCAACTAACAGAGGTCCCAAGGGACTACTGGCCCAGGGTCACCAGACATTCCAGTTTCTCAAGAGAAGCTGGAAATTCCAGGTTATATATAAAATCTCACAACGTTTAAATGCTGGCAATGAATCCATCAGTTTAAAAAGTGCTATACAGGCCACGCAAAACACAGTTGCTGACTGGATTTGATCCAAGGGCCACCAGTTTGGCAAATCATCTAGACATTTCCTTCTGTCTAAACACACACAAGTTGCTATGTACAACATTTTATATTTTACTTACATTTTTCAAAAATGGAAGAGTAACATTATTCTACCACTTGCTTTTTTCACTTAACATTCAGAGCATCTTTCCACATCATACCCATATTAGACCTGTACTGCAGAGCATCCCACGGTATGGAAGTACCTGAATTCATTGCCCCCTGGTCTGTCAACTTTCTGCAGACATGAGAGATGCACATGAGATGTCATCTCTTAGTTACGTATTCTTAACTCTGCCAACATTGAGAACATAATTTATGATGAAAGTGAACCTGTGTGCAGATAATAAAACATCCTAAAGCCATAATTACTAAAACCATAAATGGTGATGGCAGATTTTTGATGTTTCAATAGGAGAAGTTGCCATGCAGTTTTGCATTTGACCTTCCTAGGCATCCTGAGATAAGTCTCACTGTTATCTCTACTGCACAGATTTTTTAAAACTGAGACTCAAACAGGTGGCAGGAGCCTGCCCAAGAGGCCTAGAGGTGGCAGGGTTGGGAGTGGAGCCTGGGTGGGCTGATTTCCAAGCTCCTACTACATGCATACAGACCCTAGAACAGATAGCCAGAAACCTGTCCCTGGATATTCTGGAATTTGACATATGGCAAATGCTGGACTGCAAACCATGAGGAGAGAAGGATTGCTAACAAGTGGGATAATTCATTTCTTGGAAAGAAAAGCCTCCTTTTAAAGCCCTACTTCACACTGTCCAAAATAAATTCTACATAGATCAGAGTGAAATGCTCAAAAAAAAAAAAAAAAAGAAAAAGAAAAAAAAAAAACCAACTATGAAATTCTGGGGGCGTGGGTTCTCAGGGTATAATATTTTTCTCTAAGTGTGTAGAGCTGAATCATTATATATTTATAATGGGGAAATACCCCTAAGGCACCTATAATGCAAAAACTGGCCCCTGTTTTCCCACATCTGGTTAAATAACCATATTGCTGTCAAATTCTTATTATACACAAAAGAGACTAATATTAAAATGTAGACCTAGCTAAGTTACCACAACACGCTTCCTAATGACCCTAAAACTCAAAGGGATGTGTTTCCTTTGCTGTTATTGTATATATCTCATGGTATTTTATGTTGAGAAGTTTTAAATAGTTTTCTCACCAAAGTATCATAAGAAACATATTCATCAGGGTTGTGATAAGTTCATTTACATAAAACAAAATGGTGATATTTCAGTAGAATCACTTCATTAAAAGTTGGTGACTATCGGTGATTTTCTCCATTTGAATTTAATTCTGGTTCCGCATTCTCTTTCTGATTTGTACCTAAGAAGCCATAGATTTCACAAAAGCTCAACGTTGGCTGGGAATTTCAGGGTCTTTGACCATATTCCATTTGATGCCTGACTTTCTTTCTTTCTTTCTTTCTTTCTTTCTTTCTTTCTTTCTTTCTTTCTTTCTTTCAAGAGTGAGAGAAACAGCATACTGGGGGAGGGCAAAGGGAGAGGGAGAGAGAATCCTCAAGCAGACTCCCAGCTGAGCATGGAGACTGATGTGGGGTTCGATCCCACCACCCTAAGATCAAGACCTGAGCTGAAATCAAGAGTCACATGCTCAGCTGACTGAGCCACCCAGGTGACCACATGCATTTTAAAATTTTTTAAATTTTAAAATAATTCCACAAACTGAAGTGAAAACTAGATGGCGAAACAATCATGAAAACAGGAGGGCAGCAGGGACCAAATTAACATAGTATACTGCACATCGATTTAATCAAGGTTCCAATATCAGAAAATCGTTATTTCACAGATCTTACCATTTTGGGTGCTATTGCCAAATTCAAGTAAGACTAAGAAAAAACAAAAATTTATGTTGTGGCAGAGATGAGAGGTACAGTAACACTCGTTGGTGTTACTAGGTTGGCCGGAAGGCATAATGCATGGCAAGTCAGTGAGAAATAAAAAGAGCTTCTAAGGGATCCCTGGGTGGGGCAGCGGTTTAGCGCCTGCCTTTGGCCCGGGGCGCGATCCTGGAGACCCGGGATCGAATCCCACGTCAGGCTCCCGGTGCATGGAGCCTGCTTCTCCCTCTGCCTATGTCTCTGCCTCTCTCTCTCTCTCTCTGTGTGACTATCATAAATAAATAAAAAACAAAAAAACTTAAAAAAAAAAAAAAAAAAGAGCTTCTAAGTATTTCGAGCCTGGGAGTTACTTGTGGTCATCCACTCTTATCGAATGTCTTCATATCCACTCCTCAGTGCTGGAAGTGTGATTAATCCAAGCAAAACTTGAACAACTATGCTGCCCCCCTTCATTATGAATCACCAACAAATGGGGGAGGGGGCGCTCCAGACCTGTTCCAGGCCAGGGCTGCTTGGATGCGAGACGGTTTAACTCAAGAGACTTGGACCATTTGAAAATGTTGATTCTCTTCTGGAGCCCTGCTTAATATCCCAGCTCAACAAGATTACAAAATGATGAGAAGAATGTGGGAGCAAACCTGGCTGCCCAAGGTCAAGAATGAATAAATAGGAAAGTCTTCATCTATGGTTTCAACACAAGAACTAAAAATAAATGAGGCTTGAACATGGAAGTCTCAAAAGATTGCTAATCATGGCTAATCTCGAGTGCTTATCTTGCTGGTTTTGTTACGAGCAATAGCTTGAGCACTGTATTTTTTTTTCCTCTCTAAACAAATCTGAACTTTTATAATCAAATTCCTCACATTACTTTGGCAACCAACCCACAAACAGTTATTTTAAAAAGTGAATCAGAAATAAGGAAAGCTGCCTTCTGATGTGCGCTGTGAAGCAGCCAAGGGCCTGGTCCCTAGAGTTCCACCTCCTTTATGAACGCAAGCAAGGACAGCCTGAAGCATTTGCACAGGGAGCAGACTAGGGCGCTGGCAAATAAGCTCATTCGATCTATTACTCAGAAACAGGGACACCCTGAGTACAGCTCTTTCAAAGGACTGTCAAGACCTCTTTGTTACACTGTCAGTTAAAAGTGAAACTCTAGTGGGTTGCTGACCTCTGCCCAATTCTTAGGAAAAAGAAAGGTTTAAAAACTAATTAGCTGATATCTACCAGCGAAAGAGCTTCTTTACTTGGAAATGAGAATTACTATTTGGTGTTATATTGTCAAAACTGATTAAGCAGAAGAAAATCTGAATATGAAAGGGGGTGGTATTCCTAATACCTGAATACTTAGGAGGATTTTAAAAAGTAATTTGCTCAAGTATCTGAGTTAAAAATATATAACAAAAAGCAGAAATCATTTTTTAGAAAATAGTTTCTCGTCACTATTTTGAATCCAGATATCTCTTTAAGGATAATTTCTGGGAACAACTGGCTGGCTGGAATAAGGAACAGTAAATTGATATGGTAGCTCTGTGATCTCTGGCTCTGCATTTACTAGTTCAATGACCTGGTAACTCCCTCAACTTCCTTGACCCTTGGTTTCCTCATCTATAAAACAGGAATCATGATTCCATTATCCCTCACAGGGTTGTAGAGAGGTCTATAGAAATCTAACTGATACACGTGTTTAAAAGCAGAACAAAAATGATGGGGACATTGGGAGTCAGTATACTGTTCTTTCCATTTTTATATATGTTTAAAATTTTCCATAATAAAATATTTTTTAAAAGACCAAAAAATACAAACAAACCACAATAGAAATTTATTCTTTCTCAAGCAGAAAATTTTCTTCTTAACAAGTTGAAACGTTGGTACCAAATCTGAAATAGGGGGATTCCTGCATGGCTCAGCAGTTTAGCACCAGCCTCAGCCCAGGGTGTGGTCCTGGGGTCCTGGGATCGAGTCCCACATTGGGCTCCCTACATGGAGCCTGCTTCTCCCTCTGCCTGTATCGCTGCCTCTCTCTCTCTCATAAAAAAAATCTGAAATAATTTGATTTTTACCCTGATTTTAACAAGAGCTGTCAATTAGATATCTAATAAGAAAAAGACAATGGAAATTTGCAATTTCCTGTTTCTCTTCTTCCTTCCAATAGAGAAAACAAAATATGAAGGTGGTTAAAGCTTAAGTCCTATTTAGTTGTTGTTGTTGTTGTTGTTGTTGTTGCTGTTTTTAAAGAGAGGTAGGGGGAAGGGAAGAGGGAAAGGGAGAGAGAATCCTAAAAGGCTTTACCCAGCACGGAGCCCAACACAGGACTCGGTCTCAGAACTCTGAGATCATGACTTGAGCCAAAATCAAGAGTCAGACACTTAACTGACTGAGCCATCCAGGTGCACACCCCACCCCCCCATCATTTACTTTTTTGCTGTTATAATGCTGACTTCCTTAAAATCCCTATGCCTATCTAAAAAGTTCAAGAGTTCTATGAAAACACCCCTCAAACAAAATAAAAGAAATTGGAAAAGCGTGTGTGCGTGCACCTGTGACTCAGAGCATTTGTTCTGCCTACACCACAGTGAAAGTGGTTTTTTTTTGTTTTATTTTGATTGGTGTGTATCCATGTGTACTCAGAGTAAATACTGCCACTTTTTTCCCTTAAATCAGAATTAGAAAAGAATCACCCAAACACTGGAAACAAGCAAACCAAGTGGGGGGATACTCAGGCTTCCAGTTGCCACTCCAGGGAAGCGGGGTTTTGGTTGGAAGCTCAGGCCTTCTCCCAGTTAGTGCTCTGCCCTGGAAGCTGTCCCTTTAAGTCAGACTTCCTGGTAAGGCTCAGAGATTTCCGCATGCAGCTTCCTGGAGACGGGGTGTAAGATAAACAATAAACTCTGCAGCAAAATCTTGGACAATAAGCCCCACGTGGCAATAACAAGAAGCAATTATAAGCCCTGACAATGGCTAAGGCATTTCCAACAGGAATGCAAATCTGTGATAAACATGGGGGAAACATGCGACCCCACACACCTGCACGAACTAAACTAATTAAAAAAAATTGTTCCTAGTCTCGCAACAGACTGAGAAATAGTTGCTTCCAAATTTGGCACTATTTTTCTTAAATCATTGTCTAAGAGGAAGGCAGTGTAGTCTTTTTTAAAGTGCTACCACCTATTGGTCAAAACTGTTGAGGCCAAGGGGCTCCTTGAGTCACTTACTCCACGTGTGTCTGTGAGGGACATTTAGCCCTCTGAAGACTCTGCAGTTTAATTATCTTCCTAGGTTTGGGGAAGCCCCAACTCATGAACGCGAGCCCCACATTCTACCAAAAGAGATGAGGATGCCGCACACTTTCTTTCCCAGCCTCCCTTGCAGCCAGGGCATGAGAGCATGAGCTAGGCTCAGCCAATCAGATACACCCACCCCAGACTTGGCATCAAAAGCTGGAATGAAAACAGCAGGGACACTGCAGACTCAATTCTTGTGGGGGTGGCAGCAGCTCACAGAGGCAGCAGTGAGGGCAACTGAGCAGCCACATTAGTTGGCACAAACCATGCTATTGACACCTGCCCAGCAGTGGCAGCAATGATGTGCTTGTAGGAAATGTCTGGTGGTATAATTTGAGGTTGTTCCTGGTTCCCTAATCCTCCCGAAATTCTCTGAGCTTCCTATATCCTGTAATAAATTTATTTTCTGCTTAAATCAATCAGAACTGAGGTTTTGTTTTGTTTTTTAGATTTTATCTATTTATTCATGAGAGATACAGAGAGAGGGGCAGAGACATAGGCAGAGGGAGAAGCAGGCTCCCTGCAGGGAGTCCTATGTGGGACTCGATCCTGAGACCCCAGCATCACAATCTGAGCCAAAGGCAGATGCTCAATCACTGAGCCACCCAAGCATCCCAGAATTGGGTTTTATTGTGGGGGTTAGTTCATACACACAGAACATAGGATAGGCTAAAGCTGAAGTAGTCCAGACCCACAGAATGATTCTGAGCATAAGAATTGAATGGCTTCTTTCACATTTCAAATTCAACCCAAACAGTGTCCCTTGGCCCACAAGGCCCTGCATCAATTGGCCTCTGTCTCCCTCCTAAGCCCTTATTTCATTCTACTCTCCTTCCGCCTCCCAAGCTCTAGTCACAATTTCTATTCCTCATTAAGCTCTTTCCTGCTCCAGGGCCTGTACACCTGCTTTCCAGAAAACTCTTTCCTCCATATCTTCACAGTACAGCAGCATCCTTCTCATAGTTTGGTCCCAGTTTACAGGAATCCTTCCCTGACTGAGCTGCCTAAAGGATCACATCCCCTGCCCCACCATCTTATCCTCTATCATGATACCCTGTTGATTCTCTTTTCAGCATATATCCCATGATTAATTTATTTATTAATAGCTTTAGCAACCACCATTGATTGGAGGCTTGCTATGCATTAGACATTAAACATTCAATTCTTTGACCACTCTATGAGATAGGTACTTTTATTATCCTTAGTTTATAAATGAGGGCACAGGCTCAGAGAGGTTAAAGAAGTTATCCAAGCTTGTCAGTGATGGAATAGGGATTTGAATCTAGGTCTGCAACATGGGCTCATTACCACAGTGCTCATTCAGGCATTTGTCTGACAATTGTCTCCATGAATACTAACCACAGTGTAGACTGGAGCAACAGGACAGATCCTGCCCCCATGGAGCCGATAGCCTGGTGTTTCAGCTCTATCACCTGGTATTCTCTCTATTATCCACAGACCCTGCTTAGGGAAGAAATGTATCCGGGCATGTGTAAAAAGGGAGCACGCATCCTTCGTTCAACAGAAAAGTGCCCTGTTCTGTGTTCCATGTGTTAGGCATACAAAAATACCACATGAGAACTCATGGGCGAAAGGGAACACAGACCTATAAACAATGTCTACTGCCCATCCTGTCATGTTCCATGGCCTTGGAATACCAGGAACACTGAAGAAGCAGTCAAGGACAATTCTCAAGTCTCTTCAGGAAAAGAGCCATTCGAACAGCTCATTAGGGATGTGTAGGGTTGTCAGGCTGAAAGGACAGGAGCCACAGTAAAGGAGAGAGGTGAAAAGATGCTCAAAGGCCCATGGGAGGGATGGAATGGTTAGGCTAGGAAAAGAGAAGGTTGGAGCCAAGGTAGAAATTCCAACTCTGGGATCCCTGGGTGGCGCAGCGGTTTGGCGCCTGCCTTTGGCCCAGGGCGTGATCCTGGAGACCCGGGATCGAATCCCATGTCGGGCTCCAGGTGCATGGAGCCTGCTTCTCCCTCTGCCTGTGTCTGCCTCTCTCTCTCTCTCTGTGTGACTATCATAAATAAATAAAAAATAAAAAAAAAAGAAATTCCAACTCTTTCCTGTGGAAAATGGGGACCAAGAGCAAGATTTTCAGCAAGAACAGATACATAACCAAACATGAATTCTTTTTTGTCAAGAAGAGTGGCCATGACTATATAATACTGGTGCTATGTCTTAGTACCTTAGTTCCTATGTTAAAGTACACATACATAAATATATTAGCTAAAAGTCAGGAATTTAACAACAACAAAATTCCATTTCTATGCTTCCCAATTCCCTCTCCTTGCTGAATGAGAAGTGAGATAAATTTCCTCTCCCCAGAGGAGTTAAGCATAGCCATTCTCTCCCATAATGTGAAATTACACAGAGCTCTGGTGTCAGTAATTTATGGAGAAAAGAAGGAATTCCCCTGCTACTTGACTTTACAACTCCAATCACCTCTGCCCAAATTCCCCTGGTGTGATAACAGGAACCTCACCTCTGGGTTGTGTCATTATTAAGATGAAAGGCTGATTTTTATATATTTTTTAAGAATGTACAAGATTGAGGCACAAATGGCCTTCTGTGTTGAATGAGCACCTGGGGGGTATGAGAGGAGGCCCCAGAACCACTCTCTGAGGCCAAGTGAGGCCAAGCACACAGTGACAGGTCCTAGGAAATGATATGCCAAGTTTGCATCTAAGGAGGTCTGGGAACCCCAAGGCCAGCCCAGGTGGCAAGGGCATAGCATCTGGAAAGCAGTTTAGCTTGGGGTTAGGAATAGGAATCCTGAGCCAAACCACCTGAATTCAAATCCCAGCACTATGCTTACCATGTAACCTCTGGCAATCTACTTTCTCTGTACCTCCATTTTATCACCTGTTGAATGGGGACAGTAAGAGTAAGAGCCCACACAAGGCAATATTAATTTATATTTTAATATTATATAACATATTATACATAACATCATATAATAAAGTAATATAATAATATTACTATGATCTACTTAAACCCAATTTAAGAAATAATTTGCCAGGGTGCTGGGATAGCTCCATGAGTTAAGTATCTAACTCTTGGTTTCTACTCCGGTCATGATCTCAGGGTCGAGATAGTGAGTCCCACATAGGGACTCCATGCTCAGCAGGGAGTCTGCTCAAGGATTTTTCTCTCCCTCTTCCTCTGCCCCTCCCCCAACCACCACGCACGCGCTCTCTCTCAATCTCTAAAATAAATAAATAAATGTTTTTTAGAAAAAGAAAGAATCTGTCAACAAAAACAAGGGGTCTGAAAAAAAAAACGAGGGGTCTGAGAAGTGGAGCCCTGGAAGCAGACGCCTGGGCAGAACTCATGCAGTGATTTCTGAACACCTTGAGGCAGAATGACAGTGATGCTAATGTGGAATCACAGGCAATTTGCTGAGCCAGAGTCCAGGCTTTACCACATCTGGGCCACAGGCTTGGGAGAGTCACTTAGCCCTTAAAGCCTTCATTTCCTTATCTTTGCAAAGGGGAAAACAATAGTACCCCCTTCATACTTTGAACCAAGCACTGGTGCTCAACTTTATATGCATTCTTCATAGATAATCTCCCCAACAACACTGTGAATCACATACAATTATAATGTCCATTTAACAAACAACAAAACCCATGATGGCTCAGAGATGTCCATCAAATCACCAAAGGGCACACAGCTAGACTGATCTGCAGGAAGTTTGACCCGAGCCAGCGCTCTAAGCTACTGTCAATTTTGCAGACTTGGGAAGCATGAGAAGGATGCTATAGACCCTTTGCAGGAAGAGGGGGTAACCAACATGTGCATGAGAATTGCCCTTTAAGAAGGGTGTGTATTTTCCTGTCACAGATCCTTGCCCTTATGGTACCCGGTAAGCCATGAAACCCTCCCTTAGTCAGCACCTCTTATGTGCCAGGCACTGTGATGAGGGCCCATTACATCATCGCCATCTCATCACCAGGGCAACCTTCCGAGGCAAAGACTAGAAAGCACCGAAGCTCAAAGAGGTTGAGTTCCTGGCCCACAGGTCACAGAGTTTGTCAGTGGTGCACCCCAGCACACATCTGGGTCTGTCCCACACCCACTCAGACTAGGGGATGGGCCCTGAAAATACCCTTTAAATGCCCCTCAAGCGCCCCTCTCCCCCTCATTACCTCCCACTCTCAGAGCACAAAACTGCTTATTCTGTACCAGGATAATGACCACAGGGGCCGAGCAGGGCCATGGCACAAACTATAATTACTACAGACAACAATTTGCATTCCAAGTCTGAAATGTGCTCAGGGCCTGGCTTGAGCCCTGTAATCAGCTTAGCCTCTGCCCGAATCTCTTTCAATATGAAGACATAGTTAACACACTCAGCCACAGCGGGGTTTAGAAAATATGCCTCTGCCCTCAGCGAACTGCCACCTGAGGAAAAACCATGCCAAGAAATGGCCAGAATTGAGTGGGATTTAAACTCTGGAGGGGTCAAATTCCTCTGCTACAGAACACAGCAAACAGCAGCCAGGACAGTGGATGGGCAGGGCAAGACCAGTAAATAATTAAAGACGGGACATGCATTACATAGCACATGGGCCTCAGTAGCCAGAAGTGGAATGGACCCCTCTCCTCATTTATCACATATCATCGTCACACAGCAGGGTGTGGTGGCTCTGCTGCTGAGGACAACACAGGACACCTACTACCTTGGCAAAAGGCACATGATGAGAAAAAAAACATCGTCTGCATTAGAGAAAGAGTTCCAGGAATACCTTTCCATGGACAAAGAATGCTATGATTTGGGTATTCCCAGGCAGGGAGGGAGCAACTAGTGAGAGGAGTGGTGATACCAGAATCTTCAACCCTGCCTCTGGTGTCTTTTACTGTGTCTGAACCCCAGAAGGATTTGTACTAAGTGGCTAGAGCCCCAGGTTCTAGTTAACTGGAATCACCACGGCTCTACTTTCTTTTAGTAGAGAAAGAGGACAGACTGCATGTCAATTTCCATCAGCCTGAATCCTGAGCAGAGACTTTCACAAGAAACCTCCACCTGAGCTGATAGTATCTGCAAGCTGAATGGAGACTGCCCTAAGAACCAAAGTGTTACTCACACCTTCATGTGTCACACGTAAGCTGAGGATCTTGATAAAATGCAGATTCTGATTCAGGTCTGGGGTGGGGCCTGAGTCTGCATTTCAAATGAGCTCCCAGGTGCTATTGCTGCTAATACCCCAAGGACCACACTTCAAGGACTTTGCTAGGAGATGTGTGAGTAGCTGAAGTAGACTGAAAAAAATTTGTATTTCCTGTGTTTCTATAGTCACGGTACTGAGCGGTGACTTCATTCTAAAAGCAAATAAGTAAACTCAAGCACTAGATGTCTTTAAAGTTCTTGTTTTCCAAGTTATCTCATTGATGGTTAACAGGATGACTGTTCTTGAAGGAAAACTTTGTTTAGATACTATTACCTCAGGACAATCCAGCAGATCTTCCCTTGACTGAAGTTTCTGGAATAGCTGTGGATTCTCTGAGGTTTAAAAGACCTGAGGCATCAAAGGACAACATAACTGAACATTGTGCCTTTGCCATTCAGCAGCGTAGCCAGAGCTCTGCAGGTGCAATCATGATCTAGAAATTGAGCAACCTGCTAGCCCAGCCTATCACTTGTAGCTGGGGGCCTTTCAGGTACTTGAGCACTGTGTCATCATCAGTCACAGATTGCAGCTTCCCAACCAGACACTCATCTTAATAAAATCATTCAACTAATCTGATGCATTTAAAAAAAAAAAAAACTGACTGGAGCTGGCTGCCCTGTCCCGTTAGGCAAACAGTACACAATGAATTGCTGATAGCATCTCCTCATCATTGCCAACATAAACCCTGCCAGGCCAGCAGAAATAAGCCCAGTGACTGTAAGCAACAATAGTTGCATGAGTTTGTTTAAACAAACACAACTAACAACAGGTAAAATGCTTTTATCTCCTCCTGTTGCCAAGCCAGAGACTTTTCAGATTGAATTCTTGTAGAAATAAAACCAGTATCAAGGGTAAAAACAGAAGGCAGCTGAGAGGAGAATGCCAACTTCGTGTTTTTTCCAGAAACACACATGGAGGTATTAATTTTTGAAATAAGTAACTAAAATTCATAAAACCACATTAAATTGACTTACTTGCACTGTTTACTGCTGCACAATAGGGATTCTCTTTCCTGTTCTCATTTACTTGTCCACTTTTATGCACTTTTTGACATTGGCCCTTTGAGTTTGGTAGCAGAAAAATTTATTAATATATTAAGGAACTTTGATACCACTAAATAACATAAAATTACACATAAGAGATATAATAGGCAATATTAGACCAAAACCCTAAAATAGAAAAAAAAATGCAAGTGGACAAGGAAGGGAAATGAGCATTTATTAAAGCAGAGGGATGATGTTCAAGTAGGAGGCATGGTCAATGGAGAGAATTTGGTGAACCACGTCAGAATGACTCATGAAACAAGATGGAGAAGTCACTTCCTGAGCAACGGGTATCAGGACAAAAGGAAGAGCGAATTGAGGACGAGTATTTTAGTGGCACATATGCAGGGCCTCTTAGTCACTCTGGATAATGAGATGAGCACATTTTAAAAAGAAGGGAAAAAAGACATGATATCAAGACCGTAAGAATAGGCAGCAGGTTTTATTATGTTTCAGGAACAGCAAATCCTGGTCATTTGTACCAATAATGCAGACTTGAAAGGACTATTCCAGTCTAAATCTCAAGCTTTTTCCTTCCTTGAGAAGTTTTAGAATTTGGCGATAAAGATATTAATGCCCAGCAAAGGTTTGACCCAGGAAAAACATGTTTGATTTTAGTTACAGGAGTTGTAAAACAGGAAACATACCTTGAGGGTAAAGGGTATTTTTAAAAATCCAGTATCCTTTTGACCCCAAAAATTACTAAGGCAACTTCGCAATCTGCAGTCCTTTGAGCCTCAATCATAAATGAAACCAAAAGAAGGAATACGCAGGCTGCCATATTAAGCATTTTCCTCTAATTTTCCAAAAGTGACGTTTTAAAGTATTCTCCCAAGGTGTCATCCAGAACCCATCAAAATAAGGTATCTCAACTTAATAAGATGCAATTGAGTTACCTATTAATTCTTTGGAATATTAACTCTTTGGGAAATGATTTCTTTCTTGGCTGAGTACACAGCATTCACTCTTATTAAGGTGCTTTCCTCCTCTCTCAAATATCCAAGTAAGATTTATGGATTTGTTGTTGATGTTAGAAAAGGAAGACAAAATTCCTCCAAGTTCACCTTCATCCAATTCTCACATTTGAAACTCCTCCATAAACAGATGCCTTATTTTAAAATTCCATCTTAAGTAACCATGGGATTTAGGCCAATTCATTGAATTTCTGACTTAGATTTATTCCTGTTGCCTGTTGGGATGATTTTTATTCTTAAACATAAAAACTCAAAGTTCCACTTCAAAATTACAATTCAAATATCTGTCTTCTCACCTCAAATTTTCTTCTCAATTATGAAAATTATATATGCACACACCCTGTAGAAACTTGGAAAAGCCAAAACAAAACAAAGAAAAAATGTCACTTGACACTCATTTAGTCTGAGGAACTCATTATTAATATTTTGGCATGTTTAATTTTTTTTCCAGCAGGATCATTACTGTATATACAATTTTATTTCCTGCTTTTAAGAACACATACACATTTTCACTGAATAACACTCTTCCACAATATCCCCTTATGGTTGCATAACACATGCTCATATGGATACAACACAATTCACACCAACTGTCCCACATTATTGGACATTTAGACTTTTTCCACTTTTTTTCTACCATTATAATGAGTGCTGCACCAAACACTTTTGTGCATAAATCTTAACCCACACATCGGGTGACTTCTATAGGATGGATCCCTAGAAATGCAATTATTGGGCCAATGGCCTATATATGTTTATGGTTCTTGACACAAACAGCTTTCCAGAAAGATAATTAAGTAACAATGCCACTGAACACCTGTGATAGCATCCGTCCTACCGCATCCTCACTGGCATTCCAAATAATCACTTTTTAAAAAGGCTGATTAAATCTGTAGGTGAAAAGCCACACTTTGAAAAAATTTCGATCCTTAGACTGACCTCAGTCAATGATTTCAAATGTTCCCTTAATATCAAAATAATCTTCTCTTATCCTTCAAAAGAAGATGCTAATTTTTCCCATATATAAAAATGCAATTGAAACCACAAACATGAGAAAAATGTAGACATTTGTTGGATATTTTCATTGGGCAACTAAGGTGCTGTGGTTAAGAAGCCAAGAATAGCCAGTTCGATGTACCAGTCTGTGATAGTACAGAGAGACAGCTCATGCAGAGAGATGCTAGCAAAATAAATTCATAACTAACTCCAGGGTGCCTGGGTGGCTCAGTTAGTTAAGTGTCTCCCCTGGCCCAGATCATGATCCCAGAGTCCTGGGATCAAGCCCTGCGTTGGGCTCCCTGCTCAGGGGGGAACCTCTCCCTCTCTTCCCCATTCATGCATCATTCACTGTCTCTGTCTCTCTCAAATAAATAAATTAATTAAATCTTAAAAAAATTCAGAACTAAATCCACTGCCAAATGTCACAAGATATATAAGATTTGAATTACTATAAGTCAATCCCTATCAGAACAAATACATTAGAATGTTCCAGAATATATGCAGACTGCATTTGAAATTCATTCAATAGCTTTTTATGTTAGAAATTTTCTTTCCTCCCTCTAAATTGGTGCATATCCCCATATGCATAAAGTATGGCTTTTTTTTTGTTCAATGGCACATGCAAAGAACAAATGGTCCACTCAGTCTCCCAGAACACAGGACCTAAAATGATCACTATATATCATGGAAAAATAGTAAATAAATGGAAAGTTTTTCGACCATCCTAGAAATGTTTTGGGGTATCTTCCCCACATTTTCTTTCTGGGGAATTGGCCCCATTTTCCCCACAGTTCCTGCTGAGTGAACATAAGATTAAAAAAAGTTGTAGTAGCAGAGGGGTGAAGTATTTATTGAGCACTTTCTGTGTCATAGACCCAGTGCTAAATATTTGATATGAATTACTTCATTTACTCCTTATCAGAACCCTATGAGCTAGATACATTTTCAAGTGAGAACTCTTGAATCTCAGGGAAGTTAGTCGCTTGCCTAAACTGGTAAACAGCAGATCCATTTGACCCTATCTTTCTAACTGCACGTGACTGGACCAAGGAAGAGGAAAGCCCTTCTAAGAACTGGCCAGCAGCCTGCCCACCTCTTGAGAGGCCCAGCCCAAGAAAGATAAGCTGATGTGATCAGAGTTTTCCTAGGGATTTGGAGATGGGTCACCTGAAGACTACCCAGTGAGCTTTAGGAGAGCGAGCTGTTGAAAGATCACATCAAGTTGAGTCAGACCAGCCCATAGTGCCACATGCACGGAGAAGACGTTTGGAGCAGGACCTATGCATCAAAAGGAGAAGGTAGAGAAAGGAAGAATGAAACTGACCAGAGAGAAAAAGCCTGGGTTCTTACAACTGTATATTCTCTCATTAAATAGCCCTTTTCTTGAGATAGTAGAACAAGTGCCTGTTTGGTTTTTTTGTTGTTTTGGTTTTGGGTTTTTGTTTTTTGGATTTTTTTGCTTTGCAAAGAGCTCTAAAATATCCACCAAGGATAAACTAATGGTCTACCAAAGAGGAGGTGGTAGAGGGGAATGAGTGGGTGAAACAGGTGAAGGGGATTAAGAGCACACTTATTGTGATGAGCCACTGAGTGATGTATAGAAGTGTTGAATCACTATATTACATACCTGAAACTAAATATAACACTGTATGTTAGCTATGCTGAAATTAAATTTTTTTAAAAATTAAGGAAAGGCGGACTGACAATAATTAATTATTAATTAATTAATTAATTAAAAATATCCATCAAGGAATCTACAGCAGAGTTGCTCCTCACTCAGAGACTGGACTACCATCAGCATCTACCCTGTCTAGCAAGTCAGCATAACAAACAACCTACTGCTGTGTGCCTCTTAACATGCCCCTGAATGCCACGTAGATGGCATCCCTTAGGATGTTTTCCTGCCCAAAAGAGTTTAACATGAAAGAAACCAAGTCTTTCAACTTATCACTTTATAAAAATGAAGGACAGAGGAATACATGAAATGATAGCATAAGGAAACAATCAGATAAATTCAAATGTGAAACACGTTCCATAAGCAACTGGGCTGGTCTTTTCAAAAAGTTAATGTCATTTTAAGCAGGAAGGATTGTGATGAGGGGAGTATTTGAGAATAAAAAAGACTTAAAAACAGAGTAACAAAATAAAACTGTGGTCTCGATTAGATTTAAAACCATCCAACCAGATGCCATGCAAGGCTTTTGGATGGTTTTGGGGGAAACCAACTATAAAAGATAATTGCAGAAACAGGAATATGGAATGAGTTTTAGCAAATGTTGGGGAATTATTAGTAGCTTTCTTGGGCTTGGTAATGTAGGAAAACCTTATTCTCAGGATATATATATCGAAGTATCGAAAAGTGAAGGATAATGTTATCTGCTATTGAAATGGTATAGTAAAAATATCCAAACTACATAAACAGCTGTAGATAGATGCATACATAGATCAAGACATAGATAGATACACAGAGTAAAATGTTAGTGATTGTTGATTCCAGAGGGTGGGTGTTCATTGCAGTTATATTTCAACTTTCCATATGTTTAAAATTTTTCATTATAAAGAGTTGAAAAAATAACAGAGTAAAAATAGCAACCATGGAAACTCCTTAGAAAGGCACCAGGTAAAGTCTGACATCCCTTCTCTCCATAAACTGCTAGAAAAATATTATACATATATCTTCAGTTTAGCCCCTGATAACTCTTGCTTGTTTTTAGGGAGCATGTTATACAAAAAGCCCACATCAAGACCTAGAATTACCATCTCCTCACTGGGACTGACAAACAGAACAGCAAGTTCACCATCCCATCTAACACTGAGTTGTAAGTTCTCTCCCTACCCCCCTTTTCAATGAACAGGTCTGGTTGAACCTGCATTAATTAAATGCATTTACCTGATACCACTCCACTGCACTTTCCTCAAATCAGAGCTATGATTTTAAACAAATCCCTGTCTCTGTCCCTCAAGAAAGTAATCAGCCTCATTCCTCTTTTTTTCTAAATGGGAGGTTAGGTCAAATCAGCCCTGAGGATACAAAACACATTGTGTATTAGCAGCACTCTGCACAGAACATTTCCTCCTCCCAGAATGTGCATTAACCAGGTCAGGACGCTGGTGGTCCATGTTGCTGCTGCAGTGTCTAAGCCAGCTGGTTTTATTACCAGCACCTTGTGGAAGTCAGCAGCAATGGTCATGCACAAAAAGGCTGATCTAGGAGTTGTGTTTATTGAGATTTCCAGAGCTGAATGGCAGAAGGAGAGAACCTGGGTAAAGGATGACAAATATGGAGTGCCGAAGACCAAGTAAGGGAATTGTCATCATCAGGCTTATAAAGGGTAGCAAATCTAAAAATGGGCCTTATGTAATCAATTTGCAATAAGCAACTCTTTTAGAAAATATTTACTTCAGTTACTGAAGACGAGTGGGTTTATAAGATTTATTAATCTTCAAAACCAGAAATAGGGGCACCTCAGTGGTTCAATGCTTGAGCGTCTGCCTTTGACTTAGGGCATGATCCTGGGGTCCTGGGATCAAGTCTTACATCAGGCTCCCCATGGCGAGCCTGCTTCTCCCTCTGCCTATGTCTCTGCCTCTCTCTGTGTGTCTCTCATGAATTAATAAAACCAAAAAAAAAAAAAAAGGAGAATTATGTTGGGTTATGTTAACTATAAATAAGTGGTTAGTAAGTAGAACATGTATAAGGTAAACAGAGATAGAAAAGGGTGTAGGGAACAAAAGAACCTAATATTGAAAAAGCAGCTGGTTACTAAGCGTTTGTGATGCATGGTGAGGAGGTTAGGTGAGACTGGCAAGATACTAAATATACAGAGGCATCAAATATATATGAGCACTTAACATACACAAGACTTTAATTTGGCTACCCCATTGGAGATATCCATTCTGGCTCCATGAGTTTTCTGCCCCCCACCCCCCACCCCAAACAGAAACAAAATAGAACTTAGCCAGCTGTTCATCTGCCTAATTGGCAAACTTCAGTTGCTGGCCAGGGATACTTGTCTCTGAGTCTTTTGATAAAGAAATCTGTCTCGTGGACCCAGAACACCTTCAGTCTGTGGGCCTCTTGTGTGAACTTCAACTCTGCATCATCATCATCGACCACATCTTCCACAGGGAAGGCCAAGGCAGTAGAGAGAGAGAGAAAGGACCTATTAGCATCGTGGACCCCATGAGTCAGAGGGGATCTTTCCATCCTGTCTGCATCCTCTCTGCAGCTAGCTTTCACCCCCTGCTTCTCATTGTGTGTTTCAAGTGGTTTAACGGACAGTGTGATGTGAGCACTTAAAAAGGCTGGGGGGCGGGGAAGGGTATACAGATCACAGTGAACTAAACCCCAAGTCCAATCCATTAAATAGGCCATCAACTGTGAAGAGGAAGAGGTTGATGGGAGAGAAGAAAAGTCAGTGACAAGACCTTTACCAACCCCCATGCAAAAAGCTGTAATTCCCAATCCCAGCTTCTCACATGGGCAGGAAACATAAAATAAAACCTAATAGGGAGGGGAAAAGGAAAACTGAGGTGGAAGGTTCAGCTTCAGAGAAGGGATTTTCCAAATAGGTAGATCCCCTTGGTTCTGAACATTACCATCTCCTCCCACATCTGCAAATAGTATCAGGGCCTTCTGAAGGTGACAGGATCATTGCCCTGATACTGTTTGTGCAATAAAAGCTAAATTTGGTTAAAATGAAAAATTAAAAAAATAAAATGAAAAATAAAAAGCTCCATGGAAAGTCATAAATTTTGTAAACCACAAAGCAATATGAGACTGATGTGTAGGCTATTTTCTATTTAAAACCCAAGACTAAACTCCAATAGTTTCCAATATTATAGCAACAGCCTTAAGCCATTTCAGAATGTAATTTTCCAGGATCTGCTATTATTTCAACTATTTCAGAAGACAATTATGTTTTATGTCTTATTCTTTATGTCTATTATTTTGTCTTATATTTATGTCTATTCTTGCTCCTAGGTCAGACTATTATTGTTGAAACAAAACAAAGCAACACAACTAAAAGGACTGCTGCTAACCAAACATGAAACAACTAAAAGGAAGGCTTCTAACCAAACATGAAAGAAGAGGAGTTAGTTTTGTCCGTCTGAGAAGCCAGACCTTGGGAATCAGGATGACTATGCTTTACTATGGGCGGAGAAGACTTTCATAGACAAGAATTGCTAGTATCTGCTTAGTGCCTCTCCCCTTCTTCTGGAAACTACCTCCTTCTTCCTCCTAGTTAACATAGGAGCCAACATAGTGGTACAGCAGGACCCACTCCCTGGCCACTGCTGATTGGTCCAGGAGTATCCACCTGACCTAAGTTGGACCAATCAAAATCCCTCCCTAGTAATTTTGGTTCAGAGAGGGAAGAGGCTGCTCTCTGTGGATAGTTGTATTTCCATAGCACAGAGAAATGAAAGAAGTCAGTCTGTAGAGAAAATGCAGCAAATAACAAAAAGGAGTCCAAAACCCTCCTGGGCTCCTGGTGCCCAGTTCCAGTGGCTTCTAAGGCCCAACTTCATTCCATAAGATACTCCCCCAGACCTCTATAGTTTTAAAACCTCTCCTCATTTAAGCCAATTTGAGTTGTTTCTATCATCTGCAACTAAGATTTATTTTTTAAAAGATTTTATTTATTTATTCATGCAGAGACAGAGGCAGAGGGAGAAGCAGACTCCCTGTGGGGAGTCTCAATCCAGAACTCGATCCCAGAACCCTGGGATCACGACCTGCGTGGAAGGCAGACGCTCAACCACTGAGCCACCCAGGCAACCCTGCAACTAAGATTTCTTAACCCAGAAAACAAAGTTAAAATCATCTTTTACCCTGCATAATTCTGGAACACAAAAGGGAATAATTGAATAACTACATAAAATAAACAAAGGCATCTATAATTCTGCTACCAAAGTTCAGAATTTGCACGATTGTCATTAAAGCTACTATGTCCCCACAGACCTCACATGTGACCAAAAAAAGAAACTGCTTTTGAATCTAAAACTGAGCTTCAGTGTGCCTGACATATTGCTGGTGTCAGCAGACTGATGATGACAGGGGCTTACCCTCACAGGTGTCAGCAGCTGCTCAAGGGCTGGCTTCTCTATTGCCCGAAGGGAAATGAGGCAAGAGGGGAAAGCGGAAACCAGAGACAGTCAGTTCTTCCCTTTGAGGTGGCACCCCCACAGAAAAGGCATCTCTCAAACACACATATTTAGGAAAACAGTCATTTCAGGTGTAAGAGAATTCTAGTTACAAGGAGCTAATATTTTCTGCACACTTTACATGGAGGCATTATTCAGATCACTTTATATCCATTATAACCAAGTCTCAAGTTTTGAGAAATGGCATTACTGTCCTCATTCTGCTGATAAGGATCTGACACTTTGAAAGGTATCTTGTCTGAAGTTTACAGTTGGCATCGCGCCCTCAAAGTATGTGCCTTTTCATCACTTATGCTTTTGTTATGACTGCCAAAGACTATCCACCAAACTCAGAGTTTGGGCTGCCTAGATGCAGCGAATAGTAAAACTCCCCATCCTGTAAGTGCACGAAGGCAGCCCCGAGACTGACTATCACTATGGGTGGGCAGGAGAGGGGGTGGGAGGAGGAAGGAGGCAAGGGGCAGGGGGAGGGAGGAGGAGGAAGAGACGGGGGGGGGGGGGGGGGGGGGGGCAAATGTCTTACAGCCCAGTTGGGTAGGTGCCTACCTCTTCTATGAGCCCAGATTTGATCAGCCCCCAGATGTTTTGCCAGAACACATGTTTAGTGACATACCCTGATACCGACTTTGTTTACTGGTCATACATATTTTCTCTTCTGTGCTGTTTTTTTTTTTAAGATTTTATTTATTTATTCATGAGAGACACAGAAAGAGAGAGGTAGAAACACAGTCAGAGGGAGAAGCAGGCTCCATGCAGGGGATGTGGGATTCAATCTCAGGACCCCGGGATCACACCCTGAGCCAAAGGCAGATAGATGCTTAACTGCTGAGCCACCAGGCATCCCTGTGCTGTTTATTCACATCCTTCAACTATTTTCCTATCAGGTTTTCAAATTTGTGTTATTGATTTGCAAGAGTCCTTTGTATAATAAGGAGGTTAGTAATTTCATACTGAAGATAATTTCCCAAATGGTGCTGGCAAGGAACATGAGCTTTGGAATAAGATGAGCTCAGGTTAGAATGCCAGCTCCACCACTTACCTGCCATGTGACCCTGAGCAAGATGCTCCATTTTTAAACCTCTGTTCAGTAGGCAGGATTCTAGCCTGGACCCCAAAACCCCCAGCCTCTAGTGTACATTGTTGCCTAATCCCCTCCTCTGAGTGCTGGCAGAGTCTGAGAATGTAAGGAAGTATCACCCCCATGACTAGACTACTAATCATTGGCTTTCAGATCATCAAAAGGAAGATGATCTGCCTGGTGATCTAATCTGCTGAGACCTTAAAAGGAATTGGGCTCTTCCTCAAGTCAGAGAGATATGAAACATAAGAGATACTTGGTATGAGGCAGGTTCTCTATTGCTGGCTTTGATGGAAGATGCCACATGGCAAGGACCCAAGAGGGGCCTCTAGGAGTTAAGAGCCACCCCCAGTTGACAATCTGCAAAGAAATGGGTACTTCAGTCCTACCACCACAAGAAACTAGATTCCCCCCAATAACCTGAATAAGCTTGGAAGAGGACTCTGTGCCTCAGAGAAGACCCCCCCACCCCCGCCAACACCTTGATTTTAGTCTTGTGAGATCTGAGCAGAGAACCTGGCACACCATACCCAGGCTTCTGACCTACAGAACTGTGACCTAATGAATGGCTCGTGTTTCAGGCTGCTTAATTTGTAGTAATTTGTTATGCAGTGATAGAAAACTACCATACTCTACTTCCTCATCTATGAAATGAGGATGAGGCTCAAATAACACCTATCTGTTGGGATTGTTTTGGGAAGTAATATATGCATAAAGTACTCAACACAATGCCTGGTATAACCTAAATGAATGCTAGGGGCTAGTTACCTGGGATTAATGGAGCTGTTAAAATTGTATTCATCATTACAAATACAAAATAGGGTAACAAATTATTTTTTTAATAAATATAGTAGAGAAGATCAAACCTTTAAAAAAAAATGAAGTCCAAAGGAGTAGAAGGGAACTAAAAGGGATTCTGGGTGATGAAAAGTTTACCATAGATTACTCGCTTGTTCCTATCATTTTAAGAAAGATCTTGATGTCTAACTTCCTTTAAAGAAAAGTATGTCTTCAGGTTTGTTTTGTTTTGTCTTTAAGATTTTATTTATTTATTTATGAGAGACACAGAGAAATAGGCAGAGGGAGAAGCAGGCTCCCTGTGGTAAGCCTGATGTGGGACTCAATCCCCAGACCCAGGGATCGTGACCTGAGCCAAAGGCAGATGCTCAACCATTGAGCTACCCAGGAGTTCCTGTCATCAGCTTTGTTTTAAAGAGGCAATATACTCTAATGGCCTGGGGACGGACAGTCCCAGGTTCAAATCCTGGCTCTGTCACCTACTATAGCTATGATTTTAGGCAAGCTAGCACATGTGGGGCTCAGTTTCCTCATCCTTGAAATGTACATAAATACATCTACTATGCAGGACTGCCATGGCCTTGCCTGGAGCTGACGTTCAGTAAGTGGAGGTAAATGTACAAAGTGAGGCTGCAAGAAAGAGACTATGGCACCTTTGTTGCAGGGTGGACACAGTGAGATCGCAATGAACACTGGCCTGGCTGTGTATGTTTTGAGTATCTTGAGAGATTATCGCTCTACTGAATTGTGAATTTTAGAAATTTCAGTCTGACCTTCAAGAAATGTTCAACTACGCTGAGGTTTGTGCGTTTCCTTCCAAACACAGGAGGACCTGGGATGCGTCAAGGTAACATGGAACAGGTGCACAACTCGCTGTCAGAAAGCCAGGTTTTAGTTCTGATCTCTTTACTTTGAGTGACCCTAGGAGCAGTCCCCATTAATACTTGTCTGTGTAGGAGCCAGACTCCCTTTTGGTAACAGTACCAAACTCCTCCTTAGAGCAGATGACCCTTCCCTACCTCAAGTGGCTCTAGTGGAGCTGCCTTATCTAGCTCCCTCAGAAGGAACATGTGGCCAAGGCCTGTCCAATCTTCTTGACTGCAGTGATTGGCCAAGGCATAGCTATGTGACCCAAGCCAGGATAATCAGAGTCCTACACTGGGATTTCACATGTGGAACCTGGGATCAAAAGTTTCTCTATTCTCTAGAAACAAGCAGCTATTTGTGGTCATCCTCTCCCTCCAAAATGGTTCACATGTGGTATGCAAGATAAGAACAATACCCCAACAATGACAAAGCTGAGAAGGAGTATCTGTTGTACCTGCAGCCTACACACCAGCTATATGAGCCAATCAATCTCCCTTTCCATGTGAGCTAGTTTTTTTTTTTAATTTTTATTTATTTATGATAGTCACACAGAGAGAGGCAGAGACACAGGCAGAGGGAGAAGCAGGCTTCATGCACCGGGAGCCTGACGTGGGATTCGATCCCGGGTCTCCAGGATCGCGCCCTGGGCCAAAGGCAGGCGCCAAACCGCTGCGCCACCCAGGGATCCCTATGTGAGCTAGTTTTGAGTTTCTATCACTTCCAATCAAAAGAGTCCTGACTAATAATACATTAGGCCTTGTTTTCCACATCTGAAAATTAAAAGGTAAGGGCCACAATGTCCAAAGTTTCTTCTAAAGCTTCAGAGTCTAGAAATTTCTTCCCAAATGGCCTAGGCAAGAATAAAGCCCAGGCACTGGAGAAAGAGACAAGCCAAGCACAGCCATGAAATCTGGTTGATACTTAATTGAAACCTCAGTTCTCACACCCAAACAATGCCTTGTATGGAGTAGTAAGTCTTGCTAAGTGTTTCCTAATTAACTAATAGCAATGGTAGTTGTGGTCCTGAGATTTCCACACTTCCACAAGGGTAAGTTTCCTCCCTGAGTGTGTGTGTGTGTGTGTGTGTGTCAGCTAACGGGAGGAACTGTAGCAAATATTTGCACAAGGGAAGGGTGGAAATTCTGAGCTCAGCACTGCCCCAACCAGATGGGGACCAGATGCGCAGTGAACACCTGACGGAAGCACTTAGTAACAGCACCTCAGGGTCCCACCTTCTCATTCCTGTCATTCTATTCTGGTTTTACTCATGATGTGCCCACCATAACTGCCCCAACCAAAACTCCCTCTTGGCTCCTCTCCATGTGTGTAAGTGCAGCACCCATGAGTCTGGTGAAAGATGGGTACAACATCACCCTTTGTTCAGGAAGGTGGGAATGTCAGGAGGGTTAGTAACACCAAGGGCCTCCATCTGCTTAGACAAAGGTGGGAATCCAGAGACCCAAACTACACTTAATAAGGACAACTCCTAAAAGGGCTAAATCACTGGGTAGGTAGAAAGAGTGTCATCTAAGGGTCACCAGCTCTTCTTGAACCTCTCTACAGCCAAAAGCTTCAGCCCCCTAAAAAAAAACAACAACCTACAAACCCTACTCCTAATGCCTTGAGGAATAATGCAAATCTGCAGTGAGTGTGTCCAGGGAAGGCAAGGAGAGGATTACAATACAACTCACTGAGAAAGACGTTCCTTAAAATTATTTTGAAACATCTTTTTCCAGACTATGAAGACACCAACCACTGCCTTTCTTCCCTTTGCTCCAAGCTCCCTCCTGAGTCCTCATGTGTCTCCCTCTTGGTTTGTCATCTAGAGTGATATGGTTTCTTGTCCTCTTGCCTTTTACCATCATCCATCTTTCCCCACCACTTCTCCCCACCCCATCCCCAAAATCCACCTGTGCCCAGAATATAAGTGAACTGACACAGGATCTTTATTCTTTACAAAACAAAGAGGAATGGAATGACAAACGTTTATAATGGTTTCATACATATTTAAATATAGGAAATTTACTAGCGCACAGATTCTAAAACATTCCCATCTCAATAAAGAAGAAAATAAAGCATTCATAGAAAATGCGCCCTGCCCTAGGCTCAATCTAACAGGCCTGGGAGTCACAATTCACTAGGGAAAATGTATTAGCTAGATAATGCCTCAACTGTCTTCACCCTGACATTCTGGGTCCTTCTTGTTCTTCAGTTCCAATTACCATAGTGATGGTTACAAAGCATGGCCTGGCTGGGACTGAGGATGTCTCCACTCGGTAGGGTTCCCTCTTACTTAACTCTCTATGTCATGGAAGATGATGCTCCAATAGGAAGAGAGATCAATTTGGCCAATCTGGCAATTGATCAGGTCTCAGATCATCTCTCCCTGGTCTATCTTGATGTCAGTTTGTCTAATTTTATCAATAAGCCCCTGAGCCAGGAGAAATCAAAGCAAGGACAGGGGGCCAAAATAAATACCGTAGCTGATCTAACCACCTAGCAGACTCTACTCCAGCAATTTTAACTATTTGGAAAAATCTTCTGAGCTAGTTCTTCCGTGGTGATTCCCTAATTTCAAATGTTACCATGCAGGGATGAAGGGTCACTTAAACCAAGTGTATAGCTTTTTTTTTTTTTTTTTTTTAAGATTGTATTTATTTATTTCAGAGAGACAGAGACAGTGTCAGAGAGCACAAACAGGGAGGAGTGGGAGAAGGCTCACCAACTGAGCCACCCAGGTGCCCCAAACCAAGTGTATATCTAACAAGTTCCTTTGAGCAGCAATTTCTATAAAACAGAGTTGTGCTAAAAAATTCACAAAACAGGGATGCCTGGGTGGCTCAGCGGTTGGGTGTATGCCTTTGGCTCAGGGCGTGATCCTGGAGTTCTAGGATCGAGTCCCACATCGGGCTCCCTGCATGGAGCCTGCTTCTCCCTCTGCCTCTGTCTCTACCTCTCTCTGTGTGTCTCTCATGAATAAATAAAATCTTAAAAAAAAAAAAAAAAAAAGAATTCACAAAACATTTTTCAAGGGAAAACAGCTAAAGAGGTTGTATGGCCATAGGTAATCAATTGCCCCAGTTTGCCTGGAAACTTCTAGTGCTAAAACCAGAACAATCACTGACAAACTTGGGTGGTTGGTCACCCTAAATGTACCTCAGTAGTTGGCTAGTGACCACTGCTGAATCAGAGGGAAGGGTAGAGTATCCTGAAGGGAGGCCAGAGGCAGAAAATACATGTTTTCAAAAAAGACCAACTTGCTCATAGAAGGTTTAATTTCTCTACAGTTGAAAACTGACAATAAATGTCAGCCATTCCAAAGTGTGTACAAACTATATTGTCAACAACGATTTATGGGCAATGACTTTGGGAAATGCCATCGACTCCATTCACTCTCCCTAATGTAGTCTCCAAGCACTGCAACACATCAAAGGTTCTGAGAAGTCTCGCCGTGGTGAACATATTTAATGAGGTGCTCTCAGTGGGTCCCAAGTTTATTTGACCACACAAGGCTTTTCCCACCTAATGCTTATGATCATCCAACTGAACACGCCTGGCGGAATGGGGATCTTATCCACAAAACCATAAATAACTTAGGAGATGACTTACATTCAGTAAGTCTACTTAGGAGACCAACACCTTTCTCTTTGTACTCAGTGAAAACCATACTGTAAACTTAGTTAAAATAGAGCCATGATCCATATTTATTTTTAATCACACACTTGGAGAAAACAACTAAGAATCTAGGCAGGATATTAAAGGTGATTTCAACTAGTAAAAACAGTGCTGAGAAGACCAAAGATGTGAACTTGAAACACAATCTGAGGTGGACTTTGTGTTTGATGGATGTGAGAGATGTTTATTCATTCAACAAAGTAATGAAGCATGTATGTGCTACGCCCAGTGATACAGTGGATAAGAGAGAGTAACAAGAGAGTAACAAGATCTCTACACACCTGATGTGTGGAGCTTCTAATATCACCTTTCAGCAGGCACTAATAATGATCTTATCCTATCAATAAGAAGAAAGTGCAGGGGTCCATAGGAGATGCCTCAGCTTAGATAGCTCCCCACAGGAGGTGATGTCAAGGCTTAGACCCAAGGGATAAAGTGGGTGGGCCAGCTACAGTGTGTGTAGGAGTGCAGTGCTAGACAGTGGGAGCTGTGTTCTAGGCAGAAGGAATAGCTAACACGAAGGCTGTCAGGGGGCGGTGAAACAAGCTCTGAGTATTCTTTACACATGCAAGGGTCTTCTTCCTAAGGTCAGAGCTAGAATGCATTTTAGCAAATGGTAGGGCTTCCATACACTTTATTATCATTTTTTTTTTAAGATTTTATTTACTTATTCATGAGAGACACACAGAGAGAGCACGAGAGAGGCAGAGACACAGGCAGAGGGAGAAGCAGGCTCCATGCAGGGAGCCCGATGTGGGACTCGATCCTAGGCCTCCAGGATCAGGCCCCAGGTGGAAGGCAAGCACTAAACCGCTGAGCCACCCAGGGTTCCCACTTTATTATCATTATTATTATTAACATTATTATGTTAAGGAAGAGAACTTTGCATCAAGAGATGGTTAGAGCTGACTATACAATTTTAAAGGTCTACAGCTTTT
Organism: Canis lupus baileyi; assembly: GCF_048164855.1. Taxonomy (NCBI): domain Eukaryota; kingdom Metazoa; phylum Chordata; class Mammalia; order Carnivora; family Canidae; genus Canis; species Canis lupus. Next base: position 35,011,005 of record NC_132856.1, on the reverse strand, counting down.
GGTTTTATGATTGGGAGATTTTTCTGACTCCCCCTAAAAATCTGTTTGGAGCTTGCAGACTTCTCCTTCTGGAAAACCAAGCTCCCCATGAAGTTGTAAATCTACATTTTAACAGATTGTCCATTTCAGATTTTTCTTTTCTTCATTGTGCACTGGGTCCCTCCAGGTTCCCAGGAAAACAGGCACAATGCACCCCACCCCATCAACCGTGATGTGGCTTCTTTACCAGATACTTCCAGTAGCCCAAGACCTACAGGGCAAACACCAGTGGGTGCTTATTGGGACACATTTTGTAATTAAGCCACAACCGCTGATACAAACACGATTTCTCCAAGTGCTAAAACACAGCTCTTTTGGCAGAGACTGATTAATAAAGCCAACTCCTGGTAGCACCATTTCTGGAGAGGCCAGAATAGGGTGTAGAAGAGCAGGGACTGCTCCCAGGAAAACACTTACCCCTCTGAAATTCCAGGCTTTGGGGGAAGGGAACATGGGGAAGTTGGTTTGCCGCTGCCGCCTAGGCCTAGAAGAGGAGAAAAGACAAGACAACATGTTCGTTACTCACAGGTTCGACACTCAGAGGAAATCATCTATTTCAGATACAGTTTTACCAGAAAGAGAGATGCTTCGAGAAACGGTTCTGGCCAATGAGGCACTGGGCTTTCCTACAGCTCCGCAACCCTTAGCAGCCAAATGCACTCCGAACTCCTTCCCAGCACCTCAGGACCAAAGCTCCAGAGTCCCTTGGAAATAGTCAAGCCCCCACCCCTAAAAATTCAAATTGAATAGAAAATTCAACCTGGGTTGCAATAAAAAGAAATCAGACCAAGCTCCCGATCTTGATCTTTATTTCTCATACACAAACAATTCCCAAATGGATGCCATCAGGTGGTATTTACAGCTCTGGGCGAGCCTGGAACCCTACCTGGTGCAAGCCACACCTGAGCTGCAAACATTTAAAGGAGAATCCATATTTCTAACATGTAGCCATTGCCTAACCAGTTGGAACTGATTTTCTCTTCTATTAACCCCTCCATATGATTCAGTATCCTTACCTATGACAGAGGCAAGCTCTAGGGGTGGGCGCAGGATGTGGGTAAACAGTATGGGGAAGGAAAAAAAGCAGTAGTGTGGCTGGGGAGCTCCAGACACACCAGCAAAACCTTATTTCTGTCCCAAGGAGTAAATCCAATGTTATAGCTGCCAACATACCTACAGGGACACCTTTTACAATGCTTTTATGGGACAATAAATTACCCTTCCTAAAAATGTGTCTGTCAATATGGAAATTCAACTTTCATGTTTGCTCAAAGTACCACCTCACTTCAAAGCATCCCTGAGAAAGGTCCATCTTGGACTTTCTCTGAAGTTTTAGTCACTGATGTACCAAAAAGGCATTGTCAGTTTTTCCCATGATAGCCACACCTGTATTTTGACTTCCCTGCCATGATCAGTAGGGACACACGGCAGGAGTGACCACTGCACAGGCTCTGCCATATGTGAAACTTGAGTAAAAATCTTCATTGGCTCTACCACATGAAAGATAAATAAGCCAAATGCAAGGTGATAATAATAGCAGTCACTAACAGGTATTGTGTACTTAAAACTGCACATGCTAAGACTTCATGGGATTAATCTCATCGACTCTCACACTGAGAGCTAGGGTTTGTCACTGTACCCATTTAATAGATAAGAAAACGGAGGCCTAAGGATATTAAGTGCCAACTATCAGCACATAGGTGAAATCAGGATTCTGGTCTCAGTTGCCTGACCTCAGATCCCACAGTGTGTCACTAGCTGCGTGACCCTAACCATGAGGCTTCATCTCTTGGGCTTTCACACTGCCTATATTGCAAAACAGGAGAAACAACATCAAGTATGCAGTCAAGACAAGATGAGCGCTCCGAATCCAGGTCTATCACTGCTAAGTTCTCAAAGGAGTCAGCATGAGCTCCGTTCCCTCCTCCCAAATTCTGGCTCCAAAAATAGCCTTCGACCAGAGGCCCAGATCTGACATAGAAAAGCTGAGACAACTCACCCAAAACGATGGGAACTCCCACCTGCTGTGTCTTTCTATCCAGCCCCACTTGCCTCACTCTCCTCCTCACCCACACATACATCAATAAAAACCCAGGCTAATAACATCTCAAGGCAAACAGAACATGTGGGTGGTTATTTAGATTTAATACACTTCTCTATTAAGTAACATGTTGGTCTAAGTTCTTCTAAAAAAGCATTTCTCCCTTGGGATTAAAAAAAAAAAAACTAGAATTTAACAAAACATCTCCCTGGATACTGTTTCCTCCTCTCCCAGGTTATAATTGGGCTTTACTTTCCTAACTATTTGATGAGCTTCACTGATTCCAAAGCAACAACATATAACAAGCAGAACATTGTGAGTAAATGGACCCCTGTTTTACATGTCCACAGAAAATTATGATCACAACAATTAACAGTGATTAAATTACATGATGTGCCAGGCACTGTGCCCTAATAATGTAAGTCTCACAATATAATAGGTTATTATGTTACAGTATATTATTAGTACATGATATACAGGGAGTGTTATGATGGTGCTATAGAATGTTTTATATATATAAGTATTTTTGTACAAATATATAATACGTGATACATTATAAAGGATATATATATATTTAAAATACTTTTATTTATTTAAAGTAAGTTCTACACCCAATGTGGGGCTTGCCCTCAAGATCAAGAGTCTACACGCTCTACCAACTGAACCAGCCAAGTGCCTAGGCATTATATACTTTTAAATAAATAATACAGCATTGTATCATAACATACTTTCATATAAATTATGGTATAATGGGGGATATTATCATTACCCCATTTTACAGATGAGATAAACTAGGACTCAGAGAGGTTAAGCCATGTGCCGAAAGTCAAATAGCTGGTAGGCAGCCAAGTTGAGATTCATAACCAGATGTGCCTGCCTCCAGATTCAGAGGATGTAGCCCCTCTCATATAGAGAGAAGCCCCATCAAACAGGGCACAGCATGCTTTTGGAATAATGTGGCCAGAGGGTTCCTTGTGGGAGGGCACCAGTTTAGCAGGGTCTTACTCAAAAAGCCTCATAGGCAAAGAAACAGGATCAGAGCAAATCTGTCCATCCTAGGCAGTCTCAGGAAATTTGGATACACCATTTTTGGCTGGGGAAACTGCCAGGAAACCTACTAAGAGAAGGACTGTCTCTAACTGTAGGCTTCCCCCAACCCTTGTATTCCATCACCAGCCAGGCTTCCAGATCATTCACATTAGCTGGAATCCCTTCAACAATCTAATCTGGCATCCTAAGAGTATCCACCCTCCTTCCCCCCAGCCAAACACTAGCACCCAGATGGCTTTAAAGGACAGCTTTAGGGGGAGCACCTGGGTGGCTCAGTCAGTGAAGTGTCTGACTTGATTTCAGCTCAGGTCATAATCTCAGGGTCCTGGGATCTGGCCTGTGTTGGGCTCCCTACTCAGTGGGGAGTCTGCTTGTCTCCCCCTGCTCCTCCTCCTTCTCCCCCTCTCCCTTCCCCTGCTCACATCCATGCCAGCCGTGCACACATATGTGGTTAAGAAGCACAGCCTGTCCTACAGATGTCAGGAGGACAACGCTGACCAGTAACCATCCATCTCTGCAGAGGAACCGATGGGAAGCCAGGGGTGGGCATGCAGCAGGAGAGAAGCCACTGAGGCAGGAGGGAGAGCTTTTGCCTGGAAGGAGGTTATAACCGTCGGAAAGGTTGGGAAGAGAAGTTATAAACATTCCCCTCTCCAGGGAGCTTATGGTAGGCAGAGAAATGCCCACAGGAGAAGCAAAAAGTCAGGATTCAAGATGCATTTAGGGAATGATCTCAAATTCAGGTGTGTGTGTGTGTCTGTGTGGCTGGACTCAAACAGAATAAGCTCAGTAGCAATAGGGCTCAGGATTAGCAATCGAATGTATTTCCCACCACAGGAAAACAAATACAAACTTTTTCCCACCACCTTGGGAAGAGGATTAATGACCATTTCCAGAGCAGCTCCTGAGAGTATGGGTTTCAGAAGCTTCTGCTGCCCATGCACTATGTGATGCTAGCTCCAAGAGTGGCTCCCTCCCTTTCTTGCTGGGGGACTTCAACCAGGCTACCTATTCTCTACTCCCTCTGAGTCTCCATTTTCTCATCTATAAAATGGGGATAATGATCTTTTTTCACAAAATTGAAGCATTTAAGTGCTATATAAAATGGCAGAGAATCTGGTACTTGCTAGATGCTCAAGTTAGCTACTACAGTAGTCTCCCCTTATGCATGAAGGGTAGGTATCAGGGGCACGTGGCTGGCTGAGTTGGTGGGGCATGTGATTCTTGATCTTGTGGTTGTGAGTTCCTGCCCCACATCAGGTGTATAGCTTATTTTTAAAAAGGGTACGTTTCAAGACTCCCAGTGGATGCCTAAATCAATGGAAATGACCAAACCCTGTACATGCTATGTTTTCTCCTACACATACTACTTATAATTAAGTTTAATTTATGAATGAGGCATAAGGGCAATGACAACAATAACTCCTAATAGGATAGAATTATATAACAGGGGCACCTCAGTGGCTCAGTTGGTTGAGTGAGCCACTTTTGATTTCAGCTCAGGTCATGATCTTAGAGTCGTGGGATTGAGCCGTGTGATAGCCATACCCAGCATGGAGCCTACTTAAGATTCTCTCTCTCCCTTTCCCACTACCCCTCCCCCTCTCTAAAAAATAGGATTATAACACTATACGTAGTAATAAAAGTTATGTGAATGTGGCTTCTCTCTCTCAAATATCTTATTGTACTGTATTGCCCTTCTTGTGATGATGTGAGATGATAAAATGCCTATGAGATCAGATGAAGTGAGGTGAATGATGTGAGCATTGTGACATAATGGTAGGCTTCTACTGACCTTCTGACAACTCATCACAAGGAGGAGCATCTTGAAGCCTCCTTCTTTAACCAAGTAAAAAGGAATGTTACTTATCATTACCATTGGTAAGGCACATGTGAACAGCAGTGAAATTCACACTAATTCTTATACATTAGATAAAATAGAAGGAAAATAAAAACAAAGTCTTCAACCTGTCATATTTGTTAGACTACAACATGACTACAAATACGAACACAATGGAACCATGAAAAGTGATTCCCTCCATTCCTTGTCTAATTTCATGCCTCCCACCCTATTTCCCTTCCCAAAGAGTACCACCTTAGCCAGCATGTTGTTTATGTTTTAAATATTTCAATGTCTTAATTCTCAACTCAGAACATCATGCTAACAAAACTTTCCTTTTGGGACACCTGGGTGGCTCAGCAGTTGAGCACCTCCCTTCAGCCCAGGGCGTGATCCTGGAGTCCCAGGATCAAGTCCCACATCGGGCTCCCTGCATGGAGCCTGCTTTTCTCTCTGCCTATGTCTCTGCCTCTCTCTCTCTTTCTCTCTCTCTCTCTCTCTCTGTCTCTCATGAATAAATAAATAAAAATATTTTTTTAAAAACCAACTTTCCTTTTATTTCTTTTGTTTTATTTCTCTATATCCATGAAGACAATTGTAGCATTCCTAGGAAAGTCATAAAGCTACATTTTATAAAAGAAATTAGTGCAGAATATGGTACCACTTGTGCCAGTTTTTTTAAAAAAGATTTATTCATTCATTTTGAGAGAGGCAGAAACAGTATGCAAGCAGGAGAAAAGGCAGAGAGAGAGGGGAAGCAGACAACCCTCTGAACACGGAGCCTGACTTGGGGCCCACTCCTGTGACCCTGGGATCACAATCTGAGCTGAAATCAAGAGGCAGACACTGAACCAACTAAACCACCCAAGCGCCCTTATGCCAGTTATTTTTATTCTGTTTGGACCAGTTAAGACAGTGACAGTCTCTTTCAGGTAAATGTCTTCTTAGGTCTGATAGTGGTACATAATTGAGGATGGACTGGCAGGTGGTTAGCCTGGTGAAGACCCCATATTTGTGGAGAAGCTCACTGTGAAGAGGTAGTTTGCCAATGGAAAGCTGATCATTTTGGCTTGTCTCTTAAACAAAAGCACAAAGGCACCACCCACTAACATGTTTCCATAGTTCATAGACCACACTCAGTTTCATTCCACTCATGCCATGGTTGCAACTCCAGCTCTTTTTTTACTGATAAATTGTGTGGGGAAAGGATCACAGAACCTCAGAAATAGTCAACTGATACAATCACTCAGCACTAGTTGGATCTTCTGCAACAGTCCCATTGAGAATGCACCCTGAAAGACAGCCATCACCCTTTGGAGAAGGGTTCTGTACCCAATCACAGGGGCTCACATATTAATTTATCTCCAATATTATAGAACAGCTCCTATGGGGCAGGCACAGTACTAGACATTAGTGAATGACACAAATCCAGTGTCTGCTTTCATGAAGCTTACAAAAGGACGAGAGAGACAGACAACATAGTAAGTCTTTAAAAAAAAAAAAAAAAAAAAAAAAAAAAGAGCTGTGTTAGGAGTGACAAAGGGGCTCAATCATTTGAGGAGCCAGGAGGTCCTCCCAGAGGAAATGAGCCCTCCCTATGACCTGACAGAGATGAGGACTCAGCCAGGTGATAAAACAGGGAGCAATGGGCCAGGCCACAGGAAAGCAAGCTAAAATGCAGGAGATAAAAAGCTGACCTTTGCAAAGATTACCAAAATAGGCAAAACTGGCAAAACTACTAAAATTAAAAGTCAAGAGTTAAGATGTAAAAGAGAGATGGCACATTTGAAAAACTGGAAGCTAAGTATGACAACCTAAATGTCGTCAATAAAGGATTCTTAAATAAAACTATATTCATTCCTTGCAATGTAAGACCATGTAGGATGATGTATTAATGAAAAACTCAAAAAAAAAAGAAAGAAAATCCAAGTTGCAGGAGATATGCATGATATATAATACTATTTAGAATCTCACAAAGTAACACTCTATTGTTTATAGCCACACATACACATAGTAAGACTACAGATAAAAAGGATTTATCAACTGGATAAGACTGGCTCCCTTTGGGGACTGAGAGGGAAAAGAGACTGGACTGGGACCCATTGAGGCTTCATCTCTACCTGTAATGTTCCATTTATTCACATAAAAGTTTTTTTTTTTTTTTAGAGATTTTATTTATTTGAGAGAGAACATGAGCGGGGGTGGGAGGGCAGAGGGTAGAGAGGGGCAGAGGGACAAGCAGACTCCCCTCTGAGCAGGGAGCCGGATGCAGGGCTCCATCAATGACCTAAACCCTAAGCCAAAGGCAGAGGCTTAACCAACTGAGCCACTCAGGCACCCCTCACATAAAAATTCTGAAGCCAACAGGGCAAAATGATGTCTATTAAATGGTGGGTACAGAGATGAAAGTTACAACAGCCTATATTTTGCTATATGGGTGAAATAGTTTATAATTAATAATAATAATAAACGAATTAATTATGGCAAAGCTATATAAAACACAAAGGCATCCATTAAAGATAATGCCTTCACCAGCAAAGACTATAAAATACATAATGTAGGATAAGCAACAGGACAACACATAAACTCATTTGTGTTTACACACACACGTATAGAATCAGCTATGTGTATACCTCCTGAGGGCCCTGGAAGGGCACATGCCCAACTGTTGATGCTGATTATGTGTGTAGCCAGGGTAGGGGGCGGGAAGCATAGATGTGGACATCATCTTTTACATTATGTAGTTTTTTAGAAGATTTTATGTATTTATTCATTAGAGACACAGAGAGAGAGAGAGAGAGAGAGAGAGAGAGAGGCAGAGACACAGGCAGAGGGAGAAGCAGGCTCCATACAGGGAGCCTGATGCGGGACTCGATCCCGAGACTCTGGGATCGCTTAACCACTGAGCCATCCAGGCATCCCTACATTATGTATTTTTAAATCTTTACTATGGAAATGTATTATGTAATGAAAATCATAATAATTTTTACTGAAAGACCTTGACAGGTGGGGAAGGAGGCCAAGAGGATTAAGGTGAGGCTGAAGAGGCAGCCAGAACTGGACAGGGCAGAGCCTTAAAGGCTAGGATTGGGAGGTCAGCCGTGGGCTGAGGAGGCTCCACTAAGGCTATACAGTAGGAAACAACATGAGATTCGCCTTTAGAAAAATCCCTCTGGCCGGAGGGAAGAGAAGATAACAGAGGGGTCCAGAATGAAGGCAGAGACCAGCAGGGAGGCTAATGTAGGCATCCAGATCCACTGCAGCTTCTCTCATGGGGCACTTTTAAGATTCTAAAGGCACAGAAGTTGGAAGTGTACATTCAGACTTCTTTTTCCCATTTTTCCATCCCTCTGCCAGTTGTTTTTTTAGAACAGCACTGTCTAATAGAAATACCGTGCAAGCCACATACATAATTTTAAATTTTCCATTAGTCACATTAAAATGGTAAACAGAAACAGGTAAGTTTATTTTATAATAATATATTTAACCCAATATATCCAGATACTATTATCAGTTCAATGTGGAGTAGAAAAAAATATTAGAGATATTTCACATTTTTTCATATCTTCAAAAGCCAATGAATATGTTACTGGGGTGCCTAGGTGGCTCAGTCGGTTAAGCATCCAACTTAATTTCAGCTCAGGTCATGATCTAGGGGTCATGAGATGGAGCCCCACATTAGGCTCCACACTGGGGGTGAAGCCTTCTTAAGATTCCTTCTCTCCCTCTCCATCTGCCTCTCCCACCCTACTTGTGCTCTCATAAATAAATAAATAAATTTTTAAAAATCCAATGAGTATTATACTCTTGTGTCAATTTCAAGTGCTCAGTAGCAGTACATGGCATGTGTCTATCATACTGGACAGCACAGTTGTAGAAAAACAACTCATTAGTTTCAAAGAGCCTCAGATTTTGAAAATTCATGGCTCTACATCTCATGGCTGTATGTTAGTGACCAACCACCAAAATCTCTAAATTGAGATCCTCTTGAAAAGTGAGACATTCTCTAAAATGATTTTAGTATCCATCTAAATTCAGAAAAAATAAGAAGAAAAAAATATTTACAAAGGCTCTAAGATGTGGTCTCTGGAAAAAATATAGGAAATTATTTTCAGGTCACAACTTTACTTGAATAGAGCAACAGATAAAAATTTTCCCAAATGGGGATTATCCCAAACACTGGGATGTCTATGATCTGGTCCTAAATAATACAGATATCAGATGTATTCCAGAATGAACTAATCAAACTAATTCCAGAATGAACTAAAAAGAACAGATTTAAATGATTTTTTAACCCATAAAATGATTATATTTGTAGTTTGCCTTTTGTTTAGGTCACTTATTCATTTATATAAAGGGATGTTCTCTCTTTTTTTTTTTTGTTATGGATATGTAAGGGCTCTTTATAGACTTAGGAGCGAGCATGTAGCAAAGTGTCTGGCACTACCTGGTGCTCTAGTAACCATATTAAAAGGTATATATTAAATTCCATCAACTGATGAATGAAAATTGATAAACAAAAGGTGGCATATGCCTACAATGGACGTCATTCAAACGAATGAAATACTGGCACATGCTATGACATGGAGCACCTTGAAAACATTATGCAAAGTGAAAGAAGCCAGACACAAAAGGCCACACCTTGTATGATCCTATTTATATGAAATACCCAGAGGAGGCAAATCCATAAGGAGAGAAAGCAGACTAGTAGTGGTCAGGGGCGGATGGAAAGAGAGTGAGTGGGAAATGACTGTTTATTGGGTACATAATTTCCTTTTGCAGTGATGACAACATTGTGGAATTAGATAGTGGTGATGGATACACAACACTGTATATGCACTAAATGCCATCGAATTACTATATATTTAAAATGGTTAAAATGGTAAATATGTGTATTTTACCACAATTTTTTAATAGGGAGGGTATTCTTTGGGTAAATACCTAATAGTGCAATTTCTGGATTGTAGGGTAGTTTTATTTTTTACTTATTGAGGAACCTCCATGCTGTTTTCCACAGGGACTGTACCAGTTTACATTCCCACTAACAGTGCAAGAGGGTTCGCCTTTCTTTACATCCTTGCCAATACCTGTTGTTTCTTGTGTTGTTGATTTTAGCCATTCTGATAGGAGTGAAGTGGTATCTCATTATAGAATTGATTTGCATTTCCCTGATGATCAGTGATGTTGAGCATTTTTTCATGTCTCTACCCAAAGAATATAAAAAATAACTGGGCAGCCTGGGTGGCTCAGCGGTTTAGCGCCGCCTTCAGCCCAGGGTGTGATCCTGGGGACCCAGGATCGAGTCCCATGTCGGGCTCCCTCCATGGAGCCTGCTTTTCCCTTTTCCTGTGTCTCTGCCTCTCTCTGTGTGTGTCTCTCATGAATGAATGAATAAATAAAATCTTTAAAAAAAAATACTATTTCAAAAGGATACATGCACTCTCATGTTTATAGCAGAATTATCTACAATGCCAAATTATGAAAACAGCCCAAGGGTCCATTGGCTGATGAATGGATAAAGAAGATGTGGTATATATACAGAATGGAATATTACTCAGCCATAAAAAAGAATGATTCCTGCCATTTGTAATGACATGCATGGAGTTAGAGAGTATCATGCTAAATGAAATAAGTCAGTCAGAGAAAGACAAATATCATACGATTTCATTCATATGTAGAATTTAAGAAACAAATGAGCAAAGGGAGAAGAAAGAGAGAGAGACAAACCAGGAAACAGACTCTTAACTATAGAGAACAAACTGATAGTTACCAATGGGTTGGGGGGTCAGGGGTGGGGGGAGGCAGGTGAAATAGATGATGAGGATTAAGGAATGCACTTGTCCTGATAAGCACTAGGTGACATATGGAAGTGCTGAATCCTTATATTGCTCACCTGAAACTACTAGTATTACATTGTATGTTAGCTAGCTGGAATTTAAATTAAAACCTTTTTAAAGGGGGGAGAGCCATGTTTCACTGCTTTAAAATTTTTTTAGTTTAAAAAATAGGGTAAAATAAAGATAGTTTTTCAGGCAAAATAAAAAATATATATCTAATGAAAAATCCTCATGAAATAATCATGCAAAATAAAATATCATTAACTATACCAGAAGCAGGATTTATGTAAATAAAAGCCAGGGAGAGTAAGCATTCTGTGCAGCTTGGGAACTGACAAAAATGGCTTAGATGTTAAGTTTTATCAGCACTTGTGAGAAATCTGCCCTACAAGTCCCCATTTCAGAGACACATATTTATGTGAATCCTTCAACAATGATAAAAATTCCCACACTCTGGCTTTCTCCACTTCCTCCCGTTCTCCACTCCTGGCCCTGGTTCTCTGTGTTCAGAGAGTCTGCAGCAATACCCATTCCATCCTTTGCTCCACCTCATGAGGCATTCTGCTGCATTTCTCTTTCACCCTTGAGCTTCCTGCAAAGCTTTTATCTTCAGAACAACTTTTCATGAGTTCAGTCTCCCAGAAAAAACAAAACAAAACACCTCTTAATGGTAAATTTTAATGTTTTGTAAGTGGTGCCATGAAGCAGCAGTTTGGTGCAGCAGTTAAAAGTGCATATGCTTGAGGGCACCTGGGTGGCTCAGTCCGTTAAACGTCTGACTCTTGATCTCAACTCAGGTCTTGATCTCAGGGTCATGAGTTCAAGCCTTGCATTGGTGGAGGAGGAGTGCTCCTGTCCATTTGTGTATTTCAAGTCCGGGGTGGGCCAGAGATTGCTTATTCACATTTCTATGTGTTGGGCAGCCACTGTAAACCTTTCTGCACAAACTACACCCACCAAACAGGAAAGCAACATACAAGGTGGTCAGAGCATGGATGCTGCAGTCCCCAAGACCCAGTTCAAGCCCAACTCTATCAGGTGATATTGGGCAACTTAGAGAACTTCCCTGAGTCTCAGTTTCCAACTTGAAACCAAATCCAAATCACAAACCAGTGAGTCCAGACCACACAAAGAGCCGCTACTCCTACTATCTGCCCCCTCCCCTACTCTGCTCTGTTTTTCTCCATAGAATTGATCACCTCCTAATGTAAGCTCTGAGAGAACGGAACTGCATTTTACTCTGCAGCATCCCTTCTGCCCACAGTGATGCCTGGCACATAGTAGACACTCAGCAAATATTTGGAGCTAATGTTTATTAATGTTTATTAAGCTCTCAGTGTACACAAAGCACAGTACAGGAATTATTGTACTTAATCCTCAAACAACCCTATGATGTCTATCTCACCACATCCATCCATTTTCAAGTTGGAAACTGAGGCTTGGGGAAGTTTGAGGAGGAGAAACCAGATGGTAAGGGTCTTACAGACTACTGCGAGGTTTTGAATTTTAGTTTGAGCGAGATGGGAAGCCACAGAAAGATTTTGAGCAGAAAAGAGACAGGATCTATGTTTCAAAAGGCTGTTCTCAATGCTGTGTAGGGAGAACACTGGAGGGGGCAAGACAAGGAGCAGAGAGGTTGGTGAGGGAGTTCCTGCAGTAGCCCAGGTGATGGGCAGCAGAGCCGTGGACCAAGATGGCAGCGGTGGTGAGCAGTAGTGCAATTATATACATACTTGAAGATAAGGTAACAGGATTTGCCAGTGGGTGGGATATGGAGGCTGAAATTAAAACAAAATCAAAGATGCTCTAAGAATTTTAACCTGAGCAACTGGGAGGACAGAGAAGACTTATGGGAGGGACAGACTAATGGACAAAAGCCAGAGCAGACAGATGATCTGAATTGGTATGGATCTTGAAATGGAGATTAGAGTGAGCAGCTGGATACAAGAAACTGAAGAGTATATCCAAGAGCATCAGCTTTTAGACCGAGGAGGAGCCACACTCTGGTGAGGGGAGAACCAAGGGAGAGGAACGTTCCAGAAGCCAAGTAAGAAAGTGTTTCAGGGAGGGAGTGCTCAACTACATCATTAAGTAGGGGATAGAGAAATACCTACTGAAATTCAGCAAAGCACGGGTCCCTGGTGACTTGACAGGATAAAGTGAATGGAGGTGGGAACAGAGCTGAGAGAGGCTTGGCTCAAAATAATCTAGAAGCATGTCTGTAGAAAATCTAGGTTGATAAGGATCTTAGGTATTGGCCAGTCCACTGAAGTCATTAAAATGTGAACTCCCTAAGGGTGAGCATTTCATATTTTTTTTAAAGATTTATTTATTTGAGAGAGAGAGAGCAAGTGAGCATGGGGGTGGAGGAGAGAGAGAGAGGGAGAGAGAATATCTCAAGCAGACTCCCTGCTGAGCACAGAGCCCAATGCAGGGTTTGATCCCATGACCCTGAGATCATGACCTGAGCTTAAATCAAGAATCAGACGCTTAATCAACTGAGCCACCCAGGAGCCTCCTTCATCGGTCTTTTTAATGTTTTATTCCCACCTCAGGACACCTGGCACATGATAGATGGTCAATAAATATTTGCAAGACTTTTTTGAACTTCCTTGATATCTCCAGCCAAACAGTACAGGTCAACAGGAACTTTGCATCTCTAACAGGATGGTATGGACAACAGTGAGGAAACTCATACACAAATTATCCCAAGATGGAATGTTTCATTCCCTTCCCTTGACTAAAGAAACTAGAATTAATACTACTTGGCATTTATTCATCACGGAAATAATGTGTTTTCCAGTTACTCCTCTCATTGGCATTCAGATCTATATCATCAGTGGATTGAATGGCTTCTCATAGGCAACACCAAATCTGAACTCAGCTAATTGTAAGCTGGTCTAATTAGCAGAAATTACAGAATATTTTTAAAAGGATGTTTTGTAATAGAGGTATTTTGGAAATCCAATTTAGGAAAATTATTGTTTCATATTCTCAAAGTGCTGACCTACAGATGATGTTTCTAAAACATTTAGGGGTCACTTTTAAAAGCAAGGGGATCATTCTCCCTGTCCCCACCTGCATCCATCTGAATTATGGCACATTTTCAATGGGAAAGGCTTCATTACATCCTAAGGAAATCCACATCCTGCATCTCCAGGTCACAGTCCGGCAGAGAGAGGCCTCACGTCCCTCCGGAAAGGATAATTAGTTTTCTACCCTTTAATCAAGGAGCAGCAGATTGTTGTTTTTCTAAAGTTTTGCCTGGGGAGAGCCTGTTCTTTCCAGAGTGTGTGTTTTTCTAACCAGGACTCCTTGTACGTACCCAGTCTCCCCATGAGCCAACACTGAGAGGCACTCCCCCCTTATCTGAAATGAAAAACTGAAGCTCTCCACTGATGACAGCCTCTGGCCCCTCAACTGCACAGATGTGGGATCAGGGCATGGTCATCGCAACTTACCAGTGCCAGTGACCTTTTATTTATATGGACCAAGAGAATCCTCAATCTCTCCATCATGGAGGTCATGTTTTTAAGAGTTTACTTAAAAAAAAAAAATGCTTATCATGTGCCATCAGATACTAAGTCCTTAATAAATATTAACTCATTTAACCCTCAAAGCAATTTTATAAGTAAATACTTTTATTATTCCCACTTTATAGATGAGGAAACTGAAGCCCAGAGAGGTCAAGTGACTTGTCCAAAATCATACAGCTAGTAGGTGGCAGAGCCAGGTTTTAATCCCAGATGGTCTGGCTCCAGAAAACAGAGAAACATGTTAAAACCATGGCATAAGCAGTGACAACAGAGAAAAGAAGTTGGAAAAGATGCTTACTGTGTGCTAGGCCAGAAGCCAATGTTACTGGTTGGTTTCTCTTTATATGAAGTGCCATTGGACTTTAAAAATAACAATAATAATAATAATCAGAGATTAGTATTATGTGTTGGTTTTTCTACATCGGCAATAAAAATCCATGCAGATTCATTGGTATATTTTTACTGTGTGCATGTTACTTTGATAAAATTGCAATTTTAGTTTAAAAATTTTAATGGCTGAGTTTCCTTAATGTTTTAAAGGGATCTGAATCAAATAAACAACTCTTAGAAAATGTTTTTAAAAAATCACCCTGAACTCTCTTTCCAATTTTTGTCTTAAAAAGAAAAGTAAGAAAAGTCTTTAGAATTGTTCTATCAAACTGTATACAAATCAGAAACAAAAAGGAAGGAGATAAATTCATTTTTTTTCAAATCCTGAAAAGCTCTAAATCAAAAATTATATTTACAGACACCATACTTTCTTAGTTTCTATCCAATAGGTATGAGGGTTTTTTTTGCCCAAGGTAGGGCAGAAGAAAGACTTCACACTTTATTCAATAATATATTGATCAAGGGCACCTGGGTGGTTTAGTCAGTTGAGCATCTGACTTCAACTCAGGTCATAGTCTCAGGGTCCTGAGACAGAGCCCCTAGTCAGGCTCCATGCTCAGTGGGAAGTCTCCTTCTCCCTCTCCCTCTCCCTCCTGCTCATGCTCTCTCTCTCTCTCAAATAAATAAATTAATAAATAATAACATATTGATCAGAAGCTAATAAATGAATCAGCATGTAGGTGACCTAACACCTTAAAAATGAAAATTGCAATCCTAAAAATTAGGATTCAGAAATGGGCATCTCTAACAAATGTTCTGTTGATTCTAACTCAGTTAAAAACACCAAAAATTCTTAAATTTTAGCCAGTATTGCTTTAAGCAGTTTATTGACTTTCTGATACAGGACCTACCACAGTCTCCAAGGTAATTAGAAGCTCTATAAATGCTGTTTTTTGGCAGTGCCTGGGGCCACACATAAAAGCATGTTTATTCCCAAACTCTCAGTGAAATATGGTGGTAGGGTGGGACCACGGCTGCATATATGGAGAAAAAGGAAAAGATAATGCCAAGGAGACCATTCAAACTGAGATTATTTCATCACTATGACAAACAGCAAGCCACCCCTAAAGTCCTGGATAAGAGAGAGTAATTCTGAGCAAGACAATTACTCAAAGTAAGAGAAATTCTGAGTAAGACAGGGTAATATCATTATTTCAACAACAATAATAATGCTATTAGTGCTGTGCTTATTATGTGGATTAGTTCATTTAGTTTTCCTAGGGGCCCTGAAAATAACGGCCATCAGAAGAAGGCTGCGGCCCTCTGAGGTTAGACTTGGAAGTGCTCCACGGCTACTAAAAGTCAGAGCCAGACAGCCTGTTCCAGGATGCCTGCTTTGGGCCCCTGAGTCCTGCTAGATTGTCTAAAGGGTTTTCTGGCCACCTAATCCATAAAGGCCACCAAACTAGAGAGAGAAAAATTAACTGTGTTGATCAGTTATGTGCGATTTATCAAATATTTCTATCAAATACAGTCCCATTGCACAGGACAGAGCAAGCCCCCAGCCATCCTCCAGGGCAGCTCCTCCTCCAGCTCACCAGCTGGGCTCCAGTGGGAGCAGAGCTGGTACTTGCATCAATGTTGCCATAGCTGCCACCATGGCAACTGCCCACTTTTGCCCCGGCAAAGATGCTCTCCTCACTCTTGGGAGCCCTGATGCAAGGATGCAGCCCCACAGAAACTCGTGTTTTTACCTGCTCCCAACTTGCTCATACTGAGAACCAACTGGGGGTTCCCCAGGCCCCTGTTTGCATTTGGACCAGACTACTAGGTATAAAGGCTGAGAGGGAGATGTGGGTTCAAGGAGAGGCTGTACAGAACTGAAGGGTGGGTAGTTAACTGCCTGAGGGGCCTCTACTCCTAGCAGGGCTGTCTGAGTTCTGACTCTGGCACTTGCTACCTGGGGATGCTAAGCAAATGGTTTGGCCTCTAGGAACCCACATTTTAGAATATGGAAAACAACAATAATGTTAGATTTTACATTTTATAGAACCATTTTGAGATATAAATAGAGCCAAGCATGTAAAGGACATACAGAGTAAATACTGGTTATTGTTGACTATTATCACCAATTCAATGGTGCTGATGCCAGCATAAGGCCAGGAGCCCTCATCCCCTTGATGCTGCCTTTATACCACAGCAGCCTGACGTTCAAAACAAGAAGTCCTTCTGTCCACAGCACAGGGGTACTGACAGGGCTGAACAGTAGACAGCACAGTCCACACACACCCTACTGTGCTCAGGGAGACACGAGAGTGGTCAGTGGGTACCCCAAATTCAGTACTCTTCCCTCTAGGCAATATGGCTTCTCTGAAAAGATTGATTCATCAAAATAAGCCAACTAAGTTTATTCAACAAAAATAGGAGTTTGGGGTGCCTGGATGGCTAGGTTGGTTAGGTGTCTGACTTGATTTTTGGCTTGGGTCATGATTTTGGGGTCGTGGGACCAGCTCTGCATTAGGCTCCACACTCGGGGGTGGGGGTCTGCTTGGGATTCTCTTCCCCCTATTCCCCTGCCTCTCCCCACCTCAAAAAAATAAATAAATAGGGGCATCTAGGTGGCTCAGTCAACTGAGCATCCAACTTTGGCTCAGGTCATGATCTCAGGGTCCTAGAATTGAGCCCTACATCAGACTCATGCTCAGCAGGGAATCTGCTTCTCCCTCTCCCTCTGCTCCTCCCCCTGCTTGTGCTCTCTCTGTCTCTCTCTCAAATAAATAAATAAAAATTTTAAAAAATAATAAATAAATATCTTTTAAAAATCCCAAAAAGCAAAACAACTTTTAAGATACTGAAGCCATGGATGAACCATCTTTAAGGCCAAATTATAGCATTCAAAATTTTCTAGAAAATTCTGAAAGAATAATGTCCACATTGTTGGCCATGGTGATTTCTCAGGGTTAGGATTGACTCAAGGAACCTTCACTTGCTATGTCACACATTCATACACTGAACTTTCATGATAGGCATATATTAATTTTGTAATAAAAAAAGAACAGCTTTTAAAAAAAGCTGAAATGCTTTCCAATAATACAGGTAGTTCACAAAAGAAGAAACCCAGTGAATAAACAAATGAAAAACGTTCACCTTCCTTAGTAACTAGCAAAATGGAAATTTAAATACGAGTACATCTGCCTTTCAAATTGATGATTTTTGTAGGATAATACTTCATGGTGGACCAGAATGTGGAGAAACAGACATTTTGCTTCACAATTGTGAATGTATGAACTGAGATAATGTTTCCACAGGGTAATTTGGCAGCATTTTCCAAGGACGTTAAAATGACCCAGAACTTCACCTTCATAATAATTAATTTGACAAAATAAACCACAAACAGGCTTAGTGGCGAGGATACAGCTTTGTGTTGTTTCAGAGGGAGGAACTATGTGCAGCTCAACTGACCAACAAAAGGGACTAGCTACTGGGGATCCCTGGGTGGCGCAGTGGTTTAGCGCCTGCCTTTGGCCCTGGGCGCGATCCTGGAGACCTGGGATTGAATCCCACGTTGGGCTCCCGGTGCATGGAGCCTGCTTCTCCCTGTCTGTGTCTCTGCCTCTCTCTCTCTCTCTCTCTCTCTCTCTCTGTGTGTGTGACTATCATAAATAAATAAAAAATAAAAATAAATTTTAAAAAAGGGACTAGCTACTGGAAAAGCACGTTTTGCAAAGTTCTCCATGTTCATTATGCAAAACACAGGCAAGAAGACTTGCTTATTCTACATTGTGAAACTACAGAACTTTCTGGATTTGATGCTTTTAATTGCCTGCTTCATCTCACACTCCCTCCATTCTGCAGCTAAGCAAACCAAGCCCCAGATCTAGGAGATAGTTTGCCCTCAAGTGGCTGGGACAGATTCACAGTCTCTTTGCCTTCCAGGTGGCAGATCTGTCAGCTTCAAAGCCAGACACAGGATCCGTGGTAGAGCCAACCTATGCCCTGGTCCCACAGAGGGCCTAGCTGGGGAGTAGAGAAATCTCTTCAAAGACCTCTTTCCCTAAGAAGCCACACCTTTTGAAGAGCTCTCAGCCCTATTCCAGCTACCAGGAGCAGCTCAAGACAAGAAACAGAGCTGGGGTCCATGAGCCAGGCCCTGTCACTAACCGTTAAACAGCCACCCTCCAGAGAAGCCCTGCTCCATGCCAGGTCACATGCAGTGCTTGACATCAGTCACTGCTTACCCCACAGCAACCCAAAGGCTCAGTGAGGTCAGCTTCCCTGTCTTAAACCACCCAGCTAAGCAGGATGTGAACTCCCTCCGTGTCCTTACTTCTTTATGGGTGCTGCCACTTTTTCATCCATAAAATATGAAGAATAGCAACCACTTCAGAGAGCTGGTTGTGAGGGTTAAATGAACCAATCTCTAGAAAGTGCTTGGAACATTTCCTGACCTATAGGAAGCTCTGTGTTGCTCTATTTTAGTGAGACTGTAAAGAGTAGTGGTTAGAACAAGGAGCTAGACTCAGCTGCTTGGGCTCAACCCCCACAGCCACCACTCACTGGCTGTGTGACTTTGGGCAAGTTACTTAATTCTTTGTCCTTCGGTTCCCTCCTCAGCAAAATGACAATGACAACAGTACCCACCTGAGCTAACACGAATGATTACATTATCTAGCTGAGCTTAGATCTGGCTGAGCTAATGTACTTAAGCAGAGTTTAGAATGTGTCTGTCACATAAGTGTCTGGGCCTATCATGTAATAAGCACCACAGGTGATAGCCATTATAAATATGCTACTGCTCCATCTCCTATGAGTCCATGGCTGCTTTGGTCTGACACCTCCACCACCACCATTAGTCATTATTCTGACTGACCCAAACCTGACACGTGTTCTCCTATTTAATCCTGACAACACTCTATTGAGTAGGTGCTATTACTGTTCCGCTTTACAGATGGGGAAACTGACGCTCAGAGAGCTCAAGTAACTTGCTCCAACAATGGAAGCAACAACACTGCTGGGCTTTGAACCAAATTAGCTGGGCCCCAGGGCTCTTGCCCCCCACCTCCATCTCTGGCACTGCATGGCTCAGCCCAACACTCACATACCTAATACTTCCTTTGGAAGAGTGGTGCATGGCTTCTAGCTTTGACATGAATCATGGCGAAGTCCTCCACCATGTAGCACAGACACTGGCCCCATAGACATCTCATGAACAGAGATGGTAAATGACATTAGCATAGTCACCAAGGAGCAACCGCTGTGACCCCTCCCTATCTTCTTGGGGAAATACACTGGTATTTGTCTAACTGTAGAGATGAGACATAACCATTAAAATGGAATTCTGGACTGAAACATCTAATCGGTGTCTTGGACACTCACACTGACATCCACACAGCTGGTTTTCCCCACAGCTGTTGATAGTCATGTGTTGTTTAAACTATGGCCTTCTCACAGGTTCATGCTGGGAGGTGAAGCCAGGCTAAATCTTCCATACTGTGCCATTCTGGCCTTTGGGGCATGAAATTCATGGCAATGCGTTCATTTCCCACCACCAGACTAAAAGGTTTATGAAGCTTCCTTGCATATATATGGCCAAAGTTGTAGGTGGGTGCTACCAGGAGATGACACGGCTCAAGCAGAGGCAAGTCTTATGTCCCCCACAGCTTCCTCAGCAATTCATCAAAAGAGCTAGTTGTTGGAGGAAAAAAACACCCATGTGTTCCACCAGGATCCATAAGGCTGTATTGTTTCAAACCCAGTAATTTAATGAAATAGTGTCTGTTTTCCACTAATGTGCCTAAAACTCAAACATATTAAGAGCTGGAAGGATCCTCAGAGAACCAGCTAGTCTACCACTCTCATTTAGACAAAGAGCTGGCTCAAGGTCACACAGTCTGTGGGTGACATACTGGGGCCCTGGAAGACATCCTCATTTGCAGGCTCTCTTCCACCCTGGCAAGTGTTGCCAGGATGGACGTTGGTAGTTTCTTACTGTCCAGCATTTCATCTCCCTTCTTCTGCCAGTGGCACCCTGATCTTCTGTTGAGGGATCCCCTCCTAGGTTTCCAAGATGGGCATGTGACCTGGCCTGGAATAATGAGAAAGAAATCTGGGACTTTTGCTAGAGTTAAAGAAAAGAGATGCAGTCCTCTAGTGCAATATTTGAGCTGATGGGGTAGAAACTTGGAATTATGCAGGCATCTTGGTCAGAGAGCCCATCTGAGAAGGAAGCTAATTTGGAGAAAGTAGAGTGGGAGATGGAGAGAGATGGATTCCTGGTGACATAGTTTAGCCACCTGGATCTAGCCATGCCTGAAGACAGAACTATCACTGGATTTGCCAATTAAGTGAGTCCTTTTTTTTATTATTTAATTTAAGCAAGTGTGCACTGTACTTCTGCCATATGCAACCAAAAAACTACGTTTTTTTAAAGATTTTATTTATTTATTCATGAGACACACACACACACACACACATAGACAGAGACACAGGCAGAGGGAGAAGCAGGCTCCATGCAGGGAACCCGACGTGGGACTCGACCCCAGGTCTCCAGGATCACGCCCTGGGCTGAAGGCGGCACTAAACCACTGAGCCACCCGGGCTGCCCAAAACTAAGTTTTTGTTTCCAAGTTTGTAAAAAGAAGTATATCACAAAATGGGAATGTTCCCTGGAGACCCTCCATAGTGCCTAACACAGTTCCTGACACAGTAAGTGAGCAATACATGTGTAATGGAGTGAAACCTTTCCTTTGGGTCTCTTCTCAGTAGGACTTTCCCAGACCACCTTATTGTTA
Organism: Canis lupus baileyi; assembly: GCF_048164855.1. Lineage (NCBI taxonomy): Eukaryota > Metazoa > Chordata > Mammalia > Carnivora > Canidae > Canis > Canis lupus. The sequence goes on along the minus strand of NC_132856.1, from coordinate 34,989,541 downwards.
ACTTTAGACCTCCCCAGCCTTGCTCTTTCCTACCCCTACCTGTTTCTTATGGTGTTTATCACCATCAGACCTATCGTACTACTTATCATTTCTTGTTCATTTCCCCCACTTGAATCCCACAAGGGTGAGGATTTTTGCCCACTTTGTTCACTGCTGTATCCTGGGGGCTACAGTACAGTGCTTAACATCCATAGGTGCTCAGTATATATCTGGTGAATTAATGAATGAGGAATGAATGATTATACAGAGTACACAGAGGATGGTGCCCAGCACAAAACAGGCCCTCAGACCCCCACCTACTGCCTCAGTCAGCAGCCCCTGGGATCTCTTGGATATGGGTCTTCTTTCCTGTTCCCTGAGTGAAAGTTCCAACAGCCATCCCCACCTGTCCAGATAGCATGACTAAGAATGAAAGGGTAATTAGCCCTTTGGGTTATAGAGATGTTTCTTTCTTTTTTCTTGCTTATAAAAATGTTTTATATTCATTATAAAAGCACACAAAATAAAAATGTAACAAATAACCAATAAAAATCATAATTTAATCTTGAAGTTAAATTTTGGGTGCAAGTCAAAAATAGGTAGACTGCTAATATATTTTATATGACCAATAAGGTCATATAAAGGTAGCTTCCAACATTTAAAAAGCTGGAGGATTTCATTTGAAAATCAGATATCTAGCCGAATGTCACAGAGGGCCCATGTTCCCACATATGACAAGGGTCAGCTGGGCCTGAGTGGCAGATGCCCCTTGCAGGTAGGTGGGTCTGGGGTTTTGAGGTCTCTTCCTCTCCCTACTCTGAACCTTGCACTGCCCGGGCCACTGGTTTTAGGTACCTGTGTGGCCCCTATTTCATGCAGAGTTGGTCACCTCTGGCCTCAGGTACCTCCTTTCAGACTCTGCTGTGCTCATAAAGCTTTCTGAAAATCTCCCTCTGCCTCTCATAGTGGCCTGGGATGTCACAAATAAGCCCTTAATTTCCAGCATCAAAGAATGTTGCATTTGTGGCACTGGCCTTCTGCAGCTCAGAAAGCCAGGCCAGGTTCAACGTCTCCCTCTCAGACTGACAATCCCAGTTCAACAACTGACCTGTATACATGTGAACATAAAGCCTTTTGTGAACGCCATACAGAGGGGTCCCCCAGCCCGAGCATCAGCCGGATGCCTCTTCCATGGGGAAACTCTAAATCCATTGTTTTAACCAGGCCCCCAATGTGGAGAGGCTCCATTAATGCAGGACAGCCACAGAGACTGGGCCACCACCACATCAGTGGCCTGCAACCCCACATATATTGCCCATGGAACCTATGATCTGCTATCTTCCTCTGGGTTCTTTATGCTCTGGTTCCACTATATAACAATACCTCCCTCTGGACAGGGATCCCACCTGCCACATTGATCACTGTTTTCCTAGAGCCTAACACTGTTCCTCATAGAGGAAGCACTCATTCCAGGAGGGACAGTCAGACACATGACAGGTTAGATAGGTGGGTATGTTATAGGGCAGGGAGGGAGGAAATGAGCCCCTCAGCTGTGATTTCTAACGTGCCAATGTCATAAGCAAATGATTATATTAAAATAGTAAATCTAAAAATACAGTATAAAGTTACATAATGAATAAACTCACATGATAAAAAAAGATAAGGAAAGTACTATAATATCAATAGTAGCGTTACTTTTTTAACTTTATTTTTTTTTAAGATTTTATTTCTTTTAGAGAGAGAGCGCACGCATGTGCTGGCAGTGCAAGGGGGAGGGGCAGAGGGAGGGAATCTCCAGCAGACTCCACACGGAGCCGAGCCCCGCACAGGGCTGGACGCCAAGCCCCCAAGATCATGGTCTAAGCAGAAACCAAGAGTAGGACGCTCAACTGACTGAGCCTCCCAGGCGCCCCTAGAAATTTTCTTCAAATCCTTTTGTGTATCTTCAACTTTCTGTTTTATGAAGTTCATTCTTTTACTGCCAACATTGAACTACAATCAAGTGAATATTCTTCCCCTAGACTCTGACAGATTTCGCAACACCAAGGAGCCATAGAGGAAAGGATAATATTTTGGATTAGTTCGGCTCTTAGAGTGGAATTAAGAGGGTAAGAAAAGAAAACATGGGAAGTTAGTCTGACCTTCCACACGGAAACTGATCCTTCAAGACTCCTCAGCAGCCCTCATAGGAACCAGTTCCCCCTTCACCTGCTATCAGCAAGAGCAACATTAGTTCACCTTCCAGACTGCAGAAATCCAAAATGTTATGAGAAATATATTTCTTTTGGAGCAAAAGAAGGTAATTTTTTCAGCACTGGCCTATGAATGCTTCCAAAGAAAAACAAAGAAACATAAGGAAATCTTCTACTACAAATACCTGAATTTATTTTTTTTATGATTTTATTTATTTATTCATGAGAGACACAGAGAGAGAGGCAGAGACACAGGCAGAGGAAGAAGCAGGCTCACTGTGGGGAGTCCCAGTGCAGAACTCGATCCCAGGACCCTGGGATCACAACCTAAGTGGAAGGCAGACACTCAACCACTGAGCCACCCAGGCATCCCCAAATACCTGAATTTAAATTCAAATACACATGAGCCTAGAAAAGCACCATGGCTCTGGTACCCCATCCTTAACTGTGGGGCAGCCAGGACAGCAGGTGTCTCATGGCAGAGCATCATCCTCTGATGGTGTGATGTAGTCACTGCTCCTAGGAGCCCTGGGCCAGATCTCTGCCACCTTGACTTGTCTGCAGGGGCATTCATTCCCCAGACGCACAGGATGGGCAGCAAGAGCTCAGGGCCAGCTACTTTGTAAAGGCAGACAAGGAAACAGATTGCTGCCAGGAGGAGTGTGCGCAGGGGAGGACACAGAGCTAAGAACAAGAGCTAACAACAACTTTTCTTCCTTCCTGGTCCCTCCTCTCGTTCATTTTACAAACTTATTTGAGTGTCCCTAGGTATCAGATACTGGTGACAGCTTGCTAGCAAGTAGGGGAGGAGTGCGGACCCTTAACAAATAACCAAGTGAAGGACCAAGATAATTCCAGGTGGTGATGTGGGCTAGCAAGTGGGAAAGGGGAGTTGTTTCTGGTTTCCCAAGGAGCCTCAGCTATTAAGTACTCTGCAGTTACAAATGCCCCCAGGCTCCTCTGGATGCAACTTAATAACAGATTGTATTTGGGCGCTGCAGTCTGTGAAGGATGCATGAATCATGAGCAGAGTGGATCAAGTGTAAGAGAAACACATACGCACAAACTGGGGGCATCATCCCACAAATCTAAAGCTCCTACAAGACAGGAAGTGCAGAGGGTGGACCTGGCCCATCAAGACCTCTCTGCAAGGCCTCTCCTCCTATGGAGCCTCAACCCTCAGGGGCACCTGGGTGGCTCAGTGGTTGAGCATCTGCCTTCAGCTCAGAGCATGATCCTGGGGTCCTGGGATTGAGTTCCTCATTGGGCTCCCTGCATGGAGCCTGCTTCTCCCTCTGCCTGTGTCTCTGCCTCTCTCTCTGTGTCTCTCATGAATAAATAAAATCTTGTTTTAAAAAAGGTCCTTCTAGCCTAATGCTGCTCTGGCCCCACAGCACCCTGACACTCCCTTCCATCCCATTCTTAGACTTACTTATTCCTGGTCTGTTTCCCAGAATTCTAGAAAGTGAGTTCTGTGGGGGCTGGAGACCAATCCATCCTCCTAAAGACTTGACCCTCAGCTCCCAGAGCAGCATTCAGTACCTGGAGGGGCTGAGACAGGAAGACAGAAGAGAAAGAAATCTCTCCACCATTTCCCAGGGTTCGGAGCCTCCATTTCCACATCTGTAAAACCAGGGCAGGACTAACCCACTACAGAGTGATGATACTATGTTCTGTACTCCTGCCTGGAAGCCTATATTTTGTTTAATATACTTTCACATACACATTCACTTTTTGATGTCCAGATGTGAATTTTGATGCTCATTGGTGTATGACCGTCACCACAATGAAAACGCAAAGCTCTTCCATCACCAGGAAAATGTCCCCTCATGCTGCTCCTTTGTAGCCATACCCTCCTTCCCACCCCAGCTCCTGGCAACCACTGATCTGTTTACTATTTCTATCATTTTGCCTTTTCCAAAATGTCATGTAAGCAGGATCATACAGCAAGTAGGCTGCTGTCTTTGTCACTTGGCACCATGCATTGAGATTCACCCATGGGGCTGTGTGTATCAGTGGTCTGCTCCTTTTCATTATCCTCTCTCTGAAGGAAATCTGTTCCTCAGGAAGAGGGTCACAGAGAATAACAGTGGACCCATCCCTTTCTACTTCCCCTGATAATAAAGCCACCAACTTTCTAGAACCCCTTGAAGCTTGGGAAGCAAAGGTCTGTAAGCTCAATTCTGAGATCTGTGAAAGCCCCTCCTCCCCACTTAGCCTCTCTCTGAGGTTGCTTATTTGCAAAATGGCCACCAATACCCAAGCTTCCTCTGGGCTGTTGACTCAGAAAGTGGAGGGCCATTTAGGAACCAGGAGGCAAGACTGGTTACGGGGAGAGGTGGCTGTTTGGGGGTAGTAGTCAGGGTGGCGGCAGTCAGCTGGCCAAGCTCCGGGAGCGGTGAGTGGGTAAGAAAGAAGTGGAGGCAAAAGTGGCCCAGGGATGGTGAATTCTTACTCTGGGCTGGGTGATGTTTAGAACAGGTGTGCCATCATCTCATGTAATCCACCCAATGACATGGTGGGCAGATTCTGTTAACATCCCATCTCACAGACCAGGAAACCCGGGCACAAGGTAAGTGCACAGTGGGTAGCAGGTCAAGGAGCTGGGCTTGGACTCCAAGGCTGGTTCTCCTGGCAACGAGGAAGCTTAACAAGAGCCAGGGAAGGGGCTTGTGGCACAGGAGGGAGGCAGAACTAAGAAGCCAGTGGAAAGAGAGCTGGAAGATGAAGGCATCCAGGGTACGTGGGTGGATGTTGCCCCAGGCATGCCCTTAGCTCTGAGTTGCTACCCTGAAGCTTTGTTCTGTTCTTTTTAGCAGCAGAACCATGTGTCAAACCTGATCATACTCAAACCTCGAGACATAAACCTGGTGGAAAAAGAGTTGCTCAAATTGAAGGGAAGGAGGAAATGGAGCCAGACCGGCAGACCTCCCCCTATCCTTAAAACCTCACTCCTGGTGACCTCTAAAGAAGGGATCTTCCAAGGAATGCAGGACCCCTTAGGGTCTCCACCCTCTGATGTATGCTCCTTGAGGGCTGGCTTTTTCCTTCCTTTTGCTTGCTTTCTTTCAGCTTTCAAGTTATCAAAAAACATATTCAAAACTAAAATTAGCCAGAGAGGCGTTGTATCTTGCATCTGCACCACATTGCCCAGCATATAATTAGGACTCAACAAATGGGTGATGGCACAGGCTCCAATTTGGATCTTCCCTCAGCAGCTAAATGACCCTCAGGAAGTGTCTGACCTCACAGAGCCTCAGAAACCCCAGAAGTTCCCTCGCCTCTTAATACTTTAAGAGGGTTCAATAAGCAGACACTCATGAGAGCGCTTAGCACAGTGCCCAGCAAATGGTAAGAACACAGAAAGTGTTACCTATCATTATTAATCCTGCATTCACAGGATTAAAACTACGTTGAAGGAAAACAAAGAATCCACTGGAAGGAATTAAAATGTCTCCATGGGGGCAGCTGGATGGCTCAGTGGTTGAGTGTCTGCTTTTGGCTCAGGGTGTGATCCTGAAGTCCCGGGATCGAGTCCCACATCGGGCTCCCTGCAAGAAGTCTGCTTCTCCTTCTGCCTATGTCTTTGCCTTTCTCTCTGTGTCTCTCATGAATAAATAAATAAAATCTTTAAAAAAAAAAAAAAAGTCCCTATGGGCAGCACGGTGCCTTGTTCCCTTCTAGGACTGGCCAGCGAGTGCTCTGGTTTTAATCATCTCTTTGATTTTTGCACCAATGGGAGGAAGGGCCTAGACTCCAGAGGTGTGAAGATCACAAGCCTGACATGCAGGGCTCATCTGGGGCCAAGTATTTATTAATTGGTGTTTATGTAACACTTTGTGCCCCTCTGGCCTGTTTCTGTCTGAACATGTGCTCTAAGAGCCCTGGAGAATGCATCTCCCTCTTCTGACTTTTGGATGTTCAGACCAGAGCAGATGGTGCTATTAAAATAGCAGCACAGACATTGCAGCTCTAAAAGGAAAAGTCCACTCCTTAAGGACTCAAAGTTAAATTAGAAATAGCTGGAAGTGAATATTTTCCAAGACTGACTTTTCCAGGCAGGATTCCAGCCTCTACAAGAGAAATCTAAGGAGGACAGCACCGAATGTGAGTGAAGAGTGTCCTCTGCTGTCCAGCCTTAGAAATGCTTGGCTGCTCATCACTGCTCTGGGAGGGCTGTGCTTCCACTGCCTTGGGGCAAGCTTCAAATACCTTCTGTAACCATTTTTTGAAAAATTTGTTCTGAACCACAAACACAAAGGCTTTTTTTCCTAAAAGGAGAGGAGCTAAGAGAAAGGTCATAGAGCATTTCATTCCCTCCTCACTTATGTTTTTCTTGCTGAAGCACATGACTGTCACCTAAAAAAGTGGCCCTGTGAACACTTAGCTCTAGCTCCACATCAGAGAATCCATGCAATGGGGAACTTGCCCAAGTGTCTGCAGGTGGTCCATAGCACTGTCCCATTTCTATTCTAAGAGGCTATCCTCTTGACCAGACTCTAAACTTCAGACACTCACCCTGAGCTAAAGCTGCCTGTTTTCTCCCAGAAAACCCCTGCAGGTCTACATGATGGGACAGCAAGATCTTGGTGGCCAAGAAGACAGTCTGATCCTGGATCAAACCCAGCCAATTCTGATGGCCTACTCTGGAATCCTGGAAATTTGGCATGAGACACACCCCACCCCATCCCCCAGCCCCCAAACTCAAGAGCAGAACACAGCTTTCTGGCTTCCTGCCGGGCTGCTCTTGTCTGCTGCGGCCCTTTGCACCTTGGTCTCTAGCCCTAGTGCAGTCCCAGCCCTACTCCCAAGGAACAACTCTGACCTCCTGGGTGAGTTCTAACCCACTCAGCATGGTGCTCACTCTGACTTTATGCACCAGAGCCAACCTGGCTGAGCTGCAAGCCCAGCTCATCACTTCACAGCTGTGTATCTCCAATGGGCTTCCTTCTCTGTAACAATACTAGGAGCTGCCATTACTCAAGGTCCACTAACTGCCAGAAATTTGATATATTCTCCTTTCAAATTAATCCTACACAGTGAGGTGCCCTTCTTTCTGAATCAAAGGCAAGAACTCTTTTTTATTTTTTTTAAAGATTTTCTTTATTTTTTTATGAGATACACACACACATACACAGAAGCAGAGACACAGGCAGAGGGAGAAGCAGGTTCCATGCAGGGACCCCGACGTAGTACTCGATCCCAGGGCTCCAGGATCATGCCCCAGGCTGAAGGCGACACTAAACCGCTAAGCCACTGGGGCTGCCCAGCAACAACTCTTTAAAAGCTGAAGCTACCCAGCTTCTTGTCCACTGGCCAAGGAAGGACGTTGCCTTATCTGCCATCTTCTTTCCTTCATTATGCAAACCAGAGGGCAGAGAAGCAGGTATAGGGAGAGAAAAGGAAATACCAAGAGTGGGGGAAAAAGAGAAAAGTCTTCTGGAACAGAGGAAAAGGCTTAGGGTGCCTGTAACACAAGGTCAGCTAGAAACAGAATGGGATAAGGAGAGAGAGGAGTCCCTTAAAGGGCTGCTCTTACGTATAAAATGGATCGCCCTTGGATCTTCTTTGAGAGATACAAGTAAACAGAATTATTTTGACTGTTGGCTAACAGACTTCAAACCTCTGCAGCAAAACCCAGTATCAGAGGCTTTGGTATTTGCTCAGATTGCATTCCAATATTATATATAAGGAAACTGAGGCTAGGGGAGGTCTTTAACCTGCCAAGGTCTACACAGCTCATGAACTGCAGATCCTGAATGCAAATCCAAGTGCACCAGACTCCACAGCTGTTTGTGTGACACTCTGGCCTTGGCTAGAAAGGAATAATAACACCACCTAACAGGCTAGGTGAAGGGTAAACTTGGGATAGCCTACGTGGACTGAGGCTTTCCTACAAGGAATCGCATATTGTAGATAATGCCAGAAGCACCAGTTCCTTTCCTTCCTTCCTTTGTCCTGATTTCCGAGTTCTCCTTGTTTTTTTTCTTTTTCTTTTAAGATTTTATCCATTCATTCATGAGAGACCCAAAAAGAGAGGCAGAAATATAGGCAGAGAGAGAAGCGGGTAGCCTGATGCGGGACTCGATCCCAGGACCCTGGAATCACCACCCGAGACAAAGGCAGATACTCAACCACTGAGCCATCCAGGCGTCCCGTGTCCTCCTTGGTTCTTAAGATCCTATTCTTACTGTTAGATTTCTGATATATCCTTTTCTATTGCCCCCAACCCTGTCTGGGTAACTGATGTACTACGCTAGCCTCCCCTAGGTCCACACACAGCTGGCACTCTGACCCCAAAGTCTCCTGTGGGAAGGTGGAGGTTCGACCTCTAATGGATACCACTCCCCATATTTAACACCTGGCCCCATGTGTGCCTGAGGAGCCAATCTCCCCATGTGTTCCTTCATTCAACAAATAGTCACTGGTTTCTCCTCGGTGTCAGACACTGTGCTGGCCATTCAAGTTATGCCATTTTAATAACTATCCAAAACTAGGAAATACAGCATGCCTTTTCAGAGTCATCCACAGCCTGAGCCTGCCTACACGAAAGGTAATTTTGTTTGACTTACTGTTCACTTTTGATAGGCCCAGACTGTAAAGTCAGGATGTTAACTTGTAAAAGACTTGTAAGTTGCAAATAATTTCTGTCGGGCATAAGAGATAATTCCAAAGATTACAGTATTATTTTCCTGTAGAACCTTAACTTGTTTTATATTTAAGTTTGCAAGCCTATCCCAATATTCTTTGCTCTACATTTTCCCATGTCTATACATACATATATACACATATGCACATATGTAGATATGTGTATATATACATATATTAGAATACACAGATGTCTATAAGAAAGATGCATACATATATCTTCCTGAATACTTCTTTTTTAAAAAAAAAGATTTTACTTTTAAGTAATCTGTACACCCAACATGGGGGTTGAATTCATAACCCTGAGATCAAGAGGTGCATACTCCACCCACTGAGCCAGTAAGACACCCCACTCCTTAATACTTCTTACAACCAGTCTTCTCTTCTTCATCCTTCTAGTTCTTCCATTTGTGAGTTAAACAGATATTTTACCCAGGCTAACTATACATTTGTACAATTATTAAGGTTTCCAGAAAAAAAGTAGACCTTTGTATGAGATCTGTGAGATCTGAAGAATGATGGAAAGCATCCCAGGCAGAGATGACAGCATGTGCAGAGGCCCTGTGGTAGGGAGTGTGGCAGATTGGAGAAACAGAAAGGTGTGTGGCCTTCAGCATCTGTGACTAGAACCTTTCACCCAACATCTGCTGTATCAACATCATGACATCGCTGTCAAGTCCCTCTCATCTGTCCCAGACACATGCAATGTCTGTGTTCTGGGAACACAGAATTGGCTTCCTACGGTGGGACAAGGAAAATTGTTCCCTGGATTATGTGGCTACACCTCCATGTCACCCTTCTCTAGTAATTGAAGAGAAGCCAGGTAAAAAAAAAAAAAAACAATTGGAGAAATAACAGTTCTCAAGGGGGAGAAGACACCTCTGAGGGGATGACACCCCCAGATGCAAGCCTCATCATGCAGCAGAGGAGAATCATGACCTTGAGAATCAGCAGCTTAGTGCCAGGCCCTTTGTCAATCCCAATGCCTTCTGTGGCCTGGTCCACCTCCACCATCTGCTAGTTCACCAAGTCAGAGTAGCATAAACACATGCTCACAGAAGCCTATATGGTAATAGGATGGTAAACTCAGCACAGTCACCAAAAACATCAATCTACACTCAAGTCTGACATCAGCCTCCCAAGAACACGGGTTTTCTCTCTCACAGCACAAACATCACCAGCACTGGGGACAGAAGACCCTGGTTGGAGGCTGGTAATTAACTATGTGACCTTGGACAAGCTGCTTAAGAAGCCCGAGCCTCAGAGTCCCCCTCTGGATATGATAATATTCATATCTCATTAAAAGGCTAAATGATCATAGATTAAAGCTTAACATAAAATACAACATGCACATGTGTTATTTTCATAGCTATGATTATCAGATGCTATTTTTAAAAATACAAGGCTTTGTTGAATAAATGATACAACGAACGCTATGTGAAGCTTGGGCAAAATTTCTACATAAAAATGTAAAGCCAAAATGATCACCAGACAAAAACATAGCAAGAACACAAACTTTAGTCACGAAGGCTGGTAGGCACGCATTCTGGAGTGAAGTTGTATCAGGCACTGTGCTGGCCACTGACCTGCTTCCCTTCAGGCATTCAAATAATAACTTACAGAAAGATCCAGTTGATTCATCAGTATGCTTGTTTTTTCAAAAGAGCCTACTTTGTGGAGAATCTGAATATTTCTATAAAATTATTTGCCAAGAAGGGAGAAGAGCTCCCTCAGCCTCATTCATTTCACCACCCCCTCACAGAGGAGTTCACATGCTGCCAGTATTATGTACCTTACTTACTGAGCAAGGAGCCTGGTGCGGTGCTTGATCTCAGGACCCCGGGATCACAACCTGAGCTGAAGGCAGATGTCTACCTAACTGGGTCACCAGGTGCTCCTATTTATTTACTTTAGAGAGACCGGTGGGGAACACAAGCAGGGAAGGGGCAGAGAGAGAGAGAGAGAGAGAGAGAGAGAGAGAGAAAGAATCCCAAGCAGATTCTGTGAACACAGAGCCTGACATGGGGCTTGATCCCAGGACCCTGAGATCATGGATGGGTAATCTTTTAATATTTTTCTTATTAGAACTGTAACAACACACAGTACATTCCACATTCTTCTGAATCCAAGATAATAAAAGAAAATGATATGATACATGTAGCAGGAAATATGACTGGTACTCACAGCATCAATTCTCAGCCCCGGGTTTATAATACCTCAGGATATGCACTGTGTCAAAGAGAAATGTAAAATGCTAAAAAATAAAAAAAATCGTCCAGACATAATTAATTCATTTTAACTTACTTAATACGCCTTGCTGATCCTTCAGGAACAGATTGGCCATCATAATATCAGACAGTGAGGATTTTTGAGGCATCTAGCACATAAGAGACATAATTATTTTTTGAATCAATGAATCCCAAAGTGATTGGACTTGAAAAGAGGCGTTCAAGAGTCTGTCACTAGAGGGCAAAAAAGAGTAAAATTTCTTAGCATATAATTTTTTGTTGTTTCAACCTGGTCTCAATTTGAGACTCCACTAGAGAAAAATAAAAAAAAAAAATCACTTGCAGCTAAAATTGGACATTTTGAAGTTTTTCTGATTAAATTCTGATTAAACTTTCAGGACTGACCTAAGAGCTTTGAGGACCTGTTTAAAATGGAAATAGGTTACCAGGGCTGAATAACATATTACTACCGACTAACCATTAACTCCCACACATGATTAGAAGTAATTCATCAGCTGAGCTAGCCATGGGCAAGGCCCTGGGGCACCGGGCTCAGGCTGAGTTTTGGATGAGAGGAGAGAAGAATGGAGGTCTGGGACCTCTAGGAACAACTTTGTCTTCAACATGGTTCCTAACCCCCATTCTGTGATTCTAGGAATTGTAGCTCCCCGATTTTTTTTTAGCTCCCCGATTAAGGAAGAACATCATTAAGGACAATGCTCTTGATGAATAGCATCATCATCTTCGCCACACCCACTCTGGACCCCAGGGAGTTCAGAGACACCCCTCCCCCCACTACCACCATTTCTACATCCACTGAGCTTCAGACGCTTCCTCCCTGACCCAGTCCTCCTATCTCCACTCCCTCCTGCACATTTTTACCATTGAGGAAGCTGTTAAAACTCAAATACAGTCATTCCTCCCTCATCCCTGCATCCCATTTCAAATCTTCAAAAGGTTCCATATCTCTTAGAAAGTAAAATCTAAGATAAAAAGTATAGCTAAGTAGACTAACCACTACACTCACCATACCCAACCTATCCCTGGACCTGTTTCCTGGGATCCCCACTCCAGCATCCCCATACCACACATCCAGCCCTATAGAAGGATGCCTGCCTCCCTCTCCCACCCCTTCCCCCAACAACATCCAGGCCTACAGTGCTTGGTTCTCTCTAACCAGCGGAGCCTCAGAAGACCCAGCCCTCTGCCACCCTTTCTGAGAAGACTTTCTGATCCCCACGACCTCCCTAAGGATAGACCACTCTCCCTTCAGCCCCCAACTCTCAGTTCAGTCCACCCACATGCTCTGGAGGGGGGGGTCCTTCAGGGCAAGGTCCACGCTTGGTGATTTCTGTCCGGCCCATGGCCTAGAAGAGGCCTGGCCTCGGGGATGGGGCTGGAGGCACTGGCTTCTTGGAAACAGCTGCTATCACAGGGAGATAGCAGGAAAAGATGTCAAAAACAAACTCTGCCCCCTGACAGCTTAGCAGCAGGCCTGTCTGAGCAAGAAGGACTGGGCAAGAGTGGGGTCTGGCAGCCTTTCCATAAACAGGGCTGACTCCACATAGGGCCTACCCAGCCGGGGCAGGTTGTCACAGGAACTCAGAGGAGCTGTTTGCAGGGGCTTTTTGCACATCCACACATCATTTTGCCCTGCTCAACAGAGAGGGACAGCTTAGGAGTAAAATGAGCGACCTCAGCAAGAGATGGGGAATAAGGGATAAATGATCCTAGTATCCCCTCTGCATCCCTCACCCCACTGCCCTGACTTGTCATTCCTCCTGCAATTATAAGGAAACCCAAGGGGTTTTATATTTTCACTCATCCAAGGCCCCATGTTCCAATCTAGAATTCCTGGAGGATGCTTATAACTTGTAAAACTTTCATATTTCAAAAAGTCATACTCCTGGGCAGCCCGGGTGGTTCAGCAGTTTAGCACCGCCTTCTGCCCAGGGCGTGATCCTGGAGACCCGAGATCAAGTCCCATGTCAGGATGGAGTCCCACGTCGGGCTCCCTGCATGGAGCCTGTTTCTCCCTTTACCTGTGTCTCTGCCTTTCTCTCTCTCTCTCTCTCTCTGTGTGTGTCTCATGAATAAATAAAATCTTAAAAAAAAAAAAGTCATACTCCTGACAAACTTGCATACAGTTTTAAGCAATGTGGCACAAAGGCTCTTCTGGCCTCAATTTCCCCATTTGCAAAATGAGGAGGGCAAGACTTCACTACCTTTGATGTCCTGCGTCTATGGCGCATGGTGCAGTGTGGTTTCTAGGGCTCTCAAGTTATTTATGCAAACACCAAATCAGTAACATCACTAACTGCTCCTCGCTTTTCAGTGCCAAATTTTTACAGTCAGCCAAGGCTTCCTGCACACAGACAATTGAAAAACAACCTCCCCTTAATTCAACTCATAGAACCACACAAAAGAAAAGGGGCCAAGCGCTCTGGAAAAAAAAAAAAAAAAAAAAGCCCAAGCCAGTGCAATTCAAACAGAAGGAGGCCCTATACTCAATCATCTGGTAAGGCTGTTACTTGGTAACATTACTACTCAATATTTACAAATACTTACAATTATGAACACCCATTAAATGTGACCAGGGAGGTGGTTTAGCTCCTTCTCTCCTGGTCATCTTGGCTTTCTTCCTTTCCTTTCCTGCAGCCAAAAGCAACACTGGCTGGACTCTGGTTCACTTCCCTGCTTTCCTGGCTGGGGGGGCTCCCTGGAGCATCCTTCCTGGCCTTAGCAGTGGGGGGGGGTTGTGGGGGGAGTGGGGGGGGGGAGTAGGGGGAGTGGGGGGTGGGGTAGGGAGCCACAGCCAAGCCCCCAGGCAAAGCCCTGCAGCTCAGGGACCTTATAGGCCTTCCTCAAGCTATCTTTCCCAAATACCAGCAAACCCGGGTAGCCAGTCCTATGAGTTTTCTTGGTTTGGCTTTTAACTCACACTGTTTCGAGGAATGGCCAATTCAATCACAGCTTGCCTTCATCCTTTCCTTCTTGTTGTGGAATTAATCATTTTGGGATCCAGAGGAAGTTATGTCCATGTGTTTCTATCCATGAGCACACAGAGTCCTATCCTTCCTTAGCAGACACCATGAAACAGACCCACACACAGTGATGCATGGGTGAGGGGCTTCATGATGCTTATTGCACGTTCATATGGGGAGATTCTCATTGAGCTTTGATACTAGGAAATCATTAGGACTGACTTCTTGATTATTTACAACTGGTGCTTTACATTAGCTCAACCAACAGATTAAGTACAACAAGGATACTGAAGAGCTTTTTTTTTTTTTAATCAAAAGTCTTTTATCAAAGACATTTAACTTATCACAAATCATCCTTGCCTACTCATCAAATCAATTGCTTTGAGAAATACTACTCAATTATACACTAATTCCAAAAACAAGCTCTATGGAATAGGAAGACATTTTCAGCTTATATTGCTCTTCCTCCATTTAATTAAAACAAAACAAGTTTTTACGGAAGGAAAGATAGCATACATGTAAACAACAATGAAGAGATCACTATGTGTGGTATATTTAGTCCACAGTAAGCAAGTCTGCTCTGCTCCATGAGCTTGAACCCCAATTCCGCCATACACTAGCTGTGTGGCACTGGGCAAATGGCTTATCCCTCTGAGTCTCTGCTTTCTTGTCCATAAAAGGAGGCTAATAAGTGGCATCTTTATCATAAGCTGGTCGTGAAGTGTCAAGGAAAAATACCTGCCAAACAATGCAGGGCCTGGCCTATGGTAAGGGCTTTAAAAATATTGGCTCTATGGGAGCACCTCATAAATAAATAAAATCTTTTTTAAAAAAGTTAGCTCTTGTGATTATGAATGTTTTTATTACCCATCTACAAAGAACTTCCCATATAACTTTGGCAATGATTTCTTGGTATATCAGATACACTGTTGCAAAGGTCAGTTTGAAGCAGATTTACAGTAAAGCCCAAAGTGGGGCCCCCTTTTTTTTTTAAGATTCTATGTATTTATTCATGACAGACACAGAGAGGCAGAGACATAGGCAGAGGGAGAAGCAGGCTCCCTGTAGGGAGCCTGATGTAGGACTCGATCCCAGGACCCTGGGATTATGACCTAAGCCAAAAGCAACCGCTCAACCACTCAGTGACCCAGGAGCCCTCGGCCCTCTTTTTCTTAAAAGGGAATCCCCCCAATTATATATGTGGTAGGCCCCACAAAACCTGGATCCTTCCCTGGTCACACTCACTGTGCATCACTCCCTGGTAATACTCCTCCCCATGTTCTCCCTTCTGATTGTGATGCTGATCACTCCTGATTCACATTTTTTCCTTACTGGGTAACTATAACCAAGTTATTTTCTACATAAATTTTATATAAGCGGAATCATACTATGTTATACTTAACCTTCTGCAATTGTCTATTTGATATTTTACATGTTCAAGATTTATCCATGTTGATACATGTATGTCATAACTGCTTTATAGTACCTGATTGTACGGCAATAATAGCATTTTATTTGTGCATTTTCCCACTAATGGATATTTATGGTGTTCAAAGTTTTTTTTTTTTTTTTTTTTTTTTTTTTGTGTTCAAAGTTTTTGCCACTACAATGTTGTGATAAACATACAACCATTCTTATTTGGATCTTGGAGACCTGCACCAGCCAGTTTCTCTAGGGAATCATGACAGATGCTGAGGCATCCCTTTGTCCTTACTAACAGAATCCAACATGTAGTTAAGCATTATCACCTTCCCAAACCTCCCTGCAACTAGGGAAGGACACTCGCCTCAGTTCTGGTCAAAGGTGTAGACAGAAAGCCACTGAGGATTCCCAGAGGCCTTGGCTTCCTTCCCTGCTTGAGTGCTGGCCCTCCCTTCTCCTGTCTCCCCAGCTGGAATACAGGCATGCAGGCAGGAGATCAGCAGCCATGGTGAGAACATAAGGACAAAAGCCCCACCAAGGGGATAGCAAAGTGAAAAAAGACTTGAATTATAGCCAATAAGATTATTTAGGTCCTAGATTAACCTCGTCCTACCCTCAGTACTACTTATATATCATTCTACAGAAGAATAGAAAATATTTCCTCACACAAGACATGTTAGTCTTATATCCTAAAACCTAAAGTGAGATTCTTGAATTAAATATATATATAGATGTGTGTACGTGTGTATTCTAATGAGCAGATTTTTCAGTCATAAGTGTCAATAATCAGAAAAACCAAAATGGAAAATGGAATGTGCAACCAAACACTTTCTGAGAGCTTACAAAGAATAAGAGAGTAACAATAATAACAGTAAGTACTCAAAATATATTTACTTTCATGCCAGGTGCTCTCTAAGCCCTTCACATCTATTACTTCAATTAAGTCTCAGAAGGGAAAGTATTATTATCAGATGAAGAGCCTGACGGGATGTTAAGTAACTTACCAGTATCACAGAGCTGGTGATGGGCAGAGTCAGGACTTGCAAGCCTAGCCCTATAAGGAATGTGTTGGCATGACAGGCTAAAAGTCCCCCAAAGATGCCCATGTCCTAATTCCCAGAACCTGTGAATATATTACCTTGCATGGCACAAGGAACTTTGCAGATGTGATGAAGTTAAGTATTCTAAGTGGGGAGAGTATCCTGGATTATCCAGATGGGCCTGATAGAATCATCAGGCTCCCCTAAGAGGGAGACTAGAGGGTCAGAGCTGTAGTGGGAGGCCTGAGGGAAGCAGAGGGTGGAGACACAAGGAAGGGGCTATAATCCAACGACTGCAGGCAACCTCTAAACACCAGAAAAGGCAAAGAAACAGATTCTGCCTCAGAGCCTCCAAAAGGATCTAGGCCAACCGACACCTTGAAATTAGCCCAGTGAGACTGATTTTAAACTTTGCATCTCCAGAACTGTAAACCAATAGATGTGTGTTGTTTGAAACCACTGTCTGAGGTCATGTGTCACAGCAGCCATAGGAAACAAACATGGTTGATAACTCTGACACACACACACACACACACACACACACACACACACACACACACACCCCACAGGCCTTATCCTCCAGAAATTCATTCATCCAGAGAGGGAGACAGACACACCACCACCTGCTCTTAAAAACTAAATGGAATAAGAGCCACAGAACCCCGGCCACAAAGTGCTGTGGGAACCAGAAAAATGTGTTTGGTCCACACATGTGGGTCCCTGCCACCTACAACTGGTTACAAAACCTAGGGACATCATGACAGTCTGGAACTCCTTACTAACGGATTTGTCAGTGGACTTGTTTTCTCATGGATCCACCCTGATAATGTTTCCGCATTTGTAAGAGACAAAAACTTGGCAAGAGAAAGGCAACACCCTCCAAGCTTCCTTCCTGGAATCCTCCAGTCACTTGTCTGGATTTACCAGCTAGGTCTTCCTTCCATTCCCTGCAGCTGGGTTCCTGGTGCTGTCGGGCAGCCGATGCCTGACATTTCTTCTTTCTCTGGCCAAAGTCAGGCACAAAAACATACTACTCGAAAGAAAAAGCCAGGACCATCTTTGATCCACAGATCGTCTTTCAAGTACCTGTCTCCTGCGTGTACCAGCCCTTCCCAACACCTCACCTGGCCAGCCTGAGAAATGGAGGGTTCACCACACACCTAGGTAATGGTGCAGTCCATGCAGTCCCTGAGATAAATGGGGGCGCAAAGAAGGAATGGACCTCCCTCTTTATAAGATGTCTTTACAAATCCACAAACGGGAGGGACGTTGCTACATGACTCAGTCGGTTGAGCATCCAACTCTTGGTTTCAGTTCAGGTCAGGATCTTGGGGTCTTGTGATTGAGCCCTACATCCAGCTCCATGCTCAGAGGAGTCTGCTTGAGATTCTCTCTCTCTTTCTCCTTCGGCCCCTTCCCCCACTCACATGCACTCTCTTCTCTCTCACATAAATCAATAAATAAATTATTAAAGATTTTATTTGTTTATTCATGAGAGACACAGAAAGGCAGAGACATAGGCAGAGGGAGAAGCAGGCCCCTCACAGGGAGCTCAGTGTGGGACTTGATCCCCAGACTGGGATCACACCCTGAGCCAAAGGCAGAGGCTCAACCACTGAGCCAACCAGGCATCCCTAAAATATTTTTTTAAATCCACAAAGGATGGGTGCCTGGGTGGCTCGGTTGGTTAAGCATCTGCCTTTGGCTCAGGTCATGATCCTAGGGTCCTGGGATTGAGCCACACGCCGGGCTCCCTGCTCAGCAGGAAGCCTGCTTCTCCCTCTCTCTCTGCTACTCCCCCTGCTTGTGCATGCTCTGTCAAATAAATAAATAAAATCTTTTTTAAAAAATCCATAAAGGAGCCCAGCCCTTCCTAAAATATAGACCATATAAAGCCAAAATTTTAAGTTACATACTGTTGGGCAAAAGAGACTCCAGTTTACTTAGAGTGCCTTCAGAATTTGGGAGATGGGACAATGCTGAAATAACTGAGAATAACAAGAGAAATTACAGTGAGTACCTGTTAAGCACTTTACCATGATTACTGTAACAATCCCATGTCTTAGGTACTAATTATCAACCCCATTTGACAGATGAGGAAACTGAGGCATGCCCACAGACAGTAAGCAGTAGAACAGAATGAGAGCCCAGGGAAGCAAACACTACCTTAAGCAAAGCGTCTCCTGTAACCCACCTGCCTCCTAAGTGCCACTGTCGTCACCTTCACACAGTCAAATGGGATGCCAAGAGCCAAAGGAGCATCCCCAATGAGAGCTGTGTTTACTGCCTAACAGAAAAGCCTCAGCATGAATCAGAGTCAGAGGGAAGCCGTCTAATCCATGCAGCAGCATTCCAATAGCTGGATAGTCTGCCTCTCTGATCCCATCAGCTCTAAGGGAACAATTGTCCAAGTCCAGCAGCTACGTATAAAGACGTGGAGCTGAAACTTGAGTTCTTAAAGGAATGAGGGCATCACCTCCACAAAGCTCTGCTCCCTAATATGTAAAAGGCCGAGAATAATGTGAGGAGTGTGCCCAGCACAGGGCCTGCTTCTTATACTGTAACTTGGCACAAAAAGAGAAGGCTTTTATAAAAATAACCCCCTGGACCTACTTGCCAAATATTTTCTAGTGTACACAATGCTTTACATATATCAGCTTGTTTGGGATTAATTCCTGGTTAGGACATCAGTGGCACACGTCAGGAGAGACACATGCACAGCATACAAACTCGAAGTGAATCATTAGCTTACCTGTAACACTGCACGCCGACAGAGCCCAAGACCCTGATAACTGTCAATAAAGTCATCCATAGCACCTGGTGCACAGCTGGTGCTTAATAAATGTTGAATGAATTCTGAATAAATAGGAACCACTTTTAATAGGATCTGCCATTTCTTTGCTGCCTTGAGCCACACAAAGCAAGTGTATATATAGAAACCACCCCAGGCACATATTCAAGTAACGTGAGAGCAAATCACCCAGAAGCCCGGCTATGTCCACACCTGCTGGGGGAGCTCCCAGCTGTTGGTGTCAAGGACCAGTGTGAAGTACACGTGGAACAGCCACAGGGACAAGACAGATTTCCCTTGTTTTTAAACAAACCATCAAAGTGGCTAATGGCTTCCCACAAAGAAACCCCACACCTTGGGCCAAAAGACAAGGAACTCATTAGGCAGAGCTGCATCCTCCGGCCCCCATTGTCAACAGGCACCATCCAGGCCAGCAGAAAACAGCTCCCAGGATCCCACACGCTGACAGGCGGCATCCGGGGATGATCAGATTTCTATCAGTAACGACACATGGCATTTCTCGCTGGCTCCAGTTCAGGACCCCACTCCACCCCCAGCAGGCAGCTCTCAGCTTTTAATCTTCCTGAACAATCATGCCTTTAAGAAAATGGTCATGTACTAGTGGTTCACACCATATTGTCAACACAATCAAAAGTTCAGCCTATTGCCTCCTGGATGGTACCCTAGACGTGGTCACAACTTCTCACACTCCCCTACTCTCAAGGAGGTGCCCACAAATCCATCTCTTCCCCAGCCAACACACTAGCATCTACCCCAACCCATAAACACCATAAGAATCTTCCTTCTGACAAAGTACCACCCTCCCCCTGGCTGAGGGTTTCCCTCAGCTTCACAGCATCACCCTGCTTAGGATACTCCAAGTTCAAAACCACTGACCCAAATCCTGGTGATTCCATTTACACAAAGTCAGAAGTCAGGGTAGTAGGCCTCACCCCACCATGGAGGGGGCCATGGGCAACGTTTCTGGGACACTGATCTGAATACAAAGATGCATTCCATGTGTGAAAACCCAGAGAGCTGTATGGTTATTTGTAACCTCTTCTGCATGTATGTTATTCATCTACAAAAAGTTAATAAATAAACTGTTAATTCACATGAATTGTTTGTTCTGGAACTTGAGCGAATGGAGGTGGGGGGTCAGTTACGCCATACTTCAGCCACATAAATCACAGACTTTCTTTCTCAACAGCCTGAAAAACCAGTTGTTCCCGCTGTTGAGGACCACAGACACACTGGTTTCAGAAACACTTCCAACAGCCCTGAAGGAAAGGCGGTCACAAAGGAGCTGCAGTGGCACATGCCTCCTGCTGTGCCTGAGCTAGAACCAGTTTTGTTTATTCCAAGATCCGGCTTGGAAAGTGACCACTTGGTCTTCCAGAGGAAAACAGGCAGCCAGCATTGCCTGTAGAAACTCCTATTTTTAAAACAGCCTGGTCGGTCACAGGGGATGGATGCTTTGACTGTAACACACATTGTTTTTGAAAATGGAGGCCAGGCCTGCAGCGCCCACCCCACACCTCCCCTTACACCTCCTTGCTTAGCCTCTTCCTAGCTGGCCAGGGACGGGTGTGTTCCAGGAACGTTGCTGCTCATGAGTCATCCTCCCGGGGCCTGACAGCTGCTCCTGGATCCTGATCAATTTCCTTCAAGAGACTCGCTTTGGTGTTTGGGGTTCACGCTGCAGTAACTTGCAAAAATAAAACTCTCCTTTTTACAAGCAGACTGAATGGCACATGAGGACCAAGTCTCCAGCAATGCCCCACCCCACCCCATGCCCACCCCCACCCTCCTGTGTAACAGGAAACATTCGTTTCTGAGCCCCTTGGTCAGACAGTCATTTGGCCACAACCACCACCTAACAGATGCAAATTTCTCATCACCTTATCCCAGCAGGGCTGCTCTGCTGGGCAGCTGGGGTTTGATGCCACAATTCAGAGGGAGCATGGTGTTTTCTAGCCAAAGGACAATGCTGACTTGGCCTGACATCATGGCGATTATCCTAGACTGCTTTGTGCTAAGATCTCCAAAATATTCGAAACTGTAGATTCTTGGGCAGAAAATTCTGTGGAACCACACTGGATATACTTTCCTAAAACAGATCAAACTTCAGCAAAATTAAATCCATGCACTTTTCAGTATGATGAATCTGAGGGGGTGGCTCTGCCAAGAACAGCCCCTTCTGGATATGTGCAAACATCCCAGAGTCAACCGAGAATGGAGACCATGTTCATCCTTCCTGGGGCCCCTTCCTCCTGCTGCCACTCTGCTAGCTCCAGCAGAGTTTGGATGACCCTGACACCTGCAATAAAACTCTATCCAACAGCCCTCTTGGAGGCCACACGCACTATCTGGGCAAAATTGGGAAGGGGATAAAAGGCCCCTGTGATAGGAGCCCCAGAGACTGGATTCAGCTCTAGCTCTGGAATCATGAATAAGTCACGTTTCTCTGGACCTCAGTTTCCTCATCTGCAAACCCCACAGGCACAAACAGAGCATTTCTTAAGTCCCTTGCAAGCTTTTCAATTCCAGCCCACAGATGTATTTAAAGGGTTTTTTGTTTTGTTTTGTTGTTGTGTGTGTTTGCAGATTGGCTGCAAACATTTCAAACTCTGGAGTGCTTTTATGAGAGTTTGGAGATTTTACATTAAGATCCCAATTTCTGGGGCAGTCTGGATGGCTCAGCGGTTTAGCGCCCACCTTTGGCCCAGGGTGTGATCCTGGAGACCTGGGATAGAGCCCTGCATTGGGCTCCCTGCATGGAGCCTGTTTCTCCCTCTGCCTATGTCTCTGCCTCCCTCTCTCTCTCTCTCTCTCTCTCTGTCTCTCATGAATAAATAAATAATCTTTAAAAAAAAAATCCCAATTTCTGGATTCCCTTGGGAAATCAGCAAATCTGGTCACAGTGGGCTTGCATTCCCAATAGGAGGCAGAAACTGGAAGGAGGAAAAATTTCCCAGGACAGGGAACAAACCACCCATGCTGCGACTATCATTGTCATCACTGGCGGCCCTGTGAACATTTAAGTTTGGGACTTCTGTTCATAAGTCTGGCTTATTTTCTTTCCCTTATTGCTTAACTTTCTCACTTTTCATTTCAGCTGGAAGACTCATGAACAAGTTCCAAAGTCAAAATATTTCACAAATAATCAGTATAGATAATCTGTTAAGTGGAAATCCACAAAGTTGGGGGCCTGCACACCAGCCTCCAGCAATTCTGATAATTGACCATCTAGGGACCCAGAGCTGGTTTAAAAGTCCTCCGGGGACCCTTTGACCTTTGTGGGTTGTCTCATCTCAGCCCCTACCCCTCATCCAGGTCCCTCAGCCCTGAGCCAGGGACACATGTCTGGGAGCTGGGACAGCGAAGTGAGAAGCAGGCAGGTTCCTGAGGAGGTCAAAACCACATCTGCATTTTGTCATCCTTCTGGACAGCCAGCATGTGCAGGGCTGCCTGTGGGCCTGCCAAGTTGCTGGGGGAGTTGAAACAGCAAGCGAGCCACGTTGCAGCAAAAGTGAGGGAGGGAGTGCATGGAGAAGAGCCTCGGCCAACTCAGTCGTGTCAGCATGATGCGAGGCAGGTAGGGAGGAAGACTCTGTGCCCCGTCTCTTCAAAGGACACACGTGAGCCAAGAGGTACAGGAATGGAAACTGTTCTCAAACCAGTTGCATCTCATCGCTAATGATAACAGTGTAATGACAGTGACACTAGCGGCAGCATGACAGCTAACACTTAGTGTGCCAGGTGCTGATGCTATTATCATACTGCTTTAGAGGAGAGGCATCTGAGGCCCGCCAAGGCCAGCGACTTGAATGAGATCACCAGGCAGCAAGTGGTGGCCGGAACGGGATCCTAGGCAGCTGCCTCCTTAGCCCCGGCTCTGCCCGGAGGGCTCTCTGCTGCCTCTTTCAGTGCAGGCACAGGCCACAGGGCCTTGCTGTTCAGGGTTCGGGGATACTGCTCCTTTCCCTATTGTCTTACATTAAAAATCACAATGGAGTTTATTTGTGCATACCCTCCCTGCTGCGTAATAACTATATATAGTGACATTTAAATCCACAGGTCACTGTGGAGAGCTATACGCTCAAGTGCATTAATTGAAGGCACTGTGCACACCGTCGGACTGCTGACTATGGTTATGTTACCTGTAAATTCCATAACTGGTCACAGCACATTCATAATCACTGTATTTTTTTACACTGATTTTAAAAAAAAAACATTTATTTTGATGGTGTTATGGTACTTAAATGGTGTCCTTTAAATTATTTAATAACTTTTGGGTGTGGGGCAGGAAGAGAGGGATGGTGTCCAGAGACACCCCACACTTTACATCCTATCTTACCATCCCCCTATTTTCTCACCCTCCTTATATCCTTTTTGTTAAAATAAAGAAGCATTGTAGCTGTTAAAAACAAAACAAAACAAAACAAAACAAAACAAAACAAAACAAAAAAAACAGGGATCCCTGGGTGGCGCAGCGGTTTGGCGCCTGCCTTTGGCCCAGGGCGCGATCCTGGAGACCCGGGATTGAATCCCACATCGGGCTCCCGGTGCATGGAGCCTGCTTCTCCCTCTGCCTGTGTCTCTGCCCCACCCCCCTCTCTCTGTGTGACTGTCATAAAAAAATTAAAAAAAAAAACAACAGAATAAAAAACATGCACATTCTTCTTTATGTGTGGTTTGGAGGATTTTTAAAGATTAGTTTTGGCCATTTGCAACCTGTACCTTACTCACCAGCTTTCAGTGTGCAAACTACCCCACTTGTCTTCAGCCCCATTCACAGGAAAGTGTCTGCTCCCTCACAGTCCTGACTCCCAGGAACCCCCAGCCCTCCTGAGGAACAAAAGATCCCAGGATTTGTGAAAAGGCCTGAATAATGGGAAGGGTTCTGGTGAAGAAGAAACATGGGATGTTTTACAAGATCCATCTTACTCCAAGGAAGAGATGTTGGGCCCTCCTTAGCTATCTCTCCCTCTTAACTTACATACTCTCCATTAAACTTAGGAAGAACGAGATGAGAAGCGGCAAAATTTGAACAAGGAAATGGGCAAAAGAGGAGGGAGCTGACAGGTGATGCAGGATCTCCAGGAAGGTGACCAAAAGGAAGTTTCAAAGCAGGATTTAGCACCAGGGACAAGGTTTTTATCCCGATCCCTAGTCACAGGGTATATGGCTACATGCAGGTGCTATCATGAACCTGTAGGCTAGCAACGTGGAGAGTCGAGGAGGAAAAGTGAAATTGGGACCCGAGTGCTATATCTAACATAGAGAGGCGAGCAGCCTACTGAAGAAGCATGGGTACAGGTGAACAAGAAGCTGATAGGCATCAGGAGGTTAAAGTTAAATCCCCTGGAACTTACAGAGACATGCTGGTTCTGAGCACAAGCTCTCAAATAAGAATCTCACTCTTTTCTGCCCTAAAACAGAACTCCCTATAGAGGCCCCACCTGGACACACCAATGCCAGCAGTTCATAGTTGCTACTGGGGCATCCCAACCCCACCCACCCACTGGCAAGCAGTGGCTCCTCTGTTGCCCCTAGGTGACATTGGGCAATCAGCGGAAACATTTTTGGTTGTCACAAGTGGAGAGAAGGTGCGTTACTGGCATCTAGTGGGTAAAGCTAGAGACGCCACTGAATACCCTACAATGCACAAAGAGCCCCCACAACAAAGAATTACTGTTGTACCCAAAATGTCAGTGCTGTCAAGGCTGAGAAACCCAGATCCAAAACAAAGCAAAGGTGGTGGGTCAGGGTTAGACATCAAAAAGAAAGCTGTCTCAACACTATCATGAATTTACCTGCTGTGTGACCTTGGACTTTGGCCCCCTCGCCTGTAAAAGGATCCCCTGTACAGAGGCTGGTGTACAGGATGGGATGATCAGTCCCAAACCCTCAATGGGCTTTGCTGGAGCTTAATGAGACCTGGTTTGGGAAAGTGCTTTGTCGATCACAGGTCTTGCTTTGTCGATCACAGGTCTTGTTCCGTCATCATTCCCTGCAAGGCTTGCAGAGCCTCTGACTTGCACAGAGGCTAAAAGACATGGGGTGGAAAGAGAAGCAGATCTGGTTAGGTGGGAAGGGTGATGTCTCAGAGTGGCAAGCATAGACTGCCCTTGGGTCCTGTGGGACCCACTGAAGATGTGACTCCCTTGTGGAGTGATAGTGCATTCTAAGGGAACCTGGGGGCCTGGGACATCACTGCTCCCATCAAGCTATGCCAAGTAGGTGGGGTTGATGATGAGCTGGGGTCTACAGGGCAGGGCCTCCTCAAATGACCTCCTCCATGACCTGCCTCAAAAACCAGGAACTGCTACCATTCCTACAACAACACAACCACAACAGTAATAATAATAATGTCCAACATCTATTAAGTACTTAACCTGTGCCTGGCCAAGAATTAGGCCCTATTTGTGGGGGATCTTATTTAATCCTCACAACCACCATGGAAAGTGGGTAAGATAAATATCTCCATTTTACAGGAACTAAAGTGTTTTGCCCAAGGCTCCTCAGCTCAAACATAACTTCACACCTAGAACTCAGATGCCACAGTCCACAGCCTTAACCACAACATCACCCTCCCCTAAAACTGTACCACTTCCATCAACACCTGGACCTCCATATTCTAGAAGAAAGCCAGAAACCAAGCTGATAGTATAATTTCAATTGAAATAATTAGTGTGCATGCTGATGCATATGCAAAAAGGAAATTTCCTGCAATAGTCCCTGATTAATAGTATTTACCAATATGTGGTAGAAGTACATGCGATTATTTCATTTCCTCTATATTTTTTAAACTTCTCAAAGTTTTTATAATCAACACAGTTAATAAAAACCTTACAAAAGTAAAAATTAATGAATCTGCTTTTTCAACATCACTTTTTTAGCGAAATCTCTAATTTTGTCTAGACCAAAAGTTGACAAACTATGGTCTGTCTCTTTTTGTAAATAAAATTTTATTGAAACACAGCCATACCCATTCATTCACATAAATGACTGTGCCTGCTTTTTGTGACACCTGTAGAGTTGAATAGCTGTGAGTAGACATAGGGACACTATATCCCCTTTCTAACCTGGCCTAAGATGGATCTCTTACTTTCCCACCTCAATTTCTCCTCACATTGTGTCTCTGCTTGTTTTGCTACAGCCCAAACTGGATATAGCAGGAAGCTAATGAACCTCAAGCCCCTCCTTAGAAAGGTATCCATACAGTCATATGCTTTTGTAAAATTTGGAAAAGGGTATTTTTGAAGACTCCCCAGTTATGTTTCAGACTCCTCAAACCCAGATCCACTCCTACCTAAAGCCCCAGACATTTCACCACCTTTATTCCATTTTTAAGACCACAATGTGTTCAATGGTGAGAAAGGTCTGTTCCTACCAATCCCCAAGCAGCTTTAGGCATGATGAGCTCCTTTCATTTCCAATCCCCAGATAGCTACAGACCAAAAGCAGCTATCCTTCAGTATACAGCTCCAGAGAACACAGGGAAAGGGACCCAACTGGGTCAGTCCTCAGGATCCACCAGGAAGTTCAGAGCAGGTCATCTAGAGAGAGGGACCCTGATGGCATCCACACCCATGACAGGAAAAGAGGAATATACCAGTTAACACACACTGTCTCTTAACCTTTCGTTACCTCCACTGAAATCCCACTAGCCAATTTAATTTATGTATTTCATGATACAGAGCCTCTATAATCATAGCATTTTCAAATGATAAGAGACAGATGGATGATGTAAAACTGCTTTCTAAAGGTTAAGCTGGTCACAAGAACAACAGAAAAAGGGATCAGATCACATAATGTGTGCACAAATATCTTATTGTTTATTTTAAAAACTTCTTCCAATTCAAATGTTATGGTGGGGTATTATAGCAATCCAGAACCTACAGAGCCCAGTTGTCCAATCAAATGCCCATCCATGCCTTAACCATCAGGGGACAGTGTCCTTCATTCTCTGGCTCTTGGTCCCTTCCTAGTCTATTCTTATCTCGTCTTTCTCCAATGTGGGGGAGGGGACGCAGCTGGCAGTTCTGATAAGCAGGTGTAATGAGAGTGAAAATGACCTTGCTCATCAGCTGGTGGGAACCCAGCAGACAAGGGAGTCACTGTATCACTGTCTACTAGACTCTAAAACAAGGCACAGTGAGGCCCTGAGGGAGGGAGAGAGGGAAGCTTTCTCTCTCTCTCTCTCACACACACACACACACAGAATGGTTGGGGGTGGGGGGCAGTCGACAAAAGGAAATCTGCATCGTTTCACCCAGGAGAGGAAAAGTTTCCACTGAACAGGAAAATTAAAATCTAACAATAAGGATGTGTTGAGGTATTTCCCAAACAGCGGAGGTAGACAAAAATAAACAAAGGAGACTGATCTTTAGGAAAATCAGAGGGAAAGTCTGCATTCTCTGCAGAGCTGGCAAAATGCAATTAGGAGAGAGTCAGCGGATGTGGGAGGAGAGGGATGTATATTCACCCAGCTGATTCCAGCATCCAGGCAGCCAGGGCCGTGTCAATGGCTGTTACTGTACCAGCCATTGGAACGGGTCCAACACACAGGACATACTCTGGAGGGGGGGGGGCAGGGGAAGAATATCCCCTAACCCAGTTTCCAATTAAATGTGGGTTAACTGGCATGCTTGCAGCTCAAGGGGCTGATTCAGAGCTGAAAGGAGCATTTTTCAAAATATAAAAAGGCTGAGCCCGCCAAGCTAGCACCTTTTATTTTCTCCCATTCTTTCAGTTGCTCAGCCTGACCCATGGCTAACTGAGCTGACTCATTGGTCCACAGAGAAATGGACCCTCCCCAGCCCCATCAGCTCCGGACCCTCCCAGCACATGTGAACTCCATTCTGCTTTTCCCATGGAGTGGTCACGGCTGCCCAAGGATGAGTCACCCATGAAAGCCACACATTGTCCCCAACAGACAAAAAAACGCTCAACTCAGGAGAGTGGTCCATTCACTATTCTCCAAGAGCCAACCTCTTCCTGTAACTTCTAGAGGATGCTGCTGTCCTGGCGGTCCCTCTTCTCTTTCCCAAGTCTGTGGCTGACACGAACATGAGGGGAGTATTTGGAGTGATGTGCCAGCACAAAGAGGATACAAACTGAAAATGGAGGCCAACTTCCAGCAAGGTGTTTAAAGGCCAATGGAAAAGGTAGATCAATTTGTTGGTAGTGTATATAAGTCACATTCATTGCACATCAACTAAGGTACTGGGCTAAGGAAGTATGCTTCACCCATGAGCTCATTCAGTCCTCAGAGCTACCCTCTAAGGTAGGTCCTATCATTAGCCTCACTTTACATTCAAGGAAACTATAGCCCAGAGATGTTAAATAATTTAGCCAGGTTATACCATGCAACAGTCAGGATTTGAATCAAGGCAGTCCATCTTCAGAGCCTGTGTTCTTAAATATCATGCTATCATTACCAAACCAATTGAGAACTGCAAAATTAAAGTCATGCTAAAGTGTTCCTATTTGGGGGGAAGTTATGAGTTTGTCAGCTTACTTTTATATCACTTCTCACCCTCCCCCCACAAGAGAGGCTATAAACTGGCTTTTCTTTTTCTTTTTTTTTAAGATTTTATTTATTTATTCATGAGAGACATATAGAGAGAGGCAGAAACATAGGCACAGACAGGAGCCCGATGTGGGACTCGACCCCAGGACCCCAGGATCACGACGTGAGCTGAAGACAGATGCTCAACCACTGAGCCAACCCAGGTGCCCCTAAACTGGCTTTTCAAATATAAAAATCACATGTGCTGAGCACATGATACATGTCATTTCATTTAAACCTCAGGACCACCCCCTATAAGGTTGGTATTAATATGATCCTATCTATAAATGAAGACACTGAGGTTTAGGAAGAATAACAGCCTTGCCCAAGGTCATAAAACAGAACAGGGATTTGAGCTGAAGAATGCCAGTTACCAGACCTACATTCTTTCTAATATATATATTTAAATCAAAATAAAGGCTGAGCCTGCCAAGCTAACACCTTTTATTTTCTCCCATTCCATTTAATTTTGGAAAATGAATTTCATTCCATTTAATTGGAAACTGGATATATATATATATATATATATATATACATATATATATATACACACACACACACACACACACACACACACACACACACACTGTCTTTCATAGAATTTCAAGATTTTCCAGGAAAAAAAATCAAAAGTATCATAAAATGAGAGTGAGACTACAGTGGGTGGCTGGCTTATAGCCGTGGATCATCTGTCTGACCTTGAACCTGCATTAGCCCATGACCTTTGGCAGATCCTACCTCTCTTGAAGGCTTCAGTTTCCTCATCTGTGAAGGGAGGAGCAAGAGCGCAAGGGGGCCCTTCAATACCATGATTGGATGATGTGCTTTTGTTTTTGGTTTTTTTTTTTAAGATTTTTTTATTTTTTTTTAATTTTTATTTATTTATGTTAGTGAGAGAGAGAGAGAGAGAGAGAGAGGCAGAGACACAGGCAGAGGGAGAAGCAGGCTCCATGCACCGGGAGCCTGACATGGGATTCGATCCCGGGTCTCCAGGATCACGCCCTGGGCCAAAGGCAGGCGCCAAACCGCTGCGCCACCCAGGGATCCCAGATGATGTGCTTTTGCAGCCTCCTAGAGCACCTGAGGGCTCTGTGTTTATCCTCTATGGATGGTAACTACCCTCCTCTCTCCTCACACAAGTCTTTCAGAATGGGTTCCTAACTTTGTCCCTGGACTCAGGTCGGTACACTCAGAAGAGAGTTCTTAGGGACAGCCTAAGGCCAGGCTGTGGTGAGGAAGTCACAGCTCTTGTGGGAGGAAGGAGTGGGGCAAAGCAGGGAGGCTAAGAAGAAGCTAGTAAACAGTGTTTGAACGAGTACTGTACCTTAATATGAAGGGTAGGAACATATGTAGAAACTCACTGAGCTTTTCCCTTAATCTGACACACCTCATACATCAAAGTTTAAAAGACACAAAGTATTTGAAGAGATGACAGATCAGACCAGGCAAGATTTTGCCAAATTAAAACTTTGTTAGTATACATGCTCCACATAAAATACTTAACATCCCACCAAAGGAAGACCCTTAAAAGTACCTACCCTTCTAAGTTTGTTATGGAAAGGGGACAATAATCACCATGATAAATAATTACATCTGGTGAGTGCATCAGCAGTGAGGGTGACCCATGGAAATCCTTCATTTAACAATCAAATCTCAAAGTGCCCAGCTAACACCTTAACTCTCTACTCCTACTTCCAAGTGGAACAAGAACAGCCTAGAATTTAGATAGGGACTTAGAATCCTGGTTCTATTACTGACTTGTTGGGCCCTAGGGTTGGGTCAGGAGTCACAGCCCCTTGCAACCTCCCCTTCTACGTATGAAAAAGGACAGTGAAGACCACAAAAGAAAGGGGATCACTGGCCCCAATGGCATGGACATTGGGTGTTTCTGCCACTGTGCATCAGATTGCCCATCTGTGGGTAATAGCATGTGGCCTTCCCACCCACCCCCCCATCTCAGTCCAAAGGTCCAGGTAAGGCTTATTTTATTCCCTCACCCTTGAAGTCCAGGAGACAGCATGTGTCCCAAGCAGAACAAATATGAGACTACTTGGGAAGTCTTGTTGGAACAAATGGGAATGATAAACTCCCAGTCCACAGCTGTGGAAGAATGTCAGCCAGGAGCTTCTGGGAGGTATCATGTAAAGGAAGCCTTCCTGGGAATGAAGCCAATACAGAAGAAAGTGGAGCCAACCGAAGGAAAGAGTGAGACCAAAACCTAATGACACTGAGCCCCTGGATCCAGCTATGCCTGAAGCTACCCACTTTTGGGCTGTCCATTTATATGAATCATATAGTCCCTTAATCCAGGCTGAACTGTGTTTCAGTCGCTTGCAACAACAACAAACCTGACTAATGGAAATGCTACATAGAATTGCAAGAACTCGGAGCTACAAGGAGCACTGGAGGCCATCCAACCAGCAGTGTTTTGCATATATCAGCATTCAGTAGCAAAATGTTGGTCTAATGAATTAATTTGTTCATCACCCTAGTTCTGACTTCTCAAACTGAAGTAAAGCTATCCTGTTGACATTATTCTAAACTGCAGGATAAACCAACTGCATCTTCATGGAGCAATAATTCAAATGATGGCAAGTAACTTGAAATACTTTTTTATTTGAAGAGATTCAGAGCACAGCCAAATGTGGCTCACTCCAGGAATACAAGGATAGGTCAATATTAGGGAATCTATCCATATAATTTACCTCATTAACAGGATCAAGAGGAACATCTTAGATGTCAATCTTGTTATATTTCAATATTTATTCCTGACTTTTTGAAAAAATTTCTTAACAAAATAGGAATAGAGAGAAACTTCCTTAAAAGATACACGGCTTAACCTAACAGCCAATACTCCCATTAATGTCAGTACAAGGTAAAAATGATCCGAGACATCACCATTGTTCAATATTATTGAGGAAGCATTTGCCATCCTAATTAGACCAATTAACAAACAAAGTTTTGCCAATTGTGAAGGGAGAAGAAGTAAAATCCCATTAACTTGCAGATAATGTGATTATGTGCCTAGAAAAATTCCTCCCCACAGAAAAATAAAATAAGCTCTAAGAAACTAAGAGAACCAGTAGGACAATTTTATAATATCAGTCAACATTAATAAAAGAAATTATTAATTAGTAGCTTTCTTATATACAAAAAACAAAATAGAACAAATAAACCAAAACACAGAAGTGATTTTTCTAAAACACATTCCTTCCTTGCACTCTTGTTTCTGCTTTCTGTTTAGTTTCCTGTCCTTACAAAACCTCAACTGAACTCCAAAACCCTCCAGGGCAGGGACCCTGTTAGACCCTGTTATCTGGCTCCCGCCTGCCCCAGGCACAGGTATATCCCGGAGCTCAGCACAGCGCCTGGCCACACAGCCGGCCTCCGTCAACACCCATCCTTGAGGGAGCCGCCGGCTGACTGCGCACAGCACACACAGCACCGCACACAGGCTGGGCAGAAGCCACGTTCAGCTATAGTCCCGGCCCCAGTCCCGGGGAGAGTCTCAACCGGAGTTCCCATCCTCTCCTCCCACCCAGAGAACAAAAGCCTCAAGACTCTCCTCATCCACACCCTAGCGGAACACCCCAGACAAAACCAGCACTTCTGTGGGCCCAGTGAGCACTTCAACCATTGGGGTTACACACCCCCACGCACAGTCTCCCCAGCTCTCCAAACCCAGTCCTCTACCCTTAGAGTTGAAAAGGTTGATTTACTTCCATGGGAAGTGCCAGGCTCTTGCCTGGAAGGAATTTTTTTTTTTTAATTTTTATTTATTTATGATAGTCACAGAGAGAGAGAGAGGCAGAGACACAGGCAGAGGGAGAAGCAGGCTCCATGCACCGGGAGCCCGATGTGGGATTCGATCCCGGGTCCCCAGGATCGCGCCCTGGGCCAAAGGCAGGCGCCAAACCGCTGCGCCACCCAGGGATCCCTGGAAGGAATTTTATATCTGATTCCCCTGGAGGGAGACTGCTGCACATGGTCTCTGCCCAGCAAGGGCTTAGCATCAGGACAGATGCTGCCTTTCACCCAAGACCCGTCCTTCCATAGAATGGGGGCTGGAGGAGCTTCCTCTGCCAGATGAGGAACCCTCAAAGGCTCTCTTCCTACCTACTGTGTTCCATGAATTGTGTTTCCCAGGACCACCTCAGAGTGTCGTGCCCATTTGAGTATCCTCCAGTTTGAGTGTTTTTAAACATTCCCCAAATTTGCACAGTGTGCCAGACCCGGCTAGAACCTTCCTTAAGCCCTTCTTGTCCTACTCCTTATACTCTCGTGCTATGACTTACACTCATGTCTCCTTCTATACTATAAGCAGATCCACATCTGACTGTACCCCCCAGGGTGCCTGATGGCATGCTGAGCACATGACAGGTACTCAGTAGACCTATTCCTGGGGCAGATGTAGCAGCACCCCCCAACCCCACACCATTCCACGGGGGACTCTGAGCTCCTATCTTCAGAGAGAAGGTAAGAGGAGGGGCCCAATCATATGAGAAGCAGGCGGGGTGGTGAAAAGGCTTTCTCCCCTGAGCCAGTCAAAGACAGGTTTAAGTCTGAGCCCTATAATTATCTGTGATATTAGGGTAGGTAATTAAACCTTTGTTTCCTCATCTGCAAAATAGAGGCAAACAACATGTCTTCTGCTCAGTCCCTGTGATGTCTGGAGCCAATGTATATAAAAAGCCCATTAGGAGGTGGCTAAAGAATTAGCAGATATTGTTATAATTTGCCATGTAGAGGATTAGCCAGCCCACTAGAGAACTGAAGGTCTTTTTCAGTGTCTGCATGGGAGATCTTCCAAGACCAGTCCTAATCACTGTCTTTGGCCAGTATAAGGACAGATAAGGATTTGGTTTGGTGGAAAAAAACCCATAACCAAACAGAATGTGAGGTTCAGGAGACTGAGTCTGTGTCTTTTCTGTTTTATTCCTTGTTAGAAGACCAAAGTCTAGCTCTTTGTTTCTCAAAATCCTGACTAATGTCAAATAATACTGTCTCCCTTAAGGGGTCTTCATGTGTCTCAAACAAGATCATGCAGACTCATTAAATTACTTTAACAATAACCTAGTCAGCTGTCTATGGGGTTAAGCCAATGAACATAATAAGGAGCCTACTCTGTTTCACATTTATTCAACAATCGTTTAGTGACTACTGTATCCCAGGCACTGCCCTGGGAATCAATGAGAAGACATACAGGCTCCATGCACCCTCACAGGGCTTACAGTTGCTTTAAACAATATATGGAAAATTTTAAAGGGCGCCTGGGTGGCTCAGATGGTTAGTCCGGCTTCGGCTCAGGTCCTGATCTCAGGACCTGCTCAGCAGAGTCTGCTTCTTCCTCTCCCTCTGCCCCTCCTCTCTGTTCATGTTCTCTCTTACTCTACCCTCTCTCAAATAAATAAAATCTTTAAAATATATATATATATTTTAAAAAAAGAAAATTTTAGGTTTGAAAGGAAACTCACTCATCAACCAACTCCTTTCTTTTAAGCCAGTGAGGAATCTGAGAGAAGTAAAGAAATACACCCGAAGTCACACAGCCAGAAAGAAGGTAGTGTTTGCATGGGAGAGTTTCTGTCTGAATAAAATCTTTTATGAAGATACTGCTTATTCTCAACTCACTCACCAGCAGGCCTATAAATGTATTAGAAGACTCATTCCACCTTTTGCCTCCTATGAAAACAAAAAACAAAAAAACACTAAACCATTCAAATCCAATATCTGTGTTTTGGGGGCACTTTGCCTTTCTGTCCTAGGGACATATATCACTGAAGTTCTGGGAGGAAACTTCAAGATATCCCAGCCCAGCATGTCTCCAGTATGACCACTGCAACAGCAAAAGTGGGAGGCCGCACACTCTACCCTCTCCTGAGAGGACCCTCTGTGCACACTGACCTTTTACAGGCTCTGCTGGGTCAGGCCAGAAAGGCCACGTTTAACTGAGTTTAAGTCAGCAGTCCCCAAACACGTTACGCAATAGGCCCCATTTTCCTGCAAAGCCTACTAATGTTTGGAAGAAACCATATTCTGATTAACAGACTGCAGGAAAAACTGAGGGGATCTCTAAGAAGACACCATGGAGAGTGAAGTGCCTTCCCCGAGGTCACAGGGCTGGTGAATCCAAGGGTGCAGGCGAGAGCCTCAGGTCAGGAGAGGTTATACTCTCATTCTTGCTGAGCTTCCAGCTTCTCAAGGTGAATTCCAGCTGAATCTCTGGAGGGTGGAGGACATGGGGTGGGCCCCACACGGCCCTGTGGGCAGTGAACAAAGAGCTAATAAAAATCAGTGACCGAAACAGCTCCAGCCTAAGGACAAGATGGAAACTGATAAGGGGATCAAGAGAACAAGGAACAACAAACAGCAGAACTAACCTGTATAGAGGTGAGGGCTCCCGAGCATGTGGGCTATACATCAGTTAGCCCTGAACATGAAACAGAACACGGTGCTGGGGGCAAATCTCAGTTTGGGATACAGCCCTTCATGTAGCCTTCTAAAAATCACTGTTTTCTAGCCAGTTCAGTTCACCGAAGCTGCTCACAGGCTGAGAGCCTACTGTGTGCTGGGCCCTGGGCCAGATGTAGGTGTTCCTGCACCAGGCAGAGCCAGCCTTCCAGGACAGCAAAGCCAAGCGGAGCTGGCACAAAGGAGGTGCTCAAGACATACTGAAATATATGAGTGAGCCGGAGAAGATCTTTATTTTCATAAAGAGACACACATTTACACAAGCTGAGAGTGAAAGGCCTTCATAATTTCTTATTTGAGTATTTTCCCAAAGTGCTTATGGCCACTAAGCAGTAAAAGGATACTGATCAACTGACTAAGTGACTGAATGAATGAATGAATGAATGAATGAACGAACGAACTAACGAACTTAAACCTTTCCATTTCTTTGGCATGGGTTAAGTCCTAAGTACCCACCCATTTCACCACGAGTCTATTTACAGTAAGGATTTATAAGAAGTGCAAGGACTCTTCCCCTCAAAATTTCCCTCTTTGAACATCAGAAATTCCACTTGCCTAACTCCACTGCTGTACCGCTGAGGAAACTGAGGCCCAACAAAGCAATATCCATCCACAATCACTGGTGACAACAGAAAACTGAACTCCCCAGGGGCTTAATCTTCTACAAATCCTGTGTTCTTGTGAGTTGGCACCTGGAGCTAGAAGTGGTGAGTCATGGCGGCTTGGCCAATAAAGGCTGTAGGGAGCGGTCTCCTCAAGAAAGTCACTAGATTAAAAGACAAACACCACAAATCACTGGAGCAAAACCATGTTCCTGAAGAGGGAAGTGCAGTCTGTGGGCAAGGACTCCAGGAGCAGCTTTCATCGGGAAAGTGGCATTGGCCCCAGGAGAGTTGAGTTCCTTCTTTCCAGCGGCAGTCTCTGTCACAGCACCTCACCTCAGGGACCCAGGGCTCACCGCTCTACCCCCTATACTCATCAGTCCAGAAACACTGCTGAGCACCTGCTGTGTGCCACACACTGATTAGATGATAAGAAGCAAAACAGGTAAGATATGGCCCCATGGAAATCACAGTCCAAGAAGATAAACACATGCAAGATGAGAACTTATGTCAACTGATAATCGTTTCTAAAACACAAGTCTGGGGCGCCGGGGTGGCTCAGTCAGTGGGGCATCTGCCTTCAGTCCATTTCTCCCTCTGCCCCTCCCCTTACTCATACTCTCTCTCTCTCAAATAAAAATCTTTAAAAAAATAAAAAATAGAGCACCTGGGTGGCTCAATTGGTTAAGCATCTGCCCTCGGCTCAGGTTATGATCCCAGGGTCCTGGGACTGAGCCCCTTGTAGGGCTTCCTGCTGAGCAGGAAGCCTGCTTCTCCCTCTTCTCTGCTGCTGCTCCCACCACTTGTGCCCACTCTCTCTGTCAAATAAATAAATAAATAATAAAAATAAAAACAAAAGTCTGGCCCTATCAGTCTCCTGATAAAAAATCTTCCTAGGTTCCTTACACTATGTAAGAATAAAAATAAATAAACAAAAAATGAAAACAGCCACCTTTATTGGGTGCTTACTATATGCCAGGTGCTTTACTGTGATTAACTTAGGACATGCCCAACAACTCTCTGCAGGAGATACTGTTATTATTCCCACTGACCAATGAAAAATTAGTTTTCCACCTAACCACTGCTCATAGTGTGTGCCTCCTGCCCCCACCCCTGACTCTGGATTCTCTAGGAACTCATCTTACCTGTTTTGTTTTGTTTTGTTTTGTTTTGTTTTGTTTTGTTTTGTTTTGTTTTGTCTCTGCTGCACAGATAGTATTCAGTAAATGCCCACTGAATGAATAATCAATTGATTGATCAATAGGCACGTTTCCTTCAAGCACTATTGACTAGTAAGCTCAATTTCTGGAATAAGTCCTGGTCAGTGTTCTAATAAGGACACAAAAAGTAGTTGTGGTGTACAAAGAGCCAGAACCAGAGCCTGAGACCTGAGACCAAGTCTTGTCTTTATGTAAACTCAAACAATCACATCATCACCCGAGGCCTGACTGCTTAAAACTATAGGTTAAAAAGCAAGAAATTATAATAATGAGCCTAGGATCATCTGGGTCTAAATTTGCATGTCTCTGAAACGTCATGGGAGGAGGCCACAGAAGATCTCCAGAATTTCACCACTGTCTGCTTTAGAATGAGATCAAAACTTACAATTCTAGAGTAGGGTAACTGATTGGGTCTATGGAGCCGAGTGACACAGCCCCCTCCACAGCTCAGTGGGTGTACTTATCCTAATAAAGCAGACTTACTCCCATGACAAATATGTGCAACCTGGTGTTTAAAAAAAGAACCGAAAAAAATATTTTAAAAAAACAAGTCCAAGAGCACCTGGCTCAATCACAGGAGCAGAGGAGCAGTGTAACTCTTGATCTTGGGGTGATGAGTTTCAAGGCCCACACTGAGGGTAGAGATTAATTAAATAAATAAACTTAAAAAGAGAAGCTCAAATTTGAGTCCTCTGCTCCCTCATAACAGCAAATCAAGACTTTGTTACACTTTCAAACTTTCCCAGGAAGGTGACCTTTTTAGAAGTCAACCTGAAATTTTCTGATCAGCATTAGCATCTGCAAGATTAAAATCCTGCTATTCCTTCCCCAACCCAAAAAAGGTGTCTTGGCCTGAAACAATCTTTTCTTTTGCTTGCCCCACTTTCCTTCCTATAAAAACCTTCCATTCTGTACACCTTCTCAGAGCTCCTTTCTACTTGCCCAGTTCACAAATCGCTTAATAAAAGCCAATCTGATCTTCAAATTTACATGGTTGAATTTTGTTTTCTAACACTGGAAAACCCCTTTCCAGGGGAAGCACTTTGGACAAACTCAGGTAAAGCTGCCACCCCAACTGTACCCCAGAACAGAGGGGCTGATGATATATGCAGGAACCCATGTACACATGCCAGCTGGGCACAAAACCCAAAACCAAATTCTCAGCTCCCACCTCTCCTCTGGGAAGGCCATACATGCAGAATAACAACTGAGTGTGTGGCCAGGAAAACTGCAAACGTGGGTGTGATGGCCCCATAGCTATGTTCGTAAGGAGAACTCAATGTATGTCTGTCGCTGCAAGGGAGGGCAACACTAGGAGCTAGAGTTCTGTGGTGAGGTAAGGTTTTTGTTGTTTGGGTTGGTTTGGAGTGAATTTCTGTTCTGATGTTGCCTAATGGCCATAATGAGGATAATAACACAACCCCTATCATATAGGGCCATGTGAGAAGTAAATGAGATATGTCAGCCCAGTGATCGACACAGAGCCTGACACATAGCATCACATGGTTGCCACTGATGATGGTGGTGACAGTGGGTGGTGGACGGAACCACCCAAAATAGGAAAACCCAACCGAAGGCTCTTCAAAACCAGAAGTCAAGAAAGAGGTAATCCTATGATACAATCCTGTGATACTCTCCTGGAGAAGCATGCTTTTTAGGAAGGAAAATGAAGTGGTACCCACTCCCAAATAGAACCAGGACTGCTGTCCTGAGGAGAGATCTGAGAAGATGAACCTCCCCAGAGTAGAAAGAAGGAGAAGGAAATGACAACCATGGAGAGATCCCATTTTTCACCCAACAGATGGGCAAAAGTGGAAGAGCATGAGGAACTGAGGTGTAACAAGAGGGCAGGCAAATGGGAAATGTGGCGCCCTGTGGACAAGTGGTCTTTAGAGAATGATATGGCAATATTTAGTAAGATCTTAAATGTATATGCAGGATGGTGCAAAAATTCTACTCCTCAGTAACTTCCTAGAGGACTATCTGCCCGTGTGTGTGGGAGGCACTTACCAGAAAGTGCCTCCCAGCAGTGATATAAGGGGAAACAATGGGACCCACCTACCCACCACCCATAGGAACGTGGCTCAATAAACAGTGGGATTCTTATACTATGCATGCACAATTCATTTCATGGCAGATAAAAACAAGGAAAATGCTCATGTACTGTCTTGAAAACATTTTAAGACATATTACTGAATTTTTTTAAAGGTTACAAAATAGACCAATAAGCACAGTATGATTACATGCAGCAAGAGAACAGAAAGAAAGAAAAAAAAAAGAAAGAATGGCTGTTTTCTATGTATATAAGCACATAGAAAAAGTTCTAGAAAGAAATGCACAAAAGTAGGTCACAGTAGTTACTTCTGGGAAAGGCAGGTGTGGAGTGGGGAGCCTAGGAACGAAATTGGGGAAGGGTGTATCACCTATTTTTAACTAGGAAAACTATGCATCCCTTGGGCATTAAAATAAAATCAAATGAATACATTTATTTTAAGAAGAAAAAAAGGAGGTGGAAGAAAGAGAAAGATGTGGCTGCCAAAAGCTAAGGGGCTGTCTCTGCCTCCTCTCATGGACTGGCCACCTACACATGGAGACATAACTCATCTGAGCAAGTGTCCATAGATTCTAGGAATGAGTGTCCATAGCTTTTAGAATCAAATATATAATTCTAGACCACATTAGTTCTATTTATACCAACTTTCCCTTCTAAGTCTTAGAAAAATTGCCTCATACTTAACAAAGGTTTCCTCCTTTGGTATCAGAAATTGGAAATAGGAAAAGGAAATACATGAAATTCTGCTATCTCCAATTCTTGATGGCCTCCACTGACATATACAGACAGGTGAAGTCCTACATTGCATTTAATTGTTGCATGTGATAAAAAAAAAATTGTTGCATGTGAGAATTTAAAAATTTTTAATCTTTAAAGATATGTTTACCTTTCCTTGTTTTCTTCCATCCCTCTGAAGACACACTGATTCATTACTGTGGAACTGTCTAGAGACACAGCATGGTTGGCCCAGGCCTTCTTTCTGAAAAAGCAAAACAACCAATGTGTATAACCTGGATGTATTTATATTATAAACACACAAAGAGTTGCATTAAATATATACAAGGGGAATACATCAAAGGCTATCCAGTGTCCATTAAGATCCTTTCTCCCTTTCTTCCATAGTTATTTGAGTTTTATCAGGGACTACATCTCCCCAGCATCCTTGCAGGTTGGTGTCACCAGCTATCTAAGTTCCCAATGGAATGAGAGAAAAAAGGTGCCACTTCCCCATCTAGGTCTCAAGATGTACGCACACCTCGTCCACCCTTCCTACTGACTCCCACTGGCTAGAACTCAACTTGGACTGTGCAGATGATGACCACACATTTGGAAATAATAGAGCAACAAGATAGAAGGCACCTGGGCCTGTGATTGACTCCATGGAGCATGACCACCCTCTCACCTTAGAACTACTATCTTAGGGATACCTGGGTGGCTTAGTGATTGAGTGTCTGCTCAGGGTGTGATCCCAGGATCCAGGATGGAGTCCCACATCAGGCTCCTTGCAGGGAGTCTGCTTCTCCCTCTGCTTGTCTCTCTGCCTCTCCCTATCTCTATCTCTCATGAATAAATAAATAAAATCTCAAAAAAAAAAAAAGAACTACTACCTTAGAGATTTTATTTTTTAAGTCACAGTTTTATTGGATCCTATTTTTATGACTAGTTAACTCTCATAACAGTTGGCACTATCATTAAATATTCCCTTTGGGGCCCTTCTGAGGGTGGGTTTAGTTATTTGGATCGTACGATATGCTAGGTCTATGGAGACAGGTAAGGCCAAACTATTTTGGTCACAGCTTTGGTAAAACCACATGTAATTTAAGTAGTACCCAATCATTGTAGAGGGATGAAGATGTTAATGAACATGTAATGCCTTCAGTGTGAAGACTGTCATGAGCAGGGCACTGGGCAGAATTAGGAACACTGGGATCTACAAGTATGAGTTGTGAGCTTTGCTTCACAAAATGACTACTCAGAGTGGTAAGATATCCCAACGAACATGATACCCACATTTAAGGATTTGAGTCTGTGTGCTTGAAAGCAACAGAAACCAGGAGAGACATGGGGATGAGATAGAGAGAGACCTAGAGAGAGAACATTCTGATGGGTGGAGGATTCTTCTCACTTGCTCTTCTACCCTCTGAGCATCTGCC
The DNA here is from genome assembly GCF_048164855.1 of Canis lupus baileyi. Classification (NCBI taxonomy): domain Eukaryota; kingdom Metazoa; phylum Chordata; class Mammalia; order Carnivora; family Canidae; genus Canis; species Canis lupus. Next base: position 34,948,178 of record NC_132856.1, on the reverse strand, counting down.
CCAAGTGAGTCTGAGCTAGGATGCCCAGCTGCCCTCCTCAGCTTCAGGTACTGTATTCCTCATCACTCGGGGTGGGTTTAGCATTAAAGCAGAACCTCTTCCGACAGTATGGAACAAACCCAAACCAGCTGCTTCATTTGGTGTCAACCAAAGAAAGAAACCTACATCAGTTTCAACCTTGGAAGCATTGGCTTGGAAGCATCTCTCAAGACCATATTGAGAGATGATGTATTGGTCTTCAACCTGGCGTCTCCTATGCAAAAGGGGGGGTCAGGGTAATTTTGACACTTATGATCTTCCATGCTGATGCATCACCTGTTTTGACTGCTGAGCATCAAATCTGCTTGGCCCAATCTCCTGTCCATCCTTTTCCATCTGCCCACCATGAGTCTGTCCTTTTCTGGATCAAAGCACCATTAAGGGGGTACCTGGCTAGCTTATTTGGTAGAGTGTTGAACTCTTGATCTCAGGGCTGTAAGTTCGAGCCCCATTTTGGGTATAGAGATCACTTAAAAAACAAAGTCTCTTTTTTTTTAAAGGCACCATTAGGATAAATTCTCAGATCCAGGTGAGCAGGACCAGATACCTTGGACTCTTGCACCCCAAGGCATTGAAAAGAGTCAGTGTTGGGGAGAATCCCCAGCCACAGTCTCCAATGCTGCTCTTTTATTTAACTTGCAAAGAGAGCACATCATGAGATATTTTTAGCATCTGGATCCTTGTCTGGGACCACTGCTCTGGCTTCCATCAGGGCTAACTTCATCAGCTAAGGCATGTGTATTACAGCAGGGCCCAGAAAAAGGCAAGAGGGAAGATGTGGATCCTGGAATGAGGAGAGACGGAAGGGTAGCGAGACATGGACTTGGAGTCTCAGAGCCACCACATCCCCACCAGCCCCACTATGAAGGGAGACGGGAGAAAGTAAACAACCCACACCAGAGTCACTTCTGCAGCTGTGAACACCTCGGCCCACCTCGGCTCAGCCTGGAAGCCACATGAGCGCAATGTATAAGCCCTTCCACAGCATAGTAACTGCTGCAAGAGGGTTCGACACTTACATCTCCAAACTATGCCAATTCTCCTCAAAGCCACATTTCCCGAGCAGCTGTGAGAGGTCAGGGCCTACCCTCTAAGAGAGCACCAGCTGGTCCTGGGTCAGGGTTTCAGGTTTTCCCTCCCGGTACTGGTGAAAGTATTCCATAGACAACCACTGATGAACCATCACCCTTCTGCCTGTGACAAGGGGCAAGGATTGAGGGCACCCAACTCTGCACCCCAGCACTGAGGGGGTGCCCAAGGGCAGCCACTGTCATAGATTATTTCATCCATTTCTCACATCAACCCTGGGAGGCAGATATGCTTTACTTTACAAATCAGGAAACTGGGCACGAGGAAGTTACGATTTGGCCAAATACCATACAGACAATAAAATGGTAAAACCGAGACTCAAACCAAGCATTTGATCTGGGAGTCTGTGCCCCTAACCTGTACATTACAATGTGCATGGTAAGGCTCAGTAGGGGCTGAATGAGTGAACGAATGAATGAACAAATGACGAACAAATAGTTTCAAAAGTAGTTTCAGGAATGGGGGCTGTGAGGAGAGTGTCTCTGTAATGCCCTAGAAGGGTGGACTATGAACCTGACCCCACCCACCCTGGATGCCAACCAAGTGGGTGATAGTCTCAGACCCCTCCCCCAAGAAAGCCACTCAGTCCCTTGAACACTCTGAACCCAGGGTTGCCAACTTCTATAAAAGGAATTTATGAGCTTAATACCGTTGTCCCTAATGACCACAGCTACCTCTGATTCAGCACCTGTGTGCAGGCAGTAAACTCAGGCCTCCAGCTCGGAGGCTTCTCATCCACCCACAGCCCACAGGGAAGGCAGGACCACATCCATTTTACAAATGGCAAATCCAGAGCTCCGAAGATTGTGAGTAGCCTAAAGTCACAGCGCTTACGTGAGGGCAGTTTTCAAACTCTGAGCAGCCAGCTGAACAGCACAGGCCTTCCTGCCACTGCCTGATACCCACCACTCACCCTGGTTAATCACAAAGTTGCCAAGATAAGTGGTGTTCTAACTCTGAAGCTGGAAAGTTCTGTTTTAATCTAAAGTTAGTCAGTATTTCCCATCCCAGTCACTTCCATGGAAGAGGAATTCCACGTCCCCCAGCTAGAAACTCTGGCACCACCACTTCCTCATTCCTCTCCTCAGCATTGACACCATTTGCTGAGCACCAACTTCCTGCAAGGCACAACTGTGTCCCTTGGACACCAAGCCCTGCTACTTCTTCACCGAAAAATCTCTCTTCTCAGGAAGCACCGGGTATTAGTGAGAACGTAAGAAACCACAACTCTCACCCCTGCTGTTGGTGGGAGCACAAATGGATCTAACCACCTTTGAGGACTACAGGAATACTTGCATTTGCCCCTACGTCTTTATGTGCACCAAGAGACATTTTCTAGAATGTTCTCAGTTGCACTATGCATAACAGCCCTCTATTAGTTTCCTATTGCTATTATAACAAATTACCACAAACATAGTGGCATAAGACAACACAAATTTATCATCTAATAGTTCAAGAGGTCAGAAATGGGTCTAAAATGGGTCAGCAGGGCTGCATTCCTCTGGAAGCTCTAGAAAGCAACCCATTCTCTTGCCCTTTCCAACTTCTGGAAACCACCTGCATTCCTCAGCTCATGGCCCCATCTTACATTTCAGAACCATGTAGCATCTTCAAATCCCTTCTCTCATCTCTGTTTCATGTCTCATTCTCTGCACCGGACCCTCCCAATGCCCTCTTTAAGGATCCTTGTTACAATTGGTCCCTTCCAGATAATTCAGGATCATCTCTCCATGTCATTATCCTTAACTAACATTGGCTAAGTCTCTTTGCTGTGTATGGTAACTTAGTTATGGATATTACTGGTCAATGGGACCTGTAACCAGGGATTAGGTCACGAACATCTTTCAAGGGGCCATTATCTGGCCTAACTCAAGCCCTAAACCAGAAGCGACCCCAATGCTCATCAGCAGTAGGATGAATGAAATAAATGGTGGTAATTCACAGCAATGAGAACAGATGAGCTACAGCTACTTGCAGCATTAAGGATGGCTCTTCACAAGATACCAACACAAGAGCATCTGCCATATGAGTCCATCTGCAGAAAGCCCAGAACCAGGTCCAACTACCCAAAGCTGTTTGCAGTTGGGACGGCAGTTGTAGCAGGGGAGCAGTGGCTGAAGAGGGCCTGAGGGAGCTTCTAGAGTGCTGGCTAAGGGTCTGTTTCTTAATATAGGTGCTGCTTACACGGGTGTGTTCAGTTTGTGACAATCTATCAAGCTACAGTTATGACCTGTGCCCACTTCTGCAGGTATGGTATGCTTTAATAAGAAGCTTTGGGAATTTTATGACAAGTAATTGTATCTATTTAAAGTTTCCCCCAACCCCAACCAAGTTCTCAGTAATCCTCTCAACAGATAAGGTTGCTGCAAGTTTGTTTTCTGTAAAACAATATAGCCACGTGAAACCCCCCAACTTTGCATCCTATAATTCCAGGTCAATAGTCATGAAAATATAATAAGTGCATTTATAACTGAGGAGGAGGAGGAAGAGAAGCAGTAGCTTCTCTGACTCTCTCATCCCATTTCCACTCCATAGGCACATGTCATTTCACCTCTGGATGAAGCAGATCCGAGCTGGCCCCCTCAACACCGCCTACCCTGACAATGGCTGCCCACCCAACTGGCCTGGAATGTTTCCCTGTCGCTTACCACATGGTCCTTCCCCTGTCCCTTCTCCACTCCTTCCACCCCTCTGACATGTCCTCAGGGAGCCCCATCTTCTCCCAGGAACTCCCCCTGCCCCAGCTCCTGTAAGACTTGCAATACAAATCGCACCACTGGGACTTACTTGCTACTGTCACATACTGTTAGTAGTATCAAGTACCTTAGTCTAATCTCCTCCAAAAGACTGCAAACACAAGAACAGAAATCAGGTCTTAAACGTTCAATTCTTACTGATGTAAACTTCTTGTGCTAATTAAGAACTACTACTGATATTAACAGCCTTTGATGAGCATCTACTTCACATCACATTCAGTACTCCCCATGCATTATTTCACTTCCTCTTCTCCCCCTGACCCCAGTGAAATGGGTGCTATTATGATCCCTCTTTTGAATAGGAGGAAACTGAGGCACAGAATGGCTAATTGACCTGCTGAGGGTCCCAAAGCTTATCACAGGAAGGATGGGATTTGAACCTATCCAATCTGATTTCAGAGTCCATGCTTTTGACTCAGATCCCACTCTGCTTCCCTAATGCCCTCCACCCAAAGCCAGAGTTAGGTATATTATTAGTATTTAATAAACACTGTGACATGCTTGATCACAATACATATAAAATATTTTATGTGTTATCAAACCCCTCACCAGTTACAAATAACAAATCAAGACTCTTCACCAAATAAAATCTTTTTAGCCTCAGATCTCAAAAAGAGGACACACCCTCTGGAGAGGTTTGCAGAGGCTCTGCATATTCCTTGCTTTGCATCATGCTTGGCATTCAGGGGGCTTTATAAACATTTATCGGCCAAAGTTTGTCCTCCAGGCTTTTATCAGAATAGGGAGAGAGATGAATACATTTTTTTTTTTTTTTTGTCTGCCAATCTCAGGGTCAAAGCCAACGTCAGAGTTGAAGGCTGATTGGACAACCCAGTCTATGACCACAAGGTCCCAAGCCACCTGCCCCAGATGACCTCACCTCCTCGATGGCCAAGAATTGTGACCCAGAGGCCTTGGCTAGTACCAAGGCCACCACCCCTGAGGGCTGCTGAAGCCAGTAAACTGAACCAGAGATAATGGCACCAGCAGCTCTGCTGTCCCCAGAATATCATGTGGTGGCTGGCTCAAGCCCCAGCACTCTCTCCCTTCAAGGCCCACCCGCAGTCAGGTACCAAGCAGTGCCCTGACCAGCATGGACACAATGGTGCATCGGTACCATCCACTCACCCTCATTCTCTCACAGATCAGCTCCAGTGTCTATGTGGATACAGAAGAAAGGGCCTGTGCCCAGGAGCATGCAGACTATTGAGAAGTTATTTTTAAATGGCATCCTTTGAGGAGGAACATGGGACTGACTGGAGGTTAAGGTGGGCTTCAGTTATATCTGTACCCCTAATATTTTTACAAGAACAAAAAAAAGGGTTTAGGTATTCTGGGAATTACTAAAATGGTCTCAAAGTTTCTTTTAATAAAAAAAACCCCACATCATCACAGTACCACATGATAACACAGTAATCGAGAAATATATAATTACAAGGGGATCAAGTGCCTACATCAGCCTGAGGGACGCATGGAAGGCTTCTCAGAGGAGGCACTGCCTGGGCTGAGTTTTGAAGGAGGACTAAGAGCTTGCCAGGCCAAGAGTCCAGGGTTGCTCTGGGTGAAGGACACAGCATAATTAATGGCAAGGAGGAGACAGAGGTCACAAGAGAAGAGGATAGAGGGCAGTAGGAGAAGGGCTAGGACACCACAGCACCTCTTCTCAGTGGGTTATGCGCTAAAGTTAGGTGATGTAATCTATGCTGAGGGTTCAGCCAAGAAGAGGCACTCATGAGTGGTTGGCATTATCTACTGTTACTTGTTCCTGGACACTAGATTCTGTGGCTGTCACAGGGAGTTGCTGGGGCAAGAATTTGGAAACGAGATCCCCAAAACCACCCTCTGAGAGATACTTTGTAAACTCAACCACTCATGTGCCCTCGGGCTTTCCTAGAGCCCCCTCATGCCCCACTAGAGCTCCCTCCACACTCTTCCCTCATCCAAATCCCACTCACGTGCGTGCACGTCTCTCCCCAACTGCACTGGGTTTCGTGACACCTCAACCATGAACACAGTGACAAGTACAATAGTTGTTGAACAAATGAACAAAGCCAGCTAACTGCACTTCTCCATGCTAATGAGAGATGATATGAACCTGATGCAGAATCCCAACATCACAGATGCCATCCTCACACAGATGAAGAAATAGTCATGGGGAGCTGGCCATCCCAGAATCACAGAAAAATGAGGTTCCAAGAGGCAAAAACCCCTTAGTACCCACCCAGGCCCTCAAGTCACTCTATTAAAGGAAGATGTATCCTGGAGACCTCACAACTCAGGTACCATATCCCTAGACATAAAGTCAAGATGCTCCAACGATAAAATGGGTGCAACAGGCTGATGTCATTTTCATATTTGCTCCAACTGGTATTTTGAATTCCACACTTGCCCTCTTGTCAGGCCACCTCAGGGTTAGGCAGGTAGCTCTCCACGTGGCTTAATTACGTGGAGAGGCAGAGCTGAGTATGCCATGGTGGCAGGTAACAGTTCCCATTCTCACTGCCTAGGTCAAGGCTGCAAGTGTGAGCCCAGCAAGCATGTTTGGGGGGGCATGGACAGGAGATTAGGTGTCCTCAGGGCCTCATCACAAGTCTCCAGTCTCCCCAGTGCGAGGTCACATCCCAGTGCCCAGAACGAGAGTTCAGTGCAAATACCACTGGTGGCCAACTCCTGTCCAGGTTGACTGTCCTTAGGCCAAAGGGTGTTCTGATTTCAACCAGGGATCTCCTCTCCTATATGATTCTTATGCTGGGGTGAGTTCTCATTCTATAAAATAGTTCCAGGGCAATAACAACAAAAAACGTTTTAAAAACCTCACTTCCTGCGAAACCTCTATCACTTGCCTGCCTCTCTCAAAGTCTCTCCAATAATGTCTTTAGCGGACACTTGGTACATTTTTATTGATGGACAGAGAGCATGCTTATCCATTCATAGAGCACCCAAAGGTAGAAGGGATAAGACACAGTGGTCAGAGCAGTCGGGGTCCCCTGTCTTCCCTGATGGAAGATGGACATTGTCCAAGCAGAGCCTGTCTGAAGGAGGGGACGGGCTGCCCAGGGCTCACCATGGCCCTCACTGTCCTCCTCCTCCTCCCCACAGGCAACAGTGACAGGAGCCTTCCTGTGTACCAGCCACCCCGTGGAGGGCTTCAAATGCTCGGATTCCATTTCACCCTCTCAGCAATGTTGTAAGGCAGGGGTTCTTATGTCCTTCCCACAGATGTGGAAACAGACACGCAGAGGGGCTTAACTGACTTGCCCAGGCTCCCAGAGCTAGTGAGTGGAAGGGAGAACCAGGGCACACACACACTGTCCCTCCTCCCCCAAATAAAGTCCAAAATGAGGATGACAGTCATATAAAATAGTCCCAGGAAGGGGTCTGTGGCAATTTTCCCAGTTGGGGGAGAAAGCTGGATTCCTTGGGCATGGGAAGATTTTCTGACCTGTTCCTTCGCCAACTAGGGCATTTGTTAAAATGAACTTCACAGAACTGACACACATGACACTCACTACCTCAGCTGGAGGACGGCAGTGGGGTTCACCCCGTCATTCATTACCCGCAAGGACAAATGCCTATAAGTAGAGCATGCCACTTGCCCAAAGAGTGCTTCAAAACACCTGCAAAAAAGGTGAGCTCTCTTAAAAGCTCAACTGGAAACAATGTTTCATGAAATTGTATGTAGCTAGCCACTTGGAGACAATTTAAGATTCACAGGAATCTATGCGGCTCTAATTTAGGGAGGAGATGACCAAGACCTATCTAGGACTGACTCTCCCCCCCGCATTAGGTCACAAAAGATCCCCATAAGACACACACTGGTAGCCACATTTTACAGAGCAGGAGCCAAACTCCAGCATAAGCAGCTTGGTCAAGCTCCAGCAGCCAGAACACAACAGCGAGGACTGCTGGGTCTGTCTGACTCCTGGGCCCAGGCCTTCAAACTTCCAACATCCCATAGGCTCTGGCACCTGAGTAAACACACAGCCCGACTCTCCTATAAAATAAAACACTCTGGCTAAATCTTAGCTCCATCTCTGTGCTCTGACCTCAAGTGTCAGCTAAGAAAGACCCTGCAAAGGGGAGGAGCAACTGCAGCCTTCTGACCCTGCAGCGCAAATTCTGAAGTTAGTGGGAAAATCCTGCAGCATCCAAAATTTCCCTGGAAAGCCCCTCAGGAAAGTGCCTATGGAAGAGGGGCTCCGCCTCCCTTGAGGAGCCCAGCACACACCAGAGCTAGAGTCAATGGCTGCGTGTTCAAATGCACTCCAGATAGTCTGTGGTCGGGACAGATTCATACATAGGGCTGCCCCACACTAGCTGGGGCACTCAGGATGTGAGCTTGGGGAACCCTCCAGAACATACACTCACTTCAGTGGAAAAGCAGGATCAAATATTTGTTTCTTTTTTCTAAGAGCTTCTAGTTTAGTTCACATAAGTTAAACACAAGAAAGATGTGATTGCATGATACCATAATTCTGCAATAACACGATCTTCCATTTACTACTAGAAAACTCTATTGCAAACTCTAAACACATTGACAACACAGACAACCAACTGAAGCCTTGGATTCTGAAGTTAAGACTACTGGGACTGTAATTTGACCTCTGCCACTTAGCAGCTACGAGATCCTGGAAAGGACTCCTGTGCCTCAGTTTCCCCAACTATATAACAGGAGATGTAATGGTATCTATCTCATGGGGCTTCTGTGGCAATTCAAGGAAACAGTGCAAATGAAGAGGCCAACACAGAGCTTCACAAAGGTTAGTGTGCCCTCCCTCTTCAAAAAAAACCAAAAGACAAGAAAGCAGAGGGGCTCACGGAGAGGTTAACAACTTCTCGGAGGTCCCATGGTGAGTACGCTCCAGAGTCCACGTCACAGCCAGCACTGTGGGTCTTGTGGGGCTGGGTGTACAAGAAGAGACCTGACTGGAATGAAGTGACCCAGGGCTGCTAGGTCTAAGAGCCCAGGGGACAGAACCTGAAGCTTTAGGAGCGAGAGTACTATGCAAACAGGAAGATAGAATGAAACGGGGGAAAGTCCTTCCAGAGAATATAAAATATCTGGTGAGGAACCACCCAGAAGGCAAGATTATACAGGCACAGAGATCTCAGGAGGCAGTAAATTGCCACCTCAGTCACAGTCACAAAGAAGACAGTGGCTTGAGCGCCAGTCACCCTAGATGAGCCTTGGAGCAGTCCTCCTCCCCTGCCAGCCCAGACACGGTCAACCCACCCAGCACCCTCCTCCCTGACCCTCACAGTCTTGGCAAGATCCCCTCTAGGATTCCAGATCCCTACCCTTCCCCTCTGAGAGGCACACACCCACAACACACACAAGAGATGACAGCAAGAAATGAGCAATCTAGAGCTGGGCCAGCCAAGTCACATATCCAGTACTGTCCTGGCTCTGCCAGCTACTGAACATTCACTCACTGCTTAGGCCAAGAGTGAACTAGGGAGGCCCCTCTGACACCGTAATGGGGACTCTATCACATAGCAGCCTTGCACAGGTCAAGTAAGACTGCACCTTCCACAAAACCTACCTGGAGATATGCAAGCAGCAGGAAGAGAGGAGTGAGGGGGACCCTTCCATTTGGTGGTAATCATTTCCCTGTGGCCAGGGAGGAGTGGACAACAGAAAGGGGCAGATGCTTCTGGAGGCGAAGCCTGGCATTTGAGGCCTTTTCTCTGCTGGGATGAGAACAGCTGTTTCTCATCACTCCCCTCTCAAGGGGCTGGCAGGGAGCAGGAGACCACAACCCAAAGCAAATCTGAAGGCATAGAGCTCCCACGTTGTTGGGACATCAGCTGTAATAAAGACACTTGCCTTTGTGTAAGTTTTGGTAGCAGTGGAGGGACACTTGAGTTCAAAACAGCAGGACATTTTAATTCCTACTAATAGTAGGAGAAGTGCAGCTGCTGCCAGTACCCAGAAACTCCACCTGGTGACCTGGCACTAAGAAAATCAACCTCACCCAGCAGGGCAGGATGTGCCAGGGCATGTGGCTTGAGGACAGGGCCTTGCGTTTCCATGATAGAATCAGAGGATGTCAGAGCCAGGAGGACCCACAAAACCCACAGGTGTCTTGACTCAGCAAAGCACAGAATTGCACATGCACAGAATCATGCTCGGCCGAAGCTTAGGTCTTCTGAATCACTCACCAAGACTGTTTTGGCCTGGGAATCTGCACTTTAAAGACCACTCTCAGGTGATTCTGAGGCAGCCAGCCCAACACTGGGTTGCTCTGGGAACACAATCAGTCCATCCTGCTGGGTTTAACTATGGACATCAGGCCATATTGTTGATAGTTCATCCATTCATGTGTTTGTTGATTCTAGTAACATTTACCCAGGGTCACCCATAAGACATAGCTCTTGTCATTCAGGAGCAGCTGGGTTCACCTGGGGAACTTTTCAGAAATGCAGATGTCCAGGCTCTACCACCTGTGATTTAGATTCTGAGGGACTCAAAATTCAGTGGGAAAACCAGAGCAAGGCCTGACAAGGAGAAGGATCTGGAAATTAATGGCGAGGCAGGCAGTTCTGACCGAGGAGCTAGGCTGAGCGTGGCTTCATGGAAGATGAAGAAAGATCTTACCCAGCACCCACTACATGCCAGCCCTCGACTACTGTTAGCACTATGAATATTCACCACCACATTGCAAGACGGCTATCTTAACCCCCATCATACAGGTGACAGCGCAAGATTAAAGCAAGTGAAATGACCTGCCCAAGGTCCTGGCATCAGCAAGGCCAGGCTGGGATTTGAAATCCAACAGCCAGAGCACTTTTCACTACCATTCGGTCCTCCTCCTGAGTCCCAGGCTCAGGGAAGGCCACTTTTGTCCACCCATGCTGTGAGTCCAGGAACCAGAGAAGTGGCCTTGACCCTTCTCTCTTCTCACCCCTTATGTACAATGAGGCCTGGCTCTTTGCCCCTCTCTACCCTCTTCTCTTGAACTCAACCTCTCATCCCCCTAACCATCTCTATTATGAGCCGTGGTATTTAAAATACAAGCCCAGTTAGCCAGGTCAGTCCCTGGCTTAATCCTCTGCAAGGCCTCCTCAGAGGCCTGAAGATACAAGTCTTCCTCTTAGGTTTGCTGCAGGTCTTCCAGAATATCCCCTCCCTTCCCTCTCACTCCAGCTCCTTCAGCTCAGAGCCTTTAGCCGACCTCCAGGAATACCAGAACTCAGTTGGGTCCCCAGACTCTTCCAGAAGGCAAGGCCACAAAGCAGAAACAGCTCTGACCTGACCACAGCTGAGCCCCTGGGGACATAGCAGTGGTGTGTGTGGCAGGGGTGCGGGGTGGTCGTTGACTGGTCATGGGACTCTGCAACTGGTCTGAGGAGCAGGTATGGTGGTAGCAGAGAAGCCAGGCAATCAGCGACTGGTCACACGGGCCAGGGCCAGACTGGAAAGGAAAGGCTGTGAACACCACAGAATGGAGCTAGGGCATAAGCCTGGGGACAGCCCAAGAGGCTCTTGGAAGCAAGGGAGTGATATGACCAAATTCGACTGCACACGCTATTAGTAGAATTATCATTTTCTCTCAGCTCTTTGAAAGGCAATCTGCTGATAACCACCAAAATTTGAAATCTGCATGCCCACTGATCCAGTAATCAATTCCAAGTCAATCAAGGGTACTCACTGTAGCATCCTTCTATATTAGCAAAAAAGAAACTGTGACCTAACCAGCCAACTGAAGAATAAACTGTAGCAGGCAAGTCCATAATCTATCTCTTCCCACCCTTGGAGTTGGATGTGTTTCAGAATTCATAAGGTTTGCATCTTAGAAAGATAATATGAAGTATGTACAGTGTGTTACGTAAAAAACCAGCAGGGTGAGATGCAGCCTTAGTCAAATATGTATATATTTCTGCAGCTGTGCGTGTGACTATTTCTTCTACATACTATAAATAGCCTCCTATTAATTCAGGTCAGCTTTGGTCATCAAATGAGTTTGCATCAAACTTTCTTAGAGGCATGTAGTTTTTTTTATGCTTATGCCGTCCCGATCAGCCAGCCCAGAGGCCTGGAAATGAAGCATGTCCCTCTCCTGTCAGAAAGACACCTGCAAGAGCATCTAAGCACAGAGCCAGAGACCCCCTAGAACACACACCATGCCCTGGGGCCCCGAGGTCCATTAAGCTCAGAGATCTGTCCTAGCACAGCCCCTGGGCTGCCCCAGGCAATCGACACAACAGGCTTTAATTTGTTGTTGAGGACCAACCCAGGGTGTGGGTGCTGAGTGATGTGCCCGGGCAGACAAAGGCAGGTTCCACTTCCTCGCTGGACCCTCTCCAACCTATCCTGTAACACCAGCCACCACCACTGTTTAATCCTCAGCTTCAGGGAAAGCTAACCTCTGGGCAGATTCCCTCCCTGTCCAGATTGAGACATTACAGGGAGTCTGAGGAGAGCACCGGAGAGATGCACACCACTCTCTTGAACAGCACCACAATTAGGAAAGGCCACCTTCCTTCTCAAGCACTGGGCTTTTGTGCCAGGTGAAGACCACGCCAGGGGCTGGTGGTGGTGTTGCTCCCACCACAGAGTGGGAGGGGATGGGCGAGGACGATTAGGAATCCCTGGGAGGAGCAGCATCACAGGGAACATGAAGGCCTCCCCTCCGGCCTACCCTGGTCTCAGACAGTGTTTTAGCTCCCTAGCCTTCTGCTGTGGACTCTAGAAAAAAGACTACCATGTACATTTTCCCCCACTGTATACATCAATAAAATAGTTTGCAAATAAATACATAAATGAAATAGTTTGCAACATACATAAACCACACAGATCTTAAGTGTACAACTCAATAACGTTTTTTGATATTTATAGTCCCATGTCGTCACCAACCAAATCAAAATACAAAACTCCCAGGCCCCTAGAAGGCTTTCTCGTGCCCCTCCTGGTGACTGCTCTACCCAAAGGCTTGCTTTCATTGCAGAGTATATTCCATTGCATGGATAGACAATTTGCTTACTGGTATGGCTGTTAATGCCCATATATCCAAATGCCTATTTGGATTATTCCCATGGTTTAGAAATTACGAATACAGCTGCTATGATCATTTGTGTACAAATCCTCAGGCACTCATATGAACTCATTTCTCTTGGGTATACACCTAGAACTGCTGCAGCACAGAGAGTCATATGTTGAGCTTTGGTAGACACTGCCAACATGATCTTCCAAAGTGGTGGTACTAATTCCTACCCCCACCAGCAGTGTATGAGGGGTCCAGCTGCTTCCTATCTTTAATAACACTTGTATTGGTGGTCTTTTTCATTTAGCCATTTTGTGTGGATGTACAGTGGTATCTCATTGTGGTTAAATTCTTCTGATGACTCCTGACACCTTTCCATAGGTTTATTGGTCATTTTGAATCCTTTTTGGTGACATGTTTGCTCAAGTCTTTTGTCTTTTTTATTTTAAAGATTTTATTTATTTATTTGTGAGAGACACAGAGGCAGAGAGAGAGGCAGAGGGAGAGAAGCAGAGGGAGAAGCAGGCTCCATGCAGGGAGCCCAACGTGGGACTCGATCCCAGGTCTCCAGAATCACGCCCTGGGCTGAAGGCGGCGCTAAACCGCTGAGCCACTCGGGCTGCCCCTTTTGTCTTTTTTATATTGGGTTATCTGTTTCTTATTGGTTGGCAGACGTTCTTTATATATTCTAGAGATTAATCTTTTGTTGGACATATGTATTTCAAATATCTTCTCCCAGACTGCAATTTGTTTCTTCACTCTCATAATAGTGTCTTTTGATAGAGTCCTTAATTTTAATGAAATCTACTTTACAAACTTGTTTCCTTTATGATAATGCTTTTTATGAACTTGTCTAAGAAATCTGTGCCTAGCCTAATTTTCATTCTTCTCTAGTATTTTCTAGAAGCCCCACTGATTTGCCTTCCACATTTAGGTCTTCAACTCACCTCCAGTTATTTTTATATATATGGTATGAGGTAGCGGTGGCTTGCATGTACTGTAAGTTCTGTCAACTGTGACCACAAACCAAACACAAGAAGGACCAATTGCTGTCATCACCAGAGGTATATGTGGTTTCTCTTTACTGGCCTTTACTGGATCCTGCAGAAGCATCTAATTCCTGCTCACCACTGTAGCCCAACAAAATTCAGATGTACACATCTCTATTGTTTGAGAGAACTTCTAAACATAAACCATATACAAACCACTGTCATCTCAGGGGAAGCTTCCACAAATTCCCACAGTCCATTTTGACAATTGTACATAGGCCAAAATCTTTTTAAGATACAAAATGTAAAATAATAATAATAAATAATTAATAATAAAATACAGAAACAGTTAAGTAGGAATATGCATAGAGACAATGTCAGATGGCACCTGGCTGTCGCATCTGCTGGGTACCCACTCTCTGCATCTACAAGGAAGTTAGAGAGGCCACAGGGTATGACCAGGCACAGCCCCTGTTATCACCATGCTCTCAGCCTAGGGAAGAGACCATGAAAACGGGGGAAGAGAAAGTAAACAGGGAGAAGCACTGAGGGAAGTTCCCCCTTGCAACATTTGAGCCAAGACCTACGTCTGCAAAGGAGCTGACCCTGAGAAGAGAAGGGATAAGAGCATTCTGGATGGGAGGAATGGCATACTCAAGGGCTGAGAAAGAACAGAGATTGGGATCTTGCTAAAGGCACGACAGGGAGTGGCAGAGTGTGTGGGTGAGGGTAAGACCAAGATTGGATTTTTTTCTAAGCAGAACTGGAATCCACTGGAGAATTCTACTACATCTCAGCCATCCTCTTGAACATGCACCACATGAGCTCTCTGAAAGGACGAAGGGCATTCAGTCAACTTTGAAATCCTTCTATCACACTGTGGTTCGGCCAGGCAAAGACCCATTCTCAGCCTTGAATGTGCTGGTATACACATGCCCGTGAGCATGCGTGCGCGCACACACACACACACACACACACACACACATACACCCTGCCCCCTTGGTGATACCTCAAGCTGAGGACTCTCAGTTCTTCCTCCAATCCTGGGTGGAATGATGCAGACCTTTACATCTCTGCTCATGATTTTGCAGCTCTTATACCAGCTGTAATTTTACTTGCATTCATGTGACAATTTGGTTAATATCTGTTTCCTGAATCAGACTGTCTGTTGACTCCAGAAGGGCAGTCTGAGCCTGTCTTGGCCACCAAGACCTCCCCAGCACCTAGCACATGGCCTGGCCCAACATAAGAGCTCAATATTATATATTTTCACTTTTTAAAAGATGTTTTTTAATTTTTAAAAGATTTTATTTGAGAGAGAGAGTAAGCACAAGTGGGTGGAGGTGCAGAGGGAGAAGGAGACTCCCTAGTGAGCAGGGAGCCCAATGTGGGGCTTGATCCTGGGACCCTGGGATCATGACTTGAGCGGAAGCCAGATGCTTAACCAACTGGGCCACCCAGGCATGCCTATTTTAACTTTTTTCTGAATGACACAGTTTAAATACACAGAAGTAGAAAGAAATGTGCCCATCATACATCTTCAATGATCAACTCATTCCTAATCTTCTTTCCTCTACACCTCTCCCAATGAAGTAAGCCCTAGCCATCATACCACTCAGTGCACGTGTGGACAAATGAATGAATGCTTCCTAGGCGAAGACCGAGGAGGGGCCGCCAAAATGAGTCAGTTTTGCCAGCAAATTCTCAACCCTGATAAAAATTTCAGGAGCCAAGATTGAAACTATTGACTAAAGTGAATTTCTTTTTGCTCATATTTATTGGTCTTTCACTTTTCAGGGCTGTCCATCACCACATGCATCAAAAAGTGACTGTAAAACAAGGAAGGTTACATATTTCCCATAATCTCTTTCACATAAAAATCTTAAAAGAGCAAATTTCTTTCCATAAAGCAAGGCATCATGTCTTTTACCCACAGAACAAACAACTCCTTGGAAATGAGTACTATGGTTTTCTCCCTCTTGGGGTAATCCATGTTATGCCTTTTTTATCTATCATAACATTTAGGGTAACTTGTTTCCAATGAGTCTGGTCTTTTTGAAGTGCCAATGCAGTTTTACAAACTCTGAACACAAATGTCAGGATTGTGATAGTCCCAGTCTAGCTCAGTGAGCAGCACTCAGTACTCAGGGAGTGATGTCATCCACTTTTCTAGGGCCCAAAAGTACCCATAAGAATGACCTGAAATGCTAGGATGCAATCATATTTAATGTCCTTTTTGTTGTAAAATATATTATCTGTATTCCCTAACTTCTTTCATAAGCACAAGGGAAAGTGATGAAAATTCTCTCTCTAAACCTATGACCTAGAGATAGCTCATACTTTGGAGTCTAA
Organism: Canis lupus baileyi; assembly: GCF_048164855.1. Lineage (NCBI taxonomy): Eukaryota > Metazoa > Chordata > Mammalia > Carnivora > Canidae > Canis > Canis lupus. The sequence continues at coordinate 34,931,969 of NC_132856.1, read as the reverse complement.
CCTTTCGTGCACATGTATATGTATGCACAAGTGTGCATTTGTGTATACTGGCATGGATGCAAGTCCAGTCTCCCAAATCTCTGCCCTTTGCAGCCTGACAGGGGTAACCTTAGGCAAGCTGCTTCACCTCATTAGCCCATGGTCTCTTCTGTAAAGCCAACTAGCTGATGGGATGAGACAGAGACGCAAAGGAGACAAAGTGTGCAGGGCCCTGAGCTGCGAGAGTACACACCCAGGGCTCCATCCGTATAGCTGCTGTGATTTGTGTTTCCCAAAAGGAGTTGCAAAAGAGCGCTGGACAACTTCAGCTTCTGCTGGGGAGCCTTTGCCATGGTCTGCACAGGAAGTGGGTACACCTGCATCCACTCCCACAGAGGGGAGCCGAATCAGGGAGTTGGGGGGGTGGCTATACCTGGAGGAAGCTCAGGGCAGCGGTGGCCTCTGAGTCACAGCCCAGCCCCTCCCTGCCACATCCCTTTGTTCTCTGGGGATTGAGCTGTGACTCACAAGGGCTCCAGTCTGGCCTGGGCCCATGTGACCCAGGGACCTGACTGACCTGCCCACGGTCACGAGGAACACTCCATCTGCACATGCAGGCTGGGTGACCTGCTCCTGCCCTGCCAGGTTCTAGCCTGCTGCAGCAGATCTCAGAGGAACCCTTGGGGCTCTTGTGGGTACTTTACCCACCTCAAACACACACCATCTCTTTTTTTTTTTTTTTTTGTCTCTGCCTGGTTTGTCATTTTTTCTGTGTGCTCCATTTTGATTTAACTTTAACCTGTGAAGAAAAAGCCCAGGAGAGACTCACTGTGATACTCATACCCATTTCACATCCTCTAACTCCTCTGACACTTTTTTGTTGTTATAGGAAAATATATGTAACATAAAATTTACCATTTTAACCATGTTTAAGTGTACAATTCGGTGGCATTAAGTGCATTCACAATATTGTACACCCATCACCACTGTCTGTCTCCAAAACTTTTTCATCTTCACAAACAGAAGCTCTGCACCCACTAAACAATAATTCCACATTCTCCCCTCCCCTGGCCCTGGTAACTTTTGGTCTATTTTCTGTTTCCAAGAATCTGTCATTCGAGAAATCTCGTGTAAGTGGAATCATACAGTATCTGCTCTTTTGTGTCTGGCTTATTTCACTCAGCACGTTTTCAGGATTCTTCCCTGTGGAAGCAGGTGTCTGAACATCCTCCCTTTCTATGGCTAGTAATGCTCCATTGTTTGTAATTACCACATTTTGTCTACCCATTCCTCTGCCAACAGATACTTGGGTGGTTTCCACTTTTTAGCTACTGTGAATAACGCTGCTATGAATATGGGTGTGCAGGTATGTGTTTGAGTCCTTCTCTCCAAACCATTCCCTGAGATGATTTTCATCCTTATTTTACAGATAAGGAAACTGAGGTTACTCCTGTCAGATGGCAGGGCCAGCATCTGAACCCAGACAGATGACATTTTTACATTGTTTCTCCAGTCATGACAAAGACATGGAGCTGCTCTGCCCACATGCATTTTCTGCCCCAAGCAATGCCTTACTTAGGTCTGTAACATCTTTCCTTGTTCTGGCCTAAGATCAACTGAAAAAGGGAATGAGGGAGATGTTCCACTGGTTGGATTCGTCTAGACCCCCTCCTTGCAGTGAGAAATCCAACTCCATCTAGATTGGTGTAAAGGGGGGTTTTTTGGAAGGATACTGGAAGAGCTCAATCAAGTGACTTGATCCAGAGATGATGTACCCAACCAACCCTTTCCACATGATGTCACCACACCAACTCTGGGGCCCTGCCTTACTGCTCTGGACCCTGATGCATCTGAGTATCTTCTCTGTCACTTCTGAGCAACTTAGGATGAGCTGGAGAAGCCCATGGCCTGGCCTGGCTGGTCCTATATGCAGCTCTAAACCGGTCACCACAGTCAGGGGGTGGAGACCATGATGGGCCCAGCCTGGGTACCCCCCAGGCTTGAGAGAATGGGGACTCCTTCCAGAGGAAAGGGAGGGAAGAGAGGAAAATGCCCAACACGATGCTCACTGTGGTGTAATCTACCATAGAGACAGATTGGAAGCTGCCCCATAGTACTGAACAAAACAAGGTTAAATAAATGAAGTTGCTACATCCACTTAGTGAAGCATTATGTAGCTATTTAACAAGTAATAGTCACGAAGATTATCTAGCAACTTAAAAAAAAGAAAAGAAGAAAAAGTTTGTACAGGAATGCCTGGTGGGAAAAGACAAGAGATACAGATATACACATACCTACCTATATGAACAGGTAAGAAAAAATACGGGCAAGAGTTGTATTATAATGGAAGAATCATAAATGACTTTGTATCTCTATTTCCCCAATCTTCATTTATTGATTCAACAAATACTTACTGAGTGTCTACTTGGTGCCAGGTGAGGTGCTAGGCATATGGCAGGAAAGAAAACAGAAGAGAAAACCCTGTGCTTATGGAATTTACATTCCACTGAGGAAATCAGACAAAAAACAAGATGAATAAGCAGAATATCCTCTATGCTGGATAGTAACAGGAGTTAGGAAACAAAAATAAACCAATGAAGGGAGAGAGGGATATTGGGGAGGGTGGTAGTAGTTTAGATACGACAGTTAGGGAAGATGATATCTGAGTAAAGGCTGAAGGAAGTGAAGGGCCAAATTCTGTCAACATCAGGAAAAGAGAAATCCCAGGCAGAGGCAGCAGGAAGCACAAAGATCCCGGGGTGTCCAATTAGAGGAGAACATTGAGGCTAGTGTGACTCAGTTGGAGTTGGGGTAATGAGGGGAAGAGCAAACTAAGGAAGGAGTAATAGGAGAAACATGGCCAGATTGTGGGGGTCCTGTAGGCCACTGTGAGGACATTAGCTTCTGCTCTAAGATGGGACCCCTTTGAGGGTTTTGAGCAAAGGAATGGTAATCTACCCACCGCTTTAGGAGGATCCCTCTGTGAACTAAGAACAAGCTGGAAGGAGGTAAGGACAGAGGTTGGGAGACCAGCAAAGAGATCGCCACAGTCACTCAGGTGAGAGTGAACTGTAGCTTGGACAATGGGTAAACAGGGGCCACATTCTGGGTTTATTTTAAAAGTATGCACAGTGTGATTTTCTGATAAGAGTGAGGATAAAAGACACAAGAGTCAAAGATGACACCCCAGGCTTCAGGTCTGAACAATCAGAATGATGGAGTTGCTGTTAACTGGCAGGTGGTTAAAAGACCAAAGTAAGATACCCTGGAAATCAGATAAAGATAGAGCTTTAAAGAAAATGGTGTCGGGATCCCTGGGTGGCGCAGCGGTTTGGCGCCTGCCTTTGGCCCAGGGCGCGATCCTGGAGAGCCGGGATCGAATCCCACATCGGGCTCCCGGTGCATGGAGCCTGCTTCTCCCTCTGCCTGTGTCTCTGCCTCTCTCTCTCTCTCTCTCTCTGTGACTATCATAAATAAATAAAATTAAAAAAAAAAAAAGAAAATGGTGTCAAACACAATTGGTTGCCAGGTTGGGTGGGCGTGGGGCCAGATAATAAGCCATTGGGATGAGCAACATGGCAGAACTGGGCAAGAGACGTTCATGAGGGGAACCCAAACCTGGTGGGAATCATGGGTTCCCAGGAGGACAGGGCAGCAATATTATTCCACTAGCCAAAAGGTGGGAACAACCCAACAGCCTTCAACGGATGAATGGATAAACAAAATGTGGTATATACATACCATGGAACATGACTCAGCCTTAAAAAGAAAAGGAATAATGACACGTACGACAACATAAATGAATCTTGAAGACATACAGAGAGAAATAAGCCAGCCATATACACATAAAAGACAAATATTTCTGTTGATGCCACTTATATAAGGCACCTAAAGTCAATAAAGTCACAGAGAAAGAGGAGAGTGGTGGTTACCAGGGGCTGGGAGCGGGGGTGGGTAGAAATGGAGAATTGATGGGAACAGTTTCCATCAAGCAAGACAAAAAAGTTGTTGCATAACAATATGAATATGCTTAATGCTACTGAACTGGACACCTAAAAATGGTCAAGATGGTAAGTTTTATGTTATATGTATTTTATTACAATTTTTTTTAACAAGTGAGAGGGGAAGGGAAGCAAAGAAATAGAATCAGCAAGCCCAAACAATTCTTTCAAGAAGTTTTGTTCTAAACTGAAGAGAAATGGTGGCATAACTGGAGGAAGAAATAGAGTGAACAGAGGATTTTGGTTGTGGGGTTTCTTTTTTAAGTTGGGAGAAATAACAGTATGTTTGTTTGCTGATACGACTGATTCAGCAGGCAGTGTTCTCAAATGCTTAAATTACTTTCAAACCAAAAGCTATATTTTGGGGTGATGAAAATGTTTTGGAATTAGAGAACTGTAATGGCTGCACAACCTTACAAATATACTAAAAACTACTAAGTCACACACTTGAAAAGAATCAACTTTATGGTATGTGAATTATACCTTCATAAAAATAAGAGAAAATGAAAAAATAATGAATTTAATATTGTCTGGATACCACGTTCTCATAGACAGCATGAGTTCCCACCCAAACAGCCCCAGAGAGTTCCCGTGGCCAGCAATCCACAGGTCACTTGGTAGCTTGTGGTGCAGGAGAGGGGAGCAAAGTCTTCCAAGTTTAGGCTGAGATACAAATGCTACATCAGCACACACAGCCGGACAGAGAAATCCACTGAACCAACACCCGCTGGCTGCACATAAATGGCTCTATTTACTTAGAGCCATGAACTCTCAGGTCTCTGGTCTAAAAGAGAAATGTTAAGAAAAATCCATTCAACTCAAAGCAAGAAAATCTGCACCTGCCACCCCCTCCCATCTGCCACCCCATGCTGGGCTTCTCTAACTGCACGGGAACCAGGGACGGGCTTATTTGGCAATCATCATGGGAGAGGGAGTTGTTTCTGAAACACCCTTCTATTTGTAACAATATCACACTCAAGCTTCCCACTGCCTTTTTCCTTTCTTCTGAACAACTTCAAACAGTATCTTACTCTGTTATACTTCATTTTATGTGTCAACTTGTCTAGATCATAGTGCCCAGATATTTGATCAAATGTTATTCCAGAAGTTTTGTGAAGATTCAAGTTTGTTTGTTTGTTTGTTTTAGATGACATTAACGTTTAAATCAGTAGACTCTGAGTAAAACAAATTGCTCTTCATAATTTGGGTGGGCTTGGTCTAATCAGTTGAAGGCCTTCGTAGAACAATGACTAACCTCCCCTAGCAAGAAGCAATTCTGTCAGCAGGCCGCCTTTGGACTTGAACTGCCTTTCCTGGGTCTCTAGCCTGCCAGCCTGCTCTGCAGATTGCAAACTTGCCAAGTCTCCACAATCACATAGAGGAATCGCCACTTCCTTAAAATAAATATGTATCTCCCTCTCCCTCTCTTGCTCTGTATATGTGATAATATATACATATACATATCATGAGCGAGAGGAAGAGCATACATGCTGTTGGATAATATATATATTCTATACCATAGATCATCATACATTATATACTTCATATATTATGTATGTACACATTATATATCACTATAAATTATATATTACAATATGTATTATATATTTTTATATATTAGACATCCTGTTGAATTTGTTGGTTTTGTTTCTCCGGAGATACTGGACTAATACACCTCCAAAACAACTTACTTTCCATCGGAAATTATTCCTTATTATCTATACTTGCATGAAATTGCAAGTCATCAGATGATTAAGGAGATAAAAAAAAAAACCTACATGGGGTGCCTGGGTGGTATAGTTGGTTGAGTGTCTGACTCTTGGTTTCAGCTCAGGTCATGATCTCAGGTTTGTGGGAGCAAGCCCCACGGCAGACTCTGTGCTCAGTGTGGAGTCAGCTTGGGACTCTCTCTCCTCTTCCTTGGAGATGTATATATATATACTCTTGGGTGGCTCAGCAGTTCAGCATCTGCTTTTAGTCAGGACGTGATCCCAGGATCGAGTCCCACATCGGGCTCCCTACATGGAGCTTGCTTTTCCCTCTGCCTGTGTCTCTGTCTCTGTGTGTGTGTGTGTGTGTGTGTGTGTGTGTGTCTCATGAATAAATAAATAAAATCTTTAAAAAAAGGAAATATACATATATATCTTACATATATTGACTAAATGAATAAATCCTTTTTAAAAATTAGAACCCCCCCCAAAAAAATTAGAAACCCACAAAATACAGCAACCTAGGAAGAATAGTATCTATGTATTGATCAAAGCCATCATAATGGGGATGCCTGGGTGGCTCAGCGGTTAAAGCGTCTGCCTTCGGCTCAGGGTGTGATCCTGGGGTCCCACGATCGAATGTCACATCGGGCTTCCTGCATGGAGCCTGCTTCTCCCTCTACCTGGTCTCTGCCTCTCTCTCTATGTGTCTCTCATGAATAAATAAATAAAATTTACTTTAAAAACTATCATAATGGATGTACATGTTTTTAAATGCAACTTTAAGTTAAATAAGTGGTATTAATTTTATATCTATTTTGTATCTATCTTTTCAATATATAACAACTCATTAGGATATTAAGAGTCACCTGGTTGGCTTAGTTGGTAGAGTGTGTGACTCTAGATATCAAGAGTCTATTAAAGTAAACTCCACATCCAGTGTGGGGCTTGAACTCATGACCCTATTCACTCACAGTGTGACCCTGGGCAAGTTATCTCTCTATGCCTTTGTTTCTTCATCCATAAACGGGTATCATAATATCCCTTCCATGAGGTTTTTATGAGGATTAAATGAAATAGTACATGTAAAACACACAGCAAACCGTCTAGCACAGTGGTTTTCAAACAGTAGGTTTTGCCCTATGCATGAAATAACTCTAGTGGGTCTCACAGCCATCATTTTTTTGAAAAGTATAAATTTGTTAATTTTGAAAAGAATGATCAGAGGATGCGAAACATACATTAGGTAAGTACTGTCTCACCAAACTGTTGTTTCAGATACGCATATGCTGGCATGCACGTGTGTGCTCACACACACACACACACCAGGTTGTAGTCTAGATTGATGTCTTACAACAGATCACAGTCAAACACAGGTAGGAAAGGCCAGACTCCACCACATAATAAGTGCTCAGAAGAATTTGGTAGCATCATCATTATTATCTCATTCAAAAAGATAATATAACTTTCTTTATTAGTGTAATAAAACAGAATTGCTCACCCCGGTATCAGTCCTGCCACTCATTTACTGCAGTGCTGTTTAAGAGTCACTCTAGCTCCTAAAGTCATTTGCCAATTCTCTCTCCTCAAAGGCCCCGGCGGTCATTTAAATATTTTCTGACTCACAATGCTGGCCAAAGATTAGTGAGGCTCTGCCCAGCCCAGGACGTATGAAATAGGAGTGATCTGTTGAGAAAACCACTTGAGTTTGCAAGACTGCATAGGGCTTTTGTAAAATTAAAGCCATGCTGGAGAGAAACAGTTCCCCACACCCCCACATCCCCCCTTTGAGAGATGTGTCATAGAAAGAGGTTACACAAGGGCAGCTAGGCTGCATCTTCTGAGACTGGAACTTCAGCTCTGTAACATGTTTCCTTATTCTGGACTTGGGTTATATCATTGTGTTTTTCCCCTAACTTTCCATGTGCACATGCATGCACACACTCCCCTCACTAAAGAATGGAAATAAAATCCTTATGAACTGCTTGATCTAACAGATTGGGTAAAGGGAACCTGCTAAACCAAAGGAACTTGGGTTTTGAAGATCTCAAAATAACTTGTGTTGCACAAAAATTTTTCCCCTCCAGAAACAAACTAGAAACTCTGCGCAAATTAACACTTTAATTGCTTTTTTTGAGACAACGGTGATAAACAACTCCAATCTCTCATACACAGTAGCACCATTTTGTTTAAAATGGAGCCCCTCACCCCTGCTAAGAGCACGCTGAGGTAGAATGGATTTACATTTCCCAATGTAGTTCCTTGGGTTGTTCCCTCAGTTTGGAAAACCAGATTCCTATTGACACACACATAGGTGCTTCACTTGTTATTTCTTCTTCTGTAAGAAAATAGTTGTGACTTGTGACAAACCATGACATTTGGAATTCAGAAGTGCAGGTAGAGGTGTAAACTAATCTTCTAATATAGGATAGTATCCCTTTCTTATTTTTATCCCATTCTTCAAACCATGATGCCACTTTGATGGGAGGTGGTAAAAATTGCTTTAGCAGCAGAACCCTTTCCTTAAATGAAATCCTACCCATTTGCCCAATAGATGAAACAAGTTAAAAACGTGGCCTCACTCCAATACCTTCCACCACTCCCTGGTGCTTCCAGGGTTGGGGTGGGGGGCAGTTCTCACCATGATTCTCAAGTACGAAGGCAGGGGAGTATGGGAGGATCTTTAGAGATCTCCAACATGCCCTCAGATAAAGGAAAGCCAGGTCTGCCATATGCTCGCTCAGTCAGTGCCAGATGCACTCCCATTTCACACATTCAGGAGTTAAGTGTTTCATCCAAGGTCTCTAGACTTAGATCAGACACTACAATATACTTGTCACTTTCTTCAACAAGGAAAAGAGACACTGGTATCCCCAGGTTTTTGTCTTTGCAACCTGAAGGGTAGAACACTGAGTGTCAACCCATCAATGGACAAGTGATGCATTGCATCAGGATCTGTACTTAATGTCGTTAAGCTAGCAAAACTCCCCACCAACCTCCCAATTCAACACAGTCCCTATTAAAATCTCAGCTACCTTTTTTGTAAAAATTGACAAGCTGATCCCAAAATTCATATGGGATCCAGAATAGCCAAAACAATTATGAAAAGGGACAAAGTTAGAAGACTCACACTTCTCAAAAAAAAAAAAAAAAAAAAAAAAGACTCACACTTCTCAATTTAAAAACTTATTACAAAGCTACAGTAATTAAGACAGTGGTATGGCATAAAGATAGACATATAGACCAATGCACTAGAATTAAGAGGGCAGAAATAAACATGCACATTTATGGCTAATTCATTTTCTAAAAGGTCATCAAGAGATTTCAACAGGAAGAATAGTTTTTTCAACAAATGGTGCTGGGGCGGTAGGATATCCACATGCAAAAGAAAGAAGTTGTACCTCTACCTTACATCACATAAAAAAATTAACCACAAATGGATCAAAGGCCTAAATCTAAGGGCTAAAAACTATAAATGTCTTAGAAGAAAATTGGGGCATAAATATTCATGACCTTGATTAGGCAAACATTTCTTTTAAGTATGACACCAAAAGTACAGGCAATTTAAGAAAAATGAATAAACTGAACTGCATCACACTTAAAATTCTAGGCTTCAAAGAATACAACCAAAAAAATGAAAAGGCAACCCACAAATTAGGAGAAAATATTTGAAAATTATGTATCTGATAAAGGACTAACTTTAGAATATATTAAGAACCCTTACAAATCAATAATAAAGACAATCCAAGTTTTAAAAATTGGCAAAAGATTTGAAAAGACATTTCTCCAAAGAAAATATACAAATGGCCAATAAGCACATGAAAAGATATTCAAACAATACAATGCTAAAGAACAAAGTTGGAGGACTGCCACTACCAGACTTTAAGACTTATTATGAAACTATAATAATTAAGATAGTGTGATATTAGTAAATAATAGACAAACAAATCAATGGAAAAAAACAGAGAGCCCAGAAATGGACTCTCATATACACTGTCAACTGATCTCTGACAAAAGAGCAAAGGCAAAACAATGGAGCAAAGATAATCTCTTCAACAAATGGTGCTGGAAAAACTGAATATCCACATGCAAAACAATGAATCTAAACACAGACCTTACACCCTTCACAAAAATTAACTCAAAATGGATCAGAGACCTAAATGTAAATTGCAAAACTATAAAACTCCTAGAAGATAACATAGGGAAAAACCTAGATAACCTTAGGTATGGTGATGCCTTTTTAGCTATAATACCAAAAAAACACAATCCATGAAAAAAATAATTTATAAACTGGACTTGACTAAAATTTAAAAGTTCTGCTCTGCAATAGATAATTTCAAGAGAATTACAAGACAAACCACAGACTAGAAAAAAATATTTGCAGAAGACACGTTTGATAAAGAACTGTTATCCAAAACATACAAAGAGCTCTTAAAACTCAACAATAAGAAAACAAACAACTTGAATTGGAAGTGGGCCAAAGACTTTAACAGACACGCCACCAGAGAAGACAGATGACAAGGAAACATATGAAAAGATGCTCCACATCATATGTCATCAGGAAAATGCAAATTAAGGCAATAAGATACCACCCCACCCCTATTAGATCGGCCAAAATCCAAAACACTGACAATACCAAATGCTAGCAAAGGATGTAAAATAACAGAAATTCTCTCATTTGTTGCTGGTGGGAATGCAAAATAGTACAGCTACTTCGGAAGACAGTTTGGCGGGTTTCTTACAAAACCAAACATACTCTCACCACACAATCCATCAATCACACCCCTTGGTATTTACCCTGAGTTGCTGAAAATTTCTGTCCACACAAAATCCTTCACAAGGGTGTTTATAGCAGTTTTATTCATAATTGACAAAACTTAGAAGCAACCAAAATATTCTTTAGTAGGTGAATGGATAAACTGTGGTCCATGCAGACAATGAAATACTACTCAGCACTAAAAAGGAATGAGCTCTCAGGCTATGAAAAAATACAGAGGAACTTGAAATGTATGTCACTAAGTGAAAGAAACCAATTGCTACCTACTGTATGATCCCAACTCTATAACATTCCAGAAAAGGCAAAACCATGGAGATAGTAAAAAGATCAGTGGTTGCAGGGGGCAGAAGGATTCTTAGGACAGTGAAAATATTCTGTAGGATATTATAATTGTATGTATAATTATCATTATACATTTGTTCAAACCCACTGAAGGCACAACACCAAGAGTGAACCCTTAGGTAAAAAAATATGGACCTCAGACGAACACGTTGTGCCCGTGTAGGTTCATCTGGTCAGTGATGCTAATATTGGGGAAGGCTGTGCATGTGTGAGAACAGAAGTATAAAGGAAATCTCTGTACTTTCCTCTCAATTTTATTATTAAAAGGAAAACCAAAACTAAAACTGCACTTCAAAAAAATTTAAAAAAAAGATATTGAACACCACTAGCCATAGGGAAATGAAAATCAAAACCATGATGAGACAACACTTCACATGCACTAGGATGGCAATTTTTTTTTTAGATTTTTTAAATTTATTTATTCATGAGAGACAGAGAGAGACAGAGACACAGGCAGAGGGAGAAGCAGGCTCCATGCAGGGAGCTTGATGCGGGATTCGATCCCAGGATCTGGGATCACGCCCTGAGCCTAAGGCAGACGCTCAACCGCTGAGCCATCCAGGCATCCCGGCAATTATTTTTTTTAAAAAGGATGTAGACTAAAAGTGTTGGTAAGGATGTGGAGTCATTGAAACTCTCAAACATGACTTGTGGGATTGCAAAGTGGTACTGCCACTTTGGAACACAGTGTGGTAGTTCTTCAAAATGTTAAACATAGAGTCACCATATGACCTGCAATATCACTGCAGGTATATACCTGAGAGAACTGAAAATACAGGTCCACACAAACCTGTACACCACTCCTCCCTTAGGGGAAGAGAGGGTGTAAAAAGAGGGGAGATGTATACAGAGAAAGCACTCTTGGAGGAAAAATTCATTGGAGAACAATGCGTATAAAATGAGCCCATAAGGGGTGGCTCAGTTGGTTGGGTGTCTGACTCTTGGTTTTGGTCCAGTCATGATCTCAGTCATGAGATCGAGCCATATATCAGGCTCCATACTCAGTGCAGAGTCTGTTGGAGAGTCTCTCCCTCTCCCTCTCCCTCCCCTCTGCTCACAAGTGTTCTCTCTCTCTCTCAAATAAATAAACAAAACCTTTTTAAATTTTTTTTAAAATGAGCTCATCACGTTGGTTTTTTAAAGATATCACAGGTACACACACCTGCACATGAAAACATAAGAGAAATATACAATCAGCTGATCATAAATGTTCTCTCTGGAAGCAAGCCAGGGATAAGGCAGGTGGAACTTCATTTTTTACTCCACAATTTCTGATTTGTTTGCATTCATGTACATGAAGAATATAGCCAGGGTTTCTTGTGCAAAGGAGCATTTCCTTTTCTAGTCAAAAGGGAAGGAAAGAGTGAAGAGCCCCTGGAAGTAGGCAGTGTGCGAGGTTCTACAAATTGACAAGAGTGAAAAGCATTCCAAGGAGTAGAACAGCAGGTGCAAAACTGTGAAGGGGAAAAGCCTCTGAGGTATTTGGAGGGCCACTGGGTTCAGCTCCGCTGGAGGGTCTAGCAGATGACCTAGGCCTGGGTGTGGAGAAGATGAACCAGAACAGTCCACTGAAGTAGCCACGTTCTGAGGGCCATGGGTACATGGAGGCCACCACTGTAGTGGAGGAGGCCTGGGAGACGATGGGACAGGAGGGTGGGCCATGGTGAGCAGAGAGTCTCATGCCATTTCACACCTAGCACATGTCTCACCATAAACTTACCCTTGACTCTACTAACCAGATTTGGCTCCTAATACAATAGTCTCCAAAAACCATAGCACCCACCCCTGGAGAAGCTTCCAAACCTGAATGAAGAACTCCCAGTGTGTTTGAGCAAACCTTTCTGAGCACAGCACAGTGACAGAGTGACCTGTGTCCATTTTAGGTCACCAGATAATGACCACAGCCAGCCCTACCTGCCCAGGAGCTGTTGATGGGGATACTCACTCTGCTCATCAATCTCCACAGCAAACTCATGAGGTACAGCCAAGCACCATCCCCATGTACAGATACGGAAACTGAGGTTAGGAGAGGTCAAGCACTTTGCTCAAGGTCACTCCACTAGTAACTTATGCTGGAGCTAGACTGGAACCCCAACCACCACTTCTAACACCTCCAGACACATCAGTTTGCCTTAAAGTCAGCTCGTGTACTGGGTGACCACCCCAGCTTCCAGGATAAGACTAAGCTCAGAATTGAAGATGAATTCAGAGCCTGGGGTTCTATCAGCAGGAGCAGCAAATCCCAACACACAGAGTTATCACATGCTGGCTGGAAATGGAGGTGGATTGTTGGGACAAATAACAGAGTTGAGCCATTAAATAACTAGCTTGTTCTTTAGCTAGATGAGCCAGGCAAGGTGCCAAGCTGCCTACTTGTCCTTCATCTCTGGCCGATGTCCCCAGCCTCTCTTTTCAGAGTATTCGGTTTTGACTTGGGCCACATGTCCAGCTCTGCCCTGACTTGAGGTTCCACCTTGGAAAAGTCAGGAGACACCTGGGGAAAGAAAGCTATGGTCTCTTCCAGCCTTGTCATTCCGTGGCCACCAGAGATCCTGGAGCATCCACTTGACACCTCAACAAATCCTCACCATGCCAGGGACTGAGAAGTTGGTGGGGGGCGCCTCTGCCCTCTCAGAGATGACATTCTGCAGGGGCTGTACACCAAAGCAAGGCCTGCCAGAGCTATTTAAAAGCACCCAATTCTCTTCACATCATTGAATCAATCCTCTGGAAAGATCCCCCTCACTTCCACCTCCCCCGATACAATTGAACAGAGTTCCAGAAAGACACAGTTGGCAAGTTATTCATCACATCCCACCTCACTTTTCTTGGTCAGGAAGATGGGGTTACTAAGAGGGTCTGTGTCAAAGGACAGTTCTAGATGATATATGAGGATGTCAGTGCAGAGCCCAGTAGCACAAGGCACAGCCATTCCGATCGACTGGCATTTACTGAGGACTTCTATGTCAGTTCCTTTTCCACACAATACTCCAAAATGTGGGCACACACACGTGTGCTTGCACACACACTGCTATAACCAGTGAGAATCTGGCATCAGGGCACCCCGGGGGCTCAGTGGTTAAGCATCTGCCTTTTTGGCTCAGGGGTCCTGGGGTCCTGGGATCAAGCTCCCCGCAGGGAGCCTACTCCTCCCTCTGCCTATGTCTCTGCCTCTGTGTCTCTCGCAAATAAATAAAATCTTTCAAAAAAAAAATCTGGCATCATTTGAGAGCTAGTAACTCTTTATCTGGACCTTTGCACATGCTGTTCCCTCTTCCTACCATCCCCCCAATAGAAGTCACTTGTAGCCACCCCTTTCTTTCCTTAGATGTCACTTTTTCCAAGAAGCCTCCCTGTCATGCCTCCTTTATGCTTTGTTAAAAAGCATCAAATAATCAACCAATAAACCACTCAATGGAGAGAACTGAAAGCATGCACCTCCTGGTTCATGATCCTATACATTTTCATCACTTCATTTTTTTCCATCAAAGCTTTGCTAAGAAACTACTTTCCCTCTAAGTGGTTCCCACCAGGTGATGAGGTGTTTGGAATCAAATGACATAAAAGAGGAGGAGGTCCATGGCCAGAGTGGTGAGGCGAAGCAAGTCTTACTATGTGTAAGGTTATACTTCCAGCAGTGCCCCCAAGGCTCATACTCACTGCCCAGCTGGCAGTTTCAGGAAACACTGAAACACTGAAACATCACTGCAGGTCCCTCTGGAAAGGAAGGCACAAACCTTCTGGTCAACCATGAGAGCACATGGAGCCGAGATCTTAGTCCAGGCACCTGCTAGGATCCGTGGAGGAGGTGAGGGAGGTTCCTCACTTCCCTTCCCCCTTCCCCAGTGAGACAGACTGTGTCCTGGGCTCTAGAGCTGGCTGGCCAAACCAAGAACTCAACCACCACCTTGGGGTCCACGTGCATGCAACTGTCTTCTCTTAGATATCCGCAATCCCTCATTCATCTAGGTTTCTGCTCTGGATCCCCTTACCCAGTTTCATCTCTTTCTTACGTTGACCACATTCCCTGATATCACATTATAGGTCTAGCTGTCGATTGTCCATCTCTGCCACTGGGATGTAAATACCACAAGGGAGGAACACTTCATGATGTGGTCTTCATGATGGTTCTGTGGCCAGTGTCAGACCCCTCCCTCCATAAATGATTCTTGAATAAGTTGAGTAAGTGAGTTAAGCAGCTAAGGCACGTGTAGAAATATGACTCCAAATAACTATAGTCTTCCTCAGTCTTTTTTTTTTAAAGAAAAAATGTACCCGTTTTCATAACTGAATAAATGATGTACACTAAAGTGAAGAAGAAAGCAAAGCTTACTTCCAAACCTCTCCACAACAGACCCTACTCCACCCACCACACTGGTGATCTCCCACACAGCAATGTGAATGGACTCAATTAATTAGAATCATATATAAAAGCATTTCATTTTCACTCAAGTTTCAACCTGTTCAACCTTTGCGAAGTGATATGATTCAGAAAATATTTGTACAAACCATTCAGATAATGTAACCAAAGATTAATTTTTTTATATATATCTAGGGTCAGGGCACCTGGCTAGCTGAGTTGTGAGTTGTGAGTTTAAGCCCCATGTTGGGTGTAGAGCTTACTGAAGAAGAAAAAAATGTTCTTCAGCCTCACCACACTTCACTCAGTGGATGCTCATTCATTCTGTCACGAAGGGACATTTATTGAGCATCTGCTGTATGCAGGGGGTCAGGGGTCAGAGTTCAGTGGTAAAGAGGGCAACACCCCTACCATCTTGAACTACATTCTCCTGGGTGGATGCAGTTAATAAACCCATAAATAGATACATGAGTATGACCATTTCAGGTAAGCTCCATGAATAAAATACAATGGGAGAATGTAGCAGGTACTGATAGGGGGACAGAATGGTCAGGAGAATCTTCTCTACAGAGGAGACATCCAAGCTAAAGGGAAAGATAGAGCCAAGCCTGAGATGAAGTGGAAGAAAAGTGTGCTCAGCAGAAGGAAGAGCATGTGCAAAGACTCTGAGGAGTCTCCTGACAACCTGAGCTCAAATTTCCATGAACTGCATCCCATCCTAATGGCCCCACCACGGCCAACAGTTCCTACTTCGTCAGCTTGCCTTCTCCTTTCCCTGACTTCTTTATCAGATTTTCTCAAGTTAAGGCAGACTTGAATTTTCCACTGGGAGGTGTGCCCTGAGCAAGGGCACAAAGCAACATGTGTACACCTCCACCTCTGGGAGACAGAGGTAATGCTGACACCCTGATGCCGTAAGCACTTGGGCCTGCTCCTGTACAAAGGGTAAGAATTCCCCACCAGCAGGTCAGAGCCCCCTTTGGTGCAGGGGCGGGGGGGGGGGCAGGCCCTTTGCAGACTATGATGAAAAGGGAACTCTGTGGAAAAATATGCACCTGTGCCCTGAGGATCTCATGTCAATTTTGGGAAATCCCTGGAGTGACAGGTTCAGAACTCCTGCCTGTGGTATTAACACCAAAAGAAAGAAGCTAAGCTGGTGCAGGCTTCACTGGTGGAGGGGACAGTCTCCTGGAGGTTAGTGAATAGAGGAGAACAGACAAGATTAAGTCCTTGGCCCCTCACTACACTCCCACACTCACAGAGATTAGATGATGTCAGCCTATTGGGGTGGGGGTGGAGCCCAAGATCTGAAGGAATTCAAGTGGAACCTCATCCATTCCCCCTCACAGAGGCAAATATCCAGTCCCACCCTAGAGCTTCCAGGGAAGGTTAGAGACCCCATTTCCCAGCAGCGTCCTTGACAAAGGTCATCTCTAATCTGACATTCTGAGACACGTTTTGCAAAAGGCTGCTCAACTATAGGAAACTAACTGCAAAGCCCAAGTGTTCCAGTGCTGAAGGGGACACCACTGTGTGAATAACTCCGGTTCTTAGCAAAAGATGGAGCAAGAACCTGCCCACTCCCCTCACCGGGGAGCTGGGCACATGGATGCCATGTTAGACAGATGACAGCCATAATAATAGCAAGAACAACTAACATAAGTAGAACTTACCCTATATCGGGCACAATTTTAAGAACTTTAACCTTACACAACCCTGAATTTGTACTTTTATCACCCCCCCTCTTACAAATGAGAAAACTGAGGCATAGATGGGTGAAGTAACTTGCCTGAGACCATACAGCTAAGACAAATTTTATAGAAAAGCCCCCTTCTTCCACACCCCAACCGAGAAAGAAGGCACATACACCCCGTGTTGCGCATGAAATGCTTTAAAATAAGTTCCTGCCGGTGGTGCATCCAGGACAACTACTATTTGGCAGCTCTCACATCTCTGCCCCGTGCTGGAAGCAAGCCTGGTTCCAGCATTAAACGGAGAAAGGCTCCTCTAGGAACAAGTCGCTCTGTCTCGGCGACATCCAAGTCCAGGATGAAGCTGCCAGTGCAAGCACAGCTCTTCGCTACGGCAGAGCCCAAAGCAGCCCGTTTCCACCCGGCTCGGCCCAAATTCCACATTCAGAAAATGCTCCCCGGTCTCCTGGCTATGAGGCCCCGAGATTCACCCTAAACCCCTGGGGTCCGCCTCCCGCGCCTCTCTCTCAGGATCCCTCTGGCCGCGTAATTTAAAAGATGCAGCCGCCAGCACGAGGGCCCCGGGCGGGCCCGCAACGCGCCCCAAGCCCGGTTCCCCGAAGCGGGGTGACCCGCAGCTCCGCGAGCCACGACGAGCAGCGCCCGACGCTGACCTGTGGGCGCCCCGCAAGGCTGGGGATGAGTCCGAGGGAGAGGACAGGTGGCGCCTCCCTCCCCGGAAGTGGCTCCGAGAACTTTCGCTTAAGAGCTCCGGGACCAAAGTCAGGGGCTCCGGCGCGAGCGGCGGTTCGGGTTCGGGTTCGGGTTCGGGGAGGCGGCGGCACCGCCCACCTGCGCCGCGCGGGCCCCAAGTGCGCTCCGAGCGCCGGGCGCGGGGGCGCAGCAGAGCCCGCTGCGGGCACCGGGACGGGCCACGGCGACCCGGAGGCGGGGCGGGGGTCTCCGGGCGGGGGCTGAGGGCCAGGGGGAGGCCAGCCCCCCGAGAGCGGCCCCCAGCCGTCGGGCCGGCGCGCCGCGAGCTGGGGAGGGTCCGCTGGAGGGGCGGGGTCCCCGGCCGGCCCCCCTCACTCACCTCGGCGCGGCGCGGCTCGGCTCGGCCCGCGGGGCTGGAGGGCGCACGGCTGCGGCGGCCGCGGCGGCTGCGGGGGCGGCTCCCCGGGCGGGGCGGGGCCGGGCCGGCCGGGGGCGGGGGCGGGGGCGGGGAGGCCGGCGGCCACGTGGGCGGGAGGCGGCCGCTGCTGCAGGGCGCTCCCCTCCGCGCCGCGCCGGGGTCCCTGGGAGGACGCGGGAGAGGACCCGGCCCGGGCCCCCCGCTACCTCATCCCGACTCTGGAGGGCGAGTGTACCGGTCGGGGGGAGGGTGTGCAGCCCGGCCCCTGCGCTCCCCGCCCCCCCCCCCCCCCCCACCACCACGGGACGGGCTCGCGGACGAGGACCGGAGCAGGAAGGGCCTGGCCTCGCGGGGGCTGCCCTGGCCGGGGATGGCTGGAGCCTGGGCGTGGGGCCCCCACCCCCTGGGCCCCCCCCCCACCCCGCCCTAAGCCGACCTGCAGCGCGTCGGGTCGCGCCCGGACTGTGGGGGTGAAAGGGAGGACGAGACGCAAGCTGCGCCAGTCCCCGCGCCCCCAGAAAGTCCTCAAGAATCGCAGGTTTGGGGGATCCCTGGGTGGCTCCGCGGTTTAGCGCCTGACATTGGCCCAGGGTGTGGTCCTGGAGTCCCGGGATCGAGCCCCGCGTCGGGCTCCCTGAGGGAGCCTGCTTCTCCCTCTGCCTGAGTCTCTGCGCTCTCTCTCTCTCATGAATAAATAAATAAAATCTTTAAAAAAAAGAGAGAGAGAGAGAGAGAATCACAGGTTTGTGAGCCCACGCAGAGCCGCCTCCAGTGGCCTAGGTCATCGTGCGGAAATAAATTGGGGATCCAATTATTTCCCCCAATAAATTTGGGGATCCAAATACAACTATTTCCTATGTTCATTCATTCAACAGATAAACGCCTCTGGTCCTCGGGACCCCATACAATCAGAAATAAAGAATGCCCTACACTGTATGGCTCTTATGAAAATACAAACCGTGATGGTAAAAATCGGAAATTCACCAGCGGTTGCTTTCAGTGGTGTGCGTTTTATTTTTTATTTTTTTTAAAGATTTTATTTATTTATTTTAGAGTGGGGGAGAAGCAGATTTCCCGCTGAGCAGGGAGCCCGACCCCAGGTTCCATCCCAGGACCCTGAGGTTGTGATCTGAGTCAAAAGGCAGATGCTTAACTGAATGAGCCACCCAGGTGCCCCTGGGTGGATCTATTTTAACATTATATTTAACAGCCTTGTGAGGTGTAGGAATTGTGCAGGCCTGCTTCCCAGATGAAGAAACTGAAGCCTGAAAGAGTGAAGCCAGCCCCAAGGTCAGAGGAAAGAGGAACAGCCCAAGAATCAAGGCTCCTGCCAGGCTGACCCTCCAGCAAGTGGCAAGAGCAGCCTGTGAGTAGAACTCCTCAGTCTCTAACCACCCCCTCATTCACAGCAAGAGGGGGCTGCTCAGGCCTCCTTGGGAGGCACCTGTCCTGACAGCAGCCTCTGAGAGGCAGACCTCCCAGCCTAGGCTCCCATGACCAGCAGGAGGTGTTCAGGACTGATCTGACATGGCTGAGACTCTTCCTTGGAATGCCTGTGTCTTGTTGCAGGCACAGACCTCCTGGTTCTGGGAGGCCTCTTCTTGGCCTGCATCCTGACTTTTCGGCCAGAGACTAAGCATCTTCAGCAAACCAACTTTCATTTCAACAGCTGCAACTTCATTCCACTACAACTTGAAGGGGACTCCTTGACCCCAAACCTAGTGCCTCGTGACCCACCCATTTCTTGTTCAAGGAACACATACCCTCGGCAGTACTCCATTCCCGACAGCAAAACCTATATATCCAGACCCCTAGTCCTAAGCCTTTTCCCCAAAACCTCTTTTGTTGTTCTCTCCCTTACCCTTACCTCCTCCACACTATAAAAGATCCCTATTACTACCAGCTATGTTTATTAAGGAATAATAAAGGACTTCCATTCCCCCACTGCCCCAGAGCTTAGCGGGAGCTTCAGACCCAAAGTCAATACCTGGTGTTCTACCCAGGCAGCCTTGTCAAGATAAAAGTTTTATTTCCATCAGATTCCATTTAATAATGATTTGAGCATCTGCTACATGCCACACACTGTGCTGGGCTCTGGGGAATAGTAGTGAATCTCGGTAAGACACACTGACCCTGACCCCATGGAGCTCACAGCTCAGACCCCTCACCGGGCAGTTAGGGAGTAGAGAGAGACACACCTGGGGAAGCACTGGCCCCACTTCAGGCCTAGAAAGACTTCCGGTGGGAAGTGGGCCTCTGCTGAGCCCTGACGAGGTGGGGTAACCAGGAAGGCAGTGGGAGAGAACAGGAAATACGGAAGCCTAGAAGTGGGAGAGCACAGGGCACAGTTCTGGGAGTCTGTGGAGAGGAACAGTTCCAGAAGAACACAGCTAGGGAGGCCTTGATGGCCAGGGTAAGACACAAGACCTTGACCGTTGAAAGGTTCAGGCAGAGGTGATGGGATCCCACCGCTGCTGTGACTGAGGTAGGAAAGTCTCTTATACACAGTAAAGACAATGTGCATTATTCTTATTACTAAAGGTAAACTTTTTGACTTCCTGTTTTATAATTCAGGGTTTGCAGAAATCAGAACAGATCTGCAAGTGGGATAGGAAGACTAAAACAAATCAGTTTAATCCCACAAGGGTTTATATGCACCAGCCATCCCCTCCCACCCAAGCCATGCTTGGCCCTGTGGAGGGAGCTGGGGAAAGAGGGAGCTTGGCTCTTGGCCTCATTATAGGAGTCTTTGGAGGGGGAACAGATATACCCAATGGGAGCCCTTTGGTGTGGTAGCGGAGTGGGGAAGGAATGGCAAGAAACGTGGGTTTCTATCGACCAAGTTTGGAAACTGGCAGAGGGGCCAGAAGATATTGATGATGCGCATTTTTCTCCTTGAAATAACTCAGGGGGGCCTGTTCTTGAGTTCGGCCTCATCTCCTCTAACTCTGTGAGACAGGCTGGAATGGGGCCAGAGCAGTCACCTCACTAATCAGTAACTGGGAATGCAGGGTGTCCGCAAGAGGTCCCCACCTGCTCGCTGGAAGAGCAAATGATGTGGGAGGGCTGAGGATAGGCAACTGAGCACTGGCAGGAAAGTGGAGGGCCCAGGCCAGGCACTGGGCAGCACAGCTGTGGAAAGGACCTCGTGTGAAGGCACCACGGAGACAAGGGCAAGGATGAGACACCTCCTAGTGCCTACCCAGTATCATCAGCACTGTCAGGCATGATCATACATTTAAAACACTCTGACGATAGAATAGCGCTCATCACCAAACGATGTAGAGGGGCGCCGGCTGGCTCAGTCAGCAGAGCAAGTGACTCTGATCTCAGGGTGGTGAATTTGAGTCCCACACTGGGCATAGAGATTACTAAAAATAAATAAATATTTTTAAAACCGTAGAAAATACTGACAGGCTTAAAAAGAGCATAACACTCATTCACAAGCATACCACCTAGCAGTAACCACTGTTGTTTGGTGTCCTTTCTTTTTCCCCTAACCTACCGTGAGTCTTTTTCCCTTTGTCATAAAACAATCTGCAACACAACTTTTAAGGGCCACTTGTACGAAGGCGCCTTCTTACAATCAGTCTGACTGGTACTTTGCTCCTCATTTCTCAGTATCCAGGACAAATAAAGCTTGGCAATGAAAACCTGCACACAATAAACTTTGGCACACATTTCTGGTTATTTCCTAAAGATAAACCTGGAACAGGGGTTATGGGGAAAGGTGTTCAACTCTTCTGCCCGCAGCACCTTACAGGCATACAGATGCCTCCTCCCTTTTGGTGAGAGGGAGGGGGTGGAGCATCCAGGCAACAAGCAACACTAACCTGGCACAGCCCTCACCCAGGGGATTGGGGATGCCTGTAGGATTAAAGTGCTGGTCTTACTGTTTGAACCTAAGCAATGCTCTTCAAGTGACTAGCAAAAGGTGTCTTTGAAAACAGACCCTTTCTGTTTTCATAATCTGGGTTAGAGGAAAACCTAAGAAGCAAGCATGAGCAGCGGAATGCAAAGACAGAGGGGGGCTTTGGAGTAGGAAATGCCTGAGTTCAAATCTAACTGGGGCCCTGCCCTGATGTAGGATGTCACCTAAGCTCCAAAGACCCAGTGGGACGATGTGATGTAATGCAGCAACAGCATGGTGCTTGGCACAGTAGCAGGCACCCAACCCACAGGGGTGATTCTAAGATGAAGTTTACTACTCCCTGAAACCTTTTAAAATTTACTATTGGGAAGTGGGCTTACTTACTCCTGATGACATCAGAGACAAATATTAATGGTTCTGAGCACCTGCCATGTGCCAGGCACTAGGCTATGCCGTCCACCTGCTTTATCCTCATGATAACCCCATAAGATAGATGCATTTTTACCCCCACCCAACAGATGAGGAAATTGAAGACTAGGAAGATGAGATGCCTTGCCCCGGTGACTGCTGAGTAGTAGGGCTGGGGTCCCAAGCCAGGTTCAAGAAGTAGAATCTGAGCCCAGCCCAGAAGAGAGGTCTCTGTAAATGACACAGCGCCCCCTCAAGGAGCAGCCATTCTTGTGGGCAGGAGGGCCCATCACATAATCACAAGCTGAGTTAAGTGCTGCTGAAGGCAGGTGTCAGGACCTAGACCAGAGTAGACAGTGTCAAGGAAGTTTTGACAGCAAAGGATGGGTGGAGACAGAGAGAGGGTGTTTTCAGGCAGAAAAAAAACAGCATATGCAAAGGCCCCAAGGCAGGAACACGTAAGTGAGGAATCTCAAAAAATTCTGGTATGGCCATAGAGAAAAAAAGGGACACACAGAGAAGAGATAAGCAAGGGGCCAGGTCAGAACATCAGGGTTTACTTCCAGGACCATTGGCAGTTTCAAGCAGGGAGTGACATCTAATCAAGTAGCTGTCTCTTGTGAGGCCATTGCCAGCTGCCCTTCTGAATTAAGACCTCCAAGAGATAGGAATTCACATTAGTGATCTAGCCCATCAACCACCCCAGCCAGGACTGAGGGAGACATTTAGGGGATACCTTTTCAGAGCCACACATCCCTTAACCTGCCCCAGGTGACCACATCTCCACAGGCAGAAGGGCTTACCGCACACGAGGCTCTGTACCCAAACTCCACCTGGCCTCACATTCAAGCCTCACATCAGCCCTGTGAGGTATTGACCAATGATCTCTTTTCCAGATGCAGGAACTAAATCCTAACCAGGTCAAGTCACCTGCCAGGGTCACACAGATCTAAGTTCAGGGTGCCTGAGACCAAAGCCCCATTTTAATCACAATGATAAAAAAAAAATACTCTTGCCAATAATAATACACAATTATACACATAGGTGCAGGGTCATTAAATATATCTGACTTCAGGTTCACAAACCAAAGACAGGACCTGCCTGTTTGCAATCTTTCTCCACTGCAAGTTCTCCGTGGCCTGGCCTTGCCCAGACTGGTGGGAAGCCTCAGTGGCTTGTCTGAAAGCTGACACCTGCCCACCACCTGGAATGTCTCTGACCCAGAGCGGGAATCACCAGGCAGGACCAACCATCCTGGAGGACTACTGTCTTCATCCCCTTCAACTGCTAAAATGCAGAGAATCCCCCTAACCTTTCATTAATGGTTTAGAGAAACAATCTCAGCTTTTGTTCACATCTCGAATAGGGTGTGTCCATCTGCCTGGCACGGGGTTTTTAAAGCAGCAAGTCCAGAAAAATGTGTCTCTATTGGGGTTGACAGATGACCAGGGAAAGAGGAGCCTGTTGAATGGAATATGAGCAGATCTCAGAGTTCACGGTCAGCTGGCACAGGCTACACATGTTCAATTATCAAGAACCCCAGCATTACTGCCTTAATTTAATTTTGCTAGGAGCACCTCCCCCTCCTGAATCCCCATCCCTTCCTTCCTGGACCAACACCAAAACAGCCAGGCATGGATCCATCCTCTTCTCTCAGGGGATAAGATGCTTAATCTCAGCACCTGACAAAGTCCCTAGGCTGAAGGTCCTATGAGCAGGGAACTGTCTCCTACCCATCTCCATCTGATCCCCACAGAACCCAAGGCTTGCTTGCTCTTCCACAAAATGATTAATAAGCCACTATTTACCAAGTGCCAGGCCCTTGCCAAGCATGGCCACCGGTGCTCTATAGACCCCCATCTCCTTTAATCCTCACAATAACCTCTATGTAACGGGTATTAGTCCTGTCTTGGAGATGGAAAAACAGGCTCAGAGCAATTAGATGACTTGCCTACACTCTCATATATACAAAGAGGGTGGACTCAGGAGGGAAGGGATCATGTTTGCATCTTACCTATTACTGTATCCCCACAACAGACTCTCAGATGTTGTAAGAGGGTTATATCATCTATAAATGTGAAAGCTGGTGCAACATCACCCCCCACCAGCAGAAAGAGACCAGGGAGCCAAACTCCCTGATCTTGCATTACTTTCCCTTAATCCTAAAGATCCTATTCGAATTGTTTCATTGCAAAAGGTCTTACCTCACGTTTGTGTCCTTCCCTTCTTCCCTGCATCCTCTACCTCTTGGACCACTTCTGGTTTTGTTCCTGTGGACAGGGGAGGACAGGGTATGCTGGGGGTAGGGATGGGAAACAGACATTTATTGAAGACCCACTTATACCCAGGACAGCAAAGATACTTTTTTATGTCTCCCTCCTCCATTGGCTTAGCTTATTGCCAGTAGTTTCTTACTCAACTAAACCAAATGAAATTCTTCTAATTAAAGCCTGCAAGAGAAGCTTGTCTTTGCTACCTTTAAAGTTTGCATTTCTAAAAGTAAAACCAGTGGCAAAGGCCCCACAGATGTTGGCAATTACAAGAACCCTGAACAGGAGCACCTGGCTCAGTTGGTAGAGCATTCAACTCTTGATCTTAGGGCCATGAGTTTGAGCCCCATGTTGGGTGTAGAGATTACTTTAAAAAAATACACACACACACACACACACACACACACACACACACCCCAACCAAAAAACAACAACCAAAACCTAAGGGAAAAAAAAAAAAGAAACCCTGAAGCCGCTGTAAAAACAGACTGTTATCTATGGCTGTGGTAAAAATTAGGGTTTCTCTCTGTTCAAAGAGGAATTTCCCCCCCACTAATTAGAATTCACTTACTTACTGCAGCATCTGCCTAATAAGGTTCTTCTAATCAAGACTCTTCAGATCCATTTGCTTAACCTGCTAACAAATTTACTTTCAGTATTTGGATTGATAAGGGAACCAAGCCACCATAACTTGCTACTCCAGGTCCTTTCTTCACCCTATAAACTATATTGAAAGACAGGGGAGCCTGTTGGCTAGGAGTGAAGATGCTTCAATCAAATATCTGAATATCTGTGCTGCCGATTCCTTGGTTGCACTCTTGGCAAAACTACCTGATTTCCAGGCCTCACAATCTCAAAAATAAGATGTATGTTGTTTGTTGTGTTTAGTATGCTGGGTTGTGGTGAGAAGAGACACAAAAAGCACTCCTAGCAGGAACTAATATTCCATGATGGTGTCCTCACTTCCTTCCTGCCACCCAACAATGTTATAGGCGGGGAAGCAAACGAGGAAAACCCAATGCTTCGAACACTTCACTTCCACTATAGTTTTTCCAGGCAATGGCCAGGAGGTTTGTGTTCTGTGTCCTTGCTCTGTCTTACTAACTCATTGCCCTCTCCTGGATCCCTGTCATTTTTGGAGCACTAACTATGTGCCATTAGGCACTTCCCATTCACCACCCTGCGAGGGAGGACCTTTGGCCAATTCTAGAGGTGAGAAACTGAGGCCCAGAAGTGCAGCCACAGGGTCACAGCAGCAGAAGCAGAGCAAAAACAGACTCCCATGTTGATAGGCACCAAAGAAGTTAACTCACAGAGCACTAGCACACAGGAGGTGAGAAAACGTGCAACAGCATGAAAGGACTCTTCTAACTGGATAGCCGGACATTCGTGGCTCCCACATTTCAGTGCTTCTTTTCAAAATTTTTTTTAAAGATTTTATTTACTTGACAGAGAGCAAGCAGGAGAAGGGGCAGAGGGAGAGGGAGAAGTAGACTCCCCACTGAGCAGGAAGCCCAACATGGGGCTCAATCCCAGGACCCCAAGATCACCACCTGAGCCAAAACCGAGTCAGATGCTCAACCAACTGAGCCACCTGGGCATTCCTCTTTTCAAATTTCTGAAAAGGTCTATTTGTTATGACAGTCAAATTTCTCCTTGACATGAATATCCCTGCTCCTGACTCCACACAGGCAATACACTCCTGGCCGCCAGAAGGCAAAGTAAATGGTCAAGGCAGCAGATTTCATGTGCAAGACCTACTGGCCACCCTCTCCTCCTCACCCTGGATAATCTCTCTCCATTTCAGAGGCAGAGCCCTCAGAAAACCGTGCTAGGAACCCAGCTCCTCAGCAAACAGGAAAGATGTAGAACAATGAACCACTGCAATCTTAAAACATTTTATTCGGTGCAGAAATTCTAAGGTACAAAAACAACATTTTGCAATTGTCAGCTGTGACCTACTGCCACCTATTTACAGTTATGTACAAATCAAATAAGACACTGTTTTCAATGTAAAAATATAGCACACTGCTACAGTCTGTCAGTGCTCACTATTCCACCAAACCCCACCAATGACAATCTTAAAGAAGAAACAAAGACAATGACAACAACCACCATGTTCATGTTCCACAGGCTTTTCCCCCAGAACGTAGTAGAGGGAGCTTCTGTAGTAAAAAAAAAAAAGTGAAAATAGAAGTTACCTAATCTCTAAATGAACACATGTGGTTTTTACAAAAGTTTTTGCTCTGTCCAGACTCACCATGTTTTTTCTTGAGGAAAAAAATGAAACTTTTAAATAACAGTTACACATGAGTGTGACCCGATGGTAGTTTTTTCATCTAATGGATGGAGCAGGCAACTTTGTCTACATCGTGTACAAACAGGAGTATGGTTCTTTGAATCTTCTCGACTGAAATTTTACTTGACATAAACATCAGACACGATCATAATTGGTTTGCTCTTGTCAGACTTCTGACTGGAGAAAACACAGTGTTGAGTCCATTCAGAGCCATGACTCTAGCCAGAGTTGGAATCATGACTTCAGAACACAGGAAAGCTCCTGAAGAGTCTGTGGTCCCAGATGAATTTCAGGGAGAAACCAAAGAACAGGAGGGAAGACAATTGGCCAAAATTCCCCAGGAGGTCCTCCCTCACTCTCTTTGCAAATCAGCTCTTAGCAACTGCTCTGTATCTCACCAGGGGCTAAACTGAAGTCCAAACCATTTCATAATATTGTGAGTCATGAATTAAAGGTGATGTTTACAGATACGTAAAAATAGAATACAAAATTGTGAGGGAGGGGTAGCTGCCACTCAGATGGTAAGAGCTAGTCTTGAAGAGTATCTTGAAGAAGCTCAGGAATAAGCACCAAGTATCTGACCACAGGAGTGGGGGGAAAAACATAACAGGCTATTGCTGGGCAGGGGGATAGATGTAGCAACCAAATAATCCTCAGAATGAATATAGGCAATATACCACTTCTTAAAAGTGCCATTATAGTTTTAAATAGTAAGAGAAGCCGGGCACATGAGGATTTCCCTATAATCCCCATCCAGAGCTTGGCCTCCACAAGGCACCAATGTGAATAAGGCACCATGTTCTGTTTGCACAACCAAACGGAGCATGAAGCTGAGACACAGAAGAGCAGTGAAAATTATCAAGCCCTTGCAAAACAAGAGCTATGAAGAATGGTTTAAGTAGGTGGGATTATTTACCAGGGGGATGACTTCACTGTGGTTTCCAAATACACGGAAGGTAACCAGCTGTTCTTTTTCCACTACATGCAGAACAAAAGAAAGCTGGTTTGAATTTCTGTAAGACGTACAAAGAACTATCTGATCAGCAGGGTAGGTTACTGAATTTCCCTCACTGAAAATCCAGAATCCCATCCATAGCCATATGTCTGAAATAATTCAGGCTCAGCCCCGGCTGACACCAGAGCGGGGAAACATGCTAGATGATCCAAACTTTCTCCCAGCTCCAAAACTCTGAAATTGGAATCCAAGCTATTGGCTTACAGTCAGACTTCCTTTTGTTTATTTCCACCCTGAGCCTGGAAAGGAGGTGACATAGAAAG
Organism: Canis lupus baileyi; assembly: GCF_048164855.1. Taxonomy (NCBI): domain Eukaryota; kingdom Metazoa; phylum Chordata; class Mammalia; order Carnivora; family Canidae; genus Canis; species Canis lupus. The sequence continues at coordinate 34,903,852 of NC_132856.1, read as the reverse complement.
GATGACCCAACACCCCATGAGGACTCCTAACTGATCTCTCAGTATCAGGAAAAGCTTTTCTCCATATACTGTTTCACATCTCCAAAACAGAGTCAATTCACAGATCATTTAAAACAGAAGACAATGCAAATACCTGGCTCTAGTGGACACTTGGGATTCCTTGCCCCACTCCCCGCAATCCCTGCTTTTCTCATTAAGCCTTGGCCTAAATTCATAATTGCACATCATTTAAAGAATTATTAAGCCAAGAACTAAAGCTATAAATAGGTCCTTTAGATTGTGGAGTTTAAGTGAAAATTGTTCCAAGTGTTATGTTTTTAAAATTGGAGAACATAAATCTGATTTTGAAATTAGTAACTGGCTTGCCTTTCTCTTAAGGCACCATGAAATGTAAAGAAGCAATCAAAATATTTCAAATACATTCACAATTCTATCAGACTTCTTTGGGGGAGCAAGTTGGGGAAAAAGAAATCTAGCCATCAGCTGCATTTAGTGAGAGCATTTTCTGGTGATACCAGACATCTGTAATCACCATGAATGCTTTTCATTTCAAATCTTACAAGGCAGAGGTGACAAACTGGCAGCTAGGGGACAAATCAGGCCCGCTCATGTGTTCTGTTGAGCCTGAATTGAAAAAAAAATTATTTAGCTGCCAACACTCTAAAAAAATTATAATTTTTCACATAAAAACCCAGATTCTCGGGGTGCCTGGGTGGTTGGCTCAGTTGGGTTAAGCATCTGACTCTTGATATTAGGTCAGGTCTTGATCTTGAAACCATGAGTTCAAGCCCTGTATTGGACTCCACACTGGCATGGAGTCTACTTAAAAAAAAAAAAAAAAAAAAAAAGAATCCAGATTCTCAGCTTCTCTTGAAAAATGGGAAAATCAGTAAGTACCACATGGCCACAACTGACTGGAATAGCTGCCTTCCTAGAAGTGGGACAGGAAGCACTTCAGTTTGCCACAGTCCTCGCCATGCCCTATGGCCTCTCTGACACTGAGAAGGTAGGTCATTGCCATTTATCACCACACCTTATTTATCATTATTCCTGGCCTGCTGCACTGGCTACCCTTGAAGGCATAGCATCTGCTAAGTAAGAGCAGCAGTCTTCACAAACAATTTAAAACAGAAAAGGCTAATAACTTTCACATTGGTACTGTCTACCTCTTTCCAGTAAGAACACAAAGAATAATTCTCCCCTCTAAGAGAGCCAAATTAGTGCTGAGGCTACTGGGGACTACAGGGTTTTCTTTAAGAAGAGGGTGTATCATTTCTTCTCCAGGAATAAAATAGGGTTTTTTTTTTTCCTTCTTTTTTTTCTTCTAAAAGATGCCTAAGTCTGAAGAAAGGAAAAGTTCCAAAAATCAAGTAACTCGACATTTTTGAAGGGACAGTCTTCCTGTTTATTTGTGCTTAAATCAGGGAACCTGAGATTAGGGGTTGGTTCAGAAAAAGAAAAAAAAAAGACATTTGCAGCTATGAAGTAGCAAGACTGAACTCTAACATACAACTTATGTACACTGAAATTACTATGCGTTGATTCCAATGATGTCATAGTTGCTAAAGACACTTTGTGAACTTGTGCTCTGGGACTGTCTTCAATTATTACTCATGTGTCAACCAAAACCTGTCTCATGATTTTAAGGCCCTGTCTCATTTTTTGGCTCAAAATGCTATTACCTGGCTGGGTCACCCAACCTGAATACCTGGGCCTGGACCTGAATGACTTCAGATTCTTTCTGAAGATCAATGTGCCTCAAAAGGCCCAGGATTTGGCCCTCTGGAGGACACTCTGCCCCTACTATGTGGCTGGGCCAGGTCTGTCCGGGTAAGTTCTGGTTGCTTGTAGCCAATTGCTGGGAGAAAAGCACACCTTTACCCAGGCTTCTGCCTCTCTGATCCCTCCCCACTCTGCAAAGCTATGTCAAATGCTAAGTCCTTTCTGTAGGGCACTGGTGAGTTAAGATGAACGACTAGCTCCCTACCTTCAACTACCTTCGAGATCTGCTTACCTGGCTCCTTGCATCTACCTCTGGTCTCCTGCGCAGAGGACACCAGCTAACTTAGCCACACAAGCCTCTTAGCTTTTCATTGAGGTCATCCCTATATTCTAATTCTTGTTTCTAAAATTTCTAAAAGCCTGCAATTTGGCAGAAGTTTTATCTGAATTCTGTCTTAGCATTTCAATTACCCAGGACAGTATCAGTCAAAGAATGCAGCTCTGCTTAAAACAGATGTTTTGCCTTAATCTACAAGGCAACTGTTCTCATTCCCAGCAAGAGATCGGAGGGTTTAAAAAAAAAAAAAATGAAGCTAATAAAACAAAACCACAAAGTTGGAACATATCAACTTAGTCTGACTTAGGCCTTCGCACTATGGTTTTGCTACTTGGTATGTTAGAATTTAATTGTGTTGAACATAAGAAATTAGTACTTGAAAATAACCATCTAAACCCTAAATCCAAACTACAATTTTACCTGATTTTTGGTCTAGCATATTTTTCCCTTGCATTTTCATAAGAAGTTAAGTTCATTTAGCAAGCTCCCTGCCCACGATCATGGAGCTCAGCTGATGCTCCCTGCCCCACCCGGCACCCCTCCATGCTGTTCCTGGGGTCACTTTCTCAGAGATGCTTCATTTTATGTGCAAAGTTGAATATCCTAAAAGTAGCTCCTCATGGTTCCTTTGGAGCATGCATCATTTCTTGGCCTCAATCTTCCTGATAATGTTCCAAAGTGAATTTTCATGTTGGCAAGTTTGGACTGACCAATCTCCCTTGCAGAACTTATCCTGATGATGGATGGAATGGCAGGACAGTCACACATGGGCAGGAGCTCTGCACTTGTCCCAGATTCCACGGTGACATGGAACATCTCTTCTCCAACAAGATGCCTGGCTTTATGGGGGAGACGGTTCTGCAGCTCACTTGTCTCCCCTTCAGAGCAGCTGCAGGAAATTCGATGCCGGTAGAACAGACGAGCAGAGCACGTTCTTCTCCCAAGGCCGTCAGCTGCCTTTACAGAACATGGAGTATGGCATTTGCATCAAAAATACACACAAACCTCTTCTTTCCAGCAAGGCTGCAAACCTTCCCTTCCCCACCTGCCAAGCATGTGCTTCGGTGGAAAAGTCATGCCCCATTCCAACTCCCACCCCTCCTTGAGAGGTTTCTCATCTCCCCTTCATATTGGTCCTATCTGCTAGAGGAGTGAAACCCAAGGTCCCCTGTGTGAATGCTGAGTAAAAGCAGAGTGCCAAAATCCAGCAACACCCATGAAAAACATGGAGAAAGATCCTCACAACCCCTCAAGGACATGGGAAGAAGGCTTTTCACAGGGAAGACCAAGGTATCATTACCTACATGCTAATAAACAAACAAGATTTGAACAACTATTTTTCCTTTGGAAACAAATTCTGTAGAATCATCATTCATAGAAACAGAACATTTACTTTTCCTTTTTTTAAAGCAAATATTTTCCTTCTAAGCTCTAGATAGCTATTTTTGGTAGGATAGAGCACAAGAGACAAATCTTTCATTGGGTAAGTACAACAGAAACACGAAGTGAAACATGATTCACAGGCTGGGTTGTTGGGAGGGAGTACTTTAAGATTCAAGAATTCAATGATTTCAGGTCTCATGTCTTCTTCAGACGGTATTAGAAGCGCACACTCATCTTTGTGACAGATCTCTCCTCACCATCTTAAAATGAGACTTCTCATTAGACAAAACCAGTTCAGCAGATTAAGTGGCTGCCACTTGTACACACTGCCATATTTCAATTGATTCTGATCCCTAATATTCTGGACACAGCTTTAGATCAGAAGCCAACTGAAGCATGAACTCCAGCTTCCAGTAATACAGCTCAGTTGGGTATTAGTCTTTTAAAAATAAACTTCCAGGCAGCAACATCTGAGATACTGCACAGTAAATGGAACCCAAGGAAACTTGGCATGCAGATCTGGGCCCCACATGATGCCTACTCAAACCAAGAGGTGGTCCTATGTCCTGAGTTATGGTGCTTTCTGTGCAATAACCAGCCCATGTCAGAAAAAACTGTCAGCATGGTAAGCCTGACCCTGCAGCCCCCACCTCAGCCAGCTATGGCACCACTAGTACATAGAGACTTATTTCATGAAAGGTGATAGTATAGTCAGTTACCTTCTCGACCTTCGACTCAGCTTTTTTTTTTTTTTAACATCTGTAGTACTGTAAATTCTATACCAAAACCAGACAAGAGCATCGTCTGTAACAACATGGATTCCAGATATACTGGCACTTGACTTCTGTGGCTATAATGGTACTAAAAGTGCTTCTTCCACAAAGCATTTCAAATCAAAGTAGCCAACAGCAAACAGGCAAAGTTTGCAGAGATAAATACAATCTGAATAATCAGTGCAGGTACGTTGCTATTTCTCTGTGCATATATCCTCCTACCTCCCAGAATTGGCTCTAATCCAAGGTCTGACCTTATGGACATGCCTTTCAGAGATCCATACAGTTTTAGAAAGTTGGAGACTCTGCCAAGATATCAGGTATCTGATATGAGGGATGGGGCAAGGAGAGCAAGTACTGGCCCAAATTTCACTCCAAGTATCCTTGCAGGAGACCTCAGCTCCAAGTGGACTGCGCAACCAGAGAGAAGAGCTGGGGGACCAGAGAGAGGCGGCAGCTAAAGTGGCAATGCTTAGACTCTTCCATTTTGTTACAAAGGGGCGACCGCATGGAGTTCACCAGTGTAGCTGCAGCAACCAGGCTCTGCTTTGCACGCCCCAGATGTGAGAAGCTTGGAAGGGAAGGCAGGAGGATCCTCCTCACCTAAGGAAAGAAAACAGGGCAGAGCCACACGTCATTGTACTTCACTGGGGCGGGTGCTAAGGCCAGAATGTGGTTGAATCTGGCTTTACAAGTGAGGCAGGCCTACCAACCAACTCAAGACAGGGCACTGTCAACCTGTTGGCAGGTTCCCTTAGTTGAGGGCCAAGGGTTTGCATGCATGACTCCAGCTAGCCACAGACACTATAAGGAGAAGCCCCAGGTGGCATCCTGCTGGTGCTCCCTGGGGAGACAGAACTCTCCTTCAGAGCCCTCCCACTTGGCCCTGTGCTGAGCTTTGATGGAGCAAACACCGTGTCCACCAATCCCAAGATTATTAAAAGATGTGGCTTTTAAGTCACTGGCATAGGTGAGGGATGGTGAACACTACAAATCCCAGCAAAGATAAAGGTCCAGAGAACCCGCCTCCCCCCCCAACCAATATCCTTGGGGCAAGCTGTGTCTTGGTAGCCAGAGGCCTGCAGAGTTCAGGAAGGTGATATAATGCACACACCGCATGTTTCATAACACCTCCTGCAGGGACTGGGCCGCTCACCATAACTGAGCCTCAGTATTCCAGCAGTTCACACATGGGAACATTCCCATTGCCTGGAATAAATCGAGACTATCAATGGAGTCTGTAACCTCCCATAAGGATTCAGTGCCAGTAAGTGTGCAGCAAAAGTAGAGAGACACTCTCATGGATTTGGGAACTAGAGACAAAGGCTGTGACCTGCATCAGGAACCCAACCCAAAGGCACTCTCGGCTCCCCCCGCACCTTACCCAGGCCAGAGGAGGACGACACGCTCTCTGTCAGCGAAGATGTCTCCGTGTGGTCTGCCGACAGTCCTTCCATTAAGGGCAGGGACAGCTCCGAGGAGGGCACGGACGAGTCGTAGATGCCCGAGTCCCGGGGCATGTCCGAGGGGCCGGAGGCTTTCACGGCGTGCAGCAGGGGCCGCAGGACCGAGCCCCCGCCGGGCCCAGGCCCCACCTCCGTGTCTTGGTCCAGGCCCAAGTGCGGGCCCTCGGAGGGCGAGTCGGCCCGCGCCCCAGGGGCCACAGCCTCAGCCTTGAGGCAGAAATCGCTGCTGTCGGGCCCTGGTTTGCACACGACGTCATTTAACACCAAGCCCGAGTCAAACTTCTCCAGCACCGGCTCTCGGGAGTGGAGGGGGGGAGGGCGGAGGGGAACGAACTGCTTCTCAAACCAGTCGGGCTCCTCATCGATGAACTGGTGCATGTTGCAAATGGCCACGTAAAGGGAGCGGCCCGACTTGCTCCGAAAGTAGTTCCTTCTGCTCACCTGCCCGGGGTGCGGCCCCGACTCTGGAAGGCCGTGGTCTCGGGAGTGCAGGTGGGAACAGAGCTGGGGAAGGTTGTCCATGAGCTTGTACTTGGTGCTCAGGTCCAGGACGCCGGGAACGTCTCCCTCGCAGGAGTAATCAAAGTAAACGGTGATGAACTTGCTGAGCTGGCCTGAGGAGCTCTGCTTGGCCTGGCGCAGCTTTTCTGCGATGGCCGACACAGCCACCAAGAAGAGCTCACCCTTTCCCGAGCCCCAGCCTCCGCCTCTGTGCTTGTAGCTCTTCTTGTCCACAAAATACTTCATGCCTTTGGAACACACCACGATGATGAACTGCGACTCGTGGATCTTCTGGATGACCCATTCTCTCTGCCCTTCTCTGCACAGACTGAAGTCCTCCCACAGGTCCAGAGCCACCTGGAAAGAGAACATGGACCTCACTCACCTATACAGCCTGGAGAGGAGACTCAGGTAACAAAAACAAGAGTGTTACAAGAGGGTCACATTATCCATCCTTTAAGTATTAGCGGCACAGCTGTGTGCAGGCTCCGGGGTGCCGGGGTCCCAGAAGAGCTAACGTTCTATGGGTGACAGTCATATGCCAGGACCCTGGCATTGTGCCCTTGCTTCTGACTGACACAGAGCCATTCCTGATCTCACCCCACCAGGGAGAAGATGGACGCACAGAGCTTCTAGCAACCTGCCAAAGTCACATATCACAAGTGAGGCCTTTGAGGGACTCTCTGCTAGTGACCACAGACAATGAGCACACTGGGGTCAGTCTGTGTGATGAGTGGAGCTGCCTGGTGATGGAAGGTGATGATGGATGAAACTGGGTGCAGGACCCCAAAGCAGGCAGGAAAGAGGCTCAGGTCTGCATGCCAGACTTGCCCACAAGGCTGGTGGACTCATATCCAGAGAGCATGTGGAACAAAGAGGACAGCCACTCTGGTTAACTCATTTGTGAGTGACGTGGCACCTCCCACCATGACTTCATAAGCAGTCTATGGGGCGTCATATCCATATAAGGTCTTCCATCCAAAATCCAAAAGAGATTCTGGGAGGGGGTGAGAGGGAGAGGCACCAAGAAAGGAGAGAAAACCAGGCATGCATGTGCCCCTCAGAGGGCTTCACCTTCTTAGACCATTTTCATCTGATTCTGCTAAAAATGTCTCTTGGCAGTTTTACCAGCCTCTTTCCTTCTGTAGTTCAGAAACTAATCCTCAGTGGCTATATGCCTGAATGAGAGCCACAGTCTCTAATGGGGAAGGGGGCTCTGAAATGACTTTGTCTTCTTCTTTGGCTCTAAGGAACACAGTTCAACATCCACTCACTTGCTGAAAATAATCCTGAATTGCTTTACATTCCCTTGCATTATACATTCTAAAAGCTAACTGGAAGTATATACCAAACATTTTTTAAATGTTCCCATCTTTGATGCAGCAATTCCATTTCCAGGCTTCTATCCCTGCAAAGTCATCAGAAATGAGGCAAAATTGAACTACTGGGATGTTTAGCAATTTGAAATAACTCAATTATAGAGAGTTGATATGATGGATCACGTGGCTGTTTAAAATTGCATGGTGCAGCCACTCTGGAAAACACTATGGAGATTCCTCAAAAAGTTAAAAATAAAACTACCCTACAATCTAGAAATTACACTAGATCTTTACCCTAAGAATATAAAAATACTAATTTGAAAGGATATATGCACCCTGATTTTTATAGCAGCATTATCAACAATGGCCAAATTAGGGGAAGAGCCCAAATGTTCATTGACTGATGCATGGATAAAGATGTAGTATGCATATAGATATAATGGAGTATTATTCAGCTACCAAAAATAATAAAATCTTGTCATTTGCAAGGACATGGATGGAACTAGAGAGTATTATGCTAAACAAAATAAGTCGAAAAAAGACAAACATGATATGATTTCATTTGTATGTGGAATTTAAGAAGCCAAAGAATCCTAAAGGGGAAAAAGAGAGCAGCAAACCAAGAAACAGACTCTTAACTACAGAGAACAAACTGAGAGTTAGTAGAAGGGAGAAGGTGGGAAGATAGGAGAAATGCGGAATGGGGATTCATTGTGATGAGCACTGGGTGATATATGGAAGTGCTGAATGTCGTATACCTGAAAATAATACTACACTGTATGTTAACTAATAGGAATTTAAATAAAAACTCTACAAAATAAAATACAATTGCAGTTTACATAAAACTTTCAGTAAGTTATTAAATGAAAAGACAGGAAAATTATTCTAATCTACCCTAAATGCAAAACTGTATGCATGAGTTCATCTGTGAAGAAAGAAATTGGAAGCAAACAGACCAGATATTAACTGTGTTCCTCTTTCTCTAGGTTGAGATTATAGGCCATTTTTTTTGGTCATCTTTGTTTCCAAATTTTCTACGACAAGTATTACACTCATAATTGGAAGACACTTCCCCCCTGAGGCTAGTTAGTTACAAAGCAGAGCCCACGGGTTGTCCCTGTCTGAAGACTGTGTTGCACCAGCTGGAGTTTGCAGTTTGGATCTGTGCATCTCCCTAGCTTCAGCTTGTAAATAGGTATTATTGACACTAGGGGGCAGCCTTGCCACATGGAGACACTAAGACACCCACCAGTGGGCAGTAATCAAAGCACAAATAACTTTAATTACACAGCTATTGTACAGTTCTTGCATTTGTAAGAAACAGAGTGTGCCTTCCATGACAGCTTCAAATTTCACTTCACCTGAAAATTAGCACTATCACATTATAGAAAAGCTACATATTAATAGCTTTAACTCAAGAGACAGTCAAGAAACCAGAGCTGACCATTTGAGTACTTGACACATTATTATTCTCCCTTCTCAGCAAAACTACTCCAAAGAATTGTCTAAGCCTGCTGTTTTATCTTCCATCCTCTCTTTGGCCGTTCAAGGCTCACCAGGTGTCTTGAATGACCCCCTCCCCCCTACTCCTGTTACATGTTCTCAGGGGATATGCCATTTCCTTCCAGGCAACTGCACGATCTTTTTTTTTTTTTTTTTTTTAAGATTTTATTTATTTATTCATGAGAGACAGAGACACTGGCAGAGACACAGGCAGAGGGAGAAGCAGGCTCTATGCAGGGAGCCTGACGTGGGACTCGATCCCAGGTCTCCAGGATCATGCCCTGGGCTGAAAGCGGCACTAAACCACTAAGCCACCCAGGCTGCCCACGATCTCCTTGATGTTTATAAAACTTCCTACCACGTAGATGCCATTAAAGGCTTTTGAGCAGGAGTGTGTCAGGGTTAGGACTAAGTATTAGGAAACATTTAGTGCTATGGTAGTGATAGGTAGGGCAGACTGAGGGAGGAGTGTGAGGCTGACCCAAATTTGGAAGGAAGCAAGGTCCTAGGTGTCACCCAAAGAGGCCTGTAGGGAAGGAGATAGAAGGGAGAGCATGGGAGCACATGTCCTACCCAGCGGAAGAGAAGAGACTTCAGATTGCTCACCTCACAGCCGCAGAAGTCCTGCAGGAAGTAGGCAAAACACCGGACAACGTTCATGTGATTCTGGCCATCTTTACTGGAATAGCAGAGGAAGACCTTTGGCCGCGGCCGGAGCCTCTCTCTGGGGAGCGCCGTGGTGTACGAGGAAGACTCAGAACTCTCTTCATCTAAATGTGAATATATATTTTCTAAATTGGAAAAGAAGATAGGGTTGATGCCTACGAGCCAGTGGTTTATCCTGTTCCCTAAGACTCGGGACCTAATGCCTCTTCAAGAAACAATAGTTGATATGCACACCTGAGATCCCAGTCCCCACCTCCCCAGCCCCTGGGTCACCACTGGAAATAGGAGAGCTGATTTCTCCAGGGGAGCAACAAGCGGCCAAAATTAGTTGTTCACCTGAAATTGAGTTTGAGTAAGCCAAGAAAACTGAAGGGACCACCCTGGTCAGCAGAGAGCACCCAGAAGCTGGTCTCACAACCAAGTATATCTACCAATTAAACACTAAAAGAGCTGACCTTCTTAAAAAAAGAAGGAAGGAAGGAGGGAGGGAGGGAGACAGGGAGGGAGGGAAGACAAACCCTGCTGAGCGATGACTTTAAAGTACACTTTAAAGTACGTAAGTCTTAAGAGTACATCTCAGCAAATTCTTATCTAAGTATATACCTATGTAACCACCACTCAGATCAAGATATAAAACATTTCCAAGCTCCCCAGAAAGTTCCCTCCCAACACCTGTCTTTTATAAGTAATGACGTCCTACCTCTACCCTTACTCATACTTTTAGACTTCATCTATATTCTTAAATTTACTATCCTGAGTCTGAGAATAGGATTATGGCTTCGTGTTCATGGCTCCTGAGGTTAAAAGCCAAGTATTTCAATGCTAGGAAACTAAAATGCCCATTTGGGGGGCGGGGGTGGTGGGGGAGCCAAAGGCTCCTGACTCCCTCTGTTGGCTGGTGTCCTGCCAACTTGGGAAGAACACACCACACAAAGAGATACCTTGTTGCTTCTTGCGGCACATCACAGTGAAGAGGGTGGCAAATGCTGAGATGACAACCAGTGGCACGGTGATGGCAACAGCCCTAATGGGCCCAGCCCACGGGGAATGTGCTGGGAAATTTCAAAGAGAAGGTTTGAAACTTAAGCAGCGCATGTTCAAAGAAATTCCTCCTTTTCTTTTTTCTTACTTAAGATTTTTTAATTTAAGTAATCTCTACACCAAATATGGGGCTTGAACTCACAACTCCAAGGTCAAGAGTCACATGCTCTACTGAGCCAGCCAGGCACTCCTCTTTTTCCTCTTTTTAAACATAAGCTGCCTAACAGGTGCTAGGACCCCTTGACCACATTTCTCTAGTATTGGTCTGGTGATTACAAATAATTCCTTTTAAAGGTTTGTAGAGTATAGGATCCCTGAGTGGCTCAGTGGTTTAGCCCAGGACATAATCCCTGGAGTCCCGGGATTGAGTCCCACATTGGGCTCCCTGCATGGAGCCTGCTTCTCCCTCTGCATCTCTCATGAAAAAATAAAATCTTAAAAAAAGGAGGGGGGGCGGTTGTAGAATACAATTCACAGTGACTACTTGTGAGAATTCAGCCTTAGGAAACCTCATTTCCCACCACTTTTCTTCCAAGGACCAGTGACTATTTAGTCCCAGCTACACACAGACACACACCAACCACAGTGGCCTCGGTCTCCCAGACATTGACATTAGGATGGAAGGAAAGTTAGCTTTGATGCGATACCTTTTTATTTTAAAGAGTAGGGGAGGGGGCAGTGGGAGTGGGAGGGAGAGAATCTCAAGCAGACTCCCCATGCTCAGCATGGAGCCCAACACAGGGCTTGATCTCACGAACCCCTGAGATCATGACTGGAGTTGAAATCAAAAGTTGTGGACACTCAACTGACTGAGCCACCCAGGCACCCCTGATGGAACACCTTTTAAAAAAAGAGGGGCTCAAATGATGTGTTTTGGTTTTACAAATTATGAAGTACAGAAAGTATCAAAGTGCATGGTCTGCTGTAGTCCAGAGCCAACATTTCACACAGGAAAAAAAAACCATACCACCATACCTGGCTTTAAGGCATAATGCATCACTTTTCTAGTTGTATTAGTGTCATCCACCAGCTGCAAAACAAAGGATGCTGTATCATTTTTTTTTAAGTGATAACATCTCAACCAATTTCATTCATTTTTCCATCTGTGGACAGTAGGGGGCAGAAGGAAGAACAGCTACTGCCTAGGATAATTTATGAGCCACGACTGGATATTAAATCAGATAAATCTCTGCTTTATGAACTCAAAACTCTCCACCTCATCACCCTGCATGAATCCATCATTGTTCATTCACTGATGAATTCAGCGACTGAGCTCCACATTCTAACAATCTTCAATTACAGTGGCATCCTACCACTAATTTTCCTGGGCTGCCATGAATGCTTTAAGAGGGTGTGTCACTTCAAAACCACATACCGCTACCAAGTCATACAACCAGTGTTTCTCCCAAAATGTTAAGACATGTTGATGGTCTCTGAATAGCAGAGCTATGGACAAATTTTTAATTTCCTTTTCTATTTTTCTTTTATTCCTGTTTTTGTAGTATGTTTGATACTGGAAAAGTAATCTAAAATTATATATTTTTATATATATATATATATATATTTACACACACATACACACACACACACACACACACACCATTTGCTTGCTTTTTTTTTAAGATTTTGTTTATTTATTCATGAGACACACAGAGAGAGGCAGAGACATAAGCAGAGGGAGAGGCAGGCTTCCTGCAGGGAGCCCAATGTGGGACTCGATCTGGGAACCCCAGGATCATGACCTGAGCCAAAGGCAGACATTCAACCACTGAGCAACCCAGGTGCCCCTGTCTTTTTTCAGTGGTATTTAGAACTTCATGTATATTTATACAGAAAAATGTCAGCAGAAAACTAGAGAAATAGAGGCAGATACAATTGGTGTAACTTTTCCTTTCTGTTTTACTACTTAAAGTTTTTAAATCCAAGGTTTTAAGAACATATTTTTGTAGTCTAATGGTGTAGGGGCCCCAGTAGGTAGCACAATGGCCTATTGGTAAATATTTTGAAACTAAGCTACTGGGGAAACAAGCAGTACAACAAGCAGATCCTCCCTCTGTCCCCCTCAAAGCAGGAAATATATCTCCCATATGACAAATACCCTCACTGTATCGAGAAGTAAAAAGGACCTCCTTGGGGTCCCTGTGTGGCTCAGTCAGTTAAGCATCTGCCTTCAACTCAGGTCATGATCCCAAGGTCCTGGGATGGAGCCCCACATCTGGCTCCCTCCTCAGCAGGGAGTCTGCTTCTCCCTCTCCCTTTGCCCCTCCCTCCCAGCTCATGTGCTCCTTTCTCTCAAATAAACAAAATATTAAAAAAAAAAAAAAAACAGATATCCTTATTGTTTGAGATAGGGACTTCAAGGTCGAGAAAGCTATAGAAACAAACCTTGTTACTTTTTATCTTATTATCCCAGCCTAAATCCCACTTGGTATTCCTTACTAATTAAAGTTCCCAAACATCCATTTTCTTTATCCTGTCAATTCCTCGCAAATTTATTATCTCTTTGTCCAAAAAGCATAAAAACTGTGCCTGCCTTTGTAATTTCTTTGGGTTTCAATTTCATTACTGGGCCTCTGTGAGTACTCAATAAGACTCTGGTTTTTTTCTCAAAATCCTTAATCTGCCTCATGTCAATTTAAGTCCTAAACCAGCTGGAAGAACCCATGGAGGAAAGAAGGAATTTCTTCCTCCCCTACAAAGGAATATGGTATAGAAATTCTTAAATCATGGTTATGTGGACTATATGGTTTCATAAAAATATTTGTATGAAATATTTGAAATACTGAGTGAGAAAAATCAAAGACTGATTACATATAAAGTTTTTAAAAAGCATATTAAGGACCATGTAAAAAGATAACTGTGCACACCCTCAATAGCTTGAAATTTTAGGGTTGTAAACAGTTGGAATTCTACATGAACTAGATTCATTCTGTAGAATTAATAATAGGGCTTTCTTGAGTTATGCACACCTCAATTATATAATCCCCAGGAGAAACATTTTGAAGGAGGCAGCTGGTTGTCTCTGTATTTTGCTCCTGCAAAGAAACAAAACAACACTTTTAAAACTCACTTCCTGGATAAGGGTCATCTGGACCTCTCTTTTCCCCCCAGAGCTGAAGGAGACCTGCCACCAGTCGTGACTATGTTCAGAATACATAAATTAGATCAGAAAGCAGCCGTGTTTATCTGCTACACATTATCTGAACTTTACTCTGATAAGAAGGCCCAGGAGAGCCCAGAGAACCCCGTGAGAGTCTATACGTAGTGGTGCCCTCAGCAGGACTACTTCATTTGCAGACAAAGAAGCTAGTTAGACTACCCTTTACTTATGGAAAGGGTGAGGAAAGGAATTACCTGCCCATGTTTGTGCATATTTTATGTGCCATAATTTCAACTTGAGCAGAAGGTCAATGACAGAGGTGAGAGCCTGCAGGAAAGCAAAACTCAACAACACAGAAGCACGTCTAGGAAGGTGCTAAGTTCTGCTATCATGACCAAAAACCTCTCCTGGTGCTTGCTAGAGGCGATCTAGCAGTCCTGTGCACTTTCACAAAACATTTTCCCCTCTTGCTGACCTCCTTTAGCTTAAAAACTTGATGGCTGAGTTTCTACTTAACTTTGGCCTATGTGTATGATCGTAAGCCACTGACTGCTCCTAGATGTGTTTTTTCCACTGATTAGCTGCGTGGCCTTGAGGAAGCCAGGTGACATCATGGAGCCTCAGGTCACCCTATCTGTAAAGTGGGATGATGGCAGCAGCTTCTGTTGCACAGAGTTGTAAGGATTCAGTGAGCATAAAGCTTGGTGACTGGCACACAGCGAGCATCCAATTAATGTTTAAAATAGAGCAGAATGAACTAGAAATATTTAATTCTGTTATTTCCTTGGTAATAACTTTCCCAGGCTTCATCACCACTGAAATAGCCGAGTGTAGATAACTGGAGAGCATGAAGGACGCCCCTGAGACATAACATTCTGGAATATCTACCAACTGCTGAACTAAAGCCTAATATTCACATTGAATCATCCAAATTCCAGGGGCCCAGGGGTCACATTAAACATGTAGTATTCCTTAATGTACGGAGAGCAGCTCACCTGTTTACAGGCCTTTCTCTTGAAAGGCCCTTCATGCTTGAGCTTATAATGAAGATAGAAGAAACGGAAGCCAAAGGTGTGTGGCGCGTGATCAAAAGACACCTGCATGTCCAAACCGTGCTGAGTGATGTTCAGGTTCCGAGGCTTCCAGACTGGTAGGAGGAAGGACCCAGAATGAGCACCCAGAGGCCACCCCGGCACCACTGTGCTGGCAAGACTTGAAAGACAAAAACAGCTGTACTTACATGGTTTACAGGCCAGGTTGTCCGGCTGTAACAATAGGTCGCAGGCTATTAAGAAAGATGCATATTTTTAGTTTTAATACAATTTGACATTTTCCTCATCCAATAATTCAATAAAATAGAAATATACGGTTCCGGATAGTGTTGGAAAAAGTATAAAATACATCAATTCAGCAATGATTTCCAGTACAGCAAAGTTATATCTTATGAAAATTTAAATTGTACAATGTAAAAATATTAATGCAGTTCATTTTATGCCAAATAAATGAAAAGAGTGTAAAGTCACCCAGACTTTTAAAGCTTGTCAAGCATTACATAGTTTTAGGGCCAGCAGCCAAGGCCAGCAGGACTATGTTCAGGCCACTGCCACATGGAGGTTCCGGTTTAACTGTAAACGGAAATAAAACCAGGCCCTGCTCCACTGTACAGGTGTTTAGGCACAAGAGACTTTGGAGTGATTCTGGAACTATCTTAGAGTTATTATAAACTTTGCTAGCATTCTACTTTAAAATCCTCTGAGGGAGTCAAAAAATGGCATCGAGACATCTACTAAGTAGTAGCACCAACACTGAACACTAGGCACCAAAGCCAACAGGGCTTTGAAGCAGGGCTTGAATGTGATTTAAAAAAAAACAAACAAACAAAAACATGACGAGAGAGGCCAAACAGCTAGTCCAATATGCCAATGCTGCTCACCCAGGGAGAACGTTCTGGCAAATGTTCCTACAACACCAAGGAAACCAAAGACAGCATCAAGATCATAGTGCACTGAAATGGTGATAAACGTATCTCCCACCTCTGCCTCACCCCCAAACAGACACATTGATTTTGATAGGAAAAAATTAATCTTAAATTACACTAGTTCTGGGATGCCTAGATAGCTCAGCAGTTGAGCATCTGCCTTTAGTTCAGGGCGTGATCCCGGAGTACTGGGATGGAGTCCCATATCAGTCTCCCTGCATGGAGCCTGCTTCTCCCTCTGCCTCTGTGTGTGTGTGTGTGTGTGTGTGTGTGTGTGTGTGTGTGTCATGAATAAATAAATAAAATTTTTAAAAATTACACTAGTTCTGACGAAGGTGAGCTTTTCATAAACATATTTGAATCCTCTCATTGGTTACGAGTAAGACATTGAGATGTCAAATGTACATAATCTTTGCCTTATGAAATAATGTTTTATTTAATAAAATGAGACTGTTATAACTTTGCTGCATTTCTTTTAATACAATTAAAAGAAAAAAAAAAAAAAAAGAAAGAAAGAAAACAACCAGAGTATGAGTTCTAGAGTTGAGAACAAAAACATCATAGAGGAGGATGAGGCCAGCAATCAGACCACATAGAAGTGCTGGCAGTTTGGACTATCAGCTGAACATTGGGGGCCTGGAAAGCCAGACAGAAAGCCTGACCAGGAAGGCAAGAGGGAATGGCTGCAGGCTTCAGGCCTGGGCAACCAAATCTGAAAGCAGTGATTCAGGTTGTGGAAAGGCACACCGCATACAGAACAGATGGAGAAGGGAACCCAGCACAGTTGGCTGGGGAGTGTGGACTCCAGAGTCAGCCTTCTGGGTTCAAATCCCAGCTCCCACCAGGCTCTTTAACCTCTGGGTGTGTGATTCCACATCTAATAAGTAGATATGGGAGGATTAAATTCTTTGAAGGGTGGAGATGGGGGTAAACTGAGTCAGTATTTAGAAAGCATTTAGAACAGGGCCTGACACACAGATGTTAAACAAATTAACTTTCTAGAAAGAGGCAGTCTCGGGGTTACTGATTAGCTGTCTTAATGGAATCCTGAAAATGGGCATTCACAAAAGCCACCTTCCTGATGACAGGTTAAAAAAGATGGAATTATTTCATGCTGTACTCTTTGTGTCCAAAATCAACTTATACTTTATAGTCTTGCTTTTTCTTTTTTTCCAAGTAGTTTTTTTTTTATTTTGTTTTGTTTTGTGTGTGTTTTTTTCCCCCAAGTAGTTTTAATATATGGATATCTTGGAATGCCTGGGTGGCTCAGCGGTTGAGCATCTGCCTTCAGCTCGGGGCATGATTCTGGAGTTCTGGGATCAAGGCCCACATCAGGCTCCCTATGGGGAGCCTGCTTCTCTCTCTGCCTATGTCTCTGCCTTCTCTCTGTGTCTTTCATGAATAAATAAAATCTTTAAAAAATATATATATATGTATCTTACAGCAGCTGCGCGCCCCCCCTCCAAAAAAAAGTCAAACATCACATCTATTCTTGAATAAGTTGCCAATGGGTATCTCTAGCTGGGTGAACTCTGCCTAGGCCAAATCTTAATTCCAAGAATTGCTTTTCTGGATGCTTTTCTCCTCAACCATGCTGATTTCATACCAGTATTAGGTGGGCTCTTGAATATATTTCTTTGAAAAGTCCTTAGAATCAGGAGCAATCTCATCATGGGAAGCAGGCAAGCAGGGCATACTCACCACGGGTTCTGAAGAAGAAAGGGTGGTAATTGCTTTCATTTTTAATGGAAGGAAAGGGGACAATCTTCACAAAGTAATCCGTTTCAAATTTCATATTCAGGAAAGGTTGAGATTCCATTCCCTAAAAGGGAATAAAAACAGACATGATACCGTGAAGAAATTACCCACCCCTCCGCCTACACACAAGACCTTCAGACCTCCCTGACAGTCACCCAGACACTCTTCCAGACCTGGAGTCTACTTTCTGGACCACGTTCAACTGAAATAAAGATCAGCAATGTTGCCTGTCCTTTAGCAAGGCAGCCATGTCTGCTTAATACGGAACCTCAAAGCTTTTGGGGAAGAGCTCACACATTCTTAAGAGCACAAAGCCACCTTCCAGGACATGTAACCTGAGAGGTGTGTTTACCAGCAAGAGGTGCTGGAGGGTTTCTCTGGGTGTGGAGCAGGCTTAGGGTGTTGCCAAGCTATTTCTTGCCCACCTTGGCAGGAGGGGTGGACCCCACTGCCCCCCTTCTCTGGTTTCACAGGCATTCAATAGACCATTCAGACCCCCAGAACAGTGGCATGTCTTCAGGAGCACATTCTCTGCGTGTGACTTACAGTTCTTTTGAAGCTACTGTTGAGCTGCTTTGGGTCCTTTAGAATCAGTTGTTGGCACCGTCTTCCCTCCGACTTCAGCTCCTCCAGTATTACTCGAAATCCTTTTAGGAATTCGATGCCTAAGCAAAGCAGAATGCTTTTATTAAAAGCGGACCTAATTACCTTTGAACACACTTTCCTTCCTCCAAGATTACCGTCCTTTCCACCTACACAACAGACTTAAAGGAATTCTAACTTTGGCCAGAATTTCCAAGTTTTGCAGAAAGGAAAAAAACCACATACCCTGCATTCCTCTAGTACAGGCCAGGTGATTTCCTCTGTCCCATCACGACTAATTAATTACCTCTAATCCAGCCAGCCATTTCACAAATGCCCATTGCCTCTGTGACATTAGGGTTCAAATACTCAGGCTCAAGTCACAATTGATCCTAAATGTCTACAGTGTAATATATAATTTCTAGGTCATCAGACAGGGTGTATTTAGCTGATGATAATTCCCAATGCTGACGAGGGACTCCCCCCAAACCATGTTTCCGCTTTAAGTTTTCATCCTGTATTTGCTGGCATGGTTCACCGAGTAATGCACAAAATTCCTAACAAAGTGTGTGTCTGCACCCAAGGGGTTCCTAGGCTTGAGATTAAATAGTTTAGAATGTCTATGTGATTTACAAAGCAGTTCTTGCTCTAATCAGGCCTGAAAGGCAGACACCCAAGGGCTGCCCAGTGTGTGCTCTTCATACAGTCCTCAGAAGCCCAGAGACGCCCACAGCGCTGCTGAAAGGCACTGGCCCAGCCTCCTGCCACCTGAGGATTAAGCTCTGCTGATCACAAGAGCCAGTACCAGCGCTCTGCATCCCATGGAAACTGGAACGGTCCAACTGCAGCTGCAGATCCCCAAAGTCAGCCTCAATTGGCGCGATATCGATTTCGCATTCTTTCTGAACACTACAGGAGGAGACAATTTCAACCCCTTTCCCCACAGGGCAAACGTAATGACATAGGATGCAATTAACCAGGTGGGAAAATTATTGATGGCAAAGGACAGGGGAATCTTTTTTGAACAGGTTCTCCAATCCTATCATTATTTGATGAAGAACACGTATTTTATGGTGAGTAGGGCAAAGGAGTTACAATTAGAGCTTCAGATTTTCAGGGGTCATGGTATAGAATGCGCAGGTACCTACTCAGCCACATTACATCTTAAGTACAAAGCCTCCTGTGGGGGTGAGAGCCAGCTGACCCACAGCCTAAGATTCAGATATGCTAACAAGATCCAAGGTCTTAGACCAACAACCAGTTAGCAGATCTCACAGGAATTTGCCTTTTGAGATTTAAAAAAAAAAAAAAAAAAAAAGAGTGAACAAATCCTCATTATTTATACGAAGATTTAATTCATGCCATGTCCCCAGAGCTCCTGTTTAACAAAAGCTGGGTGATTAATACGATTCAAGACTGTACATTTCACAATTTCATAAAAATTTATCAGCTGAGATGGGAGCAGGTGGTTCTAGTCCTTATTTGTAAAAGACCTGCCTGAAAAAAACAGGATGCCAAGCCTGGGGGGAGGGGAGGGTGGTGGGAAGAAGCAGCAAATGTAAATCTTCTATCATAGTAACACCTTTATCACAATACTCAGAATGCCTTATAGTTACATGTTTAGCAACTTTATGGAGCAGCTTCCAATGAAGGAACTTATTTGTTCCTTTCCATCATTTAAAACTCATGAGTCCTCCCAACATCCATGGGAGGAAGATATAATCCCCATTTTATAGATGAGAAAAAGGTATAGAGACACTGAACAATCCACCCAGGATTACACAGAAATTAAACAGCAGGTGTGGGATTCAAACCCAAGAGTGTCTGGCTCTAAGCTGGTGTTCTTAACCCATATGCTCTTCTGTCTTCCAAGGGTTTTCCCTGATAGAATCTCAAAGAATTTCATAGAAACAGAACCTGTCCACCCACAAATCACCTTGCAGGAAAAGCACTACATTCTGCCCTCACTGCTCCATCTGTTAGTTTTCCAACTACACGCTCACATCCCTTACTTTCATTCTAAAGGAGCCTGCAATTTGTCAGGCCAACCCCTCAACTGTATAGCCTTACATGGAATGACCACTTCCCGTTTATCCACAGAGAATGTTTTTATCTTTAAATGTTAAGATAATGTTATTTTTGGAAAACCCGTTGCTTTCAGACCCAGCAGTATTTACAAGGATAAGTGAGTCAGGCCCATGTGTCTGATCTATCCTCCCTCATTCTGCACTCACCTCTCCTGCAGTCTGATTTTTCTGAGATTTATCCTGTTCAGATTAAGAAATCCAGGCTTTTATTTTACTTTTCCCTTGGCTATTTTTTTTTTTTAATTCTAAGATTCGATGGCAATGTCAAAGAGCAGGTTGAGGACCAGATTCTGATGATGGTACAGTAGCCACTAGTATGAGGGTTTTTTTCCACTTTTTTTTCTTAAAGGTTTTATTTTTAAGTAATCTCTACATCCAATGTGGGGCTTGAATTTATAACCCCGAGATCAAGATTGACATGCTTTACCAACTGAGCTGGCCAGGTGCCCCAACAGCCACTGTGTTTTGAGAGCTCTTCCTAGGGGTAGCTGGCTGATCCAGTCGGTGGAGCATGCAACTCTTGATCTCAAGGTTGCGAGTTCAAGCCCCATGTTGGGTATACAGATTACTTAAATAAAAACTTAAAAAAAAAAAAAAAGCTCTTTCTAGAAATATACTGCATGTGTGTGTCTGGAAATCTTACAATAAACCAAGAGGCAGTCATCTGCACGTTACAGACGGGGAAGCATTACAGATGTGGAAGCGGGGCTTGGCAAGGGTTAGAGGGCTCTTGTAAACACAGAATCTGGGTTCACACCCAGGCACATCTGAACAAATGGGCCCTGCCCACATCCCACATCCAACTATCCCATCCTATCTGATATATCAGCAACTCATTATTAAAGAGGATAAGCAGACTCTGCCCTAACCTGAATCTGGCCAAATAACATGGGTTTGTTTTTTTCTGTTTTTTTTTTTTTCTTCTGTTTCTTCATTTTGGTTTTTCTCAGCCCACATAGTTTAAATAAATTCAGTTTGTTGCCAACATTTAAGAATTGATTTTATGGGTTTTTATGAAAACTGGAATATTCCTGAAAACTCACAACATATGCCAGTGCTGTGCCTGGATATCCATATGGGCACAGAGATGGCCAATGCTGGATACTGAGGCCATTACAGCCTCGGACAGGTCACCTGTTCCCCGACTACTGCTGAGACCCAGAGGTGAAGGCTTCAGTGTGATTTATCACCATACACCATTATTTTGCAAACCCACATCTCTCTCAGTAACAGCCAAAGGACTCAAAGATGAGCCATAGGCATAGTATCAAGTTCTGTGCATGCCCAGCAAGTATATGCAACAAAGCAAGAAGTGTATCTGGGCCCAAGCACACAGCACACCTACACTTATGTCAAGACCTGCCTGGCCCCTGGAGGTTGCCACAATGGGACCCCTGCATTCTTCACTACCCACCAAGGCCACATGGTGGACTCCATTTTGACCACTTACCGAGAGCCCCTGGGGACCAAAGAATGGTGACCGCCACTTGGTCGTGGCAAGCATACTGACTGATGGTGATGTTCTGGGCATCAGCAATCACATGCTTCCCCACTGGATTCAAGTAAGTGGTGCAGTCTAGAGAGTCAGGAGAACAAAGAACAGTTAGATTAAAACATTTACTTTTCCATGTCCAGGTTCATTCTTCTCAAATCACACAGGGCTGCTGTCTGGAGGTGGCCAAATCCATTCTGTCTCAAGACGTGTACTGCACAAGCCCAAATAGGACATCAAAGTTTGACTGTTTGGAAAACTAAGATACTGCAGAAGGATTTATTTATGGCACCAGTACCACTTGAAGGGCACTTCAAGTTAAATTCTAGGACAGCATGAGGAGGATCACATACAGTGTGACTGTATATACGGTTTGACTATGAATCTGGCATTAACTTTTTTACTATTATGATACTTTACCTAAATCAATAATTATTTACATCAATTCAACAGGTTTCAGCATTAGAGTGATTTGAAACAAATGGCTAAATAGTCTGGGGCTTGCTTTTAGAAGAAATTTGGAGGCAACGTGAACAGGGAAAGGAAGCAGTATGAGGATGGGATTCATGAAGGAGTAGCTCACAGCAAGACTATTAAACAATCCAATTAGTACCTGCAACAGTACTGACTTTGTGACAAGCAAAGTACCTTCAATGTTAACAAGCATCTCAAAGGTAAAACTTCTGTTCCCAAACACCATGTGTTAGCAAAGACACCCACAATGCCCACCAAATTCAAAGAGCTCCACACTGCTCATAAAATGAAGACCAATTCTCTGATATTGTCTGAGAACATAATTTACTGCCAGCTGTCAATGCAGCCATGACCATGTGAGCAGCTATGATACCTGGTATCTCTAAAGATACCTTCAAAGTCTACAGGATTCTAAATAGCTGTCAGAAGCTTCCAGCCATACTCAGAATGGAACTCCAGAGAATGGCTGTGAGCTCTTCTGGCCATTCATACAGGGAGAAACACCAGCTACCCCGGTAAAAACCAACTCAAAATTCTTACACTGCTTCATCTCCATTTCTTTCTCAATGGTTAAAATTGAAAACTCTCATTGGACTCTGCTGCAAAAAGTCCTCAGTTCCATCAACTATTCAAACTACTCATTATCCCTCTGAAGTCATGGTGTTTTTCTTTGAGGTGAAACGGGGATTTTCAGGCTCAATGAGTCTGCTGCACTCCCCCTGCCCCTGCTGTATGCCACACCTTTCCCAAATTTTTAAAAAAGATTTTATTTATTTGAGAGAGAGTGTGTGAGAGAGAGAGAGCATGGGAGGGGGGGGTGAAGGCAGAGAGAGAAGGAGAGGAAGCAGCAGGCTCTCCACTGAGCAGAGAACCTGACACGGGGCTCAATCCCAGGACCGGAGATCATGATCTAGGCTGAAGGCAGATGCTCAACCAAATAGGCCACCCAGATGCCCCCACATTTCCCACTTTTATGACTAAAAACATTCCTTGGATATTTGAAAATTATAAAAGAACATAAGAAAAGTGTAGAAGTCATCCATGCCCTCCCACCACACAAAGGTAACTACTATCATCAACTTCTAAGAAACATCCTTCCAAGTCTTTTAATATGCACATAATATTCCTCCTTTTTAAATTTCTTACTAAATTTCAACACACATATGCACTACAATGCACCCCCTCTCATTTTGCTAACTGCTAGCTCCTACATTGCTTTGGATCCTGCTCTCTTGCCTCACAGCCCTAAGTGGACCCCTTTCTGTAAACTCCATCTGTTTAAAAAGCAGCCACCTCAACATTTCAATATTACTTCTTTTGAAAAGATGTTAATAATTAATAAAACCAAATTCTACTCTAATGAAAATTGACACTGAAAGCATTTAACATGTGTTCTCTGGGTGGAGAAGAGAATTTTAGGATAGAAAAAAAATTTTTTAAACGTGGTTTAACACCCATATTGTACAAATAAGGAAACGTTTTGCAGTTAAGGGACCAGCTGGGTGGCTTTGGATTCCACTGCTGACCAGACCAGGGTCAGGACAGAAAGCAGCCTTGGATGGATAGCCATCCCTATCCTCAGCACAGAGATTATTACTACAGTAAGTTCTGAATTGGAGTCAGCCTGCAAAAAAAAAAAAAAAATCCTGGCTGAAACTAGCTTCCCAATATTAAAAAAAAAAAAAAAAAAAAAGACGAAATCCCATCACACTTGTCAAGTTCAAACTTTTTTTTTTTTTTTTTTTTTTTAGATTTATTTATTTGTTTGAGAGAGAGCTCAAGCAGCAGGGAGGGACAGAGGAAGAGGGAGAAGCAGACTCCTCGCTAAGCAGGGAGTTCAACATGGGGCTTGATCTCAGGACCTTGAGATCATGACCTGAGCTAAAGTCAGATGCTTACCGGACTGGGCCAGCCAGGCTCCCCAAGTTCAAACATTTTCATTTATTGAAACCTCTGACTTAAACAGCTTTTAGGAAAAGATGCAAGAACAAGAGTAAATCATGTTGTTGTTTTTTTCCTTTGTTCATTCCTAACACCAAAATTAGCACTCTCCAGGTTTCTGTAAATATAATTATGCAAATATAAAGTCTAAGAATTAAGAAAATGTATTACAACCTACTCAGGCATTACCCCCTCAGAGCCTGAAGAAGAAATGAGAAATGTCACGTGAAAGGAGACATGGAGACCTGTGAAATTAGCTTTTGACTTAATGGCAAGACATTTTCTTTCTTCGTAACATCAAAGGAGTAGAAAAATAAGATTTTGTAGTTTCATGCTTTTGGTGAAAACTTGGTAATTGGTTCTTAGCTATTTCAAACAGAACTAGTAACCAGTCAACTGAGCAATAACAGAAACTTCCTTGTGGAAGAGAGAAAGAAATATCTTTTCAATGGAAAACAATGAATAAATTTTTTACACAAACCTGGATCCAATTATTAGCAACTCTAACATTTTGGATTCTGGTTACCAAAAAATTATGCCCAAATGACATTCTGCCAAAATGCAACCGAGCTTCAGATGTCTCGGGAGTCAATTCGAGTTGCGAATTAAATTCTAATTAAATGCTGAAGAATAAGAAAGAAAATGACTAAGAGGCAGGCATCAAGCACGTGGGCCAAATATTTAGTCCCATGAAGAAAACAATAAGATACTTCTAAGTTTTACAGGTACAGATTCTCTTTCACAAAACCCCATATTAAATTAGAGCTGCAAATACTTGTTTGCAGCTGACCAGAAAATTTTGAACTCTTGAATGTAATACAAGATCTGCCAGGACCAAGAGCATATATTAGAAATTAACTTTGTAGCTCAAAGAGAGATCTCTTACACATGTCTTCACTTAGCTGAATTAAGTATCATGGACTTGCAAATCTTTCATTAGCATTATAACATTTACCCAGAGCATAAACACACCACTAACATGAAATATCTGTTTCAAATAGAAGTCCTCATTGGTTAACTTAAAGTACTCACGTCAGCAACTGTGGACATAAATTGGACACACATATTTGTATCTTAAAATTGTTAGATTGTATACACAACCTCAAAAATCTTGCTTTAGCAGTGATCATTTCAGAAGCCTCATTGTGACCCACACCCATTACTTAACATGGATTCATAATCTTCTCCAAGAGATGAATCAAATGTCAGGAGTTACTAAACAGGAGTCAAGCTCCCTCTTGTTAACATTTTTACGTATAAATTATGGTTCATAAGGCTAAAATGCTCACAATTCTATATAATTACCTTCTTAAGCATGAAAACAGCTGCTGAGGGGGATTCTGTATGCTCAATCAGAAAAAAGCACCCCACCCTGCCCTTAGGAAACGATTCAGCCAGACAAAGCCACACATCCTCGAGAGAAAGGGCCAAGAAGATGCTGTATTCCAATTCCAGTTGGAATGACTGCTAATATTGGCAGATATCAATTACTGAGTGCACATCACAGGCCAACTAAGTTGAGCAGTTAAAAGCATTGCCTCATTTAAGCCTCAACATGATGCTGAGGAAGAAACTAATCTTTATTTTACAGGACATGAAAGCTGAGGCTTATAGAAGTCAAGTCTCCTGCCACAGCTCACAGTGGACAGGCAGGGCACTACAGTTGAAACCCAGGCCCAAGTCGGAGATGGCCAACTGGAGATCCCCTGGGCCAATCTGGGACACAGACACACATTCACTGGGCCCACTCTGTGCTTGTGAACATTTTTTTTTAATTTATTTATTTGGGCACCTGGGTGGCTCAGTGGTTGAGCATCTGCCTTTGGCTCAGGTCATGATCCTGAGGTCCTGGGATCAAGTCCCACATTGGGCTTCCCTCAGGGAAATAAAATATAATTTTATTTATAAATAAATAAAAATCTTTAAAAAGATTTTATTTATAAATAAAGTCTTTAAAAAAGATTTATTTTAAAATAAATTTATTTACTCATGAGACACAGAGAGAGAGGCAGAGACATAGGCAGAGAGAGAAGCAGGCTCCTCACAGGGAGCCTGATGTGGAACTTGATCCCCGGACTGGGATCATGCCCTGAGCTGAAGGCAGATGCTCAACCGCTGAGCCACCCAGGCATCTCGCTGAACATTTTAAGATAGATGCCAATATTAAAAAAAAACATTTAGTCAAAAAAAAAAAAAGCCAATTTATCTTTCTTCCTTCAAAATCTCATCTGGCTACCTCAGGGGGAACTCCTCAAGGCTACAATGAGCTGGAATGGAGAAGCCATTGCTCCTTTCAGACCCAGTTTGCCACAGTCCTTACCAAGTGCTGTCCAGTTTGCCACAGTCCCCACCGCTTCCTAGCATCCCTGCACTTGAGGAGCTTCACTCATTTGTCCCTTGCTGCGCCCCCCTACAGGCATCTGCCTTTGTTCTTAAGGACATGGTAATGCCTTGAAGACCTGGGGCTAGGGGAGAGTCCTCCATACACAATTTCTCCCAACACTATAGAGGACTTGATCTGTTCAAGCTCCCACCTACTTGAGTGGCTTAATTAGACTGAGCCACTTTAGGTCTATTGACAAACCTGAGCAGGTTCAGAAAATTCTTCAACCCCAAGACCTGCAGTGTCCTTGATTAAACACAACTGTGTAAGATTTAGATCACAGAAAGGGCTCCATTCTTCAGCGGTGAAGCCAGTTACTTACTGTCATATCTGAAGGTGATGTTGTACAGTCCACTATTTCTGCTGGCCGGCCCCACTCCCTGTGGGAAAACAAGAGAACATGATGAGGAGAGAAGCCAATCTGCTTTTCCACCACAGATCCCCATAGAGTCCAAACACACACAAGATTGCAAAGACTCGAGGTCATGCCAGTTGCCGAGCAATATCTACCACTCTTCCCATCCACTCTGTGTCCCTTCTCTGCCACTGGCTGCCAACCTCCCTCCAGCCCGGGAGATTCCTAAGTACCAGGTCAAGAGCATCATGAGCACTCACTTCCCCTAAGATAATAGGAGCATGCTGTTCTGTGTTTGGGGGTTAAATAATAATTCATTAACAGTAAAATTGGGAGAGAGACCATGAGCTGCCAGCTGGAGCCCTTCCAGTTGGATCTGCTTTGAGCACTGATTGGTTGTAAAATTCGCCTACCAGACACTCTCGTCCAAAAGCTCTATTAAGCCACGACAGATAGGCAATTCCTCAAGTCTAAGGAAACAGGTTTCTCATTCCAAGACCGGGAATGAGTGTGGGAATAAGCCATTACTTTTAATGAGAAAATTCTTCACTACATCTATACCTATGCTTGGAATATATAGGGTGGGTCATAAAAGAAAAAGAAAAAAAGACTTTAAAAGGGCTAACTCTAACTCTTGGTGATGTGGCCGTTAGCCATCTGCACTCTTAATAGCAGGGATAACAACCCTGCCAGACTCCCCACTTTAATTACAGCATCCACAGAGGGAGCACCGGAATCCTCCCATTGCCCCACCTTTTTCCAACCCACCACTTAGCCATCATGGGAAAGAGCAGCTACAGATCTGCCGACTCTGGTTTAACCGTTTCTGTAATAATCTGCAAATGTGCCATTCAGCATTAATTGCAGAATTCTCAAAAAAAAAAAAAAAAAAACAGTGAATTCTGAAATGCTAAATGATGGGAAAATATTCTAACCACACAGCTAAAGTTTCCATTCAACAAAGGGGATGCTGGGGATAACCATATGCTGGTAGCCTGGTATTTAATGGGCAATTGTCACACCGAGACACAATGTGCAGAACATTTCTGATGGAGCCCAGGGTCTCAGGCCACAACCCCATCACATTCATATGCTGGAGGCATGTTCACGCTTCTTATCCTGAAGCCAGGCATGCTCACTGAAACTGTATCCCTGAGCTCAGATAAACCTTAGGAAAGCACAGCTGTGCAGAAAGGGATGTGCATGCACATATGGGTGCATGTACACACTCATAACAGAATTCTAATTCAAGTGAGAAAAACAACAACAGGAATCTAAATCAACAGAGTATACTAGCCCATGATCTACTGGGGCTCCCCTTCTTCCTGATTCACGTTCCTTCTCCAGCTTTCCTGTTTCCATCCTCTCTTTCCCACATACATAAGAGTCTGGATTTTCTCCCCTGAGCTGAAATATTTTGGAAAGAGTTGTTTTCTTATTAAAACCCTAAATGCCTCTTTAATTCCTTATGGCCTCTAGTGTGCCACTAGAGGATGCCCAGCTTCCAGATGGCCAGAACCAGAGTAACACAACCAAGCAGGAAACAATGCAATCCCCACCACAACCCCTAGAAATGCCCCAAACACCCAAACCACACCCTAACTCCTATCTCCTCCCTTACAAAGCCCCAGGATATATAATCACTCACCATCCTTAATGAGCCAGACATTATGCTAGGCACATAGCCTAGCAAACAACCACAGTCCCTGTCCTCAGGAGCAAAGTAACTCATTCCTTCAAAGAGACTAATTGGGCACATGGATCATATGCAAAGGACACAGACCAATTTCTTTCTTTCTTTTTTTAAAGATTTTATTTATTTATTCATGAGAGACACAGAGAGAGAGAGAGAGGCAGAGACATAGACAGAGGGAGAAGTAGGCTCCTTGCAGGAAGCCTAATGCAGGACTCGATCCCCAGACCCAGGATCATGCCCTGAGCTGAAGGTAGACACTCAACCACTGAACTACTCAGATGTCCTGACATAGACCAATTTCAAATCACACCCTGACCCTCCAAGAACCCTCAGTGTGACATCAAAGTATATGCAGCTAGAAGTGAAGAGCTAGCATCAAATAAGCATATAGTGTATGAATGCCACAGGCAGCACCTCACAGAGGATGACTCAAGGGTGAGTGAGGACAGCATACACCAGAAGCTTGAAGGAAGAGAGAGGAAATGGGAGCATCATGGGAGGGAAACAAAAATGCAAGGGAGCCAAGGTAAGTACCTCAATCCTTCCATCCTCCTGCTGGTGACCATGGGCAAACCACTTTGCGCCATTGGGTCCGAGCTCCTCAACTATTTTCCTAAAAATATAATTCGCATGACTTTCCCCTGGGAAAGGGGTTTAAGAAGGACCACGTGAAGCCATGTAGAGGAAGTGCTTTTCAAAAAGAAATACATTTCATTGAATAGCATGTTCTCAGGTATGAAGGACTCTAATGACCAGTCAAGACCAGTCATCCTACCTTGTAGGACTGTCAGCTTTTCACTTTGTTCTTGTTCTCCCCATATTTCTATGACAGCATATTTTTCTTTTAAAGATTTTTAAGCAACCTCTACATCCCAGGTGGGGCTCGAACTTACAATCCCAAGATCAAGAGTCACATGCTCTACCGACTGAGCCAGCCAGGCACCCCTATTGCAGCATGTTTTTAACAGGTATTTATTGGGCACTTGCAATGAGTAACGTATTGTGGAAAGAAGCCCAACGTAGTGAGATGTGCTATATCCTGCAGGCAAGAACTTAATCCCTCCAAATAAGGAATGTGCTATATGCAGAGCTGTTCAGAAGGGGGCCCAGTGAGCTGGCCTCAAAGAACAGTGAGGTTTGAATACAGCATCGGTTTACTACTTACAGAGCATTCCACCTTGACCCAAGCCCTGCAGGTCTAGGCACTTGGCCATCAACCAGATCTGGGTCCTAATCTCAAGGGGCTTTGACCACCTAGGTGATCTCATAATGTCTAAATCTATCCTCATTCCTCTGTTTCAAGCCCACCATCAGCTCCCTGTCCTTGTAGAACATTCCTGATGTGGCTTCTGCCTATCTTCTCAGCCACTTCTCTCCCTACCAGCCAGACTCTTCTAGGTACTCCATTACAGCTCAGCAGGTGTTCTGGAAGTGCTCCCAGAATGCCCTTCCCATCAGCCAGGTCCTGTTCCCTTCATGGGTTTCCCACTTTAGTCTAGCTCTATCATACTGTGTTCCTGACACACAGATCTACCTGCATACTCATTTGATGGAAGTATCATGATCCACCCTCCACAACTTGATCGGCATGACACTTCTGCCAATGTACATGCGAAATGGTAATTCTGATTCCACAAAAAATCAAGGCTGGTCCTTGAGCTCAGAGGCAACAGAGTACAGAGCTCAGTTCTATGGCAAGGACCAGCTTCTGTTTCTACTAGAAGACCTTTCATCTTGGAAGTTGTCCAATGCATGTCTTCTCAGCACATGCATCAGACAGATGCTCCACCAGGCTATCTTCAGTTCACACCCAAATAATGTTCCTGCTGCTCCAGAGCCCTCAGAAACCACATGAGAAATGGCATGCACAGGCTAGCCACAAAGCACTACTGTTTTCTTTATACTCCATGGTACACAGAGTAATACCCCCATCCCCTCCCCAAAACACATCTACATCACAATTCCCAGAACCCAAGTTACTTTATATAGCAAAAAGGACTACATAGATGTGATTAAGTTTTAGGAACGTGAGAAGGGGAGATTATTCTGGATTATCCTGATGAGCCCAATGTAATCACAACGGTTCTTATAAATGGGATACCGGAAGATCAGAGAAGGAGATATGACCACAGAAGTATAAGGCAGAGACACTGACATGGATTTAAAGATGCTACACTACTGGCTTGACACTGACATGGATTTAAAGATGCTACACTACTGGCTTTGAAGATGGAGCTCTAGAAGGGGCCAATAAGCCGAGGAATGTAGGCAGCCTCTAGATGCTGGAAAAGACAAAAAGCCATTTCTCCCCTAGAGCCTCCAGAAGGAGCCAGCCCTGCCAACACCTTGATTTTAGCCCCATGTAAGACTCACTGTTGAAATTCTGACTTCAACAACTAAAAGATAATGAATTT
This sequence comes from Canis lupus baileyi, assembly GCF_048164855.1. Classification (NCBI taxonomy): domain Eukaryota; kingdom Metazoa; phylum Chordata; class Mammalia; order Carnivora; family Canidae; genus Canis; species Canis lupus. The sequence continues at coordinate 34,872,881 of NC_132856.1, read as the reverse complement.
GTGCTTCCAGGAAAGGGCATCTCCAGGTATGATCTGTCTCAGTATCCAGACCTGATGGTTTCAGCAGACAGATGGACAGGGCAAGGAGACAGAGGCACTAACCACGAGACTAAGGAATGGTGTTGGTGGGAACTGGGTGACCCAGTACCCTCCATCTCCGGTGAGTGCTCAGGTTGGATCAGATGGGGAGACTCTGAACACAAAGTGACCAGGGTAGCCTCCTATTCTCTCATCCTCCCCCACGCTTGCACCAGGATCCTGGGCCTGGCCCCTAGTCAGCCTTTGATAAGTAGTGGTTTTCTGCCTGAATAAATGAATTCATGATGAAGCCAAGTAATGCACACAGAGAACCCAAGAGAACCTAGCTTCATGTGACAGGGTGATTTATGGGCCTGGAATCAGAGCTCACACTAAAAGGACATGGGTAAGCAATTTACAAAGCTGGTCAATGGCTTTGGAAGCTGTTTTTCAGTAAACAATTCTAAGCTTTTAGCTACTATACCCATTTTGATATTCAATGAGCTTACAAGTAAGAGTACTTGTTTGTTGCCTGTTACTTAAAATCTATAAATGTCAATGTTGTGGCCTCAGGGTATCACATTCTTAGTTAATCAACCTCCCCCATTTGCTGCCACTTAGGGCAGCTTTTAATTTGTTCCAATGCTAACTGCAAAGCAAGACCCAGGTGCCTGGGGCTCTGCTATGAACACTCTACAGTGAGTGGACTGAAGGAGCAAATGGGAACATAATGGAGAAAACATCTTTTACTCAGGAAAGGGGGAGGGGAGGATAATCCATAAGTACTCTAAAGAAATAAAATTCAAAACCCATACCATGTTCCACCCAGGCAAAGAAGCAAAGGCCTGGACACAAAGCCAACCACAGGGAGGGATCCCACACAAAGCAGCCAATTCTGGCCACCAGCGGCCATCAGAGGGCCCATTTCCTGAGGGGCCTTTGGGGATTCTAAGGCCACCGAAGACACCAACTTCCCAGAGCAACGTTTCAAATCCAGCTCCAAACAGCTTAGCTGCCATTTTGAAAAAACACATTTTGAAAAGAACTGTGCTAATTATAGTACCTCCCTTTTTAGGGGAAGGCAGGCCAAACAGTAAGGCCTAAACAAGACTGCTTTCAAATCAGTTAGGGAAGGACCTCTCAGAAAACTGGTAAAAATTTTAGTGAACTGAGTTTGGGTGAAAATTTAAACAAGAGCATCCATCAGAGGGATGCCTGGGTGGCTCAGTGGTTGAGCGTCTGCCTTTGGCTCAGGTTGTGATCCCCGGATCCTGGGATTGATGTGTTCCTCATCAGGCTCCCCGCAGGGGGCCTGCCTCTCCCTCTGCCTATGTCTCTGCCTCTCTCTCAGTGTCTCTCATGAATAAATAAAATCTTAAAAAAAAAAAAAAGCATCCATCAGAAAAAACTGAGAGAATGGTTTTTAAAGGTACATTGAGCAACTACTTAAAAAACTAAGACCAACTTATACTATTTTTCCTAACATTTCCTCCACTTTTGGTTTCCAGAGTGTCGATGATATTTAAAAGATAGCAGACAGCTCAGTGAGGCTTAAAATGCAAGACTGACATTTTTGCCTATCACTAGTGGACATGGTGAAGGCAAGAGGCAGAACAAGGGGTCAATTTAGTTTGCACAGGTTTGCTTCAGATGGTTTCATAAATGAAGTCAGATCCCACTTCAGTTCAAACCTTTAACAAAAAAAGGGGGGGGGCGGTGAGAGGGGGTGGAAGAAGTCAGCAAAAAGCAGAGAAGCCCCAGGTGATGTAAGCTGAGGAGAATGCAGGCAAACCCAAAACACAAGGAAAATAAATCACAAAGCCAGCTTGGGTCTGGATCTATTCAAGATATTCTTCTCCACATTCCCGGGAGCTGTTCTCTCTCACTTTCCAACTAGATGCAACCAACTTCAGAAACGTAGGGTGCCAGCTGTCTGATTTGGGGAGGTGAGGTCTTGGATGTCTAGTAGGGAACACACAAGCTCTGGGGGAGTGCCGGTGTGTTCCCACCAGCAATTACTGAGTCGGCCCAAAAAGACCCAGAGATCTTAAGCTAATTAGAGAGATTTGCTCGAGGAGGTAGGAAATCACTACTCCAAAGCACTGCCTGTGTACCAGACCAAAGCCGTAATCATGATTCATCTCTGACATGTTGCTAATCAGCACACACATGTTCCTAATTTCACGCTCCCCAAAGGAAAGCTGAAGGGACAATTGTTTCTGAGCTCTAACATGGAGCCAACCTATGCCAAGTTACCATGTGTTTTGCTTATCAAACTGAGAGCTCTAGTTTCCATCTCAGTTGCTTTTTACCCCTCCTCTACTCCCCCACTCTTATGCCCAAGGAAATCCATTCACTAAAGATAAAAGATGTGTTAGGGCATTTAAGGAGTTGTTTCTAAGATAGCAACTTTTAAAAAATTGAGATAGAATTGACATATAACATTGTATAAGTTTAAGGTATACAATGTATAGATTTGATAAAATTTATATATTGCAATAGCAACCTTTCTAACTGGCAGTAGCCTAAATGGAATTTGATATATTTTTAAGTGTCTTTTCCTGGCTCCAGACTTTAATTTTCTCATTGCTTTGCCACTAGAATATACACATGCAGTTAAAGCCTGGAGATACACACACACACACACACACACACACACACACACACACACACTGACTTTTCTCCTGGGTTTAAAAACAAAACAAAACAAAGCGTTGCAGCCTTCTTGGTTTTCACAAAGCAAAAGGCCAAGTATTTTTTCCAATTAAGTCTGTTAAGGATCTGGGCTGTGTGTTCTCCCATGGCTGATACTCACAAATAGACAGGATTGTTCCATTTTTCCAATTCTCAAAACATTAAAAGCAAGCTATAAAACATGCCTCGGGATAGAGAGCCAGACCTTTTCCCTCAGCTGCACACACCACTCCCATCCACTCAAATGAAAACCGCATGGTAAAGAACTGGCATCTTTAAGGTAACAGTCAACCCATCTGCAGTTTCAAAAGCACAGAGAGACAACTTCGAAGACACAGATCTAACTGCTTTTCTGTAAATACTGGGTACGAAAAGGAAGCAAGCAACCAACCAACCACCCAAACACCCACCCAGCAAACCAGCTACCAGCTTGCTCTCACTTAGCTGTTATAGGTAGTTACAAAAACTCCACTCCAGAAGCTCAAGAAAGTATCTTCCTGCAAGGGCAAAACAGTGATTAGACAATAGAAGAAAACTTAACGCTGTACACATGATTGTTATGCCTAAGCTCAGAGGAAATGTTAGGATCAAAACAAAACTACTAATAAAAAGCCTTAGGACCACACAGAGAGCATGCACTGAATTGTGCCGTTTCAAATACTGTTTTCTGAGGCCCTGGGACGGAGTCTCGAAATACTGTATCACATCTGGAATTCTGCTTTTACAGCACAAATGCCTGCAGAAATGGGGGATTGTGACGTTGCCATGGGGACCCTGCCTCCTCCAGCCAGGCAGGTCCCCTGCGTGCCCCACACATGTGCTTCCTTCAAGGTGGATTTCACATATTTGGAAATTATGGAAGGCCGCCCTTTTAGGTTTTAGTGCTAATCGAAATATCATAGGCTATACTAGAAAGCAAGGCGACCCCTTCTGTCAGCCTATTATTTCTGTCCACATGGTGGTCTCAGAGAGGAAAACCTCCTTACAATAACAGTGGGAAGCAGCGAGTCAACATTAGACCCCTTTTCAAAAGCTATTTGTGGCTTTCCCCCTTCCTCTAGGAAGGAGACAGGCTTCAAGCATCCCTTTTAAACTCTGTTCTCTGGCTGCAAAAAAAATCCAAATGAGTCAACCTGTGCACACAGCTGCCTCCCATTGCTGGCCTATGCATAGGAGGGACCCAAGGCTCCAGCTCTGTCACTTGCCATTGCAGGAAGTAAGCCACTAATGCCATCCCGGCAGGGATACTGGCCAAGGCAGGAGGTCTTCATTTTTAATTGTTGTTAAGGGTTCAAGGTTTCTAGAACCCATAGGAGAATCCTGGGAGAAACATTCCTTACCCAATTTCCCCCAGAAACATTCTTACATTATCTGGGGGCATTCCTGAACTCCCAGAAGAAGCCAGGGCTTCAGGTCCCAGCTCCAAAGCCATGTGTAGACATGGAAGAATCTAGAGACCCCACTTTGAAATGAGGATTTACATCTGGGCTTCCCCACTTCCCTGAGATGCAGCTCCTCCAACCAACCCCTCCAGATGTAGATTCATACAGTCATGAAATGCAACCCCCCTTGGGCGCTGGCAGGTGTCCCCAACCACATCTCCATTCCTCTTTCTGCCACCATCCTATCTCCCTAGACCCCAGGTCAACAATGGTCAAGACCTTCATCTCTTTTTCCAAGAAACAATGGTCAAGACCTTCATCTCTTTTTCCCCCAGGAGCATCCTCCCGTCAGGGCTAACTAGAATGTCTCAAGCCAAAGCAATAGTGCCTCTCCCGATATGTATCTGTCTCTCTGCAACGTTTGGCCTTTCCCACATTTCCTGGGGGTAAGGGAGGGAATCAGCCAGCCCAGAGGGGAAGCCAGTCACCAGGCCCCGTGGGCAGATCAAGGGGGCTCATGGGAAACTGGTTCTCAGCCCTGCCCCATTTCAGTGTGACCTCCAGACTGAACCATTTCCATCTAGTCTCTTCGATACCACATCCCAAAATGTCCCCCTGAGATGCAGTCAGGATTTGTGAAATATATGTGTGTGTGTCTGTATGTGTGCTCACCCAGCCACACAGAAGAAAAAAAAGCACCAGGAAGTCAGCAGCTCGGCTCCAGGTGTTAACACTTAGCGCATCCTGCCCAGCCCCCTCCAGCTTGAGGCTGGCCGCCTGGGAGCCGGACACAGCAATTAGGCCCTTCCCAGGCTGGGCGCCTTTGTCCCCTTGCTAACATCATTAGTGTCTGACTTCCTGTGCACAACGGGGCCTCCCGGGGGGCAATCGCCGGCTGACCGGGGCAGGGCATTAGACTTCCTTTGTCAAAGACCCTCAAATGTTAACAAGCATGTGAACAAGCTTCTCCTCCCCCTTCCTCCCCCCCTGCCATCTCTCTCCCCCCCACCCCCTCCCCACCTCAGCCACTCCTCCAGCCCACCAAACACTCAAATCTCAACAGCCTTGGTTTTCCCCAACTGGTGGGAATCTTGAGAGCAGAGCAGTATCAGTCTCTGCATTGAGCGAGCAGAGCTTCCTTTATGCAGAAAAGGTTGACAAATGGGATTTCCTAGAACCAGTCCCCTACAAACATGCCATTCCCATTTACTGAGTGCCTGCCAGATTCCAGGTCTGCGTCACTTGTCTGGCATTAACTAGGGTTAACATGAACAAAGATGAAGGTGCTCAAACAACATGAGTCCTAGACTGTGCAACACCCAGTCCAGCACCCCTGTCAGTACAGGTGTCTCTCATTCATGTGTGCTCACTGGTTGAGGCACAAAATGGTCTCAAGATCCAAGGATGGATGTGCTGAAGGTTTGATTGATATTCCCAGGCTTTCAAACACTGATCACATCTGAAACTGGGGGAAGTGTGAATTGCTACACAGTTATAACACTACTGTCACCATCCCTCTCTCAGCAATACCACCAGGACCAACATCACTAAAATCCTCTCATTTCCTCCTCCATTTACCTCAACAGAGTCCCAGCTTATGTGGGGACACACAGGTGTTTGAGAATTTGGTGAGAGCTATAGCACATGTGCATACACACAAGCATGCACACAGAATTCCGGAAGCTTCTGGACCTATGCAATCCAGTCAGGGCCCCCACCAGCCTGCCTTATCCATAGCTCAACAGCTTAACACCAGGTCTGTAGGACACCTGGACTGGTTCAGTGATCCAAGAGAAACTTTAGTGATTAAAAGCAAAATTCAAATGGCAGAGGGAGGTGGCTGGTAGTAAGACCTCAGTTTTTGTTTTGTTTTAAAGATTTTATTTATTCATGAGAGATAGAGAGAAGCAGGCTCCATGCAGGAAGCCCGATGTGGGACTTGATCCTGGGACTCCAGGATCACACCGTGGGCCGAAGGCAGGTGCTAAACCACTGAGCCACCCAGGGATCCCCGTGGGCCGAAGGCAGGTGCTAAACCACTGAACCACCCAGGGATCCCCAAGACCTCAGTTTTGAATAGAACTCCACATAGATCCCTCAACTATAATCCTTTACAGGCAGTATTTGTTACAAGTCAGTAACTGAACACTGTTCAGGTGTTAGGACTCCTGAACTTTACAAAGTAGCAACATAAAAGACAGCTATTTCGGCTATTATGCATAGAAGCCTATTAAGTGGGACGGGCAGAGAATCTTAAGACCACAAGTGACAACAGTCAGGTCTGTAGTCAAGTCTGTTTCACTGAATTAAGTTAAAAAAATAAACAACGTGGCTATTTCTTTTTTACCATACTCATGGTATCCAGAAGATCAAGAGAACAGCTGATCGCCCCCCACCCCCACCCCCTGCTCAATTGCCTTTGCAGTCTACAGTGTTTGTGGTCAACACACAAAATTGAGTTGGGTTTTGGAAATGTTTTTAAATATTTTCCTGAGAGCTACAGTCGAGGATAATCTAAAACTCCTTTTTTAAAAATGAAGAATAATCTATGGCTTGACTTCTACTCTAGACATACCAAAATTCCTTCAAAGCTTCAAAAAGATGTTGGTAGGCAGAGAAAGAACATCAGGACTTCTGTGATGCCAAGTCCCCCCGTAAGATAGTTTTGATGAACTTTACAAGTTTCAAAAGAGTAAAGTATTTCACTATTGGTTCTGATTTTTACCTTTTGCCAAGCTAATTTCAAAATAGCAGGCAATCGGAAGAATATACTCAGACACTAATGGTCTTTGCAACTTAACGTCTCTCCACTTCTTGGATGGAAGCCAGCAGTCTGCCCTTAAAGTATAAGCAATAAATTTAGAAGACTCTCCTAATTTCCCAATGATACCACATGGAATTCCCATTAAAGCACACACATACACAATGACATACCAATTAAATCACTGGGTGATTTAGGCCAGGAAATAATTGTGTTTGCCAAGAAATATTCAGCTTTGTTTTAAATTCCTCGAGCAGCTAAAGTGTCATCCTGAGAAAAGAGGGCAAAGAATGATGTAAAAATGAAGAATCACCGTCTTGGTTGATTTTGGACTTAGATAAACTTTCCCGTGGCTGAAGGAGGCAGTACAGACTTCCCAGGAACGAAGGCCTCTCTAGTCTACCCCTCTGAGGACTCCTGGCACGAATTGGTATAGAGCGGGAAAGCAGATTCGTGTGAGACAAAGTAATGAACAACAGTTAGGAGCATACTTCCTCCCTGAAGTGGCCCCGGTAGTGGGTTCTGGCTCCCCTCCAATGGGACTGAGACAAGCAAAATGGCACACAGTACTTTCTTGGTCAGGGAATAGGAAGAAATCAATGCACTTCATTTCCTTCATCAGGTTCCCCATGGAGAGATGTTTACAAAATCAAAGCAAGATGGGGGAGATAAATTAGAAACTTGTAACATTTTGTCATGAGGTTGTGATGAAACAGACACACTGGGGAAAAAAACAAAGCAGTGACTAAGGATTTAAAAAATAAAATAAAAAAAGGAGACCAGAGTTTCTGGCTAATAGGACTTCAATCTAAAAAGGCACTGGGTCAAAACAAAGCCAAGCTTCAGGCGAGTAGCCCTGTTTTGTGGGGCACAAAGCCCACGAATTCACAGAGGAGTACCGAGGAGGAAAAGCCCCAGACCCACACGGCGGCCCAGGGGCGTGGTGAGCAAGAGGCTGGAGTGGGCACCTGCCGCATCTGCCACTACCCCTCATCTGCCTGGGAGGGTGAGAGATTCCCTGATTCTCAAATAGACAAAACCCAAAGAGTGGGTTTTCAGGTTTCTAGGAAAAAGTATAGGCTTTTAACAAGGGCTTTATTATTTTTGTAAATATAACAAATTCAAGGCAAAGGAAATTGAATTACAGAGAATATGAAAGTGCTCCCTAGTCAACATCAATAATACTATATACTTCAAGATTGCTAAGGGACTAGTTCTTAAATGTTCTCACCACAAAAAAGAAATAATAATTATGTGACTTGATAGAGGTGTTGGCTAAAGCTTCAGTGGTAATCATATTGATATCATTTAATGTAATCAAATCAACATACCATATATCCTAAACTTACACAGTTATATGTTAATTATATCTCCACTGAAAACAAAAAGAAAACCCTCCCCAAATCCTCCCTTCCGATCATTTTTAAGACACTTTCGGACTGTCTCTATTGCATGCATCACATGGACTATGGCTTGACGTCAGTTAGATCCTATATACAGAACACTTGTTCTGATAAATCTTCACCAGCTAACAGGAATGCAGCGCCTTTTGGGAGAAGCATGTGGGTCCAATGGAAGAAATAACAAAAGATCCTAATGAGGTAAGAATTAGGACCACTGCGCAAATTCTTTCTAAAGGTCCTGCCAGCTCTAATTACCCATCATTCTCCACAAAGAGAAGGCATCTATTAAAAAGTAATAAGACAGGCCCCTTCACCTGTTCTACAGCTGGTTGTATACATAGAAAAGGCAACAGGACAAACACATCAAAAAGGCTTCCTGGTGCAACGCATACGTGTTGATATTTCAATAGGTTGCCTGCTGATATGGGTATTGAGAATGCCATTCTGTGCAATATCCAAATTACTACAACTTATCCTGAGGGTTTTTAAAAATTACAGGAATTTAGGGGATTTTATGACTATTGGCTAGTCTGATGTAAATGAGAGAACTGTGCAAAATGAAAAGGGAAACTCTGGCAAACCCAAGAAGAGGGCTGACAACATCCTCTGTACTACACAGTAATCACATTACAGACCTAAGAGCTCAACTCTTAAAAGTAAGGCAGCTGGAAGAACACCAGCATGGGGAGATTCTACAGAGCAAGCTGAGATGAAGCCCATTCATTTGCTAAAATTGTAAATTCTACTTTGTGATTAAAATCATAACACATGTGTAGCCTGGGTATCAAAGAATGATCTCTGCCTCAAAACTTTGCTCGATCTAAAAGCAGTACATAACTGTACCCCAGGGTTCTCTCTTCCTCATTTATTCATGAATAACCTTAGATAATACCCTAGAATTTATCAACAGATGTTTTTGAAGGCTAGAAATGTACTTTACACTGGGAAGGCCATTATGAGTGATTGAGAAGAAGTCCCCTCTTCACGAGTTTACAATTTGTTTTGGAAAACAAAGCTAAAAGGCATAAAATTAGAGAGCAATGTTATACCTTATGGAATATGTGTTTGAGCTCCAAGTGTAAGAGAATTTCACAGAAGGGGGTGTTGAATGGAAGAAGGCTTCCCAGAGAAGTGCCTTCATAGAGTAGACAGGTCTCTAGCTGGACCCTAGGGCACTGGGAGCTTTGAAGTGGTGAATGGGGAGACCATTTCAAGCAAATGCAGGCACAAATGCACATGTAACCAACTACACCGCCCCCATGACAAGCATTCAGTAAATGGCCACTACACCTCAAGGTATATCTGAAACCTTCCTCATTAGCCAGAATGACCGCTCTAGCAGTACTGTAATAAGTGACCGATACCCTCAGGCTTCTATTGGAAACACCCCTAAGAGGATCTAGGGCTGAGTTTTGCATGTGGTCCATCCTGCAGCCAGGTGAGACCAGAACAACGTGGTCCTCACAGAAGTGAGCACATGTCTGATTTGGCAGACAGCAGTTCAGGGGAAGGGACTCTGATCCAAGCCAAGGTAGCAGTGGGCAAGGCTCCAGGTAGACAAGAAAGAGGCAATTAAACAACAGCTTAAAAGGATAAACCAAAAGGACTAGAGAATTGAATCAAAGAGATGAGCTAGACCCCAGGCCCTGCAGTCCAGAGGTGCCAGTCACAAAACAGAGAAGCCCAAAGTGAGGGGCTCATGACACACATCCTCTTATTTTCAGGATGGGCCTGATTCCCTGTCCCTAAAACAGATGGAAAGCATTCAGGAAGGAGCAAGGGGAGGCCTGGTCATCGACCACTTCCAGTTTTCTCCCCATCTTCTCTCCACAAAAAAAAAGTCACTAACTTTTGGTATTGGTGAGTGGAGGCCCAAGCTGGGAGTCCTCATCAGCACCCTTCTCATCTTCCCCAGTCCCTCCCACATCTCAACTCTGTCTACACCTGGGGTAAACCAATACCATGCTCCCAGGTAGAGTTCACTACATATGAGAGAAGACGACTCTGAAACAAAGGCCCTTTGTTAGCTTTTTCCAACTCTTGAACGAAATTTCTAAAAACCAGAATCGGTAAATACCATCTCAAAAAATCTGACATTGACACAAAGGGATAGATAGCGTCCTCTCCTCTGCTGTGAGGTTTCTAGAGTGGTCAAATTCACAGAATGAAAATAGAATGGGGGGTGGGGTGGACCTGGGGAGTTACTCTTTACCAGGCACAAAGTTGCAGATTAGGAAGATCAAAGTTCTAGGGATGAAGGGTAGTACTGGTTGCTCAATGATGTAAATGTACTTAATGACACTGAATTAATACTTAGAAATGGTTAAAATGGTAAGTTTTATCTTGTGTCTATTTTACCACATTTTTGAGCAGGATTTTGAGAAGGAAAGTAACAGTAATAAAACAGTGCTACAGCACGTTTGCAAGAACTAGGAAGGTGGCCAGTTGGAGCTGAGCTCAGTAGGCCCACAAGGCAGCCACTACAGGCATCCAGGTGTGAGGCGGTACAGCAGCAACGGCAGGGGGATGACAGAGCTGGGGTCTGAGGGGTATTTTTAAGAACAAATGGTGGGACGTTGGGACAAATGTGATATAGAGGTGAGGATGGAATATTCCAAGGTACCTTGAGGGCTCCTATTTTGGGAATTGGGAAGAATAGTGATTTTTGCAGTAATAAAGAGAACACTGAAAAAGAGGAGTCTTTCCTTTTTTAAGGAGGATGTGGAAAAAAAACTTAGTGGAGGCGAGGGGACTAGAGAGTCTCTTGTAATACCATATTTTTTGGAAATATAGGATTAGAAGAAAGTCATATATGAAGTCATATCACAGAACCTTAAGGACAGATGGGCTAATAGAAGGAATAAAGAAAAGCAAATGGTCGAGAATTGGGCTTTGCCCACAATTAGGGCATATGAGGAGGAAAAAAAGGTAGAACATGTGAAGTTGGCCAAGTAGAAGAGACCGAAAAAGCCAGCAGGCAGTGAAGAATGAAACAATTAAAATAAAAAATATGGGGCAGCCCAGGTGGCTCAGCTGTTTGGCGCTGCCTTCAGCCCAGGGCATGATCCTGGAGACCTCGGATCGAGTCCTACGTCGAGCTCCCTGCATAGAGCCTGCTGTTCCCTCTGCCTGTGTCTCTGCCTCTCTCTCTGTGTCTCTCAATAACATCTTTATAAAAATAAATAAAACAAAAATAGCAAATAGATTACATATAAAAAATGTCAAAATGTATATTTTCAACACAAAAACCACCATGATGACACAAATTCCTAAGAAAATCATCATATTGGTGGATCATTTAGAATCACTCCTCCATATTAATTCCCAAGCCTTTTGTGGCTATTCAGACTCATCCTCTGCTTTCCTATAAAAGTAGAAAGCATATTCAAAGAACCATCTAAATAAAATATTTTCATATGTGTGAAAACCTAAGAAAACAAGTGATAGCACTGGAAAAAGGTACTGAAACACTGTTGGTCACGGTCAGGCTTATGCATGCAGGCAAAAGCCACTATGCAGGCAAAGCTATTTTCAGAGTCCAGATCCTGCCAGGACAAGCCTCCAATCTCTCATGTGAGGGAGAAGAACATAGTTCCCCAAGTCACTATATGCCTCCCAAGATCTGCTCAGTACAGTACTTGAGCCACAGTTACATATATAAAACATTTTTGCAGTTTTTTAAACAATGCTATCTGGGGATCCCTGGGTGGCGCAGCGGTTTGGTGCCTGCCTTTGGCCCAGGGCGGGATCCTGGAGACCCGGGATCGAATCCCATGTCGGGCTCCCGGTGCATGGAGCCTGCTTCTCCCTCTGCCTGTCTCTCTCTGTGTGACTATCATAAATAAATAAAAATTAAAAAAAAAAAAAAACAAAAAAAAACAATGCTATCTGAAAAAACAAAGAGGCAACCAATATGGAATTAATCACTAGTCCTAAATCAATCAGGTCTTTTTTTTTTTTTTTTTTAGATTATTTATCCATGACAAACACAGAGAGAGAGGCAGAGACATAGGCAGAGGGAGAAGCAGGCTCCCTGAGGAGATCCTGATGCGGCCCTAGATCCCAAGACACCCCAGGATCACGACCTGAGCCAAAGGCAGATACTCAACCACTGAGCCACCCGGGTGTCCCAGGTCATTTTTTTTTTTTTAAACCAAACACTCCAACCAACTGGTTTAATAGCTAGCATTCCAAATCACTGACAATTTACCAGAACTCAAAGAGAAAAAGTTGAAAAGATAAGCTAGAACATTATCAGTATGATTCAAAGCTATCAGGTTAAATTTCAGTTCAGGCAAATCCTATTTGTCCACAGCTCATGAAAAAGGTGAATTTTTACACGAAGTCACAAACACTAATATTAGTTTGCAGACTACTCTGTTTTGGACACTATTCAACACTTGTGGCCATTTAACAGATGTACATCCAATAATACTGACAGGCTCTATAGATCAATTTTGGCTTCCAGTCCTAACAGTCTTCCTCCTTGAAAGTAAAGGAAAAAAGCCAAAGTGTGGTCGTCACTGATATTTGCTTTGTCTCTGAAAAGAGGATTCCACCTCTACAGCTTATTTCCAGATGTTCAGAACAGGTCTAGAGAAAATCATATTCTAAGAAGCAGTAACTATCACACTGGTTAAATGTTTATCACAAATGAACATTTATTGGGTAGAGCCATAACCCTCATAATTTAATCACACTACACTATTTCTGAGGTACGATTTCATTTCATAAACACAATTTTTAAAGGCACACACACAAAAAATCCTGCAATCACCAGTTGGAGAAGAGCCATGTCATCTTACAAGTTCCCCAAAATGGCAAATGACTCTTTATCTTTTGTTTAAAAGTTCTACAAGAACCCCATGCCACCATCTCATAGACTAATATTAATGAAAAATTAGCCTCATTTTCTCAACAGCAATAAGCTTCTAGAAGATTTCCTTCTGTTAGAAGAAAACAAACATTATGTGAAAAAGGAAAAATGGATTCTATTGCAGACCTCTGGGCTCTCAGATCTAGATCATTATAATCTGTATCTATATAATGTTCACCATGAGGAAAAAAAAAAAAAATGTTCACCATGAGGGCAATGCATGGGTAGAGTGGGACAGACAGACCAGGGCTATGAACTTCCCTGTCCTCCAGCCCCAGCATGGTCACAGAAAGAAGAAAAAGTAATTTCAAAAGAAACACATGGATCCCCTACTCCTCCCTGCCCCACCCCCACCAAAAATAACCAACCATAAAGTTATAGCACCTCTCAAAGACTTCAAGAGAAGCATAAAGGGGAATGTGTTGCCCTAGCTAAGGACCCTCAAATCTGTGCAATTTCTTTATAGTTTTATTAAAATATGCAAGTACAGTACTTATAAACAAAGAAGTCATTTCAGTTTTTGCTTAGAAAAATGGGAGCCAATACATTCCTTCTGGGAATTCAGGGTAAGAGCTTTACAAAAAGTGTCCAGATGTGCTTAAAAAGTCAGTCTGTTCTTTCTTTTAAGGAAGAGTGAAGAGAGAAACAAAGGGTAGGAGGGACATTTTATTAAAAATTGCAAGGGTTGGGCAGCCCTGGTGGCTCAGTGGTTTAGCACCGCCTCAGTCCAGGGTGTGATCCTGGAGACCCGAGAGCAAGTCCCATGTCGGGCTCCCTGTATGGAGCCTACTTCTCCCTCTGCCTGTGTCTCTCATGAATAAATAAATAAAATCTTTTTTTAAAAAAACTGAAAGGGTTATTAGTTTTTCTTAGCTTGTATGCTAACCCGCCCTCCACTGACAACACAGGAGCATCTGAGGCAGGACCACTGAGGCCCCGCACAAAGTGGGGGTGGGGAGGAACTGGCGGGCAGCAGTGTGGGCTTCTGGATCTTCCCTAACCTCCAGAATGTCCAGAGTGGCAGATGGTTCTACTGCGTGGTGATCAAATGGAGGAGAGACTCTGAAAGCCAAAGATCCTCAAGTGACAATCAAGTACTTCTATATTAAAACATAAAACAATCACCCTTGGGACAAAACTTCACTCCCTTCCTCACCCCCAAAAAAGGAAAAAAAACTTAACTGAAATGTTTTATCAACATCACATCCCAGTTTGAACCTGGAAGCTCTGCTGAGATGTGAAGTTTCCTCAGCCCAGTGGTCTGTTCCCAGAGTCCTTTGCAAGCCCAGCAAGATTCTAGGAGGTAGTCTGTTATGAGGTGCTCTCAGAGAGGCTGATGCTAGCTCTCGGTACTGGAGGCAAAGGAGTGTTTCAAAAAGCATAAATAAGGGAGACAGAGAGTCAGGCATATATTGTGAATAAAAAGATAATCCTAATAATAGTTTACATTATCATGAACCAAAGTTTATATGAGCAGCTAAGCCCCCTTTCAAAGCAGAGGGCAGCTGCTGGTACGGCGGGGGGAAATGGTATGTCAGAAATGTGACCTACCTTCAAGTTTGTTTAACTCAGCTGTCAGCCACCGCTTCCTTCCGCCACCTTTCACCAGGATGGGGGCGGAGGCGGCACCCTTTTTGAAGTGTTTTGTTTGCAGAGGCATGGAACTGTCTCAGTACTGGAAGGACCTCATCCCCACTCTTCCTGGGCAGTCCTGACAAAGGCCAAGTCACCCTCATCAGTCCCCTGAGGGTGAAAATGATGACCCCATCAGAGAGGCAGCCCTGGGGGCACCCTCCTACTGCCCCCCATCCTCAGGAGTCCAAAGAACATGTTCCGGATGAAGAGTCTTAGTCCCTGGAGGCTGCCAGGAACCTTACGGGAAGGAGGCCAGGAGGCTCAAGGCTGTGCTTAGCCATGGACCTGCCAAGTCATGAAGACCCTCCAGGCATCACGCACTCCCCAAACTGCCACCCCCACATAAACCCCTTTTAGCCAAAAGCCTTAACTGTGTAAGCTGAATATCTGCACTCAGCAGAGTAATCCAGCCCTTATTCAGAGTACCTCAGATGGGTGGGGTGCAGGGCTAGGCTGTGGGGAGGGGACTGACAGTGACTGAGATGGGGGCCCAGGGCCCCACGAAGTGACATTCAGGCAGAAGTGACACACCTGTGTTACTTGTGTGAAGACTGGGTGAGAGGGCACCTTTTGGAAGTAGCCAGGGTCATATTTCCAAATTAGAACAGTGTGGCATCTCCAGCCACTTATTTGGAGTTAAATAGATCTGTATCTACAGAGGCAGGAGGTACATGAGAACTGGAGAAATGGTCCCTGGGGTCTCTCTCCTTTTCAATTTGGATATGAAGCCCATTTCAACGTGTTTTCACCCAGCCAAGGTCTTTCTGCAAAGGCTGAAGAAGCTCCAACCTGCCCAAGGCCAAACAAGAGGAAGAGCCCCAGCAAAGAGTCAACTCCGAGGATGCCACCTCTTCCCTCACCCCCTCTCAGCCTCACCTCAGCAGTGTGGCTCATGCCACAGAAGCACATGAATACTATACTAAGTGAATGACCAGATGGTGGCACTGGGGCAACCCTCAAATGATCTTGCAAACATAAAGGGATGGCCATCATGCCCATCATTCTTCTGGCAGAGCATCGCAAACCACAGACCACAGAAAAGGGACCACCATTTGTAGGGTATTGGCAAAGGCTCGAGGAAGGTATGTTCACAACCAAGCTTTCTTTAGGTGTGGTTACTTAGAGGTTCAAGCTGCATGTACCATGCACATCTCAGACCTTCCCAGATTAAGACACTGTCTGCTCCTGTTGCAGGTGGAATATCTGGCCTAAAACTACCAGTCCCTTCCCAGAACAACTTGTCATCACTCCTATCTAAGCTCAGAACGTCCCAAGGGTGTGACCCCTGAGATAAGACTCTTCATCCCATCAGCCTTCTCAGACCCTTCTGGTCTCTGAATGGGTGACCTCTCCCCAGCCTCATACTCATCTGGCCTGTTTCACAGACACTGCAGGTGACAGTCTTCCCGACAGTCAATCGGGCATTCCTGTCTCCTCTCCTGCACATCAGAGGACATCAGTGCAAGCCTTCACCTTATCTTCTTAATGCACATCTCTGCTTTTGGGCAGCTCGGGTGGCTCAGTGGTTTAGCGCCGCCTTCAGTCCAGGGGGTGATCCTGGAGACCTGGGATCGAGTCCTGAATCGGGCTCCCTGCATGGAACCTGCTTCTCCCTCTGCCTGTGTCTCTGTCTCTCTCTCTCTGTGTGTGTGTGTGTCTCTCATGAATAAATAAATAAAATCTTTTAAAAAAAAAAGAGAAAAAAAAAAAAGCACATCTCTGCTTTTATCTTCTCTCTCTACCCACCCATATATTGCTAAGTCCAGATCCTCCGGTCTGTTGAGGGTAGCCCAGACTCACTTTTGTGGAGATAAAGAAGTTGCTTTTAGGAGCTCTTCCTGAAATGTTCTTAGGGTATCCAAGGGACCCTCATCTGGGACCCACTAAAGCAACACCACCTCAACCTGGGCAGGTGGCAATCACTCAGGAGGACAGCTCCTGAACTCCAAAGGAAACCAGGGGTGAGGAGCTAGGTTGTCTATGTGTCACAAATGCTAACCTCTTTAGTGTTCTTAATAAGACAGCCTGGTGCAAACGGGGGTACAAGGGAAACAACAACAACAAAGTTAATCTCTCAGCTCTGCAATTACTCACATGTAGATTATCTACCAAACAATTTCTTATCTCTGATCAATTTTTATCTGTGGCTGCCTTTCCCCTGCCCCCCCACCTCACCACCTAGTGCATACCGAATCCTCTCTTCCCCTGACAGGTGCTGACAGAGTGGTTCAGACCTCCAGGACTGTCAACACCCCAATGTAATTCAGAGCTCATGGGGAGTCTGAGGCAGTGCCTTTGTTTATGGATTCAGTGATTGATTAGGCCCTAAAAGCTCCTGGCCCAGAAGACTAAATGGATTGAAATCCATCATTAACAGTAGCGCAGTGTTAAAAAATAAGCGATACAAAGGGATCTCTGGCCATGTGAACAAACCGGACAAGTACACAGGAAATGCAGAGGACCAAAGCAGATGAATACCCCTGGGCACCTCTGATAAATCCCACAGGCAAACTGACAATGACCAGCAGAGGTGATGGGGCCCATTCTGTAAAAAAATAAAGTCATCTGTGTGTGAATTTTCTTTTTTTGGCTTGCCTCTCTTTTTTTTTAAGTTTTTATTTAAATTCCAGTAGTTGGGGCACCTGGGTATCTCAGTCAGTTAAGCATGTGCCTTGGGCTCAGGTCATGATCCCAGAGTCCACAGGGATTGGGCTCCCTGTTCAGCAGAGATTCTGCTTCTCCTTCTCTTTCTCCCCTTTATCAATCTTTAAAAAAAAGATTTTATTTATACCTTTATGTGAAAGAGAGTGAAAGAGCATGAGCATGGTGAGCAGCAAAGGGAGAGGGAGAAGCAAGCTCCCCACTGAGCAGAGAGCTCAACATGAGGCTGGATCCCAGGACCATGATCTGAGCTGAAGGCAGATGTTTAATCCACTGAGCCACCTAGGCGCCCCCATATTTTTTAAAAATAAATAAAATTTTGGTTAGTTAACACAGTTAATATTAGTTTCAGGTGTACAATATAGGGATTCAATACTTCATACAATGACTGGTGCTCATCACAATCAGTGCACTTCTATGTTGGAATATTTTAACAATTCAAAACCTATTTGGAGGACAAAGAGTTCATAGTATTAGAGAAAGATCTGCCAAAAATGGCCATAAGTTAGTATCTTTTCTCTAGAGAGATCAAAAATAGACACCCAGGTGTGCAAGAGGCAAGAGTCCAGGTGGAAACAAAAGTGACCAAACTCAGTAAGGAGATGGAATGGGTATGATAGAAAAATTACTCCCTCTGAGTTAAAAGTTCAAGTTATCTCAATAAAAGTAACTGTTAGGGTGCCTGGGTAGCTCAATGGTTGAGTGTCTGCCTTTGGCTCATGTCATGATCCCAGAGTCCCGGGATCAAGTCCTGCAGGGGAGCCTGCTTCTCCCTCTGCTATGTTTCTGCCTCTTTCTCTATGTCTCTCATGAATGAATAAATAAAATCTTTTAAAAAATAAAAATCATAAATAAAAATAATAAAAATAACTGTTAAATTCTTAAGAATTCTAGTCTGTCCTATTTTATAGATAAATAAACCGAGTGGGGTCACATGCCCTGTCCTAATCGCACTCAGCTGGCCTGGGATGCCTTCATCTGGCATGTCACACTGAGGTAAATGAGACAGTCTAACAGTGGCTTCACAAATCAGAATTTGTGAGAACTCCAATAAAACAGGATTAACTTATATTTATGAGGAAATGTGTGATCAATCCAAAATCGACCTTGGAAAATATATAAATGAAGAAAAGATTTACTAACCAAATTACTGATACATATAGAATTCCCACCATAATACTAAAATTCAACTATTTTCATAATATGCTATTAAGTCCAAAAGAGTCTATTAATATTCTTATTTTAAAGCCCTCATTCACTTAAACATCTTCCCTAATACTCTCTACTAAGCAACATCTCATCCATACCTCACTTTAAAACTATCAAACTAAAAAGCAGTAAAACTTACTCAGAAGGTAAATCATCAGGTAGAAATATTCATTCCTTCTCTAATAAATGCAGAATAAGACAAGTATAAGGTATAAACAAAATAATAAAGAATGAGAATTATAGGGACGCCTGGGTGGCTCAGTGGTTGAGCCTCTGCCTTTGGCTCAGGGTATATTCCTGGAGTTCTGGGATCGGGTCCCACGTCGGGCTCCCTGAATGGAGCCTGCTTCTCCCTCTGCCTAAGTCTCTTCCTCTCTCCTTCTGTGTCTCTCATGAATAAATAAATATTTTTTTAAAAAAGAATTAGAATTATAAATGTCAATATTTTCTAGAATATGGGAAAATGAATATGGGAATATTATTATCTGATAATAGATTACCACCAATGACTAAGCACTTGCTATGTGGCCAGTTGCAGAGCAAAATATTTTAAAGACAGTATCTTATTTAAGTCTCAAAATAATCCTGGGGAATAATCTCTTACTAATCCATTTTACAGATGAAGAAATTTGCCCAAGGTCATAATAAAGAAGAGCAAATGGCAGAGCTGGGATTTGAAAACCAAATTTTCCCTCTTCCCAAAACACAATTCTTCATCATTATACAGGGCAAGCTGGCAAACAAACACACAGTAAGACCTACAAAAGTTTGGCCATGGTAATTCCATTTCGGAGAATATATGCCAAGTAAGCAAATCAAAATGGCCAAAGAGGCAGGCTGGAAACCAATCCACATGAAGATGTCCAAGCAGCTTTATAACAGCAATATGTTGGAAACAGCCCAAATGTTTCATCAGTGGGGCTTCAGGGCCAAGAACAGGGGTGCACACAACATGAAAATATTACATGGCCAGTAAAAGTGTCATGTCTGCGAACTATGTCAATGTATGGAAATATCTTTAGAAAACAAATTTAACTAATTCAAAGAGATATATGCACCCAATATTTATAGCAGCATTATCAACAATAACCAAATCATGGAAACAGCCCAAATGTCCATCGACTAAAGGATAAAGAATATGTGATATATCTACAGAATGGAATATTACTCAGCCATTAAAAAGAATGAAATCCTACCATTTGCAAAGATATGGATGGAGCTAGAGTATATTATACTAATGGAAATAAGTTAGTCAGAGAGAGACAAAATACCATATGATTTCACTCATGTGGAATTTAAGAAAACATACATAGTGTGGGGGAGGCAAGTCAAAAAACAGATTATTAACTACAGAGAACAAACATGGTTACCAGAAGGGAGGTGGGTAGGGGATGGGGGAAATAGGTGATGGGGAATAAGGAATGCACTTAGGATGAGCACAGGGTGATCACTAAATTTGACACCTGAAACTAAAAACAAAAAAAAGAAAATTAAACCAAAAAAATAACCATAAAAAATAAATCCAGTGATTCCAACCCCGTAGCAACATGCACCTGTGTGTTCAAGTGTGGAAGAACCACATTTAGGGGATCCTTGGGTGGCTCGGCGGTTTAGCATCTGCCTTCGGCCCAGGGTGTGGTCCTGGAGTCCCAGGATCGAGTCCCACCCACATCGGGCTCCCTGCATAGAGCCTGTTTCTCCCTCAGCCTGTGTCTCTGCCTCTCTCTCTCCCTGTGGCTCTCATGAATAAATAAATAAAATGTTTAAAAATTAATTAATTAATTAATTATTTTTTTAAAAAAAGGAAGAACCACATTTAATGTTCATTTAGCACTCCCACCCCTTTCTTTTGCATTAGCTTTAAGTCACCAATTTGTAAAAGCAACACAAGGAAGCCCTGCTTTAAGATGTTATAATTCAGAATGTCCTTCTCTTCTGGATCCAAAGAAGTGAAGTTTTCATATAAAAATAAAGTAATAGCTCCACTAATTTCAAAGCCCCCCCCCCATTTTGGCACCTTTTTTATTGAAGTATAGTTGACACACTAGGCATTCCTATGTTTAAATCAGAGTAACAAAATCTCCTGAGTTACAAGCCCATATCTCATGAAATTTGTTAGCCATTTAGTAAATTTATTTAAGACCTAGTATGTCTACATATTGGAACATTCTTTCTGTCACCATTTGGTTTGCTCTACTACCACAAGGCCACTCTTCAGAATCTTACTCTTTTCTAACACGTTTGAAAACATTAACACTACTGAAGATAACATAAATCCAAAGGCCAAGGAGGAAGAAAGTTTAGGAGTGTCTGAACATAAGTCAATATGAAGGTTTACGCCCCAGATGCAGTTTTTATGGGGTCTCCTTGCCTGAAAAGGAGCAAGGCATGCCCACAATGGTTCATCACACTTTCTCACGGTTGGCGGGGGGAGGGTGGAGAGGGGTGGGCAGCACACCCCCAACCAGGTCCTAGACATTCCCTGACCCTGTCTTGCATGTGGCTCCCTTGGGCCCTCCAACAGCTTCATATATAACTGAGAGGTATAGGGTTATTAGGGTAACAGAGACACAACTAAAGACTACCCAAATTAACTGCTGCATCATTTAAGATGAACAAGGTTGGGAAGTCCTGGGAGGAACTGGGCCAGTCAGTGCTATCTGATCCGCACTGGAGAAAGAAAAGCAGATTCCTCTGTTCGGCAAGAGTGTCCTCTGCCTGGGCAGATCCCACATCAGTCTTCATTCCAAGGTGCCTTTTTCTCTGTCCTTACCAACCTACACATCCTGTCTACATTCCTGTTTTGCCCTATACTTGGATTGACTTACTAAAGTCCATCAAGCATAAAGAACCACTGGGCCCCCTGTGCACCTGGCACAGACCCAAAGCCCCCCAATATGGTCATGTCTGCATCTAAGGATAAGCTGTCCAACATGGCAGCCTTCAGCCATGTGTAGTTACCTAAACATAAAGTAATTTGCGTAAAATTTAAAATTCAGTTCCTCGGTTACACTAGCCACATTTCTGCCGATACAGGGAAGAACACGTCTATCATCACAGAAAGTTCTACTAGACAGCACTGAGCTGAAAGGTTTCAGCCCACCTGCCTCTGCAGTTTCAGGTGACATTCTCTCACAGCTGGAAAACTCTTCCCAGCTGTCACCAGGAACCATCTGTCACCTCATCGGACACTGAAGTGACAGCTCAGTTTCACCTGGGCAGCATGTTTTTTTTTAAGACACGGTAAAATGGATACTTCCATTAATTTACACTTATATCAATGTCTACCCTTGTGTATCCACCATCACAATCAGCATACAAATCAGTTCCATCCCATCACCCTCCAAAATTTCCTTGTACAGCTCCTTTGTAACAAACCCTGCATATATCCCCCAAAACCATTGATCTGGAAGCTTTCTAAAACAAAACAAAACACAAAACAAAACCTCAGATTCCTGGCCTTCCCCTGGAAATCTCACTTAAGCAGGTCTGGGAGGAGGCCTGGAATCTCTCCCTCTACCCCCACCCCGCCATGTTCCTCAGGTGACTCTAGGGAACTTCTGGGGTAAATGCCGAATCCTAGTTTAATTTAATTATCTGCAAAGCGCTCCCCTGTATCTCTCTTCCCACCTCCATTAGCTGCTCTGCTGCACATGGCAGATTTCCATCCCAGGCTGGGGGATCGGAAGGCAGGGCAGGCTCGGCTGCCGGGGGGCACAGGCAGGGTAAGAACTCTGTGACTCTGGTTTCTGGCAGAGAGAGGCCTCTTTGCATCACGTGGCCTGCCATCCTAATCCCTTCCTGGCTCTTTGTGCCATGGAATCCTCATCTGGCAAAAAGGAACCACATCAGAAATAACTGCCTACCTCCGAGGCTCTCTGGGAAGCAATGATTTTTTTTTTTTTTTTAATATAAGCAACATGGTGCTTTCTTTTTTTTTTTTTTTTTTTTAAGATTTTATTTATTTATTCATGAGAGACACAGAGAGAGAGAGATGCAGAGACATAGGCAGAAGGAGAAGCAGGCTCCATGGAGGGAGCCTGATGTGGGACTCGATCCTGGGACCCCGGGATCACACCCTGGGCCAAAGGCAGACGCTCAACCGCTGAGTCACCCAGGCTTCCTGCAATGATTTAGGTAATACAGAAGGCACTGAGCAGCCAGGACGAAAGGCACCCTGTCCTAGATACATCATCACCACACAGGGCCGCCTTCAGATTGGAATTCTCCTCACCCTGACTGTTTACCTGCCAGATGTGGGAAATCAGGACACAAAGTACAATAAAATTGCAACCAAAACAAAAAAAAAAAAAAATCAAAAATTTTTTCCTCCTAAACGCATGATCCCAAGGGCAAGGTACCAAATTCCATTTTTAAAGGGGAATTCGGAAGAGTCAACAACATCTTAAAAAACCTCCTCTGCTCAGAAAGTAAACAATTTACAAAGAGGGTCAACACTTGAGTTTAGCCATTCTCTCCAGCTTCTTCAATTCTACTGAGGATTCCTGGAAAACACTTTGAAAAGTTTCAGATGATCAAAGGAAAAGTATGGCCAACACAAGAAATACTATCATTTAACATCACGTGTTTATTTAGCCCCACCAAACCAAAGAGAGAAGACTGTTTGAAAGGGAGAGAATGCCTGCTTAATCAACTAAAAATGCATTCATTACTATGCTATTCACCGTGGCTTTCCTGAAATCAGACACTTTTGCCCCTAGACCATAAGATTGAAGCGATTTGAAATGAAAATATTTCCTGTCCACTGCTTGCCAGTTTCTAGCCCCAGAGTGATATAACAGATGACATCCAGTACAATAAATGCTTTTATTAACCATAAATTTGAGACTGCTTTAGGGATTTGAAGTGTTGGGTTTCATGCTGAAAAAATGTAATGTTATCCACAGACCATCAGTGAGTAACAAAAACAGAGGCACAGGTTATGCTACTTTGATCAAATTATGGCAAAAAAAAAAAAAATCGTCTTTTGCATTTAAAATAGTAGTTGCATTCAGGGCATATCTTCAAGGAGCACCACAATAGTTTAATCATGTCTTGGAGAGTTTAATGGAAATTCATCCTGAATGCAGATTAATAGAACCAACAGCTTCTGTTAAACAGAAAGGAAGTTGCAAAGTGTTATGAGGCTAAGTGAGCTGAGAAATTCAAATGCTAAAATGGGACCTCTAAATCAAGGTCTGTCAACCTCAACACTATTGACACTTTGGGCCAGATAAGTCTTTATTGGGGAAGGCCGGCTCACGCATTTCAGGGTGTTTAGCAGCATCCCTGGCCCCTACCCACAAAAAGCCAGTAGCAAAACCCCTTCCCAGTTGTGACAATGAAAAATGTCTCCAGGGAACCCCCAAATCACCCCCAATTGAGAACTACTGCTCTGAATCGAATTCTAGGCCTGCTAAGCAAATGCTGCCTGATTTCTCTTTATCCAAAGACCACATCAGGGCCGAAGGAGTCTCGCGGCGGCCTCAGCACTCAGCTCCAGGGCCTCCCTCTGCACAGAAATGGTGAGCCCCAAGTGATTTCTGAAAACCAAAAGCACTCTGCACCCCCTCTCCCACCGAAACCGACGGCGGCACAGCCATGGAAACAAGAACTCTCTCCCCTGTGACCAGGGCAAAGGAGCCTAAGCAAAGGCAACCCCCTCCTGAGGCACAGGCTGGCCGGGCCTTTGTGTCCAGCACATTCCAGCACAGGGGCCGCTGCGGGGCTGGGCGGCACCGCATCCCTGCCAGCCTCCAGACTGCTGCTTTCTGGCCTTTCACGGTCAGGCCAAGGAGGGGACCTGGGACCCGGTGCCAGAAAAGAAAATGAAAAGCAAAGGTGCACCTCTGCGGCCCATTCTCTGCGTGCTGAATGTCCCACTATTCCATCTCGGCATGACATTTCACGGCCAGCAGGGGAGGGGGCCGGCCGAGGGCGAACAAACGCCAACGCCAGCCGCACAGGCCCGCCCGCCCGGCCTCATGAATAAAAGAGGGAGGGTTCGTCTGGGCCGCCTTCCCGGACCCTGCAAGAATAACAACTGGACACTTTTTGACGTTTTAACTTACTTTGAAAAAATAACCAATATTAACTTTACACGTCTTTGACTTTACACGCCCTTACTCACCTCTGGGGTAAGGGCAAAGAAAAGAAAAGCCCCGTAATTAGACGGACGATAGCAATACAGGTTAAAGTAATGGAACTGTCTGCAGGGACTCTACTAAAATAATTTAGGCAACAGGCGATCACAGAACCAAAAGGCTGGAAACTGACTTCGAGGATATGTTTTGAGTGGAGTGGCCTTTACTGGAAATAAAGTTCAATGTTTTCTTAGCACAAAGGAAAGTCATGACTGAATTGTGGTGCGAGGATGCACTCAACCGTAAACCTGCCCCGGCCAAGCAGAGGTTGTAATAGGCACTCGTTCCTAGTCGCTGAGGGCGACACCTACAACTGTTTGCAACCAGCCCGTGTGAATAGCAAAAGCCTTCAACATTCTGAGACACCACAGTCCTAATTTTGAGAGCACAATTCATTTCAAATCATTTTTAAGAGAGGAGATCATATTACAGGATAGCACATGACGCCCCGTGCTTTGGATTCCCAGTAAAAAGGTAGCCTTAATGTAAAGCATCGCTTTTTTAGAAAAGACAACCTAAGACTCAGCTGGATTAAACCACTGGCAAGGTCTCCATGTGCAACAATTTCAAAGAAAAACCAATTTTGCTCATCGCTGAAACTGCATCCATATTTGTTACCTACTGATAATCTAATACGCAACGGCACAATATCACCTTTTAAGGGATCTGGCCAAAATATTTAACTTGATCCTAGTCGTGAGGAAACACTCAGAAATCTAACTTGTGGCACCGTCTACACCACAAGTGACCCTGACTCTTCAAACATGTATGTTATAAAAGACCAAAGAAAAAGGGCACCCCGGGTGGCTCAGCGGTTTAGCGCTGCCTTCAGCCCAGGGCCTGGGCCTGGAGACCCAGGATCGAGTCCCACCTCGGGCTCCCCGCAGGGAGCCTACTTCTCCCTCTGCCTCTCTCTCTCTCTCATGAATAAATAAATAAAATCTTAAAACAAAACAAAACAAAACAAAGAAATGGGTGGAAGAGCTGTCCTCAAGTAGAGGAGATGGAAGAGACATGATGTCTCTGTACAAGTGATCTATGTAAGAGTAATCCTTGTCTGAATCCTAGAATGTGATTCAGAAAGAAATCACGAAGGACTGTGAGACAGCTGACATACGTGTGGCAAGCAACTGGTAACTCTAGGCAAAGGGTAAATAGGTGTTCATTTTACTGTTTTTTCAATTTTTCTATAGGCTTAAAAATTTTCAGAATCCAAAATATGGGAGAGAAAGTACAGTAAAGAGAAGCCCAGATAGCAGTAACCGGCGGCCGCCTGCTGGGCTTGGCAAGAGTGGGGAGGAGGGTGCTCCGTAGCAAAAATTTCATCTTCCTAATTAGTTTCAGAAAATATATGTCCAAAATATGAATAATGGTTTTTAAAGGAAAATTACATAGTCTTTATATAACATAGATCTAAGATAAAAAATAAAATTTAAAAAAACATAATAATAGGACTTATTCACTTAACTGGGCAAGGGGAGGTGGAGATGTACACACAGCAGACATTTAAGACATTCATGTTTCTGCTTTTAAAACAGTCATAGGTCCTTTAAAAGCCACTTTATGCCTTTCCCTAAAACTCTTCTCCTGCAATTTATCATTCTCTTTCTCCTCATGTCAAAAAGCCTACTAATTTAAAAACTTTTTAGAACAGCTCTTTAAAACCCCCCTTCCGCCCAAAGTCTCCCCCCATTATCCACCCTCATCTTTCTTTAATGAGATAAAAGCAATAATTACACTAGTCTTGACCAACTCAAAAACTATGCACTTAAAAAAAAAAAAAGTGCGACCCTTTAAGTAAAAGGAAGAAAGCTCAGTAAATGGGAAATGTGCTCAAGTGAAAAGATGTGGGGGTAGAATTTCTGTCTCTTGAGGACTTCAAAACCCAGGGAGGAGAACAATGAGAGAGGCAGCATGTCCAGAGCAGCCTTATGAGGGATGGGGGGTGAATGTCACCTTGGGCGAGTCCAACACTGGGAACCCACGGCTCCACTGCCCTGAAGCAGCCTTTGGGCAGCACAACCAGATGTTACATTTTTCTCTGCTTAATTTTGGTAAAACTCCATGACCTCTTTCTCAAATTAAAAAGGCAATGCTATTTTTTTAAACCACAGGAGCTATCTTTAGTGAAGCCTTCTAAGGATTTCATTAATTCATAGCCAGCCAACCAGGACCTTTCCCACAGTCTCCCACAAAAAAGCCCGGGAAGTCACTGACTGCTTGGCTGGATCTGAATATGAGCAGAGGTAAGATCAGAAATATCTAGTTCCTCCCACAGGGAGGCAAGCCATGAAAATCAAAGCCAGGCAAAAACTCATTACCACAGCTGGCCAGCAAACCCACAGCCCTGGAAAGAAGGCAAAGAGCATCTTTGATTCTGGATGGACCGTCTAGTGACTTCAGAAAATAAAATGTGTTCACAACCAGAAGGGATGAAACAAAATGAGACCCGTACCTCTGTTAAAAAGACAAAGTTTTCATACCAGCTGGCAGCTGCTGCTAGGGAATGGGAATTATTTCATAAAGTCCAAAAACCAGGATGCTTGGTTAGCACTGGACAGTAACTTTTTTACATTTTTTTTATCCACAGTGCAAACTGTACAGCCCAAACATCCCCTCTTGAAGCAACACTTTACAAAGTATAGGGACAGAGTTCCCTGGATCTTGGAATTCTTCCTCCATGTCTATGTCTCTGGTATTGATCTCCATCCATTACCAGCCCAATCACCACCTCAGTCATCCCCTGGAACATCCTGCAGCCCAGCAGTGACCAAGGTGGACACTTGGTGCCAGTAATCTATGATGTGAATAGCTGGAGCATATTTTATGCTAACTCTGAGCACCTAATGCCACATGATGCACTAATGCTGTGAAAACATAAGAAAACCTAGAAGTTCAGAGGATATCTATAGGACTACTGCTCGTCTTCCATGTCACCTCAGCACCTCACCACCTGAGATCATCTGCATGTGCCACCATCATTCTCATCACCAACTATAATTTCCTGCAGAGCACTTGGTCATTCAAGGAACATGCAGGGAATAACCTACAATATGCCCGCTCCAGATTTCCTGATGTGGCAGAGAGCAAAACAGATACAGGCTCTGCTCTCATGCAGTTGACACAACAGTGGAGGAGACAGACAAGAAAACACCATGTGTGTCTCATGGTGAAAAGTTCTGTGGAGAAAAACAAAGTGAGGAAAAGAGGGCAGGTTGCTATTTCAAATAGGGTGGTCACATCACTATTCTGTTGTCCTTGTTATTTCCATGCTACAATCTAAGCTCCAGAAATCGGGCCCAGCACATAGAAAGCTCCGAACACTCAGTGAATGAAGAAATGGCCACTGAGGGTTACTCTTATTAAACCATTCATCCGCTGGAGAAACCTGTCAAGCCTCATGGTTCCTGACAGGTGCACACGGGCAAAACTCATGGCACCCTGTAATCCAGTCCCAACCTACATCCTCAGCCTTCCTGTCCTCACCCTGTCAAATGAACTACCCTCCCCCAACTTACCACGTCTTTCTTTCTGCCACACATTTCTTTCAAAGGATCCCCCACCTCCTGGTTCCATTTGCAGGGGGGTGGGGGGGGTGCCTTCTTTGGCCATCCATTCCCTTCTTCTAAGCCCCTCTGAACCATCCAAATTAAGTTTCTTCTTCATGAACAAGTCAAGTTTCTGCTGCTTCTTCAACGCATAACTGCAAAAGGCTGGATGCATTCTCACTAGATCTGGAGTCATGATGGGATGAGTCTGACGTTACTAAATGTAGGGTTTTCTGGCACAGGTGAAATTCACATGGGGAGACTGGGGAAGGGGGAGCAAGATGTGGAGAAGCCTCACAGACAAAGGTGAGCCTCCTCCAAAGCAGAGGAAACTAAGGCAGACAAAGAAGCCAAAATTACTGGGAACCACAGGGGACATGGGCTAATAAAAAGCCAGATTTCCAAAGATGTCAAACAGTGCCACAGCCACTGACACATCGTTACCCTGATTCTCACACTGGCAACTGCATAGGTGGACTGTTCTAGGATGAGGAGCAGCAGGAACTGTGGTTCATGTTTTCTGGAAGGAGTGGGGAGGTAGAGAGAGGACAGAGTTCCCTGTACCTTGGAATCCTTTCTGCATGTCCATGTCTCTGAGCCCCTATCCCTTTTTCTTACAGCCTCAGCTGGGTGGGGAGCCAGATGGTCCTACCATCTTTGTCTTTTCCCTGCAAAATCTAAGTAACTACAGAACCACACCAAGACTTGACACAGTGTAGCTGCTCAAAAAAAACATGTCTTACCTCTTCACTCCAGATTAGTCTTCTTGAACTTCAGATATTAAGCAGTTAAATAAATCCTAACCATGTGAGTGCCCATGCCCCACCCAGAGCCAATGTGCCCACTCCAGAGAAAGGCAGTGATAAACTGTCACTCAGCAGAGCCCACACTTGCTAGGGCTGACTGCTCATGCATTGGTCTGGATTACATTGCATTTTCCTCTGGTAAAAGGGGGGGGGGTAATTTCAGGAGAGAAGAAACCAGAAATCACCTGGACAAAATAGAATCACGGAGAAAGGGTTTTTAAACCATATGGCCTATCTCAGGAAAATGCACTTCTTCATTCCAAGGAAACCCTCCCTCTATCCCCATCTCAGACCAGAAGTCTGGGGCCATAGCCAGCATTTTCTAAAGGGTTACCATTCAATGGGGGCTGGGTTGAAGGTGGGGGGGGGGGGGTCATTCTACAAAACTGACAAAACAGAACACTTGGAAAAACTCCTAGTTTTTAAGGAAATAAAGTACTTTTCAAATCTAAAAAGGTTATATTTAAAGTCTAATCCCCTATGATTTCAGAAGGATTCATCTAAAGCATTCATTTAATGTGTAAAATCTAAATATCCATTGGAACACTTAATAAATGCTATCAATTTCCATTCCCTTTCAAAGTTGCTGCTTCAGTTTTATAGGATATTTCTGATACATTCAAGCAAACTTCCCTACAATGTAGTAATTTTAATGAAAAAGCCTCATGATTAATGTTCAGGTTTGGAATGAGGAACACACAATAAAATTATAATTTATTAAATTTCCAATAATACTTGCCATCTACTGCCCTTTCAACTCTTTAAGGTACCAGCCTTATGCAAATAAGACATTTTAGCACTAGAAACAAATGCTTCTTAAACGCGCAGTTTTTTTTAATGGAGGTAGTTTCCATTCATGCTATTAAATCAGACAATTTATAGGCCAACTTCCGTTTTAGAAGAGAATTACATGTGTGTTCACATCACATCTTTATTTTGTCATCCACTCAGTGATTTGTTGAGGACAGCTGGTACCTATTAAGTCCCCCCTTTAAATGTTGTAGCCTTAATTAGCTACATCCACCTTCCCCCAACATTTTCAAACAAGGAACCAAAGAAAAGGGAAGCCGTTTTTATCACAGATGCTTTGAACAATGGAGTTGTAAATGTTAAAATAATAGTCTCCATTAGAAACCAGGTAGTCATTCCTTTTTTAGGTCCCATCACAAAAACACGGTACAGACAGGGCTTAAATGTTTGGTGTTTGTTACTTAGGCAATTTTTAGTTTCACGCCTGGTGTTATTAAACTTTCCCAAGATACTGCTTGGGAAACAGTGAGGAACAGCCTCCCCAGAGATACTCTTGGCATTATTTAGGCTACAAACTCATTACTTGGGACTTCTGAGCTCATGAAACCAGCACCAGCAGAGAGTCTGCAAATAGAGCATAAGCATGGTATGGTTTTCTATGAACAGGCACCATGCTCTTCCCAGATAATAAAGACTTTCCAACTTAACAGTGAGAAATCCACTTATTGTACGACTTTAACTTGCCACATGTAAATATAACACACTAATTTGGTTACAATGTAGATTTCCTGTCTTAAAAAAAAAAAAGTACCCTATGATGCACTGGCGCTTCAAGTGTGAATTACATCAACAAGCGAAATTTTGAGCAAGATAAGGAGCCACCTCTAGGATTTCCCCTTAGATTTGGTTTCTTAGAGATTTGTCCCAGCTTTTAATCTGCAGTAAGACTATCTGTTTCAATAGGATGTGCTCATTCCTGGGCTTGTGTCTTTTCAATCAGCCAGTGGCCCTGCCGGGTTTAGAGTGGCAGAGAGGAAGTGGCCTGTGGTTAAACAGAGGAAATTCCAAGGCATTTTAATAGAGCAAATAGTCTCTTTACTTCCCACAGGGAAGAGCTTCAAAGGCCCCGGGCCCTGGAGGAGACAATGTGTTGTGGGGCCATCAGTCACCTAATCGTGTGTCAGGACCATTCAGAATGTCCCAGCAGCCAAGACAAACACTGCCCAGGAGGACATTGCCTCCCACTGGACGAGCAAGTCAGGCTGCTGGGAGTTGGGGCCTCTGGCCCCAGCACAGACAGGCCCCCAGAGCTTGCTGAGGACAGGAGACCTCCAAATTTGGGGGAGATGTGAAACAGACAGGGTCTCCACTGCCAGGGTAAAATTCAGGAGAAAAGTCTCCTCCAAGGGTACTGCCCCTCACCCCAACCTGTCAAGCTTCTAGGGATACTGGAGCCCCCTCCCTCAGCCTATACTCTTACAAATGGGGGGGGGGGGTGCAAGCTTTCAGAAGCCTAAAAGCCCATCTATCAGAGGCAGACACAAGGGGCAATGAGAAACGAAAAGATACAATTAATTGCTGATGGGGTGGCCCCAGCAGCAGCAGACATCTGCTGGGCATGGTATGTGAAAAGCTCCGGGACCGATGAGGGGAAAAGAGGGTCTAAAAGCTTAAACACACACACACACATTTTAGGCCAAATGAAGCATGAAAAATAACTTAAAATGAAGACTTACAAAAGCATTAGCAGTTCTTTCCTTTGTAGGGACTCTGTAAGGTTTGAACTGCAGAGAATATGATTTGGATGCTACTCTCCTCTTTCCTGAGACTGTTTTCCAGACAAGCCCAGCTGTTCTGGGGAGGAACCCATGGAAGCGTCAGGGTCGCCTTCACTCCCGGCCTCCTCTTCAACCCCAGGCTAAAGGCATCCACCCAAACCAGGATGCCCTGCCCAGCTGGCTCTCCGGGATCCCTTCAGCCAGCCTGACCCCTTTCACTGGTCAGGGCTCTGACAAAGTCTCCACTTCCTCTGTAAGTCCAGGAAAATAATTTAAAGTCAAACTCTGATTTTAAATGTTTAGAATGTGGCTTCTCCCCACTTCTCTGGCCTGGGGAAGTCCTGTCTCCTAAAGCAATGGCTCTCATCATTGAGAGAGCATCAGAGGAATTTGTTAAAATGCCAATTCCTGAACCCCCATCGCACTCCCATTCTGGTCGCATTAGCCTTGAATCTGCATTTTAACAAGCTCCCAAGGCAATCCTGATACTGGAAGCCCTAGACTTTGAGAAATTGTGTTCAGCGGGAAAGGGGAAAGGGTCCACAGCCGGTACTTACTTGCCGGTCTCATTCACCCAGCTGTATCCCCTTGTTAATACAACTAGCACAATGCCCCAGGCACTGCAGGGGCTGGGGGGGTGGGGGAGGTTCGGTGGGATGGATGGGGGAGGGGAGAGAAGGGAGGGCTGTTCAAGAGCGATGGACCCTGGCCAAGAGGATTCCCAATTAACATGGTAAAACAGGCTGCAGGAAAGCATCGCAGTTCTTATAAAAATGTCTCTCTGAAAAATGTGTCAACCAGGGCTGAGTCATTTTTTAACCAAGAATTCTATAAGAGACACAAGAGCATGTATAACATGGAAGACATGGCCACAAGACAGGCAGACCAGATGCAGGCTAGGGAGCCATGAGCTGCAAGTGAATGAAAACGCATCCAATTCAGAATCAAATAAACATGCCTGGGCCCACAGCCAAGGAGAGTTCTTGGATTGGACTTTTATCAGGACCTAAATTCTAACCAGCTGGAACTTCTTCTTTTCCAAGTACCACCCTATTCCTTCCTACCTTTTGAGATGAAGTATTTGCCTTAAATGGGAAACTTGCACTTCATTGTAAAGACGATGCCAGCATTCTGGCTTCCTGAATTCCTGGAGGAGCAGGCTTTTTGCAGGGTAGACATTTGTTTCAGAGATAAAAGACTAAAGAAGATGTACCCCATTTAGATAGGAAGGCATTTTTGTTCCCTCTGCAGGAAACTGTCACTAAATAAAAACCTGTGGGAGCCGATGCCTAATTCTTTGTTCCATCGATGTTTTTCAAACAACTAGCAAGGCAAGAGGGGGAAAAAAAAAAAAAAAAACCTCAGCACAACTGATTGATATAAAGTTACCCAACATAAAACCATTCCACCATCAAGAAGCAAAAGTTAAGACCCAGTGTGAGGACCGGTTTTAGAAATTGTTACTGCTAAAAAAACAAAAAAAAAACAAAAAACAAAAAGAAATTGTTACTGCTTTGGGAAAATTGTATTTATTACTCCAAGAGCAACTTTACCTGGCAAGGGCCCTAAGAGATTTTTTTTTTTAAGTAGTTGAGGAAGTGTGCCCACAACTCATTTCTAAAACACTGAGCTGTGTTCAAGATGGTATCAGCCCCTTAATTGCCCCACTAATAATAGGAAGGTTGTGAAATCTGACCACTTAAACCAGGCCAGCTCCTAAGAGAGCCTCCCCAAAGGGTGTGTTAGAAATGCTGCTGAAGGTTAGCTGGCTGCAGTCACCTTGCGAGTCCTGGGAAAATACACACTGCTGCAAGGGCAAGAGTTTCTGGAACAAACGCTCCCTGGAGATCAAGGGGGTCATTGGCTCAGTTCCTCTGCAGCACCCAGATCCCACACCCTGTTGTCCTCCTGTCAGGTTCCATGTGACCTTAGACCCACAGGAAGCTGTCTCCTGTTTGATTCACACATATTGACCCTTCTTTTTATGCCTGCATGGCCCCAACTAGACTGTAAGCAACCTTAGAACACAGACCAACATCTATGAGCTGAATACCCATCATCTGGTAGGGGACTCTGACATGAATCAAATGCCCAAATCATTGTACACCAGTGTTCACTGGCCAGTCCTCTGACAGAACTTTTGGAAGAACATATGTAGGGAGATGGGAGCAGGGAAGGCTTCCTGCAAGAAGTGCTGCTGGAGCAGAGAAGGGAGGCTGAGGTGTAAAGAGAAGGAATGAAGACAGAACAGCATGTGCAAAAGCCTGCTGTGTAGAGGACACTGGAACTCAGTGATCTCATCTCTCCACCCACTTCCTAAAAATCATCACTTAATACAGGATTTAGCAGGAAGGCTGCAGGGTCTAATTGGGCTCAGCCAAGAATTACAGGGTTCCAGGCTCAGAGGCCACCAAGACGAGGTTAAGTGCCTGGCTAAAGAAACCTGTCCTAGACACAGATGTGAACAAATATTGACAATGTAGTCTGGTGAGAACTAAGTGCAAGGACCTGGTTGAGAAGGCAAAGAGAATGACATTCAGGGAGGGCTTCCCGGAAGGTGGTATCACCCAAGCTGAGGCTTAGGACAAGCAGAAGGTGCTCACGGGGAGGAAAAGGCATCCTAGGAGCAGAGAAAACATGCCTCAACAGCACAAAGGGCCCAAAAGTTAGGGAGCAGGCTGGAAAGGTGGGTATGCAAAGCAGATGGGCAGGAGGGGTTGAGGAGAGCTGGTGGCTCCATCATATGCACTAAAAGGCAAGTCCAGGAAAGAAGGAGTCATGTATTGGGTTGAGAAGAATGTGGAATCTGGGAGGGGGCTTCCATACTCATTCAAGAAGGGATGAAAATGACCCAAGGAGAGAATTAGTGGGACCAAAGTAAAAGCTGTTTAGAAGGTCACCCCCAATTAAGAGTTGTGGTGGGAGAAAGGTCAGCCTGAGTGTGAGGCTCCTGGGGCAGAGGCCACCATTAATTTGGGGCAGGGGTGCAGTTAGAGGAAATGAACACATACTCATAGGCATAGGGAACAAAACCACCACCTTGGCTCCTTTGGGTCACTATTATACCCAAACCATTAAAACTTCACAAGCTTTGTACACAGATGCATGAAGCCACCTAGACAACTGCAGAAAAATAGCAATTTGGACTGACCCACCTATGCTGTCAGATGAAAACTCAGAATGAAATGCATGTAATGCTCTCACAGTTACTCAAAAGCTGAAATATCCATTTAGATCCAAAAAGTTTAGCAGGATTAATAAGTCAATATGAGATAGCCTTAAGGAAAACTTCTTGATCTAAAAATTGGGGAAAACTTGCTATCTTAAAAATTAATAGTTATTTTACTAAATAAGACAAAGTAAGAAAATATGATGTTTTACTCAAACAGGAAGGTTATATGCACTATGGGGTTGGTGGGAGGGTGTGTTATGGCTATCAAGTTTGAAGACATCCCAGCTGCCTGACTCATACCTGGTCTTCTGCACTGTGCTTCTCTGAATGTGGGACAAGGTAGCGGGAAGCACTAGCCTGAGACTCTAAGAAAGTACTAGGTCCTAGGCCTTGACTGCACTGAGGCCATGCAGAATATCCCAGGTGTGTCAGAGTTGTTCTAAGTAAATGACCCATCTCTCAGCGCAACAGTACTGGGATAATTAGGAAGTCCCCTTTTAATTCCCATTTTCCAGGTGAAGAAACCAGAGCCCAGAAGAGCCAAGGTCATGTCCGTGGCTGCCTGAGTGCAAAGCCCACATCCTCTCCACAAGTCTAAGGAGCTTGAGTAACCTGACGCCTGGCTGCCCTGAGTTGGGTAGGAGATGTGAGGCAGACAGATGTAGTGTGGGTTCCAAGCCCAGGAACCCTGGTGGGGACCGGTGGGAACCGGGGACAGCAGCATCCCCGCGCACATCGCTCCCTGCCCAACTCCCCACCACCCGGACAGCGTCGAAGTGCTCCGTTACAGCAAGAAAACTACATCTGCGCCTCTCCAGTCTCCTCGGGGGCACCTGACCGAGGCGACAAACTCATGCCTTCCTTTGGCCTAGAAAAATATCCGCAAGTCAAGCTGGGGCCGGGGAGAGGGGGTGTAGGTCATCCGTGAGACCATTCCCTAGACGAAGGGCTGAACGGGGAGCAAAGTTTTCCAGCAAGGCAGGAGTCGGAGGTGGGGTGAAAGTGGGGTAAGACGGCCCAGCCCAGAAGGAACAATGCGGCCACGAGAGGGGGCGCATCCCTCCCCAGCGCTCCAGGTCCCCTCTCTGGCAGTCCCGGGCCTCTACAGAGTTCTGGACCCGAGGTAGGGGAAGAACCCGCCCCCCACACACACTCCTGCTCCAAAGCGCCCCCAGGCCCGACAGTTCCGAGCATCCCAGCCCCGGGGTGAAGGAGGTACGCGTCCGGGAACAAAGGGTGGGGCGCCCTTCTCTCGCCCGCCCTCCGGGAGCCAGACCCCGGCCAGGGGCCGCGCCTCATTAACAACACAAAGCCGG
Organism: Canis lupus baileyi; assembly: GCF_048164855.1. Taxonomy (NCBI): domain Eukaryota; kingdom Metazoa; phylum Chordata; class Mammalia; order Carnivora; family Canidae; genus Canis; species Canis lupus. The sequence continues at coordinate 34,836,729 of NC_132856.1, read as the reverse complement.
GGGTCGGGCGGCCCCTTTCATCCCGGCGGGGGCGTCGGACGCGCGCCCCGGGAGGGAGGAAGAAGGGCGAGGGCAGCGGGGATCCCAGCCCCGCCGCTGACTCGGCGCAGGGCAGCACGTCGGCACCGGCTCGGGTGCCCGCGAGCACCTGTGCGCACCGCGCCCGCCACGCTTCGGGGGATGGCGAGAAGTTTCTCCTTACCCTCCAGCCGCAGGTGTCGGCGCCCCGCGCTCTGCTGGAGCCGCCCGCGGCCACGGCCAGCTGCGAACCGTTGAGGCAGGCGTTGACCGTGAAGAAGACGGAGCAGAGCTGCAGCCACGGGGCCATGGCCGTGCGCGCGCCCAGCCCTACCCTGACTCCGCACCCCGGCTGCCTGCCTCTGGCCAGCCCCAAGTGGGCGGTGGCGCCCGCGGCCGCCGCGGAGCTGGCCGCACCACGGAGCATGCGCCGCCGGCCCGCGCCCTGCCCCTTCTCCCCGGGCCCCGCCCCCAACCCGACTCCCGCGGCCTGGCCCCGCCCCGCCCCGCCCCGCCCTGCAGCCGCCCCCACCCCCATGGCCACACCCCGAGTTTCCACTGAGAGGCCCCAGCCGCGGTTTTTGCCCCCCTCACCTGACATTTATCCAAGTGATGCCTGCTGCCCGCAAAAACTCGGGAAAACACAAAGAATATAATGATAATGGTTCTAATAATATTTTAATCAACATCTACTATTGGCCAGGCCTCTTCTTGAATCCTCCCAATTGCACAGGGAGGATGACCCTAACAGAAAAGTTAGGGTAATGTAGTGGTTAGTAAAATCCTCGCTGAGACCTCAAACAAATGACTTGCCCTCTCCACATTACTGTCCCTGCTCCCTGTAAACTGGAATAACAAACGTATGCAAGTTTGGGAAGGATTCTACTAGTTAGCACATAGCAAGTGCTCAATAAATGGTACATTTTTATCATTAACCAACTTCGCATAAGGTCACACAGCTGGTACCTACTGAAATTCAAATCCAGATCTGACAAAAACAATACTCTTAACCACTAACACTTGTCAACCTTACCATTGTGAAATGGGTAGGAAGCTGGGGCTCAGAAAGTGGAATAGCCAAGGTCATATGACTTTACCACGAGCCCCTTCCCACTTTGACTTGTATCTGTGCACCTGGTCCCACCACTTCACTGTCCTTGGCCCCACTCCTCATCTGTGCTACCACCTCCTCCCCCACAACAGCTGTATTTCCTCCTTCCTCTTTTGTCCTAATATATGATGCATTTCTCCACTTGAATCAAGAGTGATCTCCAGAAAGGTAAATCAAGTCACGGACTTCTGATTAAAAATCCTCTGCGGTGGCATTTATTCAATGGCCACTTATAATCAAATCCATCCCGGCCTCCCCTCCTCCCACATTACCTCTTCCCACTCTGCCTCCACTACCTGGCTCCAGCTGTGTGAAACTGCCCGCTCAACTGCATCTTGGTCTTCTTGTTTCCAACCTTGGAGATTCTCATCTCTGTCTGTCCAACAAGATGTCCTCTACATGACTATCTCCTTCTAGGGTCCAGAATCCCCTCCTTCTCCTTGCTGGTCAGGCCTAAGTGTGGTAACAGTTCAGTGGCTGCTAACACTGGGTTCTTATACTTTCCCTCATGACTCCACACACCCTGCCCTTACCTTGTTCTTAAACTCTCTGAGGAGGTGAAATGGACCCAGTTTTGCCTGCTGCTCCCATGGGGAATGAAGACTTCTCAGTAAAGCTAGCAGAAGTCCTGGGGACTGGTTCTGATGAGACCACTTTGGAACCAGGGAGCAGAGCCAGCTTCACTTGAATCTCAGAGGTTGGAGGTGGAAAACAATGGTTGTCCAAAGAAAAATGCAATGTTCCAGAGAAAGTGAGTATCGTTCCTGGGTTCACCAAACAACAGTGTCTACTACAAGACCCAGGTGCTGAGATGTCCTGTCCTTGTGCACCATGGGACAGAAATGTTTTGTTTTTCATCTTACTGCCAGGATACTCAGGAATTCAGCCAGACACAGTGAGGACAAGCAGCACAACTTCTTTGGTCACCCAGAAGAACCAGGATCCACAGAAAGTTGGAACGGCCCTCTCTGAATAGACCTCTCATGTTGCCCCTCTGGGGGAGCTGTTTGTTCAGTGTTTTGCTCCTTTCCAGGCCTCTACCAACCTCCCTGACACTCTTGGTCCTCTTCTCTATGTCATTCCCAACTCCCATAGCAGGAGATCTGAGGGGTTTGGACATGAATATCAGCGGTGCCAGGGGCTGAGACAAGGCCAGGACCACACGGTGTTGATGAAACACCATGTAAATCATGAGACTGCCTGCCCCTTAAGTTCCTTCATCTACATGACATTTCAGCCTAAATATGCTTTGCAATCTCTTAACCAATCATATGCTGAGGGACTTCTCTCATAATCAGTGATTTAAAAATATCCTCACACATTTATCTTGATGTATCCACTCAGCTATTTTCTTAAGATATATTCCTGGAATCAGAATTGCTGGCTTATACATATTTAAAATTGCCAAACTGCTCAATATCTACTGCAATCTTTAGATAGATAGATACATGATAGATAGATAGATGATAGATAGATAGATAGATAGATAGATAGATAGATAGAGAGATTTTTAAGTAGGCTCCACACCCAACAAGGAGGTTGAACTCACAACCCTGAGATCAAGAGTCACATACTCCACCAACTGAGCCAGCCAGGCACCCCTCTACTGCAATCTTAATTGGCTTTTCTGGTTAATACTGACATGAACGTGGCCCATGTTCCCATGTATTTAGTGGCTATTTGCCTTTCTTCTTTGTTCCAGTTCCAGGCGAGACTCGGAAAAGGAACAGTACTTAGGATATATGACCAAGGGAAAAACTTAAGTAGGACACTGGGGAGAGGATTTCTCCTTGGGTTTAACTCACATCACCATATGACTGAGGATCAGGGAAGACGGAGCAACACTCCTTTTCCCTTTCCAGTTTCCATACCCACCCACAGCTCACTGCCCAACCCGGCAACTGGCAGCCTCTGAAAACATGCTACAGAGTTCAGAGTGCTCCAACTTTTCTAAAGGAGTACACAGGACACAAGAAAGAAAAGGTCTGAAGACTGACATCTTCAGGACCAGAGACTGAGAGGCCCGCCTATGGCCTTAAGCATATGGTCGTGGTGGTAGTGGTGGGGGGGTTTTATGGGTGGGGGAGAACCATATACATCAGGCCAAATTTGGTCAGGTAATAAATTGGCACTGGCAACATGAATTGACATTTGGCAACATTCCCCCCATTCTATTCTTCTCCGTTGATTCTTTGTCTCTCATCCCCTCTTTTTATCCTGGACCCTTCAGATTATTTGTGAGGCTATAGGAAGTGAACCTCTGTATTGAGAGCTGAAATAAAATGAGGGGATCAGGCCCCCTTCCTCCAGACCACAGTTGAGCCCAGCTGTGTAGGAGACCAGAGGATGAGGCCGTCCTCAAATATAATACATGGGCTCACCTACCACAGCCAACCAAGATTGCCTGTGCCCCAGTCACAATTTCAGCCACCCCTCACCATCCCTGACTGATTTACTTCTCTGCCCCAAGTGCCTGGATCTCTTCCTGGCACACATCAGTGGGCAAGAAACTATTGCTGCCTCCATTCCTGTTTGGAATTAAGCTGGGGATTAAACAGATTAAATCACCTTTAAATAAGCTGTTGATAAAATGCAAATAACATTTCCCCAATTTACCTGGAATCTAACCAGATAAGTAAAGCCCCTCTCTTTTTTTTAATAAAAGCCCTTAACACAAGGACTCAATTTTGTTAGAAGTCAAATTATCCCCTGACACATAAGAAAGGATAAAGCAATGATGGAAATAATTTGTATCCTGAAATCATTTTTAGCAGAGAAGAACTGAAGACCATTTTAATAAGCAGTGATTAGAAGCAGTGGGCCAAAATTCTAATTTATTTTTGGTATTCTGCTCAAGTAGTATGCCTTATATACTAATCAAGGCATTAAAGATAAAGGGTGCCCAGCCCAGGCTCCCAGCAGGCTGAGGGTGCAAGTGTCCCAAAGCTTTCAGGGAGCAGCATGGTCCTGAGAGGCCCAGCCTCTAACAGAACATTCTAAGGCTGCCTGGATGCCACTCTGGCCACAGGCAGTCTTGGCTCCCACGAAGTAGATGTCCACTTCACAGTTGAAGGCGAGACTCAGGCCTAGGCTCATCTGACACCCCCCTATCCCCGCCCCTTCCTCCCAGCCTGCCGGACGCCCGGAACGGGGGGGGGGGGGGGGGGGGGGGGGGGGGGGGCAGGGGTTACACCTGGAGAGGATGACTGAACCCCGCGCCCCGGAATCCGCGGATTCGCACCCCAAAGTGCTGAAATTCATGAGTGCCCCCCCCCCCCCCCCCGACTTCCCATTTTTTTTTCTCCAGGAGGAAATGAAAACCCGGGCACCCAGGCTCCACGGTAACCGCTAAGGGGCGCGCGTGGTCCGGGGCGGAGATGCTCCAACAACCCCGGCCTGCACCGCCCCAGCGCGCATCATTCTGGGACAAACCCCCCAGCGCAGGTGCAAGTGCTCGCGGTTAACAGGGCCGGTGCTAAGTTTGGGGGTAAGTAGAGTTCAGGAGACGGTAATAAAAGAAAAAAAAGAAAGAAAGAAAAAAAGAAAAGAACTAGGTTAAATATGGGCTTTAAATAACAAATATGGGCTTTAGCAACCTTGTGGCTTTTTTTTTTTTTTAAAGATTTTATTTATTTATTCAGGAGAGACACACACACACACACAGAGAGGCAGAGAGAGAAGCAGGCTCCATGCAGGGAGCCCGACCCGAGATTCGATCCAGGGAGCCCAGGGTCATGTCCTGGGCGGAAGACAGGCGCTAAACCGCCCAGCCACCTGGGCTGCCCAACCATGTGGCTTTGAGCAATTCACTTAGGCTCTCTGAATTTTTTTCAGTGGCCACACAGAAATGATGTGGATGCAGACTTCAGTGGGTTTTTGTGTATCTGAAAGAAGCAAATGGCTAAGAGGGTCCGTGAATGTTACTACTGCAAGCAGTAGACCAGGAGTTGATGCAGCCAGGCCCAGCGGGCAGCTGGAACCCAGACAGTAGCTAGGGGAGATGGGCACCTCTACCTCCTTCAGAAGCTAACATCCTGGTTTGGATCTGCACTAGACTGGAAGGCTAGGGACCATATCTTATGGAGTCCCATGGAGTCCTGTGAACAAGTACCTATAGAGTCCATGAGGCATTATGCCAGAAGCTGGGGACCAGAATGAAGTCAGATACTGTCCACAACAAGACACTATCCCACCTGTCATAGAACCAACAAGCAAACATTCCATGGGGGACACTGGCATTACTCAACTACATGACTGGGAATAATTATAAGTAGATGGACTGTCTCTAAGGAAGTGATAACTGAGCTGAGGTATGTGGGCAAAAGGGAGGGGAGCAAAGATAGGAAGTGTTCTAGTCAGAGGGAGCAGCATATGCAAAGGCCCTGGGTGATTGGAAACATGGTATCTTCAAGGAACCAAAAGAGGCCAGTGTGATTGGAGAGCAGTGATGTATGGAAGTATGGTACAAGATGAACTCAAGAGGTCTGCAAGGATAGGCAGGCAGGGCCTCGTACTCTGGTTTGAATCTAAGACTACCCAGCAGTTTCTGAGAGGTTTAAGAGCAATGGCAGGACTGTATTTCAAAAAGGTCCCTATATCCCAAGTCATGTGCACAGGGTACTACCTTGTGTGTAGTTGGCATTTGATACATACTTGTTGAATGAATGAATGAATGAATGAATGAATGAATAACTAGAATCATTGTTGAAATTCTGGGATTTGGGGATCCCCAGGTGGCTCAGCGGTTTAGTGCCTGCCTTCAGCCCAGGACAAGATCCTGGAGTCCCGGGATCGAGTCCCACATCAGGCTCCCTGTGTGAACCGTGCCTCTCTCTCTGTGTGTCTGTCATAAATAAAGAAATAAAATCTTAAAAAAAATTTAAAGAAATTCTGAGATTTAATGTCTTGAATGTAAAAAAAAACATTAAAAAGCCTGGAAAAACATCCAATCCTACTAAAGTTCTAAGTAATGCAATTAAAATAAAATGCATAAAAAAATAAATAAATAAAATAAAATGCATGAAGTTTTTTTGTCATTTAAGGTTATTTCTACTGTACAACACTTTATTATTTTTAATAGACTATTTTTAGAACAATTTTAGATTTACAGAAAAATTGAGAAGATAATAGAGTGCCCATATACCCTGTCCCTAGTTTCCTTTATTATGAACATATTACATTAGTCTTATAGTACATTTGTTACAATAAATAAACCAATATTGATACATTATCATTATGAAAGTCCAAACTTAGATTTCTTTAGTTTTTACTCCATATCTTTCTTTTCTGTTCCACCATCCCATACAGAATACCACATAACATTTAGTTGCTGCGTCTTAGGGTCCTTTCAACTGACAGTTTCTTAGACTTCACTTGTATTTTATGATCTTGACAATTTTGAAGAGCATCGGTTAGGTACTTTGTAGAATGCCCCTCTATTGGGATTTGTCTGATGTTTTTCTCATGATCAGACTGGATATTATTATTTTCTTTACTTTAATCAAAGTTATATATACAAAGTTTTGAAAGTCTTATTAGTTCTAATGAATGTAAAATGAAAAAGCGGTCCCCTGACCTGTCCCTTGTCACTCTCACTCCCAAAGCACCCTATTTCAATCCTTTTTGCTATATTCTGGCATTTGCTGCCCTGTTTCGAAATCATACGCTAATCTTGCCTTTCTTTTTTCTTTTTTTTTTTTAGATTTAATTAATTTATTCATGAGAGACACAGAGAGAGAGGCAGAGTGAGCAGCAGAGAGATGATGTGGGGCCCAATCCCAGGACCCTGGAATCAAGCCCTGAGCCGAAGGCAGACGCTCAACCACTGAGCCACGCAGGTGCCCCTGATCTTGCCTTTCTCTTTTTTTTTTTTTAATTACTTTTTTTTTTCAATTTATCTATGATAGTCATACAGAGAGAGAGAGAGAGAGAGAGAGGCAGAGACACAGGCAGAGGGAGAAGCAGGCTCCATGCACTGGGAGCCCGACGTGGGATTCAATCCCGGGTCTCCAGGATCGCGCCCTGGGCCAAAGGCAGGCGCCAAACCGCTGCGCCACCCAGGGATCCCTGATCTTGCCTTTCTTGACTGATTTAGACACTGGCTCCTCACTTCCTGCTCTTTACGACAAATGAGAATTGTGTTCTCTTTCATTTCCTTCTTCTATCTACCCACTAAGGTTTGTCCTGTATGTCTTCCTTTGCCCTTCCAGAACCATTCTAACGTGTACAGACCCCATCAATGGGCTTTCTTCCCCTCAGTCTTCAGGGTGGGTTGGGTCAATATGGGGCATAGGCAGGGATTTGAGGGGAGGGAGAGAGTAAAACTATTTCTGCTCTCAGCCACCACCGTTAGGTTGCTGTGGGGGGCTGCATGTCTCGCCCTGCTGTCAGGCACTCTCTCCAGTTTCTGACAACTGCTGCCACCCCCTTGCCTCCTCTGGTCTGTGTGTTGGGGGATGGGGAAAAAGGGTGGATAATAGCTCCTCCATACTGGTACTGTACCTTCCTTTGTGGTTTCTTTTCACCCTGCCCACAAAGCCTCTCTGATGAAATTCTCCTCAAATTACCCCCCTTTGAGAGTTGTTTTATTTTGGAATCCTGATGAATAGCTTAAAATTTTGATTAAATCAATATTCATTAAAAAATCAATATTCATTGTTTATATTATTGTGATAATAATTATGAATTAGTCACCTTAAAGGCAAGCAGTGTTTTATGACTATAGCTCCTTTCTTGTTACAATGTTTTTTGGTTTGCCTGTATGTGTATGTGTAGTTAGTGTCTACCTTTTTAATATAACCCTTATTGGGACACCTAGGTGGCTCAGTGGTTGAGCATTTGCCTTTGGCTCAAGTCATGATCCTGGGGTCCTGGGATCCAGTCCTACATCAGGTCCCCATGGGGAGCCTCTCTCTGCCTATGTCTCTGCCTCTCTCTGTATGTCTCTCATGAAAAAATAAATTATATATATATATACACATATATATGAAAGAGATATATGTGTGTAGATAGATAGATAGATAGATAGATAGATAGATATCCCTTGTTAACTTTCCCCATATAACTCTTAACATGGTCAGAGGCAGTAGTTTTTCTCTCAGGATTTTTTCAGGAAAATTCCCTCTGGAGTCCTCCTGCTCCTGCCCTGGTCAGGGTGAGATATTCTTCAGGTCTGCTGCCCAGCTGTCCTTCCCTTTCCTTCTCTCTGGTGTTAGAATTCTATTTTCTGTCTCTTTGGGGGCTTCTCACACATTTTGTTTTGTTTTGTTCTAAGATTTTATTTATTTAGACAGAGTGCATGTGCACGTGCATGAGCTGGGGAAAGGGCAGAGGGAAAAGGAGGGAGAGAATCTCAAGCAGGCTTCTAATGGAGCAGAGTCTGAGCTGGGGTTCAATCCTATGACCCTGAGATCCTGAGATCAGAACCTGAGCCTTAATCAAGAGCTGGATGCCTAACTGACTGAGCCACCTAGGTGCCCTGGGTTTCTCTCTCATTTTTTATTGAGGCAGTTCCTTCATTAGCTTCTTGAGAAAAGATCTGGAGGCAAATTTTGTAAGACCTTGCATGTCTAATAAAAAATATCTTCATTAAACATCACAGTTAATTGATAATTTGACTGGGGAATGAATTTTATGTTGAAAGTAATTTTCCATTAGAATGTTGAAGGCAGGGATCCCTGGGTGGCGCAGCGGTTTGGCGCCTGCCTTTGGCCCAGGGCGCGATCCTGGAGACCCAGGATCGAATCCCACGTCGGGCTCCCGGTGCATGGAGCCTGCTTCTCCTTCTGCCTATGTCTCTGCCTCTCTCTCTCTCTCTCTGTGTGACTATCATAAATAAATAAAAATTTAAAAAAAAATAGAATGTTGAAGGCAGGGCAGCCTGGGTGGCTCAGCGGTTTAGTGCCACCTTCAGCCCAGAGCGTGATCCTGGAGACCCAGGATCAGGTCCCACGTCAGGCTCCCTGCATGGAGCCTGCTTCTCCCTCTGCCTGTGTCTCTGCCTCTCTCTCTCTCTCTCTCTCTCTCTCTCTCTGTGTGTGTCTCTCATGAATAAATAAATAAAATCTTATTTAAAAAAAAGAATGTTGAAGGCATTGCTCTTGTTTTTCAGCTCTGAGCTTGTGGTTTAGAAGGCTGATGGCATTTTTATTCCTGGTCCTTTGTCAGTCTCTCTCTCTCTCTCTCTCTCTCTCTCTCTCCTCCTTCTCTCTCTCTCTTTCAGTTTATAAGCTGGTCTTTTAATTTCTGTTGTCCTGAAAGTTCACGAGGATGAGTCTCTTCCTTCATCTTGGCCTTTCACTTCAGAGACACATGTTCTCAAGCTCTGGGAAATTCTTTTGAGTATTTCTTTGGTCTCTTCCTCTCATCTTTTTCCTTTGCTTACTCTTTATGAAAATCCTGAGTTGGATGATAGATATGCTAAATTTATCCTTCAATTTTCTTGTCATTATTGACTATGTTCCATCTCTATCACTTTGTCCCATGCTTTAGAGCATTGCTTCAACTAGATATTCAAAATCTAATGAGTTTTTATTTTGATTATTATATTTCTTAATATCCAAGTGATTGTCCCTTTTGCAGAACATCCTGTTCTTGCTTAGAGGAGGTAACTTCTTCTCTTATTTCTCTAAGGTATAGTTTTATTCAAGTTTTCTATTTTTTCCAAAGGCCTTTTTGAGTTTGTGAACTTTTAAAATGGAATCAGCTTTTTAAGACTTCTCTAAAATTATTCTTTTAAGATTTTATTTATTTATTTAAGAGACAGAAAGAGAGAGAGAGCATGAGTAGGGAAGGAGGGGCAGAAGGAGAGGGAGAAGCAGACTCCTTGCTGAGTGGGGAGCCCACCTTGGGGTTTGATCCCAGGATGCAGAGATCATGACCTGAGCTGAAGGCAGATATTTAACCAACTGAACCAGCCAGGTACCCCTAAAATTATTCTTAAGGAAATGGGCATGCTACCTCAGCAGGTTAGAGTTCAAACTGAGTAATCAAGTCCAGAAAGAAAGATTCCAGATAGGTCACATATGTCCAGAGGAAAGAGGCCCCACTGCGCCACTCATATGAGACAAGGTCAATAAACAACCTGGAGCAACCGTGCAACTCAGCCATTTTATTTCTCAAATTATTGTGCCTATAACGTTTAGCTCTCCATTTACTTTCTACTATCAGGGTTGGGTTTTCTCTTAATTCTCTCCAGTATCGTGTTGAACCTAAATGATATGACTTTTGACATATACACATGTATAATCATAATGACTAGCATTTTTAGATTCAACTGTTTATTTAGCAAGCATTTATTGAGTGCCTCCTGCATGCAATTCTGAGCAAGGCATTGGAATAGAACCTGCTCAATAGAACATGCTCATGCTCATGAGGTCCCTGCCCTCATGGAACTAATTTTTCAGGGCAGTATCTCACACTTCACAGAGCCTGATGAGCCTTAGAGGCAGTCACAGAGAACTCCACTTAACAGGTAAAGGATCCGAGGCTCACAAAGTTTTTCTGGTTTGTCTGAATGACACATAGCTATTTGGATACTATGCTGCATCATGAACCCCACTCGTCCTCTTCTAACTCTGTTTCAGAGGCTGAGGCATAGGGACGGCTGGGTGGCTCAGCGGTTGAGCATCTGCCTTCGGCTCAGGGCATGATCCTAGGGTCCCAGGATCAAGTCCCACATTGGGCTTTCTGCATGGAGCCTCCTTCTCCCTCTGCCTATGTCTCTTCCTCTCTCTCTCTCATGAATAAACAAATAAAATCTTAAAAAAAAAAAAAGGCTGGGGCATAAAAAGAAGCTAGACATAATGAACCATGAAAAGGGGGTTCAGAGGGATAGGAAGAGAACCAAGAGGCAGTGAGTGGTCTTAGTCCAGCTTCTCCAGAGAAACAGAACCAATAGGATGTATAGAGATATGAGTAAGAGAAGATTGATTGTAGGAATTGGTTCATGCAGTCATGAAGGCTGAGAAGTCCCACAGTCAGCTGTCTGCCAGCTGGAGAATCAGGAAAGCTGATGGTATAATTCAGTCTAAGTCCAAAGGTAGAAATGAGGGCTGATGATGTAAGTCCTAAATTGAATCTGGAAATCTGAGACTGGGAGGGCCAGTGTCTGAGGGCAAGAGAAGATGGATGTCTCAGCTCAAGTAGAGAGAGAGAGAGAAAGAGAATTTGCGTTTCTTCTGCCTTTTTGTTCTATTGGGGCCTCAACCAGTTGAATAATGCCCACTTGACTGGGGAGGGCCATCTACTTTAGTCAATTCACCAATTAAAATGTTAATTTTTGGGATCCCTGGGTGGCGCAGTGGTTTAGCCCCTGCCTTTGGCCCAGGGCGCGATCTCGGAGACCCGGGAATCCCACGTCGGGCTCCCGGTGCATGGAGCCTGCTTCTCCCTCTGCCTGTGTCTCTGCCTCTCTCTCTCTCTCTCACTGTGTGCCTATCATAAATAAAATAAAATAAAAATTAAAAATAAATAAATAAATAAAATGTTAATTTTTTCTGGAAACACCTCCACAGACACATTCAGAAATAATGTTTTACCAGCTATCTGAGCATCCCTTAACCCAGTTAAGTAGGCACATAAAACTAGCCATCACAGAAGCCAAGGGGAAAAGAGTTTTAAAGTATTTGAGCAGGCCCCAGCTGCCCCAATTTACATTTTAGCAGGAACTAGTTCAGGGCAAATGGCTGGGAACATATGCTGCCAATGCACGTGGGGGAAATGGGACAGAAGGGTAGGAAGAAACACACAATGCTTATTTTACAACTGCAGGGCCCATCCTCTCTACTCTGGAATTAATGCCAGTGGGAGAAGGTCCTTGCAGTTGAGTAATTTGCACACCTAGAAGCAGCAGGCAGCAACTCCATGTGTCGGAGCCATCTAGGGCATGCCCTCCCTGAAGAGACAGGGCCAACCAGTACCTCCAAGTTGTTAAAAAAAAGAAAAAGCACAGTATGCCCTGACTCTAGTCTCCCAACCTAAGGCCCTCAAACAGGAAATTCTAAAGCTAAATTTCAGTAGAGATGGAGCAAGGGAGTGACAGATTACAAAAACAGACACAGAGCAGCAAGGCATTGAGCCAAGTTCATGAGGAAGAGCAGTTAGCCTCACACCAGCAACAAAACTGTCCAGAGAACCCTGAGGGCCCTGCAAGCTCCCACCAGGCTAGGCCTCTTCCTCCACCCAGGGAGCAGCTCTGAGGATTCAGGTGAGGCAGCAGCTTTGTAGCCCTGCTCCAGAGGTGGGACTCCCTACAGGTTAGCATAGGCTGGGGGTGTGGGGTAGGGGTGGCCAGTGTCCAGGGACAAATGCACCCTCCCTTCTCCAGAGAGGTCAGATGATGACTTCCACTGCCTTCCCTGGTGCACATAAATATATATATTTAAACTGGAAACCTAAAATAAATTCTTCCATTGCTGCTGGCTGCCATTATGTAATGTCTCACAATGTTTCCCTGGGACTCTCCAGGCGGTCTCATTTATTGCCTTGGTTGTGCTTCCAGCTTTGTTCATGACTTCCAAACTGCTTTCCATAAAATTGAGCCATATGTACATTGGCTACTCTCAACATAGTTTGTACCTTTAAAAGTATGCATATATTGTTGCAAGACCAATTCTAAGAGTGGTGTGCAAGGCCATAGGTTGAATTCTTTTCTTTATTTAAGTGGCAACATTTCAAGCTTGTTTTTAAAAAATGTTTTTGAAATATTTTTTAATTTACAGAAAAGTTTCAAAAATAGTTCAAACAGAACCTGTATACTCTCCACCCAACTTCCCCTAGCTTCTTATATAACCTCTTATATAACCACAGCCCAATTATAGAAACCAGAAACATCGATATAATACTACTGAGTAATCTACAGACTACCATTCTCCTACTAATAATGTCCCTTTTTTAAAAAATAAATTTTTAAATTTTAGAATTGTCTTAAATTCATAGAAACACTGAAAAGATAGTACTGAGTTCTCATGTACTCATACTGTTTCCCCTTCTAATAATATTTTATATTAGCATGGTATATTTGCCATGATAAGTGAATTGATATCAATTCATTATTATTAACTAAAGCCCATAACCTATTCAGATTTCTTTCTTTTTTCTGCAATGTCATTTTTCTGTTCCAGAATCCTATCCAAGATATCACATTCTATTTAGTTGTCATCCTCCTTAGGCCCCTCTGGGCTGGGACAGTTTCTCAGACTTGTCTTGTTTTTGATGACCTTGACAATTTTGAGTGCTGATCAGGTATTTTGTAGGCTGCTCCTCAATTGCAATCTGTCTGCTATTTTTCTCATGAATAGATTTGGATATGGGTTTTTGAGAGGAAGACCACAGAGTTGAAGTGTCATTCATGTCACGTGGTACCAACAGTCCACTAATGTCTTATTTCTGATCCAGGATCCACCCAGAATCCTGCAGTGCATTTAGGTGTCATGTCTCCTTAGTCTCTCTCTCTCTCTCTTTTTTTTTTAAGATTTTATTTATTTATACATGAGAGACAAAGAGAGAGAGGCAAAGACATAGGCAGAGGGAGAAGCAGGCTCCCCACAAGGAGCCTGATGTGGGACTCGATCCCGGATCCTGGGATCATGACCTGAGCCAAAGGCAGATGCTCAAACCACTGGGCCACCCAGGCATCCCATCTCCTTAGTCTCCAATCTCTGAAAGTTCCTTAGTCTTTCTTTTTTTTTTTAAGATTTTATTTATTTATTCATGAGAGACACAGAGCGAGCGAGCGAGCGAGCAAGAGGCAGAGACACAGGCAGAGGGAGAAGCAGGCTCCATGCAGGGAGCCTGAGGTGGGACTCGATTCTGGATCTCCAGGATCACAACCTGGACTTGCAGGCGACGCTAAACCACTGAGCCACCCGGGCTGCCCTGAAAGTTCCTTAGTCTTTCGTGACCTTGACGCATTTGAAGAAAGAGTATTCAGGAATATCCCTTAATTTGGATTTGTCTGATGTTTTTTCAAGAATGGATTCAAGTTACGAAATTTTGGTAAGAATGTCAGGGAAATGATATTGTGTATCATATCAGGTGGTACATGGTGTCACTATGGCTTATGTCTTATTTTACTTTTTTAGGTAAATTCTACACCCAACATAGAGCCTGAACTCAACACTCCAAGATTAAGAGTCATTAGTCTACTGACTGAGCCAACCAGGTGCCCCTCTTATTTTACTTGATCATTTGGTTAAGATGGCATCTGCCAGGTGTCTCCACTGTAAGGTTACTATATTCTCTTTGTAATTAACTTCTTGATGGTGATACTTTTATTTTTTTTTTATTTTATTTATTTATTCACAAAAGACACACACAGAGAGGCAGAGACACAGGGAGAGGGAGAAGCAGGCTCCATGAAGGGAACCTGATGTGGGACTCCATCCCGGGTCTCCAGGATCATGCCCTGGGCTAAAGGTGGCACCAAACCTCTGAGCCACCTGGGCTGCCCGATGGTGATACTTTTCAGTGACACAAGTATCCTGCTACCCTCAAACTTTTACTAGCTAATTTTAGCATCCATGCTAATTAATTTAGCATCTTGCATGTAACAATTATTAATGTGATGTTCTAATGCTGATTTTTCTATTTCCCTTATTCCTTTCACATTTGTTAATTGAAATTCTTCTGTAAGGAAAATTCTCCTGTCCCATTTCCCCCATTAATTTATTTATTCATTTATTTAATTACACAAACGTGAGCTAATGAATACTTATTTTGTGGGTTCATCTTGTATTTTCCCTGTTCTACTACTAGCTAGACTCAATAATTTCTCCAAGAATTTCTGGTTCTTTTTATTGGAGAATCATCTCTTGAAACCAAGATCTCACACTGTATTCATTGCACTGGGGTGTCATTGCTTCTAGACACTCTCATCAAATATAGCTAGGGAAACATATCCATACACACACATATGCATATGCCTAAATTTGTTCTTTTATCCATATATACTCAGGGGTTCTCCTGGGCTCCTCTTAGGACTTGCATGCCTAATAGTAAAGGTCAATGGAAAACTAAAACAACCAAGAAAAGGAGGTACAATTAAGTACCTAGAGTCACTGAGAACTAAGGTTTGGGTCACCCCAGCCAGGTTAGATTTTGCCAGAGGGTAAAGGAAATAGTGAATGGGTAGTGAAGAGGAAAATCATAGCTACCAGTTATAGCCTTATGACCAATTATAGAAACTACATTGTATTTGCTTGTCACACATAGGTGTTTATTTGTATATGATAATCATTTTCTTCTGCTTTCTCCTTCTTCCCATTTTTGTTTTATATTCAAAATTGCTAAAGCTAACTTTGCAGTTTAGATTTTAGGTAACAGAATATTCAGTGGGACTATGACTAAATTTAAGGGTTAATTAACACAATCAGTGATGATTCAATAACTGTTGGATGGGACTGTTTCCTCATTTGGTGGAGAGCATGAAAATTTCTTCATTTTTTTTTAAGATTTTATTTATTTATTCATGAGAGACACAGAGAGAGAGGCAGAGACACAGGCAGAGGGAGAAGTAGGCTGCATGCAGGGAGCCCGATGTGGGACTCGATTCTGGGACTACAGTATCAGGCCCTGGGCCGAAGGCAGGCGCCAAACCGCTGAGCCACCCAGGGATCCCCCAATTTCTTCATTTCTAAGATAAAAAGATCTATCTTGTTTGGTGGACTTTTAGAGAGGTTTTGTTGTATGAGAGTTCAAAAGTGTGTAAAAGGGAGCATATGAAAGGTGAGTAGGCAAAGGACTCTGCCAGTTAATAAAAATCCTTTATTTTCTGGTATGCAAAAACGAAGCTGGTCCCCTTAAATATTTTCCTTTGTCAGCTGGCACCATGTTGAATTTTGTCAGTAGAGGGCGATGGAGAGACATTGCAGGAGAAAGGAAGACCTGGTCTGATGTGCTCCTTCTGGTAGATTCTTGCAGTATAGGCTGCTCCTCCAGCATCTGCAATGTAGGCAGCTTCTCCAATGTCCAGCTCCTGTTGTGTAGACAGCTTCCCTAATACCAAATTGTAGCTGCTGGCTCCTGCAATATCCAGCATCCAGAAGCACCAGTGCGGGACAGCTTTCCCTAGCACTTTTCTGGGGCAGTTTCATAGAATAGGGCCTCCAGTGAGATACCTCCCCATGAACAGTTTTCCTGGAACCATAGTGAGCGGATTTCTGGCAAGTTCTGATGGTATGGCACTACAATGACTGCTCTGCTATTCAGTGAGCCGTGGCAGTGCCCTTCCCCAACTGGGTCTAGATCTCTGCCCTGGAGGATGGAGTCTTTTCCTTGCATTGTCTCTCGTAGTCCTAGACAAGTGGCTGCTCCTTATATATGTTCTTCCTATATTCTTTAGAGTTCTCTTTACTTCTTACTACTCATTTCTCCAATCCCTTGTTATAGTTAATAATTCTTTTTATTAAACTTTCTCTGTTCAAAGTACTGTGATTTCTATCTCCTAATTGGACCCAGACTAGTCTGCACATAAAATGGTTTTGGAATTGCTAACTCATTCTCCTGTGAGACCCCACAGAGAGGAACAAATTTACTGACTAAACTATAATCTCTGTGTACAGTCCTTCCACCTTTACTCTTGTAGTATCCAAAATATAATTTTTCAGTTGCTTAGGTTCAGTGTTTTCTTCCCTATCTCCTCCAGTGTAGTTATATTCTTTATTTGTAATACACTTAGATTCCTTATTGTTGGTGTTCCATGTTGGGTTCTCCTGTCATCCTGCTTGATTTGAATAATTTATTTATTTATTCTTGGAATATATAAACCATTACCCCTGTTCTAAGAGTCACAGCTACACAAAAGGACTTAGATATACTAGAGTGTTGGAGCCACTTCATTCCTACTACCTATTCCCATTCCTTCCTTCTTCATGTCCCATTTCTGTCCATCCACTTTCTATAAATAACTAATTTTTTTGGCTTCTGACTTAGCCTTTCTTTTGGTGGTTGATATATGGGGCCCCATAGATGAGTGTTAAATCTTCTTAGAAGGCAAAGACTCAGACTCATAGCGCTTCATCCCTGCTTTGTTTGGAGCCCAGACTGAACTCATTCCAAAACTTAATAAAAAGAAATATTTGCTGGAGTTGACCACTGAAAGTCATACTGAAGGGAAAACTAGTCCTTTCTATGAAAAAAAATAAACCGTGAATAATTTCTAATTTCTTCTGTATGGCTATTCCACTGAGTATTTAACCTCAGTGGAAAAAAACATATTTGCACATAGGTATATATGGACAAACTTATTTTCTGTCCTCTTGTTTTTAATGGTGAAAAGAAAAAAATAATCAGAAACAAATTTAATGTCTATCAATAGAGAAATAGCTAAAAACATATGCGGAATAGCCACCCTGGCACACTATATAATTCAGCAGGATTGTTTGTCTCAATAAGGTAGAGTTTGGAAGTATGTATATCAAACTGAAAAAGTGATTTCATTTGGCAGGAGCTGGAGGAGAGGAGACTGGAGATTTGGGGTGGGTGTGAGTTTCAAAAGGAATTTTTATCTGTAGTGTGTTATTTGTGTAATATTCTTTAAAATTAAAATGAACAAAAAAAAAACCATTGTGTTAATTAAATCTCAAAATCCTCAGGAAGAGACTACAACCCAGTGGGGAAACGGGTGACACTCTCAAGCACTCCGTATCATCTGCCCTTCTTTTTTTTTTTTTAGATTTTATTTATTTATTCATGAGACACAGAGAGAGAGAGAGAGAGAGAGGCAGAGACACAGGCAGTGGGAGAAGGAGAAGCAGGCTCTATGCAGGGAGCCCAATGTGGGTCCCCATCCCGGGCCTCCAGGATCGCATCCTGGTCTGAAGGCAGCGCTAAACCACTGAACCACCCGGGCTGCCCTCATCTGCCCTTCTTAAAGAAAATTCTAGAAATAACAGTCTCCACCTCTCCATCTCCTATTAAATGTAAGAATCTGGGACGCCTGGGTGGCTCAGCAGTTGAGGATGAGCGTCTGCCTTCTGCTCAGGGTGTGATCCCAGCGCCTGGGATCCAGTCCCACATCAGGCTTCTTGCGGGGAGCCTGCTTCTCCCTCTGCCTATGTCTCTGCCTCTCTCTCTCAGTGCCTCTCATGAATAAATAAATAAAATCTTAAAAAAAAAATAAATGTAAGAATCTTTCCTAAAAGTTGTCTGCCACTAAGGCTTACTATCTGTTAATAAAAGCAAGTAATACGGGATGCCTGGGTGGCTCCCCAGCTGCGCACCTGCCTTCGGCTCAAGTCGTGATCCTGGGATCCAGGATCAAGTCCCACATTGGGCTCCCTGCGAGGAGCCTGCTTCTCCCTCTGCCTATGTCTCTTCCTCTCTCTCCCATTCTGTGTCTCTCATGAATAAATAAATAAATCTTAAAAAAAAATAAAAGCAAGTAATACAAGTAATACAGTAACTTAAAACCTAGATTTAGGGGGATCCCTGGGTGGCGCAGCGGTTTGGCGCCTGCCTTTGGCCCAGGGCGCGATCCTGGAGACCCGGGATCGAGTCCCACGTCGGGCTCCCGGTGCATGGAGCCTGCTTCTCCCTCTGCCTGTGTCTCTGCGCCTCTCTCTCTCTCTCTGTGGCTATCATAAATAAATAAAAAAAAACAAAACAAAACAAAAAAAAAACCTAGATTTACAGTGAACACCATATATCCACCACCTGCACTCTACAGTTTATGTTTGACCAGTTCTGCTCCAACACATTAGATCACGGAATGTAAACCCCAATATATACTGTCTAATTTGATTTTTTTTCTTTACTGAGCTGTAGGATGGATATTCAACCCAAGAAAAGCAACTAATGGCTAAGGACAGAGTCCAGGTATCCCCAGGCCTTTGTTTTCTATTGAAACCATTTGACGACTGAGGTAGAAGAAAAACAACATTCCCACATCAAGGTTGTTAAATATATTGCCAAAGATAAAGAGTATATAAAGTACCTTCAAGTTTGTATTTAAATTATTTTCCTCTGAGGGAAAATAAAAAAATAAAACTAAAGTTTTAGCCTTTTACTTTAATAATAATTTTTTTAAAAGATGAAAATGATAATGAGGCAGAAAGCTGACTAAGCCACTAATCAAAGACAGAGACACAAATACAATTAGTGTTTTGAGCAAGTTGCTCCAAGGATTCTTGGCTTAATCCTGAGATATCCAGAGGCTTCGCTTGGGGAGCCCCATCCCCGGCAGGACACAAAAAGGCACTTCCTGCCACTGCTCTCTGTGTTTTGTGTAGTTTGAGTTAAGACCATGCAAAATAAACAACGTAATTTTGTCTAGGTGTCACATTCCCTTCTGGGAGGAAATTACTACCCTTGTTTTGTAGCTCCTCTGTTTGGAGTATATTTTCTGGTTTTAAACATAAAAAAAAATTTTTTTTAATCCCCTAGGCCTTCTCCTGCCTTTTAGGAAAATGACTTGTGTTTTCTAACTTTATAGACTCAAAAGTTATGCCTTTTTTTTTTCTCTTTGAGGAAATTTACACAAACAGAAAAGAAATCTGGTTGAATGAGATCCAACTTCCCCTCACTGAATGTACATCATGTATGCACCTGGAATTGTATTATTTTTTTCTGGAATTGTATTTTATATGGTGAAAAAAAGCACATTATAAAGTAGCATGTGTAGTATGATAGTACTGGGGCAAAATGCATGGCACTCATGTACAGAATGTCTGGCAGGACAGTAACCTCTCACAGTGGTGAGATTGCTGATGATTGATTTCTTCTTTTACTGTCCTATATTGTTTGCATTTTAAATATTGAGAATATATCACTTTCATAATAAAAAGAACATTTTCATTTTGAAACAACAACAAAGGTGGAGAGGGGATAAATTACCTAGAACAGAAGGAAATGCAAACAGGAACAATAAAATGCACCAGGACTGAGGTTAGCACTCCGAATCTTCACATCTTACATGCTGTCCAGATCCATTTTCATCCCCCTGCCATGCCATCATCCCTTCTGGCCTGCAGCACCCTAGATGTCTCTTGACTGGTCCTCCTGCCCACCTTCTTGCCTTTCAATCATCCATTCTGTACAAAACAGCTAGAGTGATTTTCTTAAAGTGACAATCTGATCTGTATTTCTACCACTTAAAACCTAGTCTCACTGAGATAAAAACCTAATCTCCTTGTCCCAACCTCAAGGTCCTCATGGTTATAGTCCTTGCTCCTTCATCTCCTGTCCCTTTGCCTTTGGTTCCTTTTGTTGATATTTCCTGGAGCACTCTTTCCTGCCTTAGGGCCTTTGCATTTGTTGTTCCTGTTGCTCAGAAAGCTCTTCCCTCAGCTCCTCATCAGCCCCTGCTCCTCAGAGTCTCCAGGGCCAGGAATCTGCATTTTAATTATGTACTTTATGGGAATCTCATTCAAACTCATGTTTAAGAGTCCCTATTTTAAAGCACTGGCTTTTGATGAGTATTCAAGGGGGGTGGCAGAGAGTTCAAGAACAAACTTCTGATACCTGGAGTCATTCTCTCTCAGACCCCTGTGAGGCCTCATGGATCCTCTGGGCTAAGATGTTTTTCAAGAAGGACCTAGGTATGGGGCCACCTGAGTGGCTCATTTAATTGAGTGTCTTCTGGCTCAGGTTATGGTCTCAGGGTCATGAGATCAAGCCTCACATTGGGCTCCACACTCAGAAGAATGTCTGCTTGAGATTCTCTCCCTCTCCCTCTGCACCCTGCCCTCACATGCATGCGCACATGTTCTGTCTATATATATATAATAAATAAATAAATCTTTAAGAAAAGAAAAAGACCTAGGTGTGTCAGCTCACAGAAGGATGGGATGTTAGTGTCCTGAAGTTCCTCTACTAAAGGTAATGATGGCTAAAATTTCAGCTAGGGGTGAAATTTCTTTTAGGGGTGACTGTTATTCACCTATTGGTAAATTAAGCATAAAATACCTACAACAAGTTAGCCCTTCCTCTGAGGTGGAGTTTGGAGACTGATCCAGGAAGAGTTCTGAAGCAGTTATACTCAAGCTTCTGTCTTGGACATTTTCTACCTGAGAACTATTACAGTTTGGAGGGCTCTGTTGGACAAACAGATGATGGCAGGGGTGGGGGTAGGGTGCATGGAAGGTACTAGAAACATTAATGCATATGCTTAGGGCAAGCTCCTGTACCAGGCACAGGTATGTGGGGAAGGACACCACAGGAAGAAACACCCAGGTCTGCCCAGCCTGCCCACGAGGGCTTGTGGCCCTTCAGAGAAACTTGTCGTGGTGCAAAGTGGTTTGGGTAGTTTTGTTTTTTTACTGTTTTTGAGGAATTTACTTAGTCTCACATGATTGGGCATAAACAGAAGTCAGAACTTTACAAGGAGGCTATAGCAGGAAAAGCAATAGAGAGTCATTAATTTTTGTTGGCTTCTCCTAGGTTTCCTTTTAGAAACCCCTCCCTCACTCCCTGTGGTTCTAGACAGGCTGCCAGTCAAAGTCAAGGTGGGTGCATCTCTCTCACCCCAGGAATTGGACCAGTCACAGTCCCACCTGGGTCTTCTTGCCAGAATCTAGGGGACAGGCTTTCTTTCTGCAGGGCTTGCTAAACGGACCAAAGATAAGCCTTGTGCTGTCCAGTTCCATTGTGCCCACCCAGGAGAGAAAGCCTGAGTAACGAAGAGAAAGGGAGAGCCCCAGTGACAGCATTCAAGTCCCTAGATCCAGACAGTCCTGGAGCTAGACCCACTCCTAATCTTTCCACAATAGGTGCTAATAAATAAATCCCCTTCTTGTTCAATTCATTTGAGCTCAGTTTCTTGCAACAGAAAGAGGCCTGACTAATGTACAGGCCTAAGACTTTCTTCCATTATTATCCGAAGTCTCCAAATAAAAAATCCACTATTGGCAGAACATCATCTTCATAATGTAATAGCGAGGCCAGTCTCATAATGTAGATGGGCAGCAGTACAATCCTTCGGGGTGTGGGGCTTCTATAAATACTGGGCCAGGCACAGCCCTCCCATTCACGGTTCTCAGAAGCTGTTCTTGTGTGCAGGAATGTCACAGTCTCTTACCACCAAATGCTCTGCTCTCACGCACTGTGAATCCACACTGTTACTTCCAAGTCGAGTCCCACACCACAGTGTTGATTCCAGCCTTCCTCCTTTCCATATTTGTAACGCCCTTTCCCATCAGTGAGAAACTTGGCACCCATTATACTCAACATACTTACTGACTTGCTCAAACCTACAACACATAGAGAATAGTTTCAGAATTGCTCATCCATACCACTACAAAAGCAAGCCTACTAACCAGAGTTCGATATTTGTGGTTAGTTGCTAGTCATTAGTCTGAGGGGATATATTCAAAACACAGGGTGCAGAAGTTATCCCTTCCCTATTTCATTGTGTTTATGTTATTCATTTGAAATAACACGAAATTCATTGTTTCTGCTTCTATTTAAATTTAAGGGAGTTTTTTCTTCCATCCTTGTTGATACTAATCTTTGAGTATGTGAAACATGAATGCCGTTCTGAGAGCTAACTATGCATGATGTATACTCAGATGAGCGTAGCACCTGCTCCCACCCCTTCCTCCCTGTCCCTATGCTTCTGTCCCCTTCACCCACCCCTCTCTCCTAAAGGTAGCCAATCTCATTTCCTGGTTCATCCTTCCTGTGTTTCTCTTTTCAAAAACCAGTGGATACATCTAGGTTTTCTTATTTTTCCTTCTTTCCACACTATGGACACTCTATAGCACTATCCTTGTTCACTTAACAATATATACCCCAAACATCACTTATCAGTTCATACAGATGTTTAATCTTTTTTTTACATCAGTTTAGTATTCCACTGTGTATCTGTGCTTTGGTTTATGAAACCACTGTCCTGTGTATAAGCATTTAGGTTGTTTCCAACATTTTGCAATGACAAATAGTGCTTCACTGAATAATACATAAGGATTTTTGTGTTATTGAAAAAGATTTTTTTAAGAAAAATTTTTAAGTAAATTGTATGCCCAACATGGGGCTCAAATTCACAATCCCGAGGTCAAGAGTTGCATGCCTTACCCACTGAGTCAGGCAGGTGCCCCTGAAAAGGTTTCTTTATCTTTTATCTTTTAAAAATATGTGTAGATTCTTGTAAACACAATAAGGATATGGAACATTTCCATGACTCTCCAAGTTTACTCATATGGCCTCTTTTAAGTTACTTTCCTCACCCATCAACCCTAGTCACCACCAATCTGTCCTTCATTCCTGTAACTGTGACTTGTCCAGTGTCATATGTATGGAACCTTTTGAGACATTTATCATCCAGCATGATATCTTTAAGAGTCATTCATATTGTTCTGTGCACCAATAGTTTCTTTATACTTCCCAGCAGCAGCCTTCTATATGGATGCACCTCAGTTGGCTTATCTAGTCATCTAATTAAAGACATTTGGATTGTTTCCAGTTTTTGCTGACCATGAATAAAACTTCTGGAGCACCTGGGTGGCTCAGTGAGGTAAGCTCTGACTTCAGCTCAGGTCATGATCTTAGGGTTCTGGGATTGAGTCCAGCAGTGGGGATCCTGCTTCTCCCTCTCCCTCTGCCCTTCCCCTGATTGTGCACTCTTTTTGTCTCAAATAAACAAATAGAATCTTTTAAAAATTCTATAAATATCTGTGTACAGTTGTTATAGATAAATCCTAGAAGTGGGATTGCCAAGTTATTTGGTAAACATATGTTTAACTTTATAAAAAACTGAAGCCTTGAAACTCCTAGAAGAAAACGTAGGTGGTAAGTTCTTTGACATCAATCTTGGGGATGATTTTTTGGATTTGATATGAAAAAGGCAACAAAAGCAAAAATAAACAAGTGGGACTACATCATACCAAAAAGCTTCTACATAGCAAAAGAAACCATCAACAAAATGTAAAGGCATTTTATTAAATGAAAGAAAATATTTGCAGATCATATATTTGGAAAGGGTTAGTACCCAGAATATATAAAGAACTTATACAACTCAATAGCAAAAAACAATGATTTAAAAATGGGCAGACAGGGGATCCCTGGGTGGCGCAGCGGTTTAGCGCCTGCCTTTGGCCCAGGGCACGATCCTGGAGACCCAGGATCGAATCCCACGTCAGGCTCCCGGTGCATGGAGCCTGCTTCTCCCTCTACCTGTGTCTCTGCCTCTCTCTCTCTCTCTCTCTCTGTGTGACTATCATAAATAAATAAAAAATTTAAAAAAAAATAAAAAAAATAAAAATGGGCAAATTTGGCAGTGTGGCAGGATACAAAATCAATGCCCAGAAGTCAGTGGCATTTCTATACACTAACAATGAGACTGAAGAAAGAGAAATTAAGGAGTCAATCCCATTTACAATTGCACCCAAAAGCATAAGATACCTAGGAATAAACCTAACCAAAGAGGTAAAGGATCTATACCCTAAAAACTATAGAACACTTCTGAAAGAAATTGAGGAAGACACAAAGAGATGGAAAAATATTCCATGCTCATGGATTGGCAGAATTAATATTGTGAAAATGTCAATGTTACCCAGGGCAATTTACGCGTTTAATGCAATCCCTATCAAAATACCATGGACTTTCTTCAGAGAGTTAGAACAAATTATTTTAAGATTTGTGTGGAATCAGAAAAGACCCCGAATAGCCAGGGGAATTTTAAAAAAGAAAACCATAGCTGGGGATCCCTGGGTGGCGCAGCGGTTTGGCGCCTGCCTTTAGCCCAGGGCGCCATCCTGGAGGCCCGGGATCGAATCCCACATCGGGCTCCCAGTGCATGGAGCCTGCTTCTCCCTCTGCCTGTGTCTCTGCCTCTCTCTCTCTCTCTCTGTGACTATCATAAATAAATAAACATTTTAAAAAAAGAAAAAAAAAAAGAAAACCATAGCTGGGGTCATCACAATGCCAGATTTCAGGTTGTACTACAAAGCTGTGGTCATCAAGACAGCGTGGTACTGGCACAAAAACAGACACATAGATCAATGGAACAGAATAGAGAATCCAGAAGTGGACCCTCAACTTTATGGTCAACTAATATTCGATAAAGGAGGAAAGACTACCAACTGGAAGAAAGACAGTCTCTTCAATAAATGGTGCTGGGAAAATTGGACATCCACATGCAGAAGAATGAAACTAGACCACTCTATTTCACCATACACAAAGATAAATTCAAAATGGTTGAAAGATCTAAATGTGAGACAAGATTCCATCAAAATCCTAGAGGAGAACACAGGCAACACCCTTTTTGAACTCGGCCACAGTAACTTCTTGCAAGATACATCCACGAAGGCAAAAGAAACAAAAGCAAAAATGAACTATTGGGACTTCATCAAGATAAGAAGCTTTTGCACAGCAAAGGATACAGTCAACAAAACTAAAAGACAACCTACAGAATGGGAGAAGATATTTGCAAATGGCGTATCAGATAAAGGGCTAGTTTCCAAGATCTATAAAGAACTTATTAAACTCAACACCAAAGAAACAAACAATCCAATCATGAAATGGGCAAAAGACATGAACAGAAATCTCACAGAGGAAGACATAGACATGGCCAACACGCACATGAGAAAATGCTCTGCATCACTTGCCATCAGGGAAATACAAATCAAAACCACAATGAGATACCACCTCACCCCAGTGAGAATGGGGAAAATTAACAAGGCAGGAAACCACAAATGTTGGAGAGGATGTGGAGAAAGGGGAGCCCTCCTGCACTGCTGGTGGGAATGTGAACTGGTGCAGCCACTCTGGAAAACTGTGTGGAGGTTCCTCAAAGAGTTAAACATAGATCTGCCCTATGACCCAGCAATTGCACTGCTGGAGATTTACCCCAAAGACACAGATGCAATGAAACGCCGGGACACCTGCACCCTGATGTTTCTAGCAGCAATGTCCACAATAGCCAAACTGTGGAAGGAGCCTCGGTGTCCATCGAAAGATGAATGGATAAAGAAGATGTGGTTTATGTATACAATGGAATATTACTCAGCCATTAGAAATGGCAAATTACCCACCATTTTCTTCAATGTGGATGGAACTGGAGGGTATTATGCTGAGTGAAATAAGTCAATCAGAGAAGGACAAACATTATATGTTCTCATTCATTTGGGGAATATAAATAATAGTGAAAGGGAATAGAAGGGAAGGGAGAAGAAATGGGTAGGAAATATCAGAAAGGGAGACAGAACATAAAGCCTCCTAACTCTGGGAAACGAACGAGGGGTGGTAGAAGGGGAGGAGGGCGGGGTGTGGGGGTGAATGGGTGACGAGCACTGAGGGGGGCACTTGATGGGATGAGCACTGGGTGTTATTCTGTATGTTGGCAGATGGAACACCAATAAAAAATAAATTTATTATTAAAAAGTAATAAAAATAAAAATAAAAATGGGCAGACAGGGCTGCCTGGCTGGCTGTCAGTGGAGCATCTGACTCCTGATCTGGGAGTTGTAAATTCAAGCCCCATGAGATTACTTAAAAAAATAAAATCTTAAAAAAAAAAAAGGGCAGAGAAACTAGATATTTTTTCCAAAGAAAACATGCAGATGGCCAGCAGGTACATGATAAGGTGCTCCACATCACTAACCATCAGGAAAATGCAAATCAAAACCACAATTAGGTATCACCTCACACATGGTATAATGGCTATTATCAAAAAGACAAGAAATAACAAATGTTGACAAGGATGTGGATAAAAAGGAACCCTTGTGCACTGTTGGTGAGAATATGAATTGGTGCAGCCACTAGGGAAAACAGTATGGAGGTACCTCAAAAATTAAAAATAGAGCTACTCTATGATCTAGCAATTCTACTTCTGAGTATTTGATAAAAGGAAATAAAAACACTAACTCTAAAAGATATATGCACTCTTATTTTCATTGTAACATTATTTATAATAGCCAAAACATGGAAGTCACTTAAGTTTCTAATAATGGATAAATGGACAAAGAATATATGGAAAATATACATACAGTGGAATATCATTCACCCATAACAAAGATGAGGGAAAGGCAGCCCAGGTGGCTCAGAGGTTTAGCGCCACCTTCAGCCTAGGGTGTGATCCTGGAGACGAGGGATCGAGTCCCACATCAGGCTCCTTGCATGGAGCCTGCTTCTCCCTCTGCTGTGTCTCTGCCTCTCTCTCTGTCTTTCATGAATAAATAAATAAATCTTAAAAAAAAAAAAAAAAGATGGGGGAAATTTGCAACAACATAAAATGACCTTGAAGGCATTATGCTAAGTGAAATTAAGTCAGACACAGAAAGACAAATACCAAATGATCTCACTTATGTGTGGAATCTTAAAAAACAAAAAGCAACTGAACTCATAAATACAAAGAACATATTGGTGGTTGCCAGAGGCTGAGGGTAGGAAGTGAGCAAAATGGGTGACGATGGTAAAAAGGTACTAACTTACAGTTATAAAATAAATACATCCTGGGGATATAATGTGCAGCAGGGTGACTATCATTAATAAAACTTTATTGTGTATTTGAAAGCTGCTGAGAGTAAATATTAGAAGTTATCATCATGAGAAAAAATAATTTGTAGCCATATGTGGTGATGGATATTAACTAGACTTATTGTGGTCATCATCTCACAATATATACAAATATTGAATCATTATACTATTTACCTGAAACTAATATAATGTTATATGTCAATTATATCTCATTTTTTTAAAAAGGGGGGGAAAATTCTGTAAGATATTTCCAATATCTGAGTCCTTTGGGGGCTAGTATTTGTTGATTTTCTTTTCCCATAATAATGGGTCAGACTTTTGAGGTTCTTTATATGTCAAGTAATTTTGGACTGCATCCCAGCCATTTATATATTATGTGTGATACTCTGCGTTTTGTTTAATCCCTATGGTCAATTTTTTTTTTTTTTTAAAGAAAGGGAGTAAGGGAGAGGCAAAGGAGAGGGAGAGAGAGAATCCTAAGCAGGCTCCATGGCCAGTATGGAGCCCTACACAGGGATCAATCCCACAACCCTGAGATCACTTGAGCTGACACTAAGAGTTGGATGCCCAACTGACTGAGCCACCCAGGCACCCCAAGGACAATTTATTTTTTAATCAGGCAATTGACTTGGTTAGGTATTTAGGTATAGACTGCAAGGTTTTTTTTTAATATTTTATTTATTTATTCATGAGAGACACAATGAGAGAGGGCGGGTGGCAAAGCCACAGGCAGAGGGAGAAGCAGGCTCCATGCAGGCTGAGGTGGGACTCGATCCCAGGGCCCCAGGATCATGCCCTGAGCCCAAGGCAGGTGCTCAACCACTGAGCCACCCAGGTGTCCCTAGACTGCAAGTTCTGATCTGCGTTCTGGGGGCTGTATTTCCAATATCAACTTAATTATCATTGTCCTTGCAGTGCTACTTAGATGTATCTTAACATGTGCACCACCCACAGGCCAGCTGATACTAGACAGTTGCCTATCCTGTTCAGTTCTCAAAGGCTTTGGTGTTAAGATCTTTGATGCGTGCGCAGCACAGGGGAAAGTCCAGGAGTTTATGACATTATGAGATTACCTTCTGAAGCTTTCTCTCTGATCTCCCCCACATCCTCCAGTTCATGGGGGCTCCTTGCTAGTCCCCTGCCAGCCAGGGCTTTAGTCTGGTCTTTGCTGTGCACTTCCTATGACTGTAACTGCTTCTGCAGCCAAGCAGTGAGAAGATAGGCAGATTAGAAAAAATAAATGGAGATTCCCTCTGTGCTCTTTGAATCATGCTTCCTCCAGTCAGAGTAAAGGTTTACCTTTGATCTGAGAGGGAAGACAGGATAGAGTGTGCTCACTTCATCTGAACTGGAAGTGGAAGGTTCTTGGTGTGATTTTAATTTGCATTTCTGTTGTTACAAGTGAGTTCTTAAAAAATGTTTATTTACTTTTTAAATTTTAAATTCAATTTACCAACATACTATATAATACCCAGTGTTCATCACATGACGTGCCCTCCTTAAGGCCCATAAGTGAATTTTTAAAAAGACTTTATTTATTTATTTGATACAGAGAGAAAGCACAAGTAGGGGGAGTGACAGAAGGAGAGGGAGAAGCAGGCTGAGCAGGAAGCCTGATGAGGGGCTCAATTCTAAGACCCTGAGATCATGACCTGAGCCAAAGGCAGACACTTAACTGGCTGCAGCACCTAGATGCTCATTATTATAAGTGAATTTAACATTTTTTTGTATCTTTAAGCTCTATATTAAAATATCTTTTGTTGGAGGTCAGAAGGAGGGGGAGAGAGAAACTATTAGGTAGGCTCCATGCATACTGCAGAGCCAACACAGAGGGTTGACCTCACAACCCTGAGATCATGACCTGGCCTGAAATCAAGTGTTGGATGCTTAACTGACTGAGCCACCCAAGCACCCCTTAAAATGTCTTTTTGATTAATTTATTGTTCATGAAATGCCTGGATGGCTCAGTGGTTGAGTGTCTGCCTTTGGCTCAGGTCGTGGTCCTGGGGTCCTGGGGTCCTGGGATCGGGTCCAGCATCAGGCTCCCTGTGGGAAGCCTGTTTCTGCCTCTGCCTATGTCTCTGCCTCTCTTTGTGTGTCTCTTATGAATAAATATATAAAATCTAAAAAAAAATTTATTGTTCATATCTATTGCTCACTTTTCTACTGGATTCTGGGTCTTTTTAAATTTTTAAATATTTAAGGGATATTAGCCATATATGCTGGACATACTTTCTCATAGTTTTTCATCTTTTACTTTGCTTATTTTTTTAACCATGAAAAAAGTTTTGTTTTCTATAATTAGATTTATCAATCTTTTCCTTCATTAAATCTGGATCTTAGATCAGTTAGGAAACTTCTTTCCCTACATACAGATTATAAAGAAATTTACTGGTGTTTTCTTCTAATACTTATATGGTTTTACATTTAATATTTAACTCTCTAACTGCTTTTACATTTAATATTTAACTCTCTAACCCCTCAATACCTTGTGTAAGGCATTGAGACATAAATCTATTTTAAGTATTTTTTTCCAAATGCCTATCCAGTTTTCCCAGGACCATTTATTTGAAAGTCCAATTTTATACCCATGATTTTATTTATTAAATTTTTATTTCTCTCTCTCTCTTTTTTTTTTAAAGATTTTATTTATCTATCCATGAGAGATACAGAGAGAGAGGCAGAGACACAGGCAGAGGGAGAAGCAGGCTTCATGCAGGGAGGCCAACATGGGACTCGATCCCGGGACTCCAGGATCAGGCCCTGGGCCAAAGGCAGGTGCTAAACTGCTGAGCCACCCAGGGATCCCTAAATTTTTATTTCTTTGGGTGTATATCTGCATTTTCTATCCTGTTCTACAAATCTGTTTGTCTATTCATGTGCCAGTAGTATTCTTGTGGGGTTTTTAAAAAGATTTTATTAAAAACAAGTAAAATAAGATTTTATTAAAAAAAAAAGATTTTATTTTTAAGTAATCTCTACCCCCCAGTGTGGGGCTCGAACTTACAATACCAAGATCAAGAGTCCCACACTCCCCTAGCTGAGCCAGCCAGCCAGGTACCCATATACTTTTTATTTTTTATATTTTTTAATTTTTAAATTTTTAAAAAAGATTTTATTTATTTATTTATTTATTTTCGGAACCCAATGCTGGGCTCGACCTCACGACTGTAAGATCACAACCTAAGCCAAAACTGAGAGTTGGACATCTAAATGACTGAGCAACTCAGGCACCCAGCCCCATGTGTTCTTTTTATTTTTTTTAATTTTATTATTATTTTTAATATTTTATTTATTTATTCATGAGAGACACACAGAGAGAGAGAGAGAGGCAGAGACACAGGCAGAGGGAGAAGCAGGCTCCACGCAGGAAGCCCGATGTAGGACTCGATTCCAGGACTCCAGGATCACACCCTGGGCCAAAGGCAGGCACTAAACCGCTGAGCCACCCAGGGATCCCCCCATATGTTCTTTTTAAATTACAGTTTTTGTAGACTGTCTCAAGGTCTAGTTGGGCTGTTGTAGATTTTCTCTTATGGTGTTTTCCTTGCTATTGTTCATTTTTATTTTTCCATACATATTTTAGCATTAACTTCCTAGCTCCATATAGAGCCTTGTTGGTATTTTTGTGGCACATATAAGGATATGCTTACCTTGTTCCTTAACTTTGTGGAAAGTCTTAGTGTTTCCCAGTGAAATAAAATATGTTTAAAAAGTATCCATCAGTGGAGCTCCTGGTTGGCTCAGTTGATTAAGCCTCCACCACTTGCATTTGCCTCAGGTCATGATTTCAGGGTTGTGAGGTTGAGCCCCATGTGGCACTCGGTGCTGGGTATGGAGTCTGCTTAAGATTCTCTCTCTCTCTCTCTCTCCCTGCCCCCCCCCACTACTCATACTCTCTCTCTCTCTAAAAAAAAAAGTATCCATCAATTTTTATTTTCTTGAGTGTTTTTTTTTTTAATTGTTGTGAAATTTTGAATAGGGCTCTTTTAGGCTCTATGGAGATAATTGTATGATTTTCCTTCTAAGATCTATTAATATGGTATATTATTAGATTTCCTAAGATTGAACCAATTTTGTATTCCTGGAATAAATACTACTTGGTCATGGTGTATTATTTTCTTGAGGTAATGTTAGATACTATTTGCTAATGTTTTATTTAATATTTTTGTATTAATATTCATAAGCAATAATAGTTTTGTTTTTTTCTTTTCTTTTATTGTTTTTTAAGAATCAACTTTAGGGGCATCTGGATGGCTCAGTTGGTTAAGTAGTGGACTCCTGATTTCCGCTCAGGTCATGATCTCAGGGTCCTGGGATTGAGCCCCGCATCAGGCTCCTCACTCAGTGGGGAGTCTGCTTGAGGATTCTCTTTTTAAAAAGATTTATTTACTTGAAAGAGAGAGAGAGAGAGAGTGAGCACAGGGGGAGAGGAAGAAGCAGATCCCCGCTGAGCAGGGAGCCTGATGCCAGTTTCAATCCCAGGACCCTGAGATCATGACCTGATCCGAAGGCAGATGCTTAGCTAACTGAGCAACCCAGGTGCTCCAAGAAATAAATCTTTTTAAAAAATCAACTTCACTTGATTTAAGTACTACTGTTGTACTAGCTGTATTAAAATAACTGGGAGGGCAGCCCGGGTGGCTTTGTTTAGTGCCGTCTTCAGCTCAGGGCGTGATCCTGGAGTCCTGGGATCAAATCCCATGTCGGGCTCCCTGCATGGAGCCTGCTTCTCCCTCTGCCTGTGTCTCTGCCTCTCTCTCTCTCTGTCTCTCATGAATAAATAAATAAAATCTTAAAATAAAATAACTTGGAATTTTTCTTTCATTTGCTACATTTTACAATAATTTATGTAGCTTTGGAACTACCTGGTATTTGAAGGTTTAATATAATTCTTCTGTGTAACTATCTACAGCCAGTTCTCTTTTGTGGAATAATGTTCTACTTCTTCTACAGAAATTGGTGTACTTAAGATTTCTATCTTTAAGGAAATCAAATTTGTAAACTCTGTTGTTGTTGGTTTTAATTCGCCATTTTTAATAGGTTTTTAATGTATTTGCTTAAATAGTATTTGGTAAATAGTTTCTTACAGTTTTTAAATTTTCTTCTGTTTAAATTAGTATTACTATTTTCCCTTGCCATTTCTTATTTTGCTTATAAACAAATCAGGTTTTTGACTAATTCAAACATACTGTTTTTCTATTCTTTATCTACTGATTTCTGATTTTATCCAACCTTCATTGTTTCCATTTCTGTACTTTGTTGTTATTGTTTATTCTGTAATTATTTTCTGATTTCTTGAGTTTAGAATTTAATTTATTAGCACTCTTTCATTTTTATTGATTTATATGGTAAGGATATGGATTTTCCTCTCGTCACTACTTTATATATATTTCATTGACCCTGATTCATAGTTTCATTATTATTCTCTAGAGATTCTGTAATTTTGGCTTGTTTTTCCCCTTTACACCTAAGAGTTAATAGAAGGTTTAAAAATTTCCAGGTCAAAGATTTTCTTCATATTTAAACATTATAAAACTTACAGAAACATTGTGAGCATAGTCTAAAAAAGCCATTTTCCCTGAAGTAAGTTGCCAACTTGTAGCCCTAATCACCTCACTTAGTGTGTATTTCCTTCACACAGATATTTTTCCTGTATAACCACAATCCAGGCAAAGAAATAAGGAAGCTAACATAATTAATGTAGATGTTCTTGTTTTTCTTTTGTCATGCAGAATCCTTAAGTTTCTTCCTTCTGCTCCTTTTCTCCTTTTTTCTTTAAAGATTTTATTTTTATTTATTTGACAGAAAGAGAGAGAGTGTGCACAAGCAGCAGGGAGCTGCAGGCAGAGGGAGAGAGAGAAGCAGGCTCCTCACTGAGCAGGGAGGCTGATGTGGGTGGGACTCCATCCCAGGACCCTGGAGTCATGATCTGAGCTGAAGGCAGAGGCTTAATCCACTGAGCCACTCAGGTGCCTCCTTTCCCCCTTTTAACGTACAGTCTCGTCTCCTTCCCTTTTACCCTCTTCTCTTTCAAAAGCATTGCCTTTCCAAAGGCTCCTCACCCACACATTTTGGTCACTTCCCTGTAATCAATGCTTTGATGTACCAAGACGCTTTTGACACTTAGAAGTGGACTTTCCCTATCTAAAAAATTTTTAGATATAATTCACATACTATAAAATTCATTTTTTAAAATATACAATTCGGTGGTTTTTAGTATATTCATAAGGTGGTGCAACAAGTACTAAATCTAATTTCAGATCATTTTCTTTACCTCCCTGAAAATCTCATTCCCACTAGCATTGTCCAACTCTACTCCAAGCCCCTAGTAACCACTCATCTACTTTCTGTCTCCATGGTTTTGCCTATTGTGGACATTTCATATAATTGGAATCGTATAATATGAGGTCTTTGTATTTGGCTTCACTCACTTACCATGCTGTTTTCAAGGTCTATCCATATTGTAGAATGTATCAATACTTCATTCTTCTTTATGGCTGAATAATGGTTCATTATGTGGCTATACCACATTTTGTTTATCCATTCATTAGTTGATGATCATTTGGGTTGTTTCTACTTTTTAGCTATTATGTACAATTTTTTGTATGGACATATGTTTTCAGTTGAATATATACCCAGGAGTAGGATTTCTGACTCATATGGTAATTTTATGTTTAATTTTTTGAGGATCTGACAAATGATATCCAATATGGCTGTATCATTTTACATTTCCACTAGCACTGTGTAAGGGTTTCCATTTCTCTGCATCCTTGTCAATACTTGTTATTATCTATCTTTCTTAAAAATTATATCTATCCTAGTGGTTGTATGGTGGTATTTTATTGTGGTTTTGATTTGCATTTTCTGGACTTTATCTTTCTGGTAGTGATTTTAACCCAATCCGCCTACAGAGCCCCTACTCTTAACCATTATTGTACAACATATAGCATATAAAGAGTAAAAAGTAAAAATCCCCCTTGGCCCTCCTCTTAATACCATAGTAACCACTTGTTACAGCTTCAACAATTTATTATATATCCTCGTAGACCTTGTCCCTGCATTTAAGTACACTTATGGTCATTTTAGTTTACCTTTGTTTTTTACATAAATGATACCGTAAGATGCATATTCTGTAATTTTCTTCTTTTTTACTCAACATTCTATTATTTTTAAAAGTCTTTAAGCAAGTATTGTGTAAATAAGAATTACTGTAAGTGGAATAATGGCAACTTCTAGATGAATGCGTACATCTGGATTTCTTCTGAAAATTTCTGATTGCTATTTAGGGGTAATGGACTTAAATCTAGTGATTTTGTTAAATCTTAATTGTAAGGTTTAATATTTATATAAATAAGAATGTACATATTCTCTAGCCAAAATACCACTTATATTTAGAGAATGTTATTTTTTTTAAGATTTTATTTATTTATTCATGAGAGACACAGAGAGAGAGAGGCAGAGACACAGGCAGAGGGAGAAGCAGGCTCCACTCAGGGAGCCCAATGTGGGACTTGGTCCCGGGTCTCCAGGATCACGCTCTGGGCCAAAGGTAGGCATTAAACCGCTGAGCCACCCAGGCTGCCCTGTTTTTTCTTTTTTTTTAAAAAAAAGATTTTATGTATTTATTTGAGAGAGAGAGAGAGAGAGAGGCACAGGCACAGGCAGAGGGAGAAATAGGCTCCCCATAGGGAGCCTGATGCATGACTCAATCTCTGGACTGGGAATCATGCCCTGAGCCAAAGGCGTCTAGACACTCAACTGTTGAGCCCCCCAGGTGTCCCAAGAATATGTTATTTCTAAGAAATTCTTGGAACTTAAGAGATGTTGATGACTTTAGTTATCAAACACTCAGATCTCTTGCCTCCTCTACCTCCAAAAAAAGAAGAAAAGAAAGAAAGAAAACGTCAGTGTACTTTTTTAGATATTGCCATTAGAACTAGTAGCTATGTCTTCTGGAAGGTTTAGTGGGAAGAGGCAACTCTGGAATTGAGCAGAGCTTGGTCTGAATCATAGCTGAGTTACTCCCTAGCTGTGTGGCCCTGATCAAGTTCTTTAGTCTTTCTGTATCCCTCAATTTACTCATCTGTAAAATGGGGATAATAAATCATCATAATAAAAAATAAAAATACCTGAGATTAGGTTTTCTTATCTTTACAGTAGGTAGGAGATATCCAACTTGCAGAGCTGTTGTGAAAATTAAATGAGATAATTCATGTGAGGTGCCATATTGTTTAGCTCATGGTAGATACCTAATAAATCGTAATATTAATTATTGTTTTTACTAGTAATATAATCTTTTATCTTTATGACTTTGGTGAGGAGGCTCATTCAATTCATTCTATTCATTATGCAAAAGGATATTGATGGGCTGGAAAAATGTAATATATGTAAATCATAGAAATAACTATTAATATACATAGAAACATAATGGGTGATTCTAGGAGTGGGAAGTTGTTAGATAAAACAGCAGAAAAAAACATAAGGGAAAAGATTGAGATTTGTCTAAAAATACTTTATATATGAAAAATCATAAAATTGAAAGGTAAATATTAAGAAATTATGAGTGAAACTATGGTAATCAAATATTTGCCACCTAAGGGACTGATACATATCAACAAGAAAAACTGTAAGTTTATATTGCTACAAAGGGGGTGGGTGCGTTTTTTTTTTTAAGATTTTATTTATTTATTTGAAAGAGAGAGAGTGTGTGTGAACAGGAGGAGGAGCAGAAGGAGAGGGAGAAGGAAAGGGAGATCTCTCCAGCAGACTCTGCTAAGCGCAGAGCGTGACACAGGGTTCAGTCCCATAACACCAAGATCATGACCTGAGCTGAAACCAAAAGGCAGATGCTTAACCCACTAACCCACCCAGGCGCCCCAATTGTGCTATTTTTATAACCCTTCAAACTCAGTGGTTAAAAAATTCTCTCACAGTCTGGGATTTGGAAGATTGTAGGCAGGTTTGTCTGGGCTTGGCTCCAAACTGCAGTTTGGGTTCAGGTCTGTTTCTCAGTTTGGAGCGTAGCCTAAAGGGGCAGTAGGTATTCAGGGTATGTTCTTCTGGCAATAGCAGAAGAGCAAGCAAGCAAGGGAAGGATATATTGTCTCTTAAGGTCTCCTCCTGGAACTGGTACAGCATCACTTCTGTCCACATTCTATTGGCTAAAGGAAATCACATGACCAAACCCAACATCAATGGAGTGGGCAGATATACTCTGCCCTCAATAATGGGTGGTACTGCAAAGCCACACTGCAAGGGAAATAAATGTATGATTGTAAACTATGGAGGGCATGAAAAATTGGGAACAGTAACTAAATGTACCACAGGCTGTTGAGAAAGAGATAGGTAAAGTAGGATTGACCAAATAAGATAGGGTTATTAATTAATATGCCAAAAGTTAAATCTCAAAAAATCAAGTTGAAATAATAAGAAATCAATTTTAATCTACAAAATTAGTCAAAGTATTTTAAAACATGATTTTACTAAATAAAAAAACAAAAACCAAAACAACATGATTTTACTCAGGATGAAGTAAAACAAGCAATGATTAAAAGATTTTCATTTTGGGGGTGCCTAGGTGGCTCAGTTAGTTAAGCGTCTGACTTCGGCTCAGGTCATGATCCCAGGGTCCTGGGATCCAGCCCCTCATGGTGTGGCTCCCTGCCCCACAGGGACCCTGCTTCTCTCTCATCTTCTGTCCCGCCTCCCTATACACACACGTGCTCTCTCTCTACATCAAATAAACAAATAAAATTCTTTTAAAAATAAAAGATTTTCAGTTTTGTAATAATAGCACAAAGAAGCAATGTCATCTTTAAAGTCACATAAAAGCTTTGTTATTTATTTTCCTGAGTCTGGTTTGAAATTCTTAGAGGTGGAGAGGGGTAGAAGGGGAGAGAGCCCAAACTGGACTCCATGCCCAGCGAGCTTTACATGAGACTCCATCTCATGAGCCTGGAATCATGACCCTGAGATCATGACCTGAATGGAAATCAAGAGTCCCGTTGGACCCACCCATGTGCCCTAATCGCTGGTTTGAAATTTTGAGATAATTCATCAAAAAAGTAAAAAGTAAAATTTTTCCTAGATTAGAATTTCTATGCCTGTTACTAACATACACATGCAAATAATTATTTTAGGTCTCATTTAATTTTTTAGAAATTCTCTGCCTTGTTAAAATAGTTCTAACGTTTTTCTCTAATGTGTACATCTCTTAGTGATAGTGATTTTCAAATGTTTTAAAGCTTTGGAAACCTATTTGAAAGCCAGAACAAAGTGGGAAACCCGTGTAGCAATTAAAGAAGTGAAGATCATCAGAAAATTTTGTTAGCGTGGTTATTGTTAGCATCTCGTAAGGATGATTATTACTTGCAGAATTATTATCTGCAGGGATTAACTTGCAAATTGCTGAGGAAAACTCTTCTCATGACAGCATCAGAAGTAACAGAAATAGAAGTATGTCAGTAAAGTCCCCAGCCTGAGCATGTAACTTGCGAGGCCAAACACAATCCAGTCCTTGCATATTTAGTAATTTTCAAATGTCTCAAAGCTTACAGGACTTTTAATTTGCTGTCCTCTCCTTTCCCCACATGGTTTCCAAAACCTGCCAAATTTCCCTCCTGTCTCTATATTATTCACTTTTCTTTCCATCTTCCCTGCTCCAACCCTCACCCAGGCCATCAACAACTTCAAAAACACATACTATAACTACAGGTAGGTTGATCCCCTCAATCCAGGCTTTTCTTCTACCCTGCATCCTGCTTCTGTTTTCCTAAACCGTGCTGCAACTCTAGTTTAGTAACCAAACATGGCTGGCTATTTCCTACCACATTGTTTTACTTCCTTGGCCTTTTTCAAAGGTTTTCCACAATCTCCATCCACCTCCAACAGGCAGGTCTGGCTACATAATTTGGGGGGCTCAGTGCAAATTAAAAATATGGGGCCACTTGGTCAAAAATTATGAAGAATTTCAAAATGCCAGTAGCATCCTGAACAACAGGCTCTGTGTAACTTCAGGGGATATGTGCCCACAAAGTTGGTCCTGCCAACAAGCACCCATCACTGTAGGGAGGCCACCATTCTTGCTTTCCCTTCTGAGTCTTCTCACATGTTGTTCCTCACCTGGAACACCTTCCTACCAACAGCCAGCTCCTGCCCACGTTAATCCTTAGTCTTTTCCTAGACCTATTCATATAGAGGCAACAAGTTGAGTTGGTTTTTACATATCTGTCTGATCCATCCTCTCCTACAGCTTACAGTCATCTAACCAAGTACACACACTAATTTAGACCCTGATTATATGCTTCCATGTGTAATTTTCTTACTGTTTAATTCGTTCATTCATCATCTATAATAGATCAACTATTTGCCAAAGACTTTGCTAGACATTGGGTATAAGTCCCAAAACAGCAGAAACCTTGTTTACTTTTTCACCACTTTATCCCCAGAGTATTATAGAGTGACTGGCTCATGGCAGACACTGAACAAATATTTGTTGAGTAACTGTTTTTTTTTTTTTTTTTAATTTTTATTTATTTATGATAGTCACAGAGAGAGAGAGAGAGAGAGGCAGAGACACAGGCAGAGGGAGAAGCAGGCTCCATGCACCGGGAGCCCGACGTGGGATTCGATCCCGGGTCTCCAGAATCACGCCCCGGGCCAAAGGCGGGCGCCAAACCGCTGCGCCACACAGGGATCCCTTGTTGAGTAACTGTTAAACAGTCTTTCCCCTCCATCATATGGTGAGCTCCTAGAGACCAAGAACTATTTTCATTTGCTCAATGACTGCTGATTGAGAACTCACTATATGCCACATGTTGATCCAGACATGACAACACTGTTCTAGGCAACTTTCTTTACTTCTTTTATATTCCCCAGCACATTAATATAATAAGAGCAAACATTTCCTGAGTGTTTTTTTTAAAGAAGTTTTTATCTTTTTTTTTTAAGATTTTTATTTATTTATTCATGAGAGACACGAGAGAGAGAGAGAGAGAGAGAGAGAGAGAGAGAGAGGCAGAGACACAGGCAGAGGGAGAAGCAGGCTCCATGTGGGAGCTTGACGTGGGACTCCATCCAGGGTCTCCAGGATCAGGCCTTGGGCTGAAGGCGGCGCTAAACCGCTGAGCCACCCAGGCTGCCCCATTTCCTGAGTGTTTTATATGTGCCAGGCATTAGTCTAAGCCTTATCCGTGATCTCATTTAGATCCCCAAATGATTCTATGAAATAGGTCCTATTTTACCCCCATTTTATAGATGAGGAAACTAAGGCTCAAAAAGGTTGAATAACTGGCCCAGAGTCAAATACCTATTGGGGTTTGAATCCAGGTGACCAGACCTTAACCCGATCTCTTGACTACATTGCTAGGCTGCCTCCAGTTAATACTTTTGTTTTGTTTGTTTTTTGTTTTTTCTATATGTTATATTTTTTCCATTTTTAAAAAGATTTTATTTATTTATTCATTTGAGACACAGAGAGAGGCAGAGACATAGGCAGAGGGAGAAGCAGGCTCCCTGCAGGGATCTGGATGCGGGACTCGATCCCCAGACCTCAGGATCATACCCTGAGCCAAAGGCAGATGCTCAACCACTGAGCCACCCAGGTGCCCCTCCAGTGAATACTTTTGGATTAATGGACTTGACTGAACTAAAGACAGTGTTGGTGGCTCTACACACCACCAAATAGGGGTTATGCACTATAAAATCACTGTTTGGCAATTTATTGACTATCCCCAGATATAATAGGTGTGTGGTTCTTTACAGACTTACAATGAGGTAAATAGATAATGAACTGCGGTAACATTTACTTCACTGAAATCACCTAGTCATAAAATGCTAAATAAAGGAGATGCTCACTGGCCTGTCCAAAGATGCGCGGAAGAAAAGAAGAGACATGGAGTTCCTAAATGTTGGGAACTCTTTACTAAACAGAAGTTAAGCAATAAACCATTTAGGCTGGAGGTTCATTTGTTGGACTCAAGAATGCCTGTTGACACCAACAAGTTTCCCAAGGCATTAGCTGGGAAAAGGAAAAGGGTAGGAATAGGAAAAAAAGAGAGAGGAAGGTAGGAAGGAGTGAGTCTGATGGGATGTGGAGTGGTGGGAACCATCCACACCAAGAGATGCCTTGGCTGCCTGGATGATGTGGACCGCTGTCCCAGCAGGAGATAGAACATTTAAAAGGAGCTTTAAATTTAGTCGAAGGCACATGGAAGGATTTCTAGCCCCATGGACTCAATGAAACAAAGATAGCCAAGTTGCCATTTCATACTTTGATTTGTATTTGACATCAAGTAAATGGACTAGCATCCAGCTCCCTGCATTTAGAAGTAAAAACAAGACCCGGGTTGATGTTGTGTGTTGGGTTTGGTAATGGGGGATTTATGCTAGTTGTGTGATGTGTGATAAGATGTAGGGAGTGAAAGCAGCTATTAACACTGATTAACTCAAAAGTTGACCACCAGCACACACAGCCATTGTTTCCACCAGCACTCTCTAGCCATGGGCTTTGTCTGGCTGGCTTCACAAGAGACAAA
This sequence comes from Canis lupus baileyi, assembly GCF_048164855.1. Taxonomy (NCBI): domain Eukaryota; kingdom Metazoa; phylum Chordata; class Mammalia; order Carnivora; family Canidae; genus Canis; species Canis lupus. The sequence continues at coordinate 34,795,653 of NC_132856.1, read as the reverse complement.
TGCCATTACAGGAGACCAAATAACCTTATTCAGGCAGTCGTCAGATAATAGAGACGCTCTAGGTATTAGCTTGACTGCATTAGTTTGATTTGTTACTACTGTTCACCTTGTCCTGGGCATTAATGGAGACAAAGGCTTGGAATTACCAGGAGCAGAGATAAGCCGTGGATTAGAGCCTGTGTGTTTAGAGGGAAAGATAATTCTATCTTGGGTTTTCATTTCCATTTCCATCTTGCTTGATTTTTTCCCCAAAGTTAAAGTCTAGTTTTTTCCCGTAAATATCATTATACTCACTCCAAATTACTAGCAGTTGTAATTGCTAAAAAAATAAATAAATAAACTGACTTTATTATTTCCTTTAACAAGATTAATCTTAATCTTTTAATTTTTTGTAAATGATTTTGGGCAAAATACACTAATGATCTTATATATTACCCTGCTTCTTGAATATTCTTATATATTACAGACTCACTTTACAATATTTAATGATGTTATTGGTAGCTGAAAATATAAAAGAATGTGTATATTCCATTCATAGTCAGTTCTTGAATATTACAAATTCTAGTATTATTTAAATTTCTTCTGCCTTCTAAATGTTGTTATGGATGCATCATTTCTATTATAAATTATTTCAGTTATAAATATATAATTTCAGTTGTAAACACAACTTATTTTAGTTATAGATAAAATTGGATTTTAATCTCGTATAAATCAATTACATTAAATTGTCACTGGAAAATACTGAGATAATGATATTATAGAGTTACTATGCTTCTTTCCTCATCAGAGTTTTTATAGGTATGATTAGTTTTTATAACTAAAAAACAAACTTAAGTAGATAACTAGTTGTTGATCAGTGTTTGTAATGTTTTCATTCCCCCCCCCCAAGTCTATCATTTTATACAGAATCCTCCCATTCTTCAGAAATTTAGAGGTTAGGTTTAATTCCAGATAAATTCTAGATAAACTGTGATAACTCTCTGAAAATCTAAATTTGTGAAAAGTACTACTCCAAAAATACTTAAATATTAATATTATAGAAGAGCTTATTATATATAGGACTTAAAATCCTATTCTAAACTAAGCAAAAGTTAGGAAGGAAATAGAGCTAGATGTCTGACGTGGCAAGATATCAGAAAGATGCACAGAATGTCAAGTGTGATGACATTAAAAAATAACAACATTAAAAAAAACAACATAAAAGCAACAAATACACATGTGTGTATATATGAATACATATGCACATGCTTTCATATACAATAAGATCCATAAAAATGAGTAATGATGGTTATCTGTGAAGGATGAGGCTTGAGGGAGATTTGCCTCTATTTCTATACTACTGAATTGTTTACAATATGTAAGTATGACCTTTGTAATAAAAAATAAAAGACTATTTGAAAAAGCCTACCCATCACCTGACACTTTTGCCTCCAACCAACTCCTGGTGGCTTCCAGTCCTCCAACTTAATATAACTTCACAGATATCTAATGAAGAGCAAAAAAAAAAAAAAAACAACAACAACAAACAAACAAAACAAACGAACAAAAAAACTGGTGGATCAATTCTTACTAATATATTTCATAAAGAGTGCTTCAAATTTTATATTAGTGAAAGCAACTCTTTATATTGGAAAAAATGGCCTACTCTAACCATAGACTTCCTTGGAAAATATTTAATGCCTCTGCTTTTCCAGTTCCTGCTCTGCTGTCTTTCTTTTCTCCCTCTCCACCTCAGCCATAGTGGAACAGAATACAACCAGTCTATTGCTGACCAGTTGTTGGGACACAGAGCTCTCCATCCCAAATGTGCTCTCCCTAAATGACTTTTAAAAACTCTAAAATCTGAGTCACACTGGTTTTCTTCAGTGATAATATAAAAACTCCCTTTCATTTTTCCCATATAATCAAATAAACAAAAATGTATATATAGAGATTCAATAATTCAACAAGAACCTTCTACTGTGGTCATCACTGGGAGAGAAAGGGACAGAGCAGCAGGAAAGATAAAGGGAAGAGAGAATTCAACTCAATGAACACAGATGAAATATAGTTTCCAGGAGACCAAGTCAAAGTCCTCAAGCAAACATTTCAAAAAGAAATGTTTCAAAAGGCCATTTTGGCCTTCCACTAATTAACTAGAAAACAAATACCCAGACTTCCAATAGTGGGACTTCCTTCTTGTATTGCATCTTACCTATTCCCATCTTTAATTGGTAGGTTCAATGGCAAATGTAAGGAAAATACATAGTTTTTGTCCCCAGAAAAGTGCCCTGATCACTTGATGGGACGAGCACTGGGTATACTATATGTTGGCAAATTGCATTTAAATTAAAAAATTAGGGCAGCCCAGGTGGCTCAGCGGTTTAGCGCCGCCTTCCGCTGGGTATGTGATCCTGGGGACCTGGGATCGAGTCCCACGTCAGGCTCCCCGTATGGGGCCTGCTTCTCCCTCTGCCTGTGTCTCTGCCTCTCTCTCTCTGTGTGTCTCTTATGAATAAATAAATAAAATCTTAAAAAAATAATTAATTAACAAATTAAAGAAAAAAAAAAAAAGAAAACTGCCCTGATTATTTCCAGCAACTATGTCACAGCACATATGAAGGGTAGATCAGTTACCCTACATTACCCGTCAACGATTTACTTGTAATAAAGTAAGATGCAGTTGATAGGAAATCACTAAACTAGAAATAGATACAAGCCAGATGATCATTATTTATTTAATGAATGAAAAAGTAAAACACAACATTAAAAAACTAGGAAAATATTTTAAAATTTGCATTTATTTGCAGTTCAATTCTTTTTGCAATGTAATAGCAAGGGTAGGAATATGACAACTGATGCCTTTCTATCTCTACCTTGCTGTAATGATTTTGCTTTAAAAAAAAACACAGCAACTTGAAATTGGCATGCTAGAAGGATTTGTATTGATATAAGGTGAGAAATTTTCACTGCTTTATGCCAGAAATCAAGATAGAAATAATAATCAGAAATAATAATCATGTTTCAAAATGCACTTGAGGAAAACTACTCGAAACAGATCATATCTTTGTGCCATTCTTCAGACTATTTTACTTGAATTTTTTTGTAAATGGAATCCAGCTTGTAGAATCACTTAGTCATGAGCTTGCTGATTCTAGCGAACTAATTTATTAGATTAAATTTGCTCACTTAAAAAATAGCTGGCTTTTTCTGAAAATGCTTATTAAAATATATAGGAAAGGCCTTTATTATAGCTAAAAGTGCCCAAGTATAATAGGTAACACGTTATAATAGCAAATATTTACAATATTTTAAGAAAAAAATGACAGCATTCAGTATAATGCAGAAAAGAAACATCACATTCTTAACGCCTGATATTTCCATTGATTCTTCAGGTTCTGCAATTCTAAGATAATCTCACACGTTTAGTTTTCTATCTCTTCCAGGAGATTTGAGTTGAAATTTTTTTTCGCCATTAGAAACTGTGATTCTCTATGGGACCTTTTCAGCTTTGCACGCCGATTTTGGAACCAGATCTAAAATTAAGGAACAATAAAATAGATCTCAGAAATATTAATGGAATATTCTCACCATTTCAACCATCACGAGCAACAACTAAATCTGAAAATTACCTGGATTCTGTCTTCCTCTAGATTCAATTTCCGAGCTAAGTCTTCTCTGATATCAATGCCGGGATAGCAGTTTACTCTAAAGACATTTTCCAACACTTCAATCTAAGAATAAGGAAATAATTATATAAAGTGTTGATATTTGGTATGTCATCATAAAATGGACTTTGATTTATATAGCAAAATAACTGCATTTAGATCTTGGGCAATCTCTGTATGACTTTGTTTTTGTTTTTGTTTTTTTGAATGACTATCCAGAAACTGTTAAAAAATAAAACAACTCCATACAGTCTATTGTTTCATTAACAAGGCTTCTTAACTGCGATCCCAAAGTGATTGGGCTTTTTTGCTCAACAGGGTGCTAGTTAAAGCCTTTGGTATTATCATTACTAGTTGAAAAACTTCCCACCTGGTTTTGAGTAAAAGCAGTTCTGGGTCTCCGGCCCCTATACCAGCTCAGTTCTCTTTTCAAAGACAGCCTTTCTGAGGCCGAAAAGTAATTTTCGTATTTCAAAAATTTCTCTTCTGGCATTGGGTGATCCACAGTACAAGGGAGTGAGATCCCATTAGGAAGGCTTGGGATATGAACGCAGAGGTTAACATCTTTCCCTAGAAACAGAAAAATAAACTCCATCTTAGATGTCTAATCCTGTATTCCACGAAGTTCTAGAAGAAGTAATATCAAGAATTTGTCTTTAATTTTCCTACTGGAATTCATCTGGGTTTCACAAGGGACCTGACCGCTCATCAACCAAAAACCAAAAAGCAAACAAAAATAAAGATCCTGCCTTGGTGCTAAAGAACATTTTGGTCTCTGAATGTCATTTATTTTTCAGTGGAAAAAAAAAAAAAAGGAAATCTGATGTGTCAAATGAAAGGAACCTTTTGAAATAAATGCAGGTTGTTGGCAGGCATTTCCTGTGAATGAACTTTATACCTACTTGGATCTAAGGCTGATATTCTTTTTATTTCCTATAGAACTCAGCTGGAGGCATTATAAGTCCCAGATATTTCAGTTACGTAGTTTGATGAAATTGCAGTTTTTCTCTAAATGGTATGAAATAAAGGCCAAAATAAACACTGCAGACGAAAAGAACAAAGAGTTTTTAAAAAACCAAGTTGTGGCATACCTGAGGAGCCGCAGGTGTCTGCCCAGGGCCTGTGGGGTTTCATTGAAGGAATACAGTCTTTCTTCTGGTCCAATCCTAAAATGCTCTCAATCGAAAAGGAGCAGGATGAGGGTTTGCGTTCCCCAAGCTGAGCACCCTCCTGAAGACTGGGAGCCATCCTGGAGTGGGCTGCTCAGAACGACAGCTCTGGCCTCTCCCTGCCTCTTGGCTGGCTCTGCCCCATGTGTACAGGACTGGGATCTTCTGCAGTTCACCTTATGGCTCCGCAGACAAGGGGGCTGGATTTAGAACGTCACTAATTAAAATCCTGTCTTAGAAAGTTTTAGCATGTCAATGAACACTCGCCCAGCCAGCAGCTTGAGGAGTTAATTGTTTATTTGTTTGCAAGTAATTAGCAACTAATGGCTACACCAGGGGGGCCACCTACAGAGACAAAAATTGTTATCTCTCCTAAGCAGAACACAGACTTAACTTTCTCGGAAGAAGTGATGCACAAACTAGCACTCCTCTTTTATTTGAAATCATTAATGTATAAAATCATGCCTTTTATTCTGAAGTTTATACTTTCATGGACTCCAGTTACCTAAACATACAGGCAAGATAGGAGAGCAGTCAAGTAATAAATAATCTAATTTAAGTGAATTTTCTTCCAAGGAAATTGGAAAAAAATAATAATCTCTTAATGCTATTACGGTAATTCCGATGAAAATGCCTGTTTTTCATATGCATATGTAATAGTGAATGTTGTCAATGGAAACACAATAGTATTTGGAGTGCAGCATACTGGAAAAGGTTGGCAATGTTATTAACACTGAGTGTAATTGTCTTCCAAGTGCCTGGATTAATTCATAAGGAACAGTTGCACCAAGTATTTTAAATAATTAATAAGTTAATTCCATTCTTTCATCTTTTCTTTTAAATGAGAGAGAGACAAGTTTATAGGAAGATCATATGTCGCCACCACCAAGCAATTTAAAAACATGACTATTCAAACTAAAGGAAAGAATTTCTCTTCCACCACAGTGGTTGCAAAGTAAAGAACATGATTTAATGTATTTTTTAAAAGAATTTCCCTCTGCTGCTTTTTTGAGGGGCTGGTAAGTTTTCATGAAGACAATAAGATTTATGAAAATAACCAAGAACAGAATGTTTTAATTTCATCATTCTAAGAAAACTTGAAATTAAGAAAGATTGCTGTTAATTGGGAAAATTTTGATGTAGGCATTCCCTCAAAACGTACTTTTACTGCTCTTGTACTCTGTTGCTCCTCTTTTTCCAGCACCCTCTTGATAATAAATGTAGAAGCTCAACTTTATCCAGTATTTAAACAACTACCAGGTATTTCTTCAGGGAAGAGGGAAAGAAGTCTCCACTTCTAGAGGAAATGGCCTGTACGGGATGGAGCTCGAGTTCATCTGATTTTGTCCTATCATGATGTCACAAATATTAAGCTAAATTCCTCCTTAATCAAACTCTAGAATGAACAAAAGATTCACATACAAAACATCAACAGGCACACAGAAGGATGGATATATATAAATATAGATGTAAAGTCATTCTAAGAATGAACAAATATAATAATAGTAATACTTATAATAGTAAATATAGTAATGTTGCATAGTAATATAGTAATAGTAAATATTTATGCCTCATGGAGGTTTTGCCTCTAGTGTCTTGGAATGAATGTAGACTGTAAAAGGAGGGGATGACCTTACCCTGGGAAGACTTGGAGGAAGAGAGAGAATTCAAAACCTTCTCAGGGGCACCTGGGTGGCTGGGTCAGTTAAGTGTCTGCCTTTAGCTCAGGTCATGATCCCAGGGTCCTGGGATCGAGCCCCATGTCTGGCTCCCTGCTCAGCCAGGCGCCTGCTACTCCCTTTCCCTCTTCGGCTCCCCCTGCTTGTGCTCTCTCTTTCTCTCTCTCTGTCAAATAAATAATAACATAACATAAAAAAGACCTTCCCAGATTCCTTCTCTTTTGAGACATTCATTCACTCATTCATTCATTCATTCATTCATCCATTCATTCTACTATCGGTTGAGCATCTACACAGTACTAATAATAAAATAGGAATCTTCATGAAACTCACAATGGTATGGGGTAGAGTGGAGGTGGGAAGAAAAGAATAATTATAACAGTAATTATAAGTGAGTAAATTATCTCATATGTTAACTGATGATAAGAATGGAAAAAGGAAATAGATGAGCTAGTAAACCATCTCATTAGTGCAGGAGGTGGAGATCTTGAGATCCTTACTCCTACAGATTAGTGCCCTAGAGGCACAAGTTGCAATGATGCTATAATACAACTCTAGCCCCCAGTTTCTTCTTTATCACCAAGGACATTCCAATATCTTAATTCTGCTTGAGTTGACTTTATCTGGACTTACATAATACCATTTTATATATGGATGGTAGATGAAAATAAAAGGTAGGGAAGAATTTCTCTAAAAATGTTGGGAGACATTTTCTTGTACATTCAGTCAACAAAATTTTATAGAGTATTTAATATGTGTCAGACACCATTCTAGATGCTAGAGATTAATGAATGAGGTAATTTCAGAGAGTAATGAATTCACTGAGAGGAATATATATAAACAAAATTTCAACCTCTTCCATTTATATTATATATCTGTTTATTATGTTTATTTTCTGTTGTCTGTTTCCCATCTCTAGGATTTTTGTCTGTTTTATTCACTCCTTAGCATCCAAAAACAGTGGTCGGCTCATACTGGATGAAAGAATCTCATTGTTTCTTTTTGCATTCCTTCAAGTAAAGTTGGGGATTTATTTCTTCATATGTTTATTGGCCAATATGTGTTCTATCTTTTGTGAAATGATGGTTTATGTCTGTCTTAGTCTGTTCAGGCTGCTTTAACAAAATACCACAGAATGAGTAGCTGATAAACAAGAGAAAGTTACTTCTCACAGTTCTAGAGGCAGGAAGTCTGAGATCAGGCCACTTGCATGGTTGGGTGAGGGCTCCCTTCCAGGTGGCAGATTTCTCCTTATCTTCACATGGCAGAAGGAGCCAGGGAACTCTTCAGGACCTCTTATAAGACTCTAATCCCATTCATGAAGGCTCTACCCTTATGACCTAATCACCTCTCAGAGGCCTTCACTTCCTAATACCATCATATAGGGTATTATTTGGATTGCAACATGAATTTTGGTGGGACACACACATTGAGACCATATCATGTCCTTAGCCCATTTTTTTTTAAATTAGGGTATTTTGCTGTTGTTTCTTTTTTCGCTTTTTTCTTTAGAGAGTTCGTGCATGCATATGCAAATAGGGAGGAGGCAGAGGGAGAGAGAGAAACCATCTTTTTTTTTTTAAACATTTTATTTATTCATTCATGAGAGACACAGAGAGAGGCAGAGACACAGGCAGAGGGAGAAGCAGGCATTATACAGAGAGCCTGACGTGGGACTCGATGTAGGGTCCCCAGGATCACGCCCTGGGCTGCAGGCGGTGCCAAACCGCTGCGCCACCAGGGCTGCCCGAGAGAAACCATCTTAAACAGGCTCCATGTCCAGTGTGAAGCCAGAGCCCTACACTGGGCTTAATCTCACAACTCTGAGGTTATGACTTGAGCCAAAATCAAGAGTCAGACATTTAACTGATTGAGTCACTCAGGCGCCCCTATTGTTGTTTCTTTATGGGTAGAGTTTTTCATATATTAAAGATTATATATATTCATATATAATATATTTCATATATTAAAGATTATAACTCTTTGGTATGTATGGTAAATATTTCCTCCATTTTGCCCTTGATGTTTTGACTTTATTGATGCTGTCTTTTCTCATATGAAGTTTCATAGTAAAATGTGTTGATAATACACTTTATGATTTCTGTCTTTAAAAGGGGCATTTCTGTCTTCATTTATGGTAATAATGAAGTAGCTTTTATGGTACCTACCCTTCCAAAGATACAAATTATAAACCCTGGAAAATATATTTTTAAAAAACTATCCAACAGTACTGGAAAGTGTCCCCAAACAGACAGAAACTCAAGAAGAGAAGATATTAGAAGAGCTGAGTAGCACTGGGTGAGTTTTCCATTTTTATGGCTTTTTTTCTAAAAGCAGGCACCATTCAACACCATGTGAGAGGATCCACAGTCTTATTGGCTTAAGGAATAAAAGGAGAGGGATCCCTGGGTGGCACAGCGGTTTGGCGCCTGCCTTTGGCCCAGGGCACGATCCTGGAGACCCAAGATCGAATCCCACGTTGGGCTCCCGGTGCATGGAGCCTGCTTCTCTCTCTGCCTGTGTCTCTGCCTCTCTCTCTCTCTCTGTGACTATCATAAATAAATTAAAAAAAAAAAAAGGAACAAAAGGAGAGAGTTCAAAGCAACTACAGCAGGTAGGAAGTGAGAAAGAATCCTAGGAAGCAAAGAGTTACAGCAAAAGGCCCCAAATGCTGCATATAAATTCTTCCCAAATCCCTGACTGACTCCTGAATTTGGCATGCATTTGGAAAACACCAAACATCTCAGCTAGTAAAATGACTGAACAAAAATTTTGACTGATGATAACTAAATCCCTGACTGACTCCTGAATTTGGCATGCATTTGGAAAACACCAAACATCTCAGCTAGTAAAATGATTGAACAAAAATTTTGACTGATGATAACTACAAAGGAGACAGAGTTTAGACAGTTTGAGCACATCTTGATAAAATAAACAAATAAGCAAAAATCAACATTCTTCAGACAGACAAAATAGAATCCAGAGAATACAAATATCATTTAGTGTCCAGGATACAATCCAAAATTATTAGACATACAAAAAAACTGGAAAATGTGTCCCATATTCACAAGAAAATGCAGTCAATGGATGCAGACCCAGGGTTGATACAGATGTTGGAATTAGCTGACAAGGAAACCAGTTAATGTAAATATACTTAAAGACATAAATGAAAATATGCTCATAATGAATATATAGACAGTATACAACTACAGAAGAACCAAACACAACTTCTATTACTAAAAATAAAATATCAGAAATAAAAAATTCACTAGGTAGGCTTAACAGTTTATAGGAGATGACAGAAGAGTCATGTTTTCAGTGAAAAACACACAGAAAAAAAAACATTAAAATGAACAGAGCCTTAGTAACCTAGAGACAATCTAAAACAAATCTAACATGTGTAATTGGAATTACAGAAGGAGAAACAGAGAGGATATGGTAGAAAAAATATTTGGAGAAATAATGGCTGAAGTTTTCAAAAATTCGGTGAAAGACATAAATTTACAGATTCAAGGAGTGCCTGGGTGGCTCAGTCAGTTAAACATCTGCCTTCCGTTTGGGTCATGATCTCAGGGTCCTGGGATTGAGCTCCACATCAGGCCCTCTGCTCACTGGGGAGTCTGCTTATCTCTCTCCCTCTGGCCCTCCCACCCCTCATGCTTGCTATCTCTCTCAAATAAATAAAATTTTTAAAAAATATTTACAGATTCAAGAAGCTCAAAGAATCTCATCACGATAAACACAAGGAAAACTACACCTAGGTATATTGTAATCAAATGAATAAAAATCAAAGACAAAGAGAAAATCTTGAAGGCATGCAGAGAAAAATGCATATTAAATACATGCGATTAACAGTATGATTTGACTGAATTCTCATCAGAAACAATGGAGGCCAGAAGACAATGAAACAACATCTTTAAAATGCTAAAAGGAAAAAAAAATACTTTCAACACAGAATTCTATATCCAACAAAAACTCTTAAAAATGAAGGCAAAATAAACACATTTTAAGATAAACAAAAACTAAGAGACTTATCACCAATAGACCTGTACTACAACAAAGTGACCATGTGTGATCACCACTGTTGGGTTTTATAAAACATTGAAGGTTATGCTTTGATCTCTTGGATAGTTCTGTCCAGAGAAAGCCAGCAACCATGCCATGAGGACATATGAGCAGACCTGTGGAGAAGCCCACATGGAGAGGAACTAAAGTTTCTTGCCAATAGTCAATACCACCTTGCCAGCTACATGAGTGAACCACTTGGAAAGTGAATCCTCTAGCCCCAATAAAGCCTTCAGTTGACTGAAGCCCCAACTGACATCTCACCACAATCTTAGTGGATATTCTAAGACAGAACTGGGTATCCAAATAACTCCTAAATTTATTTCTTTTTTTTTTTTTAAAAGAGTTTATTTATTTATTCATGTGAGACACATGGAGAGGTAGAGACATAGGCAAAGGGAGAAGCAGGGTCCCTGTGGGGAGCCAGACCTGGGGGATTACAACCTGAGGTGGCAGATGTTCAACCACTGGGTTACCCAGGTGGCCCAACTCCTGAATTTTTGACACAGAGTAACTGTGAAAGGTATTAAATAAATCCTGCTGTTTTAAACTACCTTTAGTTGATTTGTTAGGTATCACTAGATAATTTATCCATAGTCTCTATCATAAGAAACTGGGTTGGGGTGGAAGGATAAAATAATATCATAGTTTGAACAAGAGAAAAAAAAAAAAGAACGGAAATGAACAAAATATAAAACAAACAATGGAAAAAATGAATAAAGTTGGTCTTTTGAAATCAACAAAATTGATAAAACTATAGGTAGACTGATCAAGAACAAAAGAGGGGTGCCTGGCTGGTTCAGTCACTGCAACTCTTGATCTCAGGGTTGTAAGGTAGAGCCCCACATTGGGTGTAGAAATTACTTAAAAATAAAATCTTGGGGTGCCTGAGTGGCTCAGTCAGTTAAGCAACTGACTCTGGGTTTCTGCCTAGGTTGTGATCTTAGGGTCATGAGATGGAGCCCCACATTGGGCTCCATGCTCAGTAGGGCGTCTGCTCAGAGATTCTCTCCCTTTGCCCTCCCCCTACTCTCTCTCAAATAAAAACATTTTTAAAAAGATTTTATTTATTTATTCATAAGAGATAGGCAGAGACATAGGCAGAGGGAGAAGCAAGCTCCCCATAGGGAGCCAGGACCCCGGGATGGAGACCTCAGCCAAAGGCAGATGCTTAACTGCTGAACCCACCCAGGCATCCCAAAACCTTTTTTTTTTTTAATTTTTATTATTTATTTATTTATTCATGAGAGACACAGAGAGGCAGAGGGAGAAGCAGGCTCCTCACAGGAAGCCCAATGTGAGACTCGATCCCAGGACTCTGAGATCACATCCTGAGCCAAAAGCAGATGCACAACCGCTAAGCCACCCAGGTGTCCCCCAAAACCTTTTTTAAAAAAAACCTTTAAAATAAAAAAATAAATAAAATCTTTAAAAAAAGAATAAAAGAGAAAACAAATTATCAACATTAAGAATAAAGAAGTGATATTACAGAGACTACAAATTATTAAAAAGGTAAAAGAATATTATTAATGACTTTATCCAATAAATTCAACAACTTACATGAAATACACAAAAGTCTTGAAAAAGTAGGGCAGCCCCAGTGGCTTAGCTGTTTAGTGCTGCCTTCAGCCCAGGGCATGATCCTGGAGACCCAGGATCGAGTCCCACGTCGGGCTTCCTGCAATGGAGCCTGCTTCTCCTTCTGCCTGTGTCTCTGCCTCTCTCTCTCTCTCCCCCCCGCCCCCCGTGTGTGTCTCCATGAATAAATAAATAAAATCTTGAAAAAAAAATCTTGAAAAAACATGATTACCAATATTGAGACAAGATGAAGAATATATGATTAGTCATGTATCTATTTAATAAATTATTTAAAAAAAGAAAGAAAGAAAGAAATTCTTTCACACAAAGAAAACTCTAGACCCAGACAACTTCACTGGTGAAATTTATCAAATATTTAACAAATACCAATCTTACAGAATACCAATCTTATGCAAATACCAATATTACACAAACTCCTTCATAAAATGGAAGGGGGCCTTTCTATATTTGTTGTATGAATCCTGAATAGCACCAATAACAAAAATTTTCCAGAAAAATTATAGATAAATATCCTTCAGGAATACAAACACAAAAACTTTAAGTATATAAACATATAAAAAGGATAATAAATTATGACTAAATGAGGCTTTTCTCAGAAAGAAAACAATGGTTTAACATTCAGAAATCAATGTAATTCATCATTAATAGAAAAAAAAGAAGAAAATCATGTGATCACTTTAAAGCTACAGAAAAATACTCTTTTGTAATAAAAAAGTAGCAAATTAGGTTTAGAAGTAACTTCCCCAAACTGATAGAGGGCATCTATAGAAATTGTTAACTAACATCTTATTTTTTCATTTTTAAAGTTTATTTATTTATGTAATCTCTACACCAACTGTGGGGGTTAGACTCACAATCCCAAGATCAAAAGCCACTTGCTCCTCTGACTGAGCCATCTAGGTAACCCTTCTAACATCATATTTAATGGTGAAATATTGATTGCTTTCTCTACAATTATTAACAAGCCAAGGAGGTTCACTTTCAGTATTTCCAACCAACAATATGTTGATCTAAGCCAGTGCAATAAGGCAAGAAAAAGAAATAAAAGTCATATAGATCAGAAAGAAAGAAGTAAACTTCTCTATTCACAGATGACATCATTGTTTACATTGAAAAATCTTAAGAATCTACAAAATAGCTACTTAAACTAATAAGTAAATTTAGCGAAGTCATAGAATAAAGGTAAATACATATGGGCAGCCCGGGTGGCTCAGCAGTTTAGCGCCATCTTCAGCCCAGGGCCTGATCCTGGAGACCAGGGATCGAGTCCCACATTGGGCTCCTGCATGGAGCCTGCTTCTCCCTCTGCCTGTGTCTCTGCCTCTCTCTCCCTCTCTGTGTCTCGAATGAATAAATAAATAAAAATCTTTTTTTTAAAAAAACGTAAATACACAAAAATCAACTTAATTCTATAAGCTAGCAGCAAACAACTAAACATACACCTGTTATTCTTTTTTTAAGATTTTATTTATTTACTCATGACAGACACAGAGAGAGAGAGCGAGAGAGAGAAAGAGAGAGAGAGGCAGAGACACAGGCAGAGGGAGAAGCAGGCTCCATGCAGGGATCCTGACATGGGACTCGCTCCCGGGTCTCCAGGACCACACCCCGGGCTGAGGGTGGTGCTAAACCGCTGGGCCACCAGAGCTGCCCAACATACACCTGTTATGACCCAACAATTCCTTTCTTAGAAAAATGTAAACATATATCCACAAAAAGACTTGCATGAGAATATTCATAGAAGCTTTATTCATAACATCCAAAACTGGCAACTAGGTATCTACTAACAGGAAAGTGGATAAACAAACTATGGTATAGTTATACAATTGACTTCAATTCAGCAATATAAAGGTATATAATACCAATATATGTAACAACTTTGATGAATATAAAAACATCCTAAGTCAAAGAAACCTTATACAAAAGAATACCTGCAGTATGATTTCATTTATGTGGTGTTTAAGAACAGAGAAAAATAGTAGTATTGAAAAAAATCAGAAAGTAAGGGTGGAGGTGGAGATGGGGACTGAATGGGAAGCAGAATCAGGAAACTTAGGTAACGATGGCAAAGTTCTAGACTTTGTTGAAGTTTGTATTACACAGAGTTAGGCATTTGTCAATACTCATTGATTGGTATTCTTTAAGATTTGTTTCACTCTGCATAAAATTTTATCAATTAAAACATAAATAAGTATTGAACTGTAGTTAATGATATGCATGTTAGGAGAGAAATATATTTATCTGCAATTTGTTTTAAAATGCATTTATTTGGGACCTGTGGCTCAATCGGTTAAACATCTGCCTTCAGTTCATGTCATGATCCCGGGACAAGCCCCTGGTTGGGCTCCCTGCTCAGTGGGGAATCTGCTTCTCCCTCTCCCTTTGCCCCTCCCCCTATTCATGCTCTCTCTGTCTCTCAAATAAATAAAATCTTTGAAAAAAATAAAATGCATTTATTTAAAAAATAAAATAAATTGATGGATGGATATGTGATTATTAAATATTAAATATTATGATCATGCGCTGGGCTGAAGGCAGGTGCCAAACCACTGAGCCACCCAGGGATCCTGCTTCAAAAGTATTTAAAATATTTATATTAATTCTTTCACAAATCCCCTACTCTTGTGGCTAAGAAAACAGAAACTGAGAGTTCAGTTGTAAATTCCCACCGACTAGCCAGTGGCACAGGCTTGACTCAAATTTTCTGTCTCTAAATTCCCTGTTCTACTGACTTTATCAATTGATGGCCACCATAACATGTTCATCAATGATTTCATTGTATAAACATCAAAGGGTACTGATAAATGAAGAAAAATGTTGTAAAAACATGGATATATCCTCAATCTTTTTGTTGGGGGGGAGAGAGAGGGAGTGCAAAGGGGGTGGGAGGAGGGGCAGAGGAAGCCGGAGAGAGAGAATCTTAGGTTCCATGCCCAGCACAGACCCCAAAGCCAGGCTTGATCTCACAACCCTGAAATCACAACCTGAGCTGAAATCAAGAGTCAGACACCTAACTTAACCACCCAGGTGCCCCTATTCTCAGTATCTTTTAATACTTATTTTGATATCAGAAATAAAAAGCCTGACACATTGACATTGAAGAGTCTATGAATCATAAAATTCGATAGTCTACATTTTAAACATCTATATGTACAAGATGAAGTAAAAAATTGAGAGGTTTATATTTTGTTTTACTAATTAGTAAATCCACTGAGGTTTTGCTAACAGTTTATTTTCTAATTGTGTATTTCAATTAAGTCCCAAATCATTAACATCAGGTAAAATGCTCAATGTCTTAGGTGTTTTAGCAGAGTTTTACAAATCAACCATACAATTATTATGCTCATGGTCTGTGAAATGCAATAAGCAAAGCTTTAATGACATTTGTCCTTTACTTTTGCATAGGAATTATATGTTCTATTTGAGACTGTATTTTTTTAAACATTAAAACGTGTTTTTGGAAATAAAATAATTTTTTGCTCTTACACCTTCAGCATCTCCTAGAACTGTGACAAAGTGGACACTCAATAAAATATTTGTTGAACAAGTGAACAAATGGATAGGTGGATGGATGCGTGGTACTAGAAAGAGGTGACATTTGTAAACTGGACAGGCAATGCAAATGCTGTAGGTTTACGGTTGTTTAATGTGCTAAGTTTTTTTTATAAACTATGTATCACCCAATGTAATCCACATATTAGAAGACATTTTGACATTCTGTAACTAAAATTTAATGAGAAGGGAATTTGTTTTAAAAATTGGAGCTTGAGACGCCTGGGTGGCTCAGTGGTTAGGAGTCTGCCTTCTGCTCAGGGTGTGATCCTGGAGTCCAGGGATCAAGTCCCTCATCAGGCTCCCTGCATGGAGCCTGCTTCTCCCTCTGCCTATGTCTCTGCCTCTCTCTCTCTCTTTCTCTCTATCTCATGAATAAATAAATAAAACCTTAAAAAAAACTGAGCTTATTGAATAAATAAATAAGTAAAAAATCAGAGCTTAATGTGCATGGAAACTAATATAACATTATATCAACTCTGCTTAAATAAGAAAAATTAAAAATTAAATTAAAATGAAAAATCTGAGTTTAGAACTCCTGAGTTATCTTGAACAGTTCACAGCTCTGGCACTTTGTCATTCCTAAGGCCCCATCTGCCACTGTTATTTGAGACACATAGTATCTTTTCCAGAATCAGGAGACTTGAGAGGTTTCATACACATTTCTCTCTCTCCCATTACAGTGCCCATCACACAAGAGATATTAAATAAATGCTAGCTGAATAAGCTCACTTAATTTATAACATTTAAAAAACATCTCAGCCTTTGTTTTTCTCAAATCTCGAGTATAGTTTCTTATTTTTACATTTTGAATTCAGTTAAAATTATTTTCAGTATAGTGCCTTGCACATATCACACTCTATTTTTTAAAGATTTACTTATTCTATTTATTTGAGAAAGAGAGAAGGGGGGGCAGAGGGAGAAATAATCTCAAGCAGACTCCCTGCTGAGCTCATGCCCTTGATTTTAAATTTTTCATATGAAATCACCTGAAAAAAATGTATTTTTATTTTTAAAAATTTTTTAAAGATTTTATTTATTTTTTTTCATGGGAGACCCAGAGAAAGAGGCAAAGACATAGGCAGAGGGAGAAGCAGGCTCAATGCAGGAAGCCTGATGTAGGACTCGATCCTAGGACTCCGGGATCACACCCTAAGCCAAAGGTAGACGCTCAACCGCTGAGCCACCCAGGTGTCCCGTATTTTTATTTTTAAAGGATTCATTCAAGGGGTGCCTGGGTGGCTCAGTCAATTAAGCATCTGCCTTCAGCTCAAGTTATGATCCCAGAGTCCTGGGATCAAGCCCCTCATTGGGCTCCCTGCTCAGCAGAGAGTCTGCTTTTCCCTCTGCCCCTCCACACCCCCAGCTCATGCTCTCTCTCTCACTCACTCTCAAATAAAATCTTTAAAAAAATAAAAATAAAAGATTCATTCAATATAACAGTACATAGAGCAAGATATGATTATCTCCTTCAATTCTTCCCCATATACTTCCCAACCTAGTATTTGCTACCATTACCAACAGTTTATGCTTCTCCTTCCTACCTTTTTTGAAGTGCTTGATATCATAGGCAGATGTGCACACACATTTTTATCCACATGGAGTCAGACATATATGTTGCTCTACAGTGGGTCTTCTCTACATGAACATGACACTGTATCAGTACCTATAGCTCTACCTCACCCTTCAATAGCTGCTTGACACTGCATCAGGTGGATGAACCATAATTTATTGAATTATATCTCTGATAATGGGCACTTAGGGTTGTCTCCAACTTTTTTTTCCATTCATAAAACTTTTATTCCACTTACATGAACTTAATACACGTGTTCTTAACAATTATGCTTGGATTGTTCATGAAAATTTCATAAGACATTAAACAAAGCTAGCCATCATCTCAAGTTATTTCCTTGTTCACTATTTTTACAGCACATGCATGTTAGGCAAGTATCAAAAAAAAATCACAAAAGCAAAAAACCAAACCAAAACAACAACAAAAAAAGTTAAATACATGGAATTTTTGTTTTGCTGCTATGCTTGATAAAGTAACGGATAAAGTGAGAAGGGATGGATACTTTATCCATAAAGTAATGGATATCAAGCAATTCCTTTTTACTGCATCTTTACTTGTACATTTGTTCTTAGGTTGCCTAAAACATTTAAATACAAATAAAAGGAGTGTAGCAAAAATAATGACAGCAAACAGCAGGTAACTTTACAAATAATGGAATGTGAACCATTTCTGCCCTTATCCAGAGTAAACTGGGTCACAACTAAAGGAACACTTCTGCAACTGTAGTCAAAGGTGTGCACATTGAGAAAGAGTATTCCACAGATACTCATGGTTCACATGTAATATCTACAGGATACCCATTTCTACTACAGCCTTGTAAGTGTTCCAAACTTTAAAGTACCCACAATAACTACACCTGTATCTGGAACCAATTATCCCTTTTATTCCCCACCAGGAAAAAACAATATGTAGGCAGTTTTCTTTGCTTAGACATGGAAGCAGTTTTAACACTGGCCCTTGTGAAGCCACAATGTACAAAAAGGACTATGCCAAACATTTATAACTAGTATAAAAATTCCACATCCCCATATTGGCCACCTCAAGATGAAAACAGACAACTCCCTAAATGTTAACTGGCTCTACTCGCCTAATATTGAACATAAAAACCATATGGGAAATATAGAAATTCAAATAGAAGTAACATAACCTGTCATAAATCGTAAACAAAAAATGATTTGTGGGACAGCATGAATGACAAATGGTCTACTGTGTAAATTTTAGAATGAGGCAGACAAAAGTTGGAAGGCCGGTTAATTTTCCCCTCCTTCTCCTGCTTCAGCTTCGTCTCTTTGGGTGTCCGATATCCACAATGTCAAGTTGTCTCTCAGTAATTGCATTATTAGTGTGCTTTGTTTGACTTTTCACTTAATGTATCAAGTTCAGCAATGGCTTCATCAAAAGCTGTCTTTGCAAGAGAGCAGGCTTTCTCCGGTGAGTTCAGAATTTCGTAATAGAAAACAGAGAAGTTAAGGGCCAGACCCAATCTCATAGGATGTGTTGGTTGCATTTCCTTTTTGCTGATTTCAAAAGCTTCTTGGTATGCTTGTTGTGACTGATCCACAATCCCTTTCTTGTCATCACCAGCAGCAACTTTGGCCAAGTAACAGTGGTAGTCTCCTCTCATTTTCAAATAGAGGACTTTGCTCTCTGTGAAGCACTGGGGATCAAAGACCTTTTCAAGAGAGACAGTACATCATTGCAGAGATCTCTTAGCTCAGTCTCAATTTTCTCTCTGTATTCTCGAGCCATCTGCTGTTTTTTCTCAGCACCTTCCGTCTTTTGCTCAATACTTGAGACGACCCTCCAAGATGACCTACGAGCTCCTACAATATTTTTATAAGCAACTGAGAGAAGATTCCTCTCCTCATTGGATAATTCAGCTCCTTGCTCAGTTATGGACTTCCTGCAGGCTGCCATGTCATCATATCGCTCAGCCTGCTTGGCCAGTCTGGCCTTCTGCATCAGCTCATTTTTATCCGTGACTGGAAGTTCTGTGTCTGGAGTGGGTGGTGGCGGACGGACAGGGGCTCAGCAGTCTCCGTCTCCAACTTTTTAAACTACAATAAATATTTTGGCAGCGAATACCCCGTACATACATTTTAGCGTATATGCAGGAGTATTTCCGTGAAAAATTTCTTTGAAGAGTATATTATTTTGGGGGGAAGCTGTCATATTTCCTTCTAGGAAATCTTTACCAATGAATACTCCCACTCAGTCTAGTCCTTGTCCTTCTGTTCTCCCCAGATTGACAGTGGAAACAAGAAAGCTCTGAGCTAGCCTAAATTAGACTCAGGCTATCCCCACACACAATATTCAAAGATGAAACAGTTTTGGATTTAGGCCTACACTTTAGTGCCACTTAATCTAATCATTGCAAATTAAATGAGAGTTGTTGGTTAACCTGAAGACCTGATTGTTACTTATAACACTGTTTCTGGAGCATGAATGTTATGGTTCTTATTAACTAAAACAAACAACAAACAACCTTTTGAATCACAACATTTGTTAAACTCCAGCATACATCAAGGGTACGCTAGGTAGCCAGGAGCTGAAATGGTTTCTGTCTTCAAGAAACTGATGGCTAAGAAGATAGTAATTAACTTTGTTAAGTGAGACACTGTGCTTATGGTTCTGTAAAAAAAAAAAAAAAAAAAAAAAAACCTTGTAGAAAAGATTCTACTTTAGTATTTATAGGTAAAATTTCAAGATGTCTGTGTTTTGCTTACAATACTTCAGGAAAATAAGAAAACAGAAAATTAGGGCAAGTGTTGCAAAATGTTAAGTTTTGGATTGGAGTGATGGGTATATGCAAATTTATTATATCTAATGAATAAAGATAAAATAATGTGGATTCATTATTCTCTCTACTGTTTTTTTTTCAAGTTTTATTTTTTTTTAAGTAGTCTCTCCACCCAATGTGGGGCTTGAACTCAACTCTGAGATCAAGAGTTGCATGCTCTACTGACTGAGCCAGCCAGGTTCCTCTCTCTCTCCTTTTGAAAACATAAATAATAAAATTCTTAGTCTTTGAGGAACACCAATATATAAATACAAAATATAAG
Source organism: Canis lupus baileyi (assembly GCF_048164855.1). Lineage (NCBI taxonomy): Eukaryota > Metazoa > Chordata > Mammalia > Carnivora > Canidae > Canis > Canis lupus. Next base: position 34,775,307 of record NC_132856.1, on the reverse strand, counting down.
AATATAATAAAGATATATGTACAAGAGTTTATGAAAGCGGAAAAGGGCCCAAATCTGTTTGGGTGAGATTGACCAGGCCTGAGAATGGGTAAGAGCCCAACTCTCGTATCAAACTACCTGGGTTCAAATTCCAGGACCTTCTCTTTTTAGCTGTGTGACCTTAGGCATGTAACTTAGCCTCTTTGTGCTCACTTTCCTCTATAATAAAATGTGGATAATTATAGTACCTAATTGATAATTAAATGAGATAATTTGTGAAGCCCTTGGAATAGTGCCTGATACACAGTAAACATTAAACTGTTCGCTAGAATTTATTACCATTGTCAATGTTATTATGAAGGCTTTTCAGAAATGTTTTGAGGCAGAGATGTTTCAAGAAAAGCAACGTAACTTAAGGCCAATCAGGTGTAGGTGTGTGTGTGTGTGTGTTTGTGTGTGTGTGTGTTAGGGGAGGTGGAGGGAGAAGTGAATGTGATGCCCATATTTCTAGCTTAAGTGAAGAGTTGGATAATGACATCATTAACTAAGAAGGGAAGACAGATGAAGGAGAGTTTCTAACCTGGAAATTGTATTTCTAATCTTATAAACAAATGAGCAAGTATATAGCAAACTGAATTATCTCAGAATTGAAATATAGTTTTCAGAATGAGAAGGTAAAATACTAATGACAATTGGCAGCAGAAATGTAAAGTGATAAACATTCTAAAAATAATAAACATTCTAAAACACTTGGTGATGCAATCGGTTAAGCATCCTACTCCTGATTTTGGCTTAGGTCCTGATCTTGGGGTCATGGGATTGATCTTGGGGTAGTGGGCTCAGTGCAGATTTTGCTTGAGATTCTCTGTCCCTCTGCCTCTGCCCCCCCCAACCTGTGCTCGCATGTACTCTCTCTCTCAAATATATAAATAAATCTTTTAAAAAAAATAAATAAAAATACTTGAGGGGCTAACTTTATCTAAAATAGTTATTGTTATATACCTCACTCATGTAACCTAAATAAGTGAGATCATTTTAGTACTAGAATATACCTGGAAATAATATTATTTCAGAGTGGAATTGCCTTAAAATAAATATATATTTCTCAAAGGTTATAATCAAATAAGGTAGCTGTCATGGAGTACCTGAGAATTCTTGGAGGTGTTTGGGTCCCCATTAAAGGAGATACACTTTGTGGGACAGGGGCAGTAAAGAGCAAAAATGATCCCTGGAATCCTTTACTTTCAAAGCCTCAAAGTCTTATCCCTTACCCTCAATCTCTTCTATAGCCATGACATCTATTTACTTAATAATCTCTCTTTAGAATTTAAAAAGTTTTTAAGGAAAAAATAATTTATTAATGTATCATGTCACTGATCCATTCATGATTATAACTATTACCAGTTTTCATTTTCATTTTTAACATTTTCTATTTAATTTTGGAACAATCTCAAATGTACAGAAAAGTTGCAAGTACAGTACAAACTTTTTTCTCTCCAATCACTTGAAGCAGTTGCTGTTCTGATACTTCATTATCACCCCTGCATACTTCAGTGTGTTTTTCCTGCAAGCAAGGACATTCTCCTATACACTCACAGGAAGAGCATCTAAGTCAGGAAATTAATATTGATTTATCACTATCATCTAACCATCAAACTCCTTTCAGGTTTCATCATTGTCCCAAATAGCATCCTTTACAGTAAAAGGATACAGCTCAGAATCATATATTGCCTTCAGTTGTGACTCTTTAGTCTCAGCCAATTAGCAACAGATGTTCAGTATTTCCTTGATTTTTCATGACTTGGACACTTTTGAAGATTACCGTCAGCTACTTTGTGGAACATCCTTCACTTAAGGTTTGTTTGATGTTTCCTCATGATTAGATTCAAGTTAAGCATCTTTGGCAGGAAGTCACAGAACTGATGCTACGTTCTTTTCATTATTTGCTATCAGATAGCACATGACTTTTATTTGTCCCATTACTAGTGATGTTTAACTCTGAGCATTTGATTAAGATGCTTCCCCACTATGAAGTTATTCTTTCCCCCTTTATAATCCAATATTTTGTGTGTGTGGGGGGTACTTTATACCTATGTAAATATTCTATTTTTTACGAACTTTTTATTTATTCATTTATTTCTATCAGGATGGATTCATTTTATTTAATGAGTTACAATTTTTTAAAAGATTTTATTTATTTCAGAGAGAGAGAGAGAGAGAGCACAAGCATGAGCAGGGGATGGAACAGAGGGAGAAGCTGACTCCATGCTGAGTGGAGAGCCTGAGAGGGAAGCAGGCTCTATTTCAGGACCCCAGGATCATGACCTGAGCCAAAGGCAGATGCTCAACCAAGTGAGCCTAATGAGTTATGAGTACTAGATGTCCTAATGAGTGTCCCTAATGAGTTATAATTTCATTATTCATCATGATGGGGAAAGTTACCCTGATTTTCCCTGTTGATGGCTGCTGACTGATTAGGATGGCAATTACTGAAGTTTGGAGGGGCTGTGGCAATTTCTTAAATAAGACAATGAAGGGGGCATCTGGGTGGCTCAGTCAGTTAAGCCATCTGCCTTTGGCTCAGGACCTGATTCCAGGGTCCTGGGATGGAGCCCTACGTTGGGCTCCCTGCTTAGGTTCTCCTTCCCTGTCTGCCTGTCACTTTGCCTACTTGTGCTCTCGGTCTCTCTTTCTCTGTCAAATAAATAAACAAAATCTTAAAAAAAAAAAAAAGACAATGAGGTTTCCCTAGCAACTGACTATTCCTTTCACCTGAACATGTAGAGGCCATTGTAGGGGTTATTAACTGACCCAATTTCAGTATTGTTGTGTGTCAAGGAATAGTAGAGGGATATTGGGGAACAGGGGTTTGTAGAATAATCAGAACACACACAAACTTTGTGGATTAAGTTTGCCATCTTATATAGGTTCCTGGCACCTCAGAACAATTACAATAGTAACATCACAGATCACTGATCACAGATCACCATAGCGAATATGATAATAAATATGATAATAATGAAAAAGGTTTGAAATATTGTGACAATTACCAAAGTAGAACACGGAGACATGAAGTGAGTCAATGTTGTTGAAAAGATGGCACCAATAGACTTGTTTGATGCAAGATTGCCACAAACCTTCAATTTGTGTAAAAAAAAAAAATGCCGTCTCTGAGAAGCACAATAAAACAAAGCACAAAAAACACAAGGTATGCACGTAATTCCAAACTAGCACCATAGAGTTCATTCTATTTCCTTTTCCGTATTTGTAATTCCTTTCTCTGACAGTGAGAAACCTGGTTTCTGTGATCCTCAATATATATTCACTTATTTGATATATTCCCCCTATGTAACCAAACTTCCATGGTTACCACCCTCTCTCTGAAGAGATGTCCTGGGACACCTGGGTGGCTCAGTGGTTTGAGCATCTGCCTTTGGTTCAGGTCAGGATCCTGGGGTCCTAAGATAGAGTCCCACATCGGGCTCCCAGTAGGAAGCTTGCCTCTCTCATGAATAAATAAATAAAATCTTTAAAAAAAGAGAGAGAGATGCCCTATTCCCTCATGTGAGCTCTGACATCTCATGCATGCCAGGCTGCCTTCCTACATAGAAGCCTTCCTTACCCCACTAAAGCACCTGTAGTCTGTTCTACGTACTTCCTCAAACACAAAACCCCTTCTCTCCCTGCTTGGGTTCTGACCCTCCACATTGATCTACTCTCTATATGGGTGCTTTCTTCAGCCCACTCAGGCTCTGAGACTCTACACTAAGCTGCCCTTCTTCATAGATATTCACCTTACTCCTTGCTTTCTGAAATCCTGCACCAGGCTCCCAACCTACATAAAAGTCTTCCTTGTCGTACCTGGACTCCAGAACTGCCCTCTCACACAGATGCTCTCCTCACCTGACGTTTCTTCCTGCATCCTTTCCCTAGTTGCCTCTCCACCAAAGTAGCCTCTGTATCCCTCTTGTGCTCTAACACCCACCTATGAAGACATCCTCTTCATCTTACACTGGCTCTGACACCCCACATGAGGGTAGCCCTTTGTGGGGGTCCCTCCTTACCTTGATTGGACTCCCATCCCATGTTCTGGGCCCTTGGGGCTCACCAATCTTGCCCAGATTCCTACTTCATTTGGCCCCACCAAATGACATGAGGACTGAATTATTCAGGAAGGGAAGAGGAAAAAAATCATACAACTGTTTTAACGTGAACTCATTGTCTTCCATTATTAAGACATTGCTTTTGACCCTGTATACAGGATATGATTTAGCTAAATTACTGATGTAATTTTTCCTTTTAATCACAGTATTTCAAAAAAATATGGAGTTTATTATTATAGGCCACAAGGCTTTATGTGAACTAGTCTTCTCTTCCTCCCTCTTCCCCCTCGGACTGTCTCCCCTGGCTGTTCCTTTCTGCCACCCTGGTCTCTATGAAATTCTTTTTTTCATTTGTATTAAGTATAGTTGACATGCAATGTTATATTCTTTTCAGGTGTAAAACACATGATTTCACAATTCTATACATTATGCAATGCTCATCACACTAGGTGTAGTTACCATCTGTCACCAAAGTAATTGTGATATTATTGACTATATTCTTTATGCTGTACTTTTCATCTCTGTGACTTATTTTATAACCAGAAGTTTGCATCTTTTAATCTCCTTCACCTATTTCTCCCATCTCCCAACCCTTCTCCCTTCTGACAACTTTCAGTTCATTCTCTGTGTTTATGAGTCTATTTCCGGGGTTTGTTTTTTTTGTTTGTTTTAGATTCTACATATAAGTGAAATCATATGGTTTTGTTCTTTATTTTTTCACTTAGCATAATACCTTTTCAGTCAACCTGTATTGTCACAAATGGCAAGATCTCACTCTTTTTTATGGCTTATTCTTTTTTATACATTGTATATGTATATAATGTATCTTCTTTATCAATTCATCTATCAATGGACACTTAGGTTGCTTCTATATCATGACTATTGTAGATAATACTGCAGTGAACATAGCGGTGCATATATCTTTTTGAATTAGTGTTATTTTCTTTGATATGTTTCTTAGATACCTTAGATATCTATCTTAGGTATCTTTCTTACATATCCAGTAGTGTGATTACTGGATCATATAGTATTTCTTTTTTTTAAATTTTTTTAAGATTTTATTTATTTATTCATGACAGACAGAGAGAGAGAGAGAGAGAGAGAGAGAGAGGCAGAGACACAGGCAGAGGGAGAAGCAGGCTCCATGCAGGGAGCCCAACGCGGGACTTGATCCCGGGACTCTGGGTCCACGCCCCGGGCCGAAGGAAGGCACTTAAACAGCTGAGCCACCCAGGCTGCCCACATACAGTATTTCTAATTTTAATTTTTTGAGGAACCCCCATACTGTTCTCTGTAGTGGTTGCACCAATTTACATCTCGACCAACAGTACATGAAGGTTCTCTTTTCTCTACATCCTCACCAACACTTGGTATTTCTTTCTTTCTCTTTCTTTCTTTCTTTCTTTCTTTCTTTCTTTCTTTCTTTCTTTCTTCTTTCTTTCTTTCTTTCTTCTTTCTCTTTCTTTCTTTCTTTCTTTCTTTCTTTCTTTCTTTCTTTCTTTCTTTCTTTCTTTCTTTTAAAGATTTTATTTATTTGAAAGAGAGAGAGAGAGAGAGGGAGAGAGAGAGCATGAGCTGGGGGAGAGGCTTAGGGAGAAGCAGACTCCCCGCTGAGGAGGGAGCCCAACACAGGACTCAATCCCAGGACCTGGAGATCTCAACCTGAGCCAAAGGCAGACACTTAACCCACTGAGTCACCCAGGCACCCCATTCTTTTCTTTTTCATTCTTATCTTTTTGATACTAGTCATTCTGACAGGTGTGAGGTGATATATCATTGTGGTTTTGATTTGTATTTCACCAACGATTAGAGATATTGAGCATCTTTTCGCGTGTCTGTTGGCCAGTAATGTCTTCTACACCAAAGTAAAAAGTTTTGCACAGCAAAGGAAACCAGCATCAAAACAAAAAGGCAACCTACTGCATGGGAGAAGATATCTGCAAATGATTTCTCTGTGATGGGGTTAATATAAAGAATTTATAAAATATATAAAGAATTTATACAAATTCTATACCAAAAAATATAAAGAATTTATACAACCTAACACCCCCAAAACCCAAATAGTCCAATTAAAAAATGGGCAGAGGACCTAAATAGACATTTTTCCAAAGAAGATACACAGATGGCCAACAGATACATGAAAAGATGCTTTATGCAATTCTTAAAAGAGTCTGGGACACTCCTGGCTTAGGGCTGAGGGCCTCTGCCTTGGTGGTTCCTCTTTCTGGAACACTTTTTCCCCAGATGTCCCCATCACTTACTCCAGTGACACCTTCAAGTTTCTGTTTAGATCTCACCTCAATAAAGTCTACTCCGATGAGCCTGTTTATTTTTATTTTTAAAGATTTTATTTATTTATTCATGAGAGACACACAGAGAGAGAGGCAGAGACATAGGCAGAGAGAGACATAGGCTCCCCACAGAGAGCCCGATGTGGACTTGATCCCCAGATAGCAGGAACATGCCCTGAGCCAAAGGCAGATGCTCAACTGCTGAGCCACCTAGTCGTCCCTGATGAGCCTGTTTAAAATTGGAACTGCCTCCAAGCCTATTTTCCCTGTTCTATTTTTCACAGACTTATCGCTTTTTAATATACTATGCTTCTATTTATTATGTTTGTTGTTTTTGGTCTGCCTTTCTTCCCAACATTACCAATAAACTTTAGTTCCACAAGGGCTGGGATTTTTTAATATTTTGTTCATTACCTAATAAATATTTGTTGAATGAAGACAGCCATTTCCTGAAGCAGTATGAATCCCAAAACTAAATTCAGAGCACCATCTAGTGTTCTTGGAAGGAGGAGCTTGCTATTTAACCCTGAGACTCTTGCATTATTAGCCATGGGAAAAACAGTACTAGTTTAATCAATTTGCACTTATTCTATTTTTTACTGCCCTCTGTGGTTCTGTGAAAATTAAAATGTTTATAATGATTAAACAGTCATGGGATATATTAACTTCTCTAAGAGTAATCTCTTCTCCACTGACTTACCTGTTGCTCCTCGAATTCCTCAGGGTTAAAAGTGTTCTAAGCCGCCTGATGTCTTTTAGTCTTAGGCCATCTCTCCTTGCCCACTTCCAAAAAACAAAACAAAACAAAACCAGAAAAAAACCAAAACACAAAAACAAGGTAATAATAACCTTTGTTCTTTTTGGTACCTATACCATTTCTCCAGAACAATCACAATATATATTTGTTGATTTAAAAGTATTTGTTTTGGCCTCAAAAGCCCCTAAATCAAAGTGATTTCAAACACTAGCAAGGGTGATAATACTGTTTAAAATAGTATCAGGATTTTCTGTAGGATAATGAGCACAGTCTTCTGATTTAGAAAATATTGGTTTCTTTAGATATGATAAAGAGGGAAAATGAAGAAAAGGAAAGCTGTTTTAAAAGCATCAGAGAATAGGGCAGCCCCAGTCACGCAGCAGTTTAGCACCGCCTGCAGCCCAGGGTGTGATCCTGGAGACCGGGGATGGAGTCCCACATCCGGCTCCCTGCATGGAGCCTGCTTCTCCGTCTGTCTGTGTCTCTGCCTCTCTCTCTCTCTCTGTCTCTATGAATAAATAAATAAAATTTTTTTTAAAAAAGTTAAAAAATAATAAAAGCATTAGAGAATAAATAAAAGCACCTGGGTGGCTCAGTTGGTTAAGGTCATGATCCCAGGGTTCTAGAAACAGGCTCCATGTCAGGCTACCTGCTCAGCAGGGGAGTCTGCTTCTGCCCCTCCCCCCATTCATGCTCTCTCTCTCTCTCTCTCTCTCTCTCTCTCAAATAAATAAAATCTTAAAAAAATAAATAAAAGCATTAAAGGGGCAGGGCTTTTGGGTGGCTCAGTTTGTTAAGCACCTGACTCCCGATTTTGGCTCAGGTCATGATCTCAGGGTTGTGAGATGGAGCCCTGAGTAGAGCTCCATGCTCAGCTGGGAGTCTGCTTCTCTCTCTCTGTCTCTCTGTCTCTCTCTCCCTCAAAGCTCGCTCCTCCCTGCTCACAAGCTCTCTCTCTCAAATAAATAAATGAATCTTAAAAAAAAATATAAGGCATCAAAACATTTAATATTTAGGGCACCTGCTGGCTCTGTGAGAAGAACAGGTGACTCCGGGGTGTGAGTTCAAGCCCCATGTTGGATGTAGAGATTACTTATATAAGTAAACAAACTTTTAATGGTAATTAATGAAAAGTAGAAAAGTAGAAAAAAATAAAAGCAGTTGGTCCTTGCTGCTTATCCAGCTCAGAACTTTTGATTTTACCTTCCAATTGCCCAAAGTTTTCCCCAACTCTACCACTGGTTCTTTTTTTTTTTTAAATTTTATTTATTTATGATAGTCACACAGAGAGAGAGAGAGGCAGAGACATAGGCAGAGGGAGAAGCAGGCTCCATGCACCGGGAGCCTGACGTGGGATTCGATCCCAGGTCTCCAGGATCGTGCCCTGGGCCAAAGGCAGGCGCTAAACCGCTGCGCCACCCAGGGATCCCTCTACCACTGGTTCTAATGTTTCAAAGTAGATAGAAGAGACTCAAGTTCCCAAGATACCAATTAATATACTCATTTCTTGAATTGGATTCATTTCAGCTGGATGTTAGAAAACAACTGGGGATCCCTGGGTAGCTCAATGGTTTGGCGCCTGCCTTTGGCCCAGGGCGCGGTCCTGGAGTCCCGGGATCGAGTCCCGCGTCGGGGTCCTGGCATGGAGCCTGTTTCTCCTTCCTCCTGTGTCTCTGCCTCTCTCTCTGTCTCTCTAATAAATAAATAAATCTTAAAAGAAAAACTGAATTATCTATTAAATGAGTCGCATTAAGGAGTGATCAGGTAAATCCAGAATTATTTGTACTATACATTATGAATATGAATTCCTCTATTTCAGATTAAGGGAATTCTTAAGGGTATATTTGTGAGCAGGAGGATTCCTAAGCTCTTTCAGGTGATTCTAGAAATGGTGTCCCTCTCACCATCCTCAGCTGGAACCAAAAGCCCTTTTCCTAAATGTTTACATGATTCTGTAAATTTTCTAAAATACAAGCTTATTTAGGAAAAAAATGGTTATTCACCTTTTTAAGACAATTTTATTTATTTACTTTATTGTTTTTTTAGAGGAAGGAGGGGCCAGAGGGAGAGGAAGAGAGAATCATAAGCAGGCTCAATGCCTAGCACCAAGCCCCATAGGGGGCTTCACCTCACGGCCCTGAGATCATGACCTGAGCGGAAATCAAGAGTTGGACACTTAAAAAAAAAAATAGAGTTGGACACTTAGCTGAGTGAGCCACCCAGGCACCCCAGGATTTTATTTTTAAGTAATCGCTACACCCAATATGGGGCTTGAACTCAAAATCCTGAGATTAAGAGTTACATGCTCTACTGATGGAGCCAGCCAGGTGTCCCTGCTTATTTTCCATTTTGGATAGAGACTTTTAACATGTGGTTTGAAGATTATCTTTGGGCTTATCTGGGCAGATTCCCAGCGCCACCTCTGACCAGCTGCATTAGAATCTTCCAGCTGAGCTCAGTAATCTGTACCCTAACAACTTCCCGGAGATAACTTTTGCATGTGGGTGAGTTTGATAACCACTGACCTATGGAGATAATTTTGAAAAGTAAAGCTCCAGCATCATTCAAGTTGTTGGGTTCTTTCCTATTATAGACCACAGACCAGAACTTCAAGGAGTGTCATGTAAAAACCTAATTATAAGAAGATCAAATATAATTTTAGGAGGCTAATAATTAACAAATCTATTTACAAGATTATATGTCCTTTTGTTGTAAATTATATGGAAACATCTCAATGAATTATATGTGTGAAACATCTCAAAGGATTCTTTAGTGGGTGTTGTTTAATCCTGCCTTTCCTTTCATAAAATTAACCAGCTGTCCAAATTTTTTCTATCCTATCCACAGTAGCCCCCCAGGCATTTTCTGAGATAGCCTCATTTCCTGTATAAAAGGAACTGAGCTTGGTCAACTGTACAAAATGTAGTCTGATTGAAGTGGTTACCAAAGGAGACTGAATTCTTTAGCTTTAGAAATGTTTTAAAAAGGGCAGCTCTGGTGGCACAGCGGTTTAGCGCCGCCTGCAGCCTGGGGTGTGATCCTGGAGACCTGGGATCAAGTCCCACATCAGGTGGATCAAGTCCCACATCGGGATCCCTGCATGGAGCCTGCTTCTCCCTCTGCCTGTGTCTCTGCCTCCCTCTCTCTCTCTCTGAATAAATAAGTAAAATATTAAAAAAAAGAAATGTTTTAAAATATAGTAAATACAATCATCTTTTTGGATGAAGAGAGTATATAGTAGCTTAGGTAGAGGATTCAAAAAGAAGGCCTGGTAAGATTCTTTCTAGTTTTATTATTTGACTAAGCTGCCTCTCCGTCTAATTGAATATCAACTTGTTTTTATTTGTTTCATTTTTTTAAGGTTCCTCCAAGTCTGTTTCATTTTTAATTGCCTAAACCTGGCAAGAATTCCTTGCCACTCCCTGATGGCTGCTTGAGAATCCTTTACAAAAATACAGTCAAGATGCGCATCAATACAAATAAGGGAAACCACTTAACCTGATGATAATACACTACCCAGATAATTCAGATACCTAACAGAATTTTTCATTGAATTGTTTGGTTTGGCCAAGTTAACTGGCTAAACCCCTCAGTTACAACATATAATTATTCTTCTTTCTTACACTTGTTTTTACTTGTTACTTACTCTTGATTCTTATCAATTGCTACAACCTTCTTCATTTATAAGCTCAATCACAGTTCAACCAAGAAGGTCACTTGCCTTGAAAAACCTTTCTTCTTTAGAGCCAGGTTGCATGCCACTGTGCTGACAGGATAGAAAACAAATATCAAAGGAAAGAGTTGGAATCTGTACAATGCTGAGAACTTTAAAGCAGTTGAGAACCAGTAACACTAAGAACTGATTCCAAACCACCTTTCAAAAACTAAAAATCTCTTCCTGAGGGTGAGTAGTTGATAAACAATATAAGGGGAAAACCCTTATTTAAAGCTTATGACACGAAGGATAATTCTGTGAAACAATGCTGCAATCTACTTGGTAAAACTTTTAAAACTAGATTTTATCTTTTAAGAGATCATGGGAAAAATCTAGCATTTCAGTTTAAAATCCGTAACTTCCGTTCCTGTTCCCATATTTGGGTTTGTTCTGCTATATCTGGATCTATTCCAGTGTGTCTGTGGAACCAGACAACTAATAATCTTTACTCAGCATTTCTTTCTTTCTTTTCTTTTTAAAGACTTTATTTATTCATGAGAGACACAGAGACCCAGGCAGAGGGAGGAGAAGCAGCCTCCACGCAGGAGCCTGATGTGGGACTTGATCGGGAACTCTGGGATCACGTCCTCAGCTGAAGGCAGACGCTCAACCGCTGAGCCACCCAGGCGTCCTTTTACTCAGCATTTCTTATGGAATGGATTGATTGGATTAATGGCTAGAGTTTTATTTATTTTGAAGATTTTGGACTTTTTTTTTTTTTTTTTAAATCTCTACACCCAATGTGGGACTCAAACCCACAGCCCTGATATTGGGAATTGCATGCTTTAGGAACAGAGCCAGCCAGGTGTTCCTAACGGCTAGAATTTTACAAGACACTTATGATTTTGCCATTTTCTTTGCATACTGATGAAAACTTCTTGTGACTCTACAGAGAAATGCATGAGGCAGTTGTGAGGTTGGGGAAGAAGGACAAAGAACCAGGAATTCTAACCCAGACCAGGTGTTGGAATCAGAGCTTCACTCTTCTTTACTGTAAAATTAGAGGCTGAAGAAGCTATTGAAAACTTCTTCCACAACTTTTTGATCTAACAGATATGCCTGTCAGCTACCCACATAATTAACCAGTGTGTGCTAAACTTTAAAAGATGTTTTCTGGGCAGCCCGGGTGGCTCAGCGCTTTAGCGCCTGCCTTCGGCCCAGGGCGTGATCCTGGAGACCCAGGATGGGGCCTGCTTCTCCCTCTGCCTGTGTCTCTGCCAATCTCTCTCTCTCTCTCTCTCTCTCTCTCTCTCTCTCTGTCTTTCATGAATGGATGAATAAAATTTTTAAAAAATCGATTTAAAAAATAATTTAAAAAAAGATGTTTTTGTTTGTGATTTATAACAACTACTGAAGTCTGAATTGAGGCACCGTAGCCCTTCCAGGCCAGGTAAGAATCGATGAATCGATAATAAAGTCCCATGTTTTTAACTGAATATACTGATATCCAAGTGCCCAGAAAAATAACTGCGGGTCTACCGTCCATACATTTACTGGGAAGCCTACTAGTGACCCAGCTTGGGATCCCACAGCCGGCTGAGCGGGCCAGCACCCTGTCGCCGGGAGGGTGGGGGTGGGGAGCAGACTGGACGCTGCGGGCAGGGTTGCGAAGGTTATAACTGGAGCAAGAAAGGCCCCCGGCAGTAGGGCCTCTTCCGTGGTCTCTGATGAAATGTTGCAGGAGGAGTAAAGACACCCCAAACTCCCCGGGGTGGTGGTCCTCAGACGAGGCTCTGGTTCGCTGAAAGGCGAGAGACGGTCCCCCACAATTTGCATCAACAGGCGCGCGCAGGGCGGACGGTCGCAGCGAGCAGTCAGCGCCACCCGCGAGGCCGCCGCTCACCACAGCACCCAGAGCCGCGAAGGACCCTCCGGGCTAGCCCCGCCGCGCTGACGGGCGTCGCTGCGAGCCAATGGGCGCGCCGGGAGGCGGGGCAGGGCGGCCGAGGGGGCGGGATTTCCCGCGCGGCCGCTCGGCGCCTGGCGAGAGCGGCGCGGGCGGCGACGGCGGCCGCGCCTGCGAGAGAGGGCGGGTCGGGGTCAGCTGCTGCAGGCGGGCGGGCGCGGCGAGCTGTGGGCGGCTGCCGTGTCTCCTCCTGCCGCCGCCCTCCCTCCGCCACGATGCCGGGAATCGACAAGCTGCCCATCGAGGAGACGCTGGAGGACAGCCCGCAGGTGAGGCGCGGGCGGCGGCGGGAGGCGAGGGAAAGAGCAGGGCGGGCCGACCCCAGGCCTGGCGCCGCGGCGGCCGCAGGTGCCCGCCCCGGCCCAGGTGGGCGCCGCCGTCCAGTGCCCCCGCCCGTCGCGGGCCGCGCCCCGGGTCGCCGCGGCCCGGCCGCCAGCCCGAGGCCCGCGTGGGCCTGCGCCGCTGGGCCGAGAGAGCCACCCGCGAGGTCTGGGACGTCGGCGGGCGGCGGCCGAAGCTCCGCCGCCCGCGCTCGTGGGCCCGGCGGTCACGTACGTTCGCGGGGGCTCCCTCGTATTTGACGAAAGGTGCGTTTTCATCGCCGTCATCTAAGGTCGTAAATTCCAATCCTGGGATCTCTTCGGAGGAAATGCAGAAGGAGGAAAAAAATAAAAAAATAAAAAAATAAAAAAATAAAACAGCACCCCCTCACCCCCTCACCCCCTCACCCCCCGTAGACTTATCCCACGACCCCTGAGCAAGCCCTTGGGGAAGGAAATGGATAGTGTTCCCTCCGGAGTTGCAGGAACGCTGCTGATTTACCCGCCTGGAGAGTCCTCGGCGAAGCCCGTCCTGTGCCTCGGAGCCTCCCCGCGGACTGTGTCCCGCGTCGTGGCCGCGGCTGTGGCCGCTGTCACTCGAGCTGTGCACGGCCGGTGACGGACGGACGGCGCCTTCGCGGCGGCACGACCAACTGCTGCGCGGAACGGTGCAGACTTGGCCCTTAATAAACTCATCAAAATAAAAGCCCCGTGTTTTGTGCTCGGGAGCGGGTGGGAGGGGTAATGCTAATGCGGTTGCTGGAGCCCCGAGACGGTCCAGGGAAACCTAGCAATTTGTTAACGTGTTCGATATTGAAGAACGAGATGAATTACATTTAAAATTACATGTTGGTAGGGCGCTGTAACTTGCATCGGGAGACCTCATCCTCAAAGCCTGTCTCCTACACAAGTGATTTAAGCGATTTAGGACCGTGTTGCTGGTTGGCCACCTCTGAAATGGTGTGCATTCAGAACTACCATTGCATACATTTCACGCGTGTCTTGACGGTTTAATATGGCCCCAAAAGATGAGGAAGTAGGGGCTAGGTCCCCCTGGCCTGTGTGACACGTCTGCTGTGACTTTGTGCCAATTTTAATTGCCAAGTGGAAGTCGGGCTCTGATTGTGGAATTGATTTTTTTTTTTTTTCTCCCCATGCCGAAAGTTATCTTCACAGGCCAGTTGTTTGCTGGTAATGTACTCTTATCAGCCTAAACTGACACAGAGAGAAACCCGCATCTTGGTTTATCTTGACTGCCAGAATAGCTAGTTCAAAATCTTTTTTTTTTTTTTTTTTTTTTGCTAGTTCAAATTCTTATTGATATCTGAAGTATAAAGTTAGGAGATGTATTTGTTTCAGATGTTTTGTAAAGGTTTTGTGGTACGAGTTGGTCAGGTGCACTTTGTCATCTTTTATTATGTAAGGCTCAACAGGTTGCTGTACCTTTTCTTACCTGGCCTGGTTTTTATAGCCCATAAATCTTACACGCAGGCCACAATGGGTGCCCTTGCCACGACTTGTGAGGAGGATAAAATGTGACTCATCTAATTTCTCGAACTTTTCACACAGTTTACAAATTGAGCATTCTTTTTTTTTTTAAATTAAGTATGTGCCATATTAGTATCAGTTTTATAGTAATTTTTTAATGAAATAGCTGCCTTGATACTCTTTCAGTTTCTTTAAGTGATAACTTGAACTAGGTACTTTGGAAAATTAGGATAAATGGGATTTAGAAAGGGAAGACGTGGGACAGGTGGGTGGTTCAGTGGTTGAGTGTCTGCCTTTGGCTCAGGGCAGATCCCGGAGTGCCGGGATTTGAGTCCTGCATCTGGCTTATTGCATGGAGCCTACTTATCCCTCTGTCTCTCTCTGTGTGTCTCTCATGAATAAATAAATAAAATATTTTAAATTAAAAAAAAAAAAAGGGAAGATGCCTGGAAGTAATACTTAGGGAAAACCTATGGTACGATGGAAAGCCCTAGATTCTGGGATTCAGGATATAAGGGTTTTAGTCTTCACTGTGACTTCACTTTAGGGCAAGTCACTCAACTTCTCAAAATCTTAGCTGTTATAGTGAATGTTTTTATTTTTGTACCTGATTATAAAAGACATAGTCATGAAAGAAAGAAAAATTGGAAGGTACAGGAAACAGTTACCTGTCCTGCACCCAGCAGCAAACCCTGTTAACTGTGTTTCCTCATTTGCTTTTATATATTTTAATGTAATTGAAGTTATATTGTGCATAACAATTTTTAATCTGCTTTAACTTAACAATGTAGTGTTAAGCATGTTCACGTATTAAATTCTGAATAAAAAAATTTAAAGGCTGTATGTTTTTTCATGTGACTTAACAGCTGTCCTACTGTTGGACTTAAAGTTTTTCATAAGTTTTGTTTTTACATATAGGACTGAGGTTAATGCTTTGGGGCATAAATTTTTGTCCTCATTTGGAATATTTATTTAGGATAGAGTCCAGGAAGTTGAGTAGCAAAGCGTATGAAAACTTTTAAAGTTCCTGGTATAGAGAAGTTTTTATTTAGATCATTAGATCCTAACCAGAAGTGGTCTGCCAGTGCTGAGAAAAAAAAGGTAGAGCCTGGGGTCATGAAAGACTATCCTAAGTTGCGGTTATCCATTTTTAGTTTTGATTTATAGTAACTAGGTATTAAAATAGATGGCAGTTTGCAAGTTCAAATCCAGTTGATTGGACATAAACATCTTTAGAATTATCTCCCATTCTGTAAAAGCTTATGTTATTTATTGAAACAGAAAATCTTTAAGGCTACGCTAGATGTCTTGTTCATACTTGAGTATTGTTTTGGAGATCTGGAGCAAAATGAAACTTTCTAGTTAAGAACAGATACGATCTTTTAAAAATAATTGATTTTATGTGTAGATAAATATCAGTAATTGAACGATGCTAGAACTATGAAGATGAAACTAGTTCCAACTGAGGACTTCCTTCTTTGATGTAATATGGAATGTTCTCAGATTATGAAACATACGTTTTCTTTTTTTCCACATTTTAGCATGTCTGATAGTGAGATATGTGCCCCTTACAGTTGATAATATTTGATTTGATTGGGTTGCAAATGTGTGCTCATGGTTGTTTGTCCTAGTGGTATGACTGGTCAAGTGCAGCCTTTCAGCATTCGACCAACTCAGTTTAACAACCACTTGAATGACCTTGAGTCCTGTTTGTTGTCTGAAAATACTCCTTTGACGCCTGCTGGAATGAAGCAAGTACCACCATCACCATTTGTTGAGTGGGTATCGGTGGTTTGGAAGAAAATATTGGGGACTAAAGTGGAGCACTTATAAGAAACATTTGTCACCCCCCATGGCACAGAACAATACTGGATGAGAAAACAAGGATATTGATGATTCTTCTGTCAAAAAGTGACTCACAGGAATTGAACTCTGAAGAAATGTTAGGAGTATATTAAATTTATGCTGTTTGTGTTCATATGAGTTGTATATAAAATTCTGTCTAAAGGCCCATTTCCACAAATATAAAGTAAAAATTGCAAGACCTAAATCATATCTTAATTGCTGGCATTGTTTTGTTTTAGAAGTATTTAAAAATGGTGCAGGGAGTGCCTGGGTGGCTCAGTTGGTTAAGCATCTGACTCAGTTTCAGCTCAGGTTGTGATCTCCTGGGTTGTAGGATCAAACTCTGAGTCAGGCTCCACACTCAAGTGGAGAGACTGCTTAAAGATTCTCTCCCTCTGCCCCTCCTCCCACTCATAAATATACATATATTTTTTAAAGATTTTATTTATTTATTCATAGAGAGAGGCAGACACACAGGCAGAGAGAGGAGCAGGCTCCATGCAGGGACCCTGATGGGGGACTCGATCCGGGGTCTCCAGGATCACACCCTGGGCTACAGGCGGCGCTAAACCTTAGCTACGCCACTGGGGCTGCCCTCAAATAAATCTTTAAAAAAATGGTGCAGCTCACAGTGGATGCCATCAGAGATTCAATGAAATGGGACCATATTGATGTACTTTCAGAGAGTGCTAACTAGATACTAAATTTATTTATTTATTTATTTATTTATTTATTTATTTATTTATTTATTTATTTATTTATTTATGTAGATTTTATTTATTCATGAGAAGCACAGAGAGGAGAGAGAGAGGCAGAGACACAGGCAGAGGGAGAAGCAGGCTCCATGCAGGGAGCCTGACATGGGACTCGATCCCAGGTCCTCAGGATCACGCCCTTGGCTGAAGGTGGCCCTAAACCGCTGAGCCACCAGGGCTGCCTTAGATACTAGTTTTAAATAGAGAACCGGTTTTAACCCTATGGGGCTAAGGAGGTCTTTTTAAATTAAATCCACGATAGGTTTTTCTATAAATGTGTAATTCCTTGAATTAGAATATTAATTTGGGGAAACAATGAAATGGCAGATTTTTCTTAAGAGTGGCACTAGTCAAACAAGATTTTTTGATGCTTTCTTTTTCTACATAAAATAGCTCTGTGGGGAATAGGAGTGGGGCACAGAGCTAAAGAATGAAAAGATTTTGTCAGATCTAAATCTTGGAAATAGAGGACTGACACTATGGACTTCATACACAGGCATAATGATTTTGTGCCTCCCCTCCCCCACCCTTTTTAAACTGTGTTAACTTAGCTTCCTTTTCTGAAAATAGGAAGCTAAGGAGTAAGTTGACTTTTTTTTTTTTTAAACTACCTTCTAAGAATGAAATATTTTTAGAATAAAAATACAAGGTCATCTTTTAGGTTTTAAAATGCGGTTATCTCAATAGTTATTGAAATTTTAATTCTTTATCTTTGGGATGTGAAAAGGTGAGTATATCTTGCCTTGATATGCTGAGTTTTCTCATGTCTGATCTTTTTTATTGATAGTATTAACATTTATTTACAAATTTTCCCCCTTAAGAGGAAATCCTTATTGTGTTAAAAAAAAAAAAAAAAGCATAACAATTTAGGTAAGTATAAAGAAGAAAGAAAAAAAGAATCTCAAATTCTGTACTCATAAAATCCTACTTAGCATTTACTAGGCCATGTTGGGGATGGGTACTATGTTATTATTTGGATTAGAGTAAAAAGGGGTTTGGCACTGCTGTAAGAGACCATGGAAAAAAATAATATTGAGTTATCCTGAAATAAGACATTTAAAATATTTGTATAAGGAATACTGTTAATTTAACCGTGGATGTTTTTGTTGATCTTAGTTTAATTATAGGCTTTTTAATTCATAAAAATATACCTTTGTTGTTCCTTCTAAAGTTTATGTGATGGGGGCACCTGGGTGGCTCAGTCAGTCAGGCATCCAACTCTTGATTTTGTCTCAGGCCATGATCTCAGTGTCATGGGATGGAGCATACTTAAGATTCTCTCTCCCTCTCCCCCTCCCCACCCCACCGCCAAATTAAAATAAAAATAAACTTCGTGAGATGTAGTTGGAAAATCCCTCCATTTTAGTGAAGTGAAATTGAGAACAAAGAACCCCAACATCTTGGCATTACTATCAAAAGAGAGAAAATAGATTAAAACTCAGAATTATTAGAGCTCCAGTATCCTAGGATTTTTCCTTTCTTTAGAAAGTAATTTTCTATTTGATTTATATAATGGTTAATGTAAACCTATTGCTTTTATTTTATACAGACAAGGTCTTTACTGGGTGTATTTGAAGAAGATGCTACAGCTATTTCCAACTATATGAACCAGTTGTATCAAGCTATGCGTCGGATTTATGATGCACAGGTAAAAACCTAAAGGCTGACTGCTTTTTAAAAATGACTCCTTAAGCCCATGAGGACAATATAGCTAGCGTCTGCCTTGTTTACTGGTGCCTACCCTATCCTGGGCTCATAGTAATAAATATTTGTTGAGTGGATGAATGAACTTTTAAGTAGTTTGTAATAGCTCACATTCCAATTGCTAGAGTGTAGTTTGTAGCTCTACAAAAAAAATGAAGATTGAAGCATCTTCCCCTTTCCACCCAAACACAGGAAAAGCTTTCTTACTCAAGCTCACTGATTGTGATTTTTGCCTAAGATTTGATGGAAAACCCCATATTGTCACCAGTGTTTTCCCTACTTGTGCTTTTAATCTTACGGAACACTGCCCCTTTTTTGAATAAAGAATTTGAAAGTCGTTTATGTTTAGTGAGAAGATAATAAAAATTAGATGTAACTCTGGGTACTAGGAGATGGATTTAAGAAGGAGATGACTAGACTTTTTTGTTGAGTAGGCTTAAGATTTGAGGCTATGTTTATATGACTTAATTATAAGCCTTAACAGCAACTTGGGTTCTGTGATAAGCTTTCTTTGGGATTAATTAAGTATACAGGTTTGTTTTTTTTTTTTCCCCTCCTCATTTTATCTCCTTTCTGGACTCATTTTCATTATGTACTAAAAGTTGAGGGGTACCTGGGTGGCAAAGTCAGTTTAAGTGTCCAACTCTTGATTTTTTGGCTCAGGTTATCATCTCAGGGTCATGATGAGATCAAGCCCCTGCATCTGGCTCTGCACTCAGCTTGGAGTCTGCTTGGGATTCATTCTCTCTGCTGCTCCCCCATCCATGTGTGTTCAATGTGTATTCTCTCTCTAAATAAATACAATCTTTTTAAAATGAATTTTTTAAAGTGGCTGTGATTTTAATTTTTTTTTCCTTGTGATTGGTCTCTCAAGATTTGATTTCTGACCACAGAGATTACTATGTAAAAGAAATGTTATATTTGTCACTAATATAATAATATAATAATATAATATACCAATATATATTTTTTTCATCACTGAAAAATTCAAAAAGTATTTTCTTCATATGGCTATGTTGCTGTATTTTATGATTGGGCTAACCATATTTTGGTTGTATGTTATTCCTTTTTTTTTAAGATTTTATTTATTTATTCATGAGAGACACAGAGAGAGAGACAGAGACAGAGACACGGGTAGAGGGAGAAGCAGGCTCCATGCAGGGAGCCCAACACAGGACTTGATCCTGGGTCTCCAGGATCACACCCTGGGCCGAAGGCAGGCGCTAAACCACTGAGCCACCCGGGCTGCCTTGGTTGTATGCTATTCAATGCATTGGTCTAGAGTTAGCATCTAGAGGGAGGAATAATTTGTCATTAATGTAGAATCTCTTAAGATTTTGCTAAGATTATGTACAGTTTACTTTTAGCTTTAAAGCTTTAATGATATTTGATGCTGAATTTTTATTAACTAAGAAAAAAGTATACACCTAGAACACTGCTGAATTCCTTGATGGTATCTATTTCATGGTTTGAGTTTCCCTTTAAAGTGCTTTAATCGTAGTTCCCTATCCAGTGATTTAATGAGGGGTTTAGAGAACATGTTGTATAGTATTTATGTTATCTTCAACTAAAACTGTTTCTTACTCAGTAATACTGTGTCAATTTGAATGCTGATTTTTTTTCCCTACAGAATGAATTAAGTGCAGCAACACATCTGACTTCAAAACTTTTAAAAGAATATGAAAAACAGGTATCACTTATGAAAGTTTTAAAAGCATAATTTAAAATATGCAGTGATACAGTATCTGTATAGATAGAATTTCTCATCAAGCATCCTAAGCTTTTTTGAATTTGTAGAAAGTAATTTTGATATGCTATTGAAATTCCATTGTAGCTAATTTTATTTATTTTTATTTTTTATTTTTTTGCTAATTTTATTACTTAATCTTCAGTAGAAGTTTTTTCATTGGCTTCTTTTTTACAAATGAAGAAACTGAGGCTTACTCAAAATTATACAGATGGTAATTGGAGGAATTAAAGTTAAACATCAGGGCAGCCCGGGTGGCTCAGCAGTTTAGCACAGCCTTCAGCCCAGGGTGTGGTCCTGGAGACCCGGGTTTGAGTCCCATGTCAGGCTCCCTGCATGGAATGGAGCCTGCTTCTCCTTCTGCCTGTGTCTGTGCTCCCCCCCGCCCCCCGTCTCTGTTTCTCCTGAATAAATAAATAAAATCTTTAAAAAAAAAAAGTTAAACATCAAATCTTTATTATTTTATTTATTTATTTATTTATTTATTTTTATTTTTTATTTATTTTTTTAACATCAAATCTTTAAACTTCTACTATGGTGTGCATCCCTATATACGATATTAATTAGTTGCTTAGCAAACATTATAATGTTTATTAATTATGCAAACTATACTCTTATTAAATGACATTTTTAGAGCTTATTCAAAATTTTGGAAGTTATTTGAAGTTTCACTTGACCCTTGAACAACACAGATTTGTACTACATGGGTCCACTTATGAATATTTTTTGAATATTCATGCAATTTTTCTAACTCCTGTGTGGTTTGAGGATCAGCTATTTTTATTTTTTTTTATTTTTATTTATTTATTTTTTTTAGGATCAGCTATTTTTAAAAATGTAAATTATAACATCAGTTACAAAAGACATACAGCACCTTTACGTCCTCTCTTTCTCATTTTTCAGCGGTTTCCATTGGGGGGTGATGATGAAGTTATGAGCTCTACTTTACAGCAGTTTTCAAAAGTTATAGATGAGGTAAGTGCTTATTTTGCTTGAGTAAATGGTCTTATAATTAATTATTCAAGTTGTTTAGCTTTTATTGGGAACTTGTATTATAATTACATGAGCAAATCTCTATAATATAAGATTACTGTTTAAAGGAGGATCTTCCATATTAGTGTCTGTCTCATATCTTAGTGACTGTCTCATAAAAATAGTATTTTGTCAATTAAAACAAATTTTTGGGAGGGATAAGCATAGACATGTATTCTTTCTCCTCCCAGTTTATGACATACTCAACCTTTCACTGTTTTATTTGATGTAGGCAGGGAGAGAAGAATTAAACTATGAGATATAGCTAAGTTCCAGGTCTTTTCTTAATGCTTTGCTATGATGACTAGTTAGAGAAACTAAGGGCTGATATTGGCTGTCTAGGATGGAAGGATTAATAAACTGAATGATAAAATGTTGCTAGGAGGAAGAAGGGTGGTAAGAGCTGTTTGGGGAGTCTATAACTATTCTTAGCTGGTGCGATGAAAGCTCTTTTTACAGGAACCATTAGATAGTTCTGTCTTGTCTCCTAACTGAAAATAATTTTTTGAAATATTCTAATAACTTTATTGTTGCGAAATATTCTCACAGTAGACCAATATAAAGAAGTATTTCTAAGAGATGGAATATTTTTATTGCGGTACAATACACATAACATAAAATGTACCCTTGGTTACATTTAAACACTCACAGTATTGTGTGATCATCACCACTGATGTTCCAGAACATTTTCATCATCATCCCAAAGGGAACCTTGTGCCCATTAAGCAATCACTCCCAACTTCACCTCCCTTCAGCTCCTGGCAACCACAAATCTACTTTCTATTTGTATGGATTTGCATGTTTTGGATATTTCATATAAATGGACTTATGTAATTTGTGGATTTTTGTATCCGTCTTTTTTCACTGAGCATAATGTTTTCAAGGTTTATCTGTGTTGTAGCATGAATCAGTTTCATTCCTTATTTGGGTGAATAAAATTCCATTGTATGAATATACCACCTTTCATTTATCCATTCATAGTTGAGGGATATTTGAGTTGTTTTCTACCTTTTGGCTCGTAGTGCTACAGTGAGCATTTGTGTACAAGGTTTTTTTTTTTTTTGAACGCCAATTTTCAGTTCTTTTGGGTATATAATCAGTGGGATTGCTGGGTCACATGGTAATTTTATGTTTAGTTTTTTGAGGAACTGCCAGACTGTTTTCCACAGCTTCTATATACTTTTACATTCCCAGCAGTAATGTAGGGTTCCAGTTTCTCCACAGTCTCCCCAACACTTAACTGTTTTTTCATTTATATTTTTATTATAACCATCTAAGGAGGTATGAAGTGGTAGCTCATTGCAGTTTTTGTGCATTTTCCTGATGACTAATGATGTTGAGTGCCTTTTTCTATCCTTATTGGCCATTTATATATCTTTGAAGAAATGTCTGTGATAGTCTCCCCTGTGCTCCCATGCATTGACCTCCCCACCAAGTGGTTGCCTGAAACCATGGAGAGTATGGAACCCTATATATATATTCTGTGTTTTCCTATATATACATACATGTGATAAAGATTAATTTATAAATTAGGCACAGTAAAACTAATAGAATGAGAAAAAAAATAGAATTGTAACATTATACCGTAATAAAAGTTCTGTGAATGTGATGTCTCTCTCTCTCTCAAAATGTCATATTGTGCTGTACTTACCCTTCTTGTGATGATGTGAGATGATAAAAGGCCTTCATGATGAGATGAAGTGAGGGGAATGATGGAGGCACTGTGATGTAGTGTCAGGCTCCTGTTGGACTTCTGACAGTCTGTCAGAAGGAGGATCATCTGCCTCAAGACTGTGTCTGACCTTGGGTAACTGAAACTCCAGAAGGCAGCACTGTGCTAAGGGGTGAGGGGGAGTACTTGATTCAGACCTTTGCCCATTTTTTTAAATTGGGTGGTTTATGTTTCATTACTGAGTTTAAGACTTATTTATTTTAAAGACTATTTATTTATTTATTTATTTGAGAGACAGAGTGCACAAGCAGGGTGGGGAGGGGCAGAGGGAGAGGGAGAAGCAGACTCCTCACTGAGCAGGAAGCCCAGTGTGGGGATCAGTCCTAGGACCTTGGGATCATGACCGGAGCCTAAGACAGACATTTAACCAACTGAGCTACCCAAGCACCCAGGACTTCTTTATTCTCAATCCAAGTTCTTTATCAGATATGTGGTTAGCAAATATTTTCTCCCTTTCTGCAGGTTGTGTTTTTACTTTCTTGATTCATTCTTTGCACAAAGTTTTTAATTTTGATGAAATCCAATTTGTATTTTCTTTTGTTGTTTGTGCTTTTGGTGTCATATGTAAGAAACCATTGCCAAATCCTAGGTTATCCTATGTTTTTTCCTAAGAATTTTATTTATTTATTATTTTTATTTTGTTTAAAGATTTTATTTATTTATTCATCATAGACATGCAGAGAGAGGCAGAGACATAGGCAGAGGGAGAAGCAGGCTCCCTGCAGGGTGCCTGACTCGAGACTTGATCCCAGGATCTCAGTCCTAGGACCCTGGGATCACGACCTGAGCCAAAGGCAGATGCTCAACCACAGAGCTATACAGGCACCTCTTTCCTAAGAATTTTAAATAGATTTCTTTTTACTATGTAATATTTTGTAGTATATCACATAATTTTGAGTGTTTGCTTATGTAAAATGTATCAACATCTGTTTATTACATTTTGTTTAATTTTCATAACACTGGCTAAATGTTTCTGTATAGTTATTTATTCACCCTTTTTGGTCTTCCTTTTACTAGCTTAGCTCTTGTCATGCAGTACTTTCAACGCAGCTTGCTGATGCCATGATGTTCCCCATTACCCAATTTAAAGAAAGAGATCTGAAAGGTAATGAAGTCAAGTTTATGTTTACTTTCATTAGCTGTCAGATCAATAATGTAAAGTGCATGTTACTGTATACCCTAACCATTTCTGAATACAGCTTGTACCACTTTAATGTGTCACTGGATATTTATAGGAGCTTCTGCTAGATGTTAAACTAGATATAGAATACTGATATGAATACAGTGTCACTTCTCTCGAGAAAGCCTAGAGAAGGAGATAGGTAAAATAGATAATTAGGATATTCTATCTCTTATAATTAGGGAATGAACTAGGTAATGTGGGGCCTCAGAGGAGGGTGTCAGAAAGGTATCACCAAGGATGTGACATGAGCATTGAACAAAGAAGAGGCATTTGCCAGGAGAAGAAAGTCATTGTTCTATTAGAGGGACTAGAAAGCACAAAGGTATGGGTTATAGAAATATATGTCTTATTTTGTGGTTGACGAAAAACAGTGTGGCTTGATGTGTTGGGGTGTGACAGGAGACAAATCTAGAAAAAAATCATGCTGAAGATGTTGGACTTGAATTTATAAGCAAAGAGAAGCCAGTGGAGGCCCTTAAAAAGTAGACCTAATTCCTTTGTTTTTGGAAGATGGAATAGAGTGGATTTGATATCCAGGAAAACAGATTAGGCAGTTGTGAGAGCCCAATGAGTTATGACCAAAGCCTGACCTTTGACAGTGGCATGGGGGTGTGCTTATGGGCTGCAGTGGCAGGAGGTAGGGATACTGGCACATCTGGCAGCCCATGACTTAGTAGTTTGTGGTGGATTTTTTTCCCCATTTAGGATTATTAGGTGATAAAATTAGAGTTTTATAGAATTGGCTCTGCTTTCTCATAATTTACAATCTTAGTCATAAAGACTTGTAGAGTATGTAGATAGAATAAAAACATTGAATTAATGTGTCAGTGGATGGTAAAGTATTTAAATCATGCATGGAATAAAGACAAATGTAGTTTAGAGACAGAGTTAATATTTATGGTAATACTTAATAATGGTCATTTCTAAGTTTAAGAAACAAGTTCTCTTCTCAGTCTGAATGTCATATCTTGTTAATTATTCTTTGTTTCTCAGAGTCATCATTTGAACTCATTAAAGTCAATATCAAAAATGAATTAATAAGCTGGATGCTGGTACTAAGAATATTTGCATGTCTTAGAATTTGCAATGATTTTAAAATTTTTTTGTCATATAACTAATTTATGGCAAGTAGATTTGGTGATGTAACTGTTGCTAAGGTTAGTGAATGTTCCACAGACTACCTGAAATACAGAATAACCTTCTCACTTTGGATGTTCAAGTATGAAATATTTGGAATTTGAATTATAGCTTATAAATGGCAGTTATTGTTTTCTAAACAAAATTTTAGATATTTCATAAATATGCTAAATTGAAACTATTCCTAAACTTTTCCAGAAATACTGACATTAAAGGAAGTGTTTCAGATTGCTAGTAATGGTAAGTTCTGAATACTTTACAGTTATTTCTCACAGTGGTGCATTTCTTTATCAGTACAAATCTGTGGCCATATTCTATGTAATAATTGAAAAAAAAAGGAACCTAATTAAAAATGAGTGAACGTTATGTAAATCAGTGCTGTTATTTAAGGTGCACTCTTTGGGCTACAAGAAAAATTTAAAAGGAAACTAAAATCTCGTGGTTTGCTGTCTTAATAATACATTAGAAGTTGATACAATATTTTCCCTTCCTTGTTTTCCTATATATTCAAAAATTTTCTTTAATGAGCATTTGCTACTTTTGTACTAAAAAATACTTTAAAAAACTTTTAGCAGAGTAGAGTCTCCTTAGAATTATTATTATTTTTTTTACCAATTTAATAAGTAGAAAGATCCTTCGTGGGAAATTTGACTCTGGGAACATTTGGAGTAAAATGTATGGTAAAGAATTCTTATTTTATTTTGAGAATTCTTGCTTTAGCATTTATTTGTTGGAATATGTACCTGTGAAGACTATTTAAAGCATTTATAAGTTGTGCAAAGTACTGTTGTATTGTTGTTAATAGTTATTTTTTTTTCCAGACCATGATGCTGCAATTAACAGATATAGCCGGTTATCAAAAAAAAGAGAAAATGACAAGGTGTGATACATACTTACTCCTTCAGTATCAAAATTAATTGTTTCATTAGATTTTTTTCACTAGTTTTTTCCTGTTTAAAAATAGCAGCCTGCAGTTACTTTGTATGTTTTGTTACATTGCCTTTAGTTTATTCTTTCCTTCTAGTTGTTTCAAAGCCTTTCTGATAATTATCAATTAATAATTCTCTTTGAATAAAATATTTTTCTGCTGACAAAATTTGATAAGTAGACAGAACTATTCCAAAAATATAACTGATGCCCATTGTATAACATTGCTTCCTTTTGCTTTGTGTTTTGATAACATTGCATGTGTTCTGTTTTTGACTGTATGTATTCAGAAGTGTCTTTTGAGATAAAGTGGTTAGAAAGTTGAATTGTTGCATACATAATTGAATGAAATTCTGTTATGAGGACCTCCTCATTTGATACTTCTTCAGGGAGTGAAATCCCGATGTATTTCACTGTATTTCAGGAGAAATGCATTTGAGCAAAGAACAAAGAACAAAATATTAACAAGTTCATCTAGATGCTCCTTAAAGGTCATTTCTTTCTCAGTGCCTAATCCAAGGCTTGATAACAAGACCTCCATTAGGTGTTTGCGAGTGAGATAGTCTCTGCTGGTGTCTGCAGCCTTGGCTGCAGCTGCTGGTAGGGACACAGTGATCACTTGTGGGAATCCACAACTGGGTACAATTTACTATGCAACACCTACTGTGACATAGTAAAGGGAAAGTTTCTCACAGAGTTCAGTACAGAGAGCTTTCCATTTCTAATTTCACTGATACTTAGTGGTGCGAATATTGATAAAATATGTACATTTTGAGATCTACATTACTTTGTTACTTGCCTTATAGAAGTTGTTAAAGGGTCTAGGAATAAATTTGTTGTTTTTGTTATTTCAGGTAGTTTAAAAAAACATTTTTTTAAAGATTTAATTTATTTATTTATTCATGAGAAACACAGAGATGCAGAGACATAGACAGAAGGAGAAGCAGGCTCCTTGTAGGAAGCCTGATGTGGGACTCAATCCCAGGACCCCAGGATCACACCTTGAGCCAAAGGCAGACGCTCACCCATTGAGTCACTCAGGTGCCCCTAAAAAACATTCTTTTACCAACTTTGTTTTATTTGAAAAAATTTTGAGCATCTGCTATATGTCATGTACCAGGGGCAATAGTGTGAATAGGCTCCACTCCCACCTTCAGTGATTGAACCATACATACTTATCGAAGGCTTCCTGTGTGAAGGTATGCAGCTGGACTAGATGCCAGAGTAAATGATGAAGAGAACACATGTATAAATACTAAGTACAATAATAAAAGTCTTAACAAAATGCTAGGAAAGAACAGCCGTTAACACTGGGGAATTGGGAAAGGCTGTACTTTTTAGGAGATGCTGTTTGCATTAAAAAATGAGTGAGGGTCACTGGCATGGGATTGGGGCAAAGGCATTCCTAGAAGAAAAATAGCCTTTGCAGAAGCACATGGCAGAGTCCAGAGAATGCAGAGCTTAAGAGCACTGGTTCTGGAGTCAGACTGCTTGAGGACAAAGATTTGCCACGTATTTGCCTGAGGTCACACTCCAATTATTTAATTTCAAGCCTTTATTTCTCTATCAAAAAAAACCTCAGTAGTTGTAATGATGAAATGGGGGTAATACATGCAGGGTACCTGGCTTGTAGCACGTTATCCTTAAATTCTAGCAATAATTATTATGATAATGGTGTGTGTCTGGAGCATAGGATGTATTAGGGGCCAGATTACTATATTATGACTTTAAAACTTGAGTTAGAGTGGACAGCCTGCTTAAAGGAATTCTATTTAAAGGATTATAAGTAGGTAACACCATACAGTTGTGTTACAGGATAAAAATACTAATGGAATGTGAAGGGGCAGGACTAAAGGTACCAGAATAGTTTGTAAAGACATTAGGAGAACCTCAGCCAAGGTAGTTGTTAAAAGGGGGGAGGAAGGAAAACTTTTGGAAGATATTTTTTAAGTAGAATTGACAAGATTTATAGGTAGGAGGAATCCAAAAGAAGTCTTATGATTCTTGAATGATGGGGTAGGTTTTGGAATACTAAGAGAGCTAAGAAACAGAGGAACAGGCTTTGTGGGGAAGATACTATATTCAGTTTTGTCTATGTCCAGCACATTTACACACACGTGTTCACATGCACACACACACACACATAAAGACCCCAGGTGGAAATGTGCTTCTTCTGACACTTAGGAGAGTGAAGGGCAAGAGATGAAAATTTGGGACTCCTTGGTGTATTGGAATATTCTTAGTACTTGATTTGGTATTCTAAGGAGAGCAAAAAGAGGGAATGGCCTGATGTATATTACATAATAAGTGCTCAGTTAATATTTGTCTGAATACAAGAACTTAAAGAGCACGCATATTTTAATTGTGAGTAAAGGAAAACAAGTACAACAGAGGAGGTGTAG
This sequence comes from Canis lupus baileyi, assembly GCF_048164855.1. NCBI lineage: Eukaryota > Metazoa > Chordata > Mammalia > Carnivora > Canidae > Canis > Canis lupus. Next base: position 34,746,284 of record NC_132856.1, on the reverse strand, counting down.
CAAGGAGAGAACTGGAAGAGACTATGCTGTGAACTGACCAAGATCAAAGACTAATGACTGAGCTAATAGCAAACCACTGTCTGCCTTTCCTCTGTGTGGTAGACTCCACCACACTAGTTTAGTTATTGTATCATTCTTAGCCATGTACAGAGTTCTGCTTTAAATGTGCATTTGAGTGGTTGGTAGTAAGACAGTAAAATTAGCCATAATACAGGATTTCTACTATCTCACAAAATAAAGATGAACAGTTGCTGGTGATTATACCTTTTTCCTTGGGTAGGCTCTTCCCTATAGCCACTACTAAAGGTAATTAAAGATAATTACACAGTTAAATACATATTTTAATGTTTTTACTCAAAGGTAAAGTATGAAGTAACAGAAGATGTCTACACTTCCAGAAAAAAACAACACCAGACCATGATGCATTATTTTTGTGCATTAAACACTCTTCAATACAAAAAGAAAATAGCATTGTTAGAACCTCTACTTGGGTACATGCAAGCTCAGGTAAATACTGACTGTACTGCATTTTGGATTATAACTGCCCTAAAAACTTCATATTAAGTTTGATATTTATGTTAAGTATTACAAATTAAGGTCAAAATATTCTATTTGGATCTGTGTTTTTTAAAGTAATTTAAAATGTCATTAGAAGTTAGAATGGTTTTCCTCACAAATGAAGATCTCACATTTTTTAGGGTAAATGAAACCACCTACCTTGTATTTAGGCCTTGTCCATCACAGGTAGGGGATAGGGAAAAGAAAGCTAAATGAATTCTGGAGTTACTCCTATTGTTGGAACGTCCATTCACTATTGCTTCAAAATAAGTTTGAAAAAGAATGGGCAAGTTTGTCTCATGTTCCTGAGTTAAAAGTAATAGATGAACTCCAAAGTATCCCAGGAGGTTTGCATCAGGAAGGAGGCTAGAAAAGTAAATTTCGGTAATATGAGATGGCATGCCCCTAAAAATTTTATTTTTTAAAGAAATTTGAATATTCCTTCAAATATGAGTGCTTATTTTTCCTCAATATAAAACTTATTTATCTTCGTAGTAAACAAATGTTTATCTGTATAACTTATTTAAAATGTTTTAAAATTTTCCAATTTTACAAATTGCTCATCATATGCATGTATTACTACATAAAAAGATGTATAGTGAAACTGAAGTCTAGTTTCTACAGTGGCTCTAAAGCCCAGTAGAAGTCATTGAAAACTAGTACACAAATGGGAATACTCCTTTGTTTTTTACCTTGCCATGTATCTTGGAGATTATTTATGTGATTCACTGTTTTTTGTATGTGTGTGTTTTTGTTATTCATCCTCTTACTCATATACTCTCTTGCCCCAGATAAGTTTCTTTAAGATGGGTTCTGAAAATCTTAATGAACAGCTGGAAGAATTCTTGACCAATATTGGAACAAGTGTACAGAAGTGAGTATTTTTTCTTCCTTAAAATTGAAAATGAAGTTATGAGAATAAGTTAATGCCTAAATGCCACAATCTAAAAATATTTAGCATTTAATTTCCTGAGGGGCTATTTTCCCTGCCATGAGAGTGTGTCTCACATGGCTCATGGATACTACTTGGTTTTTTTACCATCTCTTCCACAGAATCTGAACTCTGAATTTCATAACTCTGTCATGTCTGATGGTATTTTATTGATTCTAAACTAGGTTTTGTGTTTGAATATATGACACAAAATAGTAATTATTTATAAGTTAATTTATCTTCACAATTAGCTGAAGCATGGGGGATGAATGGGAATTACTAAATAAATCTTGCTTTCCAAGCCATGAAAGAAAGCTTAGTGAGAGCAAGCAGTTCTAATCAGGTTCAAAGTTGGGACCAGTGATGTGGTCAATCTGAGATATGCAGGTATATTAAAATGATTGTTGTTTTAAAGGCACAGGATAGAGCAGTTTGAAAATTACTCCAAAGTTAGGCATTTGATGTGGCTTCATTAATTTTTTAATTTAGTGTTGTTTAATAGTAATAAAATGTAAAACTGTTTCATAATGTGTTCATGTTACTTTCATGTGTTCATGTTACTTTAACCACCCACACCCCCTCTACTCTCTTTAAGAAAATATATACAAAGCAAATGTTACAGATGAACATAATTGGTAAGGAGTTCTTCATCAGTTGTGGTTGGGTAGTAAATATATTTTCTGTGTTAGTGTTCGCAGGGAAATGGACAGTGATGTAGAGACCATGCAGCAGACAATAGAAGATTTGGAAGTAGCCAGTGACCCCTTATATGTGCCTGACCCAGATCCCACAAAATTTCCTGTTAATCGAAACTTAACCCGGAAGGCTGGATACCTTAATGCTAGGAAGTAAGAAAACTATAGTTGTTTTCATATATTGTAATATCTTCTAAGGTATTATCAAGTGAATATAATATATAATTGATATTATCTAAATTATTTTGATTTTATGAAAGGCTGAATCTTTTTAATTAGAAGTATTAGCATGTTTGTCAGCTTTTTGACAGATGGGGTATGTGAATAATTTTTGGAAGTAGAATTCTGTTTACTTATTGAATAATTTAGAATTATATTAAAAGTGGAACCAATCTGAGTTTAAGTAAATTGAGCATTACATGAATTAAATATTTTTATCATACTCTAAAATCTATGTAATATATATGTATTACATAAATACATGTAATTACACTATCAGGTCAACTTTTAGTTTTTACATAAACGTAGGATAAAGCAAGTTAACCCTAGGAGTAAAATGAATTCTATTCTTTTGAACTTATTCTCTTGAAAGTTGAACTATAATTTATGGAACGTCATTGTAACAATTACAACTTGATAACTTCCAGCCTTTTTTGGAAACACATGGACACACAAAAATGGGTTGGCATACATGAATTTATTTTAGATACTGAAAAACTGATATTTTTATTTTCTAGGCACCTTGGTGCCTTTTTGCAGCTGGTTCTTTGTTTTATCTTGTGTCTGGCTTATGATGAGATTTCAGGTGTATTGTTACTAAGAGCAAATGTACTTTCTTCATTTAGTAAAACAGGTTTGGTGTCATCTACCTGGGACAGACAATTTTACTTCACGCAGGGTGGAAACTTAATGAGTCAGGCACGTGGGGATGTAGCAGGCGGCCTGGCCATGGACATTGACAACTGTTCAGTAATGGCTGTGGACTGTGAAGACAGGCGGTACTGTTTTCAGATCACTTCCTTTGATGGAAAAAAGTTAGTATTTTGTCATATTTTAAACTACTGAAATGCATAATAATTCCTCGTCATTCAGACATTTTATAGCTATTTTAGGCTTATTATGTATTTAGATAATTTTCTTTTTGATTGCATAGGAATGAGTTTTCCTTTCTGATTTGGTTAAATGATGCCTTACTATTTTGAGGTTGTCAAAATAAGGTCATATGGTAAGAACCTGTGATTCCGTGTTAGGGTACTGTTCACTGAAAATTCTGCATTGTATGGGGGACGGCAGCACAAAGTAGTGGAAACAGCCCTAACCTTGGGGTCAGAAAATTTAAATTCAGGATCTACTACTTACTGTGTGTCTTAGACAAATTACATAACCTCTGTTTTTTCACATGTGAAATGGGGATGGGAAAGTCATAACCCCTACTTTGTGAATTATTATACAGAATAGAAATCTAACAGATGTAATGTGCCTAACGTGTAGTAAGTGCAAACATTAGTGAATGTTATTTTTAAATGTTAAATATTTCTGATGAAATTAATGATTAGTCCATTAATGTGAAATTAATGATTAGTCCATTAATGTTTATATGCCATTTTTAAAACTTCTGTTACCTTTGCATCTTATGAGAATCCAGAGTAGCCTTTAGAACAAATTTTTGGACGACAGAAAAATATAAAAAAGCATTGAATATTGAAAGAAAGCTATAATCTCACTAGCTAGAAACAACAGTTAACTTTTTGGTTTGTTGCCTTACAGTTTTTAACTATTCTTTAAAATTTAAATATATTTAAATATTCTTTAAAATATGCTATAAATATTAAAATTCTGACAATTTTTATTTTATTATTGTTTTTAATAATAAAGTTATTTTTTATTGGTGTTCAATTTGCAAACATACAGAATAACACCCAGTGCTCACCCCGTCAAGTGCCCCCCTCAGTGCCCGCCACCCAGTCACCCCCATGCCCCGCCCTCCTCCCCTTCCACCACCCTTAGTTCGTTTCCCAGAGTTAGGAGTCTTCCATGTTCCTGACAGTTTTTTAAAGATGAGGAGATACTGTATACGTACTTTGGATCTACAGCTACTTATTAAAAACATTTCACAATGGCTATATTAATCCATCTAAGGATATACACCATAATCTAAAATTTTTCCTGATGATAGATGTTGAAGTTATCTGTAGTTTTTTTTTCTTACTTAAAATACTATTTTTGATTTTGCTTACTGTTCAGAAGCAGCTTCTGAGTTCTTAGTAATTTTTCCTTTGTATTTATGTACGTTAAGATGTATGGTTCACTGTCTTTTATCAAATAGTTGTTTAATTTCATATTCCTCCTTTAAATATGTAATGAATGTCAGTGACTCTGTCATTTATAATGCTGGATGTTGGGAGTCCCTGTGTTCATCAAAATTACCAAATTGTTAATATGTTACTCCAGGAACTTTTTTTTTTTTTTTCAGTTTATTGCTAATAATGCTTAACATGATTTCCCATTTCACATTCTTAGTGTGATTCAGAATTAGTAATTTTTTTCTTTAACTCTTAAGATAGTAACAGCTATAGAAAAGCTAAGTATCTCAGTATTAGTAATTAATATATTGAAAATGTTTTACTGTATTATGGAGAAATAATAAGTACAATTAGTGTTTTCTGTGAGCATTGCTGATTTACATTTGAGACATATGATAAGTGTCAGAAAGTTGAAATGCATGGTCTTATTTGCAGTATACCTTTGTTATAGGCTGTCTTCTGAAAACCAGCACCTGTTTCTTTTTTGGTACATCTTGGCATGGATAGCCAGAGTCAAGAGTTGTTAAAATCTGAGTCCAGATGCCCCAGGTGGTCTCCTTTTCCTAACTTAAGATATTGATTGGTTGTGTGTTTTGAGTTTTTTTAGTTTTGATACCGATTGGTTTTATATGTACCTTTAAAGATAAAAAATTTTCTTATTTTTTTATTTAAGTTGAGGGTCAGACTTCTTTCTTATTTTTTTCAGGTCTTCAATTTTACAAGCAGAAAGTAAAAAAGACCATGAGGAGGTAAAATTTTATCTAGTTAATTTCCTCAGCAACATCTTAAGATATTTCAGCAACTAAATAACTAAATATTAAGATAGAAATTTGGAAAATCCTAGTTAATTAAAAACATTTTTTTTCATAAAACTCTATTGTCCTCAAGCAGCCTTTTTAAGTTTCACACAGACTTTTATAGCTAGACCTATAAGAGGAGGCTTTAGAGATCATTGCTGTCTGTCTTTTTAAAGGCTCAACTTCAGAAATGACCTTGTGACTACTGCTTTCTGGCAAGCTGCTAGTATCATGAGGTGACAGTTTAATTTATTCCCTTCTCTCACCAACTCTGAGACCGTATTTGCACCGTAAGAACATAGTGGCAGCAGATGTAGCATGGCAGGAAGCAAGTAAAGCTTAAAACCTTGGAGAAATGAAAGACAGAAAAACAAAAATTTGGGAGTGTCTATTCTTCCTCACAAGTCTTTTATTTTTGGCTCCATTTTTACTTCTAGTACACCAAATATGGAAGGTAAGTTACCACCGAACTGACGCTTCAAAAACTGTCATGAAAAGCATTTTTGAATGAAAATATATTATAATTGATTTTGAATCACTTCATCTGGTATTATAACTATGTTGGTAAAAGATGATGTTAGAAATTACAGAGAGATCTATTTTTAATTACTCCTGGAAGAGAGTGGATACTACAACTTGCTTTTGGTTTGTGAAGAACACAGACAAATATTTACTCTCTGCTGGGTTTACCAAAACAGATTATTAGTTTAATGAGGCTCATCATGAACTGGAGTCCTCAAGAGTGAAGTAGATGTGGAACAGAGAGCATTTTTTATGTTAATTAGTTATAAACCTGAAAGAAGGGAAGTATGTAAAATGCATTCATTAGGAATATATTTAGCTCTTAACTTTTTTGCGTTGGTGTTAATCATGAATCTGAGTCCTGACTATCACTACTAATTTGGTGGGGATTAAGAGGGGAAATTATATAAAAGATAAATATAGACTGTTAATATTATAATTTAACATTATTGCTATATTTTTATTTGCTTGTATGAAGTTAATTTGAGCTTTTTTTTTTTTTTTAAGATTTTATTTGAAAGAGCACACGTGGAGGGAGGGGCAGAGGAAGAGGGGAACACAGACTCCCCACTGAACAGGGAGCCCGATACAGGGCTTGATCCCAGGACACTGGGATCATGACCTGAGCTGAAGGCAGATGCTTAACCAACTGAGCCACCCAGGTGCCCCTTGGGCTTTAAAAATAGTAAAGCTATTCACTTTTCTGTTACACTTTTAAATATTAAGCATATATATGCTTATGTGTATATAGGAAAGTATTTTTCTTATAAGAATGATTGTGTTACTTCTTTTTTTAGAGTTATGGGGTTTTTTGTTTTAGAGCACTAGCACGAGTCAGGAGGTTAGGGCAGAGTGAGAGAGGCAGAGGGAGAAAAAGAATCCCAAGCAGAAAAAAAAAAAAAAAAAAAGAATCCCAAGCAGGTTCCACTTTTTTTTTTTTTTTTTTTGATGACAGGTTCCACATTTGATGTAGGGTTCGATCTCACAACCCTGAGATCATGACCTAAAGTGGTATCAGGAGTCAGATGCTTAACTGAATGAGCCACCTGGGTTCCCCAATTATGTAGTACTACTAATGAAACTTCTATTCAGTGAAATATTGAACATTCTCTTTTAGAACAGAAGCACTATAGGAAAAGTATTAATCATATTTTTCTATTTTTTTTCTCTTGCAGTGGATCTGTACAATAAACAACATATCCAAACAAATATATTTAAGTGAAAACCCAGAGGTAACACTTTTATTTTATGGTATCCAGACCTGGCAAAATTGAATGATTATTAATGTATTCTTTTTTTTTTTTTTTTTATTAATGTATTCTTAATGTCGTAATTCCTCAAGTCCTGTAATCTTTTTTTTTTTTTTTTTTAAGATTTTATTTATTTATCATTGAGAGACACAGAGAGAGAGAGGCAGAGACACAGGCAGAGGGAGGAGCAGACTCCATGCAGGATGCCTGACAGGGGACTCAATCCCTGGTCTCCAGGATCACACCCTGGGCTGAAGGCAGGCGCTAAACCGCTGAGCCACTTTGGCTGCCCAAGTCCTGTAATCTTTTAATTTGCCTTGAATGAGTAGCTTTAATGTATCCATGTATGAGCATCTGGTCTTCCTAGAAAGATAAATTATTTCAAAAGTAACTGAAATTGGTCAGCTAACGAATTTTTACTGGGCATCAATGCTGTGGATTTAGCTTTGGATTGAGCACTATGGAGGATACCGAAGAAAAGGAAACTATGGTTTGCCTTCCAGGACCCTGAGTGTTTGGGAATACAAAACTAAAACTTTAACATTTTGTATAAAACTAAATAATTGAAAGTATGTGGTAATGACTAAAAGTTTAAAATTTGAGGATGTTAAGATCAGTGTGGACTTTAATTTTAGAGAAAATTGTGGAGGTGATAGAATCCTGAGCTGGCTAAGATTTGTCCATGTTTGAGGAAAAGAGAAGGAATTACAGATATGAGAATAAAAACAAAAGCATAAAGGCAGAAATGGTGTATTTATGAAACCAGTAGTATAACTGGAGTTGAAGGTTCTTGTTAGAGAATACCAGAAAGCTGAAGTGTTCAGACAGGTCACCTGGGGATCTTGTTGAAATGCAGATTCTGTGTAGGGTAAGGTGGCCTGAACTCTCAGTTTTGCCAGTTATGCTTTGAGTAGCAAGGGTATCAAACCAGATGAATTTAGCTGTGTAGGTGAATCCAAATATACACCCAGAACCCAGGGGTACAGAAATCTCTGGAAGGAATCTAGTGGGTCCACACTGCAGTGTGTTTGGGAATCAAGACTTGGTTTATTGGGGCAGGAACCGAGTGTCCTCTACCAGTATTGGTGGGCCCATCTGTGCAGTAAACCCAGCCGCCTCCCAGGGCTGTGCGGGGCTGATGATTTCAGTTGAGGCAGAGCAGGGCTGATTTCTCTAGGAAGCCCTCACCCTCTATAAGTCTTAAAACTGCTGTTGGTATAAAGGAGTGTCTGGGAGCATGTAGGAGCCCATTATCCTACTTCAGGCATGAACGGAAGGTCTGAACAGGGCAGTAACCAAGAGAAAAGAAATAATGCATTGTAGAAATAGGAAAAAAGAAATTGACTGGGCTAGTTAATAACTGACCAATATAAACGATGAAAGAGACAAATTAAAGATGACTTTCAGGTTGTAATCTCAAGTGAATGGAAGAACAATTTGAAAGAATTCTATTTTTATCATTATGGCTTTGAGGTGCCAGCCAAGGCACATAGGATTTAGATGCCTAGGAACAAGTTTTGAACCAAAGAGACAATATCTCATGACCTCCAAAATATTATTAACTTCTCTTAGTTTTATAATAATGATTTGAATGTAATCTAAGAAAATTAGTGCTAATTGTAGAGAAGAATTTTGCTTGCAGTAATTTGATTTCTTGCTAGGTTGGGTTTTCCTTTCTGTTATGTTACTTGGGAGAACTAAAAAATAAAATACAAAAAGAATAAAAATAAAATGCAAATTGGATGACCTGTTAATACCTAGGGAATAACATGGTGAATACACTGTATTTGAATAATTCAGGATTATGGTATTTACCCACAAATTATCAGAACTCTAAATTTTAAGTAGTATTTTCCAGATTATCCAGAATTACTTTATCTGTACTTCATGAGAGAAGAAATTCTGATCAATTTGTGGCATTGTCTTAATATATTTTTGCTAACTAAAACACAGAAATACAAAAATGTTATGTGATTTTTTTCTAATGTAAATGCGATTTTATGTAGCCAGTGTTTGATATAAAACAATTAAGTTTAAAAATATTTCTTATAGGAAGCTTTTCTTTCAGATTTTGGTCATGATAACTTCATCAATAAATACATAGGTTTCTTTTTTTTTTTTTTTTAGATTTATTTATTCATGAGAGACAGAGAGAGAGAGGCAGAGACATAGGCAGAGGGAGAAGCAGGCTTCCTGCAGGGAGCCTGATGCAGGACTTGATCCTGGGATTCCAGGATCACACCCTGAGCTGAAGGGAGATGCTCAAACACTGAGCCACCTATGTGTCCCTACGTAGGTGTTTCTGACCATAAATATATTCTGGAAGATCATGAAAACTTCAGCAGTATAGTTATAAAATGTTTTACTATTTTGATATTTTGTGGCTATTTCCTACTTCTGAATTTCTTTATTTAGCAAATGTATTGAGTATTAATATACTAGGCGCTGTATTCAATGCTAACAATACAAACCTTAATCCAAAAAGTCTGGTACTTAAATATTTAAAGATCTAGGTCTGTAAGAAGTAAGAGGAAACTTAAATTATAATGTTACGAAGTTAATTATGTATCTTAATATTAAGATAGAATGTGGAACTACTTTAGTAACTCCAGTTTTCATTTTAAGTGTAACTCGAACATTCTGACAATAGAGTTATATTCAAATTTTTGGTTTCCTTGCTTTACTAATTCTTGTCCTTTTTAAAAAACAGGAAATTGCTGCACGAGTAAATCAGTCAGCTTTGGAAGCGGTCACTCCCTCTCCATCTTTCCAGCAGAGGCACGAGAGTTTGCGGCCAGCAGCGTGAGTTACCAGACTTTGGGTTATTTAAAACTATATGGGCTATTGAAAGTGTTAGCAGACACTTTGATTTTAGCAGTGCTACTTATATTAGTATGAAATAATTCCCCCAAAACATAGAAAGTGTATTTTTAAGTTGGTAAATCTACTAGCAAGAGTGCTAAATAAATGATTCCAAATTGCCCTAGTGCTTTATCTCTAGATTAAGATCATTTATGATTTTGAATTTAGTCATTGGAAAGAAAAGTTTTGTTATTGAAATTCCTGCTCCTCTCATTGACTTATAAAATTGTATTTTCTTTTCTCATTGTTTGTATTCAGTTTCAAACAGAGAAAACTAAAGGCAATGCCTTCTCGTTTTCTTCTTTGCTTAGACAATCTCGGCCACCAACAGCTCGAACCAGCAGCTCAGGATCCTTAGGATCTGAGTCCACAAACTTGGCTGCCCTTTCTCTAGATTCTCTCGTTGCTCCAGACACTCCAATACAATTTGACATCATTTCTCCCGTGTGTGAAGATCAGCCTGGCCAGGCAAAAGCCTTTGGCCAGGGCGGCAGGTGGGTGATGGCATCACAGGGATACTGTTCTGTGGTCTGTAAGGCTTGTGATTCCATTTTTGCAGTTGAGAGTCATCTCTCATATATGTATATCAATTATGTTGTACTTCTTTTAATTACTTGATTTTGATAGTTGGGAAGGAATCATGCAGGTTTTTCTCTTTGTTTTCTGTCTAAATAAGTGAAGATAAGTTAATTTTAAAAATAGTTAATTTTGAATTGCTTATCAGATCTACTTCTGGTATTTGCTCTTAAAATTGTAGAAGAAAGTTGACAGTCCTATCTATAGATCATGACAATATTTAGAAATTCTTGAGAGTAATACATGTGCTATAGGTTTGCAAGAAAAATATCATCTTGGGGGATGCCTGGGTGGCTTAGCGGTTGAGCATCTCCCTTTGGCTCAGAGCGTGATCCTGGAGTCCTAGGATCGAGTCCCACATTGGGCTTCCTGTGTGGGGCCTGCTTCTCCCTCTGCCTGTGTGTCTCTGCCTCTCTGTCTCTAAATGAATAATTAAATAAAATCTTTAAAAAAAGAAAAATATCATCTTGCGTCAGAATAAGAAATCTCCAGGAAGTTACTAAAACATTATCATGCTACAAATTATTAATAAAATCATCTTTTGGTTATATAATGAGAAGTGTGAAAGCTGTTTAAAGTTTTTCTTTGGCTCTGGGATGAAGGAAATGTCACTCAAGGCAAATAATTTATTTAAGTAGGTTGGACACCTAATAAATTGAGACTAATTTGGATAATACATGGCTATGAAGAAGAAAAATAATTTGTACTTGATCACAGAAATATACTCAGCACTTGATATAATAGGGCACCTATGAATTACAGAGATCAGTTTCATGTTTCATCTTAATGC